>NW_026947509.1:42253266-43503266 GCF_034190915.1 Cavia porcellus
AATTTTTTAGTGATCATTTTAATCATGTGTATATTAAAAGGACACTATTAAGAGAAACTCTGGAACTCTTTCCCTTTAATCTTATGTCTACTTTTAGCCAATATTTATGGGAACCAATCCTATCTCTCTACCCCATAACTATATTTTCTTGTTTCTTCAAGGGTCATGTGAAATGCTGTGTATAATTCTGAAGACCTATTTCTACAGTGGAAAAAAAAACCCCATATTTGAATCAATTTGAGCATCTTCCTGACATCTAAGCTGTATCTAGGACACATCTGGACAGCTGGAAACATCTAAATTTGACTGACTTTTCCAGTTTTCAGCAGAACATTTAATAAGTAAATGAGTAAGGAGCTTATTCTAATCGCATGTGTTTTTCAAATGTCCACAGCATGTCAGAAGGGCTGCATCTCCACAGCAAGCCCTAATTTCTTGCTCTGTGGCAGGCTTATCCCAGGTTGGTGGAGGAGGCTGACACTCAAGGGGTGTGGTTTTTGAGGTCAACACAAGCCTTGCCATTTCTTAAAATAACTTTCTCTCTGGCTGCCAGATGGCTGGAGGAGTTACCAAACACAGGACCCATTAACCCCAGAACTTGGTGCCTTAGGACTGGAGGTGCTTCAGGGCCCTTCCCAATTTCTGTTTTTAAAATATCTGGACCCCTTCAAGTTTAAGCAGAATCTTGTTCTTTTCCCCCTCCTCCAAACAGTTAGTGAAAGCAGAGGGCAAGAACTGGTCTTGGGTATAGAAAGTGAATGCTGACCTTTTGCCAGTCCTTTGGGAATATTAATCTTAACTACTCTGTAGAAAGTTTTTCCTTTCCAGCCCAGATATTTTGGATATTTTATTCTTATGAGGTGAGAAGGAGCTCCGTGGGGAAACAATTCTGGAAGCTCACAGACAGACCCAATTCCTGTGGCTACTTGGCAGATACAGAGCCTTAGATGCTCTTTCCCCCGAGGTGCAGTTGCATAAAATACAATTTCCCCTTCCATTTGCTGAATGATAATGTCTGGAAAAGCTTCAAGAACAATCTTTTGAAGGAAAAGGCAAATAACACTTAGGAAGGGAAAATATTTTTCCTATGTATAGAATGGAGGGATGAGATAAATTGGTTTGAAAAAAAGTAAATATATTGGAAGACTTTACTCATCAAATATTACACACCAGAGAGAGTTCTAGGCTCTGATACTATAATAATCCATGATCTGGAGCTCTTCTTTGATTCAATCATTTTGTAGTCTAGTAGAAAGGCACAGAAAACTACCCAACCCAGTGTGTATGCGTGCCTGAGGGAGGAGAGAGGAAGGAAGGGAGGCATGCAGGGAGGGAGAGAAAGAGAGACAGGGATCTGAGGAAATCTTTCTGAAGGAATATTTAAGACCTTAACAAGTCTAGATGGGCAAAGTTCTCAATTTAATTTGGCCCCATTTTCAATAATCCTTACAAAACAAAACAGAACAAAGCAAAACACTCAAAAATTCAGTTCTGAGCCACTTGTTTCTCTACCTTTGAGGGTTGCCTGCCAAGATAGAATTCTCATTTCAAAGGGAGACAGTTGGATTGCTTCCTCTTTTTCTGTCCCTTGCATAGATATTTCTCAGAGTTTACCGATGGTTTATGGGTAAATGGCTCCCTTTATAGATTGTGAGCCATTTAAGTTCAAAAGAACCATACTTTAATAGTCTCGGGGTGCAGCCTAGCTCCAGAATGAATGACTAAAACTGGATGTGTAAAAGAACTAGATGTTTTCATGGCCTCATTTAGCAACAGGGAAGTATCACATCAAAATATCCTTCCTCTTACTCGATACTCCATCCTTCCACACAGACGCATGAGCATCCGTCACGTGCAGACTCTGTGCTTGTCATCTGATGCAACAGTCAGCAAGTTAGACAAGTCACTGGCTCTTGTGAAGTGTGAAGTCTGACAGAGGAAGACAGATTTTATGTAAATAGTAATGCATCTGTACATAATTCTGATTCTACCAAAAGAAACAGTGGAGGTAAAAATATTGAACTAAAAGATTTCTGGAGAAAATGGCAGGAAAAGTAACACTTTTGCTAGATGTTTGGATGCCTATAAAAGATGTATCTTATAGACCAGCATGGCGGAGCATGCCTCTAATCATAGTATTCTAGGAGGCTGAAGCAGTGGATTGCCAGGTCAAGGCTAACCTGGGCAACTGAGTGACCCTGTCTCAAAATGAAAACTAAAATAATATAATAAAATAATATGTGGGCTAGGGATGTAGCTCAATGTGAAGGCCCTGAGTTTAATCCCTAGTACCACAAGAAGAATGAAAAAGACAGACAGACAGACAGACAGACAGATGGACAGAAAGACAGGGAGAAAGGAAGGAAAGAAAGTACTTTGTATTTTCTTTTATCCTCTCCTGTTTCTGTCTCTGGTAATGATTAAGTTTTTGAACTCAAGATGCATAATTTCTATTAGGAGAAAGGCATAAAATAAAGTTTGCTTTAGATATTTTCGTTGCCTGGCTTGACTCAGTTGTTAATATCCAGGCCTATTTTTTGGTAAACTTAGTTAATCATTAATAATACTTGTTTTTCCCCAAGGTTCCCTCCCAGTTGTCCTGAAATTATCTAGTGAGTCAGAACCCAAATTTGCATGGAAGATTTGGAGCTCTGAGATGATCACTGCCCATATCGGGGAAGTGCATTGTTGAATGGTGTGGACGTGAAGGGACAGATAGATACAGAGGCAGGAGGCCAGAGCATGGATAGATTTCACTGTTCTCCAAACATCAGGAAGACTACTGGCAGAAACTTATGAAAGAAGTTAAACATACACACATATTTCTGGCTCTAGATCTAGGAAAATATTTAAAATAATCTTTCAAAATTAGAGGCAAACATTAGAGAAGCGAAACTGATCTCCTTAACACAGTAGGACTGAGCATTACTATTAAACTAATGTTTCCTAGTTCCCTGTGCAGTTTCTGATTGGAAACCATGAAGCGTCTCCCCCAACAAATTCTTTTCTTTTTCCCACTTATTTTTAGTTTTGTTTTTTTTGAGACAAGGTCTCACCATGCAGCCAGGCTGGCCTTACAGTGATCCTCCTGCCCCAGCCTCCCCACGGCTGGGACCACAAGCATATACCACCACACCCAGTCCAATTTTCTGGTTTTGACATTGCACTATAATTAAGAAAGTGCACATTGCAAGGAAACTAGGTGAAGATTATATGGGACCTGTGTATACTATGTTTTCAACTTTCCATAAGTTTATAATTTAAAGTAAGTTCAGAAAATACTTGGAATATACAATGATGAAGAAAACTTCATAATACATTAATCAAAAAGTTAGAAAATTATAACTATATGATCCTACTTTAATATTTTATACTAGTCACCTATATAGTAATGCCTACAGTAATACCCAGAATGCTTCTGTTTGCAAGCAATTCAGTTCCCAAACAAAAGTGTTTGGCAAAATTTTGCTCTAGTTCACAAAGTCCATGTTGGTGAGAAATATGACCATGGCCATCTTCCCCACAGAAACACAAATGCAGTCATTTTCCTGTCCACTTTTTATCATTTTTTTCATTTCTCTGTGTTTCTGTCTCTTTGTGTCTCCTCCTCTTTTTCTTTTTCTCCTCTCCCCCTCCTTCCCTCTCTCCCTCATTCCCTCTTCTTCTCTCTCCTTCTGTCTCTTCCTCTTTCTCCTACTCCTTCCAGGGTCTCACGATATAGTCCCTGCTGACCTTGAACTCACTATAGCCCAGGTTGTCTTCAAACTTACAGCGATTCTCCTGCCCCAGCCTCCCAAATGCTGGGATGACAGGCATGCTCTAAAGGGGACCCCTGAACTGTGCTACTAAGAATAATGAGTTATTAATGCCAAAGCAGCGTGGAAGTGACAGAGCACATGAAATGGTATGGCTACACGGCATTATGCCCTTCACAAAGATTTTATTTCTTGGGTCCATGGAACTATTAATTATATGAGAAAAGGTTTATTTGCAACTTAATATTGTACCTTTCAAAATCGAAGTGTGATCTCTTTAGCCCTAGTTTGGGGTTGAAGTGCTTACCATTTTAATAAAAGTAAGAGAGCTCAACTGGTAAAAATAAAAACAGCAAGTTAAGAAAGACTTTATAAAAGAAATGGAGAAACAGAAGTAGTGATACTGGCTGGAATAGGCCACTACTCCAGACGAGCCCCCCATTCTGCATTTACCTTGAAAGCCTCAGATAACAGTCACGTGAGACCCATGTGTAGGCTGCACTTCCTGTGCTCCAAATCATGCATCCTCAGTACAGGTGCTATTCCTCTGCAGAGTCAGAAAATTTGTGTGTGTACATGCTCTTGTTCTTCAATGTAAGGCATCACTATATGGATAGTACATAGACAGATATACAACATAATAACATAATTGTGGTTTAAAGTTCTGTAGGAGGCAATCAGGAAAAAATATCTGAAAAACACTGCCCTTGGTGGTATCTTTCTGCTGTGTGAAGGGGACTATTTACTTGTGGGTAAATCCTGAAGAACTTGACATTCATGCTATGATATCAAGTAGAAAATGATCACTGAAGGGTGAAGACACAATGGTGCCATGGATCATAAATGATAGAGGAGCAACATGCAGCAAGTTGACAGTTTTCTCAATAGCCTAATCATAAGTTGAACAAATGTAGGCCAAACAGATAAAGTTATATTGGAACTAAAGGACTGGTAGGAGGTAAATTTTGGGTTGCTTATTTATAGAATCTATACTTCTCATGTATATGTGCACAGTAGACATTTGCTCAGCAGCCCCTCCCTTAATTAGCTTGCCAGATGAACAGAGGCTCCCTACACCCCCTGTAATGCTTCTAGGCTGAGGACCATGGCACTCTGAACTCTGGGGTGATAGGCTACTTGCCACCATGCCATGCTTATCATTATGATTATCGAGTGGGCAGTCAGTGGTAATGAAAGATAGCACTGGGTGACTCAAGTGTTGTAGAGGACAACTTAACATGGGTGAATAAAAGGAAACAAAAAACAGGTTGATTGGAAGAACACTGGAATCACCAAGACTGCCTGGAAGAAGGACTGGAGGGAGACTGTGAAATGACTCAGTAAACAGTCAAACCGTTCAGTAAGCAGCGAGTCAGAAAGTGTCAGAAGTGTTTGGAAATTGGAGCACTTCGTTTGTCATCGCAGTGGGACAAGTGTTCTAGAGGAATGCGGGTAACATTTGAGTTGTAGAAGGCTGGAGAGTCAGGCTGGGGTGGACAGGGACACAGGAAGGTGTGGGTCACAGAATGGGGGGAGGCCAACACAGGAGGAAGAAGCCTGGGATGTTTTTGATGGCGGGGCAGCTTTGGATTGTGAAAGGTTTGGAATGCTAGATGGAGAATGTTTTTGCTTTTTACTTTTTTTTCTGTAGAAAAGTTAATTATTGTTTAGTGGCTGCATTTTTAGGGTTCTCTCAATGGGCTAATCTTTTCTGATGTTATCCTTTGAGCCAGCATTCATTCTTGCATGAAGTTTTAGGCTGAAAGAATTTGCCTACGTTTGTCAACATACATAAATAGTAAAACACATTAAAATATGAAAGGAAGATGGAAATAGATTAGAATGCCAGAAAACAAAAACTGAGTCTGTACTCAGTTCACTTAGGGGCTGAATTCTCAGAAGCTAACATATGGTAACCACAGCTCCTTTATCTTTGAACCTTGATCTTCGAAGGTACTTCAGAATGCCATCTCTTCAAGTTTGTGATTTCTTTTTCCACAGAACTAAAAGTAAACATGGTTAATTTTGTCACTTTCTCTTCCTTTTGACTTTATCATTTATTGATTTGAGAAGCAACATTGAACTATCACAAGTATCTGTATATAGGGACTGTTTGACCAGGGTTTTTTTTTCTTTACCTAAAACACCATGGAAAATCAAGCTCAGAAGGCTACTAAGCAAGGTGTAAGAAGAATAAAGATAATTTTTTTGGATGTTTATTGAGGTCAGGCTATGAATGCCAAAGGTGTCCATCTCCAGTAGTCTTTCTGATGATACTCTTATTTCAGACTTGTTTCAGTCAGGGTACTGGTGGGCAAGAGATCACACACTCAGAGTTTTCCTTAAAGAGAATTTAGTAAAGGATGTTTTTAATAAATATTGAGTGGGCTTACAGGAACTAATGAAGATGACAGGTACCTAGGGGAGCAGCAATGTTGAGAAGTTGTTACTGTCCCTAGACCGGATGGGACAAGGACATGGAGTATCCTTAGGGAACCCCACAAGCTACAGAGAAGAGGCCCTCACTAGTACTGCAGCCCTGGGTAGGGCATTGCCGCCACTATCCAACCTAGTGGGTCAGGAAGAAGTGAGCGGAATCAGGGCTTCAGGCTTTCTCTCTCCCCACTCCCTGGTCTCTGCCAGTGGGCAGATCCCACTGGGGGCCAGAAGGTGAGACAGCCCAGACCAGAGCCCAAAGTTATCACCTCCTGAGGCACAGCGCAGGGCAGGAAGTCAAGAGTGCATCTCAGGAGAGGAAAAGAGAAGCCAGAGCCTTGCTATCCCCACACTTCAATCCTTCAGAAATCTGCGTGCATTACCAAGGACAGCACGTTATTAAAATTCTGAAGAATGACAAATCTGAAGAAAAATTCTTTTTGAAATTAAGCCACTGTTAGAATTGTGCAGAAGATGAAATAAATAAAACATAATGGGAAATAATTCAGTCAGTGGCAGATGGAAGCAGAAATACGTTTAGGGGCGGTCATAAAGTCAAGCTGCAGGGAAGAGCTGCCTCTGAGGAACTATGAAAATGCCCATAGTCCCTCAGACTTTTCCAGCCAGTCTCTGATGGCACCAAACCATGAGCCTGCTCCTGGAGGAGGAAGGGGACACTTGCTTTCTACGGGCAGTTTGCCCCCCAAAGGAAGGTGGGGAGGGCAGGAACAGCCCTGGCCAGCAGGGCAAAGCTGCAGGTGCAAGTGCGGTGTGCACCTCCCTGAGGGCAGCCAGGAGGAAGAGGAGGGAGCCGAACCATACACGGCTGCTGGGCTGAGGTGTCTTCCCATTGCTTTGGAGCAGGGTGAATTGGGAACTCCGGACAGGAATACCTTTTCTCCATGCAATTTCTCATTTACCGGTTCATTTGCCTTGCATGTTTTCATGAGTTGGGCACACTACAGGAGAGAGTATAAAGGTAGGTGGGATTTGATGTTGCATGGATGGTATCACTAAAAACAGCTACCGCTTACCCCGAATGATGTGCTGTTCAGTCCTTTGCCACAAGACAGTCACAACCCCACATGACAGCTACGATTGGCTTGAGGAGGTGAGGGACTTACTCAAAACCTGCAGAAGCTGGTTGTAGGATTCCAGTGTAGGAAGTTTCACTCCAAGGCTGCTGTCCTTAACCTCGTCCCATGTCATGGCTCAGCACTGGAGGCAGCCAGTGACAAACGATGGCAGTGCAATGAATGAGGTAGTCTGGGTGCTGAGGGAACACGGAAGGAGTGACTGAACGGGTCTGTGTTGGGACATCCATGGAGTTTCCCTTGTCCACCCCTGGAAGTGGACACAGCAGTCTTTTTAGGGCATACTTTACTACTGCTAAGCCTGGATTCAGAGAGGCAGGCCAGCCCATGGGTGCCCTGTCACCCCTCCCGAATCAGCAACACTTAAAATAATGTCTTCCTGATTTCCTGGACCTGCTCCAAGAGTTTTGTTCTGGCTTTTGGACAAGGCAGAAACAGGAAGAGGATGTACTAATGTTCCCTGACTACAGACCTAGGTTACAATTTGAAATAATTTTGTAATTAAAATCACTGTTAACATTTTATTGTCCTACAGTATGTATATATGTCATCTATATTTTATAATATCTATAAGTATGCTATATATATAATCTTTAATGTCAGCTATGAGATTAAGTCTTCACATTTCTATAGTTTATGAGTCTATGTCATGAAAATGATTTTATTTCTTTATAGCTATTTCTCATCTCAAATACTTTTCTACTGTGACAATAATAATTTGGCAGCAATAGATCAAGATTTCTGCTAATAACATAAGACCAGATTCGCTTCTCTGCTTTATCCCTCTGGGTAAAAATTAGTTTGGTACTTCTTACTGACTTATTTCTCAGCCTATCTGAGGTTTTTCACATCTATACACTTGATTATATTACTCACTATTAAGCAAGTATCATTAGGTTTCTTTGGCCAACTGGACACAGCCAACAGGTGCTGCCTGCTACAGCCAGGAGATGGCCTGTTTGTGCCAGGATATTAAGTACATCCTGTAGTTTGGTATAAACACCAGGTGGGATTCTAATCCATTCAGCACAGAGCCCCTTATTCATTTTTCCTTAGTGAATGAAAAATCTCTGGGAAGTCCTTGCTCAGGAATTCTCTTTACCTTTAGAAGTCTGTAAGTCTTGCTCCAAAATGACCCAAGAACAGGACTGGATTAATTAATCAATACCAAGCCCCCTGTATACCCAGCCTATTTATTAGCGTGACCTCCGGAATTCTCAGAAACCTTTATTATTAGTAGCCTCATTCTTTTCCAAGTGAGAGAAATCTTTCTTCTTTTCCCAAGTTGAACCTGCAGGGGAGCTTCTTGAGTTCCTGTCTTGCTAGTATCTCCTATTAGGGCTGTGGAAAGATGAAACATGACAAGGCAACCGGCACACCCAGGGGATAACCCCTCGGCCTTTTCATCATCAAGGAGAAGCCTCTGGTCTGCGGGGGTGAGAGTAACACTCAGATCCATGCTATGCTGTCGGGCTTGCTGGCCAGGAGGAAGGACAATTTTGCTTGCTGCTCTGGTTAGGTGTTAGGCATGGCACACTCGGGTTCTGAACCTGTGCTTTTGTGCATGACCTTCCAATCCTTAGGACCTACCAGTATGGAATATCATGCAGGTAGTTTGATAGACGGAGTGATTTTGAAGGAGTAAACACTACAATCGCTTTGCAAGAGGAAGTGGTGAGGCCATGTCTTCCCATAGCTTATCCATCACTGAAAGGAATAATCTGAAAACTGACAGCTGCAGCATAGCACTGTGTGTCCCCTGATACTGGTTTTCTTTTTTGTGTAGTCACATAATTCTGAATATACAGGTGGGAGCAGCCTGGAGACGCTGCTGACCATATGACTAAGTTTTGGGAGATGGATGTAAGCACAAGCGATGCCATTTCTGGGTTGTGCCTTGACAGCGAAAGGATGGGCCATGTGGGTCCTGGGACTGTGGGGGTCCAAGGAAGGCAGAGCTACGTGACGGAAGACACCCACTTTCCTAATCCTTGAGCTGCTATGCCAGGCCTACTTCCAGATTTTTAGGTAAGGCAGGAAAAATTGCCTATTTTGTTTAAACTGCTATGATTTTGCACCTCCGCCAAACAGTCAGGTATCTATCCTAAGTCAGCAACTTGGGAATTAAGTAGAAAAGAGCCAATTTTAATTGATAAAATTGCCGGTTACACCAGTTCTCCTGTTCTCCAGATGCAGACTTCCTTTTCTCAGACACGGGGTTCTTAGACACTACGGCTTCCACTGAGGGCACTGTCTTTTGAGGGTTCAATATTAGGACTCATCTTGAACGAGTGCAGATCAAGACTCTCTGTGTAGACTCAAAAATTCTGTCCCAAACTCTCCTTTGAGTTGCCGAATTTCTCTGCTGTGCCCATGACTGATGTCTGCAGGAAGCAGGGCGCTTTCTCAGACATGACTACAGTATTTGAATTGGTTGCTAGGACATCCATGGAATTTCCATATTCTATCTTAGGAAAGAAATATAATTTTTCTTTGATGCTGCATTCTTTCTTAACCAGAAATACAAGGAAACTACTGTTTGCAGTGGATTTTTGGCAAAGTTCTGAAGTGTGGCCTGGATCTGGAAACCCATAATCCAAGAATAAGGCACCATTTACGCCCAAAATTGTTGCATTTGGAGAGAAACTAGGTTCAGCCCCGCTTATGAAGCCACTGTCTTACAGGGTCAAAAAGAGCTTATTTTTCAAGCAAGTGTGTTTCACTGTGGATGGGCGACTACCAAAATAATTATTTCCTGTGTGGGTCAGCGGGAATGAGGTAATCCTAAGGAAAATGTTCCATTGTGCTTGTGGGCCTGGGCGGTACAGGAGCTCCAGACATTCCCTTAAAGCAACAGTCACTGGTTGACTGGCAAAGTCTTATTCAGATGCCTCTGAGGAGACACTCGCTTTCCCATCTGATGTTCTCAGGGCCTCGAGGGGGAGGAAATGTGGACACACACACACACACACTGTTCCGTGGGTTAATGTTCATGTAGAGAGTGTATAGGTGGTTTAGAGAGAATTCTCTGTGAGCCAAGACATCACAGTATACCTGCTTCTGTCAGTAAGCAATCAGACACTAAGTTTGTATTTGTCTGTCTGTCTCGGGCCACTTGAGGGCATGCTTTATTTGTCTTTGTCTTTCTAGCCTGTATTAAGGGGCCTATAACTGAGTATAGTTCTCATTCATCATCTGTTGAATGAATACGTGGCTTACAAAGAAAGTGAGTAAAAGGAAAGAGACCACTGCCTCAAAACTGACCTTTCTTAGTACTGTGACACTGAGATGGAGATTTTGCCAGAGGGAGCACCTAAGTCAGCCAGGACTGGGACATCCATGATGTGCCAAACTGTGACTCCAAAGATCAAACAACTCTGTGTTTCATGCTGTGCCCTTCCTGGAATTAGCAGAGGAGGCACAGTGTCATCCGTACCAGCTGTGAGACACTGGTGCTGCAAGAGACTGAATTGTGACAGCTGGAGCCTGAGGAGACAGAATCAAGCCAGGCAGAGTGGGATACACTTTTGGTCTGTGCAGGAGAAGGGGCTTTGAATACACTATCTGATGCTCTTCTCCCTGCTTTTCTTCCATGACTGCTCGGGCAGAGGAGCTGAGCATACACGACAGGAACTAGAGCTGCATATTACAACATGAATGGACACCTCTGACTAATCTACTTACTAGGTTTTCATTAAGTGCCTGTCACAGGCCAGGCATGATGTAGTGGTGCTGGGGTGCAGAGATGGACAAAGCAGACGGGGTCCCTGCCTTTAACAAGGTTAGCTTCTATTAGAAGAGCTTGACCAAAAGACCAACAAATACATAAAACAACTGCACAAGGTGGCCATTCATGAGAAATAAACTGGACATTGAGGCAGGGAGTAAACGGAAGGTTACAGGGCAGTTAAAGTGATTGTCACCAGGAGAAACAAATCTGGGGAAAAATGCAGGGGAAGAACACTCCATAGAGGGAAGAGCACATGCTAAGGAAGGAAGCCTAAAGGAAGTTGGTGTTTTCCTGGATGGCAAGCACAAGGTCCTGAGTTTGACTTCTGGCACTACTACTATTACTACCACTAAGGTATGAAGTTTAAAGGAGTTGGAGCTTTTGAAGGATGAAAAACAGCTTGGAAATGGTAATGGGGAGCAGCAAGTATTATAGGCAGCTAAGTTAGACAGAAATTAATATACAGTCAGAAAGGGATTGGGCCCTCAAGAAGTTGGCACAAAAATTAAAGATATCAGAGTTATGGCTGGAGGCAAAGCTTGGAGAACCAGGTTTCAGAATGGGAAAGCAATAGCAAGGCCTGAATACTTCCCTACAGATAAGTGGCAAGTTAAGATTTCATAGTAATTAGCATCATCTGGGTCAGATGGGCTGAGACTCACAGGTGGGTGACCATACTCCCTTCCCCAAAATGCCTTTGCTCTTGCCATATACCTTTGCTATGGGCTCATTTCCCTATTATATCAATATTGCTTAAGCAACTACATTTATAATCTGATAGGTTGGTTGTAGTCTGAGCTATGATTTTGCTGTATAAATTACCTCTGATAAAGGGCCATGGTGGCCATATACTCAGGACCCCAGCTGGAAATTCAGGAGCTATACTATCTTTTATTTCCAATAAAACTCTCCTTATGTAAATAAAATTGTGTTTTATAGGATAAACAAAGCAAGACATAGCAAAGCACAACAAAACACTTGTGTGTGTTGTAGAGTGGGGGAAAATGCACTGATTGGCAGGAGTCCTTCGGGAACTTGGGGTCTACCATCAGACTCAGTGCACACAGATGGGTATTGGATGTTTGCAGAGTGGTCAAGGGGCTTCACTGTAGTGTCTGCAATAAGAGGTGTGCACCTGAGAACCTGTCCTACTGCACACCTGAGATCTTACTTTGGCTGCTATAGGTCCCACCCACCCAAGTCCTAGTGAACGAAATGGGAAATTGGACTTCACCTAAAATATAAAAGACAAGCAAATACCATTGGTTGAATCTGAGGAGCCTGTGGCTCTGGCCCAGGCATCAAGAGGAAAGGAAATAAAAAACACACCAACACAGTTTGGAGGACTTGTTCATACCCAACTAGTGTTTGGCCATGGAGGCTAAAAAGAACAAAGCCTGAACTGTTATTTGCACTTTCTACCCCCTGACCTATTTTTATTAGTAGGATCCTCTTTAATGATGTCGCGAAGGCACTGTCAGATTTCAGTACTGGGACTAAAGCACTGGTGTGTGTGCACAGACACACATGTACAGCTATTTTTGTGTTTATTATCTGCAGATCCTAAGATGTGATGTTGATTTTAGCCAGATATGTTGATTTACCCAAGAGTTCCTAACTAGGATCCTATATAAACTTGGCTGGGGAAACAAATTACATCTTACTTTTCACTATCTCCTCTTCCTGAAATTCAATATTACAATTGTTATGTTTAGGTAAAAAAACCACAGTGGTTTTGTCCCAGATAGGATCTTTTGATGGAAATAAGACTGGTCTCATCCACAGGCAGGGCTTTAGCTGGGGACTTTAGCAGGCAGGAGCCAGCACTCATCAAGAAAGGAGGATCAGGGGGCTGGGGATTTAGCTCAGTGGCACAAGCACCTGCCTTGCAAGCAGGCGGTTGTGAGTTTGATCCCTGGTACCAATAAAAAAAGAAAAAGACAAAAAACAAAACAAACAAAAGGAGGATCAGGCTGCCAGAGAAAGAGACAGCAAATTTTACTGATTTGTTAGGGTGGGCTAACATCCAGTAGTTTCTCATTGTCCAGGGCTTGGTTCCAAAATATTTTTTTTTTGTGAGACTAAAGAACACATTACAGCTGCAGTGGGTAACAAACACATCCACCTGGATCCGACCCAAAGGCTAAGGCAGGAAAGAGACAGAGATGACATGAAGACAGGGCTGCCGCACCTTCCAGTCCTGCCAGGCATCCACCTGACATCTGCAAGCTTGAATGAAATGTCAGTGATGTTAGCGAAAGTGGCCTTTGGGTCCCAAGATGTAACCTTGGCAGCTGTTATCATAAACCCCATGTCTGGGGCGTTACCTCCAGCAGCACTAGTGGGAAACTGACAAAGCGTTGCCCAGCTGGGTGACTCCAGCATTGGCAATTTTTAAGTCAACCAAGGGCAAGTGAAGCTTATTTAGGTTTTCTTTTCCTCAGCAACAGTTCCTTCTTTTTGTGCAAAAGTTCTGCTTTTGAAAAAGTGTCAGGCTCCATAAGCATCATGGCCATGATTTGGAGGGTAACGATTTACACTACGAGGGTTCATTTGTTGTCCTGGTCCTTTCTCCCACTATGGTGGTCTGGTCTCAATTTTAATAGTATTCGTGACTTTGACATTAGTAAAAATAAGAGATATTTTCACTCCCCATTATAACTGGAGAGATATCTCAAAATATAACACGTTTATCCCTCATTCAAAGTTATAGTAGTTATCATGTTAGAACTAGATAATGGTACTCAATATGGTAACAAAAAATGTATTACATCATGAATATTTGCTTTTAAAGACATTTTAAAACCATAATTTAGTACCTTAGCATTGTCTTCAGGCTTTCAGACTGCCAAATGGATCTCTGATACCAAAAAAAAAAAAAAAAAAAAAAAAAAAAAAAGATTAAGAACCACCAGATTTACTGGACAGTCTTTTAAAACAAGATTAGTACATCACTTATGGTACATAATGTTGACCTTCCTCATGTGGAGTTGGTTCATGTATGTCACACATCTTAATTCCATTTTGCATCCCCTTTCCTGTTCTCCCTCCCCTCTCTACTCATTTCTTGATCCCTTTCTTCACTGATAAAGATCTGTTTCTCTACTTCCTATCACCTATCTTTATTTTGTTTCTTATCTATACTTTGGGTTTCTAATAAGGGAGAAAGCATGTAATACATTAGCTTCTTGTCTGATTTATTTTTTCAAGGTGCATCCATTTTTCTAAAGGTTTATCTTTATGGCAGAGTAGTATTCTACTGTGTGTAAATACCACATTTATCTGCTGAAGGACATATGGGCCATTTTTGAGATTTAGCTATTATAAATTGTGCTGCCATTAACATGGGACTGCATATGCCACTGTAACATGATGTCTTTAACTGTTTCAGGAAAGTATCTAGAAGCGATAGCTGAGTGAAATGGAATTTCTTGGTTTAGTTTTTTGCAGAACCTGCACACTGACCTGCATAATGGTCATGCCAGTCTACACTCTTACCAACAGTGCAGAAGGGTTTCTTTTTCCTTGCAGCCTCACTAGCATTTACTTGACTTCTTGACAATGGACACTTTTTCAGGGCTAAGATGGAATCTCAGTGTTTTAATTTGCATTTCACTAATGGCCAGCAATGTCAAACACTTCTTCATGTATTTACTGCCCATTTGTATTTCTCCTCCTGATTAGGTCTTTAATTTTCAGGGGTCTAATTTTTTAAGTTCTTCATATATTTTGTATATGAATCCTCTCCCTGAGGAATGGCTGGCAAAAGTTTCCTCATTCTATCTGGTCTCTTCAGTCTGTTGGTGGTTTTTTTTTGCTGTGCAGAAGCTTGTTAGTTTGATAGTTTGAGATGATCCTATTTGTTGATTCTTAGTACTATTTCCTGTGTTACTGGTGTATGTTCAAAAAGCCTTTGCCTGTATCTATGACTTCAAGAGTTTTAACTCGTTTACCCAGCAGATTAAGTGTTTCTATCTTAACATTTAGGTCTTTGATGCATTTCCATTTTATTTTCATACATGGTAAGAGATATGGATCTAGATTAAATTTTCTGTGTGATTAGCCAGTTTTTCCGGTCCCATTTTTAAAAGAGGCTGTCTTCCGCTAGTGTATGTTTTTGTTTCTTTTATCAAAGATCAAATAGTTGAATGTGATTGGGGCTGTTTCTGCATCCTCCATTCTGTTCCATTGATTCTCATGTCTGTTTTTGTGCCAGTACCATGCTGTTTTTATCACAGTTTCTTTGTAATATATCCTTGTCTGACATTGTAATGTCTCTCACTTTGTTTCAGGATTGCTTTTGCTCCTGTGTCACTTTTGGTACCATATTAATTTTTTGGATTTTTTTTTCAAGTACTGCAAAGAATTCTGGTGATATTTTGATTGGAACTACATTAACTTTGTATAACAATTATGGAAGTATGGCCATTTTGACTAGATCAGTTCTGCATATTCAGGAATAAGGGATATTTTCTCATTTTCTGATGTCCTCTTCAATTTTCCTCTTATGAGTGCTGTAGTTTTCACTTTAGAGGCATTTTACACCATTAGGTTAATTCCTATCTATTTATTTTTACTTCGTTCTATTGTGAATGGTATTTTCCCCCCTAATTTCTTTCTCAGTGGGTTCCTTATTAGAGTATAGGAACACTATTGATTTTTATATATGTATTTTGTGGTCTGGTGAGTTATGGAATTTGATTATTAACTCTTAGGGTATTTTGGCTGTGTATTTGATCTTCTACATGAAGGACCATGTCATTTGGAAATGATAATTTTATTTCTTTCTTTTCTATACATACCCCTTTTATTTCTTTGTTTTGCCTAACTGCTCTTATTAAATCTTTCAAGTACAATGTTGAATGAGAGTGGTAATAGTGGGCATCCCTGTCTTGTTCCTGATTTTTGAGGGAAAGATTTCAAATTTTTTCCCCATTTAACATTACATGGGCAGTAGGCTTGTTTTAAATAGTTTTTATCAGGTTGAGACAAGGTCCTTGAATCAATATTTTTTTTCAGAGCTTTTATCAAGAAAGATGTTGGATTTTTTGTTTGTTTGTTGAGGGAGGGTCTTGCTATATAGTTCAGGCTGACCTTGAACTCCATACTGTAGCCCATGCTGGACTTATTAAACTTATAGCAACCCTCCTGCCTCAACCTCCCAAGTGCTGGGATTACACTTGTGCATCACTATGCCCAACCTGGATTGTCAAAGGTCTTTTCAGTATCTATTGAAATGATCATGTGATTTTTTTTTTGTCCTTGCTTCTACTTGTGTAATGTATTACGTTTATTGATTTGTATGTATTGAACCATCCCTGCATCGCTGGGATGAAGCCTAGTTGGTCATGAGGTATGATCTTTGTAAGGATTTGTTACATTCTTGCCAGTGGCTTGTTGAGGATTTTTACATCTATATTTATTGAAGAGATTGGTCTATAATTCTTGTTTTGGCTGGATCCTCATCTGGTTTTGGAATCAGGGTAATGGTAGCTAGCAGGAATGACTTTGGGAGTACTCCTTTGCTTTCAATTCATTGTAATACTTGAGGAGTATTGGTATTAGATTGTCCCTGCAGTTTTTGTGGAATTCAGCAGTGAACCAATCTAGACCCGGGCTTTTTTTAGTTGGCAAATTGTGTCATTATTGCCTCAGTTTCATTGTCTCTTATTGGATTATTCCAGGCTTTTAAATTTTCTTGGTTCAGTTTTGGTAATTCATATATATGTAGAAACTATGCATTTCTTCTGAATTCTTCAACTTATTGGTGTACATTTCTGCAAATTAATTGCTAATAATCTTTTTGAATTGACAGTGTCTGTAGTGATTTTACCTTTTACATTTCTTTTTTTTTTGGTCTTTTTCATTTTTTTTTATCGGTACCAGGGATCGAACTCACGACTGCCTGCTTGCAAGGCAGGCGCTTATGCTGCTGAACTAAATCCCCAGCCCCACCTTTTACATTTCTAAATGCATTGATTGAGATCTTTTTTCTCCTTCTTTTGGTTGGTTGGGTAAGAATTTTTCTATTTTGTTATTTCTTTTGCAGAACCCACTGTTTGAGCTGTTACTTCTTTATATTTTTAATCCCAATTTCATTGATTTCTGCTCTGATTTATATAATTTCTTTCCTTAGAGTAGCTTTGGTTTGGATTATTCCTGTTTTTCTAGAGCCCTGAGGAGCATTGCTAGGTTATTCATTTTGGCTCTGTTTGTGTAATGTGGGCATTTAATTGCTTTGAGCTCATCTGTTAGGAATACTTTCACTGGGTCCAATAAGTTCTGGTATACTGTACTGGTATTATCATATAGTTATAGAAACTGTCTTATTTCTTCCTCAATTATATCTGTAACTCATTGATTATGTAAGAATGTATTGTTTAGTTCCATGCATCTGGTATAATTTCTGGATTTTTTTTTGTTGTTGTTGATTTCTAACTTCATTGCATAATGACCTGATAATATACATGGTATAATTTCAGTTCTTTTACATTTACTTATGCATGCTTTATTGGTAAACTTGTGGTCTATTTTGGAGGTTTCATGTGCAGCTAAGATGAATGTGTATTTTCTTGTTGTTGAGTAGAATACTCTGTAGATATCTATTAAGTATTTTTTGGAAGATGTTGTTTAATATTTCTTTGTTGATTTTTTTCTAGTGTCTCTATCTATTTGTGACAGGGTATTGAGTTTTAGGGCCTGTAGGTTTTTATTTTTTGTCCCATAGGTTTTTGAGGTGCAACTCTCTTTTCCTCAGGCTATGGCTGTTGTCCAAGCTAAGGCACATCCTTGCTCCTGTTGATAGACATGGAATGCGACCAGCCCTCTTATTTCTGCTGGATGTAGGACACAGGCTTGGGGGTTTGAGTCAGCTGTTGGACATAATGTCTGCAGTGGGTCTGCTTACTCCCTTCTCTCCTTGGCTGTTGTCTTCATCCACAATCAGGTCAGCTGGTCAGTCCTGGCCTCTGTTGCTTTGGGCTGTGGGGAAGCAAAGTGTAGACACAGTTCATAGTTGATGGGTGGTCGTCCTCTTGCAGAGTGGGTCATCATCCAGCAGGGGCTGCTTGCTTATGTCAGGGACTAGCATACTCTTGCCAGCTGGATGTAACAGGAATTTTGGGAACAAAATAACCCTATGTCCATATGAGATATTTTAAAATTCTGACTGAGAAGATAAAGAGGTTAGAAATACTTGTCAAGCTCCTGTTTGCACAGAAACAACAAACATATTTTTCTACATTGTAGATCAATTCAGGGACTGAATTTCAAAGAAATAAAGAGTCTATAGAGATTAGAGAGATCTGATAGAACATGCTCACAATCTTGGGCACAAATTATGAATTTCCACAAACTTTCCCTAAGCAAAAAACTGAGGAAAGAAAGAGACAGCATTTTCTTGAAACTCTGACCTCTGGGACCTGGAGAAAGTCTGCTGTCTGCCCAGCCTTTCATATTCCTTTGGGCTGTGGCTTTAGAATCCTCAGAGACTGACATCAGGGTCGCAGCATGAATCCTTAGCCAGTCTGCCACTTCCCACTGCCTGGCTGCCTTGTACACGCTATGTTTAGGAAATCTGACTTTCTCAGCAGAGACAGCGTGGTCACAGCAAGCCCTGAGGAGTCAGCTTGGCTTCCCCAATATGTGAGGTGGTGCCTGGAGATAAGCACTATCTCTTCACTGGTCTCTGTTGAAATGAAAATGATTCTATTAGTGCATCTTGAAGGAAGAGAGAGGAGAGGGAGGCCATGTTTGTTCACCTCATTAGAGGTTTTATAAATTAAACTTAAAACACAAGACACCATCCCCTCATTTCCATCCTGCATTACACAAACTGGGTGATAAATTCTGATAGTGCATTTCTTACTGCCTGGTGTGGTCTGGGGGAAGCTTATTCTGAAACTATCGTTTAATTGTAAAAGAAGAGTAACAGTTAAAGAATGTGTCAGCTTACCCAAGATTATAGGCTCAGAGCTGCAAGAAGTATGTTGGAGTCCTTTTCTGCTTCCTACTAACTCCTCCCATCTAATAATAATGGTTCCCACATAGGGTTTCGATAAGATGACACACATGAATCGAAAGGTGCCTGATCAACGTTCAGTAATCTATAACTGCTGTTGCTTCTGTTTCTCTAGGCAAGTTTCTTCCTGCTTAGTAAATGCTAAAAAATTATCCTGTGTTCTAGGGACATTTCTCATCTAGGTTTCTTCCCTGCGTGCTACCTTCTGTCTCTTTACAACATCAGTCTTTTTGTAACACTTTCCGTTCCTAAGCATGAAGACATGTTCACATCTCTCTTAGCTTAAACAACACTTCCTTGGTCTCATGTATACCCCTGGCTCTGCTGCCTCCTACCCTTACCTTTGGGCCAATTTTCCAGCAGAGGCCAGGTGCCAGCATTATGCTCTGGCTGCATGAGAGCAAATCAGGAAAGACTCTGTTCTTGGAGTAGGAGCTGAGATTTCCTAGCAGTGCCCCTGGATGCCAGGCAGTTCTGCCAAATTCAAAGGCTGAGAGAGGGGCTGCTTGATTTGGCCACAGGTCTTAGTCTGGGTTTACAGTAGTTTTCTCTAGGTATTTCCATATCTATCAGCTTGACTCCTTTGTCTTTTTGTCTCTCTTCCTTGATTTAAAACTGACTCAGCCAGTGGAAAGCAATAATTTATTTGCCTCTTCAAATCCCAACACTGGAAAAATGCCAAGATTTAAGGGCTCGGTGGGGAAGAGCAGTTGCAATTGGCCCAGAGGTTATACAGCTATAATTGTAACCCTGATCTGGGGTCCCATGAGTATCACTGCTTATGTTTTTCCCTCCTCCACTTCCCCTCCCCGCTGTACTGCCATGAGGTCTCAGTGATCCTGTTGGATACAGTGATTCAGACAGCCGATAGCAATCATCGGGAGTGCTTATGAGATTAAACCTATTTGAAGTACTGACCTGATGTCCTGGTGGCTCCTAAATTGGTAACAGCAATGCAGATCAGTATGCTCACCAGCACTGTGAGGCTCCTGAACCGTGCTCAATACAGGGAGCAAACTCAGCGTAGCATACAAGACTTCATGCGTGGCCCTGGACATCTGCTGGCAGAGCGCCTCTCCTAAGCGTTCTTTTGGTCCCAGCCACACCAAGCTCTCTGTGTGTCCCTACCCTTTCAGGCTTTTGTTACTATATGCCCTTTGCCAGGGAGGATGAGCCCTTTCTTACCCATTACTGGGTCTCACTGTTTGGTCCTTTGACGTGAGAGAGAGACAGAAGGAGAGAAAATGGAGAAAGAAAGAAAGAAAAGAAATAGGCCTCTATTATGGGTATGGGAGGGCTGCCAAACAGACTTAAGCACCCTCTAAGGAAGACAAAAACAAAAAAACAAAAAAACTCACTTTTATTTGGTTTGACAGAGGGTGGCGTTGAAGAGGCGGGGCGGAATGACGCACTGACAGCTGATTGGGGGAGGCTTGGCGCACGCACGAAAAAGCAGCACGATTGACTTCCATTTGCGAGAAAAACCCGGAAGTTAGTAATGAAGAGAGGCGCTGCCCGGGGCCATGTTGACTCTGAAGGATGCACTTGGGAAAAATCCGTCACTCACGGTATCCTCCGAATCAGCATCTCCAGGAACACCAGGTCTTGTTCCTCAGTGTTTTTTCCAGACCCAGCCTCCGTACGACAGTGAACACGGTTTTGCTGGGTGAATGAATACGTCTTCCAGGCCACTTAGAAGATTACTTCCTATTCACTCTTGTTTTTGTTGTTTCACTTAGAAGTCAGCCAAACAATTCTGATTTTTCTAGAAGTGCTCTTGTAACAACTTGGCCTAGCAAAGCTGAATAAATTTCACACAATAAACAAACAACAGGAGAAGTCATCCAACATCAGACTCCTGGAAAGGGTGACTTTTCCTGTTTCCAAACTTAATTCCGAGCCTTTAGCGAAAATAGGGACTAGTGAGGTTCTGGTCATCCCAAGTCCGGGCAGCCTGTTGCATTTCAGAAGCTACATTATGTGCCATGGTGTTATGAAGTGCTTCGGTGCATTCTCAGATAAGTGCTGTACTCGACTGGTCTGGACCTTGCTTTAGGGCCTGGGCTCTTTACTTTTACTCTTCAAGGTTACTGTTGAATATCTTTAGCTTGTTTTCTTCTCCCATGTTCCTTATTTTAAAAACAATACCCCCAATATTTCTAGAAAAATAGCATACACTCTTCAATTTTATTAATTTAGTGAAGGCTGTGTGTGTGTGTGTGTGTGTGTGTGTGTGTTGAGAGAGGGAATCATTTTAGGGAGAAAAAATTACTGCTTTTTCTAAAACTTAAACACAAAATTAAAGATTAAAAGCTTTATATTCCTTTTGGCAATAGTAAATTCTTAATAAACTTTAGTCATAATTATTACTATTTTAATGCTATTATCGTCAAAAAAGAGACCTAGTACTTGAAAAGTAGGTTCCATTTGTACCATTACCAAAGCAAGTGTGGGGAGTATGCACTCCTGCCCTACATTCCCCATAGGAAGTAGAGGCTGTATATATAGCTGGCATTCACCCAAGGTACTTTTGGGACAAACAGGATAATGTGTTCCGTACAGAGGTCAACAGCTGCTACTCCTCTGTGACATTCCAGCGATGTGGACAGATGTATTCAGATTGACCTTCCTCGTTCAGTGACTGTGGGAACCGGTTGGAAGGGGGAAAAGAGATACAGTGTGGGGAGGATGAGACATTCCCATGGGGAGCAGTGACATGAGAGACCACTGAAAGCAATGTTGAAGTTAACGGCTCTACTTCCGGGAGGTGCTGTTCTAAACAATGAGAAGGGATGAAGTCCCTTAAAATTGTTCCAACAGAAGGAAAACCAAACACGTCAGTTTTCCCAAGGACTGCCGCTCCCAAAGGGGTCAGAGGTTGCCTCTTTACCATTCCATTGACAGCGTAGCTGGGAATTGAAGAGAGTCAAAGCAGATTCAATACAAGATGTGCAATGACATATGTTCCTTACCTTACCCTTCTTGTTTCTAGAATATGTCAAAGCAGTTTAGACAAATTAAAAGTCAGCTCTTGGTACCTTTGTGTCTCGCCAGCAACACAGCCAGCTGTTCTTCAGTGGGACCAAAGAAACACGGCTCAGTGAGATCATTAGATTTTCAGAAAAAGAAGCTTTTGAGAACAGTAGACTCTCTGATAACAGTATCTTTGGATCCTAAGATTTGTCATTTTATCCTATTGTGATGCCTAAGCTGATGTCTGATTGCTAGAGCTGTTTCTCCATATTAATGGTTCTCCTCCCCTTCTGCTTTTTTCCAGATGATCAGCCTGTTGTCACATGGTTTGAAGATGTATGTCAAATGCACACAGTGCAGGAAAGCAGGCCCCAGTGGGAGCCTCCACCTCAGGAATGGACAAAGGCTGATTACACCAGGTCTTTAGGTCATGAGTTTGAGTGCTTGCTTTCTCTTTGTCCTTCCAGAATGGGGTGTTATAGCAAAAAGGGCCTTGCTTGGTGGTAGTCCCTCTTTCTTGGACTTCCCAACCTCCAAAACTATAGGGTGATACATTTTTTATTTATAAATTATGCAGTTTGGTTTATTCCACTGTAACAACACAAAGCAGACAAAACACCTTAGGATGTTGTGAGCAACTATGTAACCTCTCTGAGCTTTAGTGTCCTTATTTATAAGGTGGAGATAGGAGCAATGCCAACCTCTTAGGGCTGTAAGTGGGGGTTAAGTAAGACAAAACTTGTGCCCCATTCAGCATAATATCTGGCAGCTGGAAGCCTGAAAAACATTTTAGCTACTGCTTTGGAGTGATAGGTCTGCCTTTCTAAGTGACCAAAAGGTTTTTAAACTATTCATCACCAAACTTTTCATTTAATCCTTGATAAAACCTTTTGGATTGTTCCTGAAAATATATCTTTTTACAGCTACTTATTTACTCGGTGGAATTAATTGACCAATATGACAGTTCTATTTTCTTTTAAATTTTTTTATTTCTTTTAGGTTTGGCTTTATTTGCTGTTTGTTTAATACTTTGATTCTGCTTATTTGTGGGATTACATACACCTTTTTAAACTTCAACTTTGCCTATAATTGGACTGATTTTTTTATATTAACAGCTGGAATTATGCTAAAAAGTTCCAAGAGAGAATCTCAGGTTTCATCTGTTTTTCCTCCACAAACACCACGTAAGTGTTAGGACCTCTGTAAGGTAGAGCATTGGAGAAAATTGGAAATGAGAATGGAGGCAACCCTCTAGCTGGAATTTAGATGAAAGAAGACATTATCCTGTTAGGTTTGCTGTATGTTGGAGGAACCACAGGGTTTTCCATTGACAATTTATAACAACTTATAGCTTGACAACTGTAATTCTTGAAGCTGCTTCTACTTTGTAGCTTATGGGGGTTTAAATTATTACTGAAGGACTATGTATCAAGGAAGAGTATAAAACTAATTTTTAAACCAGGGTTCTGACAGCACTCATGCTGTAAAGTGAAGTCATCCCACATAAATATATCATATGTGTATTCAGTGATCTATCCAATAGGCATTTATTCACCTCCTACAAGAAGTGTGAGATGGAGGTTCATTAAATCTTGCTTCCATCTTAGGGGTTGGGGAGACTCTCACTGTGTGATGTATGAATGATATATCAAGTGAGCTATTTTTGCCCTTATTTTCTATGAGAGGAATTGGGTCTAGGACTCTGTGAAAGCATATGCTAGAAATTGGCCCAAATGGGCTTTGAACAACTCCTGCTCCTGGGCTGTGAGACTTCAAATCCTATGCTTTTAGCCACTGGAATTTTCAAGTCAGTTAACTTTCCTCTTCTGTATTTAAAGTAAGAAGTAGAATCTAGACCTGGATTTGACCCTCAGGTTTATAATCTGATGGGGACACAGATGCTAAACAATTCCTAATGTGAGCCAGTGTGTGGCTAAACAATTCCTAATGTGAGCCAGGAGAGACTGATGGATACAGTAGCTGGGAGGTGTGGGTTAAGTGGATGGGAAGCAGGGAGTGTGTGTGTGTGTATGGGGGGAGCGGCTGGAGAAGGCATCTTTGAGGAGGTCCTATTTACTCTGACCCTGGAAGGATGAGTGTAATTTACTTAGACAATCACAGAGAAACATCCTAGACAAAGAGCAGTGAGTAGTGAAATTCAGTTTTTACTTCTCTGTGCCTACTCCCAGGTCAAACTCCTCTTGTGTTTAGTGGCCTGTTACATGTTTCTCCAACATGCCTTGTGTTTAGGACTTTGCTAACTTACAGATTGGTTAAGGTACTGTAGTTTGTTCCATCATGATGTGTATGTCTTTAAATTTCAAGAACGTGGATAGACCAAAGAAATTTAGAATCACTGCAGAAAAATACAGGTGAATTTTTAGGACACAGTCTAATTATGCCTTCCCAATGTCATTTGGGAAGCCACTCCTGCCTCCCCTAAGTGACTCTGGTCATTCGGGCTCTAATGTCACACCCTGCTGGGTGTCTTGTAATTGAATGGTACCACACATTTTTAGCTTTTTGTCCTGAAGAAATCTTTCGATCTTTTAACCCAACTGGGAGCCCTGGATTAAAGTTTAGAAGCAGATGTTTTCTAGGACTGGGGATATGACTGTGTTACTTTTCCTGTAGTTCAGCAGTGTAACTGAATTAATGCCAAGGACAAATTGCTCCAAACAGCTGAAAGATATGTCAATGTGGGAGGGTCACAAAGATTGTATTTGTGAGAAAATTGAAATGTAGACTGAAGAGGTCAATTAGGAGAGGAAATGATTTTGATATCTCGTTTATCAAATTAGGAGGGAAGGATATGAAAACTGCCTCCACTTATGGGTAGGTCATCAAAGATATTTACCATAACATTTTAAAATGGCAAAAGGGTCAGAGATGCAGCTCAGCGGTGCAGTGCCTGCTTGGCAAAACACAAGATCCTGAGTTTGATTTCAAGTACCCCTCCCCCTCCAAAAAAAGAAAAAAAAGTAGCTACACTGAAGGGCAGAATGGACTACTATCCATCAATTAAAATGACCTTTATGTAAAACATTTAAGCTTAAGCACATTAGAATGGGCAAAGTTTTATTTTGTTTTGGAGAAGATCCCAAAAGAAAAGCAAATAAAAAGAAAATCAGAAAAATGTCATGTCAAATTTAGAAGCTTCTGCACAGCAAAGGACACTCTCAACAAAGAGAAGAGGTAACTTTGGGATGGGTGGAAATATTTGAGACACGAACTTCAAAGACACCTCCAAAATCTCAGTGGAAAAAAATTGAATAACTTGTGGTGGTTAAGCTTCATTGTGTCAACTTGGTTGGCTTGGAAACCGCCAAAGGGATAGAGAGCACACTTCTGGGTGTGTGAGGTGGTCACAGAGGTGTGACCTGGGGTGGTACCAGGTCCCTAGCCCTTCCTTACCTAGTGCTGCTCCCCTGCTCTGCTTCCTGGCCACTGTCAGCTAAGCAGCTTTGCTCCAGCACACCCTTCTGCATGATGTTTCTGTCTGGGAGTCAGCCAACAATGGACTGAATCCCTGAAACTACGACTCAAATTAAACTCTCCTTCCTTAAGTTGTGGAGGTTGTATATTTTGTGCAATAAAGAAAAAGCTGGCTAATATATAATCTGATTAAAAAACGGGCAACCGATCTTAATAGACACTTCTCAAAAGAAGACATAAATAGCCAACAAGTATATGGAAAATGCTCGACATCACTAATCATCAGAGAAATGCAAATCAAACTCACAGGATACTCCCTCACTGCAGAAAGAATGGTGATTGCTCAAAAGACAAAAAAGATAAATGCTGGTAAGAATGTGGAGAAAGTGAAACTCTTGTACTTTGTTGGCGGGGATGTAATTTAGTATATCCATTAGGAGAAAGATTATGGAGATTCCCCAAAAAACTAAAAATAAAGCCAGATGTAGTGGCACACACCTGTAATGCCAGCACTGTGGGAGCCAGAGGCAAGAGGATTGCAAATTTGAGCACTACAGTATAAGTCCAGCCTGGACAATTTAATAACTAAACAAGATTGTGTCTCAAAATAAAACATAAAAAGGAATTGAGGATGTGCCTGGGTTCAGTCTAAATTGTTGAAAAAAAGAACTACAATATGACCCAGAAATCCCCATTTCTGGGTCTGTACTCAAAGGAAATGTAAGAAGTGACCTACACATCCATATTTATCACAGTAAAATTCATAATAGCTAAGAAATGGAAACAACCTAAGTGTCCATCAGCTGGTTAACGGATTAAGGATACATGGTGCATGTGCACAGTGGAACACTATTCACTCATAAAAAATGAAGCTCTATTATTTGCAGCAATATGGATGGAACTGGAGATCATTATTTTAGGGGAACTAAGCCAGACCCAGACAGACAAGGACTGCATAGTCTCACTCAGATACGGAATATAAAAAAGTTGATCACATAAAAATTGAGCACAGAAGGGTAGTTACCACATCCTGAGAAGAGTAGGTTGGAAAGGAGGGATGAAGAGAGGTGGACTGATGGGAACTAAGTCATAGCTGAGCACGCAAGTGCATGGTGGGGTATCCGCAGATAAAAATAATGCACTGCACAGTTCAACAAGAAAAGATTTTGAATGTTTTCATCATAAACAAATGATAAGTGTTTGAGGAGACAATATGCTTAACCTGATTTAAAAATAAACATTGTGCAGTGCCTGCATGCATCAAAACATCATAGATAGGGAATGTGTGTGGTTTTCATGTACTAGTTAAAAAATAAATTTATTTTAAATATACAAATGCTTAATTCACATGGAAAAATTTCAACATATAATAGATAATAGTATATATCTGTTGAAAAGTATAACAAAAATGTGATGTTTAAATGTGTAAAAATCTTAATAACCAAATAGATGGAAGGAAATGGATCAGAATATTAACAGCATTTACATCAAGGTGGCAAAGGTATAGGTGACTCTTATTTTAATATTAATCTTTTTTCTAACCTTTAAAAATATGGAATATGTCTTTTATGGTCAGAATAAAAAGCAATACAAATTATCTTGAGAAACAGACACACAGAACCACAAACTATGGTAATTACATAAAGCTCAGATTGTCAGGAAAAGAGAAACAAATTATTGGAGAAGTCTGGAGAAGGCTGATGAGTGTGAGACACTGACCAAGGGCTGGAAAAGAGGCCCTGCCTGGAGGGGCTCCTGCTCCCCTCCACATGAGGCCTGAGTGGGGAGGAACCCCCAGCCGAGGTGGAGCTCTCACAGCTGCACTTCACCTGGGGTGATTCTTTGAGACAGCAAACAGCATGAAATATCTTGGGGTTTTTCACAGCGTTTCTGTCCCTCTAAGAACATCAGGTTATTTTTGACACTCTGCTTGGGGAGCCTCCTGCAGAGGCACAGCTGGCGAGGGGTTGCAGCTTGGGTATTATTTGCACAGTTCCTGGAAGTCAGTTGGGGCAAGATTGGCAGAAACCAAGCAAGGTGTGCTAAACTCTTGATGGGGCCACCTTATGACCCACACAAGTATTAAATTTCAAATATTCTTCAAAACTCGTTTAAGCCCTTACATGGATATTAAGTATTTCTATCCCTCATTATATTTTTTGACACAACCTCTTCCCATCCTGTAAAAATCTCTCCTCAGCAAGAGAGTTCCTTCCTTCTTTAGAACACCTTGTTAAGGCAGAAGGATCATGAGTTTGATGCCAACCTGGCCAACTTGATGAAACTGTCATAAATGAATGAATGAATGAATGAATGAATGAATGAGAGGCTTGGGATATATCTTGGTGGCAGATAAGCGTGAGGCTGTCAATTCAATTCTTAGTTTTTTTTTAAACTTCACTTTGTGTAGCTACTCTTGAGACCCTGTTGGATCCTGGGTACCCCTTTTCAGAATTCTGCTCCCCAACAGTTGAAGTTAGTGCATCACACGGCGATTGGTTCTCTTTTTCAGTGACAAGAAAAGGCTTGCTTTTAAAAGAACATGTAGAAGCCTAAAGTCATCAAAACAATGTAACATCCTGTGTGAAAGTTGCAGCGCCTTGCGGTTTGGGTCCCTTGATCATGTGCCCTCCAGGGAGTCAGTTGGTGGTGGCTGTGGATGACTGAGACTCTCAGGCCTGGCAGGTGTATCTGCGGCTCGCCTTGCACCTGGGTCCCGCGGGGAGGAGGGCCTGGAGCCCGGGCCGAGGAGGACAATGGTGCTCAGGCTGCTGCTCTTGGCTCTCAACTTCATCCCCTCAGCTCAAGTGACAGGTAACAGTGATTTTGATTCTTTCCTCTCTTCTAAGTTTTTCTTTTCTGTTCTTGCAGTTGGCCTGGTGCATTTTAACCTTCGCATAAACTGTGAGAGTTGAGCACGTCTGCAGTGTACTTCTCTTTTAATTTAGAGACTTGTTATTTAGAAACTCACTGATTTTCAGAATACGCAATGGTGTTTCATAGAAGTCTTTTGGAAGTGAATAGCTACAAGTTGCTAAAGTCCCAAGAATTTTTAGTCCACCTACAATTTTTTCTTTGTAATTTAAGGAAACTGTTATTAATAGGTTAGCTCTGAAAGTTTTGAATTGAGATTGTCTGAGCTCAAATCACAGATCCAATTCTTACTAGCTGACCTTAGGTTAGTGTTTAAATTCTCTAATCTCGGTCTCCTTATTTTTAAAATGGGAATGATAATAAACCTCATCTGGCAGTTACTGTGGAGATGAAATAATCCATGTGAAATGCTGAGCTCAGTCAGTGATAGGTAAGGAAGATCAGCGTGTGCTGAATCATTGTATCTACCTGAATTAAACAAATACCAGCACAAAGTCTGGAGTCTCTGTAGAAGCTGTTGCAACAAAATACCAATGGTAGTGGTGTTTTTTTTTTTTAAAAAAACTATTTATTTAGATTAAAATTCTTGAAGTTTCCAGTAATGATTATGAAGAAGATGATACATCTATCATTGAGTGCTTACTTTGAGCAATGTTCAATTTTTATAACTCAGAGATAGTTATTATAATAACTGCTTTTGTAACTCACAACTAGCAGATAGTTATTACAGTAACTGCCCTAGTAACGCACAGCTAGAAGATATTTATTGCAGTAACTCCACTGCAGATGAAGAGACTTAGGTAATTGTCCCAAGGATAGATAGGTCCTAGTTGTTGGTGGCAGGTCCAACCCATGTTGTTTGTCTGACTTCAGAGCCTTTTCTCTGATCACTGTACTTTTCTACCCAGCATGACATGACTTGTAATTTCATAGAACAGGCTAAGTCTATGGTAAAATCATCTTCAGAAAAATTGCAATTCCTAAAAGATGGGGGTAAAAAAGAGCCTGTTGTTTTGATGGGCCAGTATAATATGTTCATTCAACTTGTTCTGAGTTAGAAAAGAGTCTTGCTTGGATCAAAAATTGTAACATGTTTTAAATAAGGACAGTTAATTCCCTGTGGTGGGAAAATTTCCCTTGTAGTGCCGGTATCTGCAGTTTTTGTTCTCATTTATTTTGGTGGTGAAGAGCCTGCATCATCTGTTGGTGCTGTTCTTAAACATCATGTGTGTGCAAAGAGTATAATTTCCCAACTGGCAGAAATACAATAGTTACATATATACCCATCAATTTTGTTGTCTGATATGCTGGGGAGAATGACTTGTGTATATTTATAAAAGGCATTGATATATAATGAAAGACATGAGCTGTGGTAAGTTATGCTCCAGTATCTAGTACCAAAAATCCTTAAAATTTATTTTGAAAGGGTCTTTAAACTTTATGGGAATTTTACTATTTATTTTAAAACAATATTTAAACTGTGTTAATTTATTATATAATAAAGGGACATCTAACCCTGAATGAATACTATTTAGCATTGGTAATTTGTAAACAGAATGTTTTTCTGATGTGTTTTGTGGACAATTATTTGTCGTGAATGCAGCCACTTTTGAAGATTTTCTTTGCAGTTTTTGTATTTTTCCATTTAGAACATTTATTTAAAATGCGGGATAGAGATAAAGCCGTCGCAGATTTCACACATGCAGAGCATTTATTTTCTCTTTGGGACACGTTTGCTTTTCGAACAGCAGCTCACTTCCCCAGGAACCTTTAGGAATTAATGCTGAGTGACTATTAATACAGGAGGGCAGGCCTGGGCCACTGCTGAAATGCCCTTCCAGTAAGAAAACTTCTGAGAAAAAAGTGGATTGTAACTTATAAGATGTGTGATCCATTCTGATCCATGATGCAAAGCCTTCCACACCATTTTTATTTTTCTCTGTGTTCGTCCTCCAGGAAAAAATGGCAAATGAGGAAATTTTCTGGTCAAAATATCATTGTCTTCTTTAGACTTGTAATAAACCACTATTATGTTTGGGTTGAGGTGTGAGAGAGAGAGAGAGAGAGAGAGAGAGAGAGAGAGAGAGAGAGTGTGTGCATGCATGTGTTGTTTGAAGAGCAATTTTATGTTCCATTAATTCATCATTCTAACTCATTGGCTCAGCACAGTTTAAAATACTTGCTCCATGAAGGTTAACCCTAACTAATTTTTCCTGATTTGGATGACATGGCAGAAAGATCATTAAGGGTAAATTAAAAAGTATGGTTTGAGAAGAGTGAGGAAACCCGAACTTGGATGGCTTCTTTGCTTCAGTCATGTGGTTTTCTAAGACTTGAGTAATTATGCAACTGAAGTCCATATGGCAAGAAGGAGTTGGACTTTGGAATATGAGTCTAGCTTGGAACTGTAGGCTTGGAAAGGGAGGAGGGTTTGTGCTGATGGTAGGTGTATGTAGATAATTCATGGTGTTGGTCATACCTAGGTAGCCCACATTAGCTGTTTTTCAGAAAACTGATGTCGTAAAACAAAAATCAGAATAACATCGCTTCTTTTTCCAGGGAAGCATTTCTTTTCACATCTTTCCAAAGAAACTTAGCAAATAAACTGTGCAAGTGACCAGTTTGGGGAGAATTGATTCCTCCAGTGCTGCTGAACGAGCCTAGCACTTCTTTTGCTGAGAAGCCCAGACGGCAGGAAAATAATTGGCATTTAATAAAAAGTCATATCAGCACAGGAAAGTAATTAAAAACTTTAATGTTCAGCAGATAACTCCTCTGAGATAACCGTCCACTGAAGAAGTCATGTACCTCTCACAGCTTACTGTTCCTTTTGGGCAAGGCTTGGGGAGTAAGGTAAAAAGATAAACACTGAAAAGCGCAGTGTAACCCATACACAGATTACTGCATTACGTGAGCGCTCCGCACCAATGTTAAGAAAATCGGCTGGATATTTTATCACTTGAACTAAATTTGATGGCTGTTTCCAAAAGATGGACATTGCTTAAGAGCTCTACTCTCATGACCTCAGAGAGTTTATTACCTTTTCTTTCTTTCTTTTTTACTTTTAAAGTAACCATCCGGCAAGGACTTTTACAGCAGGACTGTAAAGTTAAAATCTATATATGAATTCCAGGAAACAGAATGAGTCATTGCCTCAGAGAGTTTAGATGTAGAAATGAATCTGTGATTGTAATTCTGAAGTGCTCACATTCTTTAAACCTTTGCTATGGGTGGGGAGGTCTCACTGCCTCCCTTCTTTAGATCTGAATTTTTCCTTTTTGATATCTTTCTTCTTTTGCCTTGGGTGGAGAAATGCTCTGTGGTTACCATTTGCCATTTATGTTGTGTGGACATCATCCTTGAAGTATTTGCTGCAATGTAGTGTGCTGACTTTTACAGATTGAAAAATTTTATATCACCAACATCGCAGTAGAAAATTTCATATGTCATTTATCATCTGTAACACAGTAGCTCCTTATATTAACTGCTAAGGTCTTGAGGAGGATCGCAATTCATTCCAGACTTTCTTGTCTAAATCTCAGAGGGCAGAGACTCCTGCAAAGCAGTTATTTCACAGTGGGTCATTGTGAAGGATATATCTTTTTCTCCCTTTTATCTCAGATTGTTTGTCTTTTTCTTTGTTTCTTTCTTTTTATTTTTGGTACCTAGGATCAAACTCAGGACCTCATGCTTGCCAAGCTGGCACTTACACCACTGAGCTAAACCCCCAGCCCTATTTGTCTTTTTCTTCAAGAAATTTATTGACAATGATTGGAGATGTTTTTTTCTTCTATGTAAAAGTTTAGCTAAACATCAAGAAAAATGAGATATAGGTAGTTTTGTGACTGACCAGGGGGCTCTCTGGTTTTCTAAACTCTGTGAAAGTGTCTGTATGCCTCTTTTGTGCTGATTTCTTGAACTGTTTTTTTGGACAGTGCAGTATTACCCACAGATTGTTGTATTACGTGAACGCTGATGGTATTAACATCAACATCAACCAACTAACAAACACAAAACTACAAGAAACAAAATACCCAGTATACCCAGAGCTTTTATTATGATGATTGTTGCATGATAATTAGTGCCTGAAGCTAGAGGGAAGTTATCTGTGGCTCCTAGAAAAGTGTTTGCATGATGAGTATCTTGCTTTGTTATTTTCATTTTGAAGACTGAGTTCTGGAGAGGTGTGGTGGATTGGATCCAGAACTACTCAGTTGCTGGGGAGAGGCTTTGAAAAAGTGTTCAGCCTTCTTAGGCCTTAGTAATTGCACTAATTTCACAAGTGTCTTATTTTAGCTTGTGTGTCACCAAGTGTATCATATGTGTTTATGTTCTCATTGCTGGACAAACAGTTACAAGGTGGCAGAGACTTTTTTACTTAATTTTGAGCTGCTCCTTTATCTCTACCTCACCTTTACCACCATCTTTTTCTTTGTTGTCATCTTCATTATCTTGGAGACTCTGGCTGACAAGATAAGCAGGTTCATGGTTCCCGATGGTGTCTTTCAGAATTACTGTATTTACCTTGGATCTCTGATCTGATTGCTTGATTTTTTTTAATTGCTGAGAAGGTAGGAGGTTGTGCTTTTTTCATTGCTTAGGGATACTTGACACAGAATGAAATGTCAGAACATCATCTTGGGAATTTGGCATTTCTAATGGCTGACCTTCTTGGGTAGTGAACACTGCTAAAGGTAATGACATGTAATTTAAGGTCAGCCCAGAGGGTGGATGAGAATGGGCACCCATGATAAAAATGTCCCTTCCACCATGCAACTTCTAGGTGTCTGAAACAAGATATTAGTAGGTTCCTGTTTGCTGAAGTTCCAGTTCCTTCTTGTGATTTGTAAATATAGGTACTCAGCACATGTTTATTGAATATACTGCATGTGCAGGACACTAGCCTGGATTCTGTGACAGGGATGAAAAATCCTCTGTTGAGACTAAAGGAAGTGACAATTATGAAGTATCTTTAAAATTCTTTCACTTTTAATTTAGGATCATTGTGAATAATAACCTATCCATACCAGTTTATTTAGTGGGAAACAGTGACAAACAGAACCATCCAAAGAACCGTAGACATCCACCAGCTGTTTAGAGCTGGGCAGGAACATAGCCCACCCCCTGCCATATCCTTGTTTTGGTGATTCCCAGAAGATGCTGACAGAAAGATGACAGCAAAGTGTCTCAGGACTTTGGACCTTTTTAAGTTGGTCCCATCAGTTTATCCAAGCTATCGGCTCTCATGCCCCAGTGTCAGACCTTCAGTTCCAATAGTGAATATTCTTCAGTGTTTCACACATCTGCAGTCTTCCTGTATGGACTTATTGGAGCTTTTTCTTCTTGCAATACCCTCTTTCCTTCTTTCTGCCTATCCAGACCCTACTGTCTTTCACTTTAGTTCTGAGGTACAAGAGCCACCTCTTTGAGAAAGCTACTTCTGGATTCTTCCATCTTTATTGTGAATTCACGAGAAGTGTTCCTATGGGGACTTAATTCACTTTAAAATTATTTATTAAACTGCTCATATTTTAATATCTATTAGAGTGAGGAAATACAAGAAGAGAAGAAACAAAGTCTTAGCAGACAAAAAACTGCTTTATATAATTGGGTTCTCTCTGCTTTCATTTATGATTTAGTTGAGAAAACTACATATAACATGATACAACATCTGCAAACATGCATGATAATATCTGGTATTAACCTGCTTTACAGTGTTTTTGTATTTGTTATTCTCATAATCTGAAATGTCTTCTTTACCTCTCACCTGAAAGCCTATGAGGCTCTAAATGGCAAACTGAGAGACTGCTTTCCTCCTGAAAGTTCCTTAAAAATGTTATTGTAAATTAACACATCTATTTTTCCTACTAGATTATGAGTGCCTCTGGGCGGGATCAAGAGTTATTTATGCTTTTGACCTAAATATTAGGCAAAATGCTGAAAGCATATGGATGCTCAACAGATATTTGGTGAAGAAAGAAATGAATGAGTTACTAACAAAGTTAGGAAGGATAAGATAAGTACTGGTAAGATTAATATAGAACAGTAAGTCTTTATAGAGAATGGGAATTGATCTGGACTTTCATGGTAATAGGATTTGAATGGATGATGACAATTGCTAATGGAATGCTAGTTAATGTTTATTTTGCATTTATGTTTTGCCAAGCACTGTTCTACTTGGATTTCCCTGTACTGAATCATTTGGTCTTCCCCTGAGTCCTATGAAGTGGTTACTATGATCATACTATTTTATAGACGGGGAAACTGAAACACCAGGCAGGTAGAGCAGCTAGCCTGGGGCCACACAGTTATAAATATATACACCCAAACAGTCTTCATGTTCTTACCAGTGCCATGCTGCTCTACGAAGAGACAAATTAATAAAATCAGGCACACTGTTTCCGGTTTGGTGACAGGTAACATGTCAGGAGGAGTGGAGGCCCCAAGAATTAGGGTAGGATTAGGTTAAATAAAGGACTGAATTCTGATAACAGAAGTTCAAACTTTGTCTTCAAGGCATGTTGGAGTAGCTAACCTGGATAATAAGAAGACATTTAGGAATCCTCATCTTTGAGACGAAGCTGAAGGCCTGGGAATGAATGGTTCATAGAAAGTAGAGATTATGACTGCAAAACAGCAGAGTCAAACTGATCTGGAATACCCTGTGCTCAGGGTCAACCAAAGAGGATGAAGGCTGGTGAAGGAGACATGGAAAGTGGTTAGAGAGAGGAGGAGCAAGTGGCTAAGGAATTATCACTAGAGTAAAGGAGGGAAGAGTTTCAAAGAGAGAAAGTGGCTAATAGCATGGCATGTGGGAGGGAAAGGGAAGTAAATAATGGCTTGGGAAGGAGGCCAGCAGGACTTTTGAGTTTAGGCAGAGTCAAGGAGAAGGAAACTAAGGGTTAAAAAAAGTGGAAAGGGACAGAGCAGGAACAGTGAAGAGAAAAGGAAATTGATAGATAAGGTAAAGACCATTAGAAACTTTTATCACCTAAAATGCTTACCATTATATATATAAATACACACACACACACATATGAGAGAGAGAGAGAGAGAGAGAGAGAGATAGTGACAGTCTCATTATGTAGTGCAAGCTGGCCTTGAACTTGCTTATGTAGCCCAAGCTGGCCTTATGGTGATCCTCCTGCCTCGACATCCTGAGTGCTGGGGTTATAGGTGTGGACCACCATACCCCACTCACCATGGTAGTTTGAACATGGTAGCTATGGTATAAATGTTTACAAACAGAACAGTTAAATTATGTTTTACATGTGGAAGAGGATATATGTGTGTGTGTGTGTTGTGTTTTGTGTGTGTGTGTGTGTGTGTGTGTGTGTGTGTGTGTGTGTAATTCTGTGAGCACACTGTGCCGACAAGGCTATGTCCCTTGACTGTGAAGATGTAGTCATGCGTCCTTTCATTTGTGGCACTCACAAATGCACAGTGAGGTTTGGCCTGGCCTCAGCTCACAGTGGCGATAACAGGGTCGCAGGGTTCAAACCAGCCCTGCCCAACATTGGGGACCATTTCCAGTCACTGTTGTTAATCTCCACATCTCCCTGTGAGTTTTGGAACAAGGATGTGACTGTTTGACCTTGGCTTTGGGGAAATCAAATCTGCTATTTTTTATTAAAATTCAAAAGCTAAGCTAAGGATTTCTTAGGTAATGAAATGTGATTAGGACTTTTAGTCTGTTCCAGTGTGACATAAATTTTCTAGGCCTTGGTTTCTTCATCTGGTATACAAAGAGGTTGACCTGGAGGATGTCTCAAGTATCTATTTTGCCTGAAACATTTCTAAAGTAGCAATTAAAAATGTCAGATTCATAAGCCCTAACTAGGCAACTCAGCCACTCTGCTTCTTTGTGGATGCTCTTATGGTCTAACAGAGAAAATGGAAAGAATTGCAAACCGGTCGTCTCTGAAGTTTCTGGGAGGATTCGTGATCAGGAATGTAGATGCTAATGTGCTCAGAAATGACTCCAGGCCTTGGTGGGGGTGGATATTGCCTTTGCGGGCTCCACTTTTTCTACATGATGTTAAGGCTCAAAATAGTCATTCTTTCCAATCTTCCAGGCTGTGACACTTGCCAAAAGATTCTGCATATGACCAAGTGGTCATGAGCAGGCACTTCAAAAGTGTAAGACTTAGGGAAAATAGAACAGATAGGAAGCATGAATTGTTATTTTCAATGCGGGCTCAGAATGATGGTGACTTGGGTGGAAAATAGAGTTCTCAAGTTTTGTTGCTAGAATAAAGTATATTTATTTAAAAAACAATATATTAATAGGGAAATCTGGTTGTGTCTGTGAGTTTTCTTATGACCTGCTAATTGAATTATTATCATGATAATTATGCTGAATTTTTTAAAGCTCTGTTACTTACTCCTTGGATGACAGACAACTCTTAGGGTAATAAATTTGAGTTTCAGGAGTGGCTCCGTGACCTTTGTATGAATCTACTTTTGTTTAAGTCAAGGTGTGATGCCACAGTGCCCTTTTAGATTGTCCTTCTAGTGCTAGGAGATGGGAGATAATTGTCAACTGTGAATGCAGGGGCTGAGTGACATTAAGTTTAACCTATATGTCTATGTGTTTAGGAGTTTCAGTTCTACAGTGCTCAGATCCCTCATTGATGGGTAGTCTTTCAAAGGTAGAGAAGGATTACAGAGTAGGCAGTTTTAATGTTAGTTTTCATCCTAATACAGATCCGCTATAGATATTTATACTTGAAATTAGCATCCTTTAACTCTAGCCCTATGCTTCTCATTCTTTCTAGGTCTTTCCTCCAGCCTTACCCGAGCCGCCATCCTGGTATCTAAAATCGAACCCAACAGCCCCCCACCCTATTTCCTCTCTTCATATACCTAATTTTCTTGATGGTAACTTCCCTCACGCCTCTCTCCAGTGCGCGGACCCATGTGGGTTTCTGTTTCTGTCCATCAGAGCTCTACACACCCAGCATGAATGCCTTTCCTGTCCTTCAACCAGCTGTCCCCTCCCAGTCAGGCCTGAGACCCCATAGCAGCTCCAAAGTGTCTCTGCCTCACCAGTGACCTTTTCCTGTAGTTGTGCTGACACTACCTAGGAAGTACTGTTCTCACCTCAGCTGTCATCAGCATGCAGAGTTGCCTCCCCTTTGCCTTTCAGGTGACTTTTCTTGACACTAAAGGCCCTTAATGATTGAATCAGCCCTCTCTCTTTGTTTCCTCTCTACATCAATAAAATGTTCTGTTGGCTCCCAACAAAGCCTTTCAGTAAGTCACTTCCTTTACCTTAGCCTGTTTAACTTGCCCCAGATCTCATGGCCCACTGGGAGGTTATTCTGTACAAAAGCACACAGAATCATCTCATCTGGAAGCAAAGCCTCTTTCCCCTGACTGTCCACGGCCCTCTGCAGGGCTCCCACATCGACTGTGGCTTTGGAGCATTGCTAGTGTATACCTCCTTGGGATCTGTCCTGGGTGGAAGCCGCTCTGCCTTTTACCTCTTTCTATCTCCTGAGGACCAGCTACGTGAGAACTCTTTGTTGTTTTGCTAAATGAACAAATGACTGCTGTGGCAGAAGTCAGAACACCAAAGAGCAATTCAATATATCAAAACTTCTTTCCAGAAAGTGTTCATTGGTTGATTTGATCATTTTTCTCTCCCAAAATTAATGCCTTAAGTCTCAGTGTTCAGATGGGACTTTTTACTAACAGACTGGGCTTCTGCATTACTTACTGACAGTAGCACAGTAACATTTTAAAAGGACAAAAACAAGTGTCCTCTCAACTGTCTTGTCTGCCTGCGTGGTAACACAGATAGGCTGAGATATGGCTTAGATTAGTGCTGGCCAAAAGAAACGCTAATAAATTTATTAATCAAGCTTCTAGTTTCACTTTGATTGTTACCCATAATAATTTTTCCTTATATGAATTAAAGGTTTTTTTTTTTAAATAATCGTATGTTCTGTGGATAAGAGTTAATGCGCCGTCACCCAGTCTGGGAGAGGGCGGCTCAGCTGTCCTGTTTCTCTTGGGGGAAGCCATGCTTCTGTCGTGGTAACCTCTTCTACGCCGTTCTTTCTGCCTCTGGTGACTTCCCTGTGCCTTCCCCTATTCAGATCTAAGGGTGGTCATAGCTCTGTGGCTACAAACCACAGGTGGTTTTCCCCTTGTGGTTCTGCTATATTTTTACACTTTTGCCAACAACCTTTCATGAATAAACCCTCCTTCTATTGCCCAATTTTCAGTGTACTATGTGCTTCGTGTTAGAATCCTAAGTGAGACGACACAGACATGTGAATGTCGCCCTGGGTCAAAGACTTGAAATCATCTTCAGACTGTCTTTACGTCACTAATCCTTATGAACATGAGGAAAGTTTCATGACAGCGGTCAACAGCAAATGACATAAAATGACCATGAACTTATTGTGAAATTAACCTGTATAGTTTGTCTTCATTTAACACAAATTTCAGAGAGTCTAGCTTTGTTGTCTTTTTAGTTACTCAAGGAGGATGGCAAAAGGTGCTCCAATCTGGAGACTGTTTTACACTCCTCTTTCTGACATTTAATGAAGCCAAGGTCACCAGCTGGGGTCCCTGCAGGCACGGGCTGTTGGTCTGAGCCTCTTCCTCTCAGGAAGCACGGTTTGCCAGACTGGATCGAAGCCTGAAAGGAACAAGTGTTTAGAAGGCTGTGGGGACCGCAGGTCCACACAGGAACTGCATCCAGAGGAGATTCCAGTGACTTAGCCAGCTTGGTGCCAGGGCAAGCGGCAAACAAACCCCACAGGGCAGGACTGCGGGGAGCAGAGAGCTTTCATTTTCACTGCTTGCCACGTCTCCTGTTAACATCTGTTCCCTCAGAGGAAAAAAAGAATTTTAAGAAGGAAACAATGTGATTAGGATCTTATAACTTGGTTTTGTTAACTGGAAAAAAATAAAAAAACCCACAAAAACTCTGATAGGACACAAATAGATGGAAGCCCCTGAAGTTGTTAAAGATTCTGGAGGGAAATCACACTGCTGGTGCAACATGTATCAGACCTTCTCGTTGCTTCTGTAGCACCCCAAGTAAACGTCAGTCTGAAGTCTTGCTTACCCCACTCCGGTGTCAGCCTTGGCATGCCGTCTTATTTCTCTAGGATGCTTTTGATACAGAAAAGGAAGATGAAATATTGTAAATTTAAATACAATAAATAAACATATTTTACGAAAGCCCTGAAGTTAACTATTTGCCCAAGGAGAGTTGGACTGAACAGTGGCTTTATATGTTGACCAATGTCTCTTTTGGTCACTTGGCCAAGCGGGAATGGAAGAACTACAGTAGTACAATTAGTGTTTATGCATCAGAAATAATTTCTAAGAGCATTTCATGTGACTATATTGTCAGTAGCCTATATCTAGGACTTGTTTATGACCTTCAGGAAGTCTGTCAATTTGTAAGAAAAATGTTTTGTGTACAGTGGCCTAGCCGTACTTATACTTGGGGAATGTGTTCTGAGACTCTCCCAGTGACTACCTGGAACCTCAGAGTGTACTGCACCCCGCAAATTAATGCCTTACCTAAGCATTTGTCACTGGCTGTGGCTGTAACTTTTGCAATTTGAGGTAAAACAGGAAAACTAGCACAAGCATCTTTTTTCTTCTTTGCAATGTCATGAATAGAAGATTCACTCATGCCTTATATCTTAGCAATTGCAGCATGATTTTTTTTCTCTTTATTAAGTGGAGAACTTTTCGTCTTTATTAAGTGGAGAAATTTCTTATTTTATTTTATGGTTTCTCTTTGGAAGTTGGCAGCATCGTTACTCTTGCATTTTGGGGCCATTATTTGGGGCCAAATAAAGATTCCTTGAATACAAGCAATGAGGTACTTAAATAGTTAATCTGATAATGCAGCGGGCAGCAAAGTGACTAACAGGAGGGTAAGCATATACACTGTGGCTATGATGGAAAAAGGATGATTCACATGCATGGTGGGACAACATGAGATCTCATCATGCTGCTCACCATTTAAAACTTATGAATTGTTTATTTTTGGAATTTTCTGTTTTACATTTTTAGACTATGATTGAAACTAAAGAAAGCAAAATCATGGATCAGCAGGAGCTACTGTGTGCATTACATATTAAAAAGTTTGCAAATGTACATTCTTTAAATGTGATCATGATGTAACTTCAATCCAAATAAATGAACTAAGTTGTTTTTCTGTTCATTCATGATTTAAAGCATTATTCCAAATGCCTAAACAATTAAATTACATCTGAGTTCTTCAGGTATTTGTAAGACCTTTGTCAAAGAGTCATTTACTTCTTTGTTTTGTTTTTAGCTGCTTCTTTTGTAAAATAAAGGATTGGCTTAGATCATCTGTAAGTTTTCTTCCAGATTAAATTTTTTTTCAGGATGGGATTCTATTACAATGGTGGAGAAAATGAAATTTATGTTGGTCCCATCCACTTTCCATTCCATCTCCTTTTACACTCTGGGTATCATCCCTAACTCTCACTAGACACTGAGTGCCACCCTTTCCTTCAGGCCAGTTTTGAGAGCATTTAGAAAGAATCCCTGAACTCATGTTAAAATTTTGATGCAACATGTCAGAAAGAGAAAAAAACCCAGTAGATTAGAATCTGTCATGAAGCACTAAGGTCTCAAGGGTGACTTAGCTGTCCTGAAACCCTGAGCAACTCACTGACTTCATTTGCATCTCTGCTTCATGTGGCAAATGGGCTAAGGATGGCTGTCTTGTCTGCTTACTTCACAGGTTCGTGTGGACCAGGAGGGAAGTAAACAGGAGAGAATGCGGTATAGCTCTATGAATGAAGGCCATAGTTACTAATTTAAACCACAGTGTTTCCTACCTTGTATTTCATGCTTCATCTTTGGAAATCAAAGCATGACCTGAACTGATGGGGAGCATCCTTTAAGGTCAGGGTTTTTTGATGTAAGCAGCCACACCTTAGAGGTGTTTATCCACACCACCTGTGCACAGAGCCGACCTGCTTACTAAATATAGTAACTGACCCACTTACCATAGGCGAGATGGAAAGAGTGTGTTTTGGTAACTAAACCTCCCACCCTCTGCCCCATCGAAGCACAGCAGCTTTCAGTCTCTTCCAAAAGTTGGGTACATCACAAGATTCACAGGCTATCTGTGGAAAGTCTTCTAGCTCTCACTACCTCACCTCTTGAGGAGGAGATAAGCACCTTCTCACCTCTGATCTTACTCTTTATGTTGCCTGTTGTCAAGCAGGAGTTGTGAGGGAAAGAGGTTTGAGGTTACTGCTTCCTGTCTCCACACCTTGAGCTGGCTTAGCTGCTAGGAAAGGCTTTGAAAGCAAAGCACCTAGTTCATCATCAAAACAACTTGTCAATTCAGTTAGTGAAATGTCAGTCAAGCCAATCTTTTGATACCATAAGCAAATATAATTGATAGGTCAACACTATTCTTCTTTACCTATTATGTTTGACCAAGGTAAACTTTGCCTAACCACTCACAATGGGAAAATAAAATATTTACAGGGGAGGACTGGGTGTGCTAGTACCAAAGTAACTTAAGAAGGATGCTTTTATTTATTAAAAAAATTTTAAGGAAGTTTATTGGTACACCTAGATATACATAGATGATGTCATAAGGAGTTTGTACTTGTACACTGTATATCTTAGTTCCTCTTTTTACCCATTTTCCTTCCCTTCCTTCAACTCCTCTTCCTTTCATTTACAAAGCTTTGTTTTCATTTTATTCTTTTCTCATTTTTTTCTTTGCCCTTCCTTCTTCCTTTCCCTTCTCTAGTTCCTTTTTCCTTTCGAATAATTCTTCCTATTTCACAGAATCTATTATATATTCTGGTTCTTATTCCCACTTTCAGTTTCTCACACCAAAAAGACAATATGATATTTACACAAGCATGTCTGATTTATTGAGTATGTTCTACAGGTACATCCATTTACCTAGAAATGTCTCAGAGAAGGATGCTGTTTTGTATGTAGGTGTGTATGTACACGTGTACTTTTAATATGGTTTAGTCAAGTGTTTTATCTCGTATTTATTAAGTCCCTCATCCTTTGTGTGGTTAAAAAGGTGGACTAACCTTCAATGGCTTCCTTTTGCTTTTAGAAAAAATTTAACACATATTAATTGTATGAATTAGTGGGTCTAACTGTGACAATTTCATCCATCCGTCCGTCCATCCATCCATCCGTCCATACATCCATACATCCATACATCCATACATCCATACAGTGTGTTGTACTTTGATCATTGTCTGTCATCTGATTGTTCCTATTCTACTTCCAGGTGATTGAGGTTTGGTGTTATTTTTCTTGTATGAGAGAAAACACGTAATTCTTGTCTTTCTGTGTTTGGTTTATTTCACTTAACATGATGACCTCCAGTTTCACCCATTTTCATGCAAAAGACAGGATGTCACTCTTCTTTGTGGCTATATATTATTACATGTACCATGGTTTCTCCATTCATTTGATGTCAGGCACCCAAGCTGATTCTATCACTTGGCTGTTGTGAATAGTGCCTCAATGGTCAAGGGTACCCTAGTGTCTCTTCTGTATGTTGAATTCTTCTCCTTTGGGTGCTTACCTCTAAGTGGGCGTAGCAGGATCATATATGGTAATTGTGCTTTCTGGGGAACCTCCGTATTTATTACCTTAGTTGCTGTTTTTGTTTAAATTCCTACCAAGAGTGTATACAAGCTCCTTTTCCCCCACATCCTCAGCAGCATTTTTTATTTTTTGTTTAGCTGTTATGACTAGGGTGAGATGGAATCTCAGTGAGGTTTCAATTTGGATTTTCCTAATGACTAAAGAGGATGAGCATTTTTTCATAAACTTTTTGACAATTTGTACTTCTTATGAGAAATGTCTGTTTGTATCTTTGTGTTCATTTATTGATTGTATTTCAAGTTCTTTTGTTGTTAAATTTCTAAAGTTCTTCATATATCCTGGATTTGAATCTTTTATTAAGTGAATAGCTGGCAAAATACATGCTTTCCACTCTTAAATTGATCTGAAAAGCAAAAAGGAACCAAGTAGTCATATGGAGAAATGAAATATTTCTGCAGGTTCTTCTGAACCTAGATATATCTTTAAATGTTATAATATGTCCTTGTGCCTCCTGGAAATCATAATGGTCACACATATCCAATATCACTTAGAATGACTAGTTATCTTTTTTTTTTAATTTAAAGAGAAAAAGGAAAAAACAGAAAAAGAGTACAAGTAATACAAAATTTAAAAAATAAACAGTAAGAAATCACTAGTTAATAGATTACATATTCTCATCTTAGAAATAGTTGTTCAAGTTACATTATTGAAGCATATAAAGTGGACTTTCAACAGTGAGAGTACAAACAGTTCTGTTCAATGATCCAAAAAACACTCAGTAATATGGTTATCTATCTTATACACTTAAACATATATGCAGTTATAACCTTTAGAGCACTTTCTTTTCTTTTCTTTTGTACAATGACAATTACACATTTTGGGTTTTATTACTCCCACAGTTCTTATTACTTTTTTTGAAGAGAGTAAAACCAAATGCGACGTATCAGAACAGAGTCAGTCAAATCAAAAGGATGGACATAATAATGTTAAAAACAAAATATAAAGTGATCAACAATGGTTACCATACTGCCTCTTGCTATTTATGACTAGTTATGTTTAACACCCCAAATAAATTTCTTTCATTTAGTGTCTCTCTCCACAGCAGATGTAGATTTTGAGGTTTTATGAGAGTTTCTCATTTAGGTTTTCTGAATCACTGACATGATCCAGGGTGGGATCAAGGGGTATATGGATATAAAGGAGGTTTTACCAATTAACTCTTGAGTCCAGCTTGATTCTAAAGTAGGAAGCAGCCAGCCACATACTAGCATATAGTAGACAAATTTATTTCAAGCTAAGTGCTCATGTTTAAGAATCTGTTAGTTTAAAAATTACTGCGTTAACAGAAAAGAGAGGAAAGCAAATGGTTAGAGTAAACTGGATATTTCTTTTTCATCATAAAGCTGTGTAACCAATAGTTTTTAAATACTTTCCCAAACAAAATCTTAGCACAAAGCATTACAAAATAAAAATTGTTTTGCTTCCATCCCTCAGTTAAGGGATATGCCTCAGATGAAGAGAACATGGAACATATCACAGCCAGGTTTGGTACAGGAGTCTTGGGCTTTTCCTCCTTAAGCAAGTTCATGATTTGTAGTGCTGCGATCAGATGGGCTCAGGAGAAATCCAATCGATCTCAATAATGCTAAGGTTTGAATCTGGAGACTCCGTACTGGACAGAAGGAAGTCTATCTTCCAATTATCCCCCTGTATGTCCTATGGCTTCTGAAGGAAAATAGCTCAGGAGGGAGATTACTGCTGCTCCCCTCTGGGCAGCTGTAGACACTGGAATAATCTGTTCCTAGCAAGTCCTGATGTGATTTATGTTTTCTTTACAGTGATCTCTGAGGCTGAAAGTATATCTTCTGTATGCCCTAGATGTCAGAGTTTGCCTTTGTTTCTGAGCTGTCTATTTTTGTAATGTAATGAAGAGATGACCAAAGAAAAAGATGACAAGAGGAAAATAACTGCTTGTTGGCTGGTCTGTGTGATCTGAACAAGTCATTTTTAACTCCTGTTTTCTCACTTACCACACCTGAGACAATGCTGAATTTTGCAAATGTTAGCCTGCTCATATTTTTTTTTTTTTAACTTCATCCAATTCTTTCAAACCGCATTTTAATCCCTTTCACCTTTTGCTTAGACTCGATCCTAACTGATCTCCATTGGTACAGTCCTGCATCCTCCAGATGTTCCTGTCCCATTTGTGCTTAAGTGATCTACACGAAGTGAAGGTTGTGCACATCCACTGCTGTGTTTAAAAAGCTTTAGTAGGTCCTTGTCCCCTGCAGGAGAGAACCAAGCTGGTTATTGCAGTAAACTTTGCTTTTTTTGCTCATCTTGTCCCCTATAGCTCCTGACTCAGCAAAACTGAGGTAGCTGTAACTCCCTACTCTGCCAGGTTCTTTCTTGCTTTCTTTTTTGCCTACACTGCTGTCTCTTCTTAGTCTTATCCTCCTAACAGTGACCTAACTCACCTTCAACCTCAAAGCACACTTTCCCACCTGTCCTCAGCCCCAACACAAACATTTAACTGGAGTGAATTTCGTTTGGTAAATTTCATTTGGTCTATGTTGGTCCACTCAACATAGACATCTTCTTTCATGTTTCAGACCACCAGCAGCTGGTTCCCCAGTTGCCCCAGAAACTGCAGATCACTGTGCCACTATTTTAAAACTAGTTGTCGGTTTCCGTAGCCCACCCTCACCAGACTGTGAGTTGCCCACGGAGTTCATGTTTGGGAAATCACTTTTTTATCTCCCTTGAGTGTTTAGGGAAGATGTCATGCCCTGAGTTAGACAAGGCACACTAAGCAAACTAGTGGAGTTTGGGTGCTGAAACTTCCTCATAGCTCTCCCGACTCTCTCCACCTGGCTGTGGGTGCCGGCAGGAGGAAGCCACGATGTGTAGCCATCTGGGGTTTCTCTCCAGCCTCACTCAGTTTCCCCACCCACACTGCCTTTTTTTATCCCCACAAAGAAGTCCTTCTCCCACTTTTTATTTATATCAGCTCTCAAAGCAGATCAGAAGAAATTTAAATGCCCTTTAATTTAGGATCTAAATAATTAACAGCAGAAACAGTTTCCAGAGATAGTAAGCAGACATACAAACACCCAACCTATATTCTCTGAAAAAGAGGTGATTCACTGGCACTTCCTGCTCTTCCAGTCAGAACTGGTCTTATTCTAGGTAAGAGGGAAAAAAAATCTAAACAAAAACAAGCTGGATTTCCATATCAAGAAAGGTTGAACTTTTAGATTCTTTACATGTTTATTTTCCAGGGCTTTTACAGAGTATTTGTTGGATGAACAGTTAATGAGGCTAGCATTGTTGAGACACAGGTTTTGACCAGGATTTAATGGCATGGTAGCAAGATAGAGCTACCATTAGGAACAATATGGTCGGCTCACCATCCTTCACCTAGCAGTAACCTAATGGCTTCCTGTTAGTCTTGCCAGCATTATTTAAAGAAGGGTAACTTGTAGTTCATGCTATTAAGTGGCTTGGGAAGTAGGGCCAAGAGGAAAACAAATGAATTTTAAAAATCTACCAATTGAAGAATATAAAGCAAAAAGCATTCAAAAGGTGAAACGTGGCTAAATATCAAACAAATGTTACACACCATAATTGTCTTGGCCCTAAGATGGGAATGGTTTCGTTGAGTACGTGGGTGGGGTGTAGAAGTGGAACTGCTCGTGTGTGTTCCGGGGATGTCTCCTTAAATGATCTGGCAATCAGGAGTGATTTTGTTTGAGGAAATAAAGTTGGAAAAGGCCTGTGAAGATCTATGAATTTGAGGGTCAGCAGTTATGTTTCTTCTGCTAGGTTACTGCTTCGCAAACTTGATTGACAAGTTAGAATCATCTGGAGAAATACTCATGCCCTTGGCCTTATATCCAGAGATTCTGATTTAATGGTTCTGACAACCAAATGGTTTTAAAACTGTATATTAGATTCAGTTTAATTCTAACTTTTAAGACAATATACAGACAGGGAGAATATATTTGTTGATTACATAGTGTCTTATAAGGAACTTGTTTAAAAAGTTTCAACAAACTCCAATAAAGCAATAATACAAAGACAAACTCATTATAAATGGGCAAATGTTCTGAATAAAAATTTCTTGAAGAAGACAATACAAATGGCTAGTAAGCACAGGAATGTCATTAGAGAAATGCTTAGCAAACCACCATGAGATACCACTTCATTAGCATGAAGATGGCTATAATAAAAGAAGGGACCATAACAAGGGTTGGTAAGGACCTGGAGAAATCGGAGTCTGTATATACTACTGGTGGAAATGTGAAATGGTGCAATTGCTTTGAAAACAGTTTGTCAAGTGCTCAAAAAGTTGAACTTAAGAGTTATACGTATGATGACTTAGCAGTTCCACTCCTGGTGCACACTTTCACATAAAAACTTCTACACAAACTTCACAATAGTTTTATTCATAACAGCCAGAAAGTAGTGAGTGGAGAAACAAAACATGATACATCCATTCAGTGGGGTATTATTTGGTAATTAAAACAATGAAGTTCTGATACATACTATAACCTGGGTGAGCATGGAACCTGCTATGTGAAAATATGCTAAGTGAAAAAGAAGCCTGACACAAAAGGTCACACAGTGTATGAGTCCATTTGTATGAAATGTCCTGAATAGGCAAATCCATAGATACAGGACGTAAAATAGTGATTGCCTGAAGTTGGAGAAAGGAAGGAATGGAAATAACAGCTAATGAAGATGAAGTTTCCTTTTAGGGTAGTGAGAATATTTTGGAAACAAATAAAAATGATACAGTCACAATTTTGTGAATATACTAAAAACAGAAAAACCCACTAAATCTTACATATTAAAGGGATAAACTTTCTGGTCCTTGAATTACATCTCAATAAAATTTTTACCAAAATAAAAGGAAAGAAAAACAAACAAAAGAAAACAAAACTAACAAACTAAAAAAACAAACAAACAAACAAAAAACCCCAAAAAACCCTAAAAACCAAAAAACCCAGTATCAACTCTGTTCCCTTTGCACCATTCCAGCCAAGACCAAGTCAATGAACTTTTGGGAGAACGAGGAGCTAGATATAGGTTTCTTATTTTATTTTATTTTAAAGAGAAAAAACAGAAAAATCAAGAAACAAACCAACAAAAAACAACAAAAGCAAAATGAGAACAACAACAACAGAAAACAAGAGATAGGAGATAAGAACTTAACAATGGCTGCTATATTGCATATTGCTATCCTCAGAATAATTACTCAGGCTACCAGATACAGGCATGTAAGATTGAGCACACAATATAATTTTCCTTTGAGCAGTTTTTTTTCCTTTGACTATATCTACTGTAACTTTTGAATCTTATTTACTCTTTCATATTTTTATGCTAGTGAGAATATGGGATTTGCACATGCAAATCTGATTTATTTCACTTACAAGTATGGTTTCTAGCATTTGCCTTTGTTCAGAAATATTTTTGGTATTCTAGGTTTCTTTTAGTTTCATATGAATTTTAGGAATGTTTTCTCTAGATCAGTGAGATATCCATTTACCTATAAAAACCTCAAGTCTGTCATTTTTATGGCTGAGTAGTATTCCATTATATAAAAATACCACATCTTTTGTATCCATTCCTCAGTTGATGGGCATTTGGGCTATTTCCAACATTTAGCTGTTACAAATGTGCTGCCACAAACATGGGTGCACATATAGCGCTGTGATATGATGTTTTCAATTCTGGGAAAACACTCAGAAGGGGGATAGCTGGGTCAAATGGAATTTCTAATCCTAGTTGTTTGAGAAATCTTCACACTGATTTTCACAGTGGTTGTATCAGTCTACACTCCCACCAACAATGGAGAAGTGTTCCTTTCTTTCTACACCCCCTCCAGTGTTGGTTATTGGCTAATTTTTTGATCTTGACCATTCTTTCTGGAATGAGAGGATATCTCAGTGTTGTTTAATTTGCATTTCTCTAATGACCAATGATGTTGAACATTTTTCATATATTTATTTGCCATTTTTTTCATGTATTTATTTGAGAATTATGTATTCATCTCAGATGCCCATTTTTGGATTGGGTCTTTAAATTTGGGGGGCCTGTTTTTTTTCAATTCTTTATACATTCTAGATAAAAGTCCTTTACCAGAGAGATAGTTAACAAAAATCTTTTTCCAATCTGTAGATTTTCTTTTCACTCTGTCGGTGATTTCTTTGAGTGTGCAAAAAATTTTAATAAGATGGGGCTGGGGATTTAGCTCAGCGGCATAAGAGCCTGCCTTGAAAGCAGGCAGTTGTGAGTTCGATCCCTGGTACAGATAAAAAGGAAAAAGACAAAAAAAAAATTTTAATAAGATGAGATCTCATTTGTTTATTCTTGAAGTATTTCCTGTGCATTTGGTTTTGTTCATGAACTCTCAGCCTACCCCATGTGCTCGAGATTACTACCTACTTTGTCTTCCAGTAGGTTTAGTGTTTCTGTCTTAATATTTAGATCTTTGATCCATTTTGACTTTAGTCTAGTGCACGGTAATAGGCATGGGTCTAGTGTAAGTCTTCAGCATTTGGAAAGCCAGTTTTTCCAATACTACTTATTAAAGAGGCTATCTTTCTTCCAGTGAACATACCTGGCCCCTTTGACAAAGATAAGGTCACTAAGTGTGTTTGTAATCATGTCTGTATCTTTTGTTCTGTTCCATTGATCCTCAGGTCTGTTTTTTTTCTTTTTTTCTTTTTGCCAGTACCATGCTGATTTTATTATGCAGCTTTGTAGCATAATTTCAAGTCTGAGATTGTGATGTCTCCTGCCTTGCCTTATTGCTCAGGAATACTTTTGGTATTCTAGGTCTCTTTGGTTCCATATGAATTTTAGAAATGTTTTCTCTAGATCTGTGAGGTATGTTAATGGTGTTTTGATTGGGGTGGCATTAAATCTGTGTAACAGTTTTGGAAGTATGGCCATTTTCCCTATATTGGTTTTTCCTGTCCATGAGCAAGGGATGCCTTTCCATTTTCTGAATTCTTCAATTTCTTTTCTCAGAGTACTGAAATTTTCAATGTATAAATCTCTTACTTCCTTGGTTAGATTGATTCCTAAGTGTTTTTTTTTTTAATTGTAAAGGGTGTGGTTTCCCTAATTCATAGGTTTCTTTTAAAATCCTTGTTATAGCAGTATTTATAGGAAACAAAGAGCTATTAAGCATATAGCTCTTTGAAGCTTCCTTCTACCCAAAGCAAAAACAAAACAAAAACAAAAGCATCTCCCCAATCCCACATGAATTCAAATTCCCATTAAATTGTAAATTTCATTTAAATTGATTCTGATACTATTTGTTTCTTTAGTCTAGGTATTGCTTCAAATAATCTTTTATTTATAATGCAAATATGTGATTATTCACATACTCCTAACACAATGGCAAAAAAATGTTTGTATTGAAATTTTAATCGAGATAAAAAATTGGTTCCGAAAGAAACTTGTCTCTCTAGTAGTGAGGTTGATTGTCAGTGCTTCAGTGATCTGTTTCTTAGGTGGTGTGGCCAGCGGGGGTTTAGCTCTGGTTTTAGGTATCCTTTGGTTCAGTGATTCTGAGGCAAACTACCAATGCTTCTAGGCCTCATACAGTCATTTAGTAAAACAAAATAAAACAAACAAACAAAAGAGGCTTATTTTGTCATGTGCCAGCATGATAACAGCTGGAGTTGATAACAGCTTTGGTTTCTTTGCCTTTAAAGTGAGAGATTGAATTAAGTGGTCTCCAGATTCTTTGATCATTTTAAATACTATTTTTGTTTTTTTGAGACAAGTTCTCCTTATGTATGCCAGGCTGGCCTGGTCCTCTATGTCAGCCTCCTGAGGTGATGCCACATAAACAGACCTCGAGCTGTGATTGGAATTTGGACAATAAAACAGATTTGAGGTTGGTGTCACCAACGCCTGGCTTCTTTGATCTTTCTTTGGGTAGTATAAAGGTAGAAGTTGACCAGAGAGAGAAAGAACTCTCATGGTTCCATCCCTTGTGATTTAAGAAAATCAATATGTAAATTTATTGGGGAGGCTGGTCTCTGAATTTGCCGTAGAATAGAAATTAGGGCAAACTCTTGTGGTTTACTATTCTTCTTATCTTTTTCGCCACTCTTGGAATGGCCAAGAAACAGTAAAAATGTTTAAAAAATGTGTAATTCCTTTGCAGATCTAGAAAAGAACTTATTCCACAACTTAAAAGCAAATCTCTGTACATCTGTGTCAGGCTTTAAAATTGCTTCTAAGTCTATCCCTTAATCAGGAAATCAGTCCAGTGTGTGATGCACAATTTGGGAATCTCCATACGGCTTCAAAACTTCTGCGTGCATAGCTGTGGTGCTCACTGTCAACAGAAGGCCACATTTTGCCTTCAGTTGAAAGTATATTCTGCTATTCCATTCAAAGGAAGATGAAAATGTTATAAAAAAGAAAGCCTTTGCTGGAGGCCTGTTTGTTTGATTAATGACTACATCTTGATTTCAGGAAAAGAATGATTCTTATCATCTTGTTCTAACGCTTTTTCTCCCCAGAAAATAAGATTTTGGTGAAGCAGTCGCCCATGCTTGTGGTGTACAACAATGAGGTCAACCTCAGCTGTAAGTACACCTACAACCTCTTCTCAAAGGAGTTCCGCGCGTCCCTGTACAAGGGCGTGGACAGCGCTGTGGAAGTCTGCGTGGTGAACGGGAACTTCTCCCACCCCCTGCAGTTTCACTCCAATACGGGGTTCAGCTGCGATGGGAATTTGGACAATGAAACGGTGACTTTCTGCCTTCGGAATCTGTCTGTGAACCAAACCGACATTTACTTCTGCAAAATTGAGGTCATGTATCCTCCTCCTTACCTAGACGAGAAGAGCAATGGAACCATTATCCATGTGATAGGTAATGGGCAGTTTCCCCTTGATACCATGCCCAGGTCACCTTCTCAGCTGCAGCCCTGAACAGTAGCCAGAACCATGCTGCAGTGATCCCATGGCGTCCACCCTGATAGAGGCCCAGCAAATCATGATATTAGAAAGTGTTTTCATTTACTTTAGAGAAAATCCAAAGTAAAAGATTCAAAGTTTTATATTATATATATGTGTCACATTTTAAAAATTGTTGTACTGAGTATTGAACTCAGGGCCTTTGCATTGAGCTATATTTCCAGTCTTTAAAAAACGTTTTGAGACAGGTTTTTGTTAAGATGTTAAATTGTCCAAGGTGGGTGTGAACTTGTGCTCAGCCTGTCTCAGCCTCCCAGGGTGCTGGGATTACAGGCATGTACTACCACGCCTGGCTTCATTGTTATATATTGGATATCTTTACTTGTCATTGACATCCAGTGGGAGAGTGAGGAATGAAGTTACAGTCTATGGGAAGGGGTCACAGAAGATTATTCTTTTTTTTTTTTTTTTGGCTTTTTCCTTTTTATCAGTACTGGAGATTGAACTCAGGACTGCCTGCTTGCAAGGCAGGCGCTTATGCCACTGAGCTAAATCCCCAGCCCCAGAAGATTATTCTTTTTTTTTGTCTTTTTCATTTTTACCGGTACCAGGGATTGAACTCACGACCGCCTGCTTACAAGGCAGGTGCTTATGCCACTGAGCTAAATCCCCAGCCCCCAGAAGATTATTCTTAATTCAAGTGGGTCATGACAGAAAAGAGGCTGCATTAAAATGCAAGCCAAGGTGCCCTTCAAAAAGCATCTGGGTCTAATGGATCAGGACTCAGGAAGAATGAGTCATAATTCAAATTAATTCTCTTTTTGTGCTCCATGGCTTGCCTCTGTTATGTACCTTTCCATTTCCTGGAACATACTAAGGATGCTGGACTAACCACCAGTGATATGAAATTTGCTATTAAACAACTCGCTGATCTTAGATAAGTTGCTCAACTTTTTTATGGCACCAAACTCAATATTATTAAATGGTATTATGAATGATCGGAGTTGATGTTAAGATTATGCTGTCTTGAAACACTGGGGAAAAAAATAGGCTATGATTTCCAAACACAAAAGAATACAGCTTTGGGGTCAACACTTACGAATGAGAGAAGTTAGGTACATTTTCTGATACATTTTGTGGATATACTGCAGCTTTTTTCCCCCTGTATAATGATAAATACAAAATTTAGCATAGATTTTCTTATTTAATACTAGCATACTTCCAACATACATTTTCCGCCCATGCCAGGACAGAGCTGTGCTAAAAAAAACCCTGAACACTAAGTAATGCAAAATAGAGCCAATTAAGGAAAGAATATTTTGCTTGCCCGGTTCCATGCAGACTTCTAACATTTATAATGCCCAGGCAGAATATATTGGTCAGATAAAGCCCAAGCCTAAAAACAATGTAATTTTGGAAGCTCAGAGTAAAACATTTTTCCCATATAAATAGTATAATACTTTAGGATAGTATTTTATGATATACACATATACACATAGTATACATTACAACTGGAAAGAATACCAGTGATCCCAGACTCAGTAAATTCTAGTTCTCTTTTCATATTATAAAAAATAGGCTTAAGAATAAAACAGATGCTTAGGCCTAATCTTGACAATTAGATGTAATTAATGTGTGTTGAGTAAGGGGCACTGGGTAGTGTTATATTTTCAGATTTCCTCAGACAATTCTAATGGGCCCCAGGATTAGATATTAACGAGCTAGAGAAATATTTTTTGGTATTCCCTCTAGTTACAGTTTTCTCTGACTTTTGTATGAAACTCTCTAGATTTCTTCTCATCCCCTTTCTGAGATCCAAAGCCATAAAGTAACTTGTCTGCCATCATATCTGCTAGACATTTATCTTCTGATTACCAGCCCAGGGTTCTAACTGTCATACTACATGGCTGATTTTCCTCTGGCTTTTTTTTTTTTTTTTTTTGTACAGGGAATTGAACTCAGAACCTTGAGCTTGTCGAGCAGGCGCTATACCACTGAGCTAAATCACCAGCCCTTGGATGACTTTCTTAACACTTAAAACATGTACATGATTGAACTCATTTCAAAGGCGTAGCTGAGTCTTCTAAGGGAGAGAGAGTGGGGTTGGGTTCAGGCCTTGGAAATCACCATTTTAGACACAACAGGCTCAGGAAGGGCAGGGAGATGCAACTCTGGGGTGTGCCACCCTGCAGTGATGGTTTTCAGCAGATCATATCAATGGAAGGGCTGGATAAGTATCCAAGCACAAGTCTAGTCAAGTCACCGTAAACTAATAATATCTTGCATATTTTTATGTCTTTCCCATAGTTCTGTGAGGTTCAGAAGGAGGAAAATGTACCTAGTTGTCTTCTGCTTGCTTAATCCATTCCCTTCTGTTTTCCAGAGAGGCATCCTCCAGAAACCTGTGTCCTCCTGTGGCCTGAGTCTAAGCCCTTGTGGGCAATGACAGTGGTTGGTGGAGTCCTGGCTCTCTACAGTGTGGTAGTGACAGTAGGCCTTTATTTATATTGGGTAAGAGAAACAGCACTTTTTTTTTTTTGTCTTTTTGAGACAGGGTCTCTCTATGCAGTTCATGCTGGCGCTGGGCTCACTTTGTAGCCGAGGCTGGTCTCGAACTCATAATGATCCTCCTGCCTCAGCCTCCAGAGTCCTGGGATTACAGGCGTGAGCCACCACGTCTGGCTGAAACAGCACTTTTTTAATGTAACTTTTCCAGCACATGTGCAATCTGAACACAGCAAGAATCTTGGCTGTGTGGTTTGTTGTCTGTAACATGTGATTATTGTTATTTTATTTTCTCTGCCAGGTTTGAGCAGGCTTTTAGCCTGTTCAGCTTTATCTGAAGCAGCAACCTGATGTGACTTTTACTTTCCAGAGGGCACTGAGTAGGTGGCCAGGCAAAATAAGAAACTGAGTGGTCAAATTAGGATGGGGTTATTAAAGGCTATTACCTTGCTTTTTCTCACTTTGCAGTGTAATTATGGCACATAAACAACTTCGATGCAGACAAAAGCATAAAAATCTAGACAACTCAGGGAGCTAGGCAACTGAACGCCATGAACAGCTTTGGGTCAGGGTCAAAATCATGAGAACTTGAGTACTGAAATTGTATATTCAAACCTAGAAGAAACTAGACCTGTTTATCTCAGTCCTAGTTTTGTCTCTGAAACAGTTGGATTGTCTGCAGCCACAGAGGGTGGTGTCATTATGAAACTATAACAGGAGTTAGGCTTTTCTGTGGTCTCACTGCTGAGTATAAGCATTGCAAATGCTCATGCAGTGAACTTTACTTCCCTCAATGCTGAGCTTCTGGCCTTGTTTGAGCACATGCTGACCAACATACACACTCTTAAGAAAGAACCTAATTAGTAAAACTCTTTTCCTTGGAATTCTCTTAGTTATTGTACACAGTGTGGTACAGAATACCTCACGCATTGCTTCCATGCATCTTTGAATTGTTTCTAGAAGTTAGGTGCCTATGAGCAATTTCTTCAGTGAGAAACATTTGCTTCTCAAGGAAAAGGACACTTTCTGTTGTTATTGTCAAACCATTTAATGTTAAGTATGGTCAGTGCTTGATGAATGCCTATTAGACTGATAAACAGATAACCCTCATGCAAGTCTAATTAAGGACTTAAGCCTGCATGGAGTATGAGACTTATCACTAAGGCAGAGTCCTTACATCTAACTAAGCCATAGATGGTCAGTGATTCCAGGAGGCAATGCTGTGTGAAGCCATCTATGTGGCCCTGTTGCAGGGGACAGTCCTGGATCCACAGTTATGCTGCCCTGTCACCCTGTCTTAGATCGTTTACGTTCTTGTGGGCTTATTGCCAGAACTTGCCTCTTGGTTGTCCCATATGTTCCTTGCATTTCAGAAGGCTATAAGGGACAGATGGACCTTTGTAGCCCGCCTGTTGCTGAACCTGTGCCTTCTGCCAGGCAGGGAACAGAGTGGCTGCTTGTTCTTGGGAATTCTTTATATTGGATATCAAGTTGAGAATTTGTCTGGCATGGCTTCTCAAAGTCTTAATTCTGATGGGGAAGAGGGTTTAGTATGAAAAGACATTGCCTACATTCTGCCTCTGATATTAGTTAAGTATTTTTCATCTTTCTGAAACTTGGGGTCTTTCCTGCTTTGATCCTCTATTGTGGTTGCCAATAATTTTAGATATTTTTTTTCAGTACTAGGAGTCAAACCCAGAGGCATTCTATTACTGAGTTACACCCAAGCTCTTTTTATTTTGAGATCGGGTTTTGCTAAGTGATCAGAAGGGACTTGAACATGCAGTCCTTCTACCTTGCCTCACTTAGTGCTGAGATTATAGGCATGTGCCACTGTACCCAGCTGAATTTTTGAAATTCTTAGTTCTTATTTTTTGTAATCCCTGGTCTTCTGCTTTAACACCTGCTATGTGACACTCTTACCTTCTCCATGGGGATCTTAACTTCCTAACTTAAAAAGCAGATGTAGTAGCCCTTTGAGTACATTTCCAGGAAAGGTACACCTCTGATATGCTGAGCTTGCTCAAATTAATTTCTTAGCATTGCAGGAAGTAGTTTTGGAAACTGCTGCAACTTTCAGTGGCCAAAGGGTACATTACCTGAGACTTAAACATGCATCAGAATGTCAGTTGCTAAAATGAGGTAAAAATTTGCTGAGCAACTGGAATCACCCAAAGGAACAAAAGCGGTTTCTCATTTTATTTTTCTTTGGCAGCACTACTAATTCGTGTTAGATGCATCTTGCTTTGTCCTAAGAAAACATAATTTGGTCTATGTCATAAGCTTCCTGTGATTGGGTAGTATCAGTGCTTGGCAGGCTTTGTCATCTAAGGACACTTACATTCAGGTATCTAACAAGAACACCCTTTATTTTCATCTGAAATCTAGGTCTTTGCATTCTCTAATCAAAGTGAGTAAATAAAAATATACCTGCATTTTATAGATTAGCACAGTGGTTTTACCCCGGAGTCATCTTTTTCTACTGCATCTTTTCCTGTCTAAACAACCAGCCCTTTGATGAGGTAGGTCCCTAGGCCAGTAGACTTTCTCTTAGTTTAGCTCTTGCCTGAGTAATTTTCTGGGATTCTATTTTTGGCTCGTTTTTATTTGCCTTGGTGTAAATCGCTATTTTCTTGAACTTCTGAGGGCCTGGGATGTGCTACTGTAGGCAGTTCTAGGCTGGGTGGGTTTCTGGGAGCAGCTGCAGATTCTATCTCTATTCTTAACCTGATGATAACATTTGAGCAAATAAATGGTCAGGCTGCTATAGCCCAGCACCTGTTACTCTCACTCAGTTCTCTGTTCCCTCAGCTGAGCTCCTAAATGTGTTCTCTTAGTCTAAAGGAACTTTTGAAAAAATGTGCTTTTCTTTATCCCTGTAGACTGCGATGTAGGGGAATAGACATTGTGTGTATAGTCAGCGTCTGGTTTTCAATCCAGCAGATTCTTGAAGACCTTTCCTTTCAGCTGATTACTTTGCCTATGCTGCAGCTTCCAGGAAACAAGTGGGGAGGGAAGAAGTGGAAGGTAGGGCAAAGGAGGGGTGCTCCTGCAGCCACACATCTTTAATAGCTGCTGACTGGTGAAGGGGTGGACATACGACACATGAGGTTTTTACTCTGCACACACTTATGTGCTTGTGCCAGATGAATGTCGACACTGTGTGGGTGGTATTTTCAACATGCGTGTGTCATTTCCATTCCATGATTGTGATTAGTCAGGGTGAAGCTCACATCTACCATGCACAGTGCGCAAGGAATCATGGGATCTGGCTGCAGTGGATCTCCCATCACCTTTATAAGTGACCTGGGATAGCCCAGAGTCAAAACACTTGTGCTAATAGGGCCTCTCCACCAGCTGTAGTCTTGTTGGAGTGACCAAACGTCAAACTTGGGGATTCTGCAAAGGAATTCCTGAGTATTGAAGTAAGTAATAAAAATGCTTCTTAAGATTTTGTCTTCTACGTTTCTTTAGGGGCAGACGTTTCTTTGGCCTCACCACTATTATCATAAAGAAAACTCTTATTCCCAAGAAGTTCTAGTTTCTTATTTTGTCTAAAGAATGTAGAACCCAGGTATTTAAAAAGCAACATATCACCCATACTTTTGGCTTCCATGAATATCTCTGTCTGAATGACTTTCCCAATTATGTGTGTATAATGCTCTTTTCTTTTTTAGTTCGAAATGGATAACCCATCCATCATCTCAGATCTATAGTGACTGAGACCAACTCTTCAAGTCTTTCAAGTCTACTCTTCATACTGTCTTGCTTGACATCTGTGGATGGAACACCATCCTAGTCGACTAGGTTCAAATCACCAGTCACCTCTGGGTTTGGACAAGGAGGGTTAAATGGCATTCATTTTGTGATAGACTGTGCATCAATTGCTTTCTTTTCATCCAGTTCTTTCTCATGACCGGACAGTTTAGCTCAGGATTTTCCAGTATTGGCACTCTTGACGTTTGCCCTTGCTAGTTTGATGTCAGCAGGAGGGTGTTTAGCAGCATTTCTGGCTCTGCTCACTAGAAGACAGTAGTGTCCCTTTCTGTCATGACAACAAAAAGTTGTCTTCAAACGTAACCAGATGTTCCCTAGGACAGGGATGCTAAGGGAGCTCCAGATGTTAAGCATAAGGTTAGGAGGTTGTTTGGGGCAGCTGTATGCAGGACAGTTTCATTTACTGTGATAAGAAACAACAGAAGCAAATTCCCAGGGCAAGATCTTGAGTTTCATCTTGGATTATTGAGTGTTCTTGGGGTCTAGTCTAGAAGAACAGGTGGCACCTGAAGCTGAGATTATGTCGAGAGAATAATGGGAGTGGAGGAGAAGGCCAAGGACCAAGCTATGAGAAATCTTAACCTTAAATGGCTCGAGAAGGATGAGCTTGCAAATGATAGGAGTGACCAGAGAGGCAGGATGAAAATCGGATGCTGCAGAAGACAGAGGAAGAGTGTTGCAAAAGGAAGGGATAGCTGATGGTAGTCTTCCCCATGCCATGCTGGACTGGTTCTGGGACTCCCTTGTACAGCAAAGCCCACGGATGCTCAGGTTCCTTATAGAGAGTGGTGTAATATTTGCACATACTTTAAATCATCTCTGGGTCACTTACAATACCCCAATATAATGTAAATACTATGTAAATAGTTGTTGCATTGTTTAAGGAACAGTGACAAAAACCCATTTTTTTGGGGCACGTTTTCCATCTATGGTTGGTTGAGTCTATAAACAAAGAGCCTATGGATATAGATGGTTTCCAACTGTGTTGATGGCTGCTGAATATTCAAGAAGATAAGGACTAAAAACATGTTGCATTTTGTATAACATGGAGAGCAGTGTTTTTAAAATCCTTTTGGGGGGCACTTAACCTCGCTTCTTTGACAAGGAAGTGGTGAAGGGCTCATGCAGGAGTGAATAGAAATGAAGCTGGGATGGAAGTCATTCACTCATCGATTTCTCCAGGGATTCTTGGCATGCGTGTCCGTCTGTGTATCTACTTACTTATCACCATCAGGCCTGTGCACCAGGAAATAGGCACTTTTTCCCATATGAGAGAACTCGAATCCTGAAATCCAGGTGGCTATTTTTAGAATTTTTATGTGTCTGTTGTCAAACATGGGATTTTCCCACCACATTAATCCAGAAATGGTGCTCCTAGGCTGAGGTGAAAACTTTGCCACAATTTGTGGTAAGTGTGACATTGGGGTTGGTCCTATTTCCTTACCACTGGTAGAAATTCATACTGAGGATGGGCTGTGGGATAGAGAATGTTACCATTCTTGTCTTTACAGGACCACAGAGACACAACTAGTTGTTCAGAATTGTAATTCCCATTGATTTGGATTTCACTGTTATGAATTTATGATTATTACAGACTACAGAAGTTGAAGGTTCTTTTTGGTCCTCTACAGAAAAATGGCTTGTTAAACAAATGGCCAATATAGGATTACAATGGGAATGTTTAATTTCCCCATGTGTTTAAATATCAATAGTGACTATGCTGTGCTGTTGGAATTGAGGTCAAATGGCAGCACTGAGAGTTACGTGGGTGTGTTTCTCTAAAACATTTCCTTTGACTGAGAAATTTTTCAGGTTAATTTACCAGAGCCAGCAGTCAGTCATTGTCTAAGACCAGGGCACTCGAGGGATGCCATTGTGCAGTGTCATTTCACAGCTGATGTTCCGATTAGTTGTACCCAAAGTCGTAGAGCACCTGCCATGATGTTTCCTCCATATCTTTTCACACGGACACTCCTCTTTCCCACAGATAAAGAGCAAGAAGACCAGGCTCCTGCAAAGTGACTACATGAACATGACACCCCGGCGGCTTGGGCCGACGCGCAGGCACTACCAGCCCTACGCCCCAGCGCGAGACTTTGCGGCCTACCGCTCCTGACACGGAGGCCTATCCAGAAGCCAGCCCGCCGGCACTCCTCCACCTGCTCAACACCATTGCTCTGGATAGGAAAGGATGGTCTCCTCGGTAGCCGGCCACCGTGGGCCCACTTCAGGCACTAATGCCAGTTCTCCTTATGCACCTGGACCAAATATCAGGGATCCTCTTGAGACTCTGAGAAGAAGTTACAGAAATTTCCTGTGGCAGGCCACATTTTATAGTGCCATGACCCAAATTCACATTTATCCTAGCTTGATTGAGAAGTTCAAATTGAAACCCAGAAAAATGAATGGATTCTGAAAGCCTTGTGGTCTGCTTCCAGGCTGCTGGCTGAGCCTTTCTCACCTTTACATCTCAACCAGCAGAGCTGGTCCCTAAGGATACTTACACAGAAATCATTCCCTTCTGCTAACGGGGTGGTAGCAGTGAGGCCAGCTTAGAATGAGGGAGAGGTAGAGATACTTACATATTTAAAAACCATTAAAACACAGTTTCCTACATTATACAATGAGCCACTTTTTTCCTTCTTAATGTTGTCAGTCTTTTCTGTCTGTTTAGGGAGATGTAGACATTACCTTTGAAGAATCGCACCATGTTTAATGACTCTGCCCAATAGAATTCCCTCAAAGCAATGCGAGGCAGACCCACTCGCCTTCTTCACCCTTCCTGATGGGAATTCATTGTTAAGGTTCACAATGTGATTTCAAAAGGATGAAATAGTCCTCCTCCCACACTGCTAAGAGTGTGTCAGGAAGTAAGGTTGCTTTATACTAAAAATAGTTGAATGCTGTGAAGGGTTGTTTGTCTAAGAGCTCATTCCAGTCAGACTGTCTGTTTCGGCTTTGCGGGGCTGGTCTCTTCATGGTCTGTGTGGAGATCTGAGGAGGGGCGGCTGGCATAACATCTGCAGGAGATAGGTGCAGTGATACCCGGGAAGGGGATGTTATCGTCTACTCATTCATGAGTTGCAAGAATCTTCTTCTGAAGGGAGATGGATGGAAGGGAGTGGGGCAGTTTTTGCCAGGTGCTGAGCAGTGGCAGATGTTAGGCGGAAGTTTTCCAGAAGGCACCAGACAGAGGGATCCCTAGAGAGAACTCTTTCACAGGAACTTCCAGTGCCCTGGGGTTCAGGGTTATAGAACTCTGTGGGGGCAGCTGCTTGTGTGCTCCTAATCCAAAATTATGGAAGGGGATTTTGGATGGTGTTTTTGAAGACAATTGAAAGTTCTTGAGAGGTTCTTCGAGGCCCAACTCTGGAATGATGATAAATAATTCTCAGCCTCCAGTTTGTGTCAAATGAAATATGCCTGGGACCTTGGAAAACAGCTCTTTCGCCTTTCACCTGTTCAATGCTTTGGTTTCTCCAGGTGTTAGAAGAGCCCGGGCTTTAGAGATAGATAACCCTGGTTCAAATCCCATGACTAGCTGAATGGCCTCAAGCAAGTCACCGCTTATCCAAGACTGGTTTTTCAACTCTAAATAGAGATCATGGTCACAAATATCTGTTTCTACACCGTAATCTCCACGAAGGTGTGACTATCTCTGTCTTTTCATTACTTGTCCCCATGGCATTTAGCGCCATGCCAAACATATAGCTTTTATTATTATTGCCACATATATAAATTATGTATAAAATCAAATTGGACAATGACCTAAGAAGGGAAGGAAATGATAACATAAATTTAAACTAAAAGTTATGAGGAGCTATGAAATATGAAAACCTCTTAACTTCCATCAGTCTCCTATTTCTTAGGCTATTTTATCTTGTGATAAGACAGGGTATTTCTCCTCTACTTTTTGTATATAAGAAAGTTTTAACTTTTCTTTTTTTTAATGTGGGGGAGTAGGAGATGGGGAGGAATCTTTTGGTTTCAGACAAGAAATGTTGTACTCCGGTTGATTTTTCAATGAACTTCCATTCCAAGCACTTAATTCAAGGAAGGTCAGACTCAGTAATACCTGAGTGCCAAAGGACTATGAGTACAGATTTGTGTTTGTGCCGGTGGGCAGCTTCTTGGTACACAGAGCTCTTCAATCCGGGCCATCAGACTATGCTGGAGAAGTTGTAGAAGGAGCTGTGACAAATAAATACTATTTTTAAATGGAAAGATTTGATCTTTGGTAATACATGGTTTTGTTTTTCTGACTGGAAAAGTAGGTTCACCAAAGATGAATCACACTTGAGATTTCTCTTACTCTCAATAGGACTGAAGCAGAAATATTGTACAGGGAAGTTCATTTTCACTTTTAGTGTGAACCAAGAAATGATGTAAGACAGTGGTTGGAGTAATGCTTTTTGCGTTTCCAGGTATGGTTATAATTATAAAGAAAAACAATGTCATTTGCTGCTGTTATTGTAAGTGCCTTGTAATTAATAGTATTCCTGGAATTGTGAACTCAACTCTTTGGGGCTGCACATGCCAATTTAAAGAGACCAAATGTACATTACCTTCTGTGCACTGAGTGATAAAATTACTAGATTCTCAAGTGTCTTTTTAAATTTGTGCGTTAATTCTGTCTTTTGGGGCAGGTATACATCACTTTGGCAATGCATCTAGAGAAAGTTGGCTACCTAAAAGAAGTGTCAGGTAAATTCTTTCACAAGTGTAATTTAGCCTTTCTTCCTTTTGTTTTTTTAAGACCAGACATTTGCATATTAATTTTACCTCTAGCGAGCTACCCTTCTGATTTGTTTGCTTGGCTTCAGTCTCAGTTTCTCATCAGACCAATGATCTGCCTCTTTTGGGCGTCAGGCTGGGCTGCCTGTGCATTCTGTCTAGTGGGAGGGCTCTGTGAAAGTTTGAACTGCAATCTTGAGTCCATCATTCCCCAGGTTAACGGATTTACCGGTGGGCATCATTATTTTGATGGTCAAGTGGATGTCTGATCCTTCATCGCAGATTTTTCTACTGCCAGATGGGAACAACATCAGGCTTGGGTACTGGCCCCATACTAAATTCAGATACATGATGGGTGCAGAACCAGGATCATCACTGCTATAAACCCGCCATTGAGCCAGGCCAAAGGCAGTGGCACGGGTGATCTCAAGACCTGCTCTGCAAGTCCGTGGCATCTGCGAGGCTACGTGAAGTTCAGCAAATCTGCCGCTGATGAGCAGGCGGCACCTTCCCACCTTAGCTCCTTCCCCTAATCCGTGTCTCTGTCCAGAACGTGTTTCCCAGGTGGCTGCCTCGCTCCCTGAGCTGCTTCTGGTCTTGGCTCAAGTGTTCCCTTCTACTCTAATTAACTTTCTTCACACTCTGCCTCCTTTCCTAGGCTGCTTTTCTCCATAGCATTTTGCCATCTCTTGTACTAGATATTTTACTTATTTATTTATTTATTTAGTTTCCCCAGACTGAATTGTAAGCTCCACAAAGGAAAAACCTCCGTTTTGTTCATTGCTGGAATTGCAGTGCCTAGGGTAGTGCCTGCTATACAAGAAATATTGATTGACTGACTAAATGAAGTTCATGTGAGTTTATAAATTAATGGTCAGTCTTAATGATTTAATGGAGAGCTGCTTCTGTTTTTCACTTTCCTGGTAATAAGGCTAACAACTCATTAGAGAAGCATGTATCTATCTATCTATTTATCTATCTATCTATTCAAATTTGGTGAAGGAAAATGTAATGGATATAAGTTCCTTTACATTTTGTTCCTTTACAATTTTTTATGTAGTGAAAAACACTAGTACTGTTTAAGAATCATTCCCAAAAACCATGTCAAGTGAACCACAATCAGAAGTAAGTTGATTATCCGTAGAAGTCCCCTAATTCTCTCTTAATGGATTATTGATGATGTTTTAAATCTATCATTAGTCCCAGACTTCCAAAAATGTTTTTATAGTTAAATCTCATCCCTCTACTGAACCGCTGCTCTTTTCTATGGAGTCATTTTACTCCCAAAAGTCTATAAATGCCTTGCCCCGCTTGAATTAAAAAAGACCTTAGAAATGGGAATGCCAAGGACAGAAAATGTAAAAATCTTTGCCTGTCATGTTCCTGTCATAACTGAGCACTGTAATTGCTTGCAATAGTTTCAAAATAAGAGAAAAACAACAAACAAATGAAACGTAGCATTTGGAGCAAGTTGGAAATTCAAAACAGACTTCTTATATTAATTCCTTAACACACTTTGCATCCTGTGAGTAGAGGGAGCTGTAATAGGCTGTCTGATAACTCACTTAGCAGCCTATTTCCTTGGTTGAATGAGGCTTATTAATAAAGGCAACTAAAACTTGAAAATGATGAGCCAATGTGTCTCCTACTAATCAAGAAAGGCTAAAAACTCAGCTAGTCACACATGGAGGTTCAACAGGACAAATCAAAGCAGTTGAAAAGGGAAAAGAAAGAGAAAAACTCAGTCATTAAATCTGCTCAATAAAATTGTACCATCTATTTCTAAAAAATGTTCTAATTCCAAAATGTAATAAAATGAAAACCACTTGATCCAGCAGACCTTCCACTAAGTTTTAGCTACACGACCATATGAACTGTGTCATTGTGCACAACCCTGGTTCACTTTTTCCCCTAGTCTGATAAACAGATTCCTTTAAGCAATCACCTCTGTCCTCTTACTTCTCTGTAAGGAATGAGAAAAGTCAAAGAAATGTCTGGCCCCCTTGCAGTGGGGGCCTGACTTCTGCACCAAGCAGCAGCAAAGGGTCTGGGAAACACACTGGAGGCTTGATGGGGGAATGACATTCCCAGTGTGTGTCTGCATCTTCTGGCACACAGTCTTGGCAATGGTTCGGCTCTTCAGGGATGCAGCCAAAGAACCTCTCTATTTCCTTTGGTTTAGCATCCTACCGCAGGAGCGTGCTTTTCTTTCAAAGATTCACAGGCTCCTTGCACTTAGAAACCCAGGCCAAGGTCCAGAGCAGAAAGGGCACACTTTTTCAGCATGCCTTTTATTCATTTCAGGGTGCTCATATTAGTCTAATACTTGAAAATTGCCTAGGGTGACATTTTGGTGATGTAAGACTACATCAGTTTCTCCAAGCTGACCTGATTCTTGCAGCAATGCTAAGGCCAAAGCATGTGTTCTGAAAGGGCCACCTTCCTATTCTGGTTGCATGTTTAAAGCATGTGAAAGGGTTTGGAATCCTGCAAATTCATGGGACAAGAAGCTGTAGAAAGATAGGATAGGATTTGTTGGATTTTACTTAGACTTTGCTGGACAGAGATATCTTGATGACAGATTTAAACTCCTTTTGTCTCCAAAGAACAAACTGTGAGCTGAGTGGAAATGTCAGTTGAAACAGAAGAGCAGCAAACATCTTTGTTTTCCTATAGTTGTGGTTTTACATGGCGATGATGACACATGAAGACGAAAATGCACAACGTGAACTCCAGTCGTTATCTGAGTGAGCATCTCTGCCAGCACTGAAGGATATGTGTGGGTGTCACTGAAGGGGGGTGGGGAGGGAGGGAGGAATAGAGAAAGAGACAGACACACGGAAAGAGAGACAGAGACAGAGACACACATAGAGGAGACGGAGAGGCTTAGAGTGGGGGCTGGTGGCTCTGGAAGGAGGAGTCAGTTAGCAAAGATCAACAGTGACAATGATGCTGTTTATTTCAAGAGCTTGACAATTCCTTTTCCCTTTTCTCACTAACTTCTATATCTGAATTGAGTCTCTGAACTAAGTCAGTGGACCTCTGCTGCCTGGGGAAAAGTGCGGAAAAGATGGAGGAGAGCAAACATCAGGGCAGTTGCCATGTTACTTAGGCTTTCCTCAGTCTCCTAGGCACACGTAGCATTTGGAAGACTGGCTTCCAAAGAAGGCCTTTGCACTGACTCTTGGAACTTGTGATGTGTTGCCCAGGGCAGACCAGCTGGAGTCTTCGCTGGGCACCTCCTTCACTCCCACAGCACACACTCCCTCCACCCTCTTCTCTTCCTCTTCATTCATTCAGCAACTTCTTAATGAGCACCTCCCCAGCTCCGAGAAGTGGGCTAAGTATTTAGGATGTGGCGGTGAGCAATGCCGATGTGTTTATCTCTGATCTTATCAAGTGTAGAAAGTATAGTCTCTCTCTCCTCGGTATCTCTTTTTTTCCTGTCTGTCTCTTTCTCTCTTTCTCTTCTTTCTTTTTGTCTGTCTGTCTTTCTTCTCATTATACTTTTCAGGATAATCATTTAATCTTGACTGTGGGACTCTGATCTTAATAAGATTCCTTGTTAGCTTTGTCTTTTTGGTTTGCCTGAAGTTTCTCTGTGATGTCCTCACTTAGCATGTTCAACACCTTTTAGACCAGGAATAGACCCACACCTTATCCCCCAAAGTGGAAATGCTGGCCTGAAGGTCAACACTGTAGGCTTTGTGACTGTATAGTCTTTTTACAGCTACTTGAAAGTCCAGCATTGTAGCGTGAAAACAGTCATAGACAATATGAAAACAAATGAACTATTTGCATTCCAACACATCTTTATTTATGGATATTGGTATTTTAATTTTTTATTATTTTCCTGTCAGGCAATATTATGATTCCTTTGATTTGCCCTCAACAATTTGCAGGTGTAAAAATCTATCCTTAGCTCATGGCTGTGCATGAAGGCATGTGGTGGGCTGTGCTTGGCCTGTGGGCTGCAGGTCACGAAGCCATGGCTTCAGCTGCAGGACCTGCCTTCCCGCTCCTGATCTAGGCTGTAAGGGATGAGCTGGGTGCATGGAAGCCTTCTTGGGAGTGATGTGAAGTATCTGTTTTAAAATGAGGACATAGAAGAAGGAGGAGGAGAAGGAAGAAAAGGAGGGGAGGAGAAAGAGGGAGACGAAGAGAAGGAGAAGGAAGAGGAGGAGAGGAGCAGGAGAAGTCTCGAGAAGGAGGAGGAGGAACAGGAGAAAGAGGAGCAGGAGGAGGAGGAGAAACTTCATTCAAGGGAAAGCCATTTTAGAAAGATGAAATGGGAAGTCAAAAGCAGTAAGAAGCTGTTTCATCATGGCAGGTTCCTCCATAAATTATATTGCTAAGAGCCTAAAAATCTTGAATTGTGGTGATACTTCTCTCAAGTCCTCTCTATTTCTTCTCTTTTCTAGGCATCAAGTCCTTGTAATCTCTAAGGAATCAGAGTAAATTTTTATTTAACATAGACAGGAGGCAGAAAATGGCTGTGTCTCATGCAACAAAAGGGACCTATTCCTTGCGAATTCACCTGCACGGGGCACACCAGCTGCAGCTTGGGAGAGTGGAGTGGAGACCAGAAGCAGCTGTCTCAGGACCTCCCTCCTGAGTTATTACCTGCTCACTTTATCAGTCCACGCTGTGCTACCATTTTTACGAGCAATCAAGAGTAACCCCACCCCCAATCTAAACTAAGGCTCAGAATTTCACAGATAACTGGTGAAATTGTCTTTACTGACACCACAAAGGCACTGACCAGACTTTCATCATCCCTCATCCCCACCTCCCAGTCAGATCTACAGCTGCTGGTTACACCCAAGGTACAAATAGTTCTTCCTGGAAACAACCCAATACATCGGGGACCCTGAGCTACACACCCATTGGCACCATCTGGGCAATTTAAAAATAGGGTCAAACACAGCTCTGAGCCTGGTCTGCCAGCTGAGAGCAAGAAATTGCTCCAAAAGGTCAGATGACTAAGATGATTGGGCCAACAGTCCAGGAGGTCAGTAATGGAACAGCCTCTGCCAGATGGATTTAGCCTGACTCTGACACGGCTTTGTTATGGTTTGGATGTGATGTTTTCCCGAGGGCTCACTGTGCTGAAGACTTGGCTGCTGGTGGGTCTTTTGGAAGTGATTGGATCCCAAGGACTGATCAGTGGAGTAATCCTCTGGTGAGGTCATAATTTGATAGTGAAGCAGGGGAATAACAAGAGACGTGGCAAGTATGGACCATGAGCCTCTGCACTGGCAGGGTAGGTTTAGGTCACGATTTCTAAGGTTTGGGTATCATTTTCCTAACCTAGCGGGAGGGTCCTTGCAGTAATTGTTGAGGCCACACAAGGTCCGATGGGAGGGTGACAGTGACCTGTGAGCAGAGGTGTGTGTGGGAAGTGTTCTGGTAGAGTGAGGCCCACAGACCAGACAGGCAGCCAGAGCAGGGCCAGCCACGAAGAGTGCCAGAAACATTCAGTGAAGGACACTTTGATGACCGAGACCAAACACCTGGAGGCCCTGTTAACAAAGATCTCATTAGGTTGCCCAGAAATAAGATATTCATACCTTTCCAAAGAATGTCTTTGTTCTATTTAAAATTATAACTAATGGTGCTTACAAGAGCATATCTGCTATGTACCTTGAGCTCCTACAGGCCCACTTCTAGCTAAAACTTTCCTGATTATAACCCCAGAGGTCAGCTTCATTTTGGCTAAAGTGTAGTCATTTTTGTGCATAAATCCCTTTACACAACAGTCTTTTTGGTAACCCTTTTCGGGCTCCCTCCAAGGTTGATTTACCTGGGAGCTTTTTGCTTCTGCTTTACAATAAATGCTGCTTTCTGCTCTTGCTGTTTGCTAAATTTGCTCAATTGTCTTCTGACTCTCTACTTTGTAATTCTTTCTGGGTTGAGAGAAGAATTCACCCACTTGGTGGTAACAGATGGCAATATTGGTAGGTGAAGGAAACAGGAGATGGGACCTCTGTCTCTCTCCTTCCTGGCTGCCATGAATTGAGCAGCTTTCTTCTGCCACACCCCTGCATCATAATGGTTTTGCTTAGTCCTCCAGCTTTAAAGCAGTGGAGCCAGCCATGGATTAAACTCTCTGAAACGGTCAGCCAAAATAAATCTTTCCCTTTTAAATTAATATTCTCAGATATTTGGTCACAGTGACAGAAAGCTGACCAATTCAGCATTCAGACACTGAGTCTGGACAAAGAGAGTGTTCTTCTCCAGAACGTGGAGATTCTGTGTACACTTATAAACCATGAACCTGTACAAGGGCCCTACTGAAGTGGATAGAGGTCTGAAAGAGGCCCTCCTCAGTGACAAACGTGCTTGAAAAAGTGGAGGTTGTTTCTCTCCAATGCCCTCTTGTAGTGGGTACTGTGGGGCAAAAGGAATGCATACTTTTTCTGGCACTTGCTTACTGAGCTTTATAAAGTATGTTCTATCTCCATCTCAAAAGAAGGTGTAAAATGAAACAAAAGGAAAAAAAAAAACCACCTCAATACCTTAAGCATTTCTCTTCTGGATTCCTGGTCCTTTCTATCCCTCTTTTTAATTTAAAAATTTTTTTCAGGGCTGGGGTTTGAACCCAGGGCCTCACATACACTAGGCAGCACTCTGCTACTGAGCTGTATCTTTAGTCCCTGCAGTGTGCTTCCGCTCATCTTTGGACACTTTCAGTTGGTTGGTTTGACATATTTCTGGTGAGCTTAGTGACATGAGAATAAACTTGCTGGTTCAGAGCTGGGCAGGAAGACAAGTTTTCATGATCTTTAAAATACTGAGTTTGGGGTTAGCTCTTGGGATGTTGCTGGAAACTTGCACATAACGGCCGGGCCTACTCTATCTCCTAATTGCTATAGACAAAGGGACTAGAATAAGTGCCTCCAAATCCAATTCCTGTTGTAGTTTTTATACTCCATATTATAGCTGTTCTAGAATAATTTTCCCCAGTAAATATTGCTTTGAGTTTGGCCCATTGTCACATTTCTGAGTCATATAGATGTATATATTTTATCTTTAAGATTTGTTAATCAGGATTACTTGAGTATAGAATTTCCTATAACCATTACATCCACTCATTTGCTAAAATTGTGAGTGAATCACTTTCTCTTAAGTAATAAAACAATGAAATTCACTTCAAAGTTTAAATAAGAAATTGTGAAAATTTTGGGCACTTTTTTGGTGCAGATTAAATTTGAAATTAAATTATAATTTCAAATTATAGCATTATATTATGGCATGAGAAGCTATTACACTATTTTAAAGTTTGGCATTTTCCAAATAATAAACTTCTTGATGACATAATCCTAGGCATGGAGTTTTTCATAGTGAAGTATATTTTGAGTATGATAACATGCGCAGAAAATCTTAATGTGATAAATAAATGGGTGGATAAATGAATGACTGTCTTCATTTGGTGACTCTGAAGCTATCTTGGTTTTTACCAGTTTAGATCAACTAGAGAAGATGGAGGCCTATGGGTAAATGTTTACAATTTCTTAAATAGTTGCATTGAATTCTATTTCATATACATTGTTCAATCAGAAGCAAAACATTGCTTATCATTCCTTGCAATAAACTGAGCTCTCTTTTTTTTTCTCATGAAATCTTATCAGAACTCTGACGATGATTTACTAGGCCTGGATCCTCATCTTTAAGCCTTTCTTTGCTTCTGACAGTGACGCCTTAGGGAACACCAATCTTCTCTGGGCAGGCTGGGGGAGATGTTAACTTTAGAAGTGGCCTGAGGGTTTTGTTACTTGTGTTCTGTGAGTCACATGTATTCAGTGATTCTCAGAAAGAAAGAGGTGTGACACTGTCTTAACCTCAGAAATTTATTACCTGGTTGAGGCAATAACTAACTCCAATAAAGAGATACACAATCAACATTCAAAGGTAAACGATTACTATGGATAGGAATTCCAAATCTGGCCCTGGACTGGAATGAATATACATCTTTTCAAACTTGTAGGAAATAGAGTGGTTTTAGGGAATCTCTCATTTTTAATTCTTAAAAATTTGCTAACTTGGTTTGCATAGAGATCTAATGATATATGCTTCGGTCGTCACATACAAGAATCTTTTACCCCATTTATTCTTAGTGCACTGCTATCAACACTTCTGATCTTTGCCAGTTTGATAAAATGATATCTCATAATCAAGGTAATTTGCATTTCATTTTTATGAATCAGATGCTTCATCAGATGGTTAAAAGCCATTTGCATTTCTTTTTCTTTGAACTGTCTACTCATATTCTTTGTGTACTTTTTTTTTTGAGTTGCAATGTTGGATTTTAAAATATATGACATTGGGGATCATCCTTGCTTGTAACCTCCTCTTTTTAGAGATGGACAGATATAAACTTATTGCTCATTGTTCCTTCATCAGTATTCACTAAAGCCTATTCCATGGTAGGTACTGAATGTGGCATAGGACTTAGGTATACCTCTGTCCTCAGGAAACCCCCAGTATGTGACAGATACAGTGCTTCTCACATGGCTTTTTGGTTTGAGACAGAACTACACATAGGAAGCCATTGTAGCACAGAGATAGGGCACCACTTACCTCAGAGGAGGAGTGGGGAGGTTCAGGAGAGTACTATGGGGTGATACCCACTAAGTTTTCAAAGACATGAAATGAGCTAAGTGTGGAATGTGAGGCTGCTAGAGAGAGGAACAATTGTGAGAGAGGCAGGAGATGAGACTACCTCCATGTAACACATCATGCTAAGACACACTCTTTATGTCAATGTTGTAGGGGTTTATCCCAAAGGCTACTGATTAAAAAGGCTAGCTAATTAAAAATATATTTTAAAATCTGAATTTTAAATTACTATTTATCATGTGTAGTCAATAATCTTACATTAAAGAAAGTTACAAAATGAAAACTAAAATCTTCTCTTCTTTGTCCTACTCCAGAAGTTTTTGAGTTGTTTGTTTTATTTTTTTGAGGCAAGGTCTCACTCTAGTGTAAGCAGATCTTGAGCTCACTATGTAGTCCAGACTAACCTCAAACTCATGATAATCCTCCTGTCCTAGCCTCCCTAGCACTGGGATTAGAGGTATGGGCCACCATGCCTGGATCTGGAAGTTTCTATTTTTGAAAGACTTCTATAATGATTGATGCATGTGTCAATTAGAGAAATTGTCAAGAGGAGGGCACTAATATGGTGTGAGTGCTACATCCACTTGAGGCCAGGTAACCTGCTTACAGTTAAGCGAGGAAAAAAGGCTTGCCCCTCTTTTTTGCTCTTGTTACTTTCACTGTCTTCTGCTAACTTGAACTGTTGCCTCTGTACCATGCCACCCTACCTTGGAGCCAGCTGAGTATGAACTGAAACCTCCACAAACCATGAGCAAAATAAACCTTTTCCTCTTCAGTTTGGGTGTCAGGTAGTTTGTGTAAGCAACAAGAGAAGAGTAACTAAAACAGAATTTGGTACAAGGAGTGGGGTCCTCATAAACAAGTCACACACCCTCCAGTGGGTATAGCACTTACAGCATCTCTGTGCCCTCTTCTTTCACAGGATCAGGATATTTACAAAGTTGAAGGATGAATTAATGCAAGGTACGTGGTAGAGAGAAAGATGAACTGGTGCTGACTAGAAGTTGGAGAGAAGGATAAGCTTACTCCTTAGGAGCTGCCTGGCTCTACAGAAGATGGTACTAATTTTTCTCTGAGATATAGGTGCAAGAGGACAAAGCTGGTTTCAACTTAGAGGAAAGAGGATGAATTTTACTTTGTATACCTTGAATTTGACATGCTTGTGGGATTCCACATAGACATGACTTATGAGACAATTGGACACAGCTTTGTACTCAGGAGCAACAGAGACAGTAGGGAGATAGATTTGTGAGTCAGCCATCAGCCTACCATTGGTTCATTTTTTCTCTCTTATTTTCTTTTCAGGTATGGAGATCAAACCCAAGGCTCTGCACTAGAGTATTCTTGTGCTCTACTACTAAGATACACACCTGACTTTCATTCATTTTTCTCATTTATTCATTCAATCATTCATTTTTTTTGAGACAGTGTTTTACTATATAGTTCAGGCTGGCCTTGATTTCACTATGGAGCCTAGGCTGGCCTTGAACTCACAGTGATCCTGCTGCCTTAAACCTTCTGAGTTCTGGGCTTATAAACATGTATCATCATGCCCAGCTCATTCATTCAATTTAATAAATATTTATTGGATACTTTGTATGAGATACAAAGTACTGGGTATAAATTACTGAAAGAACGGGTAGGCTTCCTCACCTTGGGGAGTTTTTAAACTGGTGGAGAAGATACACATTAACACGTAAGTTCACAAATATGTATATAATTATAGACCATAGTAGGTGTTCTGAAAAAAAAATTCAGTCTATGTGAGAGAGTAAGATTATGAATCAAAATTAGACAGCAGAGTGGGAGGGAGACATATAGATAGGCAAATATTCTCTATGCCTAGACCTGCTGGGTAGAGAGACACTAAGCGTCACAAGCAAGGGCATTTGTAGTGGAAGTCATAGAAGGCCCAGCCCTCATCACTGTGGAGCTTAGAATCAAATACAATCAATGGAGACTTGCTAAATATCTGGATGTCATTAATCAAGACAATGACAATGTTAATGAATGTGTTCTATTTTCCTACTTTGACAAATATACTTTCCTAATGATAAAGTTAATAAAAATGTGTTGTTAGACTGAAAGTTGGCAAAATCACATATCTGGGTCTTCTATTACTGGTCTGAATTATTAGGAAAGCTATAAAATTAAGAAAGAGAAAGTATTCAGCTTTTTAAAGTGAGTGCTGGTTATTATTTACTCTGAAAATTTACTGAACTGTTAACATGTGATTTGTGTACTTTTCTGTATGATTATTCAAACTGTTAACATGTGATTTGTGTACTTTTCTGTATGATTATTCCATAGCAAATTTAAATATTATTCAAAAGTGCCATACATTTATAAGCTCACAAATGTCTTGCCTAAGTGATGTCATTTGCATATAATTTGTGTACCAGTGACTGTGATTTTAGGTAAACAACTTGTTTTAGTTCATTCTGGCTCATTGTCTTGACTGACCTTGGGCTCTGGGTCTTCATCTCAGATGGCCAGGAAATTGTGTCCACAGAAACCCACTCAGGATTACTCACAGGTGGGTCTTTGCTTTCATATCCAATTGAATGTTTTTTTGTCCTAATTTTCTTGTGTTTTATTGAAATGCCACATTAGTTGCCTTTTTTCACATACAGTTCCTCTTTTATACAAAAAAATTCTTTGCTCTAAATAAAAAATATTTAATGTTACATGAAGCCAGACACATGAATTTATATATTGCATGGTTTCTGCTATATGAAAAGCTCAGAATATAAATAAAGAGAAAACAAAAGGTAATGGGAAGTGGGGAGGTACAGCTTTCTCAGATGGAAGGGGAACCAGGAGAGGGAGAGAGATCAAGGGGATGGAAAAAGAATGAAGCTGTATTATTCACATGAACCAGCTCCCCACAAGGAATGTAACCATTATGTGCTACAGACAAGTAGTCATAAAAAAAGAAAAAATACTTAAAAAATAAAACACCTGCATTTAGATGTTTCTTTTTGTAATAAATAACAAGTAACAGTTCATATGTAATAACTATAACCGGAACTATTATGGAAGTAATTTCATTTTCTGATAAATTCCACAATTTGCCCTTTGAGTTTCCCTTACTCTTTCTGATACATCACACTTCTTTCTAAGTTAAATCTAATTGCTTTAATAGTATTTAGTTGGCATTTCCATCTGTCTTAGTTCAGGCTGCCAAGGCAAATTATCACAGACTGGGTGGCTTAAACGGCAGAAATCTATTTCTCAGCTTTCTGGGCCTGGAAGTCCCCGCCCATGGGCTCTGCTGAGAGCCCACCTCCTGGCTTGCAGGTGATCGATCATCTTCTTGTTGTGTCCTTATAGGGTGGAGAACGGATAGAATGGAAGCAAGGTCTCTTGTGTCTTTATAAGAAGATTTTTATAAAGATTCTAATCCTAGCACAAAGGCTGTACTCTTTCAGTCAAATTACTTACAGAGGCTCTGCTTCCTAATGCTAACTTATTTGGGTTAGGATTTCAACATATGTATTTTGGGGGAACACAAACATGAACACCATCCTGTGTTCAAAAGAGGTGGTCAGGTCAAATTTGATGAGTTTCATCAAGATTTCCATCTCTTGGCAGATCTTTAAATTGTGCAGAATATTTGAATTTTTTTCAAAGAATGTCAAAACTATCAGTAAATTTGATTAACATCTCCCAGTGTCAAATACAAATAGAGTCACATGTGGCTTCTGTACATTTTAGCTAAAACTCTGTCTTCTTTCCAGTCATGTTAGTTCCATTTTTGGAGACTTTCCCTTGAGAACTGAAGAAGAAAAAGTTAACATAAAACTAAAACCAGTTTAATAAACTATGTTAATATTTTTATAAACACCAAAGTTTCACCAGTCTACCATTTAATGTTCCGTCAGTGGCCCTTGTGAATGTGCTAAGCTGTGCTCCAGGTCCTTTGTGGAACCAGGGTATGTACTTGTTTGTGCAGCTGCTGACCTGCTCATGAAGGCCCCTGCTGCAGGGACTTGTCTCACCCAAGGCCACACCTTCTGTCTGGGAACAGTTGTCAACTTGCAGCTTCCCCACTGGGGCAGTTCACAGGAGCCATCCCTACCTGTATCAGCACTTCCACTAGCACTGAGGGAGGCTTCTGTTTTAGCTGTCACTGCTTCTGAGTCCAGTTTCCTTTTTGTCAAACTCTGTTTCCCTCCCTATCCTTCCCACTGGAGAGTTCTCTTCTGTACACTGAAACCTCATGGTCAATTGAAGCTCAGAGTTCGCATTAATTTACAGTTGGTGATGTATGTTCCATTAACATTGTGTTTGGTACTGTATGTTTGTGGTACATGGCAGTCACATTCCTCTGGGGAACCGGTACATAAGCATATCACATCTTCATTTTTACTCCAGTCCTCTCATCCTTCCTCCCAACTCTTCTCACAGATTCCTTTCCTACAGAATCTACCTCCCTGTTTCTTATCATCTCTCTTTCATTTTACTCTATAGATTATTTTGTATTTTAGGTCTTGTGTTTTAGAAAAATCCATGTGGTACTTAACCTTCTGTATCTGATTTATTTCACTTATTATTATGGTCTCCAGATTCATTCTTTTTCCTACAAATGACTGAGTTCTTTATGACAGAGTAGTACTTCATTCCATGGATTTTGACACATTGGCATTAAGAAGCTAAGATCCAAAACTTCAATAGTAATAACAATTACAGCTAAGATTTAGCAAATGCTTATGGGTCAAGCAGTTAGGATGTATATAATTCAGGCTTCAGAGTCCTTTCGCACCACTGGCTTTATTATTATTTATTAATTATTATATTTATTTATATATAATATTATATATTATATTTATTATGTTTATTATTATCTTGCTTACTTCATAGGTGAGGAAACAGAGAATATAAGTGATGTACCCACATGCGGACCACGGCCTCAAGCCCAGGAAATTTATTTCTGCAGCCATGTTCTCAACCGTTTTGCTTAACACAGTCTTTCAATTTGTCAGGAGCCGTTAAGGCCCCACAACTTGTGCCAGCTTGCAGTTGTGCTTAAGTGTGAGTATGAAGCTGCTTTTCCTGAGGTTCAAGTGTGCAGACGAATCATGTAGCTGGAGAATGAGCCCTGTGAAGAGCAGCCAGGGTAGGTGTCTCTTTCTTGTGGGCCAGCTTCTGTAGAAATCCTTGGGGTAAGACAAAAGCCTCTGTTCCTTTTGAGACATGGCCTGAAAATGAAGACCACTGCCAGAGCCAATGTGAAAATGAAGAGGTCAGCAGCCCTTTGGTGGCGAAGCACAGAAACGTGACTTGGACTAGCTTAATACAGAAGGGGGATTTAGTAGCTCATGGGGCTGGGATACGGAGAGGGCAGTGGAGCCCCCATTGGGCCAAAGGACCCCATATTCCTGGAACTTTCTCTGCCTCCTGCTTCTGCTTCCTTCCAGATGTAAGCTCCATTCTTTTCTTCTCTTTCTCTACCAGATTAGACTTGCTTGGTAGACACAGCCTGTGGGTCTCATATGATTTCAGAAAAAAGACCAAAGAGGAAAAAAGAGTATGATTCTTTCAGATTCAGCCTGAAAAATCTCCAGAAATTATTCTGACCTGGTCAGCATGGACTAAGTGGCAATGGGAAGGAATCTTCTGTTGGAAGAAGAGGAACAGAATACAGAAATGATTTCTAGAGAATTCGCTGTCAGCTGAGCCACTATTTCCTATGTGTTCAGGTCTACGAAATGACTGGTTCATCATGAGACATGTTACATTGTCTCATTTTCAGGAAAAATTTCATGAATCCTGGTTTCTATTATTTCCATATAAGGGACACTATGGACTGGCTGATGTCATGTATCTGTATCACCATCAACTTCAATAGTTCATAATCTCTTGATAAAGATGAATGCTTTGAAAATCTTTTAAAAGTTATGAAATTTATTCCCAGACAAAGCATATACACACATAATCTTTCCTATTTTTGTCATGTATTTTTGAATCCATCATCATGTTGAATTAATGGTAAGATATAAAAAATTGAAGTTATTACTGTTCAAACAAAAATTTTTCAGTTAGTTGCTTATGTATTTCCAATTAACGTGTTTACCATACTATAGACAAGACACTTGTGAGTTTTCTTTTAGTTTTGAAAGCCTCTTGGTGGAAGAGAGATGACTCCTATTTTATGGAGCCCAGAGATTTGGAATGTGGATCAGTGAATTGATTGATACCCCAGAAATAATTTAAGGAAGTTGAAACTCCACATCCTTTCATTCCAAAATGGCAAGAGTGTATGTCCAAGGCTAGAATGAAGTACTGTAGTTTGGCTCAAGAGAAGTTATCATTGAAAACATGGGCCCAAAGAGCACTAACCCTCAAATTAACCTGTATTAACCAGTTTGGTGAGAGAGAGAGAGAGAGAGAGAGAGAGAGAATTTGGTCTCTTAGTTGGATACATGGTTCCCAAAGGGAAGCCTGGGCTAGAAACTCATTTTTCTTAGAAGGACACTTCCAAGCTCTACTTCCGAGCTTGATAGCACTGGTGAATGATGATTTCTTGCTTTAATTCACACAATTTCCCTCCCATCTTCACAGGAACAATGTGAACTCCCATTGGAGTTGTAACTTCTTTCTTACATAATATGAAGTAATAATCTTCATCATGTTATAAATTAATTGATGTTAGAGCTGATGGCATGCTTTGGATATTTCTTCCCTATTGCTTCAAATCCTCTCATTCTTGCTTGCCTTTCTTTCCTTTTTTTCAAGGCAAATTGCTTCACAGTTTCACCCTATTGGTACCCCATCTCGGATGCCCTCTGAGTGCCTCTCATCTACCCTGGGGCTCCTGTGCTGATACCTTAGATTCTTCAAAAACACATTTGGTGCCCAGGCATGCTTGCTAGATTAGATTATGGCTCTAAGTCTTCATTCCCTCCCTGCAATAGAATTATACATCAAACATCATTGTCAGGTGGTTTTATTTTTAGTGTTTCCCAGTAGAAATGATGAAGATTTTATTTCTGCCTTGTTCACTTTGGTTTTGGTATGTGACTTGCTTTGGCTGGTCAAATATGAACACATAAGACACAGACAAAGGAAAGCCACTGGAATTTTGGAACATTTTGCAGCAATGGTTGGCTAATATATGTGTGCAACCTGCAAGGGTGAGTTGTAACATCTTGTGGCATTGTCTTGGTTACTTTTCTCATTGCTGAGACAAAATAACCTGACACCTAGAATTACAGTAGGAAAGGGTTATTTGACTCACAGTTTGTAGAGGTTTCAGTCCATAATTGGCTGGCTCCAAGGCAGGGGGCATGACAGACAGGCATTTGGGGCAGAAGCAGTTCACGGTGGCAGAAGACAGCAACAGGGATAAGCAAAGGACCTTAGTGGTGCAGGAAGGTGCCACTCATGCCCTTAATCCTACTACTGCCCTTGATCCTAGAAGTATGCCATGAATTAATTTCAGCATCTCACATTAGATCCAGCTCCTTCTGAAAAAGCTCCACTTACGACCACGTGAGGCTTTGAGAGACATCTAGACACAAGCCTTAATAGGTATGAACTCTAACCAATGGGAACTGAGAAGCGTTGATTAAGGGCTTCTCCCTTTCCTATTTTCAGGTTTCACATCATGTCCCAGTGTCTGAGGGAGTGAGCAACAACTCACATGTAGTAGTGGCTAAATTAGTAATTCACTCCTGAATTTGATCTCTCCTTTCCCAGTTTTAAGTCACTTGGCCACAACTCCTGCTTCCTAAATTCCCTTCCCCAATAAACTATTTATATGTAAGTCTTTATTTGCTCTCTGAGGAACCCTGTAAAGGCATGCTTCATTTACTAATTTTCATTAATTACAGGTTGATGTATGTTGATTGAATATTGGTAATTTCAAGGTGTTCACCCTTCTCAACCTTTTACATTTTTGCTAGCAACTTGACAGCCAAGTTCCTTCAGATTTCTTTGAATGAACCTGGTTGGGTTGGGTAGAGGGAAAGGCATGCCTTTGGAGGAGGGCCAGTGAACAGATATTCACTGGGTTGACCCTGCGTTTTTCTTTTCCTATCTAAATTTCCAACCTCCTCTGTCAGTTCATTATTACACACCCATCCTCTCTTCTTCTTTGGCAACCACAAGATGGGGATATATACTTTGCCAGGAATTCCAAGGATGGAATGGACAGACTACGCAAGCCATGAGTTTCTCCTCATTGGAGGTTTAATGTAGCTGGATGATTATTTGTGAAGTATGTAATATTTAGATAAGTAAATAAGATAGCTGCCATTTGCCTGATGGTGGGTAGTGTTACCCACGTAACCCTATGTCTTCACGATAACCTGATACAGTTTATTTTCTGTTTTTTAGCAGAGAGAATCAAGACCCAAGGAAGTTAAACAATTTGCTTAAAGTCAGGTGACCAGGAAACGGCAAAGACAATTTCATCTGTCCTGAGTCAGGCCTGTTCTCTTCAAAAGGACACAGGTCCATTTAATTATGAGTTAGGCACTTAAACCACCTTAAACTTTAAATCTCTTCTAATTTAGATTCTTCAAACCAGCTAACTTTTGTATCAAAGCAAAAGCAGATGAAGTAATTCTACTGTACAAAACTTCCTTGCCAGTGGCTTTTCTTCATTTTTGAGGGTCCAACAACAGGTCCAGAAGTTGAAAAGAATACTGCATCATAACTCTTAACACACAGGGGCGTATAGCAGTTCTCATATTCAATCAAACCCCACTTAGTCTTCTACTCTGGGCAGGCCTTTATAGAACATAGTCATTTATAGATGGGGGTGATCTTGAGCTGGCGCCTGTGGCTGGAGTGGAGGAAATGAGCCATGAGGGCTGTGGGAGTGTGTAGGCCATGATGGAGGAGGTGTAGGGATGTTTACAGAGACAGCTACCACAGTCAGAGTTGTCCTTCTCCTACATGGCCTCCTAGTGTACAGGAAGGTTTATGGGTTGCAAATATCATACAAAAGGAAAAATCAGGGGCAAGGGAGGCCCAGAAACTTATGGTCTGACTCATAGAGAACTGAAAATCTTTGAAAGAAGGGGAAGAAGGTTTGTGTTTTAGGAGGATGTGAGTACTCACACATAAGACATCAAATTTGTGATTTGGAGTGTGCACTGGAACTTTTCAGAACTCCAAGTTGTGAGTGCTGTTTGTGCTGTTCTGAGATCTGAAATGTGCCAAGTTAGAAAGCAGACTATGGGCTCTGTTTCTAGATCAGCATGCAAACCTATTACTGCTGAGTGCTGTGCCATGCTGGCCACAAATGCCTAAAACTACTACATAACCTGAAAATGTGTAACGGAGACATAAAGTTTTAACAATCACATGTACAGATACTTGTGAATGGGACTTCATACCATAGGCTTATTTCATAAACACAAATGTGTTGATTAATTACCTTCATGAGATTCTGTCCTATATTGGGAAGGGGAAGTGTTGCTGCAGTATAAATTTATCTTTGTTACTTTAGATTTTTGTTAATATTTTATTTCCTTGAATTCCTGTTTATACCATATATACATATTTGAGGTTAGCTGTGAGTTCTACTTTAATAAAACGTTGTTTTGGAAGGTTCATTATCCCTATTAGCTGAAATCAACATAACAAAAATTAGAGAGTGTGTTTTAAGGATTAGGTTGACAGGAGTTAGGAATATAGAAATACAAGAAAAGGGACAAAAAAGAGGAAAGGTTATATTTGTTAAAGGTAGTAGTTTGCAAAGAGACAGAAGGTAGAAGATCAAAAATTAGAAGCAATGCTGTAGATAATAATTTTTCCCTCAGATAGTCACTGCATACTTCAGCATACTAAAGTTTTGAAAAATCCTGTATTAAAGATATTGATTTAATGTTAGGCCATATTTTCCAAATCATTTTGATCCTGTATTTAAAATTTAATATTTTACCTGTTACAGTTGAATGGGCTAAACATAGTGTAAGTTCTTGTGCATGACAAGGAAAGAACTGGCAAGTATATACCTTGTAGTAAGTAGAAAATAGTTACTCTTGGCGAAGACCACCAGCCAAGCCATAGCAGCAGCCATACGTAGGAGAAAAGAGACAAAGCAGGAGGACGAGGAACTCTCGATGACTCAGGCTTCTGGGATTTAGAGGGTCAGTCACCTCTGACTGCAGGAGCCTCCCATTCCAATCATTAGGGTGGTGTGGTATTTACCGTTGAATGAAGGGAAAAGAGTGGCTCCCTCTCCTTCCCCATTTCTGACTGCACTAAGCCCAGAGTCTAGCAATCACAGGGAACTGGCATTTTGGGTACATGCTCCCATAGTGAGCACTTGGAGCTGGTATTTTGTAACACATTTTGGAAAGTTGGTTCAGGACTCTTCCTGGGTCAGCGCTTGGCCTCTCATAAAGGTTGCAAATATTTGTTTTACCCAGATCGAAGCTGAGAGTTAACGATAGTAGTAAGATTGTAGATGCTTTTTGGCTTATGAAATGCTGTCCCATATGTTTTCCATGTTGACCTCCCTGGCAGTTACTGTGATAGACATTATTGTTCCAGTGTCACAGATAAGGTGACTGAGATGCTGAGAGTTTAAGCTGGTGAAAACCGAGAAGAGAGGATGTGAGCCCTAGATTTCTGCATCTAAGTGGCAAGTCCAGACTTATCGTGGCGTTGAAAAGGTTTTTCATATGAATCTGTGTGCTTAAAAGGATGTGCATGACAGGCTGAGAGTGGGAGGAACAGAAGGAAAGAAACAGAAAGACAGACATGAGGAGGCAGAGTTCTCCTAAGTTCACGATCCGATCCGTGTGCAGAGAGCCACCCTTTCTCTAAAGTACTTTAAATATAGAAGGGTAAGCTGGGCAAGTCTGAAAGATCAGACCTCGTAATTTTGAATATTTCCAATCAATATTGTAAAAAATGATTTATTTTGCTTACTAGCTTGGATTTATTCACAATGACTCAATAGCTTAACAAACTATTCATATTTTACGGATCTAAACACTTTAATCATTGGGAAAAAATTTTTTAAAAAACACCACCTTTGAAATGAGGAGGATTTTATCTCCCTATTTACAAACTGGACGGTTACCGGGTAGCTCACTTTTGAAATGTGAGTCGCCACCTACACACTCTGCTCGCCTCTCCCTCGGGGTTGGAGTCCAGGTTCTCATCTTAAGGAAAGAGCTGAACGAGAAGTGCAGAACGCAGTACAAAGCTCATTCGACAAGGTCAAAGTGCAGCGCGGTAGAAAACAGGTTCTGCTCAGAGCTTGGGAAAGGTAAATAGAAAAGGGGAGACAGCAAAGGTGAAAGTGGGTACTGCGTCTGGGGAACCCAGCGTGGCCTACCGTGGAAAGTCAGGAGAGGGCCGCGCCTCACCACTGCCTTGCTTTTATCCAGCGCAAAGCTCAAGGAAACCCAAGAGAACTTCTCCAAGTGGCCCCCGAGGGGCAGTGCTGGGACCCCACACCTCAGGCTGACCATAGGTCCAGGCCATCCTGAAAACGCGGAGTTCTGAGAAGTCCACGTGGAGACTGTTCTGCGCGTGCATTCTGGATCTTGGAATTAACAGGTCAGCCTACTTCCCCCGCCAACTTTTGCCAGGCCCTAACGTCCTATCTCAGAATGGTAGAACAGGAACAGTCAGGTTTGGGAGTTTTCAGGAAAATTATTAAGTACTCACAGCTAAAGCTTTTAAGCAAGAATGCCTAGTAGATCTGGCATATGACGTTTAAAATTCCACAATAATGTCCTCAAAAATTAAAAAAAAAATGGAACCTCTAATTTACATGTGTATGTTTGCATAGATACATGAAGCAGGATATAGTTGAACACAATACTTTGCAAAGTCAAGAAACATACTTTTTAAATGAAGCTACTAGGTGCAAAAAGAGATTGTCATAGTCTGAATAAAAAAGCAAGTATAAGAAGGAAAAGATTTATGAATAGTAGAGAAAATTCAGGTCACACTATGCCCAGAAGCCATATCTTCTTCCTACCTTAGGCAAAGAGCTCTCCAAAAACTTATTTTTTTATAGACAAAATGCAGAGGACCACCAGGACAGCTTCCCCTAAAAGAAGAACATCGCCTCCAGTTTGGATGACCCTTTTCCTATGTCTCTGTATTGATATACACAGAGTTAGCTAAGTTACTACTCTGCACCTCAACTGGCTTTAATCAGTGCAATAGCTGAGGCATTGATGTGTAGTCTTTGAAGCGAGGGAACAGGTCAGTGACACCTGCCTATACCTTTCTACTACTAAGCATGGGCTAGGCCAAAACACCTCTGCTGTCAGCGGGGACTGAGCCTGGAGAAACAGGCTGTGATGTGATGTCTCAGGGCAGAAGAGAAAGACATCAAAGCTGAGGCAACCAACCAAGACCACAAAATGCTTCCTCCAACTGTGTTATGCAAAGTCCTCCACACTAGAGGCCACCTGTTACAGGAACCTGGTACTCTTCTGCACCTCTCTCTGCATATTGCAGAGGTGCTCTTGTGCCTCCTACCCAGCCCAGTTCACAGCACTCGTGTACTTCCCACCACTCTCACAGTCCGTCATCCCTGTGCCATCCCCTCTTCACAAATTAATAAAACCCAGGTTTGGCCCTGGGCCCCCTGAGCTCCCCACAACTATAGACATTCTCACCATGGGTTGTACTTACTTACTAAAATTCCAATAACTGAGTCTGGGAAGATGGCAAAACAGTAAACAGCAAAGTGAAAAGCCTCTCTGAGAGAAACAGTCCAGATGCTGGAATATAGAATTCTGGAGAAGACAAGAAAGGAAAGAAGTGGGTCCCCTCAATCTGGGAAGAAACTAAAGTGAGAAAGGGAAGCCCACAGAGAGAATAAAAAAGTAAAAAAAAAAAAAAAAAAAAGAAAAAAGAAAAACTTAAACAGAAGAAGGCGATAGCTGGCCACGCTTTCACTGGAGCCAGTCCCACTATGCCAGACATGCTGTTGGAACCCGGAGACGCTTGGGCACAGTGAAGCTGGTGGCTAGCAAGCCCGAAGGTCTAGGCAGAGACACAGTGGCAGAGGGAAGCAGCAGACCAGAGAACTGCACTGGTTGACAGTGAGTGTGGGGTACTTAGTCATCCTGTGGGAGAGAGTGATTGGCTGGGGCCATTTTGGAGTTGGGCAGAATAAACTCCGAGACTGAACTGCAGCTGGCTTCATTCAGCCACTCCTAGCTTGGAGCAGACTGGTGGAAATTGCTTAGACTGAGTCCTGCCCTTGTGTGCAGTCCAATAGCCACTGCTGAGGTTTCCCTAAAGCTATCCCTAACCAACCCCATCTGCCTGGTGCTCACTAACTTAGTGAAGACTTCCTGTGGTTAACCTAGTTTGGAAGGGAGGCACCAGCCAGCCCCACCCCTGCTTACACTCCAGTAGCCACCAGCAGACTGAGGAAAGCAGCAAATGCAGAAATACCTAGCCAACACATTTCAGAGTAATTATAAGCAACACCAGATATGCTGAGGACCCTGATACCCACTTGTCCAGAAGAAACCAGGAACATGAAAAGAGGAAGAAACAAAAGGCAGTCTCTGGCCTCCAACCCAAGCAGTACTGGTCCAGGAGATGTAAAGAGAGAAGTGATCAGGAGTTGCATACCTGCAGTTTTTGAAGCAACAGCAATTGAAATAAACAACTCCATGAAGCTATAAAAGAACTTAGAACAGAAATACTATTACGGGTAAAAGAAGATATGAGAAACATAATAAAAGAATTGCTAGGGCTGGGGAATTAGCTCAGCAGTGTAAGCCGCCTGCCTTGCAAGCATACTGTCGTGAGTTTGATCCCTGGTACTGATTAAAAAAAAAAAAGACTAGCCACTGAAAATAAAAGAATTGCAAGCACCTCTAAAGAAGACACAGATGGAAGAATAGAGGAGCATAAAAAAAGGAGGGAAACCTTCAGTGAAAAATATAAAAAAAATTAGAATTCATGAAACAGATTCAAAGAGATTACCAAGAAGTTAAAAACTCCATTGAAAGCTGGCAAAACTGTTTGAAAGAAACTAAAAATAGACTATTAAACCTTGAGGACAGGTTTGCAGCTTGTGATTGTGAAAGGAAAGATCTCTTAAAAATAACAAGGAACCAGGAAATAACAATACAAAGGCTAGAACATGACAAGAGGATCTATTACTTAAGAAATAAAAATGTGAGTGAAGAAGCAGGGGTAAACACAAATGAAATACAAGGGCTATTTACAGAAATAATTAAAGAAAACTTTCTAAGCTTAGGAAAAGGAAATGATATTCAGATAAATGAGGCATGCAGAACTCCAGCCAGCTACAACCAAAATACATCTATATTCAGACATATAATAATCAAGATCCCAGAAATTCAACACAAGAACAGAATATTAAAATTTGTCAGAGAAAAGAAACATCATTTATAAAGGAAAACCCATCAGAATCATCACAGACTTCTCAACACAAACCATCAAATCAAGAAGAGCTTGGAGTGAAATGTTCCAAGTCCTGAAAGAAAATAACCTCCAACCCAGATGGATGTACCCTGCAAAACTACTTCTCAAAATTAACAGAGAAACAAGATGCTTCCATGATGAAGAGGAATTGGGGGAGTTCATGACCACTAAACCAATCCTACAAAAGGTAATGAAGGATATTCTAGAGAGAGAGAAAAAAACACCATGGTTTCAGGAACAGTGGCAGAGGGGGCTCACTGAATGGGGCAGACAGTGGAATGAAGGGGAAAGTAGACAACCAATAGCAGAAAAATAATACGGCAGAGATGAAGTAGAGATTGGCCATAATTGCTAATATGGATGGCTGCGATTCACCAATAAAAAGAAACACAGGCAGAGTGAATCAGAAGATAGGGTCCATCAATATGTTCTATATAAGAAATACAATTGACCTGAAAGAGGGTTTATAGACAAAAGTCAAAGACAAGAAAACAATGCTCTATGTGATAAAGAACCAGAGAAAAGTGAGGGTAGCTTTCCCACCAGCTGCAGATTAGTTAGAAAGCCAAATACTTGCATACAGTGGAAAACTACTCAGCTATAAAGAAAGAAAACCTTGAGGCCCTTGTAGGTAAATGGATACAACTTGAGATCATGCTCAGGGGTAAAAAGGTTCAGAATCACTTAGGTGAATAGCAGGTTGCCTCCCTACTTTAAAAACTAAAGGAGTTAGTGGGATACAAAATGTACAATACACTCTGTGAAAGTGAAAGGGGAGGAATTATCTAAAAAGGGAAGGCAGTGGCCATTGTTAATTTATTATCATGATTTGAAACCCATATTGTTTTCATCATTCTGTTTAGTTTGGTTTTATTCTGTTCCAGTTTGTCTACTTGTACTAGATTTGATGGCATGAACAGTTGTTCCAAAGATAGCAGGATATATTATGGTAACCATTTTTGATTTCCAATAAACTTGATTTGAAATATTGCTTTCACTGTCTTGTTTGGACTGATTTTATTCTATTCTGTTTTGTTTGATAGTATCAAGTCTGAGGGTATAGGCAACTACTTTGAAGACAATAAAATTCACTATGATACCCATTCTGGTTTGACTAGTATCTTCTTTTGAAGTCCTGTAATGTCTTCAATGTTTTGTTTTTATTGGTTTTGTTCTGACTGTTTTGTTCAATTTTATTATGCCTGACGATATGGGCAATTCTTATGAAGATAACAAGAGGCATTATGGTAACCATGTTGATCACCTTGTGTTTTGTTTTTAAGTCATGTACTATGTCCATTCTTTTGTTTTGATTGACTCTATTTTGTTTTGTCACATTTGGTTTTATCCTCTTCAAAATAAAAAAATAAAATAAAATTCCAATAACTTTTCCTTGGGATTACAAATATAAACTCCTCTGGACTGTGACCAGGCCAGAAAAAGCTCTCTATATCATAAGACATGTTTTTATGGCAATCTTTTGTAGAAAATCTTTATAGATATCATTTTATAACTAGGAGCTTTGCGTTTCCTGAATTTGGTATAAGAGAATCATGAACTGTGCTGACAGATAAATACTCAGGGAGGCGTGCGGTTAAATTACAAAGAGTGGTTTAAGATGGGAATTCTAACATCAGAGAAATGCAAATGTTTTGTAGCTGGTCTGTTGTCACTAGATCTGACATTGGATGGGGTCTAGATCATACCGGATGGGCATATCATATGGATGTGAATGCGACTGGAAGATCATGACAGAAGACTTTAGAGTTTTGCTGATACTCTCAAAGATTTCCTTTAGCTGAGTAGATAGCTCTGCTTTAGTAAGAAGTTGCTTACCTCACAAGAAGCATGGCAGGATGTCTAGAACTGATTACAGGGCTTGACCACATGATCACAACCCAGCTATTGTCTCCTCATGTCACCGTGTCTAGCATGTGGTTATGCTCTTGAGATGTTAACTGTTCCGTCTCTGGGACCCACATTATGTAACAGTGGGGAATCTATGACATGTGTGTTACTGTGTTTTTAAGATAAAAAATGTTAATGTAGAGTTTTCTTTTTAAACCAAAACCTCAGTGTTCAGGTTTAATTGCAGTGTTGGCATTTTGTGATAAATATATGGGCTTGGGGTTGCAGTTTGGCACCTGGTCTCTAAAAGTTTTGCTACCACCACTATGTAATGTTCCAGAAGAAAGCTGAAGGGCCAAAAGATCTCACAAACTTATGCTTTTTTTTTTTTTTGGATCTATCTCAAAAGAAATAGCCCCCCCTCCTTTTTCCCTGCATGTGTATTTTTCCTTCCATGATACCTCCTCCCTCACATCAATAGCCTTTTTCCAGATGGACCCCTCTCCTTCAGGGTCCATTTGCAGATGGTTCCAGCAATAGCATTTCCTCCTCTTGCCCTTTGAGCCTAAAGAGTGCGCTGTCTATTCTTTGCCCTTTTAGTCCACTCTCTTCCTTCGCCGAGTCCTCCATTTCCTCCAGCTTCCAAGTGAGCTCAGCCAATGTGCAGCATCTGCAAGCTTTCAGAGGGTGAGAATGGGGGAGTAAGACTGGGGCTCTCATATCCTCCTCTCCTCGTCCTTCCACCAGCCTCCCCTCCTCCCCAAAAGGTGTACTTCGGGCTTTGTCAGAGCTGTTCCATCCCACAATGCCTCTGGATTCTAGCAATAACTCCTTCTACTTACGCATTCTGGGTCAGGGGAACTCCTCCCTACTCTTACTAGCTAGCCCCAAGATGTGGCACTATCACTAGTTATGTACCCTAAACACAGCCCACAGCTTTACAGAGGTCCTTTGTCAGTTGCTAGTGCAAATGTGCATCTGTGCCTTGCTGGTACCCTAACTGATTCAGGGTCGTTCCTGCTTCTCACGCCTCTGGATGTTTCAACACATCTGTGTGCTTTCTTAACTGTCCAGACCCAGTAAGTGTTTCTTCTATCAGACAGAGTCTTTTCATTTAATTTTTCAGGGTGAAACAGGAAATTCTGTGTGTCCTGCTAGGACCCTGACTAGCATTCCAAATGAACAGTAAGACTCTGGAAATTGTCACCAATGATGCAAGGGGGCATGACAGAAAACTAGGGAGGAACAGTTTTGCTTCTTTAAGTTCCAAAAATGGAGAAAGAAGTGGTTTCCAGGAAGTTAATAGCCATGAAAACTTAGGCTCCTGGCTAAATGTTAGAATGAATTTTGGCAGAGATGTTTTGTGATTAGAGAGTAGTCATCATGAACAAGCCAACATAGAATCATTCAGGAAATGAAGTAGTTTTTATATTTTATAGAGGATTTCTTTTTTATTTTAAAGATAATAAAACCCAACAAAACAAAACAGAATGAAGTCAATCAAAACAAAGTCAAATTGGTACAGAACTTCTAAGCAGGACAATAGGCAAACAACAATGACCACCATAGGGTATCTCGTTATCTTCACAATAGTTGTCCATTCCATCAAACATAACAAAATCAAACAAAACAAATAGAACAATGAATAAATAAAACAATAAATTGACACAAAACAGTGAAAATAATACTGGATTTCAAAAACAAGACAGAAGGAAACCCCCCATATTCACATACAATTATCCTCCCAATAGATGCTCAGAACCACCAGCCCCAGGCCTGCAAAGTCAACCAAACAATGCCAGCATTCAGCTGCTTTCTGTATCCACTGCCCTCTGAACCAGCCTGTTGCTCACTAGGGGTGGAGGTGGGGATGGAGGTGGGGTCCATCTTCATTCTCAGCTGGCCTGCAGGTAGGCTCATGGGACTGGTTGTCTGGCTTCTTTCCTCCTGGAACCTGCATGACTTGCTTGCCCGCATCCTGGAAGGGCTGATTGGCTGCTTCTTCTTGATGGACTCCTTCCAAACCCACCATGGCTTCTCTTATGGAGGATTTCTAAATAGATTTAGCCAAAAGAAATAATTGTTGTCTATAATCTGTATGAATTTTACTAAAATTTGCCAAAATAGTTTACGGAAGAAATGGATGCTAGCTCAGGTATTTAGGATCGTGTGATATTTGAATGTTTGCATCCAAAGAATACTGATTAATGGTTAGTTTAACTTTAATGCAAGTCCGCTGGGATACTGCTGTAGTTGCTTCCAGGCTTTTCTTGCTTAAGAATTTTTGGAAGAGTGCACGAAATGCATGTTTATCCTCTGTGAACTTTGTATATTTCTAGAAGATAGTGTTATGTATTATGAAATCATGACTTAAATTACTTTAACCAGTTGGAATTTAGACTTAAAAATGAAAGATAGCATTAGAGAAAGGCAGAAAGATTGGAAGGGCAGAAAGAAAGTATCATTATTCATAAATAACACAATTGCTCACCCTACAATCTCTCTAGAGAGATTGATGAAGAAAATAAAAAACAATCTACACGCTCTACTGATACGTAAATTTAACAAGATCTTTAGATACAAGCATATGTGTAAAATCAGTTGTGTTTTACATATCAGCAGTAAACAGAACATAAAATTTAAAAGGACATCACTTGCCCCAGTATAAAAACCATTAAATATCTAGAAATAAACTTAATGAAGGACATGCGAGGGTTATCCTGAACACTACCAAATATTGGGAGGAATTAAAGAACATCTGAGCAGGTAGTAAAGAGATAAAGCTGAAGGATTGGAAGCTCTGAATTTTTAAAAAGTTAGTTCTACACGAACTAATGTATGAATTCAACAAAATTGTAGTCAAGCCACTATAGATTCTAAAATAGTGTGGGAACATAAAGAACCAAAAGTTATAGAAATATTTTAGAAGCAGAACAAAGTAGGAGAATAAACATTATCAGACGTGTCAAGCTTGATTAAAATAAAATAGTGTAGTATCGGCAAAGGAGAAGCAAATTAACCAATGGAACAAAACAGGAAGTCACATATGTGTGTTACCTGATTTATGACAAAGGAATCATTTGACTCAACATGGAAGGAAAAGGTTTTCAATAAATGGTGTTGTATCAACACCATACCCAAGAGGAAAAGAACTACATCTTGATCCATGCCTTACACTCCCAGATTTAACTCTAGGTGAGTCACCACTTATAAAGTAAAATAATAAACTTTAAAAAAGAAAATACGTTAGGACAATAGTACAGTTCTGGAATGGGCAAGGATTTCTTAAATAGACTATAAAAAGATCTAATTGTAAAGGAAAACTTGGTTGATTGGACTACTTTAAAATTAAGAAGGAGTGGGCTGTGCCTCTTGCTTCACATGCATGAGGTTATGGGTTCTGGCCCCAGTGCAGGGAAATTAATAGACTGTTTTTATCAAATGTACCGGTAAGAGAATAAAGAGGCAGAGTGTTAATACAATGGATTATTATCTATCAATGAAGATAAATGAAAAAATGATCACGAATGAGGATGCAGATAAATTTCACAAATATGATATTGGGCAAAGGAGCACATACTTTATGATCCTTTTCATCTAAAATCCCAAACATAAGCTTTGGTCTTCCCTGTGAGATGCCAGGGTCGTGCTTACTCTTGGGCATCAGTGGACAGGGGAATAGGGAACATCTGATGTGTTGGGAATGTTAGTTACTCATGTGAATGAGTGTGTGAACATTCCTTGAATTATTATTTTTCTTGTGATCTGGCACTTTTCTCCCACCAGCAGTGGAGAAGGGTTCCTTTCCCACAGCCCACTAGCATTTGTTATTAGTTGATTTCTTGATAATCGCCATTCTTTCTGGGGCGAGCTAGAATCTCAGCATTGTTTTACTTTGGATCTCTTGAATGACCAGTGATGTTGAACATTTTTTCATATGTTTATTTGCCATTTCTAGTTCTTCATCTGAGAAGTGTCTGTTTATTTCAGATGCCATTTTTTAATATAAAGGTTTGAATTAAAGCCCAAACAAATGAATTGCACAGATCTGGTGACTGGTAGTCAGGTTAATTGATGTCAGCTACCACAGCAATTAAATTTTTTAAAAATTAATTTTATTGGTACATTTTTAATATGTGATGATCACATTCATTGTAGAGAATTTGTACCTGTACTTAATATGTCTTAATTCTTCTTTTTCCTCCAATCCCATCACCTCCCTTCAACCCTTTTTTCCCTTTTACTACAAAAGCTTTGTCTCCATTTTTTCCTTCTATTCTCTTTTTACTTTTCCTTTCCTTCTCTTTCTCCTCCATCACTTGTTCCCTTTCCCACTTAAACATTTTTCCCTACTTCTCAATATCTAGCCTCCTTATTTACTCTTTGGGTTTCTCATACAAGTTAAAACAATAGGATATGTAAAGCTGTGTGTCCGATTTGTTTCACTTAAAAGTATGGTCTCAAGATGCATTCATTTACCTAAAAAATATCTCATTTATCCTTCCTTATGGCACAGTAGTACTCCATTGTACATAGAAACCAATTTTTCATTTATCTGTTCATCTGTTGATAGGCATCTGGGCTGTTTCCAAGATATAGCTACTAAACATTGTGGTATAATAAATATGGGTATCACGTTGCTATGAAGCTTTTAGCTCTTTCAGGAAGATACCAAGAGGGGGACTAACTGGGTCAAATGGAGCCTCTAGTTTTAGCTTTTTGAGGAATCTCTATATGGATTCCCATATTTGTGCACCGATTTACTCTCACACCTTCAGTGGAGAAGTGTCACAGCAACCAAATTTAAATGTTAGTATCTGAACGTCCTAAATCTTTAACATCTCACTTTTGCAAAGGCTGATGGGTATCCTACCTTCATCCAGAATGTGCTCCCTAAGGCCCCTGCAGCAAGAAAAGAGAGAAATGGAAGAGGTATTCTGGCTCTTCATTGCCTCAGCCCAGAAGTGACATGTATCATTTCTGCTCCTGGAAATACATAAATGTGGCTTCAACTGAAGTGCAGAGAGCCTGGGAAGCTCAGGGAAGCCTAAGGTGAACATTAACTCTGCTGCGCTTTGCTAACAGAGTTGGCTTGAAAGATAGCTGGTGCTTTTAGTTAACTACAAGAGTAACTTGGGCCACCTGTGAAATGTGATTGCTAAGCATAGAGCAACTTTGGAAAGCACTGACAAAATAATGGTACTCAAGAAAATAACCAGAAAAGAAGAAGGACATTTTCTAATGTATTAGTCCAATTTCTATTCTTACAACAGAATGCTTGAGGCTGGTTATGTTATAAACAAAAGTTTTTTAGCTTACAGCTTTGGAGACTGAGAGTCTAAGATCAGGCAGCTGCACCCAGTGGGTTCTGGTGAGGGTACGCCCCAGGCTGCATCACGTCATGGCAGGAGCCCATGAGAGAAGGGAGACCACATAGCAAGACAGGAAGCTAGAGAGTGATTTAGGGGTCAGACTTGCTCTTTCACAACAACTGCTGTCTCAGACACTAACTGGGATCGCAGTAGAAATATTTCTTCTGAAGGTGGGGCCCAGTGACTGAATTACCTATCACTTCCGAAGGGTTCCACCACCTCATAACATCACCACACCAAAGACCAAGAGTGTAGCTCACGAAGCTTTATGGATACACGCAGACTGTATCTGAACCACAGTGCTTAGTTTTGTTCCATCAGACTTGAGAAATTGTGGTCACTTCTGGATGTCAAGTTTTGAGTGGTACTGGCAAGCTGTCCAGAGAAAAGTAAGATCTAGTAACCCATCCTAGGCCGCAGTATGTCACAGTAAAGAGTCAATTCTCAAGTTTTTATGACTTAATGCAGCAAATGTTTATTCTGCACTCAGGTTGCAGTCAGACAGCTGTTGGACAGGTTATTTCTATGGGGCAGTTCAGGAAGTCAGGCTTCTTCTGTCTTCTGTCTTCTGTGACTCCTGGCTTCTCCTTGGTGCCCTCCACTGGATCATCAGCATTAACAGATCAGTGAATGAAAGAGAGCAAAGTGTGTCCCGTGGATCACATGGCCTGGCATAGAAGCAGCACATGTAGATTTTGTTCTCAATTTATTGGCCAGAACCCAGTCACAGCCTGGAGACCCTGTGTAAAGCCAAGCATACTCCTGTATGCACAAGAAATGGAAACAGAATCAGGAAGCATCTACCATAGCTAGCCCTGCTTCAGGTAGGGATGGATGGGAAGCCAAATGAGAAATAGTAGAAGGTACTGGATATAATAAAACTGGAAAAAATGATAACACGGAGGCATATGATGGTTTCCTTAAATATTTAATGTGCAAAAAAGGAATATACTTAATCCAGGTTGCTTCTAAGTGCAGAATTAGGAAGAAAGAGTGTTGGTGTTTGTCTGAGACAAATTTAAATCCATCTAGTGTAAGAAAGAATTTGCTATCAATAATATAGAGATGTTTATCTCAGAATGTTATCTGGTAGATTTTTTTTAGAAATGACTCCATTAACAAAAAGTAATTCTGGTTCTTCTCGCCTTGAACAAAGAATTGATGAAAGAATAGCAAAAAGCATCAAAATGTTTTTTGAAAAATGAGAAGTGAACGGATATGGGTGGAAAAAAACAGTCCTGCAGAGTGAACTGGGTCAGAACAAGAGAAAAAGAAGATAAAAGAAAAAATAAAAGTACACGCTGAGTCTGAGAAATGCAGCACAGGTTATTGTGGAAAGTCAGGATGGCAAGTTTCCTGTGCCGTCCACTTATCTTCATGTTGTCCACCTCTCATGGGAGCTCGAGAGAAGTTCTACATACAGGTCGGGCTGTTGTTCTGGGATCCTGTGATTGACAGGTCCTGCTCGTTTTCCAACCAGCTTTGCCATGCCCTATCTCCTGTATCATTTCCTCCTAAGAGACATAAATCTTGATGGGGTGCTGGAGGTCTCTGTGTTCTACAGCTTCTTCAAGCTGGAAGGGGTCGTGGGCCCTGTCTACTAGGGATTATACACTCGCCAGCTATCTTGGGGTGTTGTTGCTGGTGGCTGTGTTGAAAGAAAAATCTGTCAGAAAATGAGAAAATTAGTGACCCCAGAGCTGTCTGTCTGACGGGAGAAAGAAAGTTTACTCTTAGCTGAGATGTGAGGAGCAGGTCCGACTTCCACACTTCCTGTAGAGAAGAATGTTATGTTAGAGATGTATGTCAGATAAACTACCAGGAGTCCAGGCGCCATGGCCTTAGTGTGGTGTTTATTTATTGGTAGCAGCACATAGCTTTAGTTTTTTTTTTTTCCCCAGAGCTTTAGTTTTCAACAGAAATTTCAAGTCTTTCAAAGGTTCTCAGAAAGAGCCTCTGACAGGGTGATTGTGTGTGTGTGTGTGTGTGTGTGTGTGTGTGTGTGTGCGCGCGCGTGCTGGGAATTGAACTCAGGACCTCTCACTTTCCAGGCAGGCACTGTGTTGCTGAGCTATATTCCCTTTGCCTAGGGTTCCTCAGAAGAGATTGTGATGTCTGAGGGCAGGGGCACCGCAGCTTTCCCTGGTCCTTGTCATCATCAGAACAAGAAATGAGGATTTTGGCTGGCCTGGCCTTTCTCTGGGAGTGGGAACATCAGACCTCCACTGCCAAGAATCTGGTGTGTTAACTGCCTGACAAACAGGACAGGGTCCAGGCGAGTCTCATGCCAGTGTCCAGTTCCACTGCACTTGAAACAGTAGCCCTTTCCCTAGTTGTCCGTTGGTTTTTCTTAGATGACCTGGGTGAATTTAAAGCATTACAAATTGCAACAGCTATAATCTTGGCCTTTTTCATTGTTTCTCCTCTGAGTCCTGATTGTTGAACACAGAAAAGACCATGTCCAGCAATTGAGTCACAGGTGTCTGAGGCCCCAGCTGAGGTTTTTGTAGCTTATGCTGACTCTTGGGGGCTACTAACAGGTGAAATGTCTTGTTAGCACCTCTCCTTCCCTGGAAGATGGATCTATGTTAGTATATTTGCAAAAGGCCTCTGCTAATTAGTTATGAAACAAAACTGTAAGACCCCACTCACTGTATCATAACTGACAGACTTTTTAATGCACTTTTCCATCCCCATTGTGAGAGCAGCTAGCACACTAGACATCATTTCTAGTTCTGGCTCTGTTGAAGGGAAAATAGCTGTTCCTGGGTGGTTTCCTTCCTTTTTGAAGTATATTGTTAATCTGATAGTTTCTAGCCTCTTTAGGATTTTCTATCTTTTATCTGAGATACAGCAAGTGGCCAAAATGTACTGGACATCTCACCAAAGTCAAAGCAAGAATCAAAGTCTGGGGTCTACCTGCAAACTTCCTAGGATCTTGTGGCAGTTGGCCTGTTCATTCCTTGCACTGCTGGACATCTGAAACAGAAAAGGAGCATACACTCAACTCTTTCTTTCCACCCCTGGGACTGCTCTTAGGGCCAGGACAAGTTGTGAGCCACAGTAGTAGGAAGTACCACTTCAGGTCTGATCTACGGGGCTCAAAGCTGCCTGTGTGCCAGCAGGACTCAGGGCTGCCTGAGGAGGCTGCCCAGAGAGCAGAGAAATATGGGGTTCCTGGTCACTTGGAGATGATGAATGTGATTTACTGCTCTGTGGGTTGTGAGGGAGAGGTCAAGGTGACCTCCCAGTGTGGATATATAGTCCCCAACTAGATCAGCAGGACTGAGAGACAAATAGGGTCATTCGGGATATCTTTATCCTCTTTGGATTTCACACAAAATACCATCATTCCTGAGCACTCCCTTTCATACTGTGTTTTAAAAGCTCAAACATAAGGCTTTGGTCTACCTTTTATGTACCATGCAGAAATGCTATAGTTGGACTGCAGTCTCATACCCATCTTTTGTCACCTCCCAGTTCATACTGAACCAGACTTGCTGCAGTAGTAGATAAGCTGTTCTTGTTTTAAAATATCAGGATCAAATCTGTTCCATTCATCAAGGATACAACCTAGAGATGATGTCGGTGAAATCAGCATGGTGATGAGATGTGATAGGTTTTCCATCTGCTTGTTTTGGGATCCAGAAAATGATACTTCAGTTAGGTCTCTGCTCCTTCAGGTGGTGTCCCATGCCCAAGGAGGGGACCTTCAGTCCACAAGATGCCTCTTCTGAGGATTTTTACACAGCCTTGATGTCTTTGTTCAGATCTTAGGTGTATCTGGAACACAGAAACATAAAACAAAGTTCCCTGAGTGCTTTTGTCTCCACACTGAGGACCCATTAATTTCTTAGGGGCAAGGGCCTGGGCTACCTGTTGGCTGGGCCTAGTCCAAACTGCTGTGAGGTAGTGGCAGAACCTTCCCAAGCAAAGTTCTCTTGACCCGCTCATTGGACCTCATGATGGCCCAATTTGTATTGTTCTGAGGCTCTCGATGGCTTAGCTGGTATTTCAAGCCCTTTCATGACTGCTTACCCGGAAACCATGTGGGAAAACCTCTCTTGTGTTTATGCTGACAGAAGAAGTACCAGGGGTGGGGATGGCTCTGTTTTGTGTTAGGGTTCCTGTTTGCATTCCCCACTCCCAACTGGTGGCAGTGCTGCCCAGGTCTGGTTTTGCCTACAGACCTGTGTCTGCCCACCCACAGCGGCACCCTGGTTGTGACTAAGGCCTCCTAAGTTCTTAAAGGGCTAGTGCACTGTTTTCTTTTTTGTGCTGGAAGAAAGAAAAATTTCATCTCTTGTTCTCACAAGCCTGTGTGCTATTTAAAACTAGAGGCTTAGGTCCTAAGACCAGCAATAAAAGAAAAGAAAAGAAAAAGAAGATAGAGGGAAAAAAATGATGGCCGTGACCAGTGATGTGATGCCCACACAAAAGTTACACACAACCACACAACCAGCCACACAACCAGCAGGCCACAAACCGAGAAAAAGGCATTTCGAAGCTAGGGTATGAGGAGACCAGGCTAATTTAGCAAAACACAGCAAACAAACATGCAGATACAAGGTGTACAAGTGAATGTAAATGGCTTGAAAGAAAGACAAAAGTCTACCTTTTCTCCCCATCCCCATGGCTGGAAGAGCATCAAACAATTTCTTGAACACCTAGAGAACTGTTCCCTACACTTTGGGGAGGAATGAATGAGGAAAGGAGAAAAGAAACTTTGTGCGGCATCTAGAAAGAAACAAAAACTGTGCCCACAAGGGCCTCACCCTGATCCCCAGCGCCTGAGATTTTACCCTTGTTGCTGGCCAGACCTTCATCCCTGGGCCACTCACCAAAATGTTGTCAGGAAGTTCCCTCAGAAATGCATCACCAATCAAAAACATTCCAGATCTTCCTGCTTTGAACAAAGATTTATACAAGAGAAGCCAAAAACAGTGTCAGAAAGTTTATTTGAGGAGTGAGGGGTGAATGGGTGTGGGAGAAACCAGATCTGTAGAGCGAAGTTGTGCAGAACAAGACAAAAAGAAGATAAAAGCAAAAATAAAAGCACACACTGGAGTGTGGAAAATACAGAGCAGGCTATCGTGGGATGTCATGACAGTGAGCTCCCTGTTGCCACAGGGTCTGGTCTTTTTTCTGTTGTCCGCCTCTTGTGGGAGCTCACGAGAAGGGTGATCCTGGCCTTGCTCTGGGATCCTGTGATTGACTGGTTCCCCTCAGACCTACAGAGCAAAGGGCAGCTTTGCCATGCTGATACGGAGAACAGAGTATTTAGTGAGCATTAATCAGTGATCAGTGCTGACTGTGTGCTCAGTTTTTAAACCATCTAGTTGGAGTCACCTCTTTTGTGGTAATACATCAGCACTTGTGCTTTGGCTGAGGAAATCAAGTTGTGGGGAGGTCATCTAACTTGCCCAGTGCCGCACAGGTGACAAGGAGCAGAGCCAGGCCTTGAGTCGTGGCAGTCCTGATCCCTGAGTATGTACACAGAAGCTCTCTGCACTTAGACTACTACAGTTAAGCAAAGTTAAGCAAAATCCTTTAGTGGTCCAACCAAAACTCTGCCATAGATATGTGGTCACCCTCAGTGATGAACAAGCATTGGGAGGTTTTGGGGGAAATGGCCCATGTTAATATAGTTTTGGTATTGTCACCTCTGGGAACATTGCTGGGTTTGAGCTGGGTTCTCAACGTCTCCCCCTACAGGGCTCAGAGATATAAATCCTTTATTTGTGTTGACTGTAGTACGTTGTTTAGTTCACACCCCGTTACGCAGAGGCAAGTTCTGGCAGCTTTACTAATCATGTCAGGTAGCCATGGAGACACTGTTTTGCTTCCGAAACTCGTAGTCTGATAGGCAGAATGCATTCTGAAAGCTCTGGGAGCGCTTGGTAACTCTGGCTTGCATCTGTAAAGGTAGATGTGCAAAGCAATGCAACCAGACCAAGTGTCCAACTTAACGAGAGGCTCCATGGGACAGAACCCAGCAGTGTTAGTCCTGCATCGTGTAACAGGCGGGTTTCCATTCTTGCTTCAAGTGGCCATTCAGGCATAGCTGCATGTCAAGAACTAAAAGCTCCCAGAAGAGGTGCACTCTGTAGTTATAAAAATTTATACCCTGTCTAAGGTGGTTCAGAGGTCACCACTGGCCACAACACTTACAATATGCCATTTTAATGTAAAACATAGTGCACTCAAAAGGAGAAGGAGAGTAAATATATTTAGAGTACAGAATTGAATTGAACAGATTGCTACACTTGGATAAGAAAATTGCTACCCGGCTGCAGTTGCTAAGGCTGTAAGAGAAACACAGTTAGTGTTTTTCAATGTCTGACAATGGGAAGCAAATGGATTCATAGGAAGATAGATTTTTTTTCTACCTTGCAAATAAACAAAATCATGAATGAATGGCCTGGGCTCCTGTATAAAACACAAAGATTTTTGAAGCGAACAGAATCTTCAGCATAAAAGTTACTGAAATGGGCCTTCAGATGGCTCTCGAATTAGCTACCCATGAACTCCCAGGGCGTAACTTTAAGAAGTCACAGTGAAGTTATTTTTGCAACAGGCTCTGTACTAAAATCTTCTTTCCAGGGTGTAAGCTACAGAGAGGGAGAGCTATGAAGCTCTTTGTCAGGAATTCTCAGATGCTTTCGATCTACCTTGGGAGCTAGATGAGAAGGGAGATTCTTAGTCCCTTCACCAGAGCGCTGGCTGCAGAAAGTCTCCAGAAGGGCCCAGAAATCTACTGTTTTTAAAGCTCTCACTCCAACAGATGTGTGAGATGAAGGGAATCTGTGGGTTCGGTTTTGCCAAACGCTGACCTATGCGAACCTGGGCAGGTGCTGAATCCAGGACCATTTATTGCAAGCGGCTCTGGCTGGAGCATTTCATAGCCTACGTGGAGGTGCAGCTCTGCTGGAAGGGGAAGGTGACCAGGAACCATCCTAGACGTCCTGAGTCTACTGGCTCACTGAAGGAATCAGGGAACCACAGGCAGTGTTTCTCCCCACAGCATTCCGCCGTGTACTTAAAGTATCCATCATGAGTTGCTCTACTCTGTCATTCCAGTGACAGTCACGTGAGCCTGGTGCTATGTCCAGAGTCCCAAGAATGTGAACTACATCCTTAAGTGGTTCCAACTTTTCCTTTGCTCACACTGTGAAGCAGAGTTGAAAGCCTGTGCTCCTGTGAAAAGAATTCATGCATTGAAGTCCTTTCTACACCCCAGAAATCTAAGCTTGCCAGCAGTCACAGCAACTAACCCTGTAGGCCTGTGGTGGGCATGCGGGGGACAGGGAGGTGGGCGACAGGCAGTGAAGTTCCGGCCAAGATCACAGCGTTCCTTCCGCTCTCCCACTGCTGTCACCAAGGTTTGTGTCTAGGTTTAAAAACAGAAACAAAACAAACATGTAAAACCCCACCTGGCCCTGTGGGTCAGAGAGTGGCTAATGTTTGGGCTTAGCGGGGCTGCACATTCCTCTTCCTAAAGCGGGGAAGAGGGAAAAATCCACGACTGACTTTGAGTCCAGCGAGGGAACAGTCCCAGGCATGGTGCCTGCAAGTGTCCCCTTACCAGATTCTCAAGTCATGAGTCTTATTTATCTTTTAGAAATGTCATTCCACCATGGCACAGGACATCTATCTTGGGTCAAAGTTGTAGAACATAAGTTTTAAGAACTGTATTCTTCTGGATGCTGACCAAAGACTGGAGAGTGGTTCTCTCTACACAATTCTTCCCCCGCATCAATTTGAAAACTTAAAAATATTATGTGACTTTTGTCCTGTGCTCATAACATGACGAACAATCAAGACAAAAGTTTCCTTCATTAAATGGCTGATTGAACAGCTGTTTCAAGTCAACATTCTTGTTTTATTTATTAGTTGTTCAATATTTGGCCCTGATGATAAAGAAAATGTTGAAATCAACTAAAATATCTTGGTTATGTTTCATTCAGGGGCCTTTTCTCTGCTTGTCTTTTAACCTTCGTAAAGAGCAAGCAGCCAAATTATTAGCTCATCTACTTTGGCAGAATAAAGTGATTAGTAGTTTAAAAAGTTTGGAACATGTAAAACTCCAGAGAAATCATAATACTATCCAGCTTACGATGCTGTTTATGTGTTTTCTATAGGACGTGGTGTTTCATCCTGTGGAAGGATTTCCTTCATTGTGAATCCCTAAAGCCTCTGACTTCCTTCTTCCTTTAGAACTGTTTGTGTTTAAAAACTAATGCCAAAGAGAAAGATAACCATCTCTCTGGTGCTTTGTGGGTACACATGTGTTCTCATGCAGTCTCTATCCCCTCTTTCTTATGAGTGAAGAGTTTGAGCACATCATTAAAACTGCACAGTGAGCGGCCAGAAGTATCTCAAACGACACGAAAACGCTAAATTACCAGGGAGGAAAGCACAGCTGGAAGCTAGGTATTGCATCATCTGGCCTTCCTCTGCTGAACAAAGAAAATTGTTTTGTAAAGCATCTGCAGATGGTCTTGTTTCAAGTGACCTAATGCATTTATTTCAGTGAAGGCTTTTAGTCTGCAACTCTGAAACTTTCCTTAATATGGAAAACTCCAGGATAATGCATTGCACCCTGGGGTATATTGGAGAGGAAATAGTTGAATCTTAGTAGTAACCTAATAATCTGGATACACTCAGAAGATGATTTTTCTAGGATGTTTCTGTTTCGTATTACCACACAGGTTCCCCATTAATGTCAAAAGGGAAGATGGAAGTGGGTATGGCTACACATGCCTGTAATTCCAGCATTCTGAGATGCTGAGGCAGGAAAACTTGAGTCCGAGCTTCTTAACATGACCTGACATCAAATGGGCTAGGAATACAGCTCAGTGTGAAAACCATAGCTCAGTCTCCAAGTACTGAAGGGGAAAAAGAGGAAGAAAGATCTAAAAGAAAGAAAGAAACAAAGATTTTTTAACATGGAATGAAATTAGTCATACTGTGTGGTTTTTAATCTGTACCAAATATTATAGCCCGAATATTCAAATTAATAGTCTTTGGGATTGTGAAATTTATCAGGAAAACAAGCATAGATACAGGCTTCTGAAAACAAAGCAACTGTTGGCATTTATGTGTAACTACCAGGTGGAAATTTCCTTCAAACGTCTGGTCTTATGCAGAGCAACCGAGACAGATAAGAAATATAAGAGTATTTTCATATTTAATCTAAATATAGTGGCTGGATATTTGGTGACTATGAATTAATTATTTAAGCAGTATCCCTCAGATTTAATACAGAACACAAGAGGAGGCTCTCTGTGACCAATTTAAATCCTTAAGGTATCCCACCCCTCCTTTATCAGGCCGTAAGTGCCCAAGGCTGCCAAGGAATTGGACAAGCATCAGAGGAGAAGGCTGTCTGGACTGAAGTTTCTTGCATCTTTTCTTTTTGGAATTTCCAGAGAATTTCTCTGTGTATCTCTAGTGCTTTGCTTGGCAGAACAAAATAAGCAGGCATATCGGAGAATTTTTTCAGATATTTTAGTTTAGCTCTAGTTTCCTAGTTTCCCAGCAATATTCCCTCCTCATGATGATTCGTCATGCTCCATTTCTCTTTAGTTTCATTTCTTATTGAGGTAACTAAACATCTTAGTTACTTTTCTCTCATTGTTGAGACAAAATACCCAACACCCTCAAGTTAAGGCTGGAAAAGTTTGTTTAGCACACAGCTTGTGGAGGTTTCAGTCCAGAATTGACTGGCTCCAAGGCAAAGAGGCACATGGCAGAGGGGCAATGTTCATGGCAGGGGAAGACAGCAAAAGCAACAAGCAAAAGAGAAAATACTTTATGTTCCTTATATTATAGGCAGGCTACCTGCCCTAGGGCATGTGTAGCACTCACATATTTAATCCCAGAACTGGACCAGTAATAGATCCAGCCACCTCTAAATAGCCTGCACCCCAGGACTGCATGAGGCCTGTTGGGAGGGATATCTAGATACAAACTATAAGTCTATGATAAATCACAGGTTGTATCAGAGTCAGGTGGACTCACTAGAAGTTTATTTACTACCTTCTCATAAAACAGCCTGAGCTCACTGCTGTGGGGATCTTAGGGAAAGGTTGCAATAAGGAGTGGGGATTTTCCTTCATGCAATGGGATCTTCAGCTCTAGCCAAGCTGGTCCTGCCGTCCACATACTTGCTGTCTTATTGCTTCTGAAAAGTTGCCTGACTTCTTTGCATGGAACACCTTGCACACACCACTGTGGCAATGCTCATCACTCAAATGCAGCTGCTCACACTTCACGTTGTGTAAAGTCCTTCCCAGCTGACAATCACCTGCATTGTTTTTATGCGTCAGCTCTGCAGTTATGTGTGACACTTCTCATGTTGCATGTTCCTAATGAAGTCTTTCAACTTGGGGATGAAAATATATTATTTGGTGCCAAAAAAAGTCCATTAAGAAAGTCCATTAAAATGATAAACACACCACTGTCTTGCCAGTGAAAGGCTTGAGCTGAAAACCTGGTCTGCCACATTGCAAGGAGAAACATAAATCTCTTTTAAGAACATCATGTGCTCTGATTTCCTTTGCATTTTTTCCCACATGAGAGCATCTTTTTCTTGAGGAAATAATGATAAGAAGCCTCTACAGATTTGATCATGCCTTTAAAATTTTGGGTTTTTTTTGGTCAATCCCAATACACATATATACATATATGTATCTTGGATTTATTCATCCCTTGACATAATTCTCTAATCTCTTTAGGAGTTTCTTACCCTCTAAATGGTACATATTTATTTAAGATGCCAATTTTGACTGAGTTTAATAGACTTGTGTAGTGGCATTTTAGACTAATTTGTAATAAGACAAATGTCAGAATTTAAAAAATAGTCTTTTAATTCTTGGTTCTAGACTCTCCATCTTTATTTTCTTTCTCTATTCATAGCTTTCTCCTTCCCTTCTCATCCCCCTTTTTCTCTCCCCTCCTCTCCTATCTTCTCATTTTTTTGACTGGACATCTTGGCCGTTTAAAGCCAGTTCATTTTTGTTGATACTAACTGTAGACACGACCTCGTAACTGAGCATAGTAATCAGTCATTCAAGGCTGTGTGTTAGGCAAAGCCTTTACACTTACGACCTTGTATGCCTTTCACACCTCTAGAAAGTAGGTTTTATTATTATCATTCCTTTCTCCTTTCATATTTCAGTCTGAGTACAGATTCTCTTATCTTCATTATATAAGTTGATCCTGAGTTTGTGGGTTTAGTAGTTGCAAAAATAGCAACATCAGTCTAGCTCCTATTTCTGTCCCAAATCGTGGGGGAAAACTCGGACTGTAGTGATTTCCTTTGGCTTCCTGGCAGAAGTGGGGAGGCAGCCTGGGTCTCCACGGTCATTGCAGCAATGAGGGCTTCTAACGGGGACTGAGTTCTCTGCTGCGTTTCTCTCTTGGACTGAGTTGCTATTTACTTTCTCTTCTTCCACTGGGGTGTGTGTGTGTGTGTGTGTGTGTGTGTGTGTGTGTGTGTGTCTGTCTGTCTGTCTGTCTGTCTGTGTGTGCTTTTGTATTTATTTCCAATCTTTTCTTCTGTTGCCATGACATGCTGGTGCTCTGTTTATAGATTGACAAGCTTCAGAGCCATGTTCTGGATTTTACCCTAGAGGTGAAAATTAATTTCTAAACTTCTGTTCTGTGGGTGGTGTTAATTTTCATTGTCCTGGCAATTTCTCTGTGGCCTAAGTGTAAGGGCAACTGAAACAACTCCACCCTGGTTCCCTCTGCCACTCTTTATGAGGAGACGATGGTACCTATGACTCACAGGGCAAGTCAGTGACTAACGTCCTTGACACCTTCTTTATGCAAGTACAGTAACAGTCTTGTAGGACCATTGCTTACCATACAGTGTGGTATCTGAGCAAGACAGAATATGAAAACTCAACAGCAATGGCATTTATTTTATCAAGGGCAAAACATGGGGCAGGTTCCTGATGGTTTGGTTTAACTTGAAATTTCAGAGTCTTCAATGCGATGAAGATATCATTCACAGCTATTTGCTGGACGGCAGGAAATTCTAGGTTATGTCTTTGGGTAAGTAAAGCTGTTTATGCTGGGGATCACCAGTAAGGCTGTGAGGGATGCAAGAAGGCACGGAAGGTCTAAGTGCACAGCCAAACACCGCAGAAGGCTACTGGCTGCAGAAAGAGCTTCTTGCTGTTCATTATAGCAAGTCAGACAACTGCAGACTCCTGAGTCTCAAAGTCATTGACTCAGCCTTGGTTAAAACTAAGGTAGAATCAGACACTGGAAATATTTAGAAATAGGAAACTTGAAATAATAAAGACTTGATATAGTGTTTTGGGAATGGAATAATGCTGAGTGGGTTTCTTACAAACTTGTTCTGAAAGACAAGAAAGTAAGATCATGTTTGCATGTTCAGTACCATAAAATTTGAGTTAATTTGATCTCAAGTCTTTTTCTTCTTCATATGGTGAGCTTTCTTTGATTAAAATAGAGCAAAGACTATTCCTAAAATATTGAAATTTAATAGTCAATAAAAAAGCTAGAAGATTATCAGATAATTAACTTAGATCCAAATACTATAGGAATCATATCCATTTTTCCAGAAAATTGAATCCAAACAAAAGATTTCTTTTTCTTTCTTTCTTTAAAAAAAATTCATATTGGAGATTGAACCCAGAGTCTTTACACTAAGCTTTTTCTCAAGCCCTCTTTAATTTTCATTTTGAGATAGCATCTCATTAAGTTGCCCAGGTGGGACTCAGCTCCTGATCATTGTTCTTTGGCTCCCAGAATTCTGGGATTATAGGTAAAGTGTCACTGTGCCTGGATCAAACCAGCTAGCTCTACGATATGGGGTAGGAAACTTAAAAGTGGTCTCATGAGGTTGACAAAGATGATGCTTGGTGAAATTTGCCCTTATTATTTGTTCATTATTCTGAAAATTATAGAGATTAAGAGTCAGACCAATGGAAAATTGGGCATCCCACATCTCTTACAAGCTTAGAATTAACTTAAAAATCCAGAGCATGTCATATGTATGGTTCAAATTAAACATCTTTTAGAAAACTACTCCTTTTGGTTTGGTGTTGGGGTGGTGATGTAGGGTGAGAAATTTCATATAAGAAATTAAGAAATTGGTTATTTCTTTTCGACATTTTTGGCTGAATTATCTGTTGTGCACTATTTTCTTAGCTTAGATATATAAGAGAAAAAAAAACCCCAGAAGTGAGTCAGGAGTAAATGAATTATGAACTTAATAAAGGTGGGTGAATCTAAAGAAAAATTATGTGGATCAATCAAAAAATTTTACCAGTATAATAACCTCTAATAATGTCTCTCGGATTCCTTTATCCAGCTCAGTTTGACTTTTTTATTATCTTAATATTTTGAATATTTTGCACTAAAGCCAGTGGTATCCCAGAGGAAGCTGTTGTAAAATTATGACTCTCCTTTCAAAAATATGCCAAATAAATAATCTGCAGTGCAATATTGGATTTTCTTTCTTTTATGACCTAATCTGCTGCTTTTCAGAAGAAAAATATTGCTATCACCAGAAGACAGGAGTATGTTGGAAATAGAGCAGAGTTTAAATGAATGGTGTTGAAAGGTGAGAACCAGCTAACGGCATGTCCCTGGATGTCATGTGCCCTCTTGAATTCACAGACGAACCTTATTTGGTCTGAAGAACATACAGTACTCTAACCAACTCCTAGACTTGGGGAACTTTTCTAACATTTTGGACCCAACAGAGTTTGGAGTCGTTAGCATTGGAAATCAACCTTAGATAATTAAGTAAAAGGATTTGCCATGCAGCTCACGGAATCAATGAGAGATCTGAAGAATTAGATTTGGAAAGCAGGACCTAAGGGAAGTTAATTGTAGTAAATGTGGCCAGGATTTCTCTGTGTGTTACTGAGATTGATTAGGGAATGGTAAAAGCTGTCTGGAGAAGTAGGGCCTGATCCATTAACTACAAGATTTTGGACACATGCAAATAACAGTTCTCCAAGCTCTGAATGTGGACTTCTTGTGAGAATTTGAGCAGGTTTTAAATAGGACGATCTATGCCTGATGTCAGCCTGAAACATGGGATTGCAGCACTGCCTCTTGCAATTCAGATGTAGAAGCTCTTGTGGTTTCATTGAGATTTAGACAGCACAAAGGACACATCGATGCCATGAAGTCAGACCTTTTCCACACCTTTCCACAGCGCTCACTGTGTTTCTCAGCGGCATTGTGCACTCTTATCTTTGCACTTTTTCTTTTTTCTATTTATTCAACCCAAGCTTGCCCTGAAGAGCCAGTTTCTTTCTCACTCATTTTTGCTTCTTGGATAAACTTTGCCACTACTTTCTGCTCAATGCATTCAATTCTATGCTCAAGGTGAGCAGACCCTGGAATCAGACTCCAAAAGGACAGGCGAGCAACCTAGAACCTGGTGCTGTTTAGTTGGTGAGCCACTTTTTAGACTTGAGCTACTCGACAACATTAATGCCAGCTTCACCAGACTCATGGCACTGGTACTTTCACTGTGGACAGCTTCTCAGCCATCCCTAGATCTTGATGTCGCCACCACAGTTCAATTTCTAATGAAAGCATCTCAGTGGCCCAATGTATATCCTCTGCCTTGTTAGGCTGAAGTAAATTATTGGATTCTTTTGACTTCTGCTCTAAGATACAGAGAAAAGTAAAAATATCCATGGTGCTTTATGGACCAGGTACCCTGGCATGGATTTGCTGGTGCAACAGCCATGCAGGATGCTCTTCCAGGAGGTGGAGTGGGGGGAGGGTTGGGCAGTGAGTCTGGGGAGGAGGACATGGTCTCAGTGAATGGTACCTTTAAATCTTTTCATAATTTACTTATAAAAGGTTCATAAAAAACATAGGGCCATGCCTGCTAGGAAGATGATGGCCCAGAAAACCTCAACTTCTTTTCCCTTTGAGTACTAGTAACCCCTAGCCGAGCCTCCTGGGGCTAACTGGGAGCTAGGCTGGAAGCAAGTGGAATCCAGGTGCATAGCAAACACCTATTGCTTAGCTTTACTTCCTACTCACATCCTAAAGGCAGAGATGTATTTTAAAATCTGAAATTCATATACCCCTTGACCCAATAATTCCATTACGGAGAACTGAGAAATAAAAGTGAGTAAAAATATGAATACCAATGCTTAATGTAACATTTCTGTGGTGACAAAAATAAACAAACACCTAAAAACAAAGTGTCTAGACATAAGGAAATGGACAAATAATTTAAAGTACATTCACATCATGAAATATCACAGTCACTTAAAAGAATAAGATTTGCAGGGATTGCTACATTATATTGCAAAAAAGCTTCATAGATATGGGTTCGAGGGCCTTATTTTTTTCAGTTTTTATCCTTTATTAGTATGTGTTTGCATTACATAATGACTGCATTCCTTAAGAGGTGTTAGTGCATGTACATAGCACAACCAAATTCTTTTTTCATCCACTTTAACCTCCAAAGTACCACTGAGTTTTGGGTTTCTCATATAAGAGAAACCATGTGATATTTAAGATTGTGTACTTGATTTATTTCACTTAACATATAGTCTCAAAGCTCATCCATTTTCCTAAAAATTACTGAAGTTTATTGTTCTTCATTGCTGAGTAGTATAAAGCTGTATAAAGTTGAGTTGTATAAAGGCACCACATTTTTAATTCCTTCATCTGTTGATGGAAATATAGGCTTTTTCCAAGTTTTAGCAATTGTGAATTATGCTGTTATGTACATGAATGTGCACAGACCACTATAATATGATGTCTTTTGTGGTACCAGGAATCAAGCTCAGGACCTTGTGCTTGCCAGGCAGGTGCTGTGCCATTGAACTAAATCCCTGGCTATGATGTCTTTTAAGTCTTTCAGAAATATACCTAGAAAAGGAATAGCTGGGTCAAATAGAACTTCTACTTTTAGTTTTAGAGGAATCTCTGTACTGACTTCCACAGTGGTTGTGGTGTAGTAGTTTACATTCTCAACAACAGTGCTATACTTAGTCCTTCTTCTAAGAAGGATCTGTTCATTTTAGTTGCTCAGTTTTTGATTGTGGTCTTTTCTTTGGGGGGTCTAATTTTTTGAGTTCTAATATTCTAGATATTAGTCCTCTGAATGAGGAGTAGCTAGCAATAATTTTTCCATTCTGTAGGTCTCTTCACTCTTAGTGTTGTCTCTTTTGCTGTGCAGAAGCTTTTTAACTTGGTACATTCCCATTTGTTGATTCTTAGTACTCTGTCTTCTGCCACTGGGGTTCTGTTTGGAAAATCCTTGCACATACTTTTGTCTTTAGAAGTTTTGCCTGTTTTATCTTCTGGCATATTAAGTGTTTCTTTTTTAACATTTAGATATTAGGTTCATTTTGATTTTAGTTTAGTACACGGTGAGATATATGGATCTAGACTTAATCTTGTGCATGTGGATAAGCAATTTTCCTGGCACCATTTATTAAAGAGCCTAGTTTTCCTTGAGTGTATGTTTTGACCCTTTATCAAAAATCAAATAGCTGAAAGTGCCTGGGGCTGTTTCTGCATTCTTCATTCTGTTCTGTTGATCCTCACGTCTGTTTCTGTGTGAATACCATGTTGTTTTTAATCAGGGTAGCTTTGTAGTGTAGTTTGAAACCCAGTATTGTAATGCTGTTTGTTTTGCTTTTTTTTTTTTTTAAGCTAGAACTGCTTTTGCTATTCTGGGTCTCTTTTGGTTCTGAATGAACTTTTGGATTGTTTTCTCTAGTTCTATGAAGAGTACTTTTTGAATTTTAATTGGGATTACATTAAATCTGTACATCAATCTTGGAAGTATAATGATTTTGATGATTGTGTTTTAGTCTCTTTTCTCTTGTTGCTACAACAAAATACTCAACTCCCAAAGTTAAGGGAGAATTAATTTATTTAGCTCGTTGTTTGTAGAGGTTTCTGTCTATAATCAGCTGGCTCCAAGGCAAGATGGCACATGGCAGAGGGGCAACAGTTCATGGTGGCAGAGGACAGCAAAAGCAACAAGAGAGAGTGATACAAGGCTCTTTCTTTCCTTATATTGTATCCAATCTACCAGGATTAGGGCTAGGCCAATCCAATTAGTGGACTGATCCAGAAATCAGTCTTAGTCTTAGCACCCTTAATCTCAGCATTGTACTACAAATCCATCACACACTCTAGATTCAGCCACCTCTGAAAAAAACCTATGACTGCATGAGGTTTTGAGGGGCATCTAGACACAAACCATAATGATATGGGTTCTATTGATACAAGAACAGGGACTATCTTTCTCCATTTTCTGATGTCCTCTTCAATTTCCTTTTTCAGAGTACCGTAGTTTTCACTGTACAGGTTTTTCACTTGCTTGGTTGGGTTAGGTTGGTTAGGTTAATTCTGTATACAATTTTTTGTGATAGTATAATGAATGACATTGTTTTCTCTAATTTCTTCCTCAATGAGTTTATTATTGGTATACAGGACATTTGAGTTTTGTGTGCTTATTTTGTATCCTGTTTCTTTGATGAAACTGGCTATGAATTTGAGGACTCTTCTGGTGGAATTTTTAAGATGTTTTACGTAGAGGATTATGTAGTCAGAAAATAATGATAATCTGATTTTTCCTTTCCTATACATATCCTTTGTATTTCTTTCTGTTGCCTGATTGCTCTGACTAAAGTTTTGAATACTGTGCTGAACTGGACTGGTGATTGTCTTGTTCTTGAGTTTGGAGTGAATGCTTTCATTTCCTGCACTTAATATGATGTGGCTAGTATGATTGTCATAAGTGGCTTGTATCAGACTGAAATAAGGTCTTTTTATATCTATTGTCTTAAGTGTCTTTTTTGGTTTTGTTTTGTTTTGGTACCGGGAATTAACCTCAGGACCTGGAGCTTGCCAGGCACATGCTTTTTCCTCTGGCTCTTCTTCAGTGTTTTTATCATGAAATAATGTTGTATTTTATCCAAGGTTTTTTCCACATCAGTTGGTCATATGACTTTTGTATTTGCTATTGTTTATGTGATATATTCCACTTAGTGATTTGTGTATGTTGAACTCTCCTTGCATCCCTACTTGATCATGATGTGCGATCTTTTTTTACGATTTGTTGCATTTTGTTTGCTGGCATCTTGCTGAGAATTTTTTCACCTGTCTTTATTAAAGAGTTTGGCCTGTTGTTCTCTCTTTTGGTTGGATTCTTGTCTGGTTTTGGAATGAGGGTAATGATAGCTTCCAGGAATGACTTTGGGAATACCCTTTCCAGTTTACTTGCATCAGTTTAAGAAGTGTTGGTGTTAGATCTTGTAGAATTTGGCAGTGAATCCATCAAGACTTGGAGTTTTTCTTAGTTGTAGGTTTTTTTTTTAATTTACTGCTTTAAAATAATTACCTATTATGGGGTTGCTCAGGGTTTTTAAATCATCTTGGGTCAGTCTTGGTAATTTTACCTATCTGGGAATCTATTCACTTATTCTAAATTCTCCAATTTATTGGCATATGAGTTTGGGAAGCAGTTGATAATAATCTTCTAGATTTCAGCAGTATCTGTTGTGAATTAATCTTTTCATTTCCAATCAAGAAAAAATTGGCAAAGTCTCCATACATTTGGCAGTTTATGAGTTTGTGAACACACACAATCAACAGACACAAGTGTGCTTGTGTGTGTGACATGGAGAGTAAGTAAAGCACACAGTGGTGTGAATCATATACAGAAGGGTGAAGAGTGGGTCAGGGCAAGCAGGATGGGTGTAGAGGTGGGAGATGGAAGCAGGATTTTAAAAGGACTGTTTTGAAGGTGTCTGACATGTTAAATGGAATCCTACTTAGGTAAAAGGATATATATTGCTGGTATACTCATGGATAATCACATTTTAAACAAGTTAAATTAAATTAGGCAAATACATAATTTAATATTTCCACAAGAATTCCAACATGTATCTTTATGGCTACTTGCACTGGTGTTATGAACCAATAACAAGGAAGAAGCCAGAAGGGTGCCTCCTGGCCTGTTAGACTGGTCCCCTCGGGTGGAGGAGGGAGTGTGGGGTTGGCAGGGCTGTAATGAGCTTTGCCTGCATATGTCTTTGAGCTGTGTTTCACTTGTTGCAGTGTGGTTTCTTGGAAGTCCATGGCGTCAGAAGAGGCTTTAGCCATTTTTTCTCTCGTATTCAAGGCAGCGTGTGAACATAAAATAGTTAAGTAACAAAGTGTTAGTGAAGAAACAAATGGCTAGATTTTAACCATATTCACCAAAATTAGCACAGTATGTAAGTGTGCCATTAAGGGAAAGAACGTATGAATTACAGGGTGAAGAATGTTCATACATATCTCCATATCCTAAAGAAATAAATTTTGAAAAACTTTGCATTGTGTTTTCTGGTTGATATACTTAACACTTTCCTAATTATTGGATATAAAGTTGGCTTCCTAAAAAATTAGTGCTATTATTAAAGGTGATGTTTAAGGAGGCTATAAAGTATTCAAAACTTCAAGAGAAAAGCATAAGAGAAACAAAGAATGATAGGGATAAACACTCCTTACCAAAGCCTGTGCATAGAAAGAAGACAGGAAAGAAATAACAGTGCACCAGAATATTTACAATGGCTATTTTTGGAAAGTGATTTTGTATTTATAAGTAGTTCTTTCTATTATATTGTTTCATCAGACTTTTTTTTTTTTAAATTTTATTTAAGGAGAAAAGAAAAAAAAAAGCAGGGAAAGGGTACAAGTTATACAGATTTACAGAAAAAAAATGAACAGTAGGAAATCACTAGTTAATGGATTACATATTGTCATCTTAGAAATAATTGTTCAAGTCACAAAATTAAAGCTTGTAAAGTGGACATTCCATCAATGATACTGCAAACAGTTCTGTTCATTGATCCAATAAAACTCTGTGATATCATTTTCTATCTTATACACTTAAATATACATGCAGTTATATAGTTTAGAGTACTTTCTTTTCCTCTCTTTTGTACCATGACTATTACACATTTTGGGTTTCATTGCTCCCACGGTTCTTATTACTTTTTTGGAAGAGAGTAAAACCAAATGTGACATAACAGAACAGAATCGGTCAAGTCAAAAGGGTGGACATAATAGATAATGTAAAAACATAATACAGGTGATCAACAATGGTTACCATAATGTCTCCCGCTATCTCTAATAGAATTGCCTATATCATTAGTTATAATACAATTGAACAAAACAGTAAAGAATAAAACCGACAAAACCAAAACATTGGAGACATTGTAGGTCTTCAAAAGTAGCTAAAAGTCAACAAGAATGGGCGTCATAATGAATCTCATTATCTTCACAGCTGATGCCTAAACTTTCGAACCTGATACTATCCAGCAAAACAGAATAGGGGAACATCAGTTAAAAACCAGATGGTGAGAGTAATACAGGGCTTTAAATCAAGGTAATGAAAAGTCAAAATGGGTTACTATAATATATCCTGCTATTTTTTTCCTTTAATTAAAAAGATAAAGATAAAAAAGTAAATAATGGAGTGGAGATTGAGATAAAAGAGGGCATAACAACGAAACAGCGCAGATCAAAACATAACCATTTAAGCAGAATAGTGTTTCACCACCAGATAATCCTAACCTAAAAGTAGTTACCATATTGTTTCTTTCTTTGAAATCCTTGAGTACAACTTCGTATACTATAGCATTAAGTATATCAAAACAATGTAAAACCATTCAAGAGAATGACAGCATTACAGAGTATTTAGAATCGACTAACAGAAAATGAACAATGGTTTCTGTATAATCTCCTTGTCTTTAAAAGGTTTTTGCTTATACTATCGTACATAATAAAATCCAATAAGATACAGCCTATTTAGACCATTGGAGACAGAAGGACAAAAGCTAGATGAGACTTCAAAACAAGATGATACTAAATCAGTATTACCTATTAAGATGTCATTTTCTCCAAAATAGCTGTTCCTATCATCCAATCTTCTCTGCCTCATTTCTGTTAAGCTCTTTTTCTGTCAGTAGCTGTCAGTTTGTCTTCTTCATTTTGTTCTCTGCTCCATTTGTTGTGGCCTCCCCGCCACTATTTCTGGGTTCTTTGTATTTTTCTTTTTTTAGAATATCCTGCAATACTTTCTGTAGAGTTGAATTGGTGGTTGCAAATTCCCCCAGTTCCTCTTTATCCTGGAAGCACCTTGTTTTTCCATCAATTTCCAGGGACAGTTGTGCAGGATATCTCAATCTTGGCTGGAGATTATTATCTTTCAATGCTTGAATTATTTCCCCCCACGCTCTTCGTGATTTGATGGTTTGTGCAGAGAAATCTGCTGTAATTCTGATGGGTGTTCCCTTGTAAGTGGTCTGTTTCTTGTCTCTTACAGCTTTTAATATTCTGTTCTTGTATTGAATTTCTGGAATTTTTATTATTATATGCCTGGGTGTTGCTCTGTTTGGGTTGTAGGTAGCTGGGGTCCTGTATGCCTCATACATCTGAGTATCTTTACCTTTTGCTAAATTAGGAAAATTCTCCTGGATTATTTCTGTGAGTAGCTTTTGTAGTTCACTTGTTTGCATCCCTACTTCTTCTTTTATGTTCTTAATCCTTAAGTTATGGATCCTCTTATCATCTTCTTGTCTTTGTATTATTGCTGTTTGTTTCTTTGTTATTTTTAAGAAGTTTTTCATTTCATTCTCCCATATTACAAGTCTGCCCTCCAGTTCAGATAGTCTGTCCTTAGTTTCTTTCAAGCTGTTATGCCAGTCTTCGATAGACTTCTTAGTATCTTGGTAGTCCCTTTGAACCTGCTTCACGTATTCTATGCTTTCTCTGTTTTCTCCATCAAACAATTCTCCCCTTTTTTTCTGTTCTTCCATTCCATCACCTGTTTTTTCTTGGGTGGTGCTTAGCATTTCTCTAACTATTCTGCATACTTCTAGCTTCAGGTCGTTGATAACTTCATTCCTGAATTGGTCTATGAGGCTCTCTATATGGTGCCTTATGTGTATTGGTGCGGTGTCTGCTATTGCCTGTTTCTCAGAATTGGGGGCCGAGGAGACTTTCTTGTTGCTGCCTCTTCCCATGCTGCCTCTTCTTCTCTGTTCCTTATATATGCAAGCTTATATAAGAGGCCCAGCTTCTCTCCCAGTCAGCCACAGCCTGATCGAATTGCGCCAGTTAGGTGTTCCCGCTCACCGCTGCGCACCAGGGAGTTACGGACCAGGCAGCCTACGCGTCTCCCCTCCCGGCCACCGTCAGGCTCTGGGATCTGGGTTGGGACAGTCTACCAGGTCCGCCGGCAGCATCACACAGGCCAGGCACTTTTCACCAATCCCGCCCGAGAGGGGGATGTGTGGCTGGAGTCGCCACCGCGCCCTGCTCCCGCAGGACTGCTCAGGCCCAGAAAGTCCTCTGCTGGAGTCAAACTGTGGTAGAGTGTCAGTTTCTCTCACTCACCTCACCATAAGTCAGTGCACGCCTCCCTGCCGTTCGCAGATTGCTGTTCTCAGAGCTTCTGCACGTCTCTCCCCTTGCCGAGCCGCTGTAGAGGCAGCCAGCCGCTGCGCGGCAGGAAACCCAAATCACGGCTTACAATGGCGCGGTTCCAGCCTCCACACCGAGTCTTTTCTGTTCCTGTTTTAGCACCAGGACTGCATTCCAAGTTGGCTTCTCTCAGCCCAGTTCGTTCCTGAGTCAGCAGAGCATATCTCCACCTGCTTATGTCTCCTTAGTCCGCACCATTCCTGGCTTCTGAGCCGAGTCTTTCAGAGAGCCGCCGGTAGTTGCTGTTATCTGTCCACCATGTTCTCCCGGAAGAGTCAAATGGCAATTTAATTGTGTGTACTGAGCAATTGGCTAGATCTTACATCTTTGACATCCTCCATAATATATTAAAAGATCACCGTGTGTCTTTCCGGTCTGTAAGAGTCCTTCCATGAGGCCTGTAGGCCGTAGAAGTCTCAGTAAGCAGTCTAGCCGGGACAGAAATTCTCAGCACTACGTTGTGGTCAGGGCAGCCATGACACCGGAACCATCAGACTTTTAATAATGACTTTATACTATTTTTATATTGAACAAAGAAGCAAGAAACTTAGTTCAACTTACTTGAAGTTTAAAAGCACTTAGAAACAGTAAATATTTTGAGTTCTTTCATTGTTCTAACATTCCACAGATACATGTAACATTAAGGCAGAAATGTATCTTTAGCTGTGTTAGAGTTCTCCGTGTTCAAAAACATAACTACATAAGACACTGCAGCCAAGAAAATGTGCAAGTGGACTGAAATTAGAATTTTGGATCCACTAGCAGGAAAATACCAGCCTGGCAAGAGGTAAAAAGAAAAAAAAGACTATTTCACTGCTAGTATGACAAAAGTAGATCATTAATTAAAATATCAGGTTTGGAACAATTCAATTTACCCCTCATTTAATTTTATTAATTAGTTTCATTCATTATCATTTATTCATTCACATAAACATTCATTCAAACCTTATCTATTAAGTCAGGCAGTTTCATGATGTGTAAAGTGGAGGCAGTCTGGACACAGTACCCACTCCTCCTTACCAGATGGAAATATCTGAAGGAGAAGAATAACACATGTTACACAATGGGCAACCTGACTGGTACTTGGGATGGGTGCCACGAGGGCTAGATGCTAGGTATAATTAATAGCTTAAAAATGTGTTTTTACAAAGTAGATCCTGTTTTTCTCTACAATTTTAAAATCAATTTTCTTACATTCTTAGTTGAAAATTGCCTTTTGGTCTCTGAGTCAGAGTGATCTGGTCTATGTTTTTCCAGTGTCCGCCAGAGAGACCAGTGAGACTTCTTGCCCAGAAGTAGCTGAGAGTTTTTGCTGCTAGGTGAGTCATCCCTCAGCTGGACACGAGGTGATGACATGGGCTGCTCAGATTGCTCCACAGTCTGTTGCTCAGCTTCTTTTTATTTATTTATTTATTTATTTATTTATTTGTCTTTTTCCTTTTTTCGGTACCAGGGATCGAACTCACAACTGCCTGCTTGCAAGGCAGGCGCTGATGCCGCTGAGCTAAATCTCAGCCCCCTATTGCTCAGCTTCTTGATAGCAGTTAGTTGGTGTGAACTTTTCTGTGACAGTAACTATGGGTCCCGGTGGCTAAAGCATCTGATGGCCACGTAGGCCAGCAACAAGGATCTGCAAATGGAAGGGTATACAGATGAGGTTTTTATTTAAGATTAAAGAACATTTTGAATTCTGGGAACCCCAATGTACTGTACATAAATCTAAATTCAATTTAGACAACACTGAGGCTTTCTGGCATCTCAAATGCATGTTCTCAGCTGGTGCTAACTCAGAAGCTGGCTTAGTGGTGGTGCTGAGGGCTTCATGAGAAATCAGTGAATGTGAGGCCCTAGCATGGTCTGCCCTCCACGATGGCAAACTGTTGCCCTGTCGTGGTCAGCGTCTGCATCGCTGTTATGGCCTTACGGTATGGCTTAAGGCTGACCAAGAAAAACTTGCTGTAGCCTAGTTGATTGAAAGATGAACTTCGTGCAGGCAGGACTACTATTTTGGTTATAAAGTCTGATTTAGGGAGCACAGGGATTGAAACATATGGAAATAACCTGTGTTTTTCCTTCCAACTTTATGTTCTGGCAGTTCTTTTTCTGTCCTTAGAAATCATAGTGTTTTGGAACACCTCTTCTTACTGACTATCTTACTTTTATCCTGGAACACATATGAGTGCCATACACTTCCACTGACTGCATCCAGAATGGATTAAAACCCAGGAAAAGTGGTGAAGTGAAGACCCGAGGGCCCCAGCTGTACACAGCTCACCAGAATGGGTAGCTTTGGCCCAGGTCCTCTATGCAGCAGCACTTGGGACACAGACTTGATGCAGGAAGGTGATGTGGGTGGTTACCCTGTGGAGTAGGAGTGAGGAAACATGGGAAAGTGAGGCAGAAAAGGAACAAAGACTAACACAAACATGCACTATGGAAGTTTTTCACAGCAAGCAGAAGAGGTTCAATTCTTCTAGAACCTCTGGGAAGCTTCCAAAAGGCCTCCAGAAGCATCTATCTGGATGAATGGTGTCAGTTTACCCTCTGCTAAGGACTGCTCAGGGGCTTTGATGCTCTGAAATTCTGAAATCTCTGAAATTAATGTTTGTACATTGTGAGGTGGAATTCAAAGAAGACAGAAACACAGATAAGGGGTGAGGACAACTTTTAGAATAGTGGAGCAAGGACTTCTGAAAGAAACCAGAATGATTCTGCTCAAAATATGAAGCATTGTTGAGCTGCAGAGAAGTCAAAATTCAGGAATATTTTGTCTTTTTGTTATTTGCCTGAAGGCAAGATAGGGGTTTTCTTTTTTTTTTTTTTTCTATTTTTTTTTAAATTTTATTTAAGGAGAAAAAGAAAAAAAAAGCAGAGGAAGGGTACAAGTTACACAGATTTACAGAAAAAAAATAAACAGTAGGAAATCACTAGTTAATGGATTACATATTGTCATTTTAGAAATAATTGTTCAAGTTACAAAATTAAAGCTTATAAAGTGGACATTCCAACAGTGAGACTGCAAACAGTTCTGTTCAATGACCCAACAAAACTCAGTAATATCATTATCTATCTTATACACTTAAATATACATGCTATTATATCATTTAGAGCACTTTCTTTTCCTCTCTTTTGTAGAATGACAATTACACATTTTGGGTTTTGTTGCTCCCACAGTTCTTATTACTTTTTTGGAAGAGAGTAGAACCAAATGTGACATAACAGAGCAGAATCAGTCAAATCAAAAGGGTGGACATAATGGATAATGTAAAAGCATAATACAAGGTGATCAACAATGGTTACCATAATGCTTCCTGCTATCTCTAATAGAATTGCCTATATCATCAGTTATAATAAAATTGAACAAAACAGTAAAGAACAAAACCAACAAAACCAAAACATTGGAGACATTATAGGTCTTCAAAAGTAGATAGTAGTCAACCTGAATGGGCATCATAATGAATCCCACTATCTTCACAGCTGTTACCTAAACTTTCAAACCTGGTACTATCAAGCAAAACAGAATAGAGGAACATCAGTCAAAACAAGATGGTGAGAGCAATACAGGGCTTTAAATCAAGATAATGGAAAGTCAAAGTGGGTTACTATAATATATCCTGCTATTTTAAAATTTATTTTTCCCTTAATTAAAAGGATAAAAATAAAAAAGTAAATAATAAAATGGAGATTCAGGTAAAAGAGGGCATAACAGCAAAACAGCACAGATCGAACATAACCATTTAAGCAAAATAGTGTTTCACCACAAGATAATCCCGACATAAAAGTAGTTACCATATTGTCTCTTTCCTTGAAATCTTTGAGTATAACTTTGTATACTGTAGCATCAAATATATCAAATCAATGTAAAACTGTTTAAGAGAATGACAGTATTACAGGGTATTTAGAATCAACTAACAGAAAATGAACAATGGTTTCTGTATAATCTCCTTGTCTATAAAAGTTTTTGCTTATACTATCATATATAATAAAATCCAGTAAGATACAACCTGTTTAGACCAATGGAGACAGAAGAACAAAAGCTTGATGAGACTTCAAAACAAGATGATACTAAATCAGTATTACCTATTAAGATGTCATTTTCTCCAAAATAGCTGTTCCTATCATCCAATCTTCTCTGCCTCATTTCTGTTGAGCTCTTTTTCTGTCATTAGTTGTCAGTTTGTCTTTTTCATTTTGTTTTCTGCTCCATTCATTTCTGGGTTCTTCGTATTTTTCTTTTTTAGAATATCCTGCAGTATTCTCTGTAGAGTTGAATTGGTGGTTGCATATTCCCCTAGTTCCTCTTTATCCTTGAAGCACCTTGTTTTTCCATCAATTTCCAGGGATAGTTGTGCAGGATATATCAATCTTGGCTGGAGATTATTATCTTTCAAAGCTTGAATTATTCCCCCCCCCCTTCGTGATTTGATGGTTTGTGCCGAGAAGTCTGCTGTAACTCTGATGGGTGTTCCCTTGTAAGTGATCTGTTTCTTGTCTCTGACGGCTTTTAATATTCTCTTCTTGTATTGGATTTCTGGAATTTTAATTATTAAATGTCTGGGTGTTGCTCTGTTTGGGTTGTAGGTGGTTGGGATCCTGTATGCTTCATACAACTGAGTATCTTTACCTTTTGCTAAATTAGGAAAATTCTCCTGGATTATTTCTGTGAGTAGCCTTTGTAGTTCATTTGTTTGTGTCCCTACTTCTTCTTTTATGTTCTTAATTCTTAAGTTATAGATCCTCTTATCATCTTCTAGTCTTTGTATTATTGCTGTTTGTTTCTTTGTTATTTTTAAGAAGTTTTTCATTTCATGCTCCCATATTACAAATCTGCTCTCCAGTTCAGATAATCTGTCCTTAGTTTCTTTCAAGCTGTTATGCCAGTTTTCGATAGAGTTTTTAGTTTCCTGGTAATCTCTTTGAACCTGCTTCACGTATCCTATGCTCTCTCTATTTTCTCCATCAAACAATTCTCCCCTCTTTTTCTGTTCTTCCATTCCACCATCTGTTTTTTCTTGGGTGGTGCTTAGCATTTTTCTAACCATTCTGCTTATGTCTAGCTTCAGGTCATTGATAACTTCATTCCTGAACTTGTCTATGAGGCTCTTGAGATAGTGCTTTATATCTATTGGTGCTGTGTCTGCTATTGCCTCTTTCTCAGGATTGGGGGCTGAGGAGCCTTTCTTGTTGCTGCCTCTTCCCATATTCTTTGTTCCTTATATATGCAAGAGTATATAGGAGGCCCAGCTTTCTTCCCTGTGGGCCACAGTCTGATTGAATTGCGCTGGCTAGGTTTTCCCACCCACCGCAGTGCACCAGGAAGTTGCAGACCAGGCAGCCTATTTGGGGTCCGCCCCTCCAGGTCACCTTCAGGTGCTGGGATCTGGGTTGTGTTAGCCTCCTGGGTCTCAGCCAGCAGCGTCACGTAAGCTAGGCACTGCTCACCAATCCCGCTTGAGAGGGGGATATGTGACTGAAGTCACTGTAGCACCCTGTTCCTGCAAGTCTGCCTGGTCCCAGAATGTCCTCTGTTGGAGTCTCCTAGACCGTGGAAGAGTCCCAGTTTCTCTCACTCACTGAAGGTCAATGCACAGCTCCCCGCCCGACCTGCTTTCAACTCCGTTCACCGATTCCCATTCTCAGAGCCTTCGTGTGTCTCTCTCTCTGCCGAGCTGATGTAGACACAGCAGCGGCGGCGGGAAACCCAAATTGCGGCTTCCAATGGCACGGGCTCCAGCTTCCACACTGAGGCTTTTCTGTTTCTGTTATAGCACCAGGATTGCATTCCCAGTTGGTTTCTCTCAGCCCAGTTCATTCTTGGGTTAGCAGGGCATATCTCCTCTTGCTTATGATTCCTTATTCTGCACCATTCCGGAATTCTAAGCTGGGTCTTTCAGAGAGCCTCCGTAGCTGCTGCTATCTGTCCACCATGTTCTCCGAAGTCCAGGATTGTTGGGAGCTCGACCGAGTGATATGAGGCCTGTGGTGAGGAGTGAAGCCTGAGCTAGATTGCCCCTCCCGTCGACCGAGTGATATGAGGCCTGTGGTGAGGAGTGAAGCCTGAGCTAGATTGCCCCTCCCGTCGACCGAGTGATATGAGGCCTGTGGTGAGGAGTGAAGCCTGAGCTAGATTACCCCTCCCATCGAGTATGCCAAGATGGCGCCCATTTCCTGCTCCCTAGCTAGTAAACAACACGCCCTGTAAGCTAGTCTGCCCAGCAACAGCTGACTCTGGCCAATCAGCTCGTCTTGCCTACTTTGATGTGATTGGTCGATGTGTCCATATATATGCTGACACCACCCCTGGGGCGAGAACACACACCAAGAAGAGGGACTGCTGAGAGAAGCACACAAGGAGCCGTAGGGAACGGACCAGAGGAGGCTTCCCTCAGGCGGGATCCGAGATCCCGGAACAGGGCGTACGGAGAGAGAAAATAAATCAGAGGCTATCCGCCGACTACTCGTGTCGTGTGTTTTTTCCTGCCGGCCGGGATCGACACCGACATTTGGTGGCCCGTACGGGGAACTGATCACCCCCGAGGCGAGGCGGACGACGCTCCAGTATTGCTCTGCAGGACAGGTGAGTAGGGGATAAACCTGGGCTCTGGGTGGCGCGCACCTACAGGGCTTTTTAGACTCCCCTCAAGCTCACGTGTATGTGGCAGGTTAGCCTCACACGGTGAGAACGGACTCCTCAGTGACAGGCATGGGCAACTTACCCACTAAGAGTTCCAAGTCACTGGTAAGAGCGGTGAAAGACCTGCTCAAGATTTCAGGTATATCAATGAGCTCCAAGACACTTACGGAGTTTCTCCAACAAGTAGATGAGGCGGCACCCTGGTTCCTGCCGACGGGGCACTTGTCCCTACCTTGCTGGGAGAAATTAGGTAAGGATTTAGAAAGAGCAGAAGAGGAGCGCCGACTCCCACTTTCGGTTCGGCCGCTCTGGGAGATGATTCATTCATGCCTCAAAGGGGAGAGGAATGGGGCTAAGGATAGCGCAGATGGGCTCTCTCAGGCCCGCCGAGCTTTTGAAGGGGCCCGTTCGGAGTCCTCCCGAGAGGGGTCCGTCGCAGGGAGCGTGCGGAGGCGCTCGCGAGAGTGAGGCAAGAGAGAGGTACCCCCTGCCTCGGATTCCTCGGGCTCAGATACCTCGGAAGGCGAGGACAATGAGGCAAGTGACCCCCCTAATCCCTTTGCAGCTTTACGTAGAGACCTAGTCAAGATGCAGACAGACCTAGAGAAGGGAAGGAAACTCCTGAGCACTCCCCAACGGAAAGCCGTAGAGCCTTCCGCGCCACCCTGGGAGGTCCCAAACACCGGTTCCTGTGGTGAGATGGCGGCCTGGGGCCATCCTCCGTCACCCCCCCCATGGAGGGAGTGGCCTGGACCGTTGTCACATGTAGGGCCACCATCTTGTCTGTCTGGCGACCCGCCATCTTGTGCCCCAAAGACTGGTCGGCCATGTTACAAAGAGATACAATTTTGTGATAGGGAGGGACAGACATCTCATGGGGAGGCACCACCCTGTGAAAAAATGCCAAGGTCCCAGGGAAGGTATTTTCGTAGATGGACATTTAGAATGGAACAGATTCCTCAAGGGGCGAATGAGTATGAACAATGTGGGCTTTATCCGGTGCTCCTAGCGCAAGGCCAAGGACCCAATTACTGGGAACCACTGGAGATCAAGCAAATTAAGGAGCTTAAAAATGCGGTTGCCACATTTGGCCCTACTGCTCCTTACACTATAACTATGTTGGAGAATTTGTCTGCCGGTGGCTTTCTGACGCCCAGTGATTGGACCCAACTGGCTAAAGCCTGCCTGGCCCCCGGGGCTTTTCTGGATTGGCGCGCCTGGTATACTGAGTTTGCCGCCGAACAGGCTGAAAAAAATGCGGCTAGGGGCCATAGGGGGCAAAATGAGGATATGCTTATGGGTAAGGGTCAGTACGCTCAAGATCAAACTAGATTCCCTCCAAATGTGTATGAACAGATACATAACATAGGCATCCGCGCCTGGAAGCAGGTAAACAACACAGGGGTGGCCTCACAATGCCTCTCTAAAATTGTTCAGGGCAACACAGAACCTTTTGTGGATTTTGTGGCCAGAATGCAGGAGGCAGCTGACAGACTCTTTTCAGATCCGAGTGCTGCTGCTCCTCTTATTAAACAGTTAATCTTCGAACAGTGCACCAAGGACTGCAGGGCAGCCATAGCACCCCATAAAGGTAAAAACATAGAGGCGTGGATTAAAATTTGTAGAGAAATAGGGGGGCCATTATCCAACTCAGGCGTGGCTGCCCTTTTAGCCGCCGCCTTACAACAGACAGGGCCTCAGAAGACCAATCACCCTGGTAAGCCCAGGGGATGTTTCCAGTGTGGGGATCCCAGCCATATAAGGAAAAACTGCCCCAAGACCGGACAGGGGGAGTTTATATCCAAGAGACAGGAATCAGACAGACGAACGGGAACCTGCGAAAGGTGCGGTAAAGGTTCTCACAAAGCAAAAGATTGCAGATCTATTTTTGATGCCCAGGGGAACCGTATTAGTGGCAGGGAGACTACGGAGCCAAAAAACGGCCAGAGGGGGCCCTCCTTACGGACGGGCCCCCACTCCCTAGACAGGACAACACAAGATGGCACCCCCCCACAGGGGCCACCCCCGGGCCAGCAGGCGTGGACCTCTGTGTCGCCTCCAGACTCCTATTAACACCCGATATGGGCGTTCAGGTGGTTGAAACCACCTCCAAAGGACCACTACCCGACAAGCTAGTTGGTTTAGTGATTGGACAGTCCTCCACAGCCCTCCGGGGCCTTACCGTGATCCCTGGAGTTGTAGACCCAGATTATTTAGGAAACATCAAAATCATGGTACAATCTCATATAGGGACCATAGTAATTGATGAAGGGGATAAGATAGCACAACTTTTACTGTTCCCCAGTCTCCATGAGAGACCCCGGTCCGGTCAACGGGTTAGAGGGGGTCAGGGACTTGGCTCCTCTAAGGAAATTTTTGAAGGACTTCATATGACTCTTGATAAAAGGCCCATGCTATCGCTCAGGATTAACGGAAAAAAGATAACAGGACTCCTAGATACAGGGGCAGACCGTTCCATCGTCTCCAAGAAAGACTGGCCCCCTAGTTGGCCTACCAACACAGCTGACAACACACTCCAAGGATTGGGGATAGTGGCTGCCCCCCAGGTTAGTGCTGTGACCCTGCCTTGGGGTGATGAGGAAGGTCACCGAGGACATTTTCAACCTTTTGTCTTGCAGCTGCCAGTATCCTTGTGGGGAAGAGACGTTCTCACCCAGATGGATGTCACTCTTACATCCACCTGCTCTCCCCAAGCCAAAGGGATACTCAAAAATCAGGGATATGTCCCCGGCAAGGGCCTGGGCGCAGCCCTGCAGGGCCGGACATCCCCCGTACCTGTAGAAAAAAGGGAAGGTAGACACGGGTTGGGTTTTTCCTAGGGGTCACTGAGAAACTTCTCCTGCCCGCTCCAATTAAGATCACCTGGAAATCTCAAAATCCAGTTTGGGTGCCTCAGTGGCCCTTACCCAAGGAGAAGCTTTTAGCATTAACTGAGATAGTCAAAACCCAGTTTCAGGCGGGACACGTAAAGCCGTCAACCTCCCCTTGGAATACCCCTGTCTTTGTTATCAGGAAGAAATCAGGCAAGTGGAGGCTGCTCCATGATCTGAGGGCTGTCAACTCACAGATGCAGCCCCTGGGGGCGATCCAGAGGGGACTACCAGCCCTCTCAGCCATCCCTCGGTCCTGGCCAGTTTATGCCATAGATCTTAGAGACTGTTTTTTCTCAATCCCCCTGCATCCAGAGGACACCCACAGATTCGCCTTTACCCTACCCACCATTAACCAAGAGAGTCCTGATCAGAGGTACGAGTGGGTTACATTACCCCAGGGTATGGCCAACAGTCCCACCATGTGTCAGATGTATCTTGATTTTCTACTGGCCCCCTTGCGTGAAGCCTTCCCCAGAATTAGATGTATTCATTATATGGATGATTTGCTAATCAGTGCAAAAGATGTGACTGAGTTGGAGGATATGCTTGGCCAATTGGTCAGGGCCCTGAGAAAGGCAAATTTACATATTGCCCCTGACAAGATTCAGGGAGGAGACATAGTGACCTACCTGGGCACCAAAGTCTCCCCCACATCGATTTCTCCACAAAAGGTAACCATCAGAACAGATAGCCTAAGGACCTTGAATGACATGCAAAAGCTACTGGGAGATATAAACTGGATCAGACCTTATTTACACATCCCTAACTCGGACTTAAAGCCCCTGTTCGACCTCCTGAAAGGAGACCCGGATATTGCCTCCCCCAGGGAGTTCACCCCGGAAGCCAGAGTTGCTCTGAGAAAGATAGAGGAAGCCCTAAGTACAGCTGCATTGCGGAGAATTGACTCAGAACAGCCTTTTGAGGTCTGCTTGTTGCAGACCGTTTCTCAACCTACGGCAGTGATTTGGCAAAAGGGACCACTTTTGTGGGTGCACCCTAAGGTCTCACCTGCCAAGATTATCGAACATTATCCGGAAACGGTCGCTTCCCTGGCCTTGGAGGCACATGGCAGGGCTATCCAACATTTTGGCTCTGCACCCCATGCTATTCGGGTACCTTATACCGCTTCTCAAATAAAAATCCTGACTGCTTGTATAGATACGTGGGCCATCCTGAGATGTGTTTTTCTTGGGGAGATAGACAACCAGTTCCCCAGGGACCCCATACTACAGTTTGTTACTCAACATCCGGTGATATTTCCAAAAATCACCGCGTCCACACCACTTACTCCTGCAACAACGATCTATACGGACGGGTCAAAAACCGGGATAGGGGCTTATGTGGTCTCAGGTATGCCTCCGATCAGCATACAATTTGAACCAGATCAACCACAGGTGGTAGAGTTACAAATTGTACAAACCGTCCTCGAGAAGTTCCCAGGGGCCCTTAATATTGTTTCTGATTCAAAATACGTTGTTAATGCCATGCAGGTCCTTGAGACTGCGGGCCCGATTAAGCCAACCTCCAAAGTGACTAATTTGTTTTTGTCTATCCAGACTCTGCTGATAAATAGACACAACAAAATATACATCACTCACATAAGAGCACATACGCGCCTGCCAGGGCCCATGGTACAGGGCAATGCGGCAGCTGACGTGGCCACTCGCCCGTTGTGGATACTCAATATGTTATCTTCAATAGAACAAGCCCGTCTGTTTCATGACAGATTTCATGTCAACGCCAGGACGTTAGCCAACCAGTACCACATTTCCAGGGCTGACGCGCGGGACATCGTACGGTTATGCGGCTCTTGCGCCACATACACACCCGTCGTATCAACGGGAGTTAACCCCAGGGGATTGATTCCTGGCGACACTTGGCAAATGGATGTCACACATATGATAGAATTCGGATCTCTTAAATATGTTCATGTCTCTACGGACACCTGCTCTCATATTATATTTGCGACTGCTGAAACTGGCGAAAAGGTGTCTCATGTAATCAATCATTGCCTGACAGCTTGGGCCGCATGGGACAAACCAAAAATATTAAAAACTGATAATGGACCAGCTTATACAAGCAGAGCCTTTAATGAGTTCTGTGAAAAAATGGGGGTACAGTTAAAACATGGCATCCCATACAATCCCCAAGGTCAAGGAATTATTGAAAGGGCTCATAGGAGCCTTAAAGATATTCTACAAAAACAAAAAGGGGGAATAAGTCAGGGCCTGCCCCCAAAGGCACGGCTCTCCATGGCACTGTTCACATACAATTTTCTGAACCTGAATAACAACAATCACTCCCCGGCCATGGAACATTGTAATCCATCTCCTGGCAATAGGGGATGGGTGAAATGGAAAGATGTCCTGACGGGACAATGGATGGGCCCGGATCCAGTAGTTAGCTGGAACCGAGGTGCGGTTTGTGTTTTCCCGCAGGAACCAGGACGAGAACCATTGTGGGTCCCAGAACGGCTGACGCGTGTGGCGAATCCAACGAAACATAATGCAGGAGACACTCCAAAACTCAACGGCAGCGGACAGCCTAATCAAGATCGGTCCGACCAGGATATTGCTGCTCGACCGAGGAATACCGTATGACTTATGGGACACAGTAATGATTATGCTCTCGATAGTAATTGGCTCTCTTTTAGGGTACGGTGCAGCCAGAGTGGCTAGGCCACGCCGCCTTCCGGCAGCCCCCTTCCTTCTGGTTTTGATGCTCACCACCACTACTGAAATAGGAGCAGACTTGGTGTGGGCAGCAATACATCATCCGCCAGCGCTAGCCGCTATCTCCACCACAGCCCCCTCTCTCCCAAAGTTGTATGCAAAAAACTGCTCCGCCAGATTGCCTTGCATACCAGATATACCGTTAACCATCAGACCCATACGTTTTGACCTTCCCATCACCAATGACGTGGTCATTTTTTCCACTAATAGTAACCCCTCGTGTCACCGGGGATCCTGCGTTAGCTTCCTGCCCCTCCTTGTAAAATGGTACAATACCTCCCTGACGGTGAGGTTGTCTGTCCCATCCCTGCATTCGCCTGGATGTTTTAAAGCTGGCACACTTAGCGGCGGAGTCATCACTTTTAACTCAACCTGCAAACCCCGAGCAGCCATGCACACCCGTCCCGATTTCCCCACATGCCCATACCGTGTGTCCCCAAGCCGAAAAAGACAGATGGTGGACCTGTCACAACTTTCATGGCAGCCCTGTACTGTCGACGGCGTGGGAGTGACTCATCTAAACATGTCTTGGTGGTCCCGGTTCTCTCCTCCATCCGGTAGTAACAACATATTCGCGTTGACCTGGTGGGAGTCCTACCTGAGAGTGAACAACAAGTGGGCAATAAGCTTCCCCTTCCCCCTTAATGAAAATTGGTTGTGCCTCTCCACCGGAGCCTGCATGGACTTAAGACCCATGCTCGCTATTAACGCTTCTGCCTCTAATGGAACCACCAATGTCACCCTTAATTCTGAGGCTGCATGCGTAAAACCGCCCTACTTATGGGTATTCTCTGCTGACATCTCCTTTAAGTGCAGTAACCAACCATGCTTTACAGGGAACTGCTGGAATGGGTCTTTCCCGTATGCTATGTTGGCTCTTCGACCCCCACTGATGTGGGTTCCCTTTAACGAATCTGTTTGGGTTCATCCCGTCTATCAGCAGGACCAACTACCCATGCTCAGACGTAAGAGAGATTTTGGGATCACAGCGGCCCTGACAGCACTGTTCGTGACTCTGACTGCGACGGCTGTGACGGCTGCCGTTGCTCTGACCCAGTCTACGCTGACGGCTCAGGCCTTTACCAATCTTACGGACACCACCTCCCTGGCGCTGAGGGAGCAACAAGAAGTCAACCTCCTCCAGCACAACGCCATAATGGCGTTACAGCAGCAGATCGACCTAATCGCTCAGGAAGTCCAGGGACTCTGGGAGGTGGCTAACAATTTATGTGACGCCAGATGGGCATTCACCCAGTTGTGCGTTACCCCCATCCAGGTCAACCGTTCGGCTTACAGGCAATTTCAGGATTATGTTCTCACCACCTATAATTCTTCCTTTTGGAACGCTAGCGTGCGCCTGGATATGACTATCCGGCAGCTAGATCAGATAGAGGTGCCTATACTTACAGCCTCCTTTTTTGATGATGTCCTAAGCCAGATAGGCTCCTTCTTCAAACCTTCGTCACTTCTTGCGTATGGGATCATTCTTGCTCTTGTGATTGTCACTCTCGTGACTCTTAGGTGCCTGCGGTCGATAAGGGCGACCCAAAAGACACATATGACAATGATGATGTTGCTGGCCCAGAGTCAAGGGGATTCCACACCTAGCGTTTTCTGGGCTCAGGCTAGAAAGGCACGGCTCCTTTAACCAGTACGTGGCTGCCCTCGCCATTATTCTTACGGATGTTCTAGTATTATTACGTACGTCTCCTTCCCCGTCGCGGCTGCGAACTTAGACTAGAAGGACCCCACGCTTAAGGCGTGTTCCCATTGATAATTAGAAAATAGTAATTAGTGATTGTAGTGAACGGGGATTATGGTTGGTAATTAGTGATTACGCGGTTCCTCAAATGTCACTCGGCTGACCCCTCCGTGTCTCCCCCAAGATATAAGCTTTAAGAGTTGAGTGGGCAAGCCAACGACGGGTAAGACGGGAGAAGTTCTCCTGATCAACCTAAGACAGGCTCTACTCCGAGGGTCCTCTAGGGAGTGAGAGTTATGGCATTGAGATGCGAGACCAAGGGTACTGCAGTGCCATCCGCCTCGAGGGTTGAGGGGAAGGCAGGAATGAATGTCTATATGCATCCAGGTTCGGTTCACAAAAGCCTGGCCCTGCGAAAAAATGAACCACTCACCTTGAGCATGGTCCTGGCGCAAGGATATGTACGAGACAAGGTGATGCACAGCAGGGTATAGACCTCTACATTCTCTCATGCCTCGGCCTGCGAAATAGGCCCACTCCCAGACACCTCACATGGACCCACAGACCGCCCTATCTTAATAAATAAAGAAGGGGGAGATGTTGGGAGCTCGACCGAGTGATATGAGGCCTGTGGTGAGGAGTGAAGCCTGAGCTAGATTGCCCCTCCCGTCGACCGAGTGATATGAGGCCTGTGGTGAGGAGTGAAGCCTGAGCTAGATTGCCCCTCCCGTCGACCGAGTGATATGAGGCCTGTGGTGAGGAGTGAAGCCTGAGCTAGATTACCCCTCCCATCGAGTATGCCAAGATGGCGCCCATTTCCTGCTCCCTAGCTAGTAAACAACACGCCCTGTAAGCTAGTCTGCCCAGCAACAGCTGACGCTGGCCAATCAGCTCGTCTTGCCTACTTTGATGTGATTGGTCGATGTGTCCATATATATGCTGACACCACCCCTGGGGCGAGAACACACACCAAGAAGAGGGACTGCTGAGAGAAGCACACAAGGAGCCGTAGGGAACGGACCAGAGGAGGCTTCCCTCAGGCGGGATCCGAGATCCCGGAACAGGGCGTACGGAGAGAGAAAATAAATCAGAGGCTATCCGCCGACTACTCGTGTCGTGTGTTTTTTCCTGCCGGCCGGGATCGACACCGACACAGGATAGGGGTTTTCAAAGGCAAAATGTCTTTTTGTTTTTGTCCTCCCCATTCCGCCCTAAAGATGGCTATAAATTCTTCCTCACAATGTTGCTTCTATACAATGCTTATTTACCCGCTTGCTCAGGGAGCCTGATACCAGAGGAATCAAATCTGGGAGCAGATTATCCTCTCATAAAACTTATCTTAACACTGAACTCTGAAGCCTGGAGCAGCTTTTCTTTCCCTCATCACTTATCTAAAATATATTGCTCTTTGTTGAAATAAATTGAAGGGAGATCCTGAGCCACTGCTGTGAATGACTTTAATTCCATATGATGTGCACCTGTCCATTCATGAACTTGCTTGTTTGTCTCTTGCTTCTCTGTCTTCTGTTGCAGGGGAATCTGTCCCCACAATAAATTTACAAGAGTTAAGGAAGGAGTATATTCTTTTCTCTCTTTCACCTCCAAAAAAGCTGTTTCTCCATAGAAACAAGAAGAACTGTCAAAATCAGAACTTTTCTAGCACACTGTAAATTAACGAAAGGTTTGGAACAGTTCAGGGGATGCTTATTTAAAAAAATGGCTGAGTCTAGTAAGAAGCCCAGAATCTGTGACATTCCACACTGCCCTCATTTCATGCCACTCTCAGCCCAGGAGGCCTTGTAAATCAGCAACCCTCAAATTGTGGAAGCTGTGAAAACAGCTGTCTAGAAGCCACTGCAGGGGGAAGAGCAACTTTGGAACTCCCTAAATCCCAGCCCAGAGAATTGTTACTCTTTCACCTATCAGGCAGCTCAGTAAAGTCTATTCCTGGGTCTTATCCTTGCTTGACTTGACTCAGAGCTTGTTCTGTGTAAACAGCTTTACCTACAAGGGATTACTCTGCATTGCTATTATAGTCTTACCAATAATGAGAAATTATTTCACATAGTATTATCCATGGCATCCTCGCAAGATGGGGTTACCAAGAGGCTGACCACTAAATGAGAGGAAATCTAGTAAAATAGATGCCTATATGAAGTTTGGAGAAATCTCTACATATCTAGAAGATGTCTGCAGGCCCTGGACTGTGTTCAGGACAGCCTGGAAAGTCCTAGACCCTTGATTTTGGCTGATCTTAAGACTCTGCCAAAGCAGAAGCAGCCTGCTAAAGTACCAAAAGCAGAGTTGGAAGTGGCCTGCTAGAATACTGAAAGCAGCTTCAACACACACAGAGAACCCTTGGGCAAAGGCTGCGGGTTTCACCAGTTCAAGTTGTTTAAGACCTCTGTGCGGTTGTTAGCTAACTATTAAGATAACCAGTGACAGATTCCAATTTAACTATTAAGATAACTATTAAGATAACCAGTGACAGATGTCCTGAAAAGGACAGAGAATACAGACTTCACAGAATTAGTCTAGGAAAGTTAAAAGGAAAAACAGGAACCAAAGTAATAGCTGAGAGCAACAACAACAAACCCTTGGAAAGGAGTGTAACTGATTTTCAGAGTTGACACATCCTAATATTTAAAACACCCATCTTTCAAAAAAAAATATGACATCAAATGGACAAGAAAATGTGACTCATACACAAGAGAAAAAGCAACCCATAGAAACTATGTCTGAAGAAGCCTCCATGGACACAAATTAGTTATCTTAAGTGTTCAAAGTTCTAAAGGAACCCTGTCAAAATAATGTGTAGGGAGCAGCTGAAGCTGGAGACTGATCACACATTTGGGGCTAAAGCTAGGCCAGCCCTGAGAACATGAGGAGACCAAAGTGAGGCACTGAAACAAGGGCCCCAGGACAGCCAGACAAACAAGTTGCTAGGCAGAGTGCATAAATAAACATGTTACCATAGCTGAGCAGTTCCTTTTCTCCCATCAGGAGACAGGGCTCCACCTGACCTCAGCATTCATCTCTTTTCTTTCTCAACTTCTTGCCATCCTTTCCCACCCTGGGTACATTAAGAGCTGTGCTGGTATGCGGCATATGGTGCCCAAACAGGGACTGAGGTAAGAAGAAATAGTGGGGGAGGGGAGAAGTGCATTGGTCAATATTCATCACTGGAGTGGACTGACATCATCAGCGGTTAGACTTGGGGCAAAGAATGGGTTCACTAGAACCAAAGAAAAAATAGGCTTGAGAAAAGCCAAAGAGAAATAGTATTACAAAAAACAAAAGGGAAAGAAATTGACTTTACCAGTTGTTAATCATGGGGCAAACAAGTCCTCAAGAACCACAGATGTATATGGAAATGTTTGTCATAGTCTTGATTTATGTATTTATTTTTGTGGACTTGCATTAGGGAGTGCTTCAGTGGTTGTAAGTTTGTTGGGATGATCCCAAAGGATTTGGCTCAGAGCACTATTTTAAAATCAAGTTCCAAGCAAGAAAAGATGGCAGGACAGCAGCCACCCCGGTATCCTTAACTGAAGTACAAGCAGCAATCCCCACCTTCTCGGTTCAGGGTAATTTTGCTGCATCACAATTTTGCTGTGATTTTCATTCTTCATAAAATAGTCATCCTTTAATCTAATTGTTCAACAATTTACCTTTGAAAATACAAATAAATGATGTGAAAAGGCTTTAAGACTGCACACAAAGGTGCACTGGCTGAGACGATTTAGATTCACGCGGACACTGGGCCTTCATCTGTGCTGGGACTACATTGGCAGCAGCTGTCACTCAGGTGATTCATTCACAGCCTAGAGGAAAGGGGAGAAATAGAGTTCCTTGTTTCAACTGTAGGAATGAGGGACATTTTGCCAAAAGTCCTCTGCTGCACCCATAGGGGCAGCACAGCCACTAACTGTCCCTTCAACAAAACCTTTTACTATCTATCCAAAGTGTAGCCAAGGATATTATTATTGGGCCCCTTGGTGTAGATTCAAAGCTGACTTGGAAGACCTGCATAGTCCAGAAAAACTTCCAATAAGGCCTGCAACAGTTCTCTCACACAGTAGGGGTGCTACGGCTTGGAGAGCTTCCCTGAGATAGCCTGGCCCCTGCTTGGCATAACAGGTTCCTAAGGGTTGGGGGGTAGTGTGGTCCTAATTTGTGGTTTGCTGATTTTTGTTTAAAAAATACCCTCCTAAAAGACAATTTCAAATAACCAATATGACAACAACCAACCTGTACAGCTTCTAAAAATTCAACATTTGGCTTTCATGAGCTGGTAATAGGTTGGCTCCAGCATATCTCTGTCTCACTATGGCTTTGTAGTGAGTCTTGATATGTGGTAGTATAAATTCTCAAACTCTGTTGTTTTTCAAAATTGTTATTTCCTTCAGGGGTATTTTCTTCTAATTCACAATCAATATAACTCTACATTTATTTAGGTCTTTTTTGCTTTCTTATATTAATTTTTAGTTTTCAATACACTGATACTACACAGTTTGCTAAATTTATTTGTTTCCAGAAGGGAAAAAAAAAACTATAAATTTACATACTTAGGAGAAAGTGAGAAAGTAGCTTAAAGCAAAGGTTATTAATAAAGGCCTCCACAAATCTTTCTGGACTTCTACAGACTTTTATAGGGTTATTTGATAGGGAAAAACTGCTGCTTTCTGCTCCTCTTATCACTTCTCACAGACCTCCAAGCTGAGAAGGGAACTACAGAGCTCCACCAAGCCAGAGCTCGGCCCAGACCAGGGAGGTAGGAAACACAATGTTTGTTTCAACTGCAAGGGAAAAATGTTATGGTTCTAATGTAAGGTAATGCTGATGGACTTAATACTGCTTTCTAAGGATTGGTAAGCCTGCGTTGTGATGTTCAAGTTGTGAAATGTTAAAAATAAGCATGACTTTGTATCTGAAAAATGGCGATAATGCACCAAATAAATGAATAACAATAGCTAGAGATTATACAAAAAAGCTAGGTGTTAGTGACACACAGTGTAATCACAGCACTCTGGGAGGCTGAGATAGAGTGACTGCAAATTGAGCTCACACTAGGCAGCCTGGTGACTTAGTGAGACCCTGATTCAAAAAGTTAAAAAGAAAATCCAAAAAGAAGTCCAGAATTTGGAAAGGTGGTGTGGACTGAATATTTATGCTCCCCCAAATTCAAACAATTTCTCATGTGAGGATCCTGGAAGTGGACTTTTTGGGAGGTGACTAAGGTATGAGAGCTGTTACAAAGGGGACTAGAATCCATAAACAGAACCCATAAACAGAACCCAGAATGCTCTCTTATGCCTTTCTCCATGAGGCCACAATGAGAAGCCTGCAATCTTCAACCCGGAAGAGGATAATCTGGCTTGATTGTGCTGGCCACCAACCTGATCTTGGACTTCTGACCTCCAAAATCGTGAGAAATAATTTTCTGTTGTTCACAATCAACTTGGTTTATAGTATTTTCTCTATTCATTCAAAGGTACCAGCATTAGCTTTGACCTGGGAAAGAAAAAAGCAGTGAGTTTGAAAGCAAGTCAATGAAGAATATCCAGTTGTGAATACCCAGAAATATCCCAGGACCTATGCAATACTATCAAGCATTCCAATGTACACATACTTAGAGCCAAGAAGAGGAGAAACAGAAGGGGACAGAAAAGGAAAGAACATTTGAATAAATGATAAAAAACTTCTCACATTTGATGTAAAACATGAACTGTATATCCAAGAAGCTCAACAAACCTCCAAGAAGGATCACCTATAAAAGATTACTACTTAGGCACATGCACCATAGTCTACTCTTTCCAAAGCCAATGCCAAAGAGTCTTTGAAAGCAGCAAGAAGAAAGTAACTCATCACATAAAAGGAGTATCTGTAACAGCATCATTTAGAATAGAGAAGTGGAAACAAATGTCCATGAGTCAATGAATAGATAAACAAAACAATATATCATCATACAAAGTGAAGTCTCATGTATTTTGCAACATAGCTGAACCTTGGAAACATTATGCTAAGTGCAAGGATCCAGTCACAAAAACCTCCAGATTATACGGTTCCCTTCTATAAAATTCCAGAGTAGGTAAACCCCAGAGAGAAAATAGGTTAGTGATTGCCTGGAGGGGGAAGAAGGTTGCAGGAAGGGAAACTGATCAATAATGGGTATTTCTTTGGGGGGCTAAAATGCTTTTGAATGAGATAATGATCAATGCTAAACATTATATATACAATAGATACTAAAGTGAATACTTTAAAAGAGTCAACTTTATGGAATGTGAATTTTTATCTTAATAAAGCTATTATTTTAAAAATCAAGCAGTTCCCTTGGTCCAAGTGGAATGCTGCCAGCTGAAAACGAACCTGAGTTCCCATGAGACTTCCCCTCCGTGGCTGAAATGAGGGATGAATTCGGGAGATGCGATGCTAGCGCTGGTGGATTCAGTTGGGAATGGATCTAGCAAGCTGCAGGTAGAGGATGACTTCCAGGGCATTAGGATAGATCTGTGCTTTGTTCTCCAACCCAAGTAAATAAAAGAGAAAAGGAGTGAATGCAAATGGTGCAATATAGGGTGATTACCTTGAATCTCTTCATTAATTTTAAAATAGAACTGCAAGTTTTGTGTTGTAACTATAATTCTGAGCCTTAATAATTAACATGCTGACTCTGAGCCTCTCTTTCTATCTAACCTCCCTCCTCACTACCCTGCTGGAGTCTGATTCTGTAGGAACCAGGTCTTGCTCAGGTATTTGCCTTGCAAGCAGTTCTGGTGATTCCAAAGCAGGTGGTCCTGGTCATAATTAGAGAAATACTGATCCTGCCCAACTCACTAGTTTTAGGTAAGGTAATTAAGGCATACAGGAGGGGAAGTGACTTAAATTCATATGATAGAAGTTGGGTCAGAGAAGGAGGACAGTTTCACTGATACTGTGTCTCATCCTCCTCCATTTGGTTGGAACAGCTCAGGTGTTCCCAGGGAAACAGTAGACCGTGTATCAGGAGAATTCCGCATTTTCCAAAGGCTGGGACAACCTGGATTTGTGCTTTTTTTGCACAGAACAGAAAAACACCTTGTGCAGAGCAGCAGGATGTGGGTGATGCTGCAGGACCGGTGAATAAAAGTACTTGGAGTTTCCAAGGAGTGGTAGCCTAAGGGCTCACGAATTATTCATTTCTTTTTAGAGGAGAGCTACATAGCGATAAGCATTCAAGTATTTTTAAACATGTGGATCACTGACTTAAGTGTTCAGTTTCCCGCTGCTTCTGAGAGCATAAAAGCACACCATGGAGGATTCAGATTCACAGTCTAAATAGTTATTAATACACTTGGCTACGAGGAGCAGAGGTGATGGACGGTATGGGACAGAGTGCTCTGTGCACTGTTTAAGGATGAAAGCTTAGCCTGGAAACTATATTTTAATTTTGTACTATTGAGCTGGGATGAGGTACAAGGCAGAATATTCTAGGCAGAGATATGGTGGGGTAAGAAAACGTAGTACATGAAAAGGGCTTGGAGAGATGCAGTTTGGTGTGATTGAGTTAAGGTGTGTGTGTGTGTGTGTGTGTGTGTGTGTGTACGCGCGCATGTGTGTTGTGTATCTGTGGGTGTGGCCATTGGGGTGGATTTTCAGGAATGGGGAGGTGCATGAAAACTGAGAAACCAGGTCCGAGGAGCACAAGAGATCCAGATTACTAAGAGCCTCAATGCTGTTCTAAGGATCTTGGACATCATCATATGGGCGCTGACATTGGAGAACCACTTCAGGATTCCAGCAGAGACAGATGCAGACAGAACTGCAGTGCTGTTCTGCTCAGGGTGCAGTGTGGAGAGAGCCAGGGAAGGGGATGCAGCAGCGCACCACTTAGACATGGCTGAGTGGTTCCTCCCAAGCTTCAAGACAACCAGTTTCAACTGCTGCTCCTGGCAGATTCTCAGGAGCCCAATGCTCAGGATGGTCTGGGTGGTGGTTCTCTTTCACTCCTAGCAGATAGTCTATGATCAGACTGAAGAGCTACATTTCAGAGTCAGGTTTGGCTGAGAAGAAAAACTAGTAATGGGAGGAGGGGAAAAGATGAGAAAAAAGAAAGAAGGAAGAGGAAGAGAAAAAAGATACAAATGTCTCTAACTTAGCACAATCAGCAAGAAGCCATATTTGGTTCAAAAAAGTATTTGTTAAGAATTGCTTGAATGAAAACAAAAATTTTCAAGCTCCATCATATTTTTAGTGAGTAAGTTGATTTTGAAATGCATTTTAAAGAGCTCAGTTATTAAATAATGAATGATGTCATCCTGATCTCATATGTCTGTGTCACTCCCAGAGGGAGTGGGTGACACAGCCTCGGGAGAGAAACCTGCAGCGCTCTCCGGGTTGACAGAGCACATTCTGAGTGGTGGCCAGGCCTAATTTCATATCTCAGAGGAGTTGGGCTTTCTGAAAAGGGGCTGAGAAACGCGTGCTCTCTGGGGTCGAGGAGGAGGAGCTTGGGGGCTTGAATCTGTCTGAAGCAAGTGGGGAGATACAAAGATTCCCAGTGAAAATGCCAAGGTGAGCTCACAACCATAGCAACACAACAGCCCCACTAAAACATAAAATCTCTGTGCATTGAACTTAGTTGACAAAAACTTCACTTTTTGCCGATAACTAGAGCTCTTAATTTCTCATTTAATTAGGAACGCTTTGTTAAATGATTTGAATTTCTCGAGAGCCTTTTCTGGCAGAGGCAATCATTTTAGGAATATAATATGGACTGGAGAAGGATAAGTCCCCATGACTTTAGGGGGGATATTAAGGAAGTGCTCACTAACAAGGAGGAAGGAAGCGGCTTGTCACTGTCTTGTCTTGGCACCAACGCAAAATCAGAGTGATGGGTGGGAAGAGGGCTGGAGCTGGGGCGGGTAGTCGGGAGACAAAAGGGGCCAGCTCTAGAGATCTCAGGGCTCCTTCTGGGGACAGGGCTGGGACAGTGGAGGAGGAGGTGTGTGGGGCAAGTACTGGGTCATATCCTGTCTTTATTCAAGACTTTGGTATTTCGTTAATCATGGACTTCCTTGTATTTATTTTGATTCTTAAAAATATTGCTCAGTGATGTTTTTAGTGCCCCTTAAAATTGATGTGAACCAACCTGATGTGTTGCTTCACCCCAGTCCCTGCCCCATTATGAAGAAACATTAACAAATAAGGAGAAATTACTAGTGTGCTTTAGAAATTCTGTTTGCATTCTAAGCTCTGCTTAACAGGTAAATTATACTCTGTAGGCCCAGAGGTCACAGAGCTCTTTCCCTGCGATTTCCCAAGGCCAGGTGTGTGGACAATTTACTACTCAAGGGAGACAACAGCTCTTTGTGACTCTTTCCTTTGGAGTACTTTGAAGATCCTTTCTCTCTCTCTCTCCCTCTCCTTCTCTCCTTCTCTCTCTTCCTTTCTCTTTCTCTCTCTCTCTCTCTTTTAATTTGGTACCAGGAATCAAACTCAGGACCTTGTGCTTGCCAGGCAGGCACTGTGCCACTGAGCTATGCCCCTAGCCTGAAGATTTTCTCTTTGTTGCAAACAATTGATTATGCCTTAATGAAAGTTTCTTCTTGCTTTGTATGTGAGAGTTTGGTTGAGTATCTTGGATATTTGGGTTTATAGCTTTCATCAGATTTAGAGTCATTTCTTCAGAGTTTTTTCCTTTTCTTTTCTTTTTCCTCTTTCTTTCTTTCTTTCTTTCTTTCTTTCTTTCTTTCTTTCATCCCTCATTTTCCATCAGGAACTTAATATCTATTGGATCCATGAAGTTTTGTTTCCAAGTCTTTTTTTTTTCTTAAGTTTTTCTCTAGGAGGCTCATAATGGATGGTTCCGATTGCTATGGGTTCAAGATCACTAATTCTATTTTATTTATGTCTCTTTTATCCTACTCAGAGTATTTTAAGTTTTAGATATAGTTTTTGTTCCTAGAAGTTTTATTTGGGTTATTCAAAAATTTTGTTTTGTGTCTCTCTTTAGCAGGCTTAATCTTTCCTGTACTTTGTTGAACATACAGAATATAGTTATAATTACTACATATTTTAATGTCTCTGGCTACCAATTCTAACATCTCTGACATTTCTGGGGCTGTTCCTACCGATGGATGTTTCTTTTCATTGTATTTCTTTGCCTCTTGGTATGCCAGTACTGAGTAGATGTTGGACATTGTAAATTCTAGTTTGTTGAGTATCAGTTATTTTTACATTTCCATAAACTTTTATTTATTTGTGTGTGTGGTACTAGTTTTCAACCCAGGGTCTTTGTACTCAACTATATCCCCAGATAGTTTTTATCTTCTAGATGAGGTCTTGCGAAGTCCCTAAATTGCCCAGGCTGGGCTCCAGTCTGCAATCCTTCTGTCTCAGCCTCCTTGAATGCTAGCATCACACACATGTGCTGCCATCCCTGGTTCCTATGAATATGTTTAACATTGGCTTTAGATGCCGGTATTTGAAAAAAGTTTGATTCTTTTGAGCTTGCTTTTAATTTTTAATTAAGATCAAAGCACCCTTTAAGGCTCGTTTTCTCTCACTACTGATTTGGTATCAATTGCCATGAAATATGAGGTTTTCTATTTTTGCTAATGGGAGCAGGAGCGACTTCCAACCCTGCATGAGCGACAAGTACTATTTTCTCTGATGCTACCCTAATCTCAGGTAGTTTCTCCTTCCACAAACAACCTGGTCATATTCTGGCTGAATACTCAAGGGAGACCCTCACATGTCTGTCTGGCTGTGCAACTCCTTCTTCTCTGACTTTCTTTCCTGAGAACTCTGACTACCTCAGTGTCCCACACTTCCAACCCTGTGTCTCCACACAAGGAGACCCCTGCTTGCATCATGGCTTGCAGACTTTTTAGGAAGTCAGTTTGAATGATTACAGAGCTCACCTCATTTGTTCACCCTCTCTTGGGGGAATCACTGTCTGGTGCTCCTGCTGTGGCTTCATGCATTTTGCCTGTTTATTTTTAGTTATTTTCAAGATGGAAGATCAACCAGGTCCTTGTTAGTCTACGTGCCTCATGTGAAGTCTGCAGCTTCTGACTTCTGAATATGGTTGTTGAGCAATATATTTGAAGAAGAGAGTGAATCACATCTAGAATGATGAATTAAAACTTTCAGAGTCATTTAAGAGGCTCTAATAAAATTTGAGAGTGAATCACATCTCGAATGATCAATTAAAACTTCCAGAGTCATTTAAGAGGCTCTAATAAAATTTGCATAAGTTTCCATTGTCCAAATATAATGTCCATAGCTTTGTATTCATAATTTTTATATAAATACTTAGGGAGCAAATGTCAAAGTTTTATTTCTCATTAATGCCGTAACTAGAAGGATGTGAAAGCCAATTAGGAAGGGAAAGCAAATGAGCTTTTAGAAAAACATGTTGGACTAAGATTGCTGACTTAGACATAAGATTGACTAAAGTCCCACAGGGCAACCAAACTGTAGACTTTGGGGTTATCTTCTCAGCTGAACAAAAATGTTTATCTGTATTACACAAAAATTCTTTGACATCAGATGGTATTCATTTCCTGCAAGTTAATATCTAACCTTTACTGACTCAAAGCTGTCTGAACTTTAATTAATTGTAACAGTAAGTAAAATAAAATTTGCCTTCCCTAAGAGTGTTGGAGGGCCTTGTGCAGGCAAATGACCGTGCTTTCCTCAGGCATTGGGTAGATATAAGTCATCTTTCTTGGCTTATTTCCAAGTATTGAAACACTTTTCTTAGCATGGGAGTTCCCTGGAAGTCAGTGAGATTTCCATTACGTAGCTGGTCACTTGCTCACTTAATGAAAAGACCAAGGCTGCGGTTTCTTACTGTGGTTATTTTGATGTTAGAATCACCTGGAGGAGCTTTTCAAAACTATCAACACCTGGGCCTCTTACCAGAGCGACTGAGTCAGACCATTTGAGGGTGAAGGCTGTGCATTGGTAACTTCTTAAAAAGGCCCGTAGTTATTCTAACGTGCGGTCAGGGCTGAAAACCACTGGTCCAGACAGGTCTGGATCCCTTTCAGTAGTGATGCTCTGTGCTTCTCTGGCCTGAAACAGAGGTGGGTCGCTCTCACACTGAAGAAAGCAGGCGTGAAGATGAGCTCAGCCACGTGTTACCAGCAGCTTGGGAACGAGGCAGGGCTGCTCATCCTCGTCCAGTGCGAGGCCGGGGTGGCAGAGCCGAGTGCTGGGTCTTTGTGTTCCAATTACGGTCTGCATGAGCTGGCAGAAAGGAGAGATGAACGTCTGCCGTCAGTTTCCTTCAGAAAACAGCTGGGGCAGAATTCACTGTGTGCCCCTGCCACACATGCTGAACTCATCCCTGCTGCAGGCTCCTTCACTCGGTGTCATCGGAGGTGATGTTTCTGATTCCGGGCTGAGCATTAATAAATGAGGGCCATGATCAGTGATACCTGCACAAATGCAGCAAGTGACAGCCTCTGCGGGAATTTCAAGTAATAAAACTGTGCTTCAAATTCCACTCCTTTGTGCCTGTTCTCCTAGAAAAGCATTTTTATTACTTTTGTTAAAGACCAACAAATCATTTTTTAAAAGCACGAGGTTTTGGAATTCTTTATGTTACAAGCACGTCTGTGAGAACATGTAGGAACTATAACTGAGCAAGCTAGAAATCAAAAGAAAGTTGTTTAACTTGTTGAGAAAATTTTTAAGCCACAAATTAATTTGATTTTTTTCAAGTGAGTTTTGGTCATTTTCTTGACATTGTGACTTCTTTTCTGTGATAAGTTACTATCCTAGTCTTAAGGGGTAAATCCTCCTGTATCGTGCTGGATTATTCTTTTGAAATTTGATTCCATCCTCCCCAACACTTTTGGTGATAACTGTCTTTTTTCCTTTTTGTGAAATATCCTTTTGAATTGGATTGGAATGGTATAAACTTTTACATCCATTTGATAGACTAGAAAACTGAGATGCAGAGATAGCAAGTGACTTATTAACCAAGAACAAATGGAAACAATGTGATGAAATAGTACACAAATATTTGACTCCTGACTTCTGGTTCAGGGATTTATTTTTTCCTTCCCTCTACTTTCTTCTGGGAAATTTTCATCATGCAACTATTCCAACCATTAATTCTTTCAGTTAATCTTACGCTATTTCACATAACCTAAGAAAAGTGTCTTGAAAGCAGGATTTTCTATTTTATTTTTTAAATTTATTTTTTATTTTTTGTCTTTTTGAGACAGAGTCTCACTATGCAGTTCAGGCTGGCCTTGAGTTCACTTTGTAGCCTAGGCTGGTCTCGAACTCGCAACCATCCTCCCACCTCAGCCTCCTGAGTGCTGGGATTACAGGCATGAGCCACCATGCCCAGCTCAGATTTTCTATTTTAGTCATACCATTAATGCTAGTTAAAATCCTAATTCCTAGTGCTCTCCTGTTTTTGTTGTTGTTTATTTGTTTTAATTCTGCTCACCCTTGCAACTGTATTTAACAATCACGGGGCTTAGGGAAAGAGTGGGATGGATGTCGGAGGGGTCAGAGCAAAGGTGATGAGTGGACAGTGGAGCCAGAGTCCAGAATGGGTGGATTTGAGACGGACCTGGCCCCTTGGTTTGAATTCCAGGTATGAAATCTCTAAGGCAGTTTGCAGCATATTCCTGGAATACTGGGCTGAGCACATACTGATAGTGATCAGCACATGGGTGATAGCACAGTTCTGAGAATAGAAGAGATCACTTGAGAGTGTGTGGGATCAAAAAGAAAGGAAGGTGAAATGCACCGACATTTCTGGGGAGAGAAGAGGCATGCAGGAAGAGCACAGAAAGAAATCAGGGGGAGAAAGAGAAAAGCAAAGGAGTGCAGTATCCTGAAAGCCAGGGAGGAGGAGCGTTATGCTCCATTATTACCTGCAAGTGTCTCCTGGCCTCCCACCCCTCACCCCTCAGCTGCTCACGTAGCAAACTGCTTCTGGCCAGGAGAGAGTCTCCTCAGCCATCTCCTGACTTCTAATCTTGTTGTCCCCTCCACACCTGGGTGGGCCTTCTGTCCCCCAGTGGCTGGAGTGCTTTCCACAGAGTTGGGGTTCACAATCAGATCACATGTTTCTCTGCTTGAACTCCTCCGATGGATTCCATTGCACTTGGATTAAAATCCAAGTTTGTTGTCAGGACCTGCCCTGTTGCTAAGTTCTCCAGCTCAGTCCTGGACCATTCTCCACTGATTCCACTAAGCCCAGCTCCTAGGGCTCACGTCTGTTCTTTGAATATACCATGTCCTTTGCTTGCCTTTGCTCTGTGGAACATGGTCTGCCAGCACTTATGCAGGGCTGGCACTTTGCTTCAGCCAGGCCTCTTTGGAAGCAGCACCTCTTCAACGAGGCCTTCCCTGACCACCCCATCTATGTAGCTGACACCCAGTGTATTAGTTAGCTAGGGCTGTGTAACATAACACAACAGAACAAACATGGAAATTAATCATCTCTCAGCCTGGAGGCTGGAGGTCTAAGGGCAAGTTATTGCCTCTTCTGATGGCATTGAAGGTTCCTCTCTCCGAGGCTTTATCTTGGGCTTCTATGTGGCTGGCTCGTCCCTTTGTCCTGTCATGTTGTGTATCTCTGTGTCCAAATTTCTCCTTTTTTTTTTTTTTTTTTTTAGACTATCAGCCACATTGGAGTAAAACCCACCCTAACGATTTCAGTTCAACTTGAATACTTCTATAAAGAGAGCTCAGGGGCTAGAACGTCAATGTATAGGGAAGAGGGCTCAATTTAACCCATAAAACGGATACACATGGCTACATCTTGTTAATGGCATCTGTCCCTACCTGAAATTACATTGTTCATGTTTGACTTGTGTTATATTGTTTGCCTCTGAAATCTCCACAGAAAAGGAAACATGTCTGTCTCTATAGCAGAATCTGCCTGTGCCCATGACCTATCTCTGTTACCATAGATACCAGCAGCTTCTCACTGCAGGCATCTGCAATTTCCTGTCTGAGTCTTCCTGCAGCACGCTTGCCCTCACACGACTGAGAAAGACAGGAGGTTCTGGGAAGGCAAAGATGGGTGAGAGCTGTGGAGGAAGACCCCTGGCCTCAAGAGGGAGAATGCTGATTGCTTTCAACCATTGCTGAAATACCCCAAGCCTGACTGAGGTAAATTACCCAGAGTGCTCATGAACTCATGAGCATGTCTGTGTTGGGCTCCTTCACCTGACCTGTCTACTTCCTGACTCCCAAATCGGTGTTTCCAGAGGTCACTTTCCATGTCAATTATTTACATTTAACTTTTGCCCTTAGCTCTGCTTCTCAGGAGAACCCAATCTAGAAGGACTTTATCACCATTGTCCTGGGGCTTAAACAGCCCATAATATAATAGTTATCACAGTGTCCAATGAATCATGATGAGTGAGCTGACATAGGGAGGTGATTGTTGACCCTGTCAAATGCTACAGATCTAAGAGAGTCTATGAGAGGGAACTTAACAAAAAGAACAATTCGGTAATTCTGAGGTCATTGGTGGCTGGTGAGAGAGGAATTTTTTAGAAAGGTAGGGGCAGAAATCTCACTTGGGTGCATAACATGAGTTGAAAAATATAGCCAGTAACAGATGGGAAGAGTTAACTTTATATGATAGCAGAATGGAATTTTTTAAAAATGCGAAATATTTGAGTATATTTGAGGCTGATTTAATGACATAGGAAAGAATGAAGATGGAAAACTATGAATCAGACACTTGTGTGATAAATTTGTCACTGAGGTAATGAGTACAGATAGAAAAATTGGCCCGAAGAAATAGAAACTTATCTTCCAAGAAACGAACTAGGAAGCAAGAATTACTAGACATAAATATGAACATAAACACACATACACAGTAATATCCATTTTTCTGATTTCAAAAACACTTGCCAATGTCTATTGGAGAATATTAGGAAAATAGATAAAATAACTAGCATGTACTGAATAGTTAAAACATCCCTGATTCTGATACTTTCTGCATAATAGTTCCTTTCCTCTTCCAACTACCATTAGAGGTAGAAACAGTTACCATATTTTTGTTATAAGTGAGAAAGATTAAGTATACTGTCTGAGGTCACAAGACTAGTTTATGTTGGAGCAAGGATGTGAGCTGACATCTGGTTCCAAAATCTTTCCATGTTATAGGCAGAGAAAAGCCCGAAGAGGAATCATCTATCCAAGAAAGTAAATGGAATTCTTAGATTTGATTCAGAAATCAATAGCAGCTCAGTCTTAGTAGACAAGTAGGCAGTGATGCTGCAAAAGGAGCTGGGGTAGGATGCTGTGCTGGACTTCTTGATGACACTTTGAAGCTGCTGCTCCTGGGAAAGGAGAATGGGCCTGCCGTGGAACTAGGAGCAGAACTAAAGAGTCGGATGGACGCTGAAGATTTGGGAGGATCAGCAGGCACAGCTAAGTGAGTGTCTCTAAGGTCACTGGACTTTTTGGTAGGATTGCCATGAGAGGTCACAGAGGGTTAAAGAAATGGAGAGAGAGAGAGACAGAGAGAGAGAGAGAGAGAGAGAGAGACAGAGAGAGACAGAGAGAGACAGAGAGACAGAGAGAGACAGAGAGAGACAGAGAGAGACAGAGAAAGAAATATGATTGCATCTTCAGGTGGGATTCTTGAATGTAGATCTTGACTCTTAAGAGTTTAGAGCTAGGAATTTACAAAGAGGTGAATCCAGAAAAAAGCTAATAAGAGAGACACATGAGACAGGAAAGGGACTAAGGGGCAGCACTGAGAACACACAGAGCTTACTTCTCCTGGGCAGTCTTGAGCCATCGTGAAGAGACACCAAAGTCAATCCCCTGAGGATGTCTCTGTACCACTGTGTGCAACAATTTTCATCTTCTGTTGGCTAGGCTCTGTGTTAGTCAGCTATCCATTACTGTGCAATATACCTGAGAGTAACAGTTTAAAGGAGGGAAGATTTATTTTGGCTCATGGTTTCACAGGGCTCAGCCCACGGTCACCTGGCGCATTACTGCTGGCCTGTGGTGAGGCAGAGCCCCCGGGTAGAGAGGCCTGGCACAGGAGAGCTGCTCATGTCACAGCACACAGGAGGCGGAGAGTCAGAAGAGAAGAGCCCTAGTGAAGGAAGTAAGGACAAAATAAACCCCTCACGGCCCCAGAGACCTCCTTCGTCCAGTTAGGTCTGAACTTTTCAATGGATTAACCAGTTAATGAAGTTAGAGCCTTGTGACCCAATTATTCCCCATTTTGAACTCAAGAGCATTTGGGGTTGTTATTCACAGGACTGTTTCAGCGGCATCACGGTCTGAGAGCTGCCACACATGTAGACCCTGGTGGTCAGAAAGAGTTCTCAGGCAAAGCGATTCTGGCCATTGGCACTCACACCTACCAGTCTCCCCAGAATGTGAGCCCTGTGGGCACAAAGGTGGGGCGTCAGCTGCGTCTCCAACAGGCTGTTCCGGGACAGGTGTGGAGCTGGAGCTGACCGGCAGCCTAACTGTGAGGAGATTGCAAGCAGGGAGAATGTCCTCAGGACATAATAATGTCCTCTATTATTTTGATAGAGGAGACTGGCACATGGTTTAAAACTCAAGAATGAAAGAGCATACAGTGAAGAATAAATCTCCTTTCTTATCACTCATTTTTATCTCTGACTATCGCTAGTTTCTTTCATATTCTTTTAAAAACACCACAATAGACATTGTGGGTTGTGTTTGTACATGTCTGTGTATTATAGGAATAAATGTAGTTCATACATATGTGTGCATATCTGCATGTATATCACTTTCTGCATATGTATGTATTTATAACATGCACGCATATACTATCATTTTGCCCTTCTGTGTATGTTGGGGAACTTTTACCTCGCAGTGTATGGATGTGCCACATTTATTTATTCATATATTGACTGTGCCAGGGATAGAACCCTGGGACTCATGCATGCTAGGCAAGTGCTCAGCCACTGAGCTCCAATTCCAGCCTTGTTTTAGTTTCTGTTGTAGTTGTTTTGTTTCTGAGACAGGAATCTCAGTGTAGCTAGGGCTGGCCTCAAACTCAATCCTCCCACCTCAGCTTCCTGAGTGGGATTCCAGACATGTGCTACCACACCCACCAATCCTGTCCTGCAGTCTTTAAAAATTACTGCACAGAGCTCAGTTTTATAGATCTATCACAGTTTATCTACTGAGTGCTTTGTTGATACGTCACTCTCTAATTCTTTCTTCTTTCCTGAACAAAGTGTATGCGAACTGCTGAGCACACTGGGTCAAAGGACGTGCACCCTGAAACCTGGCAGGGGGCATGGAACTTCCTCAGCTCCACGCTCCCACATGAGGCCAAGGAATGGAAGTAGAGAGAGCAGGAAGTGGAAGAGCAGGGCAGGTCCAGGGTGGGACCCCTCGGGAAGCTGCTGGTGTGAGGTGGAGGAGAAGCAAAGGTCAGCAAGCAGGGATGTCCAGGGACTGCGTAAAGAGTGACTCATCGGGTGACGAGGCCGCCAGTCCTTCCTGTCTTTACTCCTGATGCAAGGTCCTGCTAGCTTTCACTTCCCTTTCAAACTGGCAGGAGAGGGCCGGGATTTCTCCTGGCCTACTGTCTTCTCTATGGGCAGCAAACCTCAGACTTGTTGCCTAGGAGGGCGCTGGCCATGATGGTTCCATCTGTGGCGACAGCCTCTGTGGCAGCCAGGTGGGCAGGGCGGCTTCCCTGCTCCTCCAGCTTCCATGAATATCAGTGAGGCCTGTTGTCACTGGTTTGGCATCTTTCTTTCTTTCTTTCTTTTCTTTTTTTTTTTTTTTTTTTTTTTTTTTGTCTTTTTCATTTTTATTGGTACCGGGGGTCGAGGCAGGTGCTTATGCCGCTGAGCTAAACCCCCAGCCCCGGTTTGGCATTTTTCAAACCAACCCGGACCTGGGGCGTCCCCTACCCAGAGTTGATGTGCAGGCTTGGTTAGGAGCCAGTAGCAGGCAGTGGAGACTGGGGAAACACTGGTGAAAACCAGAGATGAGTTCTTTCCTCTCATGTAACATGGAGTCCAGGGATGAGTATTCCACAAAAGTCACAGCGACTCTGCAAAGTGGTTTGTGCCTCAGGCTCCTTTGCTCTTTATGATCTCCCTCTCCAGCGACAAAGGTCTTCTAGCTTCTGGAATGGCTGCAGGAGCTCTAGCCATTGCAGCTATGTTCCGTGCTGGAAGGAGGTGAAGATCAGAGTAAAAGGGAACATGCCTGATGAAGTGGCGTCTCTAACCCATCTCTTAGGGAGCCATCCCAGAAGCTCCACTGAGTACGGGAAACTTGCACTTCATTGGATGGCTCGTCTTGATGTCACCACCTTTATCTACAGCAAATTCAGGAATTTTTAATTGGGCTTATTGCTGCCCCCAACAAAGGTTTTGTTACAAAGAAAAAGAAGCAAATGGATGTTGGCTAGGGGACTGGCATAGGCATTTTACACTTTTAAAATTATGCTTCTTTTTTTATTGGGATAAAATGCATAATTTTGCTATTTAGCCCTTTTCATTGTACCGTTGCATTAAGTACATTCACAATGTGTCACCTTCACGGTTGTTTCCTATTTCCAGAGCCTCTGCACCAGGTGGTAACACTGCACTCACTAAATAATAAGGTCCCACTCCCCTCTCCTCGGATACCAGTAACTTCTATTCTATCATCCTTTTTTTTTAAAGGTTTATTCGCATTACAGCAAGTGCCAAGCTTCATTCCTTTTCATCACTGAATTACATCCCCCTTGGTGGCTATGCTATGCTACACTGTGATGGTCCATTTATCTGTCGCCGAACACAGGAGGGCTTCCAGCTTCTGAGCGCCCTCCTGAAGATGCTAGGCTCTGGGTGTGCCTGCATTCTGTGGTAATTCTACGCCTAACTTCTGAGCAGCTTCCAGACACACTGCACAGTTTCTATTCCATTTAGTCTCCACAGATGCGGAGGTCATCTGCTCTGGGTCCCCAGAGCAGTCAGTGGCTTCCCCAGCCAGGGATGAGGCCCCCCGTGCCCAGTGTGATAGACACTGATGCTCACTTGGAGCCACGGCCCATGTGAGACATGAGACACCAACACAGGAGGCTAAGTCACAGGTCTGTCCCGTTCTTCTCTCCAGAATCAGAGCTGCACCATTGACTACTGGCCCTGCCTCGGGAGCTCCCCAAGCAATTTTGGGGAGCCTTCTGGGTCTAGATTCCTTCACCCATCCAGACTTGTGAAGATCACGTGAGGAAGTTCCAGGAAGGAACAGTGTCCATCCCCTTGCTCATGCTCAGATCAACCTGTCACCACCTCCTAGCAGAGAGAGACAGAGACAGAGACAGAGACAGAGCAGATGGCTGAATCGGTTCCACAACACTAGGCCTGTGGGCCTTAGCACAGTGGGTAAGAACGTGGTTTCCCAAGCTAGATAGGTTGATTTTACATTCACCCCTGCTGTGTTTTCCTAGCACGACCTTTGCTGAAATCACCTTCCCTAAGCCTCAGGTTCTCATCTGGAGACCGGGATTCACGGTGCTTTCACTGCTGGCAGGCTTGCTGAGGCTCACCTGCATCTCTGCGTCACCAGGACGCTTCTGCACAGGTGGCAGCGGTCTTGACACCTGGTACGCAGCCACGTCATCCTCCATGCCGCCACAGGTAACAGCAGACAGATTCTTAGTCAGGAAACAAAAACGAGGATCCCAAAAAGGGCTGGGATGGAGCTCACCCGCGAAACCAAAGCAAATGAGCAGAAAGCAAAAACCAGAATGAATGCTGCAGCATCCCGAGAGATGCAGCCAGGTGGGTGGAGAAGTCGCTCAACTGTGTCTTGGCCCAACAGCGCATCTGGGAAAGGCTGACCCGCGGACCTCTCTTTCTCACTGTGGCTGTGGTTCCTTCTACCAAGTGGGAATTTACTGAGGCAGAAGCCGGATTCGAGAATGAATTACGCCTGGAAGAGCGCATGAAGATGCAACGACCTGAAGAGCCGAGGACGATCGCGGAGCCCGAGGGCGAGGGTAGAGGAGGAGCTGGGCCTCCGGTGGGCCCACCCGCACCAGGCACTGCCGCCCGCCAGGGCAATCAGCAAACCGCAGCACTGATTTTAAAGTGTCAGGAAAGGTTCCTGCAAATGGTGACTCCAAGCCCTCCCTTGGGACCACCCCCTGCGACAGGGGACAGTGACAGGGCTTGCAGCGCAGCCCAGTTCTCCAGGAGCAGGGCGAGCGCGTTTTCCGGTCCCTTGGCGCCATCTGGGAGCGGACGTGTGTTACTGCAGGTACTGGAGCGGGGCGCCTCCAGATCTATGTGGGACTTGCATTTTTTAAAAGTACTCATACTTTCCTTTTTCTGTGTATGCTTTTGGTTTTACTAGGACCAACACTTTTCGTGATTATTACTAGTTATGGCTTTGGAGTAAGTGGGGGGGGGCATTTTTCACTGAGATACAGAGGTCCAGGAGGGAAAACCTTGATCCAAAACCCGGAGTCCATTTGCTAATGTATCTTTCATTGACAGCAAATTCTTCCCTTGACATTCAACGATCAAGATGTCTTTTAAAAAATCCTCCGAGGCTTGCATTTTCCCAGAGTTTGCAGGAGAAGGAACCTCGAGGTTGGAGTGGCCGCTGCTTCCGGTCATCCTCATGTTTTGTCTTAACTCCAGCCCGGAGTCTGCAGGGGCAGGATCAGCAGGTGTGGCAGGTGTGCGGGGAAAGCGGACTGGAGGAGGTTTTGGGTTTTGAAAAACTAAGTTTCTTGTGGGGCTGAGTTGTGGAGAGCGCCAGTTCCCTCTGCGCGCCCGGCTGCGGTAGGAAGGGCTCCATGCAGAAGGCAGGTGCCTTCCCACAAGACTTCTTCGAACCGGGCAGCTTCCTTGGTCTCCCTGTCTGTGCCACCTACCTCTTTCCCGGTGAAGTCCCTCGCCTCCTCTTTGGTCCAGCCCCGTTGGTCTCTGAGTTTCTGGAAAGCACCATGCTGACTCCCATGAGCGACTTTTATGTCTTCAGCTCTCCCCAGCTCTCCTTGTCCTGGTCACCCTCCTCCAGGCTTTGCTCACTTCCCCAAGGAGGCTTGACGTCTCAGCAGGCCCTACCTCACCTCACATGAGGTTTGCCCCGCTCCTCTGGAAATCATGTCAGGCTTGTGGGAGTCTGTGTCCAGCATCAGTCTCCTTTCTGTTCCAAGTACAGGGCTCTGTCTGTACTGCGTTGTTCTGGGAGGGTCAGGACGGGAAAGCAACGGCAAACCTGAACACACTCCCAAGTGTATTTGGAGGTTCATTTCAGAAGCAGAGCCCAAGGTGACCAAACGTGCCCAGTGACTGACTCACTGCAGAATACTGTGGGCTCTGTTTTCCCAGCACAGCAGTGAGGTGGCCCTGTGTCTGGTTCCCACCCTGGTCCTGTGAGTGAAAGTCTGTCTTTCCTCCTATTCCCAAGTGGGGAGCAGGGTGGAGACTGGTTAGAGGCCTGTGCTGGAGCATAACAAGACCCTACCCTCAGGAAGCGGGGCAGGGAACTGTTCTCTAACAGAGACAAACTACTTCCTGATTTCTGCAGATAATTGGAAAGATTATGTCCACAGCACAACTTTTTTTTTTTTTACTTTAAAGGTGAAAAATGGAAAAGATTCCAAGACACTAATTTGATTTGCAGAATTTTGGGCAAATTGGAAACTGAGTCCAGGAGAAAGGGCAAATGTTAGGCCCAGAACAGAATCTAATAGGTTCTGAAGGATGGCCTGGGGCTGAGGAGTTCCTGGCACAGTAGTTGAGTTGTCAGCGGGTCCCACGCTCAGCACTGTGAAGACGGCTGTAGAAAACTGTTCCCAGCGTTTCGGAGAGAACTTGTCTCAGATGTCCCAGGGCTGTGTGAGGGTCCTGTCAGGGTTATTTGATGCTCCTGAGAGAATTGCCTTTGGTTGCCAGCAAGAAGCATCTGGTTTTGCAAAGCTGAGATAAAAATAGGAGCTGGCATTTATCTGCAGGTCTGGGCATTGGACTGCAGATTGCCCAAGAGAGACATGAGAACGCCTGAGTGCTGGGGAGGTCTTGATGGTTGTACCGTGGTAATAGCTGGTTTCCCGGGGAGTAAGGCCAGCAATAACAGGCTCACTGACATCCCCCATGAGTTTAGACCCTCCTCCACCACATGGGAGAGATGCTCTACATCTGTAGACTTAGCTGCAGTCTTTAAATCCATTCCGGCTAACACCACAGTGCTTGTTTTGACAGGAGAAAACCCCAAGTGTGGCATTTAGGAATATGTATTCAATTTTCCTGGTCATGCAACATTGCTAAATCACATGGTCAGGTATGATCAGAGTGATTACTGTCCTGCTCCAGTGCCAATTTTCTATACTAGTTAGCTTTGCTGTCACCGGGACACAATATCACACATCCAGATTTAAAGGAGGGCACAGACCTCAGGGTCTGTCTGTGATCATCTGGCTCCAAGGCAGAAGCGTCATGGCAGGAGGGTGTGGCAGGGCAGAGCTAGTGAATGGTGCCAGAGAAGAAGGGGCAAAGGATCAGATGCGATACCAAGGTGCACTTTCATAACCGTCCCCGACAGTCCCCTGGGTGGCTCCCAAGCCAATGCAGTTCACCCAACCCAGTGTAACTGTCGTATCCTATCCCTTGTCAACTTGACATTCAAGTGCACAACCTTAAACCACACATGAGGTCATAATTCTGCCTCACGTGATACAACTATCTTGCATACAACCAGAACCACAACAATCCCCTCCCCAAAGCCCCCTCAGTTCTAGCATATTTCAGATGTCCAAATCTATGTCTCTGCTGAGACTCAAGGCAAACTCTCAGCTGTGAACTTCTGTAAAAGTGGAAAGCAAGTTACATAATTAAAAACTGGTTGTATCAACAGGCAGAATGGCACAGATTAAACACTGCCATTCCAAAAGGTGGGGGGGGGGGACGACAAAGGAAAGAGAAAAGGATTGAGCTAAAGAAAAGCTGAAACCCAGTATGGCAAATGGCCAAGACTTAGAGTTCCATGTCAAGCATCCAGGGCACATAGTGGTAAGATGCAAGTTCCAAAGGGCTTGGACAACTTTATCACTATATCCTTACTGTTTGTAGCCCACATGCTACTTTCTTATGCTGGCTGTACTTATGGCCTGCAGATTTCCTCAGCAGACATTCCACACTCTTAGCATCTCTGACTTCCTAGGGTCCCAACTATACCTTTGGCTCCACAACTTTGTGCGCTGCCTCTCAGGGACTCTTTGCCTGTCCTATGCCTTCTTTTGAAATGTGGGTGGAAGCCTCTCTAACCTACAACTCTTGCATTCTATCTACATGCTGGTAAAAACAGCATCATGAGGACAGTGCTAAGGTCAGCTGTCAGAAGGAGCAGTATCCAGGCCCATTTGGACCCAACTTTATACATGGAATCTTCTGGACACAAATTTAAGTTTATCAGATATTTCTACTGTGCCTTTTGCCACCAGCGCTCACCATAAACCTAGCTAAAAGCAATCAGCAGTATCCATGCTACAGCCTGGATGTTGGACTGCTTCCAAATTTCATCTGCCAGATCAATTAGTCTACCACTCTTAGTCTCAGTCTGCTATAATCTCAGGATGTGGGTAAAATGTAGACAAAGTTTTTGCCAGATTGTAACACATATGAGCTGTAGTCCAACTGCCAATGATATCCATGTTCCCTCCTTAAACCTCTTCAGTCTGGCTTTAACTGACTATGTTTCTATCAGCATTCTGTCTTTGGAGCTCTGTGACAAGAATTACCCACGAAACTCTGCTTGTATCATTCTAAGGCTTTTCTAGTCCTTCAAACCTTTCCAACATTTCCTCCAAGCCAGTTACAAAAGCTTCTGTGCCATGTCAGGTGCAGTCACAGCAATGATTTCACTTCTCAGGTATCAGTTTTGTTGATTAATCAGTTTTTCTGTTCCTGGACACAATACCTGACACCCACAATTTAAAGGAGGAAGGGTTTAATTTGGCTCATGGTTTCTGGGGAGTCAGTGCATGATTGGCTCCCAGGCAGGAGCCTCGTGGTTGGAGGACCTGTGGAGAAGCTGTTTGTTTTGCAGTGGCCAGGAATCAGAGCAGGAGAATAAGTGCTGGAGAGGCAGGGACTGGCAAGGGACCAGGTGTGGTACCCATGCTTCTTTGACCCACCCAGACCCCTCCCAGAAGTGTACTCCACTGATCCACTGGGTGGCTCCCAGGCTAATCAACCTTACACAATCAAACTTAGCCATCATGCTTACCAAACCCCATTTGGGACTTCACATGTGATACATCCTTGATAAAATTTTGTTGAATTCTTTAAGAGTGAGAAGTCTGAACCACTTATTTGAATATCTCTAGAGTTATGCCAACAGAAATGGGAACCTTATTCAAAACAGACTGAGACAAAGTCCCAAGGGATCACAGATTTTCAGTTTGTGGTTTTAAATAGTCACAGTTCATGGGCACTGATTGCTGGCTGTCTCTCTATACTTCCATATTAAGTACAGTGTGGTTAGTTGCTTTGATCTGTTTTCTTCTGTGCTTCACTGAAATGTAGCTCTGTGCCCATTTGCATCTCCTAGCTGACCACTCTGCTCTAGTTGCCTCATCTGGAAAGTGACTGAGATATTAGAAGTTCTGCCTCCCTACATAGATGGGAAGGCCAGCCATCTAGTGGCAGTTCTGATCAGGAGGAGGATTCACTTTAGGTTCTCAGAATCTTTCAGAATTCTTAGCTGTAGGCCACACAACAGACCCCCCTGACTTCAACTCATGAATCAAAATGACTCTGGGTTGTTCACAGTGACTACCAAGCTGCAGAACCAGATGTGGCACTGATGTGCAAGGGCGGAATGCCCTGTCGTGATGAAGATGACTTTCCCACTGTCCTTGCCAGGTGCTGTGCTCTGCCACAAACACATTGGAATGTCTGCTATATCAAGTAGCATGGGAACAACGCTGCAGCAATGGCTGCCAGGGAGAAAACGACCTGCCAGCGCCTCTAGAGAGGGTCTCGGAGCTGCTGACTGGTAGGTCTTGGATTCTGTGCCCCTAAGGTCTGCAAAAGACCCTGGAAAAGGTATCAAATCTGGCATTTCAGCTTTTATAGTGGAAAGCGTGCTGTACCTCCCGTGGGAATTCATAAGAACAGCAGCTCTGACAAGATCCCAATGGCAGACACTGAAAAGGAATGATTATGTCTGCACCATCCATTGAGTGGCACCAAGCTCCTGGCCCCGGAAGAGGGAAGCAAAGCTTGCTGCACCTATTACTAAAAACTGCACCAAACTGAAACAAAAATTGACACTACTGTTACTAATTCTTTGTTAATTATAACAAAAGATGCCTTATTATTGATTATTCTTTGTTGCTTACTTTTGAAAATTTTCATTACCATGATAGTTATTTCAAGAATAATTATTTACAGTTTGCAGGTGAGGAATTTCAGCTTCATCCAAATATCTTCTTTAAGAGAATTTTGCTCTGCCAGCCTCTCTGCTGAAGCCTTCGTTACAAATATGATAGTAGTATCTGGAATGGCTTATTTTACATTCATGAGGATTTCTAAATCATTCTAGCAACATTCAACTTGGAGAGTTTCAGCTCTTAAAATTTCTGTAGAGGATAATTCACCCAACTTCTCCTTAGATTTTATTTTAAAAAATCTAAGTAGAAATGAGCCATTTGGCTTTATTTTTGATTTTTTAAAAAGGTGACATATTTCACTACACTTGTACTGTGTCATTTTGTCACCCAAGGTTTCTCATTTACTCTTGCACAAAGGTGAAGTCTCAGAGCACAGGACATGAGGCAAATTGGTGAGAAAAGGAGGGAAGTGATGGGAAGGGTGAGAAGCCAGGGAGCAGGGCTTCCAAGCGGGGCTGCACTGGCTGTCCTTCCCTCCAGAAAGCACACTCCTCCACCTCAGGTGACACCGGCCCTATTATTTCAGACAGTGGTTCCAGTTCCCCCACACTGTTGTAATGAACAAATTGGGAGATTTCTACCTTACCACTGCTAGTAGCATGTCCTGGTCAAAGAAGCCTAGGAGGCAGACAGATGAAGTAGAAGAAAAACGCCTTGTATACTTAACTCACAGCATTGATTCATTAATGAATTAATTCATTTTGTAACTGTTTCCTAAACTTCATATTAAGTGCTTTCATTACTTCTAACAGTCCAATCTTGTAAACCCTATGAAATTAACCACACTTGGTGATTTTAGGAGCCAGAACTAGAATTTGAACCCACATCACTTTAATGCCAAGATCTGTGGCTCTGGTCTCTGTCATTCATGACTTTTGGTGTTCTGGAGCTTGATGTGGCTGGTGGATAGTTTCTGTCCTCAGTGGTTTCTGGATGCCAGAAAAGAGATGCATGGTAGAGTAGGATTTCTTCTGTAATACCAGCATCTGCTGGAGCCCAGAGGACAGGCATCCAGCCTGATATCTGGGTGGAAGGTTTTTTGGAAGAGGTAAAACTTGAAGTACGCAATGAAGGATGCTTTTCCACAGGGCAAGCAATGCGTACAGGTGTGAGAATGTGAAAAACCATTGGCGTGGCTGGTGTGCAAGGTAAGTATGTGGAGGTGGGGCTGGGGGAGAGACTAACACAAGGCTAGAAAGGTATAGCGGGGCAGTGTGGGTGAAGAAAAGTTTACAGATGGGAGAGGAACTTGGAGACGGGGTGTGGGGAATGAGGGATGCATTAATTCCTTATTTTACTTATCATGTTTAATGAATGCCCGCTATAAGGGACTAGCAGAAAGGGATGTAAATGCAGGGGAAAAGAGAGACATCATTCCTGTCCATAATTTGTGCAGTGTATAAATAGGATAGTGAAAACCACAGGTTTCTAGTTTGGATAGTGGTGATGGGAAACTCAGAAGAAGCAGTTGGTTGATGTGGGGAGATGCCTGATCTTTGGAAGCATCAAGTTTGACATTTCTGCACAAATATTCATGGGCTGGTGCGAGGCACACAGGATTTGTCAGTGAAGATTTAGAACAATGGGTAGAGATACTTATATGTTCCTTTGTTGTCCAGTCAGTGCACATTGAAGATTTGTGCTCTGATCTGGGAATGATCTCTTTGGGATCTTTATTGGCAAATATGCAATTCCCAGCCAATGTCACCTCTTCTACAATGAGGAAAAGATAATAATCTTATTGTCACAATCCCAGGGCTCTTCTGAGCCTGCTAGTATTGAAGCAATAATTTCCCAGCGTTTGCAGGTCCCTAATTTGTTTATTGCTGCTGACAGCATTCTTCATGGCACTGCAGCATCCATCAGGCTGCCTGTGACTGTGCTCTCTGGACCAGCCAGAGAGCTGTTACCATGTCTCACTGATGACTTCAAACACAAGTCTCTTACCCAGAGTAAGGGATGATAATCTGTTATCTAGTCATGTTCAGAAAGTCACTGTGGAATGTGGAACAACACATCTCCAACCATTGCTTTTGAGCTTTTTCAGGAATGATCACTGCATTCCTGGGATGCAACCCATTCCACTGTGATTGCGTTCCTGTCTTCCATCCTCTGCCTAAAGCAGGAAGGAGAGGTGAGGGCCTCACAGACAGGCCAAGTGAGTGGCTCCTTCACATGTCCACATCAAGGATCACTTAACACTGACCTGGGGGAGCATGAGGCCTCCCTGTCAGGTGAGAGCAAGAGACTGCATCAAGCAGAAGGGCCGGTGGCGGTTCAGGCACTAGCACTGAGGTGGGCGATAAGCAGCACCTTCATGCCTGCTTCCTCTTAGCTGTAACTGAGGCCTCAGGCAGACAGGTCTGGGCCAGGCTTGGGCCTGCACATGGGCGGGCCTATGGGTTAGGGTCACGGTGACTCCAGCCAGGCCTCTCCTTCAGGCTTCTTAGGCCTGAATCAAGGTGTGGACTAGGATATGTTGTTTCTGGGGGATGTACACATTTGCTAGGCTTTCACAACTGGTAGGAGTTAGTTCCACACCATTGTGGGAATGAAGCTCCTGCTTCTTTGCTGGATGTCTGTGAGGATTTATTTCCAGCTTGCAGAGCCATAACATTACTTAGATCATGGTGCCTTTTCCCATTTTCAAAGCCAGCAACAGTGGGTCAGGTGCTGCCTCACGCTTCTAGTCTCTGATTTTTCCCTCTGCTTCATTTCTGCTTCCGGTTAAAAAAGTCCTCTGCTTTTTTAGGATTCCTGTGATTAGAGTGGTACCACTTGGATAATCCATACTCATTTACCTACCGAAACTCATAATTTAACCACATCTACTTGTCCTTGTTATGAAACACACTCTTTTTCAGAGTTGCGAGGACTGGAGTGGGGCCATCTTTGCGGGCTATCATTCTGCTGGTCTCAAGGATCGCTGGTCGTTCTGGGGACCGTGGACCGGCACCAGGACCGTGCCGACCCATGAGAGAAACATTTGATCAGCAGCCAGGAACAATCCACCCACCAGGCTGCCCTCTTGGGGTGAACCTGGTTGCCTGGCCTGGGGCCACCACATGGGCCTGAGTCCCAGAAAGCCTTAGGCCCTGTGGTCCACTCCACCACATACAGTAGGGGTTCAGGACAGAGGTTTAGGGAACAACCCCAAAGAGTGAAGCAGGAACTAAGACCAAGGTGGATCCTTCTCTGGGCCCCTGCCTTGACGGGAATGCAGATTCTGTGTGTTCTCAGGTACTGAGGGGGACTTAAAGAAGGCTTTGCAACGTTCAGGGCCCCCTGCCCTGTGGAGCCCAGGTTGGGCCCTGCTTACCTTGGGTCTAAGGACAAAACAGCCTCCGCTTCCAGCAGCTGAGCTGAGAAGAGCAATCTTATGTTTCATGTAGGCTTTCACTTCAGCCAGCACTGGTTCACTTCCTAGATATCCCTCATATGGGCTGGATGACCTTAGTTCTGTCAGTTAATTATGTGGAAACCTCATCTTCTTTCTCTGTAATAAAATGAAGATGATGCTGAACAGGTATCACAGAAAATGTTAAGTAACTGCTCTCTAGGAAAGAAAAGGATTCCTAGTGCTTGTCCATTTCTTTTTTTCTTTTTTCTTTCTTTTTTTTTTTTTTTATCGGTACCAGGGATTGAACTCACGACTGCCTGCTTGCAAGGCAGGTGCTTATGCCGCTGAGCTAAATCCCCAGGCCCCACTTGTCCATTTCTATGGTGTACATTCTCCCAGTGGCTAATTTCAAACTACCACTGTGGTGCTACCGATTGTGGAGCTGGGAAGAAACGCTGACAACCAGTTCTCCTGAAAAGGTGCAAGCTGGCTCCAGCGTTCACTGACTGAGCTCTTACCACGTGCCAGGCACAGAGCACAGCGCTGGAGATAGAGTGATAAACATAAATGAAACTTAGAAGTCCTCTTCTCTGTATTCTTCTTTCCATCATCAAATGAAAGCATGAGTCTCCCAAATACTTGGCAAATAAGATGTAGTTCCGGGTAGAGAAGTATATGAACTCAGTGACCCCTCACAGTGCCTCTCAGCAGGGGAGTAAAAATGACTTCTGGCTTCTTTGCAAGATAGCAGTCTTGTTTCCATAGAGCTGGGCAGGGTATGAAATACTGCTCCTCTCTCTGGTTTGGGGTTTGGTGTTGATGAAGCTGCTTCGTTTCCTGGAGGCGCACTCAGCAGCACCAGGCGAAGGTGCTGGCTCATCCCTTCGTTATCTCGGGGTGCGGTGACCCTGGTGAGAACAAGAGTCATTTCCCAGCTGTGTGAGGTTGCACCCCGAAGCATACACACACTTCATTCTCCCAGGGGATGAGAGTGATGTTGGGGATCCCATCCTGACTGATGCCTAGTAGTCTTAACAAGAGCCCTCCTCAAAGCTGGAAAACTAGTTTTTTAGAAGTTGTGGGAGGAAGCAGGTTGAATATTTGGAACACTTGCGAGATGAATGGGAGAGAAGTAGGCTCTAGCTCATTGCCCTGAGTTACTGTGCTCGCATACTGTAATACACTTTATACCTTTTCTTAGAAGGCAATCTCTTTTTCAGGTTAAATTTCCATATGAGGTGATATTAAGGAGGGGCGGGGGATCAATGCAAGCACTATCGTTACTGTTGTTTAGAAAGGATCACTAAAAATAAAACTAATATCTGCCAGTTCAATATTGTATCCAGTTGAAATTTAATATAAAAATTGGGACCTTGATGGATTTTTTTTTGTTGTTGAATAACATTATGACATTTATTTGGAATGTTTGAGATTTTTCTATTCTGTTTCAAATCACACATGGAAAATTAAAATGTGTATTTAATATGACTTCAAGGCTATGTAAGCCAAACTTCAGAATAAAGGACAAACTTTCAGAATTTCAAACTGGCTCTACAATATAAATAGAGCAAATTAAGATTCAAGGACACTAGAAAAACAACTTCTTTGTATATTTGGAACCCACATGTGTATGGGTGTGGAGTGACTTCATTTCACTAGTACACAGGTACTTGTTTTGCTTGTAAGTGTTTCCACCCTTGAAAACTCTAATTGATTTGCATTTTTAGTTGGTTTCCATAGTCACATTTATCTTAGGGTAACGTGATTTTCCAGGTTGGGTTCACCATTGCAAATTAAGCAACAAGAAATTGAATCAATACTTTTATCTAGTTTTTCCTTATGAAGTTTATTTATTTGCTAAAAGTCTCAAGACAATACTGTACTGCTAATGATATTATGAAATTATAATAAAAGGAAACATTTATTGAATGGTTTCTGTATATTAGTATTACTATTTCTGGTGTGGACCTGTAAGGATGAAAATATATTTTAGAAATTGGTGTATGTTGACAGCATATGGAAACTAGAAAGCTTGGACTGAGTTAAGGGTTCAGTGAACTGTATAAATAAGTTAATTCACTTGAGAACCATGACATAAAGTGTTAACATGGCACTCCAAGAGCATATCATCACAGCCTTGAATGCTAGGGTAAGATGCTGGTATTTATAAATCATTAATGATTTCTCTTTGCCTGAAAAGCTAAAAGTGAGGACAAGGTTGTAGCGATGGTATGATCTGAAGTGCTTTTCAATATGTGTGAAAATATATGAAGATTGGTATGGAACAAAGAGATGACAAAGATGTAAGTTAAGAGCAGGATTACCAAGTAAAATCCTGGAGGCCCAGTTAGATTTGACTCTTGAGTATATTACAACATTTTTAAAAAGTATCAATATGTCTCATAAAATATTTGGGAAATATTTGAGTCATACTTATGCTGAAAAATACTTGCAGTTTATCTGAAATTCCTATTTAATTGAGTATTCTGCATTTTTTATTTGGGAAGCGTGGCAACCCCATAGAAGGGGCCACTGGAATAGTCCAAGTAAGAGGTAATAAAGAACTGACTAAAGTGGCAGAAGAGGAATGTGACAGCAGAGTATTGGATGCAAAGGAATTGAGGAGGTAAAAATCTGTAAAAGAAAATGACATGACATGATATACCATAATAGAAAGATGGGCATGTCACCATAAATGACATGATATACCATAATAGAAAGATGAGCTAGATTCTAATCAGCCAAATTTCTAATCTGGATTTTACAAGGGGAAAAATTGGACAACTGAACATAGAATAGTGGCATTGAATTGATAGCCTTGATTGGTACAGTGAAACAAACATTAACAGACATTCTTGCAAATTCAAATTGAATTTAATTAAAAATTTAATGAAGTCATATTCTTTGAAAGGTAATTAATGTTTTCATAGGTTTATTGAATGGTTTAAATATTTTATAATAGCACTGGGGATATAAGTCAGCTTTCATAAATCAGATAAATAAAAGATCATACGCTTTAGTTTCCCAGAAGCAAACAACAGTGGTGTTTCATTTCAGCTCAGGAAGTGGTCCATGAAAATGAATCTGTTATCAAGCTAGGCAAAATAACTTTTGTCTCATATCAGTCTGTAGTGCTGAAGGATATTTTACAAAATGCTGCATTAAAATTGTTATGCAATATTCCCATTTGATTTTAGCACAAAAGATCTTATACTTTGATCTTAAGATGTACCTATTTCTAAACATATATGGGTATATATTTCAAAATCCTAGGATAAGAGAGAAATTATAAAGATGTCTCTTGAAACCCTTTATCTTTTATAAATTCCATTTCAACTTACTCAAGTATTTATTATATACATATTATGGACCCAGTTTTTACCAATTACAGAAATGATAATGCCTCTCCTCATAATTAAAAAAATTCTCTTATAGGGAAATCAAGTTACAATACAAACTTTAGAGGGAAAAGTTGTGTTTCCTCATTTTCTGCCACCTTTGGCCCTGTTTGCTGCAGTGCTGCAGTAGCTACCAGGGTCCATTTGGGAGACAGAAACCAAACAGCTTCTGTATTGAAACAGAGAAAATTTCACACTAGGAATTGTCATCTGGGCATGACAGGGTTAACCAGGGTATGAGAGGAAGCAAAAGGAGGACTTTGGCATTGTGGCCATGACAACTGTAATTATATCTTTAAGGCTAGAGGAACAGGAAGAAGAAGGAGAAGGAGAAAGAGAAGGAGGAGGAGAAAGAGGAGGAGGAGAAGGAGCAGGAGGAAGAGGAGGAGGAGGAGGAGGAAGAGGAGGAGGAGGAGGAGGAGGAGGAGGAGGAGGAGGAGGAGGAGGAGGAGGAGGAGGAGGAGGAGAGACAGAATTACCAAAGCTTAAAAATTTATAGGCAGAGCTTTGTGTGTCTGGGAGACAAACCTCTGGGCATGAGTGGCCCCCATCTAGCTACTGTGGATGTCTCCAAGGTATGGGGCTGTGAAGCTAGTTCTGAAAATCTGGAAAAGCTGTGGTGAGTTTCATCTGCTGATGACAATTGGAATTGCACCGCTAGGTGAAGGAGTGGGCCTGGGTGGCCTCTGCCCATATGAACATGGACATGAGGCAGACAGGAAAGGGCCACAGCCCTTCTCACTGCAGCCTGATTGTCTCCCTCTAGCATCCTCTGTCAGTAAATCCCAGCGAGGATCCTGCAGTCAAAAGCAGCAACATAGTTTGCAGACTCAGCATCAGCGTCACAAAGCATAGCCAGAGGTGTCAGTTGGAGCTGAGAGACCTTAACTTGGTAATTGTCATGTAGCATTTGTCAGCTTTTCTTCACTGTGACAAAATATCTGACACAAATAACTTAAAAGGAGGGAAGATTTATTTTGGTTTCATAAGTTTAAGTCCATAGTTGGGTGGTTCCATGGCTGAGGACCAGGGGTGACTCAGAGCATCATGCTGGAAGGGTAGTGGGGAAGAGCTTCTCACCTCATGGCAGCCAGAAAGAGGAGAGGAAGAGGGCCCAGGAGAAAATATATCCTCCCAGGGTACCTCTCCTTGTGACCTTTCTCCAGCCTATTCAGCTATGAACTCATCAATGGGTTAGTGTATTGATGAGGTTAGCACCCTCATGATCCCACTACCTTTTTAAAAACCCATCAACTGAAACAGAATCCTTTAAGACGATGAGGCTGTGGATGGACAAATGCTTTGGACCTTCCCCACCAAAATACACATCACCTAAATACTTCTCCTTAGTCACCTTCTGCCCAGCAAAAGCTTTCTAAATCCCTTCAGGTTTCTCACAGCTCTCAGGACAGAGTCAAATCCTCACCAGAACCCCCAGGCCCTGAATGGTTTGATATCTCCCCCCTGTTTCCACCCTCTGTGGCCTGACTGGCTTCCTTTCCAGTCCTTGGATATGCTATGTTCTCATTCCCTTCAGACTTTTGAATACATTACTATTTGTGCTTGGAATGTCCTTTCCTACTTCTTTGCCTGGTTTAGTCCTCTTCAGGGCTGAGACACCACCTCGGAAGTAATGACTTTTGCAGGAGCCTCTGGGAACTCGGAATACGTGATGCACCGCTGACCTCCTTGCACTGCTTGTGATTGGAAGAGTTTGACTGATGTGTATTCCCCAAGTTGTTATGGCGAGTTCCACATGTGTAGATGTAGCATCTATGGTGCTCACCGCTGTTGCCTCAGTGCCATGCCACAGGTGTAGCACCACAAACGAACAAAGTTATCTTGTGACGATGAGGAATTTATTTCCACAATCAAGGATAGTGTGTCCGTTCATTATAAAGAAAACCACTTAGTGATGAACACGCTAAAAGAATGTTGATTCTTCCAGATTCAGGTGAAAGGCAGTAACTCCAAAATGACAGAAGACTTTTCATTTGCAGTCTGTTCTAAGGTCAAATTTCTCTGTACCATTTTTGTTTTCTCAGTTGGCTTCAGCTCCAATACAGACACACCTAACTATGGCCAACATTCATACAGAGGTATATGTGTATGAATAAGTGGTGTGTGTGTTCTTACATTTTTCTTTTTTTAATTCCAAGACTAAAGGGCAGCTGTACTGATTTTTGTATTTGTGCACTGAAATGTTTGTGAAAGCCTGGTTTGCTCAGGCTTTAACAATACCATGAACAGATCATGCACCAGCAAGTCCTATAAGCCCATGTCTGTCTACCTCTACATGAAGTGGAATCTAGTATATACAGCCTGCATCTTTGAGGTTCTAGCAATGATTTTCTGCAGTTTTTCTGCATACAGGACTCCATGAGAACCAGAACAGGTGCACAGGCACAGCACTTTCCAAGTTCATTCTTAGAAAAGAAGCATTTCTTCAGAGGAAGCAGCTTCTACTCACCCTAGGGCAGCACTGTACATTCTCAGAAGAGCAACTTGCTTCCCGTGTGACTTTGGCTCACTTCTGCATTTGTGACTAGGATCTTTACAAACCAAAGGCCTACTCCAGTGATTTCCCCAGAATGACAGATTAATCTGTATCAAAATTTCCTTTGGGTCTCTGCCTCAAAAGACAGTAAAGTGCTTATGGCCTTGAAACGATGGCTCGAGTCTGTCTTTTTCCCATCAATGCTTCAAAGATGTGAAGACTAAGTTACAGTTAGGACTTGCACTTAAGATTCCACGAGTAAAACATCACCAGCAGTTTCTGCAAGAAAGTGTTTTACACGCTTGTTTACCATTTAGTCATCTGGCCCTTCAACTCACATTTGCTATGTATGAAGCTTATGTGGGTACTGGAGTTATTGAGGTGACAGGCTGTGAATAAACAAGCTAATACCGAGCATGATAAGTACCGGGATGAAAACAGAGAGTGATTTGCAGATCTGCATTAGGAAGTGTACCCGTTCATATGTAGACATAGAAGTGGAAATCTGAATGACCAGAAGGACCAGATATAGAGGGAGAGCATTTAAGACAGAGAGAACAGATTGTGCTCACATCCTCAGTGGAAATTAGTTTGGCCAAATGTGGCTGGAATCAAGACCCTGGAGGCCTGGGAAGAATACTCTCATCCTGTGATGACGGCTTAGATAGAGGAGATTCACTTCTTCCACACTGTGCTTGTTATGACAGTGTCTAGATGTCCTCACAAAGCCTCATGAAGTCACAGGTAGGACTTTTCATAGGTAGCTGGATCTAGAGTGTGTAATCCTGGGATCAAGTGTGTGATACTAGGATTAAAGAAGTGTGATTACTAAATTAGTGCATTGACTGGCCTGGCACAGTTCTGGGTGTGGATAATGGGATGGTCCACTGTGGGTGCGAGTGCTGCCCGCCCTAAGAGCATTGATCCTGGATGGAATAGAAGGGACAGAAGGAGGCCGCTGCTGCTTCTTTGTTTCACTGTTTCACTGCCTTCTGCCCACTGGGAAGTGTTTCTTCTCTGTGATGCCCCTTTCCCATGCCCTCACCCTGTGTTAGAGCCAGCCAACTATGAACTGAAACTTCAATAAACTGTGAGCTAAACAAGCCTTTCCTCCTTTGGCTTTAGTGTTGAATACTTTGTTTTAACAGTGAGAAAGAGTAACTAAGACCATGCACCACTTGACTTTTCTCTATGTAGGTGCTAATTATTCCCTTATGCACGTAAAAGATTCCTGCTTAGGTTCAGTAGAAACATTCAGTTTCTTTTTTATGCTATATGGCAGCAGCTAAACTTCAAGTACAGATTGGGCAAATAATAATGATAATAATAATAATAATAATACAGTTCATAGTTTAATTTTAGAATAAGCTATGGCATTATAGAGAGTCCACTAAAAATGTCCACATCAGGGAAAGAAAAATTTGTGTAAACATTTTACTAAATTTACTAAATTTATTGAGACAAGGTGAGATTAATATAAGTTACCTTTGGCCTCTACAATTACATGAAGTTCTCAAAGTGGTGGCCAGATTTAGTAGTGCGGTGAACTAATAAAGTTTGTACACATTTTTTGGAGGACTCTGTACTTTTGGGAAACTGGAAAAATCAGATAAATACAATCTGGCTATGCGGACAATATTTTGCTAGGTAACACCCTCCCAAAGTCTGGTAGAGTTGCCCCATTTATAATTGTTGGACCTAAATAACAATGGCATATCACTAACAGCTATAAGAATGCCTAAAATACTGACAATACCAGGCGTTGGTGAGAATTTAAAGCAACCAGAATGCTCGTAAATTGCTATTAGGAAAGAAATATGGTAGTCAGTTTGGCAGTTTCTTATGAAACTAAACACATAATCATCATAAGACCCCACAGTCCTCCTCTGCATATTTGTCCCAGAGAAATAAGATTTAAGCTTATACAAAAACTGTTCATAAATGTTCATAGCAGATCTATTCAAAATCACCAGAAATATGAACAACCTAAGTGCCAATGGTTGAATGGATAAACTATGGTATACCCATCCAGTGGTATTACTTAGCAATAAAAGGAAGAAAACTATTAATACACATAAAGACTTGGGTGAGTCTCAAAAGCATTGTGCCAAGGGAAAGCTAAAGGATTGACTGTAAGAAATAAAAAAGACAAGCATAGATGATCAGGAGGTCAACAATTGCTTCAGTACAAGTCACAATCCTTTGTTCAATTCCTGGACCTGACTCAGTTTTCAGATCTGGAGCCCATTGACTGATTAAGTGGCCAGGTATCCTGAGAGAAGGATTCTTTGTCACCATGGGAAGACTGTATTGTGGTTGTTCCCTCAGTCTTTCATAAGGGACTTATGAGCACTTAGTTGGCTGTGGGAGAGGGGAGTGGATTAATGGGCAGGGAATCTGAGCTGGGTATCAATACTTGTAGCCTTAATATGTCATTACAGTAACCTTGTTACCAGTGAAAGCGTATGGGGGCTAAGTTGCAGATGGAATCCTAGAATACACCTATTTTCTCAGTCCCCAAATTCATAATTGGAATCCATCTATCTCTATATCTCCATGTCCACCTATGTCATCTGTTATGGTTTGTGTTTGTGTTTGGATGGCCTCCTGAGCCTCATGCAATCATGGATGTGGCTGAGTCTGGCATTCATGATTGGTTTGCTGACTAGTGCTGGGATTGGCGATGTGAGTGCTGCACCCACCTAGGGGCGGAGCCAATATACAGTGTAAGTGTAGGAAGAAGGCATGTCTTTCTCTCTTTTGCTCAGTTTGCTCTTGCTGTTTGCTGGCTTTCAGTCATGTCATTTTGCCTTGGAGCCAACTTGAGTATGGACTGAAATTTCCAACCTGTAAGAAATAAACCTTCCTTTCCCTAACTTAGGGCATCAGGTATTTTGTCTCAACAAGAGAGAAAAATAATTAAGACATCATTTATCTATATCTATTACTATATCTACATGTATCTGTAAGGTATCTTTATATCTATCTATCTACCTATCATCTATCTATTTATCTCTATCATCTTCTCAACAGTAGACTCCATAAAGATTTCCTAACTTACAAAATAAGAACTATCAAAGTGGGGACATATTTGAAGTTGTTTGTCGCTTTTCTTGCCCCATTCAGATAATAAATAAAAAATATTATATCTTGGGATGAGGGGATGGTTGAGATTAATGACACTATGAAAAGTCTAATGGATGTATGAGTGTTGGTCATGTGATATCTCCATTTGATTCAGCTGTCTGGCCAGGTAAAAAGCCAGACTACTCTGGTATCTCTGCAGACTGTCATAGTCAGATAGGAGCCCCAAATGCAGCTGCTATTCCAGATGTGTTATTATTCTTAAAATAGTTTGACACCGTCAGGCCCTTGGTATGCAGCTACCAATTTGGTGAATGTGTTTTTTCCATTCCAAATAGAAAACAGAATCAGAAATAGTATACATTCCCATAGGAATAACAACACTGTTCAATTATACTGTTACAATTTCACCTTATGTCTATGTTTGTCCCACTCTGTTATAGTGAAATCTGGAAGGATCAGGCTGCCTGACATACCATGGACCAGCACACTGATCATGCTAACAGCCTGATAGCTGGGAAGGTTGAGCAAGGTGGTTTACCCTGGGTTTTGTGGATCAGATGTGCTGCAGTGGGCGGAAAGATTCAGGACTGGTGAAGTTTTAAGGAGGTTCAATGGTCTTGACCTCCTGGGATACTCCCTCCAAACTGAAAAAGCACTGAATCTCATATCCCTGATTGTACAGACAGATAGACAGACACATAAACGAAAAAGTAAATGCTTCTGGGAAGTGTCTTTAAATTCTGGAGGTGACACTCTTTACATCTAAGGATACTGATCTTGTCCAATGCACCACGCATCAAAGAAAGCCACCAGCTTTAAGAGCAGTGCGGAGCAGGAAAAGCCCTCATAGCAGATCCAGCATGTGGTGTTACCAGTCCTGCCTCTGGATCAGATGACTAAGAAGAGCCTATCATGTTGAAGTTATCAGTATTGTATGGGATACGGTGTGGAATGCGTGGTAAACTCATGCAGGGTAGTTATAATGCAAACCCATGGAATTTTTCAATAAGATCTTGCCGTATTCAATAAACTATTGCCATATTATATATTCTTTGAGAAACTCTCTTGATTTATTACTGGACCATGACAGAAGGATACTTGAACCTAGGACTCCAAATGACTCTGTGTCTGTAACTACAGTATGGAGAAGTTCGAACTAAACATAAAGTCATTTGGACTCAGAAGCAGTCTGATGGTAAGATGGGAGTGTTAAATTTGGGATTAAACCTGAAGAAGTAAAGGGCATGAGTCAGTTGCATAAACAGATGGCCTAGACTTCTGTCACCTACCACAGACGTAGGACAGCCTCTCTCCAGCGTGTACCCGTGGGCAGTTTGGCATTCCCAATGTATATTTCAGCTGACAAGAAAAAGACAAGGAAAAAACTTAGAAATTTGTGTATGAGTGGCTTTGTACTTAGAAAAAAGATATAAGTTGATAGTGGTTGTGTTACAGCCTTATTTATGGGATGGGTCTTGTCTTGACATAGAGTGGGGAGAAAATATTTTCTCTATGGGTATATCTGTGAGTCATACACCAAATCACCCACTTGTGTGGAAGGAGAACTGGCTTGAAACTAGAATACAGAATAGAGAGCTGGCCAGTGCTCTGGTCACCTGGTCAGGGGACTTGGAAAGAAAATGGTTGGAGGAGCAGAGCTGAGGAACACTATGGTAGAGTCTTGCGGCTAAATACATGGGACGAACTCAACAGCAAAGATTTTGTTCAGCAGGTTGACATCCATCCCAAAGCATCCACCATGGAACTAGCACCAAACAGCCACGTGAACAAAATGATCTGACTTGTTGACATTTGCTAGGCTTCATCATTTGTCACACCATCAATGGCACTGTTGTGATATGAATAATGTAGAAGAGATGGTGATGACATTTTGGCCCAGCTGTGTGAACTTTCACTTAACAAGGTAGATCTAGTTACCACTATGTGTATCCAAAAATATAGCAATACTGGACATCCTCTTGGCCCTTTTCATTTAGGAGGCCAACTGGCCATTTGGTTGCAATTTGACTACTTTGGACTATTTCCAGCCAGGGTCAGTGGTTCATAATAGGCACCTATTCTCAGGATAGATTTGCTTTTTCTGTTGTCAAAGCATCCTATCAACACTACTATCCAGAGCATTACAGAATACCTCACTGTCACACTCAGAGTTTCACACTGAATAGCACTTGACTGCTTTGAAGGAAGATTAGCATGGGCTTGTGTCCATGGGATCCATAGATTCTATCACCTTCTCATTACATAAGAGGTAGCCAACCTCAGAGAATGCCACATGGCTTTTGAAAAGTATGGTTAAAGTGAACTTGGAGGAGACACTTTGAAAGGACAGGGTATAATTTTTAAAGATGCAGTGAATTTATTATATCAGACATTCATTTATGATGCCATATCTCTAGCAGGAAGGGGACACAGGCCCAGTAATAAATGGAAGCAGAGTGGGCCAATCTACAGTCCTTCCCAACAACCCAGTGGGGAATTTGTACTTCCTGTTCCTGCTATCCTGGTCCCTCATAGGACCTAGAAAGTTGACACAGCAATCAATGGTCCTATTAAGCTACATGCTACAGCTGCCTCTAGGCATCTTGGAGTCTCCTGTCGCGATATTGGTGAAGAAGTAGAGTCATGATATAGGTAAAGGTAATTAGTCCTGATCGAGTAGTCAGGCTGCTTCTGCACAGTAGGGACAGGGAGGAATATGCCTGAAACATGTGATAACCTTGGGGCTTTCCTGCTTTCTTGCTTTGTTGTAACTGTGAACACGCATTCAACATAGACTGATGAAGAGTATGACTACTGAGGCTCAGGTCCTCAGGAACTAGGCTTGATTCATACTACCAGCTAAGCCACCAAGACTGAGGTGATAAGTGAGGATGAGGACAAGGAATTTGGAATGGATGGTGGAGGAGGAAGAAGAGGAGGGCCAACTGTGGTCTTGAGATCAGTTGTCATGGAATTTTGTAGTTCGTATCATAAAAACTACTCTCCCGAGATTTTCCCCACTAAGAAAGGTCATAGGATTGTGCAAGAGTAGCTGCTCACTTCCATGTGGAAGATGGACCCAGATGATGTCGAGATGGACTATGACTTTGCTGGAAATGAGCGTCACAGACCTTCTTTTGTGAAGAGGTAAGGGTCCCAGGGTCTGGGCCTCTGCATTCTGACATCCACTGTCCTACATTTTAGCCTGTTCAGGCTGCTGGAACAGAGGACCTGGACTGACTGGCTTGTGAACCACACTTATTTCTTGCTATTCTGGAGGCTGAGAAATTCAAGACCAAGGCAAGGACTGATTTGGTGCTTAGGGAGGGCCCGCTTCCTGGATCACGGATGGTCGCCCTTTCTCCATGTTCTCAACACAGCAAGAGAGGTAAGGGAGGTCTTTGGGTTTCTAATAAGGGCTCCTGTCCCATACATAAGGTATCATCCCTCATGAAGTAATGGTTCATAAAAACTCCACTTGCAAATGCCGGTTGGGTTGTAGGGGATACAACCATGCAGTCTGCGGTACCTGGCTTGTGCTGAGGTATGCCTTTCCCTGGGCTCCTCCTGTCAGTTACAGCATGGCAGGGATTCCAAAGAAAGTCTGCTCCAGTTGTTTCACTCAGTTCAAGGGCTCCCAGTAGTCTTACTAAACCTCTCAGACTGTATAGGGGGCTAGCATGCTTTTCCATACTCTCCTTCCCCAGTACACTTCACTTGATAGTCAAGTTTATCTCATGGTCTGGTGGATCTCCCAGCTTTCCCTAAATACCTACCCATTTGCTTTCAGCTGTTTCTCCTAAAAAAATTCATGCATGTTTAGTTCTATTTTGACCCCAGATGCTCTAAGACTGGGAAGCTCTGACTTGGAGGCATAGTAACAGTTAAAATGGAACTCAATATTGATTTAATTCCTTGATGATTCCCTAGAAACAGAACTCTCTGAGAATGGTCCAGATGGCAGATACTATATCAGTGAAAATGATGTTTCTGAGACGTAGTAAGCATAAGATTAATAGTACCTTGTCCCCAAATGTCAAAACTGACTTGCTCTGAGAATGCATGAATTTAATCCTCCTTCCCTCCCTCCATCCTTCTTCTCTTCCCCACCCCCTTTCCCTTGTCTAGCCTCAAAGGCTCTTCAGTCTCTTGTCTTGAGCTCCTAGTAACTGACACTGATTACTCTATAGTTCCATAGTGAAAATATAATTCTCATGCAAGCAGTTTACAATGACTTTTAGTTTGAAATTTCTCATGGTTTAGTTTCTTGGAAAGTTTTAACTTAATCAGAAAAGTTATTTTAGAATTACGAACTTAAGGTAGTTTTTGAGTTTTAGACCTGGAAATATTTTCTTACCACTTGTGTCCATTCATTGCTCACAGATTTGGCTTAATACGTGTATCGCTTCGTTAATATTTCCTTTACTCCATTTCTTACACATATGCACAAGTTTAGTTTCGCTTCTGCTGTTATCAATGCGCTTCACATGGAGGCTGAATTCACTCCATCTTCAAGTTCTAACAGGGTCACATTTGTTCAGAATCAAGCCCAGTTTTATCAATTTTTTCATAAAATAGACGGGTTTCAAGAGCATAATGAAACCAATATGTGGGGGAGTTTAGAATACAGTCTGGTCTCAATTTGTCTGCTCTTTAAAAACCACGGTCTGGTTTCAACCCTACTAAACTTGGATAGTTGAATTTTTAAAAAAGACAGTCCCTAGCAATCCATAGAATACAGTAGCATGCTTCCCAGGACAGTAAAGTCAAAGGAAAGAAAGTTGGCATTTTACATGTGAGACTGACCAAGAGAATAAAGTGACAGATAATCCGTTGCAAATGTATCAAACTGTATGCAAGTGTTGATCTCTTCAAAGAGTGATTTTGGGCTTCTAACCAGACCTTTTATGTCACATCTCTGTCTAGATCAGTTTCTTTCATCTGTGTTCCTAAATACCTTAGTGCCTCATCTTCATCTGCAGCCTGCTTTACCTCAGTACTTGCTGAAGTTACAGGGTTTTAAATTCTCAGTCATTCACTAAATAATACACAGTATTATTCACAAGGCTTAGGTCTAATAGATTTTGGACCATTGGGCTCTTGAAAGGCTCTCGATCTTGAGGAATAGCCACGGACTCCCTCCGTATTCAGGTAAGGCCCAGATTCGCCCATCTTTTCCCCTGAATCTTAGAGAACTGAGATTCTGCTTTGGCCTTTTTGGCTGTCTTGCCCTGATCAATCCTTTTTCCTACCCAGAAGCCTTGGCTGAACTCCATCTTTCTATCCTAGAGCCTGAGCTCATCAGTCTGAGGCAGACCTTCTGAATGAAGAGATTCCTGGATTCCTACCTCCTATTTTCTACTCATCTACTCTATGCAGTCTTTATTCCTGGGGGCCTCGGGCTATGCCTTGGCTCATGTCTTGTGAATGTTTGGCATAGCTCTCAGTCTGGTCTCCCAAGGGCTGATGTTCTTCCACACTCCACAGTGAGTGATGAGAAAAATCTCTGCTGTCTATTTTGTCTGTCTCTTGTGGCATGGAGTAGACCATGCCTCTTGCTCAGTCCCCTGTTCATGTCTTGTTCTAGTGATACTATCATCACTAAAAACACTCAGGTATTGAAAGCCCTGTATATAGTCTTTCCAACATCTCCAAAGCACTACTTGTTATTTGAATGTGAATTTGACCCTTTTCTTGACGGTTTCTTTATTAATTGATGAAAGATGGTTATCAAACCAGTGTTTTCCATAACATAATCCTAAAGACATAATCCTAACATAACAAGACATTACATTTTTTTTCTTCCTTAAAAGAAAGAAAAAACCCCCAAATAATATCCAATGTGGAAGAGGTACGGTCATTTAGATTGGTGATTTTATGCTTAAATTTATAGAAGGATGAAGCAACTGAGTCATCACTGAGAGCTTGTTTGGAGTTTCCTCAGCTATGGAGAGCAAGCCACTCACATTTTTCCTCAGATTCTCCTTGTTGCACATGGGGCATGTCTCACTGAATGTCACAAGTTTATTTGAATACTAAAAAGGGCTCCATGTATTGATTAAAGACCAGCCTCTTCTAGTCTCCTGTCAGAGAAGAAGCTGGCGTGATGTTAAGTCTTGAACTGTAGCCTTATAGCTCAGACAGAAAGTATCTTTAAGTAGGAATATTATTCTAACACAGAGAAATAAGCTAAAAAATTATTCTATCTTTTATTAATCTAATTATATCTAATTATTCTATCTAATTATCTAATATCTAATTATTCTATCTTATTTAAAACTGGTTCCTCAACTTTGTACACGTGGTATGCTAAAGATCATATCTAATTTGTACTACTGAATATGGAAAGTTATAGGAAGATTCAGATACTTTTTTGCCTCTCAGAGACTCCCCTAAACTGAGTGTAATCTGTTGGCATAGCCAGATTGGTGACACTGTCTAATTTTCTATAGTTAGAGATCATGGGTACACACGCAGAAAATGCAGTCTGCAATTGATCTGAAGCTAGTGAATTCATGATATGAAGCCAGGTCTGCAAAGGTCAAGTTCTCTTTGTCACAGCCAATAAGAGATGGACCTTAAAATTATGGTTTGCATAATCCAGATCTCAATGAATTAGGATCTAGCTAGCTAAAACTACATCAAGTAAAGGCTTGTTCTAAAAATTTCTTCTTACGATGTATATGTTTAATACTTTGGTTATGGTAAGTGATAATGTAATACAAATAAGTATAATAAGTGTGATGCTGAGGTCCATCCTCATCAATACATATGTATTAAATACAGACAATTCTTTGTATGTGAATTCTATATCAATAAGTTTAAAGAGTTTTATCCCAGTAATATCTTAATCCTTTACTGGCCACATAATCCACTTATTTGCAAATCAAATTAATTATACTTAATAATGATATTTATCTTTGGAAGAAAAAGCATGTGTTTCTTAATGTATGTAGTGCTTTTATAGTGTTTTAGGAAAACTAGCACCAGAGGTGTGTTCAGCTTATTGTAATGGTGACAGGGCAGCAAAAATAGAGAAGCGACTCTTCATAAGGTTTGGCTGCTGTTAGAGAAATTGTTCAGTTGATATTTTAGAAATCAGATTGTTCATGTAGACCCACCTTTGTGTTCAAATCTCTGTATGAAAAAGAACCTAAATTTATATCTTATCTCCTTTCATTTATTTTTTCCAAAATTGGGAGCACCAAAATATTGAACTTCTATCTACTTCGACATCCCAAAGAATTAATGATTTTTACTGTTTGTAATATCTTTCTTATCCTAATGACCACAAAAGAATACACATACAATCACAGAAATGTAAAATACAGATAGATAAAATACAACTTTGTGTAAACACCGTGTTTCTGTATGTAATTTAGCATGTATTTTCACTTTAATTTTACAAAGTGGATCAAGCATTCAATGTTATTTCCTAACTTTTTTTATTTACATATCATGAATAGAAAACATCCTTTTTTTAGTGATGGAGATAAAATCAGTGCCTAGGCAAATGTTTTACCACTGAGTTTTATCCTCGACCTGACAGGACACTCTTAATTAGAGAGTTTTTGAATCTCTTTATTTCACAGGTGGGAAAATTAAACTCTAGTATTATTTTATAAATAAAGTGATTGGCACATGAGTAGCATTAGGGCAGGCTTATAAGTTAAATATCTTAAGCTGTGAGTAGCTACCTTATTCATTAATAGTGCCTGCCTTACTCTTTCCATGCTATATCTGCTATAACTAAATCGAATGAATTGGGAGTAAAGACCCAGACAAGCTCTCATCTTCTGCTCATGTCTTTTCAGTTTGCTTATGTATTTGCTGGGAAAGATCAGTGAGCTCAGAACTTATTAAAAATGTTGCATATCAAAGGTTTTGTGGTTGATTTTCAAACTTTAAAGCTTCCAAATGAGGAGCAATGCAGCGAGGGTGGAATTTGAGGCACTATAGTTCTGTAATATCTCAAATTGCTGTAACTCTCTAAAAAATTATCATCTAACTCAGCATCAACAGAAATGTGGTTGAATCTAAGTAATAATTTCCTGACTTTTAGGTTTATGACTTAAAAACCATTTATGCTGTAGTAATTTAAGGACTCAAAATGTTCTGAGTCTTATCAATCACGATCAATTTTATTTGCTAAATTTAGTATTCGAGTGATAGTATCTGTACGTTCTTGTCTGAAAACATCTAGCAGAGCATCTTTTTGGAGGGTGGTTTGATATCAGGAGGTTGTGGAATTTTGCGAGAATTTTACAATCACAACAAGTGTTCTTTTATTGTTGATTAATTCTGTTAGATTACTGGTCAGGACTGATACTTCTTTGAGTATATGCAAATTATCCTTTACTTGAAGTTGCTGTTCTGTCTTTTTTTACTCCATTTGTGTCTCATTTCTCACATTTTCTCATTTTCTTATTTATTCTCTTCTTAAAATTCTTGGAGCTTTCAAATTTTTTAGTTTTTCTTTGCTATAGGGAAAGAAGAAAACAGGTATATTCAGATCATATAAATGACAGTCATGGCCAGGGATTTCAGGGATTTAGCTCAGCTATATAAGCACCTGACTGGTAAGCACAAGGTTGTGAGTTAGATCCCTGGTACAAAAAAAATGACATTCACTTACATAGACATGTCATAATTATAACTTGGATACCTGGAGAGAGAGCCAGGGAATTTGGAAGTGGTTTATCATTTGCAAATGAAAACAGTGATTCCAAATGATGAGAGGAAATAATTTTATTTGCTCAGCACTATTACCATAAAATTGGCTATGCGAATTCATCCTATATAAATTAAGATCATAAATTCCAGTAGCAAATATTTAATTTTTAAGTATAATAGCTTCCTTTAGCTCTTTTTTTCTAATAGTCTCAGTCAGTTCCTAAAAAACTTATTGTTTTTAAGCTCACATTGCCTATATAAATACAAAGGTTAAAATGCAGGAGATGTGGTTTACTAAGCTTCTTGACCTGCTTGTATTTTTGGAGGACAGGAAATCAATGTGTTGGGTGTATTCCATTTGTTGTGTTTCTTAACCAATGGAACAGAGCTAGTCAGTACTGCAAAGTTCAAACTTCACACATGGCAAGAATTTTATGTGATCAGACTGAGTTTGAATAATGTTGAGAAGCAACAAAAATTTCAGCAATGGATTCCTCAGCAGACAATGTCATGGTAGCAATGTGAGCCTGTTAGGGGAGTTCAAAACTGTTCTCAGCAGGTGCCAGCCAAAATCTAAAGACTCTAGGGTTTAGGTACAGCCCTTAACTCTTAGTGCTGTCAGCTGACTGTCATGTGACTATGTAAATGCAATCATTTAGCTTCCTACTCATGGATGAAGCACTGGACTAGAAAATCTTCCCTTAGAACATAACCCATAAAACAAGGCCTGCTTCGGAAAGCTGCTGAAGCAATCAGCTGCTTCTAAAGTCTGTTCTTCTAAAATACATTTGGATACTACAATTCATTGAGCTGAAGTTTCCTAACATGGCCTCTTTCCATCTCATTTAGTTACTACACAACTGAGTAACCTGTTAGAAAATTGTGCCCATATTTCCGAATTTGATTCTGACTGGTGATTGCTCAGTGTGACTGTGGTCAGAATTGTGGATGATGAGAAAGAACCAGAACCCTTGTCTCAGCCTGTTGAGGACATGTTTGCCAGTTCATTCTTTTACACTTGGAAAGGAGTGGAACTCAGCTACAGATTTTGTCCAGAACTCATTCTAAGGAGATGAAAACTATGGCCAATACATTAAGACCAATGACTGCTTTTTAAGTTTCATCAGTTTAAAAAGTCTAGTTTGACCATCTGTTAACATATCATGGTTTTTTAAAAAAATTTGTGGTAAAGGGCATGCAACGAAGTTTACCATTTAACCATTTAAAATGCACGTTTAGCACATTAGTACACTCATGAGACCATTACCACAATCTAGTTCCAGAACTTTTTTATCAGTGCAAAAAGAAATCTCATACCCATCAAATAGTCATTGCTTCCCTCAGCCCCCAGGAATGATTAGTAAGCTTTCCATGTCTATGCACTTGTTTATTTTGGGTGTTTCACACACATGGACTCATGCGGTATGTGCCGTGGCATCCAGCTTCTTTCAATCAGCGTGAAGCTTTCAAGGTTCACCCATGTTGGAGCATGCAAGTCCAATCCTTTCTGGTTCAATAACATTCCAATGTGTATATAGACCACATTTTGTTGTAGATACTTATGTAAAGTCTGATTTGTTAATTTTTATTTGTGGGTACCCATGAAAGCCGAAAGTTTGGTGAGGCGGGGCTTCAAGTTGCACATCGGCAGGAAATGAGAGTCAGAAGCCACACTAGTCCAGTAGGTTCTTGGGAAAGTGGTGAACGGAAATGAAGGAAAACCGGAGAGGAAATTAAGCCAGAGTCTAGGTGCTTGGGTTCTTATTTTGTTTTGCCATTAACAGCCTATGTGTGTCATTTTGGGTGAATTATTTCACCTCCCTGGCCCTTGTCTCTTCACTTGTAAAGGGAGAAAGCTGAACACATTAACATCTTTTCTAGCTCCAGGATTCAACACCTGCAAGAGGCTGTGCGAATGCACCATATTCCTGCTCATCAAGACACCTCTTCCCACCACCACAGCTGCTGTCTCTCACACTGTCAAGGTGCAAAGATGCTCCTTCTCTCTGCTCAAGATGTGAACAGTTTCCTATGAACTAGAGGTGTGAAGAAATTCAGAGCCTGAAATCATTCAAATGCAGCAGGGCCTGAAATAATACAGCTCAAAATATGAAAACAGTGATTGTCAGGCTAACCAAGAAACTGAAATAAGTGCTTGAGGTGAGATTATACCAGCCACAAATGTCATGCAAGGAATGGGAGCCATGAAATGTTTGACACTTCCACTAACACGTTTTACAGATAAGGAGTTCATGGGTGGGTGGTTTACAGGCATTAAAGAAAATTCTTGGTTATACTCTAAGGTTTTTTCCTGTTTGCTCTCAGGCAAGAAATTTCCTCCATTGATACTGGGTTATTTCTTTGTGTTCTAAATTGAGTCAGGCACACTCTAAGTGCGCCATATGGGTGAGGCGAATGGGATACATTCCGTTTCTGGGCACTTCTCTTGATGATGGAGGAAGCCCTAGATGTGTGCCCGAGGATTAAGATCTAAATGTCAGTTACCTTCTCAGCATCAGCTTCTCACTCTATAAAATAACAGGGCCACTCTTTTGAAAACATCTATTCTTCCCTTGTGATAAATATGTTTACCTAAATTTACTCATGGCTAGCAATGTTGCAACAGGACTGAGGAAAAAGCACCATGCAACTTTCATTTTACTTTTAGATGTGAGAAACTTAGAGCACTAAGCAATAATCAGAGGGATTGATTATTGCTTACGGCTAAAGGAAGAAATGCACTAAAGGACCATTATCAATAAGCGGAGTTAAGTAGTCAATAGGTTTAATCACTTAGAACATAGATTCTTCCTGTGAACTGCTTTATGGCCAGAGTTTTCTTGTAGGTTAGTCAAAAAATTTTTGTTTACATTTCCATATGAGTACAGCAAGCAGTAACCTTCATGTTCTGATCAGACAGTGAATAAATTCTGCTTTCCTGACTACCCTGTCCACTTTATCTCCAGCCAGGGGACATTGTAAACTGAAAATTCAGCAGGATCTAACTTCTTTTCCCACTAAAGGGTGGACAAAATACCCGCAAACTCAGAAGCATCAATTTTTACTTGACTTTATGAGGTAGATTATAGTTGCCTAGGATCTGAAAATTAGTCTACTGCATTTATTTAAGTAGGTTCTTGCCCAACCCCATATTTTTGCCCTTTAATGGTAACAATGTTAACATTTCTTTCCAATCACTTTGCATATCATTTCCTTTCTCTTTAACTCTCTTTCGAAGTGAGATGATTGATAGATTCTTCTTTGACAATCACTTACTTTGGTAGATGATTTTCTTTTTCCTTTGAAGTCAATTTTGAAAGGAGTTGTACTGTGACGAGCTAATTAGCACAAAAACACAGAGTATATAACCTTAATTAGGCATGATAATAGGCTCGACGTAATGGGATGTCTTGAAACTGCACACTATGCAAATATTAGATTTTTCATTCTTCCCGTTACATGTGAAACCATCAAGCAAAGGATGTTTTGCAGTGTGTACCACAGTCAATGCCAGGTGCAAGTCTTTCAACAAAAGCTTGGGTTTTTTGTGTAGACTCATTGAGGAAAGGATAATAAGAGTCGTTTTAGAAAGAAAAATTCAAGAATCTGAAAAGTTGAATTATGTTCAGAGAGAGATTTACAAACTGAGGAATTTTATAGTTAAATAAAACAACCTAGTCTCCCTACCCACTGTGCCTTATCTGGAATTGCAAAGATATTTTGCTGTAGACACCATTGTGAATTATGCAAATGTTAAGAGATCTTTCAAATCCTGTAACCACTAAGAGGGCTATAAAACCAGTCTGGGGTTAGTCAGGCTATTAGGATTCATGAAGATGAATGTAAGAGTGAAATCATAGTGAATTCCCAAGTCCTAATTTTAGCCAATTATTTTCATTTCCTTTACCAATTACCACAACCTTTTTTTTAAATCCTATTTTGGAATGATAAAAGTAAATAACAAAAGTTGCATTTCCCCTTTCTGACCTTAAATAAAAACATCCAAGGATGTGATACTCTCAGACATTTGAATATCTAACCACTGAATGATACTGAGAGAGCTCACAATATGTAACTCTTGGATTACATCAAGAGTGTTGAATTTTTGTACTTAATCAGGTAAAAATAATAAGCCATTTTGTTCTGGATATGGATGAAGACATTGGCTGAGCAGAAATTCAGTAAATATGTGAATATTTTAGGGCAGGACTTGATTTAAGTCTTAATAGATCATCTGTTCAGTAGCGATGATAATGGAAAAGGGGTTTATCCTGTTACTCCTTTGGAATCTGTAACTTGACATTTAAGGTATCAGCTAATGCTACCGTATTTTAGGCAAACCAAGTTATTGGCATGGGTTCATTGAATCATTATGATATTGTTATAAGATAGTTATGGTAATTAGACATGTTTTGTAGATAAGTGAGAGGAAGATCAGAGAGGCTCACAGTGTTAACTGGTCACAGTTCTGGGAGCAGCAGAGCTAGGATTTAAACACACATCTGTCACCATCCGTGCTTTTGACCACTCCGTGGGTTCATCGAGTGTGGCAGTGCTCAGTTTTTATGTACAAAGGAGACCCTGATTTAGGTGCTGGCCCTGGGGCACGAGTGCAAGTGTTGCAAAAACAGAATTTGGAGTAGAGGAGACAGAATTATATGTGCACAGTGGTAATAAACCCAGTTGTGTGGTACATAAGATAATAGAGAAAAAAGGTATTAGATGGGGATAAGCAAATGAAGGTTTAAACCATTTTTGCCTCTTGCTAGCTGTAAGATTGATTAATAAAGTTTCCAGTGGGGAAAAAATAGTTGAATAAGAAAGTCAATGAAGGGCATGGTAGTGCATGCTTAGAATTCCAATGCTCAGAGACAGAGGCAGGAAATGTGTTCTGAGTTTCAGGTCAAGCGAAGGATACGTAGTGAGTTTAAGTCCTGTCTAATCTATCTTGTAAGACTGCATCTCAAAAACAAAAACAAAAACAAAAAAAAAAAAAGAGAGGAATGAAAGAGAATGGTGGCTTCAAGGCTTCAAGGCTTCAAGGCCATCTGGGAACTAGCAGTAATGGAAGCTGATCAGCTCCCTCACATTAGAAGGACCAGGGTAGCAAAAAGCCTTACCAGATCTCAGAGAGAACTGGAGTCATGGGACCAGGGACTGGGTGAGCAGGCACATTTGCCCAATGAGAGCTACACTTGAGAAGTATGTTACTATCACACAGAGACAAGGCCTTGCCTCTGGAAGAGAGCAACGAAAAATACTACCCTGATTCCATCCTCGGGATTTCTGATGTTCTGCTGGGACCTTTTAGGTGCCAAACCCCTGAGAAGCCACCTAACCAGGCATCCGGGCACCCTGGCACCCACAGAGTGCTCTCCACGGAGTCTAGCCTCCCAGCTGCAGTGTGGCCTGTGGGGAGAGGGTGGAGAACAACCTTGAACAAGGTGCTGATCCTCCCCAAACTTTGCTCTCCTGACTGGTATAGTGCTTCCCACGTTAATGGCTGACTTTGTAATTTTTACTTCTGACGTTTTACTTTGAAATCTTCAAACTTACACAGAATTTTTAATAATAGTACAACTCTATATAATATTATATATATTCATCAACATTCACCAATTGTTAACACTTTGTCACTGTTTTATTCTTTTTCTTTCTTGCTACCAACACACATATATGTTTTTGTTGAACCATTTATGAATTACATGTCCTAATGCTTAGACCCCCAAATACTTACGAATCAGCTAAAAACAAGGAGGTTTTTCTTTAGAATAAAATAGTCAGACTTAGGAAACCTAGCACTAAGAGCCACTGGTGAGTGTACCTCACCGTCAGCGTTTCCCCAAGTGTCTCAGTAACGTGTACAGTGGAGGATCGCTCACTGAATTGTCATATCTCCTTATTCCTCCTTAATCTAGAATAACTTTCCTAGCTTTTCCTTTTATTGTCTTTCTTGACATCCTTTTATGAGGGAATGTAGTTCCACCTCAGGAGCTTTGCTGAACATGAGTTTTTTGGTTATTTCTTCATTATTAAATCAAAGCAATGCTGGCAATAATGCTGGAGAGACACGGGGTCCTTCTCTGTGCACTGGGTCTGGAGGCCCATGAGTCTAGAATGTTCCTCATAGGTGACCTCTACTCGGGTCACTTGGCGGAGGCCCCATCTACTAGATTTACCAATGACCTCGTCTCCCTTGTAATCTGTTAGTAACACATGTGAATAAATGTGTTTTTCTAACCAATATTCTTTCATCAAGTAGTTTTTACAACCACTGAATTTTCTTCTGTGATAGAAATAATTTCATAAAAGCATACGTAGGGAACTTGGTAAGATTTCTTTAAACATTCATGTTACGACTCGTCTCTTTTTCTCATTAAACTGTTTTTATTCACTTAACCATTTAGCAAATGTTTACAGAATGTTTATTTCATGCCCTGGCCTGTGAAAGTTTTTATCAGTATCTGAATGGATGCCTAAGCCATGACCTTTGGATATCTCTTTCTGAGCTGCAAATTCCTTGTGACAACTGCTTTGCGGGCAGGGGTCTCTCCATAGAAACCACAAACTCGGCATGCTCAATAGAGGTTGGTATTTTCATTTCATGACCTGCTCATCCTGTGTTCTCTAGTCCAGTAAATTTCAGATCTGTCTTCTCAGGAACTTCACAAAAACAAACAAACAAATAAATAAATGCGTGCAAAACTCGAAAGGACACGTATAATGAGGGGCGAGCCTCCTAAGAGGCCTTTTATAAATCCAACCAGTGTTATCGTGTCGAACCCTTGCCATGGCCTTGAGAAGCAGATGTCTTTATGTGAAGGGTGTCAGTCTGTCAGCCACAAGGTAACAACTAGCTAGCATTCACATTAGGATTCAAATCCCGTTCTCCTTGACTTCAAAGTATCTGAAGCCATGATTAACAGCATTGCAGGCTCGGAATCTTGGCTTAATCACTTACTCAGGGGATTGTGTATGTCACCTTAACTTTCCATGTCTTGATTGGCTTCTTTTATGAAATGGGAACTATTGTGGCCTCTATCTTGTATCATTGTTATGAGACTCAAATAAGAGGAAGCTTGACAATGCTGTGAGTCTGGTGGTATCCTACACACTTCCCTCCACTGACTGACTGTGGGTCAATTTCTTGGGGACCTTGTCCTCACAACCAGCATTTAGGTCAAAGATTGGTATACTATGGTCTGTTGGCCAAGTTCAGTCTCCATCTGTTTCTGGGAGTAAAGTTTTATTAGAAAGCAGCCAGGCCATTTGTTTAAATGCAGTCGATGGTTTCTTGCCCTCTCAAATAATAGGGTTAAGTAGTGGCAACATGGTCTACAAAGCATTATTTACCATCTGGCCTATATAGAAAAAATTTTCAACTCCTAGAACCGGGGACTTCGGCATGGTCTCGGTCCTATTTCTCCTGGTGATGTCTTGTTCCTTCTATCCTCCCAGCTTTCTTTCTGTGCAAGGAAAATTTCCCTAAAATGTGAACTCTGTTTTCAGTTTGCTCCCTGTGCTGCATCACCCCTCACTTCTCAGGGTGTCAGGCGCCACATGCTGGCCAATAATATCATGCTCCATATGACTCTTCCAAACTCGGCACCTGCTAGCATCTTTAGATCTAAGGACCTACCCTTGTCCTCAGCAAAGAGCCCAGTTTTCCTTCCTCTGAGAAGCCCTTTCTGATGTTCATGAACTAAGCCAACAGCCTCTGCTCTTCTATGGTTTGTGCAACACCTTTAGTGCTGTATTTATCTCCCGCTGCCATGATCGTGGGAAGCAACAGGACCCTGTCTAGCAGAGTCTACTCCGCTGAGGGGTGTGGACAGCACAGAGGGTTGGGGCAGGTATAAGCGGAGCTCCATGTTCACCTGCCTGTCCTGTCACTGTGCCAGAGGCCCCTTAGGTGTCTCCTGGGGTTTTAAAGTCTTCCTAAGTGCATCCGTTCCTGCAGGTTCCAGGTTCCTGATGAATGCTACTCTCCTCACTGAAATGTATGAAAACTGCCCAGATTTGAGGGTAGTGGGCATTTCTAATGTTTAACGTTTTGTGCAATGTATTATAAATATTTGATATATTAGTATTCAAAATATTTAATATAAATGAACATAGAATACTTAAAATTCTAAATATCCTACATCATTTAATATTTTAGATCATAGTACTTTTTAGATGAGCATTTGCCCTATCTACACCTTTTAGAAATCTTTTAGAAATCTAAACCTTTTAGAAATCTACACCTTAAGAACTCTGGTTATATTTATTTTTTGTTTTTAGATTTTATACTTTAAAATATTCCTACTAGAGCCTGGTGTAGTAATACAAACCTGTAATTCCAGCACTTGAGAGGCTGAGGCAGGAGGATTGTCTCGAGTTTGAGACTACCTGGGCTACAAAATGACCTCAAGGCCAGTCTGAACTGCATAGTGAGACCTTGTCTCTAAAAAACAAAAACAAAATTTCCTATTAGAAAAAAAAAATCTATCCTCTTATGGAAGTTTTAATCTCTTGGGTGATGCTGGCTGACTTTTTCTGGACCTTCTCCAACTCATGTTTGTTTTTGTTATGGCTTTCAAGAGCATCTGCATTCTTTTTCATTTTTCCTGACTGTTTTTTGATTTATTTCTTGTGATTTTGGAATTTTCTGTGAACACAATGCTAAGGGAAGTTGAATGAAATAATCCCTTGCCAGCAAAGCATACAATGGGATCCTCAAAGCTGCTCTTCACCGACCAACGGAGAGTGGAGCTCTTTTTAACGACGTCCATGGACAACAGCTCTCTTCCTCTCAAGGATTCAGAGGGGTGACAGCTTAGTGGTGCAGGGGGTGCGAGGAAGTGAATTGGGTGGTAAAAGAGGTCTAGATGATAGACTAAAATTGGGATTCAGGGAGACTCCTGCACTCCAGGAAATTCTGTAAGTCTCCAATTAGTTATCCAGATCCTCAAAGAGAACACAAAGCTTCGGTTTCAGGTTGAGTACATTTTCCATCCATGGATCGGCTTGTTTTGTTCAGTTTTACTTTGAGTGTTTGAGGTTGTCTTTTCGACGTAACTGCTAAACCCACGGCTTCCTTTCTCGTAAAACCAAAACAAAAAGGCTTTCTACTCAGGTGCCCTCTGTGTGTGCTCATGTGTAGTACATATCTGGATCAAAGGTGTCTATATAAAGTCCTTGAATCTGTGTGGGTTCAAACACATTTCAAAGGTTCAGGATCCTGAAAGGTTTCGCTCTGCTTCCTGAAGACCCGCCGGCTCCCATAAAGCCATGGCTCGCCTTGAGCTCCGGAGACACCAAGTTCAGCTGTGGCTGCTTCCCAAGACCTGGCCCTGCTCTGCTCTTCTCTCTCTCCTCGTCATGCCTGTCTTCTCTAAAGGTGAGTGGAGACTGGAACAAAAGGCAGAGGAAGTGTTTCTCCCACCTTGTTTCATTTCGTTCAGCACTCAAGGGCAGTGATTTCTAGCAAAGCCAGAGTTCAAGGTAAGTCTCCCACTCCTGGCTTGGACAGCTCTGTATTCCCTGGATGCCTGGCAGCAGCCAAGGGCAGAGGTAGAGCTCAGAGCAGAGTGGTAGGCTTTTAGCAGGGGCTAAAGTAACACAGCTGAGTGGTAGGCGAGACACAAGTGATTTCAGACATAGCTACAGCATTTTGGAAGAGAATACTGTACAGTTAAATGATTTAAGCGGAAAAAGACATTGTGTAGTCCTGAATATATTTGAGCTTATTGCGGTAATTCCAAGATTCCCTCTTTTAAAAACTGATTTAAATAGTGGAATTTTTTCCTATACAATTCAAGGCGTTCAGACATGCTCATTCATTAATTCTGTAAACTAGTTAACTTGTTTAAAATCTCATCAAGTCATAGGAAGAACGCCTTCTTTATTCCATTCAAGGTTTTAAATTCATTTTAATCCTATATACTAGTTTGTCAACTATTTAAAAAATGAGGTGAGCATGTTTGTAATCCCATACTCAGGAGCCTGAGACAGGAGGATTGCAGGGAGTTTGAGAACAGCCTAGGCTACATAAGCAAGTTCAAGGCCAGCCTGAATGGTATAGCAAGACTCTGTATCAAAAAAAGGTTGAAATTGAAGAAAGAAAGAAAGACAACAAAAGAAATAAAGAAGGGAAGCCATCAGACTTACATGTGTCAGATGCAGACTCTCAGTTTTCAAATGAAATAAAGCTCTGTAGAGGTTGGTACTGGATTTGCTTCATGGCTTACAATGATAAATATTCCGCTAATTCTCAATCTTATCCCTCTTCTGAGTTAAGAAAGCATGTGACTTGTACGAGGTACATGCTCAAAACATATTTGCTTTAAGTTTTCCTGGAAAAATATATTTACATATATTTTCTTATTTTATGAACTTTGAATGTGAAAATATTAATATCTTTAGAAGTAATCCAGTTTCTTTCTTACGACTTTATCTCAGCCAGTAACTAGGATCTTCCCACGGTGGATACGGAAAAAATGAGTGTGACCAAATTTAGTGGTGATAAAGTGTGGGCTCATCTAGGGCAGAGAACGCCCAACTTGGTGCTCGTTAGAGCGCGAGTTGATACAACGAAGAAAGTCAAGTGCTCATTTGGGCAGGAAACCAGTGTTCTCCCCCCAGGAGTTTGTGAGACACAGGCAGAAGAGAGAGCATTCTGATTAGCTCACAAAAATTTTAAATAGGGCACAACTTGCTTACTGCAGGGCACTTAATGCGGTGGATGCTCAGAAGGTGTCTCTGGTAGGAAGAGATGAAGGCTGAGAAAGATACTACTGTCTCACTAGCCAGAGCTGCAGGAACAACCAGGGCAATGACTCCTGCCCCTGCTGTCCCCTGCACAGAGAAAGGGACTGTTGTCTCCAGAACTGGACGCTTTAGAGGTCGGATGATTTAGAGGTAGGATGTGTATCTTAAAAACTCACTCAGTGAGAGATCTAAGATACTGAATTCTAGTTATCACATTTGTTTTTACAGTTGGTTTACAGTTGCTAGTAAAAGTTTGAGCAGAGAAGTGATCTTGTTCAATCTAAGTTTTGGGTGTCCCTTGCAAGATTGACCAGAGAGAGATATTGTTAGCATTGAAAAGATCATCACTTGAGACAAAGCTGGTAATTTTTTGGTGATTTAAAGCTCTTTAGACAGAGAGCTGCCTTCCTCATCTTATAGGAGCCAGAGAGAACAGAAAGAACAAAGGAGCACGAGAGAGTTCAAGCCAGGAGAGAGGGAGGAAGATGTGGTGGGCGTGGCAGGGGAAGCCCACAGAGTGAACAGCAGGGTTGCCTCACCCCAGAGAGGAAACGACCTGGTGCCCTTGGTTCTGTGGCTTCCCCAACAGCGCCTGTGGCTCTATGGCAGTGGTGCCCGGGAAGGGGTGGCCATGGCCCTGCTACTCCTGGGTGAGAGAGGTGCAGGGCCTGTTAGATACAGAGGCCACAGTTTGAGCTATGCATTGAGATATTAGGCAAGGCTCTGTTCTCAAATTCCAGAATTTCCTCCAGTCCTTCTTAATAAACTACACGGTTTAATTAATAAACTACACAGTTTTACTACAACTTTAGGGTCCGGAGTTGGTAGGCACCGTGCTATCTGCTATCATGTGATCCAAACCCCTTTCCTACATGAGGGAAAAACAGGAGAGGAGCAGCTTTCCAGAGACTGGAATCTGTTATTTACCACATCTGTGTGCTTCCTATCCCAACTGTGTTTAAGGAACAATTCCCTCGCATGGAGCATAGCTGGAAGGCAGCTGAGAGGCGGCACAGGGTTGTGGCTGGGTTTGCTGGAGGGGTGTTTAGGGCTGGGAGGTGAAGCTGGAGGATTCCTTAGCGATAAACGTTCCCGAGAGGTACACTTGGTCATCGAATTCCCTCCCGCTTTTCCGTGCCAGCGATGCACGTGGCCCAGCCTGCCGTGGTGCTGGCCAGCAGCCGGGGTGTCGCCAGCTTCGAGTGTGAGTACGCCTCTTCGCACAACGCCAATGAGGTCCGGGTGACGGTGCTACAGCAGGTGGCCAGCCGGACCACCGAAATCTGCGCTGCGACCTACACAGTGGAGAGGGAGCTGGCCTTCCCCGAGGACTCAGCCTGCGCCGGCACCTCCAGCGGGACCAGAGTGAACCTCACCATCCAAGGGCTACGGGCCGCGGACACCGGGCTCTACATCTGTAAAGTGGAGCTCATGTACCCGCCGCCATACTTTGTGGGCACGGGCAACGGCACCCAGATTTATGTCATCGGTGAGCAGAGCCATTCCACCCAGCTGGGGCCTTCCGCGTCACTGTCTCCTTTGTGTGAAAATAGCTTTGCTCCTTTATTACAGGTGACTCCTTTGTAGGCCTGCAGAAAGGGCCCTCGGTGTTCTCCATCACGGAGTGGCCTTGATTCAGGGGCGGGGACATAAATAGCACTCTGATTACAAAAGGAAAGGAGCCAGGGAAGGTGTTTATTTCTGCTGCCAGGCCCTTGCTCTGTGACAGCCACTGTGAAGTTTGCCTTAATACGCTGGGGGCGTTATCTCAAACAGGCAGATTTCTCCTGGGTGACCCAGGCGACTTCCAGCTGGGTTGCACAGGCTAGGCGCCCTGCCCTATCTGCTCCCCAGTCAGGGACGTGGCCCGGTGTGGAAACTGGTTGCTGGGAAGCTCTGCTGTGTTTCCTTTGCAGATCCAGAACCGTGCCCAGATTCTGACTTCCTCCTTTGGGTCCTTGCAGCAGTCAGTTCGGGGCTGTTTTTTTACAGTTTCCTCATCACAGCTGTGTCTTTGAGCAAAATGGTGAGTGTGCTGCCCACAGCGCCCTGTTTGGTAAGGATGGGTCTGGTCCTTCGGACCCAGTGTCCAAATCACGGCATCAGGGTTCATGTTGGGGGGTGAGGCAGTGGATGAAGAGGAAGAGGGACAGTGGCAAAGAACCTCGGAGCCCTGAGCACTGGCCTTCAGGGTTTCGGGATGACTAATATGGGCATGAGCATGTTTGACACCGAATGTTTGTGTGCTTCTGAGCAAGGTTTCGGTTTGAGTAACTGTTCGAACAATGTGGGGCAGCTGTTTCGTTCTGTGCCTTCATGACAACTGTATTCAGTTTGATCATCAGATACAAGATGAGGCTGGGCAGCATGCTGCTGGGAAGGACTGTCGGGGTGGACTTCTGTTCTCCTCCTTAGTGTCCCCTACTTCAAGGGCCTGAGCCTTCCTCGTCTAAGCCGTAGCTGCCCAAGGGGTCCCTGTCCCTGTTACTCAGTCTCCTTGATGGTGGCATCTTGGGCTGTCTTCCGGCCAGGAAAGAAAGCCCCATTTTCACTTCCTGGTGGTGACAGGGAAAGAGGTGTGGAATCAGGCCTTGTAACACTTCCCGTGAGCACCTTGTGCCCACATCACAAACAGTCCTCCTCCCTCTTCCCTCTCCTTTCCCATGTTCCCTCTTCTCTTTCTCCCTCTCCCTGTCTCTCCTTTTCTCCCTCTTCCTCTCTTTTCCTTCTCTCTCTTTTTTCTGTATGGGACACACACACACACACACACACACACACACACACACACACACACGGTGATGGTGATGTTGTATGGCTGTGTGTTCCTCCTACCTCATTTGCTGTTGACGGCTACACACAGTTTCCTGAGGTATAGGCTGGTAGTTAAGAATGGAGACGAGAAATCCAGCTCTCAGAGCAGATCACTAACATTGATTCCCTATCAAGTTTGTTCCTCCACAGATGAGGTCTGGTCAATTTTGGTGGCATTCTGGGTGTTCTGTTTTCTCAAAGTCTCTTTCTTCTATCTTCTTGTCATGGAAAATGGTTACTATTTTACATCCAAATCACTGCATTATTCATCTAAAATGAGTTATAAGGGTAGAATCAAGAAAATATGTCCTGGAGTTCTTAATTCTGTATGTTGTGAACATGTATTTTCCGTGGAGTAGGGATCCAATATTTGTTGTCCAATTATGGATAGATGCAGCTTTTTATTCTTTGATAGTAATTACTGTTTTTTTTTTGGCAGCTAAAGAAGAGAAGCCCTCTTACCACAGGGGTCTATGTGAAAATGCCCCCCACAGAGCCAGAATGTGAGAAGCAATTCCAGCCTTATTTCATTCCTATCAATTGAGAGATCATTGTGGAGAAGAAAGAACATACTTTGATTTCTAAGAGCCGAAGCAATTCTAACTCTTTTTCCTCTCCAGCTATTTTGTTTGTTTGTGTATTTTGGGGGGAATTCATCTCTCTTTAATATAAAGCTGGATGCAGAACTCAAATTGAACATGCTACAATGTACAGCAGAGGAGCAGGAAAGCAGAGCGAGAGTGTTTCTGTCACATCAAATCCAATTTTAGTAAAAGCATTTAAAGGGAAGAGTTGGAGGAGGCAGCATTAGGAGGCAAGGCCAGGGAGATGAGCCTGGGAATGACACGGTCCCCAGAGAGGGAAGGAAGGGAGCAGGGAGGGAACTGTTGTACACGTCATCTATTCACCTGTGAGATGTTTATAGCTGAGTTGATTTTTACACTTCTTTTTTTTACATTTTTATTTTTCATACCATATGTATAATTATATGAGGGTCTAAAAAGTATTCACATGGCTATGTTTTAGTCAGTGATTCCAAAGGTTGTATTGTACCAATATGCATTTTTATTAGTATTGTGTATGGGGATCACATGTGCTTGAGTGTGTTTGCTGAGGATTTGAATATAAACACTATGCGGCAGTGTCTTCCCACTGGGGCTTCTGGGGAAGTTCAGCAGATGAGCTCAGGACACTAAGATGTCAGGGAGAAGGCGGGGTCCCCTCCTGGCTGGTCTGGAAATGGGGTGCAGTTGTTGCAGTACTCAGTTGTACTGAATTGGTGTTGGCATGAGCTTTGGACCTACAGAAGCTCCTATCGGTGACACGGTGAAGCTGGGGTACCTGTGTTAACTTGATGGAACACTGTTGTCAAGACAGTGACCCCCTTCAGGACACTCACAGGGACCCGTCCCGGAAACTCCAGCCCCATCAGCTGAATTCCTACCCACGTGGCCAGTGCCACAGGTGGAGGACCACAGCAAGAGCCAGCATGGGGCACACAGGTTTTTCTGAAAATGAACACTGTTGGTGGTGTTTTTTTTTTAACTCAATATTTTCTATGAAAATGAAAACAAATGTATAATATTTGAAATTAAATAAATGTCTTTGGAAGTTGCTTTCTGGCACTGTCTTTATTGTGCTTGAATTTTAGTGTTTGGGTTCGGGTTTGATGGCTTTCTTTAGCAGTTAGTGGAGTCTCCGTATTAGAAATTCTACAAGCAAACTGGAGGGACCCGAGATGTGGATGGTGCTTCAGGGCCAGCCCATTATTCAGGCCCTTCTTGGAGGGAATTCATCTTATTTTTTGATTTCCTCTGTTTGAGATACAATGTGGGTTAGCATAGGCACAGCAGTCCTTTACAAATCGCATGGTTCACTCTTCAACCCACGTCCTTCGCCTTGCCTTTCTTACCTATAGCTCTCTCAGCTCGGCAGACACTGATTAGTTGCCATGGCAACACCAGTGTTGTCAGTGATGCCCTTTGCAGTCAACTTGATTTGTCTTCAGGGTAAATGGAGCTTTGTTCTGGGATTTACAAACAGACTATATTGCACATACTTTTCTATATTGCCTAGGCCTGGCCCACTGAGGTCTCTCTGATTTTTGGTTAACCAATGTGTGACCACAGCTACATAAAATTTCTTATACTTGACTACCACATTGTGTTGTTATCTTATTCAATGAACCACAGTGTAGTCAGGGACTTGTAACTGAGTACACTGTGTTCTTCAATAAAAACGTGGATTCAGTTATTCCTATATACACTGATTCACAGTCTTCTTTTTGGAGTGTTCAGAGCTTTGCACTTCTGAGAAATTCTCGGTTGTTTCTCATTACCCATCAGATTTTGAGAATTGCTGCTTAGAAAATTTATCTCCATTTCAGTCTTTGTGTTTCTCTATTTCTCTCTTTTTTTCTCTTTCTTCTCTCCATTTCTTGTTTTGGGTCACTTTTGCTTCTTTCTTTCTTTCTTTCTTTCTTTCCTTCTTCCCTACTTCTTTTTCCCAGTAAGTCCTAATAAATGTGACAGTACAATTGTAAATGTTTCATAAAGTTTTCTTTAAAATGAGTGGATTTTTCAAAGCAGAGCTATTGTTATTACTTCAGAAGGGCCCCTACTTTGTGGAAGACAATGCCTCTTTCTCTCTGCACTTAGTTGGCAGCTGTTTGAAATGTACAATGTAGGAGGTTCATTGAACAGCATGGTATCACTTCTAATACTCTAGATGTCTTTAGGGAGGTCATTCTGTTCCATAGTCATTGGTGGATCTAAATGACAGAGAAGGTCTTACAAGAGACCTCACAAGTGCCTTTCAGGCTATTAGATAATGGACTACTTTACCTAAGTATAATATCTCCTCTACTATCACCTGAAATTCTACCATTTTTTACTTGGGGTAAGTGTTTCCCTCTTTGGAAAAAATAAAATACTTCTTAACACAAAGAAATTTCCCCTATAGTAGAGAACTGAACAAAAAAGACCCTGACTAGTGTTTCATTGAAAGGTAACAACACGACTGAGGGTGGGCACCAAAGGAAAGCTTCTCCTAATCCCCATTGTGTTCATGAGGGCAGAGCCTTTGTCTGCAATCCCTCCGTGCATTCCTCCAAGTTAGAGGACCGGCTCTCTCACAGCATTTCAAACTTCATTACCATTTCCAGCTCTAGGAACACGGTCCAAGTGAAGCCCACACACTCCGCACATCTAAACAGGACTTGATCTGCCATTCAGGGGAATCGGGCCTTCTCCCTTGAACCAACTTTCCCAGGCATGAATATGGAAGGCTGTGGAGCAAGACAGAGCTACAGGCCCATAGGTCTACTTCTGTAATGTACCCCAGAATGTGACTCTACTCACCCCTCTGCTTCCGACATGGTACCCTCATTTCTGCCACTTCTTAGTTCCCTATTCTTTCACCTCCCAATGTCTTTTTCCACCATCCTCACACCCATCAAGACTGATCTCAAGTTTTGTTTCCTCCATCAGCCTCACTGACATTTTAAGCCCACGGGGATGTCTCTTCAATTTCACAGCTGTCCTTGGTTTCATCTCTAGTGATTGCAACTGTACTTTCTTTTCTGCCTCATATGACTGGGAACACCTCCAAGACAGGGGTCTTCGTAACTTTAGGCAGAAGTAGGTGCTCAGACAGATGGATTGAAGAGTTGAGAAGCCAGGACACCTGGGTCCATGGAAGGTCAACTTCTCCGTGGGGCCTGTGTTTTCTTAGGTTGCTTCAGTCTAGTATCTTTCCCGCTTGAACAGCAGGACTCTGTGTAGATCAATTTACCTTAAACCAGGAATGTGAGCTCCAGCTGGCAAACTTACTCCCCACATTCTACTTGTTTCTTGAAATACTTCCAATCTTGTGATGTGTGTGTGCATGTGTGTGTGTGGTCTCATTTTTATTCACTCTCTTTCACCTCTGTTGAACTGTGGGTTGTTGCTAAAGCTGAGCATATTTTCATACCCAAGTTAAGCCTTTTTCTATATCCACTGCTGATTCTTATGCAGTTTAACTCAGTGGAAACCAAACTTGCAAATTACTGATATCTCTTTTTAATTGGAGGAAAGCTAATCATGTTTAAGAATTTCTAAATTTAAATTATTTCATGAGGTCTTAATGGACCAGAAAAATGACTTGCTCTGGAAAGTTATTCTTTCTACTTCCATTCTTCTCCTTCACACTTGGTTAGAGTCATGACTTTGTCTCCTTAGGGACCTTCTTTTACTGTGCTTACTTTTATTTATTTATTTATTTTTTTATATTTCAGGTCAATTTTCCTCTGTGAGGTCCAGAAGTATGATGTACGTTATTGATGGAGAGGGAGGTAAGTTTCTTCCTTTCCTCTTTTATATTTCATTAGTTATATGCTGAAATAGAAGTTGACTGGTAGGGTTCCCAGATTCAGCCAAAAAGTCCCTAAGGGGGAAAAAACACAAAACAAAACCTTATGTGGTCAGTATTTAGTGTTGTCAACCATGTCAGTAGGAAAGTTTATGCTTCTAACACAATAAGAGCAAAAAGTGTGATGGCGGCTCTTCGTTAGATCCCTGGAAAAGGACAGTTTGTGTCCATCGCTCCTGTTCCAGCTGTGACCAGTGGTCTCCAGTGTCCACTCCTGGGCATGCTGGGATGGAGGCTCTGATGCTGAGAGTTACTGGGTCATGCGTGGGGGGTGGCTGTTTACTCTAAGCATTTCTACAGAAGCCAATGCACCATGCTGTAACATACGATGAGGAGTCTGCTGTTCAGACCATCCGTGCCAATCTGAGCTGCTGTAATACATGGTATCAGAGATGTCCTTACAGGTACTATGCACAGTCATCATCAGAAGGGCTTGGAAAAATTGCAGTGCCTCGGTGCCCAGTGTAAGTCTTCACATTTTAGAGCAGAAAAAGTATCAGAGATTCTAGGAATGTTATCCAGGGTCACAGAGCAGGGCAGAGTTGGAACAGGCTGAGAAGGCACATGTCTGGCTTCCACTCAGTGCTGTGTTGTGGGTGACACCAAGCACTTTCTGCCCAGAAATGTTCTCTTCAGTGGCTTCCAGAGCATCACGGCTGTCAGTCCAGGCTGCTGTCAGGAAATTATTTTCTTCCCATTTTACCAGAGCTAAATTTGGGGTGATGCCCTTTTGACTTGACCGATTCTGTTCTGTTATGTCACATTTGGTTTTACTCTCTTCCAAAAAAGTAATAAGAACCGTGGGAGCAATGAAACCCAAAATGTGTAATAGTCATGGTACAAAAGAGAGGAAAAGAAAGTGCTCTAAACTATATAACTGCATGTATATTTAAGTGTATAAGATAGAAAATGATATCACAGAGTTTTATTGGATCATTGAACAGAACTCTTTGCAGTATCATTGATGGAATGTCCACTTTACAAGCTTTAATTTTGTGACTTGAACAATTATTTCTAAGATGACAATATGTAATCCATTAACTAGTGATTTCCTACTGTTCATTTTTTTTCTGTAAATCTGTATAACTTATACCCTTTCTCTGCTTTTTTTTTTCTTTTCTCCTTAAATAAAATTTAAAAAAATCATAAAAAATAAATTTGGGGTGATGGTTATCAGTGTTGCTAGTCTGATGGTGACTCCACCTTTTCTACTTCTTTCTTAATCTTTCAGGACACTGGCATGAGAAGCTCTGGTGACCCAATCAGTCCTCAGCAATCCCATAGAACAATGCTGTCAGGGAAAAAAAAACAAACCACTGCCCACTGGTGGTTAGCACAGCCTGAGGATCACACAAGAAGTTTCTAAAATCCGCTGGAAGTCACCACTGTGTATCAACCATCAAGTTGATCTGGGCTCTTTTTATCACACACAATCAAGTTACCGCAGCAACCGACAGTGTTTCAAAAACATAATGCTAGCCACACAAAACAATATCTAAAGAGAGAAGGCGGTCTCTGGGAAGAATTGTAGGAAATAGGTTTCAGGAGGTGATTATAAGTTTTAGAAAACAACACAAGTCACATCTCTCACAGAGCACCCCTCCGAAGGATGTTTGCTTTCTTCTTCCTTCATCTGGACAGTGTTCCGGTTAATTTTGCATTCATTTCACAGTTATCTTATTTCCTTCAACTCGTTGAAAATGAGTTGTGCTTTTCTTCTTTGTAGTGAGGTGGCAATCACAGTCTCTCCTTTCCTGTGAGCATCTTTTTGCCCCTGGCATTTCAAAGTTTTCTTTAACCAGTTGGATATTAAGGACAGAAAGCCTGGATGTATGAATTAAGGTTAGCATTCTCATGGATTTCTTTCTTTCTTTTTTTTTGGATTTTTTTTTTCTGATTGAGGAGGCTGCCTTGCCTGAGACAATTGATGAGATCGTTATTCTTTATGAAGAGGCAAAGGAAACCCACTTATGAAGCCTTTCATGCTTCACAAATGATGTCCCCGAGCTAAAGCAGGTCCCCTAGTACTCTGCAGAAAAGATTCTGCCATCATCTCCATTTTCAGATGTCAAAACTGAGGTTCAGAAAGGTTTTGTAATTTGCCCCAAAACATACAGCTTGTGAGTGACATCATCAGGATTAAGATTGATCTTCGATACCAAAGCCTGTGTCTTTCCAAGTGAACATGTCTGAATAGTGGAGGTTACATGCAAAAGGGATAGAGCAAATGGAAAAAGGATGGGGGTTGAGGTGCTAGAAAAGTCCAGCATGAGTCAAAGTGGGTTACAGATAGATACTGGAGCAAGTAAATATTGTTTTGTATAAATATTTTAAAGATTTTCTGAAAGTAATGAGATTATCTCCTGCAGCTGAGAATTGGAGAGAAGAAGGCATTTAAAGATGATTTGATCCACACCTGTCACCTTAGCTCTTTCCCATTCACTGATGCTTAAGCCAGTGCCACAACATTATTAGTTGGCAGCTATTATGATTTCTCAAACTGATGATTGGCCCAGAAATGGGGGAAGATGGAAAATTTTAATACCTCCACTGAGAACATGTGACATGTATCATGCTTGCTGCAGGTAGGGATGAGTCTCCAATCAACAGAGATAATAAAAATAGCAACAAACAGAAAGCTAAGAGTTATCTTGTGTGTATGTCTATGAACTTTGGAAAAGGCTCGTGTGTAAAAGGGTAATAATCAGCTCCAAATACAAGGTGAGCATGTTGGGGAGGCAAAGGAGGCAGTCTCTGAAAGAGGGGTGGAGGAGTGCTAGGAAATAGCCAGGGATCTGTCTGAGAGGGGGGAAAAAGCACAGGGAATAAGAGCATGAGGCAGATTTGAAGAATCCCCCAAGTGGAAAACAAAGTGGGCCAGGTATTCACTGAATAAAATGCAGAAGAGGTCCAGTGCCACAAGTCACAGAGAAAACGGAGAGCTGGGGATAGTTTCCCTAAGGCTGGAATGGAAGCAGCTATACAGAAGCAACTTTTACTGCAGGTTCAAGTGTGGGCAGAAAGGAAGACTTCTCCTGCCCAGAATGGACACTAAAGGCAATGGTTTTACTCTGGATCCAAGAGGCTGAGGCAGGGGTGCGTGTGTGGTGGGAAGGGCACCGAACAGGGAGCAGCATCAAGGAGTGTCATGAAGAAATTACTTAGTCCTTAGGAGCGTGCAAAGCTGAGTAGCATGGACCTTCCTTGTCCCCATTCCAGTCTCAGTGTTTGCAGGGTTTGTAACTTGTGCCTAACAGGAGAGGATTCAAGGGTGACCCGAGGGCTCTGTTCAGGGTGGATACATACTGCCCAAAGTTACACTGATAATGAAATGCTGCAAGATGTTCAACAACAGTCATGTACTCAGATTGTGTATGCATTTTTTGACAATTACCCACAAATCTCTCAAACAATGAATAGATAGCAGCTAGATTATGTTTTTTTTTTTTTTCCCTCGATGGCTGGTTTTGTCATCAAACCTCAGGCAATTTTGAAGGAAACCAAATCTCCTCAATGCCATTATTATTCTACAAATCTCAAATCTACACCTATTGCTTTTCTATAAGTCCTTCACATTCCTGCAATTATCATGAGAAAGCCCTGCTAAGAACAGCAGACTTATGAATGCTTTCAGTTCAGTCAGTGAGGTGTCATAATAAACATCTTTTAGTTTGGCTATGAGTGCATACAAAATATTTTGCTTGTATTTCAGCATTTGTATATTTTGCAATATCTTGTTGCATATTGTCTGGTGCAAACAATTTTCAAGATTGAATGGCAGTGCTGGCACCAAGATATCACCCTTGCCTAGAACCTACTATATTCCTGAACCTAGTTCTAACATCAGATCCTTCTATTCAGTTGCATGACAATTTTGTACCATTTTGACTAGTCAAATATGTACTCACATTGCTGTTTTCTTTGGCATCTGAATCAAGGAGTCTGCATTCCTTGTATCTGGATTAATTCATTCTTGCTCTATTTCACTGTCACAAGAACTTTGGCCCACATGGTCAGTCTCAAAGGCATTATCATATTCATAATTCATTCGTGAGTCACCTCCTCCAAATTTGCAAATCTGGTTTTTCATATGTAATTTACTAAATCAGGCTATTTCTACAGAAAAATCAAATGAAAACTTAAAAAAAAATTCTAAATGCATAGAAATGTAGCAACAAACATTTCATGGGCAAAACTCACCTACTGTTGCTTTCTAGCTTTTGTACAAAACTCGACATTCATCTGCCAAGTGGGTGAGGGCACAGATGGGCTTTTGATTTCTCCAGGTGCAGCTATTGTGAGTTGAACTTATGTCCTATTGTGATAAAATGCACATTTACATAACTGAAGGGTGGTGTGGGTATATTTTACCCTTTTGATGCTCAGATACATATATACAATACCTGTTATACTGAGCACTATGTGGATAAAAATCTTGGTTTGACACTTTTACACATGTGCACACACTTGCTGTTCATTACACTAAGTGGGTAAACACAAAGATTGTTTCTTGTATCCTCCAGGTACAGCTACTAAGATGCACAGCTGGCTACTGTTATGCTAAGGTACAAATCTACAGTACGATCATACGTTGTAACCCAATGTTATGTTCTTGGAGTGGGTGCCATGCAGGAAAGGATATGGAAGGAAATACCCCAAATCAGAGAGTGTTAACCTTCTGATGGCCCGGTTGGTTTCCCATTAACATTTGGAGGTACAGAGAACAGGAATTCCATGACAAGCAGGGAGGGTGGGAAGCATGTCAGGGAGAATTAGAATGCTTGGCAAATAAACCGTGACCAGAACTGAGTTGAACTCTGTAAGTTGGGAGGATTTCATTCTCCTGGCAACCTTGCCTGAAAGCATTGCCATAGACTGGGTTTGGGACCAGCCACAGGTCCACTGATCCCAGCCATCCATTTTTTTTTTTTTTTTTTTTTTTTGGTCTTTTCTTTTTTATCGGTACCAGGGATCGAACTCACGACTGCCTGCTTACAAGGCAGGTGCTTATGCCGCTGAGCTAAATCCCCAGCCTCCCAGCCATCCTTTTAAAAACATTTCTCTAACAAACCTTGGGTAGTAATCACAGTTGCCAATGTAACTTAAGAGATTTTAATCACTTTCTACCTTTTCTAAGACTCAGCCCCAATGTCAGTTCTTCTCAAGAGTCAGACTGCTATCCTTTTAACTTCAATTCTTCATTTATTAGCTCTTACTACTCTAAAATATCAGTGTTTATGGCCTTGTCTTTTCTCCGGTTATGCCCAATCCTTCACTAGGAATATACAGTTTGTATTTTTCCCAAATAATTCTCCCAAGATCTGACCATAGTAAGTGGCATAAGTAGACCTGAATTTGGGTCAGAGTGGGATCTTTTCCTTAAATTCTGTATTCAGGGCTGTACCCTTCAGCATATTGGCACAGATTTCAGTAGGTGAAGAACAAGGTTATATTGTGAGCATAGGCAGACATCAGAAAGTTTTTGGCTGTTCTGGAAATGGGGTCCCCTGAACTGCCCTCAGAAATTATCATCTTCTGAAGTGCATTGTAAACACTGGATCAAATTTGTCTTGATGAGCCTGACTTTTGACAACTGTTCTAACACTACTGCCTTTATTCAATAATGCTGGACTATTTCTGTCTAATTTGTCTGCCCAGCCTAACAAAATGTTTCAAATCAGACACCTTTTTTTGTCTAGTGAAACTGAGAGAATTATTTTATAATCACACTCTGGAAAAAAAATAGTCAATGGAAAATTTTAATGAAAAAGAATATGATAGAAATAGAATTTTAAAATCATGAATTGGAAAACATGTAGCAATAGCTTTATCCACTAGCCTGTACAGTATTCTGTGAACATCTGTGGAAATTTATAGATGTTAAATTAGATGCAGGCCAGTTTTTCTGTTTGCATAACATAACAGAAACTTAAATGAAAACCACATTGTAACTTCATAAAACCAAATATGATGTCTATTGCCATCAAGGTCTTAATATATGTACAACACACAGAAAATTACTTGCTTTGGTGTTTGAATGAAAAGACTTTTGTTGATACTTTTATCATATATATAATATATATTATATATATAGTTAAAAGAGTAAATGTAATCAGCCGTCCCAGAGTTTCTGTTATTTTCAAGAGTGATTGTAATAGGGGTAATTGCTTAATGTATAAAGCTAGTTTTACTTGGTCTATGTTTTATTGTTTAATTATTTTCCCGTGTATAGATTTATGTCTGTGTTCAGTTTCATAAAAATTGTTGGCTATTGGCCTTCCCAGAGAATCTAGAGTGTAAGTATAGAAGACCCACCGCATTTATGGAAAGAGTACATAATAGGTCCTGGGTGGAAGGAGGCAGGCTGGTTAAGTCCTTACCATGGGCCTGGAAAGGGGTATACTACACTCTACATTATGTAGTAATCTATGCTGCAAGTAAAATATTCCAGAATATTTTTATTATTTCTTTGTGACTCTTCATAGTAGAGTTGGTACAGTGCCTGGTCTAGAATAATTCTATCTTTTCTCCCCTTGTCTTCCCTTCCTTCACTTTTCCCTCATTTCTCTCTTAGTAGATATTGTTAATCCAAGCAAGGGCCTTTCTAATGAGACTCGCAGCATTAAAATAGAGATACTCATGAAGGCTGCGCAGACGGGTTCATTATACCCATTGATTAGTCTCCTTTAGCTCCTTCAGATCTGTTCTCTGTTCTTTCCAGGCTCCACACTACTCCTAGAAAACTGACCTGAACAGACTGCACTACCTGTCCTGTCCTCCCGCAGTCCACCTGTGGACAGCACCAGCAGGATATGGGAGTGTGAGAAGACAGGAAGGTTGGGACACTTTTCCATTCTACCTGCACTGACAGAGCACTAGGATAGCAGCTGTGTCGCCCCTAGGCTACAGCTCTGGGTGGCTTCTCCTTTCTCCGGTTGTCCTTGGGCTCTGGTTACTGTGTTTTCCCTTCTCTTTCAGCCCTAGTGGAAACAAGGAACTTTTGCTGTTGCCGGTCCCTGAAGGCCTCAAAATCCACAAGTTTTCCTTAATCGTGTCTCTGGATCTGTGAGTGTCCCTTTAATCCCAGTTTCTGCTATCCAATCCTCTGAGATAAATCACATGTGGTGCTGAGATTGTAACCGACACCTCATATGTCTTTGGGAATCTTCTTTTGTTCCTCTGAACCTCCATTAGCTTTAAGAACTTTGTGAGATTTCGTATCTCCAAGGTCTTCTAGATTTCACAGTTCACAGCAGTATCAGTAGAATTTGAAGTGACCTTGATAAGCTGTGGATGTTCTCAGATATAAATAAGACAAATTTCTATTTGGAACAAATGCTGAGAAGTGTGCTTTGGGAGAAAAAGCAAATTAAAGAAATAAAAGCTGACAGCAGCCCAGCCATGTGTGAGCCTATCAATAAAAACCCAGGGCTTAATGTTGTTCAAATTAAGTATATCTGGGGGTGTAGGGGCACGGTGTGAGCAGTGTGTGATCTGTAAGAAGACCAAGGCAATTCTCTGAAGATTCTCCTCACTGTGCCTACCTGACGTAAGAATCAATTGTACCCTGGAATTCCATGTATTTAAGAACAAATCTCACATTCTACTGAAGGAGTCCCCTGAGTGGGTGAAAGCTGAGCTGGCTGTGGTCCATGGCAGAGAGCAACGGAGAGGAGAGCAGGCAAATTCTACGTGTCCCCTTGGTGGGTGATTTGAGAAGGATGTGTCAGTCCCAGGAAGGACCAGCCATGGCTCATCCACACGTTTCCCCCCATGTTAGCCTGAAAGACTGCTGTGTCATAGAAGGTGGCCCTTGGGAGAGGTGGTGTTCTACAGTTAGGTAATAAAGACCTGAGCTGCCACATTCACAGCAGCACAGTTTGTAGTGGCCAAATCTTGGAAACAGCCCAGATACTTGTCATCAAGTGAATGCATAAAGAAAATGTGGTTTTTATACATAATGGAGTACTACAGTGCCATAAATAAGGATGAACCTGAGACTCACTTTGTGAACATAATTTTAGGTGAAATAAATTGGACACACTCGTTCAAATATCACATTGTTTCTCTTGTGTGAGAAACAAGGATAAATAAGAACTGAAATGGATGATAGAAATTGGGAAGTAGGAGGAAAATATTCAGATGGGAAGGAGAACAAGGGAGCATGGAGGGGAAAAGGAAGGAAAATAAAAGGAAAAAAAGAGAATAGAAGTAAAAAATAGAAACAAACTTTTGTAAACAAAAAAGGGAAGAAAGGTTGTTTTATTCCCCTCCCCTCCCTTCAATCAAGATGCATTATGCACAGGTACAAACCCCTATGATGAATGTGATCATTATGTTTATCAATAAAATTAATTAAAAATAGGTCTCAGTCCAAGGCATAGGTTTTTAAAGAATCATTGGACCAAGGCTATGCCTGCTGTATGCCTTATTCTAGAAATGGAGGCCCTGTGTCTTTGGGTCTGAGACTTAATAAATGCTTATAAATGTACTATAAAAAAAGAAATGTAGAGTTCATGCTTTTACAGTTGCTATCTTGGTTTCATAGTTGAATCACAAAGAGAAACTGGAAAAGTTAACAGTGTAGAAAGGAGATTCTGGATGACAGGAGACAGCCACCCCAAGCCCCAGTCCCTCACCAGTTAGCTGAAGGCGTCATGCCTGCTGTTTAACTTCTCAAGGTGAGAATTTTCTCACTGTCTTCCATCCAGGAAGTTGTAAAAGTATTTTCATGCACTCTGCTGCAATGTATTGGTCAGAGAAACTTCTCTGACCACCATGACTGCCCTGAGAAGTACATCATACTTGGTGGGTCCTGACTTATGGATGAGAAGTTCAGGTTTAGAGCTGTTAAATAGCCTGTTGAAGAAACAGGGTCATCTGAGGCCCAGATTTTCTTACAGGTTATTTTCATTCACTCAATTTATTTTAGCTTCATGTTATTATGATACTCTCTCTATGATGTACTTGATAAGGAATATTAATACAGTTGTCATCCTGTAGGTTTTGAAATGAGAAAATAACATATATTCAACACAGGCAATGTTCAAAGTTGCTGTTGCTAGAACATTGATTTTTGTTCATGAATAAAATACAAGTAGTTTGATTTCTAATGCATACTCCTCTCCTTCACCCCCAAACCTCAGAGCTTTGCTATCTGTAAGGAACTGAGTATGTTAACCCCACAACTAAAAGGCGTAAGACCACATAGTTAGGACAGTCAGAACGGCTTTGGTGAGGTTTGCTAATCAAGAGAGGAAAGGAGCACAATTCATTTCTGAATTGGTTGTCAAATTCTTCTTGTAAGTGACACGAATGAAACTACCAATGGCTTTGCAAACTGCTGAGTCTATAGTTTACATCTGTGAAAGCTCAGCAAATGAGACCTTCTCAGCAGAGCAGCAGGGTTTCACCAGCAAGAACTTTCATGGGGCGCTGTGTCCTGTGGCAAGCCATTTCTCAAAAACCGTCTTTCTGTTTCACCTGTTGAATTACAGTGTGATCAATAGGGCCCTCCACTCAAACTCAGATTTGCCTTCTATGTTATCTCCTTAGCAGATCTGGACAGCATGATACTTTTTAAAAACACGGTCACAAAGTTAGTGTGGAATCATTCAACGCTACAAGGGCTCCAGAAGTCATTGGGCTAAAGTCCTTTCTGCTTGTGACAGTCAGTTTCCTCATATTAAATCATTGTCATGAAGTAATCTAAGAATCCTTCTTTTCATCTCTGTGGCTTATTTCATAGGAAGTTCTTTACAATTGCTTGCTACATTGCCACACGAAATCTCACAACTCTCTATACTACAAAATGATGTCTTGAATTGGAATATGCATACTAAGAACTATAATAAAAGGCCTTTGTTTTCTTTGAGTGGGAGGAGTTATTTAGCCATCTTTGGCATTTTTAAATGAGCAGAAGCCTTATTCTATCTTTCCAAAGGGGAAAGGCAGCTCATGGAGGGCTATTGATGTTTGAGGAGTATGGAGACGAAACTCACATAACTAGATTCAATCTCGGGATGGTCCAGTTTCCTATAAGGATGTCCTAGGGAGTGCCGTGAATTTAATATTGAGGTAGGGGGCAGAAAGCTTTAAAAGTAGGGTCTGCTTTCTCTTCTGGGTGCTTTCCTTAATTCCAGACATTTTGCCTATCCCCAGAACGTTCTTGTAACACCAGACCAGTTATAGCTACATGAATAAACATACTGTAGAACTGGTAGGAGGCTATTCAAAGTGCTGCGGACGAAGCCAAGTTAAACAATAGGTGTACAGAACTAGCAGGGAGGCATTTTGCTGCTTACTGAGTAACAAGAAACAGCAGATGTAAGTTTTTTTTGAAAAGGACACATAGCCTTAACTTGTTCAATTTATCATGAATTTGCAAAAGGACTTCAGATTCACAATTCAGAGAAAAGCCACAAACTCACATGTGCACATACATGCATTTGATCTTATGTGATTTGAAGGCTTTTTTCACGCAACAAGTCACTTATTATTAGAGATACTTCATGCTTTTGCTGGGCTGGAGTTGGGAAAATGGGGAATTAATTTGTGTCTACCATATGAGGCCACAACATTCTCTTCATGTGGGACTTCCAGGTTTTTTTAGCACATGGTAGGATTAGAATTGCTGAGCAGTAGAAATTTTTAATCATGACAAGCGCCCTAAGGTAGAGCCCATAACTTGTGTTCATGCTGTACCTCTCACAGCCCCTGGCAAAGTACTAACAGTAACAGCTTCACTATGTGTAATAAGAATATACTGCAAAGTTCAGTTGTTGTTTCTTTTTATGTTTGAATAAAATAGATTTAAAAAAATGAAAAAAGAGAATATATTGTACACACATTCTTAGCAATATCTCTTTTTAAATTCTGATCATCCACTTCTCATAGCTACTCAGTAATGACTGATTTGGAGCTGAAAGGATGGAGAAGCAGCAGAGATGTGAGATTCTGTAAGGAGGAAGCGAAGGACTTGGGGGGGCACTAGTGAGGTGAGAAACACTGAAGGAAGCGAACAAGGGGTGACTGCCTGGTAATTCATGGCTGCTCAAGAAGAGGTCAGAATTAAATGAATATTCACAACCCTGAAAATCTAGTTAGTCTACGACCAGAGTTATGAGGTGAACTGCTTCAATTTCAGGATCAGAAATGGTGGCAGTGTAGACCTTGCTTAAAAATGAACTAACGAACATTTATTTGTGAGATGTGACTTGGCTGCCTACAGACTGGAGTCCCTAGAAAGCAGAGATGGGGGTGCTAAGGGTGCCAGTAAATGAGCAGATGTTTGGGAGCAGAAATGAGCTTGATTCTATGCCTACCTTGAAGTTGTGACATCTGCACCAATTTTTTAAAAAAGCTTTTATCTTAAGTAATTTTAGCTGGGAATGACAGCCTCTTGGCCATAAAAATCAACTCTTTCATAACCTTTGGAAATCTATCTGGTTTCACATCCTAGCCCAGGAGAAGACAGCATAGAGAGAAAAGAGAGCAGCACTGCTCAGCTTTGTTGAGATTTAATCATGCTTTGCGATTCCTAGGAAAGCATCTTCCAAGAATGCAACCCTTGAAAAGCCATCAACCACCAACCATCACTGGTTATGCGGCTAGTAGAAGAGCCCAAGCTATCTACATCCAGCTGCAGGGTTGTCAGAGAGGACTTCCTGGTACAGACTCTGGGCCCACAGTGCTCAGCTCAGGGCCAGTGGTGATGCTTGTAAGCTTCTGACTGTGATTAAGAAGCTATAAAGGCAAACTCTGTCGGGCTACCCTGTCCAGGAACTTTGTAAGAAATGATGGATTCATTAAAGTAAGAGGAGGCACTAAGATTGTCACCAACTAACCAATTTTCTGGTTAGAATAATCAGGATGAACCCATTAAAAATAGCATTTCTACAAAGGTGTGGCAAGGTGTATATGTGTACATGTGTAAAGAAAACCATTCAGAGTCTTCAGAGAAAATAATTATGAACATTTAATGCTTAATATGCACCAAAACTATTTTAAATCCTTAAAACTGAATTATTTACTTTATCTTCTTAAGATCCTATGCGGTTGGAACTATTATCAACTTCATTTGTGAGATGAGAAAGTTGAGGTGTAGTTAAGTACTTTGTTGGTTGTCATCTGGTTAAGAAGAACAATTAGGTAGACTGGTTCCACGCCAGATGTGATTCCAGAGATTATGAGATAAACAGGCTGGGCCAAAGGAAAAGAGTGGAAGGCTTTTTTCTTCTCAATGATAGGTCAGAAAGAGGGGCCTGTGTCACAGAGAGATAGAGCTAAGACCTGCACGACTATGTGGACATTCAGGAGAAAGGGGATAGTTCAGAGATAAGAATATTTAATTGTGAGTGATCTAAATAGGTGTGAGGAAGACTATCTAGATCCTGGGCAGGCTGAGAGAATTCCTATTCTTGTCTCAGCATGTAGCTGCATGTTCCTAATCTAATAGAAATCTTGAGCTTGTGATTTTTTTCCCTTTTTTGTTGCTGTCTTTCAAATGTAGATATAAATTGCATGTTAGTCTTTTAGTGTCTGTAGAGCTCTTGATATTGCAGTAGGAGTAAACAGTGAAAATTGGTCTCACTCTTTACTTCTCTTGACTTTGTGTTTAACAAGTGTAGTAAGCATTAAAATCAACTGTCCTTTCAGGCAAATATAGCTAGGACTTGAATCAGCGAGGAAGTCATTCCCATCAGGCGTTCAGAATTGATACTGAAATAAGCTCCACTGCCACAAATCTGCCATTAGTGATTAAGTATTGAAATCGTATCTCACCTCTATATTCGCACTTTGCATCTCAAGTTTCAAACCCCAGTTGAAAAATATTTTTAAAAGAAAGTGACAAAATAGGATTTGTGGGTGGGTGATGTTAGTGCTTCAGAATAGCAACTGCTCACAATCTGAAACATGAAATTGTGTCGCTGTCAAGCAAAAGGAGACACAGGAATCATCCTGTGAAGTGTACCTCAGGTGGCAGCAGAGCGAGGTTCTGACTGACAGGGCCCAAGATGGCTGCTACCTCACCTTCTCCAGCTCTTCCTCAGCCTCCAATGGGGAGGCGGCTGCCCTCAGCCACTGCTCAGTGTCATACCGCCTCCTCCCAACCATCAAAAGGGAGTTTAAGAATATTTTTAGCAGCACAAACCATGATGTGAAACATAATGAGGACCCAGGGCTGTTGAAAGGCTGTTTGCAATTTCAGTTCACACCCTGGCTGCCTGGTTGTAGAGCGGCTGGCTGCCAGGGATAGATTTCTCTGTTTGAAATGCAGCAGCCCAGATTTACAGTGGTCCTGAGGCTTCAAAACCATCAATGCCTTTACAGTCCTTGTGAAACCACCCAGAGTGGCAGTCTGCCTTCCAGAGTTAGCTCTCTGGTGAAAGGGACTGGACACTTTTCAGGGTGGATCTCTGCAGTAATGTGAGAAAAGGGATCTGGAAAAAAAGGCGCTCTGAAGGGCCTATTCTTGGCTCACATATTGTGGATTCAAATAGTTTTTCTGTCCTTCCTGCATCCAGAGCAGCACAATAAAGCAAAGGAAGGGAGTTGTTTCAGAGCTTTGCTAAGTGAGCTGGTCACCCAGCCAGCCAGCAGCATTGGAAGTGGCTGCAGTGGGCCACATATGGCAATGCATGGCCTCAGGTGCCTCAAGGGCACCTCGCTGGCAAGGAATGACATCGAGTGAACAATTGCTGAGCTCTACCAAATTGTGAAGTGGATTCTAGGTGGAGCTGCTCATGTGAGGTGATGTCAGGACAGCACTCGGGGGCATGGAGCAGGTGTGACACGTGGGGAGGGACTGTGTATTTAACAATCTTCTTCGTTTTAATAACCAACTTTGGCTCTTCATTTCTGACTGCAGGCTTTATTCTGCTGGGCTAGTGGAAAGAAACCGTAACCTTAGTGCTTCCTGGGGTTTCCCCATTTCTCCCCAGGATTGTGTCACACCTCTGGATCTTGTGCAACATAAAGGCACAGGGGTAAGGTGCCGTCAGGGCCTCTGACACCTGCCCCTTCCTTACTTCTGTCTTTTCCACACTCCAGGGTGGATCTCTGGAGTGAGGTGAGGAAAGGGATCTGGAAAAAAAGGTGCTATGAAGGGTCTATTCTTGGCTCACTATTGGATTGTGGATTCAAATAGTTTTTCTGTCTTTCTGCATTCAGAGCAACACAATAAAACATCCCATCCTCAGCCACGCCTACACTTAGCCCAAGGCAGGGGATACTGGGTGAGGGCTTTGCGGTCTCATTGGTCTACAGCCAGTTCCCCAATTCTCTAAGGACTGGCTGCCTCAGGACAGAGGTGTCTCACCCCTTTGTACACCCCGTCTCCACTGGGGGTTCTCTTTAGGGACTGAGAAGGCTCTTTGAGATCCTCTCTAAACCTGAGGATTCTTGTTCAATACAAGACATAAAGACTATTGAGGGTAGCTCTACTTTTCTTCCCTTGAGGCAGTGAGGAACAATTCAATTTATGAGGAGACACAAATGCTTGCTTTAAAATATAATCCTTCATAATCAGGCATACAACTCGTCTTAATTCCTTTGTTTAAATCCCCTTTTCCTTTCTTTCCTCTAAAAGAAACAAAGAGAAAAAAAGAAAAAAAATTTAAAAATTGTCCATCAAACTCTCTGGCTTTAAAACTACATATTCATCAAAATTCCAGCAAGGGGAGGAGGCAAAGGGAACGAGGAGGTAAAGCAAATCTTTCTCCTATGGGGCCGAGCGGGCATAGCTGTGCATTCTCAATGGTGCTTTTCAAAATTTTCAGCTGTGCAGCTGTTGAAGATGATGGGATAGATGTACGGCCCCATTGTATAGCAGACTGTGATCAAATGACTTCAGGGGCGTCTGGAGCACAGGGTACTTTTTGGGGGATGGGGATAGGTGAGTAGAAGAGAAAATTTCTCTCAAATTTGTAAAATTTCTCTCAAATTTATAGATAGAACCACTGACTCTGAGGACACTGGCTAAGACACGTTTTTTAGTATACATTGTGTTCCATCATTTAATTTTTAAAGGGATGGATAAGGTGGAAGTTTTGTCCTGTACTGTCCACTGTAAAAACAGAAGTAAAGCCATCTTTGAAGATCTTGTCCCTATTACTCTCTAGAATGCTCCTACATAGTACAATCAGATTGAACAATTTGGTTCATTTAAGAATAAGCACAATTGAAAAAAGAAAATCTTCATCCATTACATCTAGTCTAGTGCTGTATAAATGAGCTTCAAACACAAAACTTTTTTGCCTACCTCTTCATTAGCGGTCTACGTGCAGGGATCAAAGATGTCCACAAGGACTTACATTGCATGTGATGAATCCTCACTGCACTTCCACACGTGGTGCCCAGAGCAGTCGCAGCGCCAGAAGGCCCAGGGGTCCCCTGAGTCCTATCCGGCTGGCCCGAGAGAACCAAAGCATGGAAGGGAGAAAAAGAGAGAAATTAGAGCCAGTAGCTGATAGGAGCCCAACTGTTGATCCAATTCCAGACATGGGCACAACGATAGCCCGCTGCCGGATGAATGACACATACACTAGCCAGAGAGATCTGCCAAGGTTCGGATGGTTTGTGCCACATGTGTGCTGTCTCATGAGCGTCCAGAAGAAAGCGAAGCTCATAGGGATTTTTTTCAGTGTGATTTAAAGGAATGTATTTTGTGACTTTGTTCTAACTTTGCCACTCAAAGTATGGTTAGAAATACAGAATCTCAGGTCCTACACCAAGCCCAGTAACTCTGATTTTGCATTTCTTTTTTTTTTTTATTAAGGAGAAAAAGAAAAAAAAAACAGAAATAAGGTATAAGTTATACAGAATTTCAGAAAAAATAAACAATAGAAATCACTAGTTAATACATTACATATTGTTATCTTAGAAATAGTTGTTCAAGTTACAAAATTAAAGCACATAAAGTGGACTTTCAAACAGTGAGACTGCAAACAGTTTTGTTCAATGATCCAACAAAACTCAGTAATACGGTTATCAATCTTATACACTTAAATATACATGCAGTTACATCCTTTAGAGCACTTTCTTTTCCTTTCTTTATACAATGACAATTACACATTTTGGGTTTTATTACTCCCACAGTTCTTATTACTTTTTTTTGAAGAGAGTAAAACCAAATGTGAGATAACAGAACAGTGGCAGTCAAATCAAAAGGATGAACATAACAGATAATGTAAAAACAAAATACCAGGTGATCAACAATGGTCACCATACTGCCTCCTGCTATCTTAAAAAGAACTGCCTAAATCATCAGTCATAATAAAGTTGAATAAAACAGTAAAGAATAAAACCAAAACATTAGAGACATTACAGGGCTTCAAAAGAAGATAATAGTCAACCGGAATGGGCGTCATAATGAATCTTATTGTCTTTACAGTTGTTGCCTATACTTTCGAACCTGGTACTATCAAGCAAAGCAGAATAGAGGAAAATCAGTCAAAGCAAGATGGTGAGGGCTATACAGGGTTTCAAATCAAGTTAATAGGAAATCAAAGTGGGTTACTATAATAATATATCTTGCTTTTAAAAAAATTTTTCCCTTAATTAAAAAGAAAAAAATAAAAAAGTAAATAATTAAAAGAAGGAGACTGAGATAAAAGAGGGTATAACAATGAAACAGCGCAGGTCAAAGCATAACCATTTAAGCAAAATAGTGTTTCACCACAAGACATCCCGACATAAAAGTAGTCAGCATAATGTCTCCTTTCTTGAAATCTTTGAGTACAACTTTGTACACTGCAGCACCAAACATATCAAGACAATGTAAAACCATTCAAGAGAATGACAGTATTACAGGGTATGTAGAACCAACTATCAGAAAACAAACAATGGTTTCCGTATAATCTCCTTGTCTATAAAAGTTTTTGCTTATACTATCACACATAATAAAATCCAATAAGATACAACCTGTTAAGACTGATGGAGGCAGAAGAACAAAAGCTTGTTGGGACTTCAAAGCAAGCTGATACTAAATCAGCACTAGCTATTATGATGTCTTGTTTTCTCAGACTCCAGGTGATTTGCCTGCATTTGAAAAGCACAGCAGACAACAACATCAACTTCTAGTACTGGGTCAATAGTATTGGACAGAAAATTCAACTGGTGAAGCCAAGGGGACCAGACTGAGAGACGCATGGATTGGACACTCATGCCGGGCCCTTCCCACTGTGTGGACCCATGAAAATCACACTCTCTTTAGTATGGAGCGCCTCTTCTTTACAGTGAGAGGAACACTATCTGACCTGTTACTTCAGGGCTGGAGTGAGGGTTGAATGGGATACTGTATCAGAAAAATGATCTGTAAAGTACAACACATTTTCTAGACGTGGGGTTATTAAGATTGTAGTTATTCAGTTCTACCTAAAATGGAACCTGGCCCTTTTCTGACTTGTGAAATGAGTCATCCAACCACTGTAAGTCAGCTAAGAAGAAGATATACGTGACAGGCAAGAGATGTATGCGTACAGTGAGAGACGAACACAGAGTGCTATCTGTGAAAATGGCTTCAGGAAGGCCCTGTGAATGAAGCCAGCCATGATTTTTAACCTGTTTGTTATAGAAACCCAGGATTCTTTTAAAAGACTCCTGCTGGAGTTCCAACGCTGACTGCCTGAATCAGAATCACCAGGCCTGTGGAACAGACACTATGTTTTAGAAAGAGCTTCCTGTGTGATTCTAGGGTACAACCAGGGCTGAGAACTACAGAGAGAGTACTAGAGCCAAGCTTACTGCCATATACAGTGGAACAGTTCTTGTCATTGCCAACTGTGGACTAAAATGGGGACATGTTTCAGGAGTCCCTCTTAAAGTAATTCATGTTAGAATTTAAACTCGGTGTATATTAAAGAAGATGATGATCTTGTTTTACCCCACCATGAGCCCTGAACACCAGGAATTCTTTAGCTTGTCTCTTGTGATACAGTGAGGTGAGGTAGAGCTTTAGAGTTCTGGCTCCTTAGGTTCTGTATTGGGAGCTACTGAAAGCAGGGTTTAGGGAAGTAAGGGATGGGTGTTTGACTCAGGGCAAGCTCAAGCAAAAGCCAGTAGTTATTGGGCAGGGAAAAGTGGGTGACTGAGTCAGGAAATGATGCAGATTCCTTAGGCAACACTCAGAGGGGCACAGTGAGCTCTCTGGAGCCAACTCAGCCTCCTGAGGACTTCTGTCTTTGTCTTGGGTCACCAAGGACACACACTTGGTCGGCGCCTCTCCACTCCAGGAGCCACCTCCTTTCTGACTAGGAAGGTATGACTGTCTTCTATTCTGTTGGTGAGTACTGTGGTCAGAAAGTCTCTATTTTAGTTCCTTAAGATGGAAAAGGAGAAGGCAGAGTGTAAAGCTCATAGTGTACACGTCACCAGCAGTGCTCCATGTGCCGAAGCACGAGGCGTAGGGACGTTGACGTGAAGTGTCTGTCCCTAGCTCACGTGTACCCAGGGCCTTGCCTCCTTCAACTCTTTTCTCCTCAACATCCTTAACTTGTGCCTCCGTGTACTCAACTGACCCCAAGGACCTACTTGGTCCCTTTTGGTCAGTGAGTATGGCTCGTCCTGTCCACAGAGAAGCCATCTCTCACTATCAGCTGAGTCTGGCTGTGCAAACATCTGGTGTCAGAAGTGGCACTGGTTCAGGGCACTGGGCTTAGCCTGACCAAAGCATCATCGTCATCATCATCATCAGCAGCAGCGGCAGCGGCGGCAGTGGCAACACACACACTTCTTTTCCTGCTCGGGGTTAATGGCTCCACCTCTCCAGAGTGTTCTCCAAGGGGAGTCTCTCTCACCTACTATCAGTGAGACCCAGGAAAGAAATTCCCTTTAGTGGAAAAGGAAAAGAAATCCACAGCTTCATTTTCCCTGCAATTTTTACCTTGTAAAGAGAAAAAGAAAGAAATGCCTTTCCTAGGGCATGTTTACTTCTAGTTCACTTCTCTCCCAAATCCAAATCTTTTCACCTCATCCCACAGAGAAGGAAGGCACCATTTCTGTGGCCCGGAGAACCAGACATTGGGTCTGGGGACTTGATGAGGTCTTAGGGGGAATGGGGGCTGCAGACTCCCTTTTGGAAAGCATCCGGGAGCATTATTTGGTAGGAAGAGGTTTTTAGGCTAGGAGGGTGTTATCAAATTCGATCTCAGAACAGAGGTAATTAACTGACTTTGCTATATTTTTTAAAAACAGGATATTGCTGCTCAGGTGTGTTACACTTGTGGTCTCACTGGGTGTTCTCCTTAACTTCAGGGCTGGCGCAGCTGTAGCTGTAGCATCTCAGACAGTGGCGAAGTCTTTTTCCTGCCTCTGATTGGGCACTATAGGCTGATGGTCTAAAAACTCGCTGAATATTCAACCTGGGCAGTGAAATTGTGAAATAGACTTCATTGAACACTCAAAAGTTCCAGAGAAAATTTTATTTTAAGTCCACGGTTGCAATCCTCATTTTCATGGGCCTTTCTTGATTTTGTGAACTAATCAGTTCCTCATCTGTCTTTCACTTCTCAATAGAAAATACTGACATTGCTTGAAGTTTTTTGGAACCTCATTATTCTACATGACTTCTATAGAGGGCCTTCTTATTTTTCTTCCTGTCATTTTATTTTTGAGCATTTTCAGGGTGTGAGGTATCAATGCTAACACACCCCAGCCATGGGGCTTCAATCTGTTCATGGTGGGGTTCCAAGGTCTTTACAGCTGCCGACAGACAGCTCTGCAGTTTGCCCAGGTCCCTTCCTCTACTGTCTTTATGGTGGCCTTTTCCTCCCACATGTGAGCGTGAGGCTTGGGGACAGTGAAAAGAGGTTCTTTGTTACCAAAACCTAAGGCCTCACGCTTTCTAGAAAAACCACAAACACAGTGCTGATCTCATGAACTTTTCTGCCTTTTCAAATCCTTCTTATGATATAAGAATAAGTCTCTAAGTAACGGGGACCACAAATTCACAGTGGCTAATTTTGCACACTTCCCTAAGGGATAAATGGAGGTTTGGAATTACCGGTATCGCCTTTTTGAGACTTCCCATTAACTCTTCAGGGATGGGCCAACCTCTCCCATTAAGATTAAACTTAAACCACTAAGATTAAAAAACACTTCAGGGAAAGATCCTTCTCAGCATAAGATCATCTCTACCCTCTTGAGTCTCCCGAAGATTATCCATTGCCTGCTGAGTCACTGACCTCTGAGTCTTCTTCTGACCTTGAATCTTCTGCTAATTCGTCCTATCATTATATACACCCCATAATTAGTGGATGGTTTGGAGTGTCTTTGTCTCTGCCCATCCTGAGGCATTGCCTCCCAGTCCCCCTTCAAGCATTACTAAATGTTTCTGTTTCTTATTTCATCTTTTCACTGTACCCCTCATACAGGCAGTTGGGGATCTTCACCAGGTCCCCAGTACTTAGCACCCAACAGGGACATTCTAATTAGGCCTGAGAGGTAATATCCATCCTAATGGAAAGAAGAGGACATGACACAGCAAGAAAGGACTCCATGGGATGAATTTGGGGATAGTCACACAGAAAGTGGAAGGTAAAGCCCTCGGCACCATGGAAAGTTTTCTGTAGCTGGGAAAACAGGACAGAAGCGATCTAAAGAGCAGCAGAATTATATCCCACTCTTGCACAAGCTGCTTAAACAAGTAGGCATTCAAGTTATTACTGATACCTTAACTAAAATGGTGGGTGAAATTATTAAATTCAACTCTTGGTTTCCACAGGTGAGAACTTTAGATTTAGAAGATTAAAATAGGATCAGTAAAAGTTTAAAAAGAGTTTATGGCAGAGGCTAAAAATGTCATTGAAAACATTCTTCTATATTAGTAAGATTTGGGTTTAGAGCCCTTAAACCCCATGCCATCTAAAGCACCAATTCTAGAACTGGGGAGGACAATCACAGAAAAGGAAAATCAGGTGGAAAGGAGAGCTGAAAACCAGAACAGGAAAAAGGGAGGATACATTGGAAGGTAAAATCTCCAGGTGCCTGGAAATGGGGCTTCTGTCCGGTCTTTTCTTAATATCTTAAGAGGGTCAAGAGAACCTCATACACAGTTCTTGACCTGACTACAAGATGCCATACACAGACAAATTCCTCATGCTCAGGCAACTGACAAACTTGTTCTTCAGCCCATTTATGACAATGCCAACCAAGATGGTAAACAGACCTGCCACTGTGTGAGCTTCTAAAGATTTAAATAGTTACATTAAGGCTTGTCAGAGTATAAGTTAGGAAACCCCAAGGGCACCTCTGTTAGCTCAAGCTATGCTTGCTTTTACAAAACAAGGTAAAAACAACCATGCCAACAATGTGGTAAAATGGGACACCTTGGCCAGCAATGTATGTTTGTAAGTAATAACTTTAACACCTCTGGAACTTGCACTAACTCCATTCCAGGAAGTAATGAGGCTGAACTGGGTTTTTGCTCACCATGTGAAAAGAGTAATCATTGGGCTAAACATTGTCAGTCTAAATATCGCAGAAATGGAACTCCCCTGTCGGGAAACAGGAAGGGAGCTCCACCCAAAAAACTAAGGGGTGACCCCAGTGGGGAATCATGCTTCTAATCAAATTTCTAATCAAAACTTCAGTCAGATTTATCCAGTCTAGACCCAACAACACGCTTAGATTCTCAGAAGAACACTGACTTCCTCTCTCAAGGAAGTTTGGGAAGCACAGGATTAGCTCTACCAGCTGCCCAAAAGGTAAATCTCACCAGGGTGATAAGCTATTGCCATTCCTACTGGAATTTGGGGACCTCTGCCTAAAAATACTGTTGTGTAAATTACGGGGAAAGCCTCTATAAATTTAAAAGGTCTTATTATTATGCCTAGAATTATTGACAAAGATTATGCAAATGAGATTCAAATCTTTGCACACACAATGAATATTTGGGTAATTGAGCCTGAAGAATTTATTGCTGAATTATATTATTACTAGTACCCTCATCTCTTGACTCTTGTTTTAGAGAGGGCCCTTGATTAGAATGAAGAATCAGAGAAACTTCAAAAAGAGAAATTTATTTTACCAAAAGGTGGTGTAGGAGCAACATATGTACTCTATTAAAATTAATGGAAAAACTCTCAAGGCCTATTAGACGTGCTGTTGTTTCTATACTCTTGTCTCATCTGTGGTCTGATTCCTGGCCTGCTAAGCCAGCTTCTGCATCATTAGTTGGACTTGGGTCACCTCAAGTTTTATGAAGTGAGTTTCCCTTAACATACCATGGACCTGACTGTCAAATTGGTTTATTTCTTTCCTTTGTAAACTTGTAGGGAAGAGATTCATTAAAATCACTTCATAATTAAGTTGTGATTAGGGTGTGATTTCTTGGAAAATTTCTAGTGTATACTACTGTAATTATTGCTTTCATTTTGTACGTCAAATTTGTCCTACACTAGGCTAATATGTCCTACATATTATAGCAACTTTGCTCCCTATTGTTTTAAAACTATAATAGCCTATTGTTTTAAAACTATAATAGCCAATATTCATTCAGATCATCTTTGTAAATTGAAATCTAAAGGCAAGATGAAGGAGGTAAAGAGAAGAACGGATATTTGGGAGTCTGAGGAAACTTTTTTTGTCACATTATGGCTAAGTATTCGTTTTTTCACCTCCTCCCATCAACTTCGAACTCTTCACTCTCTGAATTGGTTGTGATGCCTTGGCTGTAGGTAACCAAATATTCTTTTTTTTTTTTTTTAATTTAAAGGTAAAGAAACAAAAATAACATGGAGGAAAAAAAAGGGTAGAAATGATACAGAATTACAGAAAAATAAACAGTAAGAAATCACCAGCTGATAAGTTACATATTGTCATCTTAGAAATAGTTGTTCAGGTTACAAAATTAAAGTATGTAAAGTGACATTCAACTAGTGACATTCAACTAGTGACTGCTCAATGATCCAACAAAAACTTAGTAATATGCTTATCAGTCCTACACACTTGTTTTTTTATCTTAAAGAGGGTAAGATTAAACATATCAAAACAGAACAAAACAGTTCAAAAAGAAACAATTTAAAGAAATACAAATTTCAAAGCAAGTCCACTGGAGATCTTCACTGTCTATCTTATTGTCTCTAGTTTTCTTCCAAATAGTTGTCCCCATCTTCACCCACATTGAATACATACTGCATATTATAGAACCAATCAAATCATTACAGGATGATGAAGGCTTTCTAGGTCTTCAAGATCTGATATTGGGAAAGACAAGAATGACTACCATAGTGTCTCTCATTCTCTTTGTAGTAGCTGTCCTTATCTTTACGTATGCTGAAATTGAACTTAAGCGAATAGACTAATATCATTCTGAACAGTGAATAACAGTATTGCTAGATTTTATGTCATAATGCTACAGAATTAGCATTGGGTTTCTTAGTGTCTCTTATTCTTCTTCAGAGTATCTGTTCATTACATCTTGCATTATATAATCTGTTGCCATAAACAGTTTAAAAAATTCTTCACACATGTGAATTTCTACATGTATATCTATCCTCTCTGTATTATAGGAAAAAACAAGTCATAACAAGACAGCAAAACAAATTCCTAGAAAAACATATAATGAAAAAGACACATAAGACCACAATATTAGGTGATCAACCATAGCTACTATGCTTTCTGTTGTTATTTTCAATAGACTTGTCCACATCATCAGGCTTAATATAGTTAAGCATAGTATTACATAGCTATTTTATAAAAACACAACTTTGAAAACATTGTAGGACTTGAGAGCTGATAATCATCAAAACCGGCATGGATATCTTTTACATCTTGTCATCTTCAGATGTACTTTTAGAATTGATACTATCAAGCATACCAAATTTGAATAAAATTAGCCAAGGCAAAACCGCGGTCTAACAAATCAGATTCAAATATCAGTCATAGTAAGACAATGTAAGTAATACAGGGTTTCAGTTTAAGTTAATAGGAAATTAAGGATAGTTACCATGGTATAACCTGCTATTTTTGGGTTAGATGTCTATGCCCTCAAATCTGATGTGAGTGGACAGACCAGAACAAAATAAATTCAAACTAAACAGAGCGATAAGACTACTGTAACTTTAAAATCCTGATACACTATTAACAATGACCTCTGCCTTTTTTTAATTTTAGTGTATCAAGGCTATCTATATTAAAGATTATAGCTTACTGTCTCTGCCTCATGTCTGCTACTCCATTTTACTGCTATAATTTGTCCACCTTACTCCCTCATTCCACCATCTGCCCCATTCATTGAGGCTCTCTGCCACTGTTGCTGGAATCCTGGTATCCCTTCCTCTCTCTATCTCTGGAATGTCCTTCAGCACTCTCTGTAGGGTTGGGTTGGTGGCCATGAACTCCCACAGTCCTTATCTTGGAAACATCTTATTTCTCCATTAATTTTGAAGGGAGTTTTTCCAGGTACATCAGTCTTGGTTGTAGGTTATTTTCTTTCAGGGCCTGGATAATTTCTCCCCAGGCTCTTCTGTTATTTTGATAATTTTCCCATTGTAGATAATCTGCTTCTTTTCCCTGGCTGCTTTTAGTATTCTGTTATTTTGGTGGATTTCTGGAATCTTGATTATTATATGTCTGGGTATAGCTCTGTTTTGGTTGTAGGTGACTGGAGTTCTGTGTGCCTCATTTATCTGGATATCATTTCTTTTTCCTATGCTTGGGAAGTTTTCCTTTAATATATCTGTGAATATTCTTTGTAGTTCATTTTTGGTTACTCCTGCTTCCTAGCTCAGGTGCTTTATTCTTAAATTATGTATCCTTTTGTCATCTTCTAGCCTTTGAATTGTTTCTTTCTGGTTCCTAGTTATTTTTAAGAGTTCTTTTCTTTCACGATCATATATCATAAATCTCTTTTCAAGTTTCAAAAGGCTAACTTTAGTTTCTGTCAAGGCATTTTGCCAGTTTTCAATGGAGTTTTTAGTTTCCTGGTAATCTCTTTGGATCTGTTTCATGTATTCTAGGTTATGTTTAAATTCTTCATCAGAGGTTTCTCTTTCTTATCTGATTTCCTCCATTCTTTCATCTGTGTTCTCTTGGGAGGGGCTTATCATTCCTTTAATTAATTTCTTTATATCTTGCCTCACTTGGATCAGAAGTACAGTTGTAAATTCATCTATGAGGTCATGAAGGTATTTCTTTATATTGGCTGATGCTGTGTCTAGTATTGGATGGTCACTGTGCTGGTTCTCTTCTGTATTTACTTCTTCTGGGCTTATTTTCCCAGGTTTGGCAGCTAGAGATTTTTTTTATTTCTATCTCTTGTCATGTTTCTGGTTTCTTTCAGACTGGTGTGTCCTGGGGTCTCTGGCCCTCTCCATATTGCTTAGGGTCTTTCTGAAGCATGCTGACTGGGGTTTTTGCTGCCCTTTCCAATTTGCTGTTATCTGAGGTAGACAGGGATGTAGGGAGGGTGCAGGCTAGCCTCCAGCCTCTGTTCCAGTCAATCCGTAAGTTAAGCTATTCCTTGTGGACATCACAGAGTCATGACAATTTTGTATCTGCTTATTGGGCCCCAACCAGAGGTGTGGTTCAGCCCAGTAGACCCTGCCAGTTCTCTCTGCACCAGGAGCAGCTGACTGATGTCACCGCACGGCAGGGCTCTGCCCAAATCCAAGCTGTCCTCTACCAGACCTCTCTGCGCCAGGGGAGACTATCTAATGTCACTGTGGCACCAGGCTCTGCCCAATTCCAAGATGTCCTCCAGCTAGTGACAGCAGCCTCGGGACCCAGTCCCTAGTACTCACCGGGACTCAATGCAGAGCTTCCTCTTGGGTCCACTGCACACTGCACCATGTGTCTTCACTGCATTCCCAGCACAGCGTGCACGGTGTCTGGCTTCAGAGCCCCGGAGCTTCTTGCAGTCTCCTCCGGTGCAGCCAGGTGACTTTGGCTGCTTTGTGGGGTTCCAGGTCTCAATTTCCAGCAGTCGCGGAGAGCCAATACAGCTTTTCCCCTTGGATCTACTGCTCACTGTACTGTGTCCTTCCGTTAAGGGTCTGGGATGCGCAGACTCCGGTTATCGGCAGCCGCAGTCCCAGTGTGACCTTAGATCCTCCAGGTGCACCTAGTACAGTGCAGAACAGGGCTCAGTGAGCATATCGAGCTTCAGCTCTCCACCCGTGCTTTTCCTTCCTCTTCTTAGTTTTATTTTTCCCTTTGGTTACCGCCTTGGTTAGTAAGAATCATTATCCATTCATCTGGCCCTCTCCATGTTGTCATATTCTAGCATCTAATCTGATTTCTCCACAGAGACTCTTCACCCAACAGCCCCCTAGCAAGCCATCATTTTCGAACTCCAGCGGTAACTGAATATTCTGATTCTGCTTTGCTTAAGCAGTGCTCAACATTAGTTTGGCATGGTGGCGCATGCCTGTCCCAGCTACTCAGGAAACTAAGGCTGGAGGGTTACTTAAATTCAGGAGCTAGAGACCAGCCTGAGCTGTATAGTGAGACCCTGAATCAGATATTTAACAGTGATTAAATTCAGAGCCAGGAGAGGTTCCAGGCCTAGTGCAGTCAAGAATCTGATTTCATTTCCTGTGACTCTCCTGCAATAGTTCCGATGCAAGATTGCAACAGTAGTTACTAGGGGTGGGAGAGATGAGGAAACTTCTCCCAAGAGTCCTCACCAGGTTCTTGATTAGAACTAGACCACACACCCTCTTCTAAAGCAGCTACTGGTAGGGTAATGGAGCCACTATGGATTTATTTTTTATGTTTTGGTTCCTGGGATCAAACTTACAACCTTGCACTTGTCAGGCAGGCACTTACACCACTGAGTTAAATCCCTGGCCCATTGGAGCCACTATGATCAGCTAAGCAAGGATTGGAAAACTAAATCCTATTGATTAAAATCAGTCCTTTATAACTCATAAAGAAAACAATTTTTGTATATTTAAAGCAATATAAAAAATAAAAACAAAACCACAAAGAATATATGATAGTGATCCATGTAGTTGCAAATCCTAAAATATTTACTATCTTGCTCCTTATAGACAAAAATATTGAGGTTTTGTGGCTTCAATGGATCAGGCTCTATGTCAGGAGGAGGGAAGGGAGGCCCCATGTTGCTTGGAGGGTGGGTGCGGGTGTCTGAACAAAAGTTGTTAGAAGGAGGAGGGAGCAATGGATGTTGTTTCTGTAGTAGGCACCTGGCTGGTTTGCAGCAACAGGGGTCTGCTACATCACCAGCTGAAGCATTTGTTGGCAATACATAATTGCATTAGAGGTCAACAGGTCAAGAACTAGGAGCATGGATCTGCCAAGTATGAACTCTGTGGATGCAATTCCCAGAATTGAGGTTTCTGGATGGGAAGTATATTCTTCCTGAGTATTTTATCTGTTTACAAACCAATTTCCAAGTGATCAGCTATCTCTGGGACAGGATTTCCAGGACACAGACACACATACCCTTTCTTGAGCATAGATTGACACATATGTATGCATGCTGATGACTAGAAAGACAGAGACACACTGAGCTGCTCTCGTAGATGACACTCAACGTGTAAGAGATTAAACTTGCACACAGTGTGAAGATGACTCCGTATGGAAAAGCCAATTACAGTCCCTAGCCTGCTCAGTTTTAGGTGAGTACAGGTTGTATTGGGACTAACTGAGCTTGCATTTAACTGATAATATTTCTAATTATACCTGTTTTTCCTTTTCTGGGGTCCCTGGTACCCTGAGTATTGTTATCTATTCCTAGGACCAAGGCAGATTCTATGAACACCCTTTGAGGCACTGTTCATGGCGTAGGAGAGTCTGTGTTGTGGGTCTGTGTTCACAGGCATGGAAAACTGAATACCAGGAAGTGCTCCTTTCCTTGAAACCTGTTACACTTCAGCACATCAAGCCTTATGCTGCAATATTATAAATTCTTAAAACTAACTCAGGATGTCACCTTTGTCCCTCTGCATGGCTGGCAGGAGCAGTGTGAGTGAAACAGCCTGGCTGTGCCTCTAGAACTTCAGAGTTGAAATTTATGTTGTATCTGCTGGATATGTTAGGCAAGGATATGGATTTTCTTTGTCCTATAGTAAGACTTTTCAGGATAAAGCAAATGTTAAGCAGTTTAAAGGAATGAGTTATAAATCAAAGGAGCTTCTAATTATTTATTAGTGCATTTGACAGTGATGTATACGCAACACCAATCTGTAGCAGGCCCAGTTTTGAGGCAAGAAGACTCACAAAGGGGAAATCAGACCGAGATCTCCGCCGTCAAATGGTTTACATTCTAGTAGAATGGAAAAAACCTTTAGAGTTGCAGTGTCTATAATATTCAAAGCTATGAATGGAAAAGACAACCCAGGAAGTGAGTGAGGTAGAAAAGAGACTTCTGAGGATCACAAAGCATTCAGTGCAGTGTGGTTGATAAAGAAGAGACTGAAAAAGAAAAATGAGTGAGGACTGAGGAAATCCAGGAGCGTGAAGGGCTTTGTAAATAAAGAGCTTCAAAGGAGAAATAAGGTACAAGTTTATCAGAGACTGACAGGTCAAGTACAAGGAGGACTGAGAATTAGCTACTAAATTTCATTACTTAGAAGTCCTTGCTGATCCTGATAAAAGTAATTTTGATAGAGGACTGGGGAGAGACAACTTGACTGAAGTGTGTTTGGGGAACAGTGAGACAAGAGGAAATGAACTGCAGACTAAATCCTATTATAGCAGTGTTCTACAAAAGACAGCTACATGGTTCATTATTTCACAATACCAAATGTCTGACTACAGTTGGAAGCTACAGAGAAAAATAATAGCCTTCAATAATAGGTCAAAATTTTCTTTTTTTCACCTGGGATTTTATGCAAAGATTGTGTTACTGCAGTCACAAAGGCCAAAATATCAGCAGATAAAAAGAGGAAATTTATTTGTGTCTTAGTGATCTGGGAGAAATGACTCAGAGAGAACAAGGAGGTTGGCGCCCTGTTCCTTCTCGCTCTGCCACGCTCAGACAGCGGCTTCCATCCTGCGACGTAACATGGCTACGCTAACTTCCTCTGGATCTCTGAATGCAACAGGCAAAATAAAAAGGCTGAAGACGGCATTTCTGTCTTTTAAAAAGCCATGACTTGTAAGTTTCAGCTTCTCTCACTTCTTGTTGGCCAGAATCCAGCCACAAAGCTTTAACAGACTATAGGAAAGACTGAGAAATGCAGTAGTTGGCTGGACAGCTATATGATCAGTAAAATTTTATGAATAGCAGTTTGTAATTTCTGCCACAGGATTCTTTGAAAACAACTGAGCTGTCACTGTGGAGTGAAAATTATGTACATTTTTTCCCTATAGAGTTAACTTGAATAAAGCTATAGTCAACAAACAATAAATAATCTACTGTGGGGTTTTATTTAAACTTTAGTTTTTCCTCATTAGAAATTAGCAAAAGGTCATGTTGGTTATTTTCTGTGCTACAAGTCATTTCCTTGTGTTTTGCCTGTACTATGTATCTAGTAATTGGGTAAAAATCTGATTTTCTAAATATGTACTTGTTTATATTTTATCGTATAAAAGCGCTTCAGGCCAACTACTTTTTAACAAGGTACAACTTCTCTTCATTTTTCTGTCTCATTTTGAGAGCTTTCTGTTTCTTCTATCATTTCCTATTTCAGTATCACCCCAAATACTTACTAACTTAATTCTGTGGGACCAGAATTACCCTGATACTCAAACCAGACAGGTATTACTAGAAAACTGCAAGTGAAGATCCTCTGTGAATATAGATGCAAAAATCCTAAAACCCTTGCAGACTGAATATAGTAGCATATAAGAAGGATTACACGTGAGGATAAAATGAGACATTCCACGAATGCAAAGTTGGTTCAGTGCACAAAAATCAATCAATGTAATGCACCATATTAATAGGATAAAATATCACATCAATATACAAAAAGATATCTGACAAAATCTAATATGGTTACATGATAAAAAACACAACAAACTAGGAAAAGAAGGAAACTTCTACATATATAATCAATGCTATGTATGACAAAGGCATCGATAACATATGCAATGGTGAAAATATGAACTCTTTTATCCTAAAATAGAAACAAAACAAGGATATCTCTTATTGCCACTTCTAATCAATGTTCTCAAAATTTTAGTCAGATGACTAAGCAAGAAAAAGAATAAACATACATGTAAAAATCCCAGAAGATCCACAAAAAACCCATTATCATTAATATACAAGTTCAGCAAGGTTAAGAGGTACAAAAACAATACATAAAAATCAGTTGTTTCTACAGAAAGGTTGGTAGTTGTCATTTTTTGGCAAAAGCAATGACTTTCTGATGGAGATCTAAACAAAGATTTCGCCCACTGGGTCAGATGTTTCCTGTATAGCACTGTGAAAACCCTCTCCACTCTAACGCTTTGGTCTTTCCTGTTTGATTTCACGCTCACATGGAGAAGCCTAGTGATCTTGCAACGTTTGGCCATGGAAAAGGAGTACTTTTCTTTTTTTTGGTACCAGGGATCGAACTCAAGACTGCAGGCTTGCAAGGCAGGTGCTTATACTGCTGAGCTAAATCCCCAGAACAGGAGTACTTTTCTTTAACAAAATTTCACTTATATGTAGCTATGGTGGATACCAGCTGAACTGAATCAGCCTAGTGCTGAGTGTGGATGGCCCACCTGAGGATTGTTGCCAAGACAAAAAGGAGAACTGGAGAGGAAGTGGTGTTGTTTGTTTTCCTGGGTGCTGTTGGGGCTCCTGTTGCTGTGGGTTCTCCTGGAGGAGCTTACTGAGCTTCTTTCCTGATATGAACTCGGCTGATCTCATCAGAGGAGCTCAGGACCTTGTTATCACTGCGATTGGCGGCAATTCACATTGAGGAACTCTGGTCTTCATTTTACCACTTTCTAGCTCTGGAAGGGAAGATGTGTACTGCTCAGTCCCCAGGAGAAGCTTGTCACACTGGCTTCTGATATGAACTCAGCTGTTATCAGTGTTGGAGGAGCTCAGGACCTCATTGTCGCTGAAGATGGCTGCGGTACTTCTCAGGGGGAGCCCTGGTCCTTACTTTAAGCATAGCTTACTGGCTCCTGCCTCTACCCTCAGCCTGCGGGCATGGGTCCTTCATCCTGTGGACACAGACCTTCCGATTTCCAGTGCTGACCTTTGGACTTTCCCAGCACAGATCTGTGAAACAGACTTGCAGTTGGACTCATAGGTAGCACTGTCATAGATTCACGTAGGACACTGCCATGGGATCCAGGCCCTCGGCTGGATTATTTGGGTCTTAGTATGTGGACAGATTTCCTGCACTCTTTCTTTTGTATATGACCCTTTAGGTGACCATTGTAAAATAATTCTATAAACTATGTGTCCTGTATTTTCTTGTTCTTGCAAACCCCTGACTACAACAGTAGTGAAATGAGAAAAACAGTTTTAACTTAATGTGAAGAACTGTCTTTACTTTGAGAAAAAAGTCTTTCTATTTGTAGTAAAAAATGTTCTTTCTATGAATTTGTCATGGTAGATTTTACTAGGATCTTTGTTGTTTTTAAATATTTGTTTATTAAATGTATTACTTGATAAGGCTAAAATGTAACAAAGAGGAATTAATTATTTTTGAAAATTCACTTGAAATTAAGTCTGAAAACCATATGTGGAAGCTACATTAACTGTTTATTGTGTGTTTAAGGTTAACTTCCCCTTACTTGTATCTAAATTCATTTCACCTATTCTCTTCCTTTTTATCTTCTTTTTAGTTTAGTAATAAGCTTATTTCCTAAGTTCTCTTTTGTTATGCTAGAAAAATTTTGAAGTGGGAAGAACTAGTAAGTAACTTAAAGGATTCAAGATTGGTTCGCTTGCAGCCTTGAGATCATTCCCCCAAAAGAGAGAGGTTTTAACCTGAAAGACATGAACCTTAAATATTTTAATGGTCAAAATAGAAAGAATCAGTTTAAAATGAGTAAGAATTTGGTTCAGCAACAAAAAGAAATTCATAAAATGGAGCAAATTAAGCTAAGAACTGAGATCTAGCATGGAGTTTCTGCCTCTGTGGAAGCCTCGCCAGGTCAACTCACATCTACTCCTGTTTTAGACACTGAAGCCAGGCCTTCATAACTTCGGAACAGTCATGTTAGCCATCTGATTATGAGATGCTTGGAAAATCCTCCCAAAATTCCCATAAGGGTTTTACATGACTATGTGTGCTTGTGAACTTTCCAAGTTCTCTAAATAGAGTCTATAAAGTAGCACCGACCCATGGGCTTAAAAAATGTTACTTGCCCCTAAAAATGTGACCCAAAACAGCATAGTTTAAAATATGCTATCTAAAATTTTAAAAATATTCCTCCCATATGTCAAACAGTTTAAAAGTTACTGTAAATAAACTATTTTTAAGAACAGCTTTAGGTTCACAAACATTGGGTGATGGGTACAGTCTTCCTATAGACTCCTCGTTCCCACACAGGCTCGGCTCTCCTTACAACCCACACGCATCTGTTACAGTTGATGAATTTACAGTGAGACACTATAATTTCCAAAAGTCCCTAGTTTACATTAGGGAGATTCACTCTTGATGGTTGTATAATCTACAAATTTGAAAATTGTACCACTGGAACTAGGACTTTATTATTTTTTAATTTTAATTTTTTGCAGCTCTGGGGTTTAAACCCAGGGCCTTCTTACTGAGCTGCATCTTTATCCCTGTTTTAAAAAAAGATTAACTTTAAAATTTTGAGACAGGATCTCCCTATGTTTTATTTACTTCAGTAATTTCTTAATTATCTTGTCCAAATGATAAAAAGTAGCAAACATTCTTCAGGAAAGTCAACAAAAGTTCAAGAGAGCTTGGAGTGGTATTTATTTTCACAGCACTGAATGTAGAAATTTCAGCAAAGTTTCTTTTCTATTGTTCTAAATAGGACTCTGCTCTAATAATAATAACTCTATTCTACTTGTAAAAGAAAACCAATTAAAACCAACAATATTTAACTATCTTTCACAGGGTTAGACCCTTTGTTTCCTCATTCTTAGTCTGCTGTTTTGTTTATAGCATCAAACCATTTTCCTTAGAATTTCTGTCCTAAAAAAAGTTAACTCTACAGATTGATATTCGAGTGAGATGAGAAATGATAGCCTGTCACTTAATAGCCTTTTAAGTTCTGACAAAGGATACTATCATTCAGGTTGCAGAAGCAAAACTCCTGCACTGCAGATTTCAACAAATGCATTTTTTGATCACCAAGAGGGCATAACATTGGGTTACAACACAAACCATGCCATACTTGTCTACTATAAATTTGGACTTTAACATAATGGTAGTAGTTAGCTACGCATCTAGGTAGCTGGGTCTAGGGGCTACATGAAGCAATCTTTATGTTTGTGTACTTAGTACAACGAATGGCAAGGTCTGTGTGTGTGTGTGAGTGTTGAACCAGGATTTTTACTCAAGTAATGATCTATGTAACAGTTTTTGTGTATGTTCCCTGGAGAATTAAGGGGTGTAAAATATATCCCTCATCATTCTTCCAAAAATGTTCTTTTGACTTCTATGGTTTTATAGTTGAAGTAGCCCAATTCATACAATTTCACATAAAAAACTGTATTTGCAACTTTGTGAAGAGGTAAAACTTGAATCATAGGTGACTCATTCATGGATGATAAAGATGATGATGTTGGCCATGTGAGACAAAGTTCATGTGACAGTGAAATGGAATCAACTGATCCAGACATAGGAAGTGCAGACCTCCTTGATTCAGATGATGACTAAATGGCCGTGTGAGTAGATATTTGACTAGTTAAAATGGTACAGGATGGTCACATAGCCAAATGGAACAATCCAATGTTATAACTGGGTGTTATGGTTTGTGTTTGGATGCCCCCCGCAAGCCTCATGTAATCATGGATGCAACTGAATCTAGTGTTCATGATTGGTTCATTGTCTAGCTCTGGGATTGGTGGTGTGAGTGTTACACCTGTCTAGGAGTGGAGCTGACATACAGTGTAAGGGCAAAAAGAAGGCATGTCTCTCTCTTTTGCTGTTTGTAGAAGTTTATCTTGGAATTCAGCCAGCAGGTCATTATTTATATAGTGATAAACTGAATGATATTGTGAACACATTTGTCGCTCCATTTCCCTAACTAATCAGAACAGTGTTAAACAGTTGGCTTACCCATTTCCAATTGATGTTACATTTGCTAGCAGAGCACAAGTTGACCATATAGGATCTGTATATAGGATCTGTATACAGGAACGAAGCATACTGATGTGAAAATGCTGATGTCATTCTAAGCACTCATCATATCCTTGATATTTTATTTTATTGGTGTCTTATCTTCCTGCTAAGTGCACATTGTACACTGTAGCAAGAAGCTTCTGGCAAAAGAGGTAGGCAAGAGAGATGACAAGCACATTCTACCACACAGCGAAGGAAAGGAAGCACACGTGCTCTCAGTGTAAGTGAGACATGTGCATGGAACATGGTCATAATTTAAAGTGTCTGTCATAGGTTGCAGTGGATGTATTAATGCATCTATCTGGATGGTGATGTTCATTGAAGTTTATTTGTAGGGGAGAGCTTATAGTATGAGCATTCTTAAAAATCATGTGAGGGTTTATTTTCCAGTTAAGTCTTATTTTCAGGAAAAATGGGTATTTATAAATATTGGTATAAATGTGTGTATGTGCAAGAATGTAATGTATTCCTGTCTCACTTAACACTGAAATGTTAATGATCTACTTAGTACTTATTTTGCTTAATATTTTTGCAAAGAAATGATTCATTTCAATTGCTACCAATATGTCCAATTCCTGTTGCATCTCTAGAGATGAGAGGTCCTTGCTGTAGTGATAATAAGTGATAGATTTAACAGATTCCAGACAAGCAAAACATCGGCAAAAGTGCCTGCCTGGCACTACCTGGGTCTGATCCCTGGTACCACAGGGGAAAAAAATTGCAAGTGTACATCCAGTGTTAAAAGAAAAAGCACAACAATTATTGAAGACAACAGGAAGATGTGTTCTTGGCAGGTCTGTGTCAGTAGAAAAAAAGCATGGCATGAACAGAAAGGTGGTTTCAGAATAGCAGGGAAATAAAAATATGCACAGTTAAATCAGACTTTTGGATTCAAAAAAAGTGCACCCCAGCCTAGGCACCTCTCACTGAATATCTAGATAAGATTGATGGGAATGATTAACAGGGGGTTTAGTCACGTTCAGGACACTTTAACATGCATGCCTACGCCTGAACCTGCTCTGACTGAATTATGTACTGGAGTTGCAGTCCTACTTATGAACCTTTAATGAAATTTGAGTGGGGAAAAGGTCACTGAAGTTCAAATCATGAGCACTGAAAGCCTATGCCCTGGCCTGTAGCCATATAGACTTTCTGAATGCTTTGTTATTTTATTTCTGCTTCTTCTAGAACAATAGAAGGAACACAGTGGAAGGAAGACTGGTCCTGGGTGTTACCAAGACTCAGGTGAAGGGTGAAGGGAGAATGGTGTCCCAGTCCTCACTATGCTGCTGCCTGTGCTACTGTGCTGTACTTTAAAAACCTACCTGAAGGTTTTAAAGGATCTATGGGCTCAGAGGCATAGAAAGGGCTGCATTAGGAAAGCAAGAGCAACCTGCAGCTGGTTCTGAAGCTAAATTCTTGTTGAGGACACTTTTTCCTGTTCCCCATAAGGCAGTCGGTGGTAATGGTATGTGTGGACCTGATTAGGTCCCAGGGTGCCTAGATGTATGGCCAGACATTGGTCTGGTGTGGTTGTGAGGGTGTTTCTGGATGTGATCAGCAATGGAATCTGCAGCCAGAGGAAAGCAGATTGACCCCCTCAGTGTGAGTGAGCCTCATTCAGTGCATCGAAATCCCAGTGGAAGGAAAAGGCTGGCCCCCTCCTGGCCAATGGGCAATCAATACCTCTTGCCTGCTTGGAATGGCAAATTGGGATCTTCAGTTGTTTTGTGTCACTGGAACCCTCATCTTTTCCTGCCTTTGAAGTGGAGTGGAGATAGTCTTTTCCTGGGTCTTGAGCCTTGCAACCTTTGAACAGAAATGACATCATTGGTTAGTACACTGGTGACTTACTTGACATTTATTGATATTTTTGAACATTCATTTTTTTTCACTAACTGCAATTCTACCAGTTAGGACCTCATTTAGTTTAACAAGCATTTTTCTTTAAAATATGAAGAAATAGACTCTCATTTTCTGGTCTAATGTATTAGCGGTTTAGAAGTCCCTTCTTCATTGTAACAATAAGTAAAATGGTGAACATACTGAAAAACCAATGACTCTTCTTAGACTCATCAGAGAAATGTGGTCAGAGGTAAATCACTGTGTTAGAGAGACAGGGGACACGGACACTCATGGCTTTCTGGGGTGTAAACTCCCAAGAAAGAACATCTGAGGGAACCAGAGCTAGAGTTTAAAATATAGCCCTGACCCTAGCCAATGGCATCTTGAAGGGTTGAAGCCTTAGCTTCAGTGGTGTCATGTCAGGGGTGGGCAGTTCACCATGCCACACCAGGCCACTGCTCTGTGGAAAACTCAGCTCCCTATGGCCCCGAACAAGGTGCCAGTAAAAAAGTATAACAAAAGATGGCTTATTTGGGAGAAAAAGATGAAAAAGAAAGAGGACAGACATCTACTGCGAGGAGGTCGAGTGTTTCAGAGCTGTAAGCTGCTGGTGAGAGCTCTAACCCGCTGCCGACCTGGCTGCCGGTCTTCCCATGCCCCAGGCAGGTGCTTGTGCTGTCTGATCTGTTCCCTTCACTGTCTTTGATCCTAACCTAGGCCTTCTGGCCATTTGGTTTTTTCCTGTCTCTTTGTAATGAGTAAGTGAAGGGAGAGCCTATCAGGAAGGCAGCTTACTTAAACTTTAAGTAAAGGGAATGTGTGTGCATGTGTGTATCTGGTACAACACTATACTGATGTTAAAGTGAGAACACACACGTGCATATGCGTGAGCATCTTACATGTTGAGAGTCCTTACATGGTTGTCTCTTATCGCCCTTGTATTTTGTCAGGTGGGTAAGTGAAGCTGGCTTTCTTGGCAGTTGTGTTGCTTGGTGCATTCTCCCAAGTCTAGCTAGCTTTTCCCTTCTTTGATATTCAAATTGTCCCAAGTGTGGAGTCTGCCTGTGAGCACAGAAACTGCTTTTGGTGGTAGAGTTGGAAACTGTTTTTAGTGAGTTTTCTTATTGATCTTAATAAAGCTCAATGAGGGCTTTATCCTCTCTTTTCCCTACCTACAGTGACACCTGTCCCCATAATGTGGACTTCCAGCAAGAGTAGAGAAACTGTTTCTGATGAACATGGCAGATAGATAGCAGCAGCTACGGAGGCTCTCTGAGATACCCTGCTTAGAATCCAGGAATGCTGTGGTTCGAGGAGTCCTAAGCAAGGGGAAATACACCCTGCTGACCCAGAAATGAACTAAGCTAAGAGAAACCAACTGGAAATCCAATCCTGGTGCTATAACAGGAACAGATAACATCTCAGCGTGGAAGCTAGAACTCGCGCCACTGGAAGCTGCAATCTGAATTTCTTGCTGCTGCTGCTGCATCCAAATCTGCAGGGCAGGTCGAGAAATGCACGAAAGCTCTGAGAGCGGGAATCTGCTAACAGAGTTGAGAGCAGGACTAGCAGGGAGCCCTACATTGACTTGCGGTGAGTGAGGGGAACGGGGACCCTTTCATAGAGTTGGAGGCTCCAGCAAAAGACATACTGGAACTGGGAAGACTTGCCGGAATGGGGCACTGCAGTGACTTCAGTCACATATTCCCCTCTCAAGCGGGATTGGTGGGGAGAGCTTGGCCTGCGTGATGCCACTGACTTAGACCCAGTAGGCGAGTCCAACACAGGTCCCAGCGCCTGGAGGTGCATCCTAGAGGTGTAGCCTTCAATAGATTGACCTGGAGGGGCAGGCCCAGCAGAGGCTGCCCAGGTCTGTGTCTCCCTAGTACACTGCAGTGGGCAGGAACACCTAGCCGGCGCAATTCAAACAAACTATAACTGAAAAAAGAGAAAAAAATTGGGCCTCCTACATTCACTTGTATGGAAGGAACAAAAAGTATGGGAAGAGGAAGGAACAAGAAAGGATCCTCAGTCCCCAATCCTGAGGACACAAGGTGCTTTCTGGATAAAGAGGAACTAGGGGAATTTGCAACCATCAATTCAACTCTACAGAGAATACTGCAGGATATTCTAAAAAAGGAAAATACCAAAACTTCAGAAGCAGTGGCAGAGAGGCCACAATGAATGGAGCAGAAAGCAAAATGAAGAAGACAAACTGACAACAAACGACAGAAAAAGAGCTCAACAGAAATGAGGCAGAGAAGATTGGATGGTAGGAACAGCTATTTTGGAGAAAACAAGACATCATAATAGCTAGTGCTGATTTAGTATCATTTTGCTTTGAAGTCCCATCAAGCTTTTATTCTTCTATCTCCATCGGTCTTAACAGGTTGTATCTTATTGGATTTTATTATACGTGATAATATAAGCAAAAACTTTTATAGACAAGGAGATTATATAGAAACCGTTGTTCATTTTCTGATAGTTGGTTCTAAATACCCTGTAATACTGTCATTCTCTTGAATGGTTTTACATTGTCTTGATATGTTTGGTGCTACAGTATATGAAGTTATACTCAAAGACTTCAAGGAAAGAGACATTATGGTAACTACTTTTATGTCGGGATGTCTTGTGGTGAAACACTATTTTGCTTAAATTGTTATGCTTTGACCTGCGCTGTTTTGTTGTTATGCCCTCTTTTATCTCAGTCTCCTTTTTTAAATTATTTACTTTTTTATTTTTTTTCTTTTTAATTGGGGGAAAAATAAAAAAAGCAGGATATATTATTACAGTAACCTATTTTGAATTCCTATTAACTTGATCTGAAACCCTGTATAGCCCTCACCATCTTGCTTTGACTGATTTTCCTCTATTCTGCTTTGCTTGATAGTACCAAGTTCGAAAGTATAGGCAACAACTGTAAAGACAGTAAGATTCATTATGACGCCCATTCCGGTTGACCATTATCTTCTTTTAAAGCCCTGTAATGTCTCCAATGTTTTGGTTTTATTCTTTACTGTTTTGTTCAATTTTATTATAACTGATGATATAGGCAATTCTTTTTAAGACAGCAAGAGGCACTATGGTAACCATTGTTGATCACCTTGTTTTTTGTTTTTATAGTACATATTATGTTCATCCTTTTGACGACTGACTCTATTCTGTTATGTCACATTTGGTTTTACTCTCTTCAAAAAAAAGTAATAAGAACTGTGGGAGCAATAAAACCCAAATTGTGTAATTGTCATTGTACAAAAGAAAGGAAAAGAAACTGCTCTAAAGAATATAACCGCATATATATTTAAGTGTATAGGATCGATAACCATATTACTGAGTTTTGTTGGATCATTAAACAGTCTCACTGTTTGAAAGTCCACTTTATATGCTTTAATTTTGTAACTTGAACAACTATTTCTAAGATAACAATATGTAATCTATTAACTAGTGATTTCCTATTGTTTATTGTTTCTGAAATTCTATATAACTTGTACCCTATTTTTGCTTTTTTGTCTTTTTCTCCTTGATGAAAAAAATAAATAAATAAAAATAAATAAATAAAAAGCAAAAAAAAAGGAAGAGAAACTGTTTCTGAAATACCCCAGAGTATTCTGTTACTCTTAACCAGGAGAAACTATTTTCCCAGAATCTAACTTACTGGGATTTTATGGGAATCTAATTTACCAGGGAGATTTATACTATTGAGAACAGAGTCTGCCAAAATATGTACACACACTTCAGGAAAAGAAAAATGGTGTTACATCTTTTCAACAGAAGGTGTAACCTTCGCATGGGGGACCCTAGAGAATGTTACATATTGCGGAAAACCCAACTACACTGCCAGCCCTCAAATAGCAGTTGAAATGCTTGTGCAGCAGTCTCAATGACCAAGGCTACCCAAGCTGCATTTTGCTGTACTAATAAATGTCTGTAAGCTCATGACCTCCACTCTGAGCACCTCTTCTAATTGTAGAGGCCAAAGGTAACTTCTATAAATCTCATGATGTCTCAATAAATCTAGTACTAAAATATTTACATTAATTTTTTCTTTATTGGCATTCTCTCCTCTATCTCTATATATGCACCCAGTGGTATAAATCTAACAAATATACATACATTATATTGATATAGAGGAAATAAATATAACTCCCAATCTATTAGATGTTGGCTGCAATGAGTTCATAGCAATAGAATTGAAGAATCAATTCGAAGGAATAAGGGAGGTCAAGAGCAGGAAGTATTTATTGAGGGGAAGTGACACAGCTCTTGAGAGGTAGAGGCCCCGAGTGGGTTGCAGTGGACCCCACTTCTCAGGGCAAGGTTTTTTTTTCCCCCAGGGGAAGTTGTGTAGAGCACAAACACGAGTACAGTGTGGGTTAAGGCTCTGATCAACCAATGCGATTACAAATATAGTATTGGTCCAGTGGGGAAGCAGATCACATAGGAAGTGTACATGGAAAGAATTTTAAGGAAGAGATGAGCCAGGGAGTTTGGGGCACTCAAACTACCAGGTGAGCACAATTTCCAATCCATTGTTCATCCCCTTGGGAGGTGCGTAGAGTTGGTCACTTTGTCTATATCTTGAGGTCTGGCCTCCAACAGACAGGACTCAGGCCATGGTTGCAGTGCCTTCATCCTTTGTCTTGATTCCTCTGAGAGCCTAGGCCTATCTGATTGCCTATAACATTTTTACCTAGCTTACCTGTCTATAATAACACGACATACAGATATTTGAAAATAAAAATGATCTGCAGTAATCTAAACCTTAACTTTAGGAAACTAAAGCCTTAATCTTAGGAAAGCAAATAAAATAAAAGCAAATTAAAGATGAGGTAAGCAAACAGAAAAAGAGAGAGAGATGATAAAAAATTAGAGCAGAAACTAATGAAATTAAAAACAGGAAGTTAAAAGAAAAACCAACAAAACCAAAAGCTGTTATCTTGAAAAGATCATTAACACTAATGAGCCTGTGACAGGCTAAGAAAAAAAAGATGCAAATTGCTAATAGAAGAAACAAAAGAGGAGGCATTGATCCAGATTCTATGGACAGTAAGAGATTTATAAGTCAATATTACAAAGAACTGTTTACCCACACATTTGATAACTTAGATATAATAGGCCAATGACTTAAAAGACACAGTCTTCTAAAAGTCATATAAGAATAAACAGGCAATATGAACAGACATATCTATTAATGAAATTGAATTAAAAATTCATAACCTTCCTAAGTAGGAAGTACCATTTATACAAGTCCACTGATGAATTTTATATGAGTTAATTGATAAATTTTACTAAGGAAGAAATGATACCAGGTCTTTATAATCTCTTTCAAAACTAGAAAAAGAACATGTGCCTATTTATTTTATGCAATTATATTAAGATCAGAGAAAGACATTACAAGAAGAAGAAAAAAACTACACACCAATATCTCTCTGAATATAGATGTAAAGCTTCTCAGTAAAATATTACAAATTGAATTCAATATTGTATAAAGATAATTCAGTGGTTTAAATTGTCAGTGTTTGAGTGTCTAGCCACTATTTATGCTTTGATTTTGTGATTTTGGCAACTATTTTTTAAGATAATGTAATATATCAACTAGTAATGTATCAACTAGTGATTCTATGATGATAATCTTTTTGAATTCGGTATTATTCTACCCTTCTTTTCTGTTTTCCTATTTTCTTTAATTTCTTTTCTTTATTTGAAAAAAAGCGAACAACATGCAATATAACAACCATTGTTAAATTTCTTTCATTCTGTTTTGAAGACCTGTATTGTTATTATTTTGAGTCTGCTGTTGTTGTTTATGCTTTTTGCTTTTTGTTTTTCTTTTCTGACTTTTTTCTTTTTTAAATAAAAAAAGATAATTCAGGAAGAGTTTATCCTCTAGATGCAAAACTGGTTCAGCCTTTGAAAGTCAATTATAGTAACTCACTGTAGCAATAGGTTAAAAAAGAAAAGCTGTATGACCCTATCAGTAGAGGTAGAAATAACATTAGACAAAAATATAAACATCATTCATGAAATAACTCAGGAAACCAGAAATGTTATAGATATTGATAAAGAACCTCTGTAAAAAAAAAATCTACGGCTCACATCATACTTTATAGTGAAAAAGCTGACTTCTTACGAAGATCAGAACCAAGGTAAGGACTTCTGTTTTTATCACTACTTGTAACATCATACTGTAAGTCCTGGGTAACATAATAAAGTAAGAAGGAAATAAGGAAATGAAGGTTTACAGAAGGGAAAGGAAGAAATAGAACACTATTCACAGATGATGTGATTGTCATTGGAAAGAATCAATAAGAAACGTTCAAGAACTAATTAGCAAATTTGCAGGATACAAGGTTGATATACAAAAAGCCAGCCAATTTCCTGTACACCAGCACTTAATAAGTGGAATGTGAAATTAAAAACACTTTATCATGCGTATTAGTATCCTTCCAAATGAAATACTTCAGTATCAACCCACACAGTAAGTACTATATATGAAAACCATGAAACATTGATGAAAGGTAGGAAGGAAGAAATAAATAAATGGAGAGATATTTATGTTCATGGATAGAAAAGCTCAATGTCATTGGGGTGTCAGTCTTCCCACTTTATTCTACAGATTCAACATAATCCAAGAAAATTGTCTTGTGAACGTTGCGAATGTCTTGTGAACACAGAGGAAGGCAAAATTCCCAAACAGCCAACTCAATGATTTTTGGAGCAGAACAAAGTTGGAGGACTAGTTCTGCCTAGTAGGCTGACTATAAAACTATCATAGTCAAGACAATGTGATACCAGGGAAACAACTGACACCTAGATCAGTGAAATGGTATAGAGAGCCAAGACGTACGTATAACTGATTTTTGACAAGAAAACCTGACACGACAGCATGGAAAAATAGTCTTTTTAACAAAGAGTGCTAGAACAACTGGACATTTATGTGTCCCACCCCCCCAAAAAAAATCTAGATACAGACCTTAAAATTTATTTTAAGTGAAAAAACCTAAGTGTAAAATGCAAAACTCTAAAAGTTAACATAAGAGAAAATCTAGATAACTTTGGATATGGTGATGATATTTAGACACAGCAACAAAGACATGATTCGTGAAAGAAATAACCAATAAGTCAGATGGTACTAAAATTAAAAGCTTTTGCTGTCTAAAAGACAATGACAAGAGGATGAGAAGATAAACCACAGATATGTGGTAAACACATATCACTGGCAGAAAATATTTGCAAAAATCTGATAAAGGATATTATAATATACAGAGAACTTCTAAAATTCAACAGTAAGACAATGCACCCAATATTGGTTCCTATGTCATTAAGAAATGGTAAATTAAGTCAATAGTGAGAAGCCACTCTGTAGTACTATTAGAGTGACCAAAATCTAAAACACTGCTGGTGGGGAGTAACAGGAACTCTTATTTCTGGTGCCAATGAAAAATGGTACAGCTGCTTTTGAAGACAGGTTAACAGGTTCTTACAAAACTAAACAGTTCCTTACTGTGTAACCCAGCAATCATGTTCCTTGGTATTTATACAAATGATTCGAAGGTTTATGCCCACCTAACAATCTACACAGAGATATTTATAGCAGCTTTACTTATAATTGCTAAAACTTAAAAGCAATCAAGATGTCCTTCATAAGGCGAGTGGATAAACAAGCTGTAGTACGCCCAGAAAGTGGGGTATATGGTGAATACATGTCAATATACATTTGTCCAAGTCGGTAAAACACATACAGTCAAACAGACGCATGTGAACTCCAGGGTTCAGGTGATAACAATGTTAACGCAGGTTCATTGATTATAACAATGAATCAAAAGTAAAATGTCTTTACTTTCTGTGAACCTAACACTTCTCTAAAACATGTTTATTAATAATAACTGCTAAGAAACATTTGGGACAATAAGGGAATTTTAGAGGTTGTCCACAGCTTAGTTAAGAATTTGATTTTCCTCCATGAAGAAGCACAGTGAGCTATGAAAAGAGGAAGCTGGTGATTTTAGGACTTGGGGAAATCAGTAGCAGTAGAACTCAGGACCAGGGGGAGGCAGCTAGTGCAGTAGTTGGTAGACTATAGGGGCGGCGGGAAAATGGTGCCAATAACGTTTGCCAGTTTAAAAATGGTATTCAAGCTGAGTGTTAATGTCATGTGTCAATTTGAGCCGGCAAAGGGCACCCAGAATGCAGATAAAACATTTCTCCATGCACCAGTGCAGGTGTGTCAGGAGAGAACGGCATTTGAACCAGGAAGGTGCGTGCAAAAGGTGCCTGCTCATCAGTGCGGACCGCATCGTCCAGGTCACTGAGAACAGAAAGGCGGAGAAGGGAGGATCTGCCCTGGGAGCCTGAACTGGGACCTCTGCTGCCGCCCTCAGACAGCTGACTCTTGGTCTTGGGCTTAGGGCCTCACACTGTGGGCTCCTCTGCTTCTCTCTCAGACCTCGGAGCTTGGGATGGAGCTACCGCCCCAGCTCTCCTGCTCGCAGGCAGCAGACTGTGGGATTTCTGTGTCCAGTTCTGAGCTAATCTTCACTAATATACCAAGGCTGGGTCTTTTGCTGAATGAGGTAGAGGTGTATTAGTGCATATTATGTTTATTTCTTCTTGTATAATGCAACACATATCTGCATGTGTAATTTGCATCTTCTTAAAGATTTAATCTCTAAGTGCTTTTTCTTATCTCATTGCAAATTCTCAGACTTCTGGAATAATGTGGAATAACAATGAAGACTAGTAACATTCCAAGCTTTGTTTCTGACATTGATTTGTACACACCTAGAGGGGTTTTTAAAAGAATTTTAATCTTAAGTATAATATTTACTTTTGACTTTTGTTAATACCCGATATTAGAAAAATGCATCCATAATAATAAAATGAACTGAGAGGTTTATTAGAAACATATATAGAATTTTATTAAATCTCTATTAATCTATTAGTATTTATCATAACTTTTGTAAATATTTCATAACTTATATGTACACATAAACAGGCATAATTTTCACTGCATGGATGTGTGAGGTATTAAATTTTTACCTGCATATCATACCTTTCCCCATAACGTGGGTTAACAACCTGAGATGCAGCACTTAAAATTTTTCTCCATAATAATGTAATTTTTTGCATATGCACATTTTTGCACATTTTGCACATTTTGCTTTTTTCATTCAACAGTACTTTATGAAATCATGAATGTTACATTTGAGTACCGACCCTGCTATTTATAAAATGTGTCCCTGGGTCCGTTAAGTAACATTTCTGGCATATGTTTTCCCACTAAAACATGAGGACAGTTGCTGCTTTCTTGCAGGATTATTGTGAGAACGAAATGACATCATTTGCCTATAAAGCTGTAAACATGGGACCTGGCAAGCAGCAGCATCAAAGCAAGTGTTGCCCAATCTTATGCCCAGGACAAGGTAAGCATTTTCTTTTTCTTTGTTTTTTGTTTTTTAAATTTTATTTTAAAGAGAATAAAGCCAAGCAAAATAAAACAGAATAATGCCAATCAAAACAAACCAGCAAAGTCAATGAAACAATAAACACTATGAGCATTGAATTATATTTTACCTCAATAGCTATCATCTTAGCCTGTGTTTCTCTGGATTGGCTGGTTGCTTATGGCAGGGCAGGGTGTGTGTGTGTGTGTGTGTGTGTGTGTGTGTGTGTGTATGTGTGTGTTGGCTCTTTTCGTTTCCCAGCCCGTGTGCTGGAAGGGGCTAACATCTGGCTCTCCCCGCTTGGGCCTATGTTGCTAATTGGCTGGGAGGGCTTGCTTCTTGGTGACTTCTTGTTCTTTTCCCCTACAGTCCACAAATGGAACTGAATCACGGGGAAAGGCTGGCATCTAGCTGTCCCTCCAGCAGCCTGCCCATGGCGCCAGTTTGCAGGTGAGGGCTTGCTTCTTGCTGACTTCTTGTTCTAAAGAAAGCAAATTCTTTCCTTTACCTTTTGGCAGTTACAGACTTTGGCCCAAGGATTTGTAACTTAGCCAATGCCTGACCACTTACTGAAGGAACTCAGAGTGCTCTGGATCATGTTAGGTTTAGAGCAACATTCTGGAGTCCCGTAACCTGACATGAATCTGTGTTCTGCACTTTGTGGCTATGTGACCTTGGAAGATTTGTTTAACCGACCTGTGTTTCAGTGACCACATCTTTAAAGTGGGAATAATAGCGGTACCTGCCCATTACCCTTGTTTAGGTATAAATGAGATAAACGATGTATGTGATACTCTTAGAACAGTGCCCAATACGCAGCAAGTACTCAAGTCCAGCACCAGAAGTGTCAGGGCAAGGGCTTTGAGACTCTTTGGCCTAGTTCTGCCATTTGCTGTCCATCACACTCTGGGTAAGTTCTGAAAGCCTTCTAGATCTGAGTGTTGACCTGGAAAATGGGAAACACTCACTTCTGTGCAGTGACTAGAGAACAAAATGAGGTAACCCTAGGAGGGAGGTGGTGGTGTGCAGTCCGTGGTCCGTGCATCCTGGCTTTCCTTGCATGTGTTACACCTGTGGACTGAGGGTGCGTGGGCTCCCCTTGAACACAAATCATCCTCTGTGAGTTATCTTGATTCCAAACATGGTCCTGCCAATTAATTTTCAGAATATAGTAGGTTAGCGTGAATTGAGGCATTCCTGTCTAAACTGTTCTCTTTGGGCAGTCCTGATAAATCCCAGAGGGTACTAGGGACATTCTTCATTCTCAGCTGTCCACTCTACCTTTTCACCTGGTTTTGTTTCTTAACTGTGCGTGTGGGTTCCTATTTTGTGCATTCATCTCACTCTCTAGGCACAGATCCACTGCTGGTCGAGCACTCTGGGCAGGTGACCGCAAAATCTAGAGCTGGAGGAACTGTGAATGCGGCTTCTTCTTGGCTGGTTTTCTGGCTCTTGTCAGGGTTTTGCAATCCTCCAAAGACAGCTCAGTTTCCTCCTCCAATCTTGGCATGAAAACCCTGCCACTTCCTCCAAATCAAAGCAAAGATAAAATGTGCAGTTTTCAAGGCAGTCATTTCTTTCAAGGCAAACACAAAGTTTTCTTAAGAAAGCACAGCCAGGGAAAGGTATATCTGACAATTTGTCCCACTCCTTTTGCTGATACCCTTGCTTCTGTTAGAAAAAAAAGGAATTCACTATGATTGTTCTCTGAGGCTGTTCCAAAAGAATATAAAAATTTCTTGTTCTTCATATTGCTCGCATGCCTCTGAAGTCAATTTATCCATTTCCCCAAAGGAACAGAAATGACCTTTACACAGCCTTGGGCTTTGGGTATTAAGCATGATTCTGTAGTGCCCTCTAGTGGTGCTTCTTGGGAACTGTAGAGATGGGAAGAAATCTTGGGACTGCAGAGCAGAAAATCTTTATAAATAATTTTAAAAATGCATAATAATATGAGCTACTTTGCCCTCGTTTTATCTATGTTTAGTTGCATAGAACTAATTTTGATTTTTCTCATTGCATTTTTTTTTGTACAGGGATGTACAACTCGACTCGTGCTTGCCAGGCAGGCGCTTGTGTTGTTGAACTGAGCTGATACCCTGACCTTCATTCAGTTTTTGAGGTAAGCCCAGTTGCCCCTGGGTAGCAGGAGTCATTGGAATATTCCACGTTTGTTGATCTCCACTTATCGAGGGACCACACCAGAAAACGGTGACCACTCCCTCCCGTTAATTAATCACTTATCAGTCCGATTACTTAAATACAGGATGACCAAGCATTGGGGAATTTTTGTAAATTTTTATAAGATAATATAACAGGAAAAATAAAACTGACAGTTTTTATGAGATTTATTCAGTACAAGAATTGATTGGTGGAAATGACCTCTGCCCAGTGGCCTCAGGGCGGTCGGTAGGCAAAGACGTCCAGTGCCCCAGGGAGCTGGGGCGAACAGCGCTGGAGTGGACACTGATGGGCAGGGTTCTGCACTGGTCCACTCGCTGCTCCCTTTAGATGCAACTTCTCAGGCTGTAGAGAATTTATATTAGCAAAAGGGCTCAGCTCCAGTTAATTACCAATAGATAGACGGCTCCGTTAGTCCGTCAGCTGTCCTGGAAAGCGGTCACCTCACATTCCTATGCTAACTGGGCTTCCTATAACTTGTGTCCAACCAGTTTTGTTCTTGTTACCAAACTTCCCTCCTTCGATGCCTGAAAAGGCACGTCAGGGTCAATTTGCATGCAGAAACTGGTCCATCCGCAGAACTGCTGTGGATGAGCAGAATCCTCTCCTCAGAGCACTGATTTTTTTCAAAATCAGTGAACACTGACTATATGCACTTCTGTAGAGCCACTGGGGAGGTTTGTGTACCCCGGAAAGTAGGGAGTCAAATACGCTGGTTTGCACTCCTGCCCCAAGGCCTAGCTGACTTCCCCATGAGAAAACATGAGACAAATCTAGTTTGAGAGACATTGTGCAAAATACAAACCAATATACCTCAAAAGTTTCAAGGACAGCTAAAGATTGGTGGAGACCAAAGGGGCGAGGAAGCTGAAGACTGATTCTGCAGAGAAAAGCACATCAGTGGAAAAACTAATGAAATCTGAGTATCATTATTCGTACCACATCGATGTTAATTTTTTAGTGCTGATTATTGTGTTATAGTTATGCAAAATGTTAATCTAAGGGAACTCAGGGCAGAGTAATTTGGTACCTTTTCTATAAGTCTTAAAAGTCACTCAAGGCTGAGCATGGTAGTGCATGCCTGTAATCTCAGCTCCTGAGAGGCTGAGGCAGGAGGATTGCTGTGCATTTGAGACCAGCCTGTGTTACAGGGTGAGGTCAAGTCCAGCCTGAACTACATAGTGAGGCTTTGTCTCAAGAAGACAAAAAAAAAAAGTCATTCAAAATAATGTAAAAAGAAAAAAGTAAATTGAATTTTGATCATACATTGTACTTAATAGTGCCGAGGTATTATTTCAACATCTAATTAAAAATTTTCATGCTGTCTTCAAATGCCTGGATTGTATGTTCCACTGGGTGTCTTGGTTTAGAGTGGCCATGTTCCAGGGCCCAGTGGCTGCGGGGGTCCTGGAGTGGCCACACTGGCCAGAGCTGGTGGGTGTCCTCCAGGGACCAGGGACTTCTCAGCAGTTCTTCTCCAGAGTCTGGTCCTCTGCCGGCTCTGGTGTTGGGCTTTGCCTCCCGAGCCCTTAGTGTCCTCAAGCGTGACTATTTCTTGGAGGAGGGCTCCAGTTAACTAAATTCTGGTTATGCTGGAGGTCAAGCTAAGGACAAGGAGTCTTAACAGAGAGGGTAGGATGCCTTCTAGGGAATGGACTGCGCACTGTCTAGGCTCTGTCTGATCTGAGGAATCTGCCACAGCTTTAAGTGATAGAAGCAGAGATGACTTCAGATGAGTCCTAGACACAGCATTAAAGAACATTACAAGGTGGGATATTTTTCCCCATCTTGACTTTCTTTCACTGGATTATATTAAGGAGTATAAGGAATTTAATGTCCTTAGATCTTTAAAGCCTCCATAACACTAGGTAACAGCCCGCTGCCCCCCCCCCCCAGTGTCTGGCAAGAATTTAATGCATTTGTTTCTATTTTCTTTCTTTTGAGACAGGTCTCGTTATGTAGCTCAGGTTGGCCTCAAAGTTGCTGTGATCCTTCTGCCTCTGCCTCCCGAGGGCTTGGATTCCAGGCCTGTGTCACCATGCCTGGCTGATTTTCTTTATCTATAATATCACCTTTTATTCCTGACTTTTCATTTAATTACTGACATGAAATTTATGTTTTGTAAAAAAATACAAATATAATGCAAAAAGGCAAACATGAAAATAACCGTAGCCTGGTGGTGTAGAAAAATAGCAAAAACAGAAACAATCATCAGAAGCCAAACAAACAGCTTTCAGAGAATGCTGAGATGTTCAAACTGTGGAGAGACCAGGTCTCCCTCTCGGACAAAGCAGGGGCAGGGCAGAGGGGTCCTCCATGGCCCAGCGGCTCACCCATCTGTCCTGAGGGGTGGCTTTCTCCTCACGACCCCTCTCCTGGCCGGGTCTCTCCCCACTTTTCTCCAGCCCCTGCCATTTCTCTGCTGCTTCTTTCATCTCTCACTTGTCTTCCCCCAGTGTTGGGGATTGAACGGAGGGTCTTCACACTAAGCGCATCTTGGGGTTTTTATGTTTTCACATTTGGGGACAGGGCCTGGCTCGGTGGCTAAGCCATCCTGGCTGAGCTAGTGCTGGGATCTTCCAGCCTGGCCTGCACAGCGCTGGGCTCCGGCCTGCAGCACCGCTGCGGGCCCGTAGCCCACCTGCTGGACCTCGCTCTGGCTGTCCCCAGCCACGAGCACTGCAGGCTTCTGAAGCAGGGCGGAGGCCGCCTGGCCAAGCAGAGGACTGCACTGACGGTGCATTTCTCTGAGGTCTTCTCATTCAGGACTCATCCTCGGACTTCGGAATCCCGTTCAGATTACATCATCAGTTCTGGGTTCAGATTACTCATGCCATTGAGGAGTAGAGGTGTTTCTATACTTCACTCCCTGGGATCAGAGGGGCGCATTGTGTTTTACCCATTTTCTGCACTGATGAGGCAGCGAAGTGAAATCTGCTTTGAGAAGTTTACATCCTGGGATGGTGGTGCTATTGCCCTAAATCCTGGGGGTCTCCGTGCAGAACTCTGTCAACACAAAACCAAACTAATAGACCCAACGGCAGTTTGGAAACTGTTTGGGGAAAGGTAATTACTGTTTCTTCCCCTCCACATCACTCTGGGTGGAATTTGCTGGGAAGGGAAGAAGTTAAGGGGGTTTTTCTTCCCATGAAGTAGGAAGACTTTTCAACTTTGGACCTGAAGTTCTGTGGTTGGCCCCAGCCCCACTTTTCCTCTTTCTCACACTGCACATTAGCTTCCTTCTTCCTATATTCAGCTTTTGGAGTACATCTAATATGAAGTTGCTTTAAGTTTTTATGAATTCTTACAGGTATGACAAGAAGAAGATCAAAGTTTTTTTTTTTTAAAACATAGTAAACAACCTCTAGTTTCAAAGCAAAGCCACCTAGAAAACTTGTGCCACAAAACCTTACCACCAAGGTCCAGCTCAGAGAACTGAGCACCGGTCCAGCTCCAGTGGTTGACCAGCCAGCCACGGAGGCCACCAGCCACGAAGGCCCCCTTAGCCACAAAGGCCACGCCAGCCACAGAGGCTGACTTTTATTCACACAGGGACTCTGGGTTGGTAGGTTGGCTGTGTGATAGCTCAGCTTAGGGGTCAAGGCCCAGTGACATGTGGGTAGATCTGGGGCTGGAAGTTGAGCTCTATTTCTCTGCTACCTAGTGACAGTGGCACCTATGCTTACTGAGCAAACACAACATATTTGATACTAGTGATGTTACTTGTCTTCGCCTGTTCAGTTCCTGCCACAGACTCATCAAGCAGGCTGCCCTCGCCCAGGGACCTGAAACCAGCCAGCAGGGGAGCTCGCCTGGGATGAGTGGTGAAGGGTGGGGGCCCTCAGCTCCTGCGGACCACACAGACCGCAGCGCTGCCCAGCTTGTGTGGAACCACAGGCGTCCGGGAACAGAATCTCACTTTTCCATTTTGAAATCAAGTCGTATTCACCAGAAAGATTCCTGGCACCAAGCGTAATAAAAATCGCATTTGAGATTACAATGCAGCTTCTGCTTTTATGTCGCTGATGGAGAAACTCCCTCGGATAAATAAACTATGCTTAAGAAAGTGGCACCTGAGTGACGGAATCAAAGTGAAAAACCCTGGAACCTGGAAACCAGACAGGGGAGGAAGTGACTTCGGCTCGGTTACCGCTGGGGCTCGGTTCCAGGCCGGTTTTGATTTTCTTTGAGTTTGCATTGTAATCATCCCCAAACCTGCTTCTTCTCACTCATCCCAAGGCTCTGGGTTCAAATGAGCCAATTTCAGAAGAGAATTCTACTGCTTTTTAATAACTGCAATAGAAATATGATGTCCAGGTAGTATTTATTCCTCCGGGGAGGAAATTAAATACCATTTCCTGGAACTCTTTCTTTGCATTGCTCTCCAGTGCTCTTTAGACTTTATTTACTTAGGTAGCAGTGGAAACCATTAATGCTTGGCAAGGGAATTGTGCAAATTAGGTGGGTTGTGTGTGGCTTGAAGACAGCCAGGTGTCTCCAGGGCTCTTTAAATAACCTTTGTGGGAGGGACTGTTAAACCCAGAGGTCTCATCTTATTTCATTATTTTATTTCTCACTCTGCTCACATCAGCTGAACTTATCAGGGGTTTTCCCATGTCTTTACCCAGTTGTCCTGTGCAGCACAGCTTGTAAGAAGAGGTCATGCCTTGAGGCCAAAACTCATCACTGTCAAGAAAAGAGGATGCACAGTAGGAGAACACCTGGGAAGTGGCTGAAGGGGTTTATGCTTCCGAGGAGTGAAAGTATTTTTTCCTTCCTTTTCCTTCCTCACTCCCCCTTATCCTTCATTCCTTCTTTTTTCCCTTCCTTCTTAGTGAGATCATGAAATGACATCTTGCTGTGTTGGCCAGATTCACTGCAAACTGGGTTCAAATGACCTTCCTGTCTCAGCTTCCTGAGTAGCTGAGACTATAGGCACACACAGCCACACCCAGCTAGAGCGTACTTCTCTATTCTGAATTTTCTTCAAGCTCTTTAGCAGTTTTAGTTTGTTACACTTATTTCTGAATCATCAATTTATTCCATCATATTATTTGAGGTGATCACTCTGTGATCCTTTTTCCAAATGGTTGGTTAATTATTTTTACCTTTTCATTTATTGAAGCACATGTTTCTCCCACGGATTTGCCATTCTCCAATCCTCTCTGAGTTCCTGTGTTACTCGGATTTTTGTCTAGATTTGTATTCGTTTTAACTGGTTCTTATTACTGGTCTTAGGCTCAACCCTCTTGTCATTTTGCCTTCCTGATCATTGATTGTCATAGTCATTCTCAACTTGATCCTTTCAAAGAACTCTGATCATTTGCTGATCAAATTCCCAAACATGAAATCCAGCTGGGCTTTTGGTTGGGAAATATTTTACTTATCAATTAATTCGGAGAGAATTAATCTTGTGGTGTCACTGGGTCTTCTCATTATTCACTCAAACTCTTTAGTAAGTTCCTGTCTTTCTTGGTATGGATTGTATAGCTTTATTAATTTTTCCCTTAGCTCTCTAAACATTTTCTCCAACACGTATAAAGCTACCCCTGCTTTTTCCTGGGTTCCTGTTGCATGGAGTACTGTTTTCCTCTTTTGACTTTCAGTCTATGGATTTCCTTTTGAATTAAATGTGTTTCTTGTATGTAGGATGTTGTTGGAATCTTGTTTCTTGATCCATTCTGCCAGTCTGCTTCTTTTTTTTTTTTTTCTTTTTCGTTTTTATCAGTACCAGGGATCGAACTCACGACTGCCTGCTTGCAAGGCAGGCGCTTATGCCACTGAGCTAAATCCCCAGCCCCTTAGTCTGCTTCTTTTGATTGTTGAGTTGCAGTGGTTCAGTTCACAGGAGGCTAGCAGAGGATCATCACCGGGGAGAAAGAGTTCATGGAGGGCAGAAGGCAGCAAAGCAGTGAAATATCAAAGATGCAGCAGCAGCAGCAGCAGCGGCAACCTGCTTTTCCTTTCTATCCCTCCAGCCTGTTCACTCTTTTGTGGTACCACCCACACCCTTTACACTTCTCTGCATCCTTTCTCCATCTGTCTCTTCTGGCATCCCTCAAACACTGGTGGTGGCAGGGTGACCATGGAGACCTTCCGGTGTAGTTGTTATGTGGCTTCTGCTTCCTGGAGAAGGTTTTATGTTAGTTTTTAATAGTTAATGACTCCCCCAGATGGCTCCTGATCAATCACTCTCAAATGTGGCAGGTGTAGCAGTGGAGTTCTTCCTCAATGCTAGCCTGTCATTGGAAGGCATTACTTGCAGAGAAAGACCGAATGCTGTTTTTGCAGTTTAACTACCATGGGCTTCTCTTGGGGCTGCTGATGTTCTCAGCTCAGCTTGTGTCTGCAGAGACAGGTTCCCCTCGCTGGAGCCTGGGTCAGTGGCCCAGCTCCTTTCTTCTTTCCTTGCATTGCTTTCAGTTTCTATGGCTTCCTTACGATTTCCAGCTTTCCTATTAGCTTTTTCTTAATTCTCAGAACTCTTTTCCTGTTTTGTTTGCTAAGTTATTGTTTTCCAGGTGGTGTGAGTGAGTGCAGGATCATAGCTGCTGCCAGATTTTATACCATTGCCTCCTTCCTCCCTTCCTAAATGTTCTTAATCACACGATGTTTTCAGCTTATTTTATTGGTAATCACATCAGAACAAACATCTAATGTTTTCTCCTGTTTTTAAAATACATAGAAATATGTCTTCTCAATATCTCTGTGAATACTGAACAACAGGACAGGTGTTGGGGAGCCCTTTAGTGTTTTCCAATTAAATATGATAAAGGCTAGTGAGAGGAGGTGGCAAACTTTCACCTGGCTAAGAAGCATGCGTCCAGTTCTCATGTCGTAACTGATTCTTTTTCTTTTCAAAATCATGCAAGGATGTGAAATTACTGAAAACTTTTTTCAGTATCTCCTGAGAAGACATATTTTGTCTGTCTAAGTTCACAGTATGTAGGTTTCTTACTATTAAATAATTTTTGTAATTCAGCAGTAAATTCTATTTGTTGTTTAGTTTCTTAATAAGCCACTTTGACTTACTATTTAGTCAAGATTTTCAGAAAATCTATATTAAAATATAAGATTGGTCTGTGGATCTTTTTTAAAGTCATCTTTGGTAGATTTAGTAATAACATTATATCATCTTCACAAAATAAAATCAAACTCTCATTTCTTGCCTCTATGCTAGTTGGAATAGCCTGGAAATTTTCTATGTTTTGAAAGTCATAAAGAACTCATTTGTAGAATAAATGCAGTCATATTAGCTTATTAATTCAGCTTCCATTTTCTGCCAAGCTTGTTGGTTTCTTCAGTTTTTAAAATTTCTTTGTCAACTTTCTGTGCCCCAGAAAATTTGCCATTTTAACCACATTTTAAAAAGTTGTGTGGCATTTGTTGTTATATTTTATTTAAAAATTGAAGACTTTCATCCTTATTTAAATTACTTTCCTTTACATTGTGACTGTATGTTCTCGTTTTCCTCATGCTAGCAGTCTTGCTCAAATTAACAACTTTTAAAATAAAAGCAGCTTTTTGAGTTTTTAAAAACATTGCTTTTTGTTTCCTAAGTTAGTATTTTGCTATTTTAAAAATATATTGATTCTATACTTCTGATTTAGAAAGCCTTACGTATTCTTTTATGTGTGTCTTAATTTAGATGATTAATTCATCAGTATCATTTTATTCTTATTCAATTTTGAAAAATATTTTCTGCTAATCTGCTAGGCCAACACAACACTAGCTTTTGACATTACATCACGTGGAAGACCATCTATTTTATTAGCATGGATTATAGCAGGGTGGCAGCCTCCAAGGGGAACCATGAAGGTGTTTTTGGTCACGATAAAACCATATAAATCTAAGGGTTTATTTCAGAATGCTGAGCCCAGAGCTGCTTTTCTAATGCTTCCAAAGACTACTTAATATCTGGTAACAAATCTTTTTCTGATGAAACAAGGGAGAATTGCTTCTGTGATCTGCAGCTGAGTCCTATCTAACACATTGATTTTATCAAACATTAAATTTTCAGGCTTACTGCTTCAGGATATATAGTCTGCTCCATTAAATCATCTATATTTTGCCAGTGTAAAATGATCTAATTATTGGAACTTTGTTATATGGTTTAACATGTGGCAGGCGTAGTATTTGTATGCACTCTTTTTTATTAAAAATGTATTTTCAGCATGAATCTATACCATGTTGACAATTTCTTCACAATCTTTACTTCATCTTCTGCATCCCTGGGATTCTGAGTCAGGGCTCCCCATGAAGGAACAGCGCATCCTCTACTGGGGCGCCCAGTCTGGCACAGAATCTTCAAGATGAACCCAGTACAACAGTCGTGAGATAGTTCTGAAGACTTAAGGTAGGTATTTGGGTAACACAGTGTAAACTAATATTTGTAGCTTTATGACTGCACCTGTCAAAACTTTGTTTCTGCTTTTATTCCAAACAATTTATGAAAAGCTAACTGGCAAGACATGGACACTTCAGCACATCTACAGTCAGGGGAATGATTCATGATTAGTGGGGGTGAGGCTGCATCTGAGGTTGTTTATAGGGTCTCGATATGCAGCTCAGGCTGGTTTTGGCTGGTCTTGAACTTGCAGTGATCCTCCTGCCTCAGTCTCCTGAGTGCTAGGATTATAGGCATGCACCACTGTGCTAGGCTTTACAACTGCACTCTTTAGACACAGGGAAATGTAAACTTTATCTTTTTTTTTTGGTACCAGGGATCAAACTCATGATTGCCTGCTTGCAAGGCAGGCGCTTATGCTGCTGAGCTAAATCCCCAGCCCCGGGAAATGTAAACTTTAGAGATTGAACTAGAACCAAGATTCCAGGTAACCTCCTACAAACCTAGGACCTATGTTTCTCTTGTTCTTTCCAGATACTTGCAAGACCAACTGATCTAACAGCAAGTATATCAGAGTTCTGATATACAGAGGGTATTCTAAATCTGGCTTAACTAATTTGGGCAAAATAATTTCTTAGAGACAGGTTTCCATTCTAACGTGATGGGGGTGATAATATCTGTCCTCCACAAGTCTTTGGTTTTTAACATATACTGTGTGCTGTACTATACCAGAATGAATACTGTACTACACCAGGACATGTGAATTTTCTGCCTTTTGTTGTGTTTGTTCTGTAGCTCAGTCTCCACAGTGTTCTGATCTCTTTGTCTCTCCGTCTTCTCAACCAAACTTTTAGCTGGGTCTGATCTTTCTGGATACAGCCCAAGCCCCAAACAGCTACTCATTTACCTACCTCAGTTATACTTCCCATGATTTTCTGCCAAATCCTTCTAAGCATCATGAGACTCTTGCCCTTTTTCCAAGTGGTTCATCACTTAAGAATCAAATTCTTTCCATATTAATTTCTTTTAGCTGCAAAATTCTACTCAAGGCATGAAATAGTCTTTTAAGAAATAAAAGCAGATATTGATAAAAATATAAGATTAATTTTTACATCTGGATATTTTCACAGCATCTAAAATTGCGTATGTTAAAACTTTCATTGACTTTTTGTGATAAAATTGCTTCATGAAGCTATGACTGATTAGGCCATAGGGTGCTCCTGGGATTCCAAGTACTAAGGTGGGGATCTGGGCGCTCAGTATTATGTGGAGTCAAAATCCTAATAGAATTCAGCAAGTGGGATGGCTGAGCATAAGACCTAGTGAAAAATGGACAATTATTATTGGGCTCATTTGGAGAAAAGTTAGATGACCATGGATATTAAAAAAAGGATCTTGCCTGGTCATAATATAAAACTCTTAAGCTATTTCATTACTGTTGCCCTTTGTGCCTTAGATATTCTTCCGATGTATAAGCTAATTTTAGAAAATTTTAATGAGGAAAAAGGTTGTACATCTGCACAGTGTTTATCCCTGTCATTAGAGTGATATGTGGTCACGGGAGAAAATTTCAGAAGTACAGAAAAATACAAAGGAAAAATAATCACTTATAATACTGGTAAATTAATTAGCAAATATAGATTCTGATACCTATCCTTTTGTTTTTTCAATGTATAGTTTCTATTTTTTATGAATTTGATGTAAGATTTTAAACACTAAACTTGCATATGAGAGGTGATCAAAAATATGGTGAATGCTTAGATTTAAAAAAATTGATCATGATAAAACACACACTGCAATTAGCCCCCCACCCTGACTCTTCGAATGTATTTATTCCACCATTGTTACCACTTTCTGAAGCAGTATTGGGAGTCCTCTTTTGTGTGCATTTTTATGAGATATTAAAAAAAATACAGTGAATCCTGTTGCCAAGTGCCATCCAATGGGAAGGCAGAAACATAAAAACACTGTATCCTTAGCTACCTCACTTACCAGTTCTGACACCATGCAACTTCTGGCTTTTCCTTGAAGTCAAAAGGACCATGACAGGTAAATTTTTTTTTAATCTATTCGGCACATCAAGGCAGCCATGATAGCGCAACTGAAGAGATACACACAAAAGGACTTCTAGGATGGCTTCAGAATGTGTAAAGAGATGCAGGAGCCTTGAGCTTGCCCCCAACCAACTCTACAACTCTGGATTCCATGCCCTGACTCAGCTACCACCACCTTGGAGCTGGCTCTGCACTGTTTCCTCTCTGCATGGGATGTAGCAGTGCCAGCCAAGCCACAGACTTCATTTTGGACAAGGCAAATGTCTGGAATAGGGGATTCAGCTTGGCTGACTGGAGGAGCAGCTACATCACTGAAGCTGGGGAAACTTTATATGACCTAACTATACCCTGCTAGGTGTAGCCTGTACACCCTTCAGTAGCCGATTGAATGATGAAGACGTGGTATCTATACTACTTGGCTAAAATAGAACACTACTTGGCTAAAATACTGATAAATTGGACATATTTGAAGGACAGTGGATGCACCTGGAAAATAGAATGTTGAGGGAAATAAGCCAGACACACAAGTTTAAATACTTCATGGTCTCTCATTTGAGCGAGGCAAAGTACAAGAAAAGGAGATGGTAAAGGATGGATAGGAGGGGATGAGCGGATGGATCTCTTGCAGCAGGGAAGTGATCTAAAGGACGAGAGTGGGGGGCAAGGAGGAGGGGAAAGAGAAATAAGTATATAAGAATAAAGATAGGTCCTGTACAGGAGCCTAGCAACCTCAATTAATGTATTATATTAATAATATCAACATGCATGAAAGCTAGGAGAGGAGGACTAGAGTAGGAAGGGGGAGGGGAGGAAAGGAGGAGGGGATTAAAAAGAGAGACAAACTGTGGGATGCACGTGTACCCAGCCCCGAGATGGCTGTAAACTGCTTGTTCTGCATACACGTACTAATGAAATAAAAATTTAAATGAAAAAGAAAAAACTTAAAGCTGCAAAAATGATGGCAAAAGTGTGTTTGCAATGAGGGTATTTTGAGGGGAATTAGCAATATATCTTCTGCTACGATACAATTTTAAAAATTAAACGCATCATATTTTTTATGATCCTAGTAAATGTCATTGATCCTAGTAAATGTCATAAATACATCTTGCTTTTTCCACTTACTGCATCATAAACATTTTCATGTGAGATCATGAAATTCTCTGGCAGTTACACTTTTGACAGTGTTGGATGTTGTTGAAGGTGGTTTTCTTTTCCTTCTTTTTTTGTCTTGGCTTGAAAGATGAGTAGGTTTTTTTTTTTTTTTAAAGAGAGAAAGCAAATTTCCAGTTTATGCCAGCAGGTGTCATCCACGCACGCAAAGCCTGACCTGGGATTTAATGTAATTTGATTTTCCTCTACTTTACCCCAATTTCCAACAACACATGCTAGTCTGAGTGAGTCACGGGCATTTAGGCTTTGAGCAAAATGTGGAGAAGTTTTGAAGCATTTAAGATTCTTGCAAAGAAAAAAATGTGAACAGTTATGAAATGGAATGAATTTCTTTTGGTTGAAGATGTTTTATATCCTGAAAATCCATCAATCGTTTGGGAGAAGTTATTTAAATTTTACTGAAAACCCACCCAAAGAAGACCAGGGATGCTGTTACAGCTTTATGGAAGGAGCATTTCAAGCCTGTTCCTGGAAAATAGAATGTTGAGTGGAATTAACCAGACACACGGGCTTAATTACTGTATGGTGTCTCTCACTGGAGTGAGGCGAAGCATAAACAGAAAGCAAAATGAGGGTGGACAGAAGGGGACAAGGTGATGCCTGTCTTGAAATTGGCAAGGTGTCCTGGAGACTGAGGGGGAGCGGAAGGGGAGTATGACGACTTAAGACATGCCACGTGCCAGTACCGAATGCCCACACTGAAGGGAAACACAGCGGGTCATAAACATGAGCTACCAATAGTAAGAACAGGAAGGGTGAAAATGGGGAAAGCGGCTAAAGCTGGAAGAAGAGCAGGATGGGAAGGAGAAGGGAACTGGAAAAAGAAACCAGCTGTGCTACGCTCCCCAAGACAAAGGTAAAGGTCATGTCTTGCAAGCATGTACTAATAAAAGAAAAAGGGAAAAGATGTTTAATATCTATTTATTTATCTTATATTTATATTGTGGAGTTTGCACACAGAAGGAAAGTTTTGCTAAATGCTTTTGTTGTGAAGGGAATTGTTTGCAAACAGCAGCATTTGTGACCTGAGGTACTGATGTACACATATTGAAATTTTCAGTGCTATGTTCTAAAGAAGAGTTTAAAAATGGATAGATAATGAGTCAAACTGGATCTTGAGGTATGTTTTGTTTGGCATTTGTAGTATTGGTTCATATTGTATTTAGTTATTTTTGATATATATATTTTATTATTACATATTAATTTTACAAAATAAATGCACTAGTTCAACATACTTTGATGGTATCCATGCCCCTTTACCTTCCTTTGCACCTTCCTTCATCCTTCCCTCATTCTCTTTCTCTTGCTGAGTCTCTGTTTTCATGTGGCTACCTCCTCTGGCTCCTCCTTATTCTTTCTGAATTCCGCGTCTTAGGGGAAACATGAGACCCTTGTCTTTTCTGAGTCTGGCTTATTTACTTAACAGTCCTATCATCTTCCTGCAAGTGCTGTGATTTAATTCTTCTTTATGACTGAATACTCTGTTGTGTGTGCATCACATCTGCATCCATTCATCCCCTGACAGGCAGCTAGGCTGATTTCAGCCTTGGCTATTGTAATTGTGCCTCAATAAACAGGATATGCAAGTATCTCTGAAGCATGCTGACTTGAATTCCTTTGGGTGAGTCTGGCTCATCTGGTAGTTCTATTGTTTTTTTTTGTTTTGAAGAACCTCCATACTGATTTTCATAGTGCATGTACTAATTTGCATTTCCATCAGCAGTGCACCAGTGAAGCCCCACCCTTATCAGCTTCTATTGTTTTTTTGCATGCTTGATGATACCCGTTCTTATTGGGTAGAGTAGAATTTAATGCAGTTTTGCAATTTCACTTGTTAAACACACTGAACATTTTCCCATATAATGATTGGCTATTGGTATTTCTTCTTTCATGAGGTGTCTGTTCAGGTCATTTGCCCATTTTTGATTGGATTATTTGTACTTCTGTAGTTGAGTTTTTTGAGTTCTTCATATTTCGGGATATTAATTCAGAAGAATAAGTGGCAACCCCCCCCCCCAATTTATCACAATGTATTTAAATTTTGTAATAACCTGCAAAATTGAAAAACTGGGATATTTTTTAAAAGACTAGACTTTCATTTGCATTAGGAGGAAGTCAGAAGATATGGCTGTACTGTGCCCCCCCTGGCTTTCCTGGCCAGTCTTTTGATCTGTTGGGGGTCTGCCACTCCCCACTGTTGTATGTCTGGCCCACTGCATTCATTTATTCTATCTGCTTACCCCTGTATGAAGATGACTTTTTGGGTCTTTGGAGTTGCAGTCTTTTGAAAATGATTATTTACTTATGTCACCACTGCCATTAGGATTTCAGATGCTTTTGGAATAGTTCGCAGGATCAGTTTAAGAGACATACAAGGAAAGTGGAGCTAGTATTTTAGTCCATTTAATTTTTCTGGGGGCAGGAGCAGAAAGGCACCCCACAGCACTCCCGCATCTCACCTGAGGAAGTTACAAACTACAGCAGAGCTGTGTGATGGCGGCAGCAGAACTTGTAAAGTAATGAATGGGGAGTTAGCACCCCACCTTGGGACAGGAGTAAGAACTGGGACTGAGTAGCCTCGGACTGCGACAGCAGGAGCAGAGGACCAGACCATGTCATAGCATCCACCTCACCCTGCACCGGATGACCTGAGAGGACAGGGGCTGCCAGGGGAAGCGGAGCACAGAAGGCTGAGCAAGACCAGGAGGAGCCTATGGCACATGGGCCTGGGAACAGCCCTCTGTCTTTGTCTGAAAATAACACAGCAACTGGGAAAGAGATGCCGCCAGGAGAAGTAGAGAGGAGTAGGAGGCTGCTAAAGGAAAGTACTGACTGGAGAATCCGGCCCCAAGCCCAGCTTCTGGAGGCCAAGATCAGCCTTGTCTCCAGCACAAACTCTACTGCAGGCTTGGCAGTGTTATCTGGTAGTTTTGGGTTTTCAGTGGACACCGTATTTTTTGCCGATTTGTTTCTCTTTCTTTCTTTTTCTTTTTAGTAATATTTCTATTCTAATCTACTTGTCTTCTTTCCCCCTTTCCTCAATTTACTTCTCTAGACTTAATCACATTTTCATATGAGTGAATAGTCTTTCTAATTTTTCTGGTCAACTTCAATAACCTCTTGCTTACTCCTTCATTCTTTCTCTTCTGTACTTTTCCAAGCCTTGCATGATCATCCTTCATCCTCCAGCCTAGCTTCTACTTTATTTCATTTCAGTTATCTCTGATTTATCCAATATCCTTCTTATCTTTCTCCACCACAGGATAAAACCACTCTACCAGGGGAAAACACTTTGCATACAAGCTCCTTTATTTATAATCAATTCTGTTATATAACTATAGATTTTGTTTCTATGGTTAAAGGTATAAAATTAATAGTTTGTCAGCTTTTAAACTGTACTTAATGCTATTTTCAGTGCTAATTATTACCACTTTAGCTAGGATATCATGTCTGTTTTAGTCGCTTGTTCTCACTTCTGTAACAATACTGGGAAGTTCTGGGTAATAACTTCACCACACCCCAGCACCAAAGCACCGGGGACTGAGCCAAACAGATAACAACATCTCATCCTTAATTAATTGGAAGGATAGAATATTGTACAGACACAAACCAAGAACCTCCTACACACAAAAGACATCCTGAAGAACAAACTTTGCCTAGCGAGGCCTTGATACTAGTGATAAAGCAATCTACTATGAAAACTTACAAGGACCAGCATAGAAAACAAAATAAAAACACTTGAAATAGAAAATGACAAGACTCAGAAGCAAATGCAACCTCAGAGCTGCAGCCTACCCAGAACAAGTCCAGAGACAACGAGATAGAGGAACATGGAAGAACACACCTGATGCTTTTGAAATGATTACAACCAAAGTGAAGAAACAAATCCATGAGACTACAGAGGAAATCAGATGAGAAATAAATCTCTCAGATAAAAAAATAAATGTCAACATTTATCAAGGAATTGCTCAGCAAATCTGGAGTAGAGACACATAAAAAATAGATAATGCTAGAAAGAGGATGGAAACTATGAATGATCAATATAGAAAAAAACAATGCACGAAACAGATTCAAACAGATATCTAGGAAATTAAAAAATTCCATTGAAAGCAGGTAAAAGCACTTGAATGAAACTGAAGACAGACTTCCAGACTTTAAAGACAGGAACATGGCTAGTGATCATGAAAGGAAGGAGCTCTTGAAGATAACAAAGAATCAAGAAATAACAATTCAACAGCTGCAAGACAAAGCAAAGAAAAATAATATAAGAATAACTGATGTCAATGAAAAAGCAGGATTCAACACAAAAGACATAAAAAACTATTTTAGAAATAATAACAGAAAATTTCCTAAGCATAGGAAAAGAATCTGACAGATAAGTGAAGCATATAGAACTACAATTAGCCATAACCAAAATAAATCTACACCCAGACATATAATAATCAAGATTCCAGAAATTCTACTCAAGAAAATAATATTAAAAGCTGTTAGAGAAAAGAAATGGATTGCCTATAAAGGAAAGTCCATCTGAATCATGGCAGAATTCTCAACACAAACCCTCAAGTCAAGAAGAGCTAGGAGTGAAGTATTTCAAGTCCTGAAAGAAAGCAACTTCCAACCTAGATTGATGTACCCTGAAAGACTATCTTTCAAAATTAATGGAGAAATAAGACAAAGAGCATCAGAAGCAATTTATGATCACCAAACTAACGCTACAAAAAGTACTGCAATACTCAAAACAGAGATAAAAATGACCATAATTTCAAGAACAATAACAAAAGAAACCACCAAGAGGAAAAGCAATTGAACAGAGGGGAAAATCAGGGAACCAACAACAGGAAAATAACATGACAAAGACAAATCAATACAATATTGGTTATAGCCATCAATGTAAATGGCTTCAATTCACCAATCAAAAGAAACAGATTAGTAGAATCAATCAAGAAGTAAGATACAACAGTATGCTATATTCAAGAAGCACATTTAACTCAAAAAGAAACTCATAGACTGAAAGTCAAAGGATGGAAAACAATACTCCATGCAACAGGAGCCTAGAAAAAAAAAGTCAAGGGTAGCTGTGCTGTTTACAGACAATGTAAACTTTAAACCAAGAATAACCAAAAGAGATAAGGAAAGTCACTACACATTTCTTAGTGGAAAACTTCGAAAGGAAGAGCTAACAATTATAAATATGTATGCACCAAATATGGGAGCACTCAACTACATAAGGCAATTATTAGTAGACATGAAAAATCAAATGAGCAATAGACACAATTGTAACAGGAGATCTTAATGCCCCAATGTCACAAAAAGGTAGTTCAACTAGACAAAAAAATCAGACAAAAAAATTAGAACTAAATCAAAACTGTGAATAAATGGGCTTAGTGGTCATTTACAGAGTGTTTTACCTAGCAACGTCAGAATACATATTCTTCTCAACTGCATGTGGGACCTTCTGGGAAACAGACCATGTATGAGCCATAGGACATGTGTAAGTAAATGTGAAAGAATTGAAATTATCCCATGATTATTATCTGGCCATAGTACAATGAAATTGGGAATTAATGGCAAAATAAACCACAAACACTCCATAATCACATGGAAATTAAATAACACCTTCCTAAACAACCAATGGGTCACACATGAAATTAAAGAAAAAATTAGGCAATATCTACAATTAAATTAAAATGCAGATGTAATATACTGAACCACTGGGATGCAAGGAAAACAGTCTTAAGAGGAAAATTTATAATATTCAATTCTCACATCAGGAAAACAGAATCAGTACAAATAAATAAGCTAATGTTTTATCTTGAGCTTCTGGGAAAAGAAGAGTAAGACAAACTCACAGACTACACAAAGGAGGAATTTATAAATATTAGAGCAGAAATTAATGCAATGGAGACTAAGGAAACAATACAAAGAATTAATGAGTTGAAGAGATAGTTCTTTGAAAGAATCAATAAAATTGATAAATACTTAGCCAACTTTATCAAAAAAAAGAAAAGAAAAGACTCAATTTCTTGCAAAAAGGAATGAAAAGTGTGAAATTACTACAGATCTTGTGGAAATTCTGAAGATCATCAATACCTACTTTGAAAATCTTTAGTCACATAGAATGGAAAACACCAAAGAAATGAACAGATTCCTAGATATGTATGAATTACCAATGCTCAATCAAGAAGACATAAAATTTCTGAATAACCCAACATCAGTTAATGAAATTGAAAATGTAATTAAAAACTTACCAACAACAACAACAACAGAAACCCCAATTTTTGATGGATTCACTGCTGAATTCTACAAGAAATGTAGAGAAGATTTAATACCAATACTCCTCAAACTCTTTAATGAAATTGAAAGGGAAGCAAGTTTCCCTAAGTCATTCCTGGAAGCAAGTATTACTCTGATACAAAACCAGAGAAAGACAACCAAAAATAGAATTCCAGGCCAGTCTCCTTAATGAACATAGATACAAAATCCCTCAATAAGATATTGGCAAACAGAATGCAGCAAATCACCAAGAAGATTATATACAATGATCAACTGGATTTCATATCAGGAATGCAGAAATGGTTCAATTTATGCAAATCAATAAATGCAATACCCATATCAATAGAGCCAAAGACAAAAAAATCAAATGATCATCTCAATAGATGCAGAAAAAGCTTTTGACAAAGTTTAAGTCATTCATGATAAAAACTCTACAGAAAATCAGAATAGATGATCTTTATCTTAATCTGATAAAAGTTATCTATGACAAACCACCAGCCAACACCATACTAAATGAACAAAAACTGAAAGTTTTCACTCTAAAATCAGGAACAAAACAAGGATGTCCAGTGTCACCACTCCTATTCAATATAGTTCTGGAAACATTAGCCAGAGCAATTAGATGAGAGAGAGAGAGAGAGAGAGAGAGAGAGAGAGAGAGAGAGAGAGAGAGAGAGAGAGACAGAGAGAGACAGAGAGAGACAGAGAGAGAGAGAGAGAGAGAGAGAGAGAGAGAAAGGAATAAGGATAGGAAAGGAAGAAGTTAAATTGTCTTTATTTGAAAATGACATGATGTATCCAGACTGCATGGGAAATACTTCAAAGTATTAACAACTGGGATCTCATCTTCTTAAAAAGTTTTTGCACATCAAAAGAAATCACCAATAAAATGAAAAGATAACCCACACAGTGGAAAAAAATTATAGCCAGTTGTCCCTCAAACAAAGGACTTTTATCTAGAACACATAAAGTATTGGAAAAAATTAGATCCCCCACTTAAAAAAAACAATAAAAAAATGGGCATCTGAAATGAATACACAATTCTCAGATGAGAAATACAAATGGCAAATAGATACATAAAAATGTCCAACATGACTGGTCATTTGAGAGGTGCAAATTAAAACAACATTGGGATACCACTTCACTCTGAAAGAAAGGCTATTATAAAGAAATGTTGATTTAATAACAAATGCTGGAGGGGCTGTGGGGAAAATGGAACCCTGCTCCACTTTTGGCAGGGTGTACATTGGTGCAACAACTAGGAAAATCAGTGTGGAGATCCCTCAAAAAACTAGAATTGGAGGTCCCATTTGACTCAGCTATTCCCATTTGGGGTATTTTCCCAGAAGAATTAAAAACATTACACCACAGTGATATTTGTGTATCCACTTTTATAGCAGCACCATTTGTAAGAGCTAAATCTTGGAAACAACCCAAATGGCCATCAACCGAGGAATGGTTAAAAATGATGTGGTAGTACAATGGCGTACTACCCATCATAAAGAAGGATAAACTTGAGACCTTTGTAGGTAAATGGATGCAACTAGAGACCACAGTCATAAGTGAAATAAATCACTCATACGCGTAAACGCTGTATTGTCTAAATAACTTCTAAAAGGTACAATAGATATTGTGAAATGGGAAGAAATTTTTCAAAAGAAAAAAGGAACTAGAACGGGTGAAAAGGGAAAGGACAGAAGAGAAAAGAGGAAACATGCAAGGCAGTTACACTATTGGTGACTCATTCATTAAAAAAGCATGTTTGCATTAATATCGATTGGAGAAATGTTGATGCCCATATCTTGTACCCTGAGCATCTACTTTAAAGATAAAAACATCTAATGTACTAACTGTTATTATTCCATTATTTTGTTATGAAATTTTATTTTACTTTTTTTCATAAAAAAAATCAAAGAATGAATTCTAGGAATGGAGGTTAAGAGTAGGAAATATTATTGAGAGCTAGAACTCTCCTGTCAGAGGAACAGATAGGGTCCTAAGTGGGTGGCCCCTGGACCCCACTTTACAGGGAAATTTTATAGAACAAAACCCATGTGGATACAGTGTGGGTTACAGATATGATTAATCATAAGTGTACAAGTGTAGTTGTTTAGATAACAGTGACCCAATGGGAAAACAAGTCATGTAACAAGGGTGCATGGAAAGAACAAAGAATTTTATAGGAAATGATGTGTCAGGAGGTCTTGGTCACCCACTGGGGTGACTGATGTCTCTTTAGGCTTAATTAGGCCTGGAGTTTGTCCTTCAAGGAAGAACACAGGCCTGGTGACTTCATCTTATCTTGAGGCCTGCTCTCTAACTCATGTGTCTCTGGCTACAGTTGAGATGTGCCTCACCTTTGTCCAAGCTCTGTTGAGGGCCTAGCTCTATCTGACGCCTATAATATTTCTGCTTAGCTTGAATGTCTATAATAGTAGCATTTCAAGACCAAGTGAGTATAACATCAAACAATGTCAAAGGATTTGAAGAGGTTCACGATGGTGATCAGAGAAAGTATTTATTGGAACTAAAAAGTTAAGAGAGAGCAGAGCCTAAAGAAGCTGGTGTGTCATGAAGGCTGTGTTAATGACGGAGAAGATTCTGGCAGTTTATACACAGAGGAGAAGGAGCTGCAGTGTAGTGAGGCAGGGTCAGGGGCAAGGACCAGCGAGAGGTCGGAGGCAATGGATCCAGAGAGCCACCTGACGGATGCTGGAGCAATGGCTCCTTCCTGGGATAAAGGCCGAGGAGACTTAGTTGAGCTTTGTTGAAAACATCTATCATTTGCTTTTATGTCACATCTTACACTGCTATCTTTCTAGCTTCATATGGAAAAGTGTAGTTATTTTTCTGGGCTTTATGAGTTACTTAATAACTTTGAGAAAATATTTGGCTGTTAAATTGAATGTTCTTTTCTTTGATGATTAAGGATGGGCAAATGATCAGATTGTAGCTGAGTCAAGATGATAAATTATTATGTTCATTGAATTAATTTTGGAATCAAACACACACTCTGATCATTTTCTGCACTCATTTTATAATTCAAAAAACAAAGTGGTCATTGGTGAGCATTTGTGAGGCAGTATCACTCCTTCAGCAGTCAGAGATTCTTTAAACATCCATTCAGTGGACTGCTACGGGGTATTCACTGTATCCCAGGCACTGTGTTAGGCATGCATAAATGGCTGCAAAGAACACCTGGAAAAACCTTGCTATGACACTGCTCACCATCCAGTAGAGGCTGCAGGAAAGTGTGAAAGGAATATAAAAGTTGTCAGAATGAAAACAGAGTCATCTGTACCAATTCTATCCAGAAGAGTCAATAAAATTGATAAAGGGAGGATTCTTTTTGAGCCAGAGTCTCGCTCTGTAGTTTAGGCTGGCCTTGAACTCATGGTGATCCTTCTGTCTCAGCCTCCTAAGTGCTGGGATTACAGGAGTGTGCTATTAAACCCAGCAAGGAAGGATTCTTGTATGTGTCTGCCTTAGAGTAACTATCACCAAAGACTTGGGAAGAGCCTCAGACTTGCAAGATGCTGCCACAGTTTTGTACAGAATTATTTCTGCTAGCCTATCTGCCCAACTGTCTGTTCAACCTCAGACGGGTGCCACTTTTGCTATTTGTCATTGTGGCCAAGGATTACAGTTTCAACACATCTGATAGGAATCTTGATTACTTTTGTCCTTAAAACTTCCTTTCGCCGACAACTGCTTTGAATAGGTTCAGAGCTCACTATGGCAACGCTTTGCAATAGTAATAAATGTCCTTATTCCTTGGAGATTCTCTTGGAGGAGACTTTTTTCTATTTATGTCGCTAAAAGAAAGCAGTCCATTAAGGGCACATGATGAGTCCTGGGACAGAGGACACAGAGGGGCATTGGGAGATCAGTCATCAAATGCATCTGATCATAGGTGGGCTTAGTGGTGGATAAAACGGATTGGCCAAGTCTTCATCAACGAACTGCTGTGTGTGTAAACAGAGGCCTAAAGAGCATTGGGATTTCTGCAGCAGATTGGAGGTCAAGGGGGAGAAGGACAAAAAGTAGGGACAAATAGAGGGCTTCTGGCAACAGGACAAAGAGGCAGCTTGGGGAGTTTGGAGAATTCCATGTCACTGAATTTGATTGAAGACTTGAAGACAAGTCAATGCAGCAAGAGAGGAGGTGCACTGGATCAGAAGCCTGTCTTGTCAGGAGCTTGATTCTCATTGAAAGACCCACAGGAAGTTAGTCGTTGGCGCACAGCAGGGGCGCAGAGGTGGCTTAGACTTACACACAACAAGATGGCTGGACCGGGAGAGCGAGGCTGGAGGCTGATCAAAGGTAGCGACCCACACAAGAGAGAAGGAAGCATTCTTGGGAGCGAGCTAGGAAATGGGATAGTTAAGGCCGCTTGGGAATAACTGGGAGAAGGAACAGGCTTGAATGGTGCTGCTCCAGGTGGGCAAGGCAGTAGTGGCAACCCAGGGCCTCCGCAGTGAGCAACATCCCGAGCCCTTTTTCTTTTATAAATTTTGAGACAAGGTCTCACGTAGGCTCTAAATTATCCTGTCTGGGCCTCAATTTGTGATTGTTTTGCTTCAGCCTCTCAGAGTGGTGAGATGACAGGCTTGCACCACCACTTAGGAGTAAACCCATTTTGATCGATAAGGATGCTACTCTTCCTGTGTTTACTGCTTTCAGAATGGAGAAGCACTGGCACTTTTGGAGGGGCTTTTAAGGCCACTATTTGGGCTCAGTGGCCCTGCCGTGTTAGTTCCTGCACTCATGCAGGTAGATCTTAAGCTTGCAATAGATCTTAAGCAAGGCAGGACAGCAATCCTGCTGCATTAGAAACTCCAGTGCCCCAGGAGGCAAGAAATAGCAAACATGCCACCTTTAATGTAGCAAACTTTCCATTCCCCACCCTTAGCCCAGGCAGCTGCACACACAAATCAAAACTTTCTTAAGTCATGGAATGAAAAATGAAAAAGAAAAAAAAAAAGATAAAGTAAAACAAAAGCAAACAAAAAGCACTTCCTGTTAAGTGAATGGAAATTTTTGCCCAGTTTATTTTCCAGCCATAAGAAAAGCAATTCTGAAAATTTAAAACCACAAGCAATTGTTTTCTTAGCCGAGATTTTTGAGAAGGCGAGGTACGGGAAGGGTCACGGTAGGGGGATTTTGACATAAAACACCACTTACAAAGAAGCGAGTCCTGCACTTATCATTGAATCTCCCCCAAACCAGGAAGCACAGCGATCGGGCAGAGGGAAGATTCCTATCACACAGGAGCTCACACAGCCACCCAAGCCGAAGTCAAGTGCAACCATGACTTGCACTTGCACTCTGGGGTCAAAGCAGTGAGGTTAGGAGCAGTTTCCGGTCAGACGACAAAGGGCCCAACGATAGCAGGGTCATGGCATGGGGTCACCCGCTCTATCCCACTCGTTGGCCCTGTGACCCTGGGCCAATTCCTTCTGTTCTCTGTCACTTTCCTCGTCTGCAACGAGGGACTAATAATGAGAAGCCCCGGCACGCGGCCGTGGGACCGAAATGGAACACAGTGCGCATGCTCAGGGAACGCTGGTGGCACCCTGCAATGCGCCCCCAGCACCCCAGGGAAATGCAAGATGTGCTAGAATTCGGGCTGGGTGGCTCCACTTCCTGAGCTCCTGAGCTCAGCATCCAGGTGGGATTGAATTCCCTTCCCCATATCAGCGCCAGGAAAGGACCCTGCAGAGGGAAGAAGAGGAGGGGGGAGAAGGGGACTCAGCAGCCGGGGATCCTGCGGCCCAGGCTGCGCTCAGCCAGCTCTGCCTCCGCGGCAGGGCTCTTCCGACCCCTGGGACTCAGGTGCCACGTGAAACACACTCAGGAAGCCACAGTGGCTCTGAATCGCAGGAAAAGCTTCCTCCTGCCTTTCACCCCACCCCCCACCCCGCATCCGTAACCCTGATGCGGTAGGCCTGACCTGCACCAGCTTCTGGGCCTGCACATCGTGGCCTACGCCGCGATGCCAAGGCCTTTGATGTTTCCCCCAGCCAGGTTGTCTCTGCAGGCCGCAGCCCAGACCCCGCACGCTGGAAGCCGGCTTGACCTCTGGGCGGCAGGACCTGCAGCCGGGGCATGAACAGCTCCGCTGGGGTGCGAGTTAAAACTTTGGCGCCACAATATTCAAATCCAAGCACTGACCTGGACTTTTAAGATGGACACAGAATATAAATACACAAATATATGACCGAGTAATAATGGTTGACATGCATATAAAGCATAATATGAATATTAACCATGCTAACTAGGCTACATATTAAGAATATTAATTATACCCAGAATATATTTTATACATATTAAATTATGTACTTGTATCATTTTGCATTTAATTTTATATAGGTTTTGCATGAAGATGTATTTCATGGAAAACACTTAAGTCATGTAGATATAGCTATGTTCTTATTGATGTTATTTTTCTACATATCTCCCTGCAAGGACTGAAGGAAAATCACAGGCTTTGTGACTTTGCAGCTTTCCCATGAGCCTACAGGTGCAATGTTCTCCTGTAAGAGGAAGAGCAGATGTTCAGTTAGTGTTAACCTGATGGTATCACTAGGAAAATTTCAGTCTACAGAGAGAGAGAGTGCTGTGTAAATGCTATTTCTCAGGTTCTCCTGATGCGCCTCTCTCAGGTAGCTTTTGTATCAACTTCTGCAATAATTTCACTTAGTTTTCCTTGTATTTCAAAGGCTTTCTCATATCTGGAGCAAGTAGCCTGAGATTGAAATGTGTCAAAATTTTGCATCTTGGTCATCAAATGGGCATTTGTTGATGTTGATGTCAGCAATAACTGACATCGGTAACCCTTCCGAATGAAGTGGCTCTGAAAAAGAGAGGCTTTGTCTCTTGAATTTGTTTCATTGGAAACAGGATAAGGGTGACATTTTCCTGTCTTCACAATCACCCATAATCTGTGGATAACGTGTTTTACTGCCATAACCAGTTGTACTGTGTTCCCCACTTGGCCATTGAGATCCCTGAAGAGACTCCTCCTTGGCAAGTGTGACACTTAGCCACTGCCACAAAACCCACATCCTCTTGAGCAAATAAGAAACAACTGTGAGCTCGCAGTCTCTGTCAGTTTTGAATGCCGACGGCAAGGGCTGCAGTTGCTTCTGGAAAACATGAAGTCTCGTCTCTGGTACGTCTTTGTCTTCTGCTTCCAAGTTAAAGTTCTCACAGGTGAGTCCCTATGGAGTGTTTCTTATTGAGTTAAACCTCAAGAGAGCATTAAGAAAAAACAAAAGTAGAAAAACTAGTCACTAAATAGAAAGTGATTTTGTTTAGGGAGGAACCCTTTCAGGACAACCCAAGCACATGGCTAAGACAGAGTGTCCTCTGTTGAATTGTTGCCTTTGACGCTGTGCTTTAAAATGAAAAAAAAAAAAAGTTTCAAGAGGCCTCTGAATTTTTAAATTACCCATGTGGAGTTGTGTGTCAGCAGATAAAGTAGAAGAATAGCTTACTGTTCTGGAAGAAAGATAACAGGCAAAACGACTGTGTCAACAGAATGAAAATTAAATGACTCTGGCACTTGGGCTACGAAATCTTCTAGGTTAGAAAATAAAAAGGAAGGTTTTCAGAAAGGATTTTGATTTTCATCTTGTCTAGATGGTCCATGGTTGTCATGGATTTTTTTATTGACTGTGTATCAGGAGGAATGGAAGATTAAAAATATTCTCCTGCCCCTCAAGACATTAAAAGTCATGGAAAAGTATTTTCTCGTGGATGGTCTATATCAGATTCTTTATGAACAAGTAAACAATCCTATCTATAATATATGTTAATATACTTGCTTCTACTGGTTTTTACTCCACACATTTTGTGTTACTTTTTGTTCTGACTCTGGACCCTGTTCTTGAAGTTGGAAAAAGAAAAGTGAAATTATAGTAAGTGAGGGTGCTCTATTAACAGAAAATGTGAGGGCAGAGCTTTTAGTAGGTATGATCTTGTCTAGAAAATCATTTTCAGTGGTTCAAAGAAACAGACCTTACTTTTGTCTCCAAAAAAATTTCAGAACCAAAGCTGGACTGGTCCAGTGTTTGTTCTTGTGCTGTCCCAAATGCTTCTTAGAGGTGAAGAATTAGGATCCAGTTGTAACAAAGCCCAAGAGTAGTCTGGGGCTAAGTGGTTGTTTATGCCTTTTCTACAACCTTGTGAACATCTTTTGCAGCATAAATGACATGTGAAAAGCCCTGGAATTAACAATCATTCATTCATCCACCAGTTCATTCATCCATTCACCATGCAGGACTGGACTTGCCCATGTGCTGGCTGCCAGGTCTACAGTGATGGGCCCAGCAAGGTCATGGCTTGTTCTCTTGAAACAACTGAATACTAGGGAGAGGAATTTATGAAACAGACTCATGAATTAAGGATGATTTCAGGTGATGTTCAGCTCTAGAAGGAAGTAACAAGGAGCAGGACTAGATTGGGTGGGATGGAGTGGGGCTGGGGAGCGAGGGTTACCGAAATCTTTTCTGAAGAACTGTTCTGGAATTGAGATTTGAAGGACAAGTAGTAATCAATGCAAGAATAGTGGGGAGGTGGGGAAGAGAGTTCTGCAACGTGGAGAAAGCGAGGACCTGTGTCTGGAGGGAGGAAGGTTAGGTCGGGAGCTGGCAGAGGAGATGCTCCTGAGGTCAGCGTGGGAAGAGGGTGGGGATGGTGCAGGACGAGGCTGGAAAGGAAAACCAAGGCCTGGCTCTTCAGACCCTGGGACCATGAACCCTTCACCATATATTACTTCATCTGAAGCTGTGAATGTACAGAGCAGTGAGGCAATCACTTTATGTACCCCAAAATTTCAGAACCAAATACGAATTATCTTTTATTATTTAGAAACAAAGATTTTGGATTTTTTTCAAGAGCATCTGTGCAAGTCATTACAACATGTCAAACTCATTTGTGCCACTGTCACGATGGTAACAGCCTGGGCACTTGGGCTGGAAATTCTACTACTGTGCTCCAAGAGATATAAATTCGCACTGCTGTTCTTTCCAAGGAAGAATTGATCCAGCCTTAGGTGGGATCATTATAACTTACCAGACTACACTGATGAATTAATTGTACTTCTGGAATAATACGCACTTTAGATTCCAAATGAATAAACCCAGTGTTTACTCTCATCACACAGAAAATCATAGTCTGACAGGTAGCAAAGCTGAGGCATGCGTGGCTAAATGGCCATCATAAATACAGTCATGACTGTCATATTCAGAATCCCACCATGACACGTGTCTTCAAACACTATCCTTTTAAAAGCAAAAGCAAAGAGTAGAGTTTGAATAAAGTTTCAGTCTTTTCAATGTCTATGGATTTTCTCCCTACCCAAAGGCAAAGATATGTCACCTTCACTCAGTGATGAAGAAAGAATGGCAGACCAAGACAGGCTAAGTGGTTTGTTACACAATAATTAACACTAGGACCAAGATCAGAGCCCTGATATGTCCGACTCCAACTTTTACATTCGTTCGACACTGTTGAAGTAGCAGAGATACAGCACAAATCTCGAGGGAGAGCAAGTTTGATCAATGTTGTTATTTAGTTAGTGAGCTAAGAAGGTTGTAAATCTTGCAGAGTCCTAGTCTTTCTTTGATTTCTTTGATGGGTCTCAATGTAAAATTTCACCAAGGCTTGTTCTTTTATTGATTCTGGAACAGTAGGAGGGTCTTTCTTCCGGAAGTCTCTGGAAAAAAATAAGAACTTCTAACTGCATTTAGCACACCCTTTCTCTAGGGTTTATGGGCAGTGGGGACCACGCAGGTGACCCATTGAATTCTGGTTTAGAAAGATCACCCTGCACGTGGTCCTGGGATGCAGCCTGGTAGGAACGAATGGCTGATGGCAGGTGATGCCTAACAGATCCATTCGCCTTATGAAGCGTTCCGTCAGAAAGCTGGGGCTGTGCCCTGTGACCCCTGAGTTCCACCACTGACCCTCCCTGCAAGAGCTCAGAGAGTGGCTGACAGAGGTGTGCTGACTTTTCAGCCCCTCCCAGTCTCCCAGGATGCTGTCGGAATGTCTTCTTTTGGAAGCAGCCCTTCCAGTATTCATGCACAATTTTAAAACAAATTCCAGTCTTTTCTTTTGATAGATGAATGTAGTCATTCTTGTTCAACATGATAGGCTACTTGTTTTCATTCGTTCAGATTGGGCTTGTTTGCTACTTATTTTCCTTTGCTGTGAAATCAGTTTCTCCTTTATTTTTGTTGGTAGAGGGGTTTGTTCAAACTCCCCCCTTTGCCTTTGGTGTATTTGGAAGGTGGACGGCGAGTCTTAATTTACGAAGTGGTAGTCATGGTCAGGGGATCTTAGCCGACTGGCTATTTATGCCTTGTCTGATCTTCTGAACCCACTGTCCCTGACATCAGAACTCGAAGATGTCCTTCCCTTGCCACTTTCACACTGTCCACTATAATGCAGCCCTGTCTCATGCATGGGGGCTTTGCTTAATTTAAAAGTCACAACTGCAGGCCATGGCTAGGTTTCCTCTCACATTTCTATTTCAAGAATCATTTTTTCACACCTACATGCAGTGACATCTGTTAGTGACAGCATCGTTCTGGACACACACAGCTGTTCTGTGGCCTCTGTTCTGAGCCAGTGGCTGGCCATCCCTCCTCCAGGGCTCCTTTAACTCCCTGAGTCTCGGCCTAGTCAGGCACAGCTCTCTTTTGCCCTGATGGTACCTGTTGTCTTTTCTGGGACTTTGATTCTTGGGCTGAAATCTTCTCTTTCAGTGATCTGTGTGTTTCTACTCACTGTCTGCTGGCTTCTAGGGATTGAGTGAAGAGCTCCAGGCTAATGTGAACTCCATTCTTTTATGAATAGCTTTAAGACAACAACAACTCTAGAATTTTGCTGTCTTTAAAGCTATTCATTTAAATACTGGGATTCATGAATTCCATTGCCTGTTTGTCTCCTCGAAAGGGCTACAGGTTTACCATCACTGCTTTAGAGATTACCTTTCAGTTTCTGTAAAATCAAGGAGCTGAACTAGATCACTGGACTAAGAAACTCACTAAGTTTGTGGAGTCTGATATCAGATTTATCTACAAACAAACTATGGTTCTACCTCATATTGACTCTGTTACCCAGGGCCAGCCAGTCAGGAATCAGTTTCCTCGGCTGTAAATTAGGGTAGCATAGGATTCTTTGAGGTGCCAATGATACATTTCATAGAATGCATTTAACACAGTACCTAATGCATTAAAAAATCTTACTGCTTACAATTTACTGCTGTTATTTTGTGCAAGAATGGAAGGTATTGGGGTTTCAAGAATTGACTGGGCATCATTCAGTTTGAATCTCTGCCTTTGGTATATAAAAGTAAGTGTTCCCCCAAACCCACTAGTTCTTCCTTTACTTTACTTTCTCCTCTCCTTGGTCCATTTTAAAGATATTTACCCATATCAGGCTTAGCCTTCATATTCTATTCATAGAGTGTCTCTGATATTCAAGTTCTGGGATTATTTAGGCAACCCAAGACAGCTCTTATCCTTGTACAGCTCATGGTTAAATGAGGAAGAAAGACAAAAATGACTGCTATAAGGTGAGGTGCATTATAAATACATTGGTTTAAACAAAACATTATTGAGAGGACAGAGGTAGAAGTCTTTGGAGAATCTCAGAAATACTTCATGAGAGGTATTGACCTTTAAGATGGCTCTCAAAAAACGAATAAGGGTTTCTGGTCACATAAAAGGGAAAAGTGCTGTGCTAGTTGACAGAGACGGAGGGATAATGTGAAAGGAGTGGCTGAGAGTTTCAGTGTGGTTTGAGTAGACGGTCATGGGATTGGGAGTGTACTTTGTGCCAGGCCAGGGAGACTGATTTTTCACCTTCTAAGCAACAGGAATGAACAAAGACTTGGAGCTGGGGAGTAAAGTGCTCTTTAGAAATACCATTTTGGGAGCATCATAGAGGAAGGACAGAGGAGGGAGAGACTGGCGTCAGGAAGGCCAACCAGGAAGGGAAGAGGCGGAAAAGGTCTGGGCTGGCAGCGGGGGCAGAGAAGGATCAAATTTAAGAAGTGCCTATGAGCTAGCGTCAACCAGACATGGCAGCCAGTTAGTTGAGGAGCCTTAGAGTGAAGGAGACAGCAGGAAGACCCCAAGGGCCTGACTAGTGAGTGACTCCCTAAAAACATAGGATTTGGGCTTGGTGAGTGAATATTGAGTTCCGTTTGCAAATGTAATCCTGGGTAGAGATGCTAAAAGGAATTGGAAACAAGGGACTGGAGGGCTTTGGTGGAGATAAGCAAGTGAGTTCGTGTGGTTGAACGAGCTGGAGCCGTGGATGTGAATGAGTTGATGCGGCAGAAGCCCTGTGAGTGTGGAATGGGAAGCGGTGCAGGCACCCAGCAGGGCCCGCAGCACTTTCTCTCCCTGCCTCTCTGGGGCACAGGGCTGTGCGCACCTCATCTTGTGTTATTTCCGTACTGTGATCATTTCAAATCAATGGTGGTGCAATACCCAAGTCATTTATCTGCAAGTTAATTGTTGTGTGACTATTGCCACAGAGTTTTATAACACCTTTGGAATTTTTTCCATTTTTGTGAAGAAAATGACTAGGAGAAAATTGAATTTTACTTTTCTTCTATACACACTTGGAGGGTCTAGGGGTTGTTTTGTGTACCCTACAGAGTTCTAGGGAGTAAAAGGAATTCACACACTCTGTCTGTCCCTCTGTCTCTTTGTCTTTCTGTCTCTCTCTCTTTGTGATTCTTGGGATTTTTTTGACTTTATCTTCACTTTTACATTAAAGTATTACAGTAAGGTAATACATTACATTACATTTTTACATCAAAGTTTTAAGAATTTAGATTAGTTTATCTGGCCTATTTTTCTACTTTCCTGAGCTCAATAACTTCTTTATATAACAGATGTCTTTGAACCGTAATGTAAGAAATGATGCACATGTAAAAATCTACTGACCAAGAGTCTAAAAGTCTTAGCCAGTAGACTCATAAGAAATGACACTGTTTTTGTGAAAGGCAGTAAGAAATGATGCACATGTAAAAATCTACTGACCAAGAGTCTAAAAGTCTTAGCCAGTAGACTCATAAGAAATGACACTGTTTTTGTGAAAGGCAGCAGAAGAAGCACATTTTTCACAATGCAGAATTTCTTAGGTAGTGACCAGATATAACCAAGACTTAAGCATTATAATCTTCAGAACTTTGTCCTTTGTCACATTCCTGTGCTCTGCTAAGGCTTATCACTGTTTGACCACAGAAAATGTTTAATAAGCACAATCAATAACTGCAGACTCAGGAGATCTTATCTTTCTATCACTCAGACCTTGTCAAGCTTTGTGGTTAGTTTGAGCTAAAGAGAATAAAGTCACACTGCTAATCGGTTTTAGACCTTTGTAGTGTGTGGGTTCTCTAAGTGTCTTTTACTAAGGATTTTTCAACCATGGCTAATACACATGCTCACAGAGTCCTGGGGATCAATCCTAGCCAGATCACCTTATATTGGAGAAACAAATGTGTTTAGGTATTAAAAGAATAAACTTGTAAATAATCTCTTCTGTATCATGGCATTCTTAGGTGAACAAGCTTCCTTCAAGATTTTCTTAACAACCTCGCAGTAGGAGATGCAAACGCTCTTATCTTAGAAAAATCTGAAAACCTAAAATCTCACCCAGTATAAAAATTCTGATTTTACTCTTGAAAATATTAATTTATTAATATCAACAGTGGTATTGCCAAAAGTATAGTTAGCAGCAAATAACAGGTTTGAGCCTCTATTGGGAAGAATACAGTCTTTTAGATACAGTATTTAATGTGATTTGGAAAATTTATACCTATTTTCTAGAGTGACTACAATATAGGTGTGCCACAAAAAGTAAAGAGATAAAAAAAAAAAACTCCTTCTACTTGATATTTATGTTTTCAGACATATCACCAGGTTATAAAATAATATATTCCTATTTGTGTTTTAACAGTGTATGCATTATGTGTTAAAAGCTATAGTGTAGTGTTTATTTTACATATTGCTAACATGCTATGTTTATAAGCAACTGGGTGTGTTAGAATTTTCATTGGCTCACCACACCCCCATCCTGGTCATTTGTTTTGGGCAGATATAACTATTGTACACTTTGGGGGATTCAAAGAATCAACCAGGTTTAAATCTGTCCTCCCTTCTATAGACACGAAAGAGGTAAGCGAATCATCATCTAGCCAGACTAGTCTTTATTTATGAACTTGATGGGTATTTTCAGGTAGAGAACCTTTTTCTTTAAAGCTCAATTTTTATTTGAACCTGACATCTCATTTGAGTGGTGACTTGTACACATGATTTTGTATCTTCATGTTTCCAGGAGCAAAAGCCCCATGGTGTAACTAACCCTGAAACCGTGTCCTGGCTAGAGTTGTGTAATCCTGCAAGATACTCAGTTTTCCAGTCCCAGTTTACATTAATGCAAACCGAAAGCTTTGACTTAATCATTTCTAAGAACTTTGGGCCTCATATGATGTTTTATGCTTAATTTCTCCAGATTTAAGCCACTGAAATCTACATTCGCCTTGTGGCTTATGGTCCATCCATCCATCCATCTAACATTTATTTACTACAATTTGTTATATGACAGGTGCTTTTGCAGATTGTTGGGGTGGTTGGATGAATGACCAACAAGGGCTCTGATTTTATGTTTGTGTGATAGTGTGGTAGTCAGACAGTAAGGCAGTACACAAAGAAATAAACCAGATAATTTCAGGCAGTGATAAATATTTGATCAGATGACAGTGATTGCTAAAGATGTGTCATTATTCTTGAATAGTGAGAAAGATGCTTCATATAAAGATCAGAGAAAACTTTTTAGGCAGAGGAACAAGTCCAAAGCCCTAGGAAACAGCTTCATGTGTTAGAGGAGTAAACAGAAAGGCAGTGCGATTGCAGGGTAGTGACCGGCTGGTGTGAAATGGCGCTCAGGAAGTAGAATGGGTCCCTAGGTGATGAGTACACAGGGTAAGAATTTACTCAAGACCATGTGGGATGACCACGGGGGTTTTATAAGCAGGACAATGACCCCATCTTCTGTATGGTGGACCATCCTTGTTTATGTTTGGAGAATGAATTGTAAATGGAAAGAGTGAAAGCAGAAAGTTAGGAATCTCTAGTCCTGTAGAGGGGTTATGATGATTTGGGCCAGTTGCACCTGAGATGAAGTGGATGGATTCTGTTGGAAATAACACAGACACCAAAAGTGAGGCCTTTTTCTAACTGACAGATTTTAGCAGTGGTCACGCAAGAGTTGATTATTTGTAAGCCCTGTCTAGCTTCATGTGGTTGCTGCTAGTGGCACTTTGTGGATTGGGTTAGAAATCTTGCATGCATCCAAGAGGTTACATGAGCTCCTGTGATTGCAGAGTTCCCCAGGTCTAACTGCCTATGGTGCTGGGAAGCAGTTGTTTCATGCTGCAGGACAAAGAAATTGAAGGTGAGGGTGTTTTAGGATGCGTGACATATGGACTGTGTATATGATAATTTCTTGAAGATGACCATGTCAGAGACAGTGGAGAAAGATAGAAAGGAAGAAAGAGACTGGTGAGAGCTATGCTCAAAAAATCTGTAGCTACTTGTATGGCAGAGGAATGAAGCAAACAGAATTAATATCCCATAAACCAAAACGGACATTGGATATAAACATTTGTTCTATCATGCTAGTACTCCAGGTTGAATATTAGCCTTGGAGGTAAGAACATCCAAAGAAGGCAGAAAAGAGATTCTAGCTGCCTCTGCACTTCATAATACACTAATGTATTCAGATTATTCTTCAGTTGTCTACCCATTAAGTGCTAGTCACTGTTGCAAGGGATGCTCGTTTACTATTATATTTTGAAATGTTACTGAAGTTCTGTGAAGTGTTAATTTGGTATCTGAGCATATCTGCTCTATAGGTGCAGAAATGATTTTGAAGTAATTGATTAACCACCCAGACTTAAAGTATTCAGATTGTAGACTTAGAGTTGCCAAATGGTTTTCAAATGGAAAGCTTTAAATGCTGGGTATGTGAAAAAGTGAGTCGGCATTCTTATCACCATATTTAATAATAAAAGGCTGATCCAGGCAATTTATGCTAAAAATGATAAAATGAATTATTAAGAGTATCCAGTAAAAATGACAGGTTTGAATTCAAAGACATACTCCTTAGTATTGTCACTTAAGAAAAAAACTGAAAATTTCCTAGCCTTCCCAGATTCTTAGATAGGAAAAAAATAGCCACATTAGTTTTAATTTTCTCTAAGTCCTTGGGATATTTTAAGAGCAGACAAGAGAGGGTTATTGGGAATTTGGCTTCCCCTGTGGGGGCTTACCAGTTTTAGCTGTCTTGTTTGTGATCTCATCTGAATATGTTCTGATCCTTAATCCATAGAAAGCAAGTATTGGAAAGATGTTTTCAAGATGTTTTGTTTCATGTTTTCATTTCACAGATGAGGAGAGTGTCATTGAGTGTATCCTAGTCACCGAGCCTTTCTAGTGACAGGGCTGGAATTTGCTTTGGGTTTCCTGGAGAGCTGTGGCATTTATGTCCATCATTGCACCTCGTCTTGTGTTGGGTCATGGGTCACAGAGAGGGCACAAAAGGGGAAAAACACTGACAAAATAATCTTTAGAAATAGAAGGTGGTGCATCAGTGTTTTTGTGTATACACGGTGGCCCCAGACGCTTTGCCCCCGGAGGTGTCTGTGGTTTACTGCTGCTATTGTAACGTCTGGGAAATTCACTCTCAACATCTCTTTAGGAGCTGAGAACCAATCCACTGATTTTATCTTCCACAGCGGCAGAGGCAAGTGCATCAAAACAGCAGCTATGCAGTATCATTCATTTGTAGACAAGGAAGTCCCTGAGTAAAATGCCCTTTGTGTTACTCCACAGTGGACTGCACCTCTGTCCATGCTGTTCACTCCTTCCTTTCTGCCCCTTGCTGGGACTCAGCCCTCAGGTCGCAGGCCTGAGTGAGGATGGTGAACTGGCAGGAAGATGTGAAAGGAGACTGGGAGAGCAAGTGATTAGCTTCCAGCCCCTTTCTACCTGTGGGTGTGGCATTAGGATGGCACCTGGCCGTCAGCTCTTGCCAGTGAACTGGGCAGCTGGTTGGCACTACACCCAGACTGAATTGACGCTGGGCCACCCTGATGGGTGTAACCAGGGGCTGTGCCACGTTGCCCTAGATGACCCAGACACCATGAGGACTGTGGACCTTGGACCTTGGACTCTCGATCTGACAGTGGTTTTCTCATTTGGAGGGTGAAGCAAGCCAAGAGCTGTCAGTGGTGGGCACTGCTCAGTGCCAGTGTGTGTGGTTAATGCTAGCAGAGGTGTGAGAAATGGGTCCTTCTGCATGGTGCTAGTCTTAGTGCATATATATATATATATATATATATATATAATCATTTAATTATTTCCCCTTTTTCTTAAATCACTTTAAGAAGTCAACATGGTAAGGCATACAGTTATAATAATGTTTAACTATTTTGACCAAATGCCAAAATATTTACACAGAAGCAAAATTTTGGAAATAACCCCAACATTCAATGTTAGCAGATTTGCTTTAAGAAATCATGACACATTAGTATAGCTAAATATCTTGTAGAAAATAAGCACATATCTGGAAGACAGAGCAAAGCGCACAAAAACTACTATTCCACTGGAAGAGTGGGCATTGTTTTCTTAAGAATTCTTCATATTTGTTTTATCTTCTTTAGAAAAAAGACAGCAATTTTAAAACTTAAAAAAATCATGCTAATAATCTTCCTCAATTTCAGCATGAAGTTTTGTCATATTTAAAAAAATAACCACCAAAAAAAGAGAGCAATTTGAAGTTATAATCTAGAAGTAGAAACTCTGCGACCAGGCTAAAGCCACTTCAGGTTCTTCCTCTTGAGCCCCCAGCGTGGCTCATGAAAACTACCTAGATTCTCATTGGACTTGAAGTTTATTTAAAACATGAAAAAGTCAGTAGAAAGCCGAGGCCTTACCTTTACTAAACTTGATCCACTTCTCAAGGAATGAGGTTTAGAGAAGACCCATCATTAGTATTTGAGCATAATTCATTTATTCTCTTCTCCAGCAGAGAACTATAATGTAAATATCTACTTATATGTATTCAATTTTAGTTGAACATATATAGATATTCAATATAAATATATATATTCAATTTTAATGAGTTATATATGTATAATATATTCAGTAGTAATTCTTAGCTATGTTCATGGTTGCAGTATTACTATGTTCAATAGTAATATATATATATATTCAATTTTAGTTTCAGCTATTTCATTCTTCTAAAAGTTTCTTTTTATCCCCTCAAAATCTTGTCTTGTTCCACCGAGGGCTACTGATGCTTCAATTTCATTTTTAGAAGTAGGTGCTTTGAGGGGGTTATATTCTGTCTGTTAATCAAGACAACAGCCAGTCCCAACCCACTGCACATATCTGAATAGCACTCCATTCTGGCACAAATTATAATGTATCACTCCACATGTTTTGTTTGCTGTTTATCTCACTGTGAAAGCCACAAAAGGGCAGGGACTATATCTGTTTGATTCCTACTACTTAAATATGTTATTTAATACTTAATACCTTATATACTATATATTCATATAAGACAAGTACATTTGTGGTTGGATTTTTTTCTAGGACACAATTTTATCTTTTGTCATTTTAAAAATTATTTACTTAGATGTAAAATTCTTTCGTTTTGGTGCAGTAGAGGTGACTTTGTGAAGTGATCCCTTTTCATTTTAAATGTAATTATGAGGACAGCATTTTCATGAAATGTTACTTTTGCTTTTTCTTTCTACTCAGGAGAAATCAGTGATACTTGCAAGTATGGGATGTTTACGTTTCATCGTGGAGGTGTACAGGTTTTATGCAAATACCCGGACATGGTTCAGCAGTTTAAAATGCAGTTACTCAAGGGGAAGCACATACTCTGCGATCTCAGTAAGACAAAGGAGAGCGGAGACAAGGAGTTCATTCGGAAGCAGGTGTCCTGCCAGCTTCAGTTATCCAACAACAGTGTCTCTTTCTTCCTGAACGACTTGGACAGTTCTTACGGCAGCTATTACTTCTGCAACATATCAATTTTTGATCCTCCTCCTTTTCGACAGATTCTTACAGGAGAATATTTGCATATTTATGGTAAGACGTGGCTTTTTCTTTGGGGCTTAAGAGACATACGCATTTTGACAACTCTCTCACTAAGGAAAACAAACAAGGATCTTTTGTTTTGGAGTTTGTTTAGGTATAGTTCATGGCAAATTAGTTTTGATGAAATATACAAGGGATGACTTGTCATTAATAATAATTAGTATTTATTGATAATAGATGATCTAGTCGCATGGGCTGTTGAGTTAGAATTAGGTTATGTTTGTTTTCAAAACACATATGCCATTAAAAGTGGGACAAAATGAAGACAAATACCTAAATTCATGACTTAATAACTATTACTGCTATTCAGTTAAGGAGAAAGTAGAATAAAGTGAGATAATTGAAAATGAGTTTTGTAATGTTATTTTTCCTACTTAATTTGTGTGTGTGTGTGAAAGTACAGAAAGAAAATACTTTGCTATTAATTGCATTTGTAAACATAATATTTGCATAGTTGTTTATGGAACCTTGCTAAAATACCGAAGGGATGTTAATACTTACTGAATTTCATGATTGCAATGAGGAAAAAGTTGATTTAACTAAACATCTCTTAAATCTTATAAAAAATATCTGGTGGTTCAGCACTGGCAGAGATTTGATCCTCAAAGATTTTCATTCATGTCCTTTCTTCCCAATGCAGAATCACAGCTTTGCTACCACATGAAATTCTGGTTACCGATAGGCTGTATAGCTTTTGTTGTGCTGTACAGTTGTGGATTCATATTAATTTTTTGGATGAAAAAAAAGGTGAGCAGTTTCTACTTTTTCTTGCATCTGCTTTCCTGAGTGGAAATTACTTTCCAGAGTAATTTGATCAACAGGCAGATAATTTCGTTTTCCTCCAAGATACACCTCTAAGATTACACTAATAACTTGGACCATAGCTTATTTGTTTATTTTATGGCCCAGTTCATTCCAAAAAGGACTCAATGGCTCAGAAATAGGTTATTATTACTTATTTTCAAAAAGGATACTTTTTGAAAGGAAACTGAGGCCAAGGGAAGGCAAGAAGTTAGGAAGGAGGTTAAAACAAAAACAGATGGATGCTTCTGACTTTTAAAACATTATTAAATGTGGGCTGTGCTGTAGATTCGAATATAAGATTTGAATTCTGAAGAGTCAGGGCAACAATTGTTGTATGTTTCACTTAGCTGGTAAGTTCAGACAATAGGGAGAAAGTCTTATAAGCTACCAGTAGCACCTGAGAAGGTGGATAACTTGGCTAAGTTATTCAACTTCTTGCTTTTAAAGAAACTGCTGAAAAGCTATTCAGAAAGCTAGAACTGCAACAATAAGAATGAAAATCTCTCCATGAGGTGGGGCCATCTTTTTAATGTTTCACTTTCTAAGAATTTAACAGTGTTCTGTAGCCATGTGAATGTGCTAGTACCCACGTGTGGTATGGTGGTGGCAGATGTAGTGTGCATCTCTGCCAAACTAGAATTTGAAAAGGAGGTGAAGAAGGCAGAGGGTGATACAGGACCCACAGTCTAAGTCTTTTGAGGAAGGGAAATAAAGGTAAAGTAAAGCAGGAAGTTCAGTAAAAAGCTCTTTTCATTTCCACGGTGTTCTACTTGGTCTACAGCCGAGAATCTAAGTCTATGGTTACTCTGTCATCACCATTTCAGCAAAGAATAGAAAGCAGTCACAGGACAGGTGGTGGCGGGGAGGGGAAGAGCAGATGACAAACCATGTTGGTGACTTTGTCTTCCAGAAGCGTGGATCCAGTGTGCATGACCCGAATAGTGAATACATGTTCATGGCTGCGGTAAACACAGCTAAAAAACCAAGGCTTGCAGGTACAGCTTCATCTGGGGGCTTGGGTAGGGAGGAGACCTCCTTCATGGTAAACCTGGAATTTTAATTTTTTAGTTTCAGAGGAAGAAAAATTCCTGGAAGGCTTCCTTTTAGTATTCTCTGTGAAAATTGGGCTTTTCACTTCAGCTGAATTTATGCCCTTTGTAATACACTGAAAGTAAACAATGTGTTTGTAAATCACTATTGAAACTAAATGGATGGAAAGTTCCTAAGCCATCATTTCATCAGCACAGGTTTCCAACTGCTGTTTCAAAAACTGGGATGAGTCTAAATCCCCCTTGTTGGCAGATTTGCTAAGAGTGGGCATTTACTGAGGCTTGGTTCAGTGCAATTATTGCCTGTGGCACCGTGGGGGCCACACAGGTAGATGGGAAGTTTAGGCTGAGATTTGGAAAAGCGACCAGGGCTGATGCTACTGGGGAGAGGAGAAAACGATGGAGATATGTAGTTATTTCATGCCAAGTGTGTGAGCTCAGGAGACTCGGCGACTTCAGCATTGCCAGGTGGAACTTCTGACCTACTGTACTTTTATTTTTTTGAGAATTAGAATTTCATGCTGTGCAGAGGGGCAGCCACTGGAAAATTTGTAGACCTCATTCCTTTGAAGGTAGAATGATGTTAGGCACATAAAGAAGCAGAAACTATTGCATATTTTAAACCACTCGGTTTTTCTGGACAGTATCAAAGGGATACAAGTAGTGATGTCATGGAATTATAGCACAGAAAAGGAGCAAAAGTGGCACTTTCCACCCATCTCCTCCTATTCTTAGATGACAGATACTGATGTCCAATGTGGCTTGGCTCTCCAGACAGCTCATACCATAGCTTTGTCTCTTCAAAGAGCTTTGCTTCCTTACTTTGCTATTGAAGAAATGTATTTTATCTCAATCACCGTGTTCGTAATAACAAGCTCTCTCACTTTGGAACCCCTAAAGCAGAATGTGAGATACGAACTTGGGTAGAAGGAGCTCATGTCGTATATAATTCCAGGAAGTAGTGAGGGGAGGAGGTAGGCAAGGAGACAAGCCAGGTGGGTGGCTGAGGATGTGCTACCAAGGCCTCAGCTGTGGGGCACAGAAGCGTGGCTTCACAGGGCTTCTGCAAAGCATGGAGCAGGAACCCCTGCTCTGGCTTCTCCTGACGGACTTTCCATCACTGCTGGTTTGAGGCTGCCTGCAGGAGGCACTGACTCTTTTTAATCTCTGTGCTGTGAGGGGTTGGGTTCAGAGTGAGGAGCTGGGACAATGTTTGTTCTAGGTGCTAAGAATGGGCTGAGTAAAAACTTCATGGAAGATGAAGCATTGGTGCTAGGTTTTGAAGAACAGAGAGGTAGCTGGTGAGTGTGTGTGTATGTGTGTATGTGTAGTGAGTGTGTGTGTGTGTGTGTGTGTGTGTGTGTGTGTGTGTGTGTGCATATAAGGAAAGAGGAAAGCTTGTTGATGGGAATTGGTACATGGAGAGCTTTTCAAGACTTCATGAAAAATCCTGTTACAGATGTGACCTCATAATCTGGATCTCTGGCATCCAAGTGTGCACCACGCTGGCCAGTTCTCCAACACGTGACGTGCGAAACTCTCTTGCTTCCTGGACCACAGACACCCTGACTTGATTTGACTACGTGTATCTCCTGCCTGCATTTTGTTCCATCTGGGTCAATAACTGTTTCTATCAATAAGGATGTTTAACGGACTGCCTCGGCATTGCTGACTTCTTTTAAAGTGAACATCCTCTTGCAACTAACCTTATAGAAAAACGGTCTTGCTCGTGTGTGCTCAATGAACAGACTTCACAGGGATGGAATTCCTGCTACTCTGCACCTGCTCCTTGCAATGCACCAGCTGGTAAAGCAAATACATCCACACAAAAAAAGTTGAAAAGATGCTAAGGGGTATTCATCTGCAAAGCACACAGGCAGCCCTGGGCCGGTATTCATCCTCGTTTTATGAACAGACTACCTCCTCTTTCTGTAGGAATGGGATTGCCTTTTAATTCAGACAGTAGAAGGAGATGCCCCACAGCTACAGCTATCTTGTTTTGGAGATGTTGGTGCGCATTATGCCGAGCAGGTACTGTAGTAGCTACACAATATTCTCCTCTGATTTCTGAACATCAGTTGGTCACTCCCCCAAGGGTTTAAATGCCTTGTCTTGCCTTTAATTTTTTTTTTAAATACTTCTACCTGCCTACTTGACAGCCAGTGGCCACTCTGAATAAGGAGCCGTGTCTACATTTTTTCTTCTTTGCTGCTCATTGAAGTTGTGTTATACATAGCCCCTATAATTTGTCTGTAATTTGTTTATATTCTCTCTATAAGAAAATTTTTGCTCCAGAAGGACATCTTCTTTCCCCAAATTTATTTAAAATTGTTCACATCATTGATATTAGTGATAGGAAACACTGCTCAGAAAGAAGAACAAGTTCATCTTATTATCCTGTTTTCTATCATTATCTGTGTTTTCATGGTGCTATTCATCCCAAGTGTGGCTCTTTTTGTAGATAACATTAAAATTGCAAATGAACAAGCCCCTGTTTAACTGGTAAGCATTCTCCTGGGGTAGAGTGGATCCTCTATTTGGTCCAGAAGCCACAGTTACTGAAGGCTCCTGCCAGGCTGCAGTCACGCTGCCTCTGGGCATGACAGGTCCACACTGTCCGGATCCCAGAGAAGCAGATCCTTCACACCAGAGTGGAAACCTAGGCTGAGCAGCTCCCTGGAGCCTGGGACAGGCAACTGCTTTGTCCTCGGAGGAGGTCGAAGTCACCTGGGAATCAATGTAGCTCTTGTCATTCTAGGAGCTGTAAAGAAACACGCATCGCATGACCCAGAGCACACTTCCCTTTCCCAGGAGCCATTCAGCCTAGAAACTGGCTCTGGTCTTTTATGACAGTTTTCTATAGGGCATAGATTCTCCAGGAAGTCTTAAATACGTGCAACATGTTATTATCCTTAGCTGGAATATTTTCCCTTTGTCCACATGCCCAAAGCTTCTGAAACAGCCAGTGTGTATCCAGTCAAAATTGTAACTCTATGCAAAATGGTGTTACTTTAGTAGTTCTGAAGTTACTTTGAGAGTGAGACGGGATGTGTCACTGTGTGTACTTATGTTAAGCATGTGTAATGCTGGACCTGTACAGTATAGTACTGAACTTATCCAAATCAAGTATGATGTTCTCTGTTTTCAGCAGACTTGGGCCATCTGGGTGGCTTACAGAGGGGTCCCCTGAGTTGGTTGTACCTTTCTACGTGGTGGTGAGGATACCAAAGCGTGGTTGCCCCGAACTGTATCTTGAGGTATCCTCATCATCTTCAACAGTGAACATTTCAAAAGCAATTATTAAAGAACAAAATTTCTGTGAAATGAAGACTGGTTTTCAGAAGAGCCATTTATCAGATGGATTTTAGCAGTACTAATAATTAAAAAAAATAAACATTTGATATATGCAACAACTGAAAATACCTCAGTGTTTTCTTGGGACCGGGGAATGATTGTTTTAGCTTAGCACTTGCAAATCTGAATACTTTTGAATGATCTTGTCCATTACATGGGGTAGTTGCTTTTTTCATCTTATATTCTGCTTTTTATTTACTGAAACAACAACAGACTTAGCTAGAGCACAGCAAGACTGTTTGTTACCTGCATGATACTTTTTCATACCACCTCTGAAAAAGTATATTTTTCCTACAAGAGAATACTTTGGTCAATAAATCAATATTGACACATTGAAATTAACATTAATATGTTCCTACTACCTAACCACTAGACTACATTTGAGATTTGGTTATTGTCTTTATAATGTGAATACTAATACTGAGATGTTACTACCATCCTGTCTTCAGATTGACTCCGAGTCTTGCTTTTTGTCTCTATAATATGTTTTGGACCTCCCTCTTGCTTAACTGGCCTGTCTCTGGTCCTTCAGTCTCTGGTCCTAGTGTTCTCACTCTATAATTGGAGAGTTCCTCACTCTAGAATTTATGGACTTGGCTATCTTGAAGATTGGAAGCACTTATTTTGCAGAATGTCGCTTGTTTGATGTCCCTTCATGATTAAAATTGAGTTATTCATCTTCAGAAGAAATTGCAGAGAAATACATTTTTTTATAATTGTTCTATTCCTGTTAATTTTCATTTTAGTCACCATTGTCTCCAAGCCAGTTTCTCACTGTGGGCAGTTGGAACTCAATGCCATGGATGCCCTCTGGTAGCCAGTGAAAAGCACTGTACAGCTACTATTTCCCCCTTCACAGTTAATAAATGTTTATGGGAAAATACTTTGAATCACTGCAAATTTTCTGTTCCTCATCAAAATTTCAGTTTTATCTGCATGACATCATGTCTTCCTGATTCATTCAGTGGGTAAAAAGTGTTACCATTTTTAATTCTGTCTGGATGCTGAAATGGCCCCATCCTCACCCTGCAGGGGTCTTGTGACCTTCTGCCATGTCCCTACCTTTCCCTCAGACTTCCTTGCAGGATGAGATGGTCTGACCTCAGCCACAGCTTTCCCCGTCCCAGTGCTGGAATCAGAGGCTACTCCAGGAGCCCTGGTTCCCTGGGGTGATAAATGACTTGTGAAGCCAAGATGCAGGCATTAGTTAGCTACAGAGATTTCCCTGTTCTTACGACAGGTCAGTGGCCAAGCTGGGGATGTGTATCTGCCTACACAAATAGATAAATAAAAAAGGTTTAAACATAAATATACACAGAAATGTGTGTGTGTGTCTACAGATACATATGCACACAAATACATATCCATACCTATCTAGGAATCCACAAGGTCATACCCATGCCATTAATTTCAAGTCAGTGCTACAGGGTTTATTCTAGATTTATCTCTTTATCTGTCCTTCGGGCAGCAAGAAGCTTGACTTTCATATCTTCAATGTATTTATTTATATAATCAGTCCCTGGGATGGAACCTGTCTCCCATCTTCTTCCTCCTGCTCCTGTGGTGCCCACTGCACATAGATCTCTCTTCTCTTTCCCAAGGCTCTGATTCGTCATTTCAAGATGCCCAGTCCTTTCTCTCTGCCCAGGCTGGCTCTGGTTGACCCTAGATAACCCCACTCCATGGATGCTCCTTTCGTCTTATTTGGGTCTTATGCTCCAGGCTAGATTCATTGCTCCCTAAAATGCCTTCCTTGTCCTCCTGCTTGGGGCCACCATGGTCCCCTGGCCCTGGGTGTATAACCCCATGCTTTTCACTGGCACAAAGGCCATCCACAACATTGTGTTCCAGTTGCCCACAGTGAGAAATGGCTTGAGTTTTTGTTTCAGTACCGGGGATTCAACCCAGGAACGCACTACCACTGAGCTACTACCACCTAGCTACATCTCAACCCTTTTTAGACATTTTAATTCCGAGTCAGAGTCTCACTTAGTTGCCCAGGCTGGGCTTACACCCTCAATCTTCCTGCCTCAGCCTTGCAAGGGCTGCGATTATAGAAGTGTGTGCTATCTCCATTTTGGCTTGACTGTCTATACCACTTCTCCCTGTCTTCTCGACTCTGCTGATGCTTTCTTCACCTGGAGTCTTGGCCTCACATTGTCTAGAGGGACTGTCGTGGAAACGTTCCCTTTGCCCTGTGGGGCCTTGGGAAATAACTGTACCCGGGCCCTGGTGCTTCCTTCTTTATTCTTTGACTTCTCTCACACTTTTGGGAGTGCTCATTTCATGGGTCCTCTTCCCTTCACCTCTTAAACTCCAGGTATTCCTCGACCGAGTCACACAGGACCCGCTCTTCCACCCCACACTCCTCCATTCACTGCCAGGGGCCAGAAGTCTCCAGGTCTGATCGCTTTCTCGGAGTACCTTGAGTTCTGATGAATAAAATTATCTACCCTCTTAGATGTTTTTCTTTGTCAAACTCACATCCTTTTCAAAAGGGATCCCTTTTCCTTGTGTGATCCCAGTCCTCTTCCCACTTCAACCCACTCCACTTTCTCCTTTTTCACTGGGTAGAGCTTTCCCTGGGTGTCCTGGAAGACAGGCTGTGCTCAAATTAGTTGTTAATCCGCTTTCTTTGTGTGAAGAGAGAAGCTGGGGGATTTGAGATTTTCCAGAAGGATGAGTGTATCAGCATCAACATCATACTCCTTCTCCAGAGTCTGTGTTCTCAGTAAGATGAGGAAGATAGGGAGTGCACTGCCTTGTCACTAAAAGGCACGCTGTGCCCGGAGGTCTTGCACTCCAGGCCATGTTTTATTTCCCACTATCTAGGTGATTAGTGCTTACGAATTCAATGTCTGAAGCTTAACTGTTAACCAACTTGCCATATGTTCCATCCAAGGAAATGAGACAGTCTGTGATAAGATCTATAAATAACCTCTCATGCCAGTCCTTGTGGACTTTTCCTTTCTGCAGGCTTTCAAAGTCTGTCCATGCTTCTGTCATTTCAGGGATGTGGTCTTCCCAGGACCCAGCGCCAGGCTGTCTCCTCCAGGAGCCTTAGTGCTTCCAAGGAATGGTTTATTCTTTGTCAAGAAGCTAGAGGCTAGTTAGCCATCTTCACAGGGAAATCTGATTTCTGAGGGTAGAGTTGGGAAAGCCTTCAACTAAACTGTAAATACCTGTCCTTTTTCTTCCCCTAGGAAAAGGCGAACTTTTTATTTTGAGTCATTTGTAGGAAAATGGTTGTACTTTGAGACCATAATGTTAAGTGAAATAAATCAGACACTAATCTTAAACATCACAAGGTTCTCTTTTATGAGAAACCCAAAATATAAATAAATTTAAAGAGAAAAATAAAAAGTGGCTAATAGAAAACAGAGAGATAGACCTTTGCAAATGTAAGGGGAACCAAGAGATGGAGGAAGGGGGTAGGGGAGGGCTGGGGAAAGGAAAACGAATTATGGTACAATGTGTGCATGCATGTACATGTACACTTCCCATGGTGAATGTAATCATTATGTTCAGGGGACATGGATTAATAAAAAAAAAGAAAGAAAGACCTATCTGCTGCAGCAAGACTAAGAACCAATTTCTAGTTCACTTGGTAATGTTTCCTCTTCAGGTTTAATAAATGCATGACATCAAAGCATGGTTCTTAGAAAAGAATACTGAACCTTAAATGCAACTTCTTAATGTGAGTTCCATGTTGTTCTTTCGGCTTTAGGTTGACAGTCCAAAGCAATGCACCTTATATCTAACGAGTCTTTCCCATCATTGCACCAGTAAAGTAGTCATGTGAAAATACTTCCTTGTGATTAAATACCAACATGTAGTTCCAAACGTCACATCATTTCCTGTAAAAACAAAGCTCAGGTATAAAATCCATGTGCCTCTAACTTCACTTAGAGTTACATCAAAGAAATGATAGTCATCAGAAATCAATTTCAATCAAAAAGCATCTCTTGTCCCAATCTTTTTTTAAAACTTTATTTAAAGACTAAACAAAATAGATACTTTCAAAGAAAAAATAAACAGTAAGAGATCACTAGTTGATGATTTCATATTGTGCTCATACAAATAGTTGTTCAAGACACAAAAGTAAAACATACAGAGGGGATTCAAACAGCGAGACTGCAAACGGTTCTGTTCAACTATCCATCAAAACTTAGTAATATGGTTATCAATCCTATACACTTAAACATACATGCAGTTATCCATTTCTTCACTTGTGTTGAGATTAAACAAACCAAAGCAGGCTAAAATCACTCTGAATAAAGAATAATAGTATTGATGGATTTCATACCATGACACTACAGGATTAGCACCGGATACTCTTTTTCTTCAAAGTATTTGTTCATTTCATCATGCGTCATAAGATCAGGTCTTGTAAACTGTTTATAGGTTCTACACATGCATGAGTCTTTTTTTTTTAGATTTTATTTAAGGAGAAAAAGAAAAAAAAAAGCAGAGAAAGGGTACAAGTTATACAGATTTACAGAAAGAAATGAACAGTAGGAAATCACTAATTAATGGATTACATATTGCCATCTTAGAAATAATTGTTCAAGTTACAAAATTAAAGCTTATAAAGTGGACATTCCAACAGTGAGACTGCAAACAATTCCATTCAACGATCCAACAAAACTCAGTGATATCTTTATCTATCTTATACACTTAAATATATATGCAGTTATATCGTTTTGAGCACTTTCTTTTCCTCTCTTTTGTACAATGACAATTACACATTTTGGGTTTTGTTGCTCCCACAGTTCTTATTACTTTTTTGGAAGAGAGTAGAACCAAATGTGACATAATAGAACAGAGTCAGTCAAATAAAAATGGTGGACATAATAGATAATGTAAAATCATAATACAAGGTGATCAACAATGGTTACCATAATGCCTCCCGCTATCTCTAATAGAATTGCCTATATAATCAGTTATAATAAAACTGAACAAAACAGTAAAGAACAAAAAAGACAAAACCAAAACATTGGAGACATTATAGATCTTCAAAAGTAGATAATAGTCAACCAGAATGGGGGTCATAATGGATCCCACTATCTTCACAGCTGTTGCCTAAACTTTTGAACCTGGTACTATCAAGCAAAACAGAATAGAGGGACATCAGTCAAAACAAGATGGTCAGAGCAATACAGGGCTTTAAATCAAGATAATGGAAACTCAAAGTGGGTTACTATAATATATCCTGCTATTTTTTATTTATTTTTTCCTTAATTAAAAGGATAAAAATAAAAAAGTAAATAATAAAGTGGAGATTGAGATAAAAGAGGGCATAACAGCAAAACAGCGCAGATCAAAACATAACCATTTAAGCAAAACAGTGTTTCACCACAAGATAATCCCAACATAAAAGTAGTTACCATATTGTCTCTTTCCTTGAAATCTTTGAATATAACTTTGTATACTGTAGCATCAAATACATCAAAACAATGTAAAACCATTTAAGATAATGACAGTATTACAGGGTATTTAGAATCAACTAACAGAAAATGAACAATGGTTTCTGTATAATCTCCTTGTATATCAAAGTTTTTGCTTATACTATCATACATAATAAAATTCAATAAGATACAACCTGTTTAGACCAATGGAGACAGAAGAACAAAAGCTTGATGAGACTTCAAAACAAGATGATACTAAATCAGTATTACCTATTATGATGTAATTTTCTCCAAAATAGCTGTTCCTATTATCCAATCTTCTGTGCCTCATTTCTGTTGAGCTCTTTTTCTGTCATTAGTTGTCAGTTTGTCTTCTTCATTTTGTTTTCTGCTCCATTCATTGTGGCTTCTCTGCCACGATTTCTGGATTGTTCATATTTTTCTTTTTTAGAATTGCCTGCAGTACTCTCTGTAGAGTTGGATTGGTGGTTGCATATTCCCCTAGTTCCTCTTTATCCTTGAAGCACCTTGCTTTTCCATCAATTTCCAGGGATAGTTGTGCAGGATATATCAATCTTGGCTGGAGATTATCTTTCAAAGCTTGAATTATTTATCCCCACGCTCTTCGTGATTTGATGGTTCGTACCAAGAAATCTGCTGTAATTCTGATGGGTGTCCCCTTGTAAGTGATCTGTTTCTTGTCTCTGACGGCTTTTAATATTCTGTTCTTGTATTGGATTTCTGGAATTTTAATTATTATATGCCTGGGTGTTGCTCTGTTTGGGTTGTAGGTGGCTGGGGTCCTGTATGCTTCATACAACTGAGTATCTTTACCTTTTGCTAAATTAGGAAAATTCTCCTGGATTATTTCTGTGAGTAGCTTTTGTAGTTCATTTGTTTGTGTCCCTACTTCTTCTTTTATGCTCTTAATTCTTAAGTTATGGATCCTCTTATCATCTTCTAGTCTTTGTATTATTGTTGTTTGTTTCTTTGTTATTTTTTAAGAAGTTTTTCATTTCATTCTCCCATATTACAAATCTGCCCTCCAGTTCAGATAATCTGTCCTTAGTTTCTTTCAAGCTGTTATGCCAGCTTTCGATAGAGTTTTTAGTTTCCTGGTAATCTCTTTGAACCTGCTTCACGTATCCTATGCTCTCTCTATTTTCTCCATCAAACAATTCTCCCCTCTTTTTCTGTTCTTCCATTCCACCATCTGTTTTTTCTTGGGTGGTGCTTAGCATCTCTCTAACTATTCTGCTTATGTTTAGCTTCAGGTCATTAATAACTTCATTCCTGAACTTGTCTATGAGGCTCTGGAGATAGCGCTTTATATCTATTGGTGCTGTGTTTGCTATTGCCTCTTTCTCAGGATTGGGGGCCGAGGACCCTTTCTTGTTGCCTCTTCCCATATTCTTTGTTCCTTATATATGCAAGTGTATATAGGAGGCCCAGCTTCCTTCCATGTCAGCCGCAGTCTGATTGAATTGCGCCGGCTAGGTGTTCCTGCCCACCACAGCACACCAGGAAGTTGCACACCAGGCAGCCTATGCAGGGCCCACCCCTCCAGGTCACCTTCAGGCACTGGGATCTGGGTTGTGCTAGCCTACTGGGTCTCAGACAGCAGCGTCATGTAGGCTAGGCACTTCTCACCAATCCCGCTTGAGAGGGGGATACGTGGCTGAAGTCACTGCAGCGCCCTGTTCCCACAAGCCTGCCGGGTCCCAGAATGTCCTCTGTTGGAGTCTCCTAAACCGTGGAAGAGTCCCAGTTTCTCTCACTCACCACAAGTCAATGCACAGCTCCCCGCCCATCCTGCTTTCAACTCCGTGCATGGATTCCTGTTCTCAGAGCTTCCGTGCATCTCTCTCCCTGCCGAGCCGATGTAGACGCAGCAGTGGGGTGGGAAACCCAAATCGCGGCTTCCAATGCCATGGGCTCCAGCTTCCACACTGAGGCTTTTCTGTTCCTGTTATAGCACCAGGATTGCATTCCCAGTTGGTTTCTCTCAGCCCAGTTCATTCTTGGGTCAGCAGGGCATATCTCCACTTGCTTATGATTCCTTACTCCGCACCATTCCTGAATTCTAAGCTGGGTCTTTCAGAGAGCCTCTGTAGCTGCTGCTATCTGTCTGCCATGTTCTCCCGGAAGTCACATGCATGAGTCTTAACATACATTTCTATCCTTTCTATATTAGAGGGAGAAACAAAGCAAAGCAAGACAAAACAAAACATATTCCTATAAACACATGAAATGAAAGAGACATATAAAAGCACTGTACAAGGAGTTCTACAATGATTGCTGTGTTGTCTCTTGTTATCTTCAATAGAATTATCTATATCATCAGACATAGTATAATTGAATATAGCAGTACATAACAATATTAATAAAAATAAAACTTTGTAGATAGTGTAAAACTTCAAAAACAGGTAATAATCAAACCAGAAATGGGTATCGTAGTGAATCTTATCATCTTCAGTATAGTTGCCTATTTTCTGAGACTTGATACTATCAATCATAACAATTTTGAATAAAATCTGTGAATAAAATAAAACAGCAATCAAACCAACCAGATTTAACTAAGATCAGTCATGATAAAACAATATAAGTTATACAGGGCTCCAGATTAAGTTAATAGGAAATTAAAGATGATTACTGTACCTTATCCTGTTATTTTGGGGATAGCTGTCTGTGCCCTCAGATCTAGTGCAAGTAGACAACTTGGACAGAATAAAATCTATCTAAGCAGAGTGGTGTGAGTAATGTGGGTTTTAAATCTTGATACACTATTAACAATATCCTCTTCCATCTTTTAAAGACTAATCCTGTCCTTTCACTCCCCCAAGGTGCACTGTGCATTTTTGGGTCTCACCAACACCCTCAGTTTTTAGATTGGGGGGACAACCTGCTATTTACCTTAGTGTTTCTGAACCTTCTCCTGTCTGGACTTGATCTCTAGTTGTATTTCTTTACCTATTAAAGCCTGTCTGTCCAACCTATCTACAAATACTGGCCAAGTTGCCCCTATTATTCTCTGGTTCTCTGTCACATAGAGCATTGTTTTCTTATATTTGATTTTCAGCCCATAAACCCTTTTTCAGGTTAGTTAGATTTCTTATAAAGAGCATCTCAGTGGACCCTATCTCCTCATCTACTCTGCTGTGTTTGTCTTTTGTGTGTGTGTGTGTATGTATCAAGGCCATCTATATCAGAGATTATAACCTACCTTCTCTGCCTCATTTCTGTTGTGCTCTTTTTCTGTCATTAGTTGTCTGCTTTTCTTCATTATTCCACTTTCTGCTCCATTCATTGAGGCCTCTCTGTCACTGTTTCTGGAATCCTGGTACTTTTCTCTCTCTCTAGAATGTCCTGCAGTATTCTCTGTAGAGTTGGGTTGGTGATTGAGAATTCCCCCAGTTCTTCTTTGTCTTGGAAGCATCTTGTTTCTCCATTAATTTCTAGAGACAATTTTGCAGGGCACATCAATCTGTGCTGGAGGTTATTTTCTTTCAGGACATGGAATACTTTGCTCCAAGCTCTTCTTGATTTGATGGTCTGTGTTGAGAAACCTGCTGTGATTTTGGTGGGTTTTCATTTATAGGTAATCTGTTTATTTTCTCTGACAGCTTTTAATATTCTGTTCTTATATTGAATTTCTGGGATCTTGATTATTGTATGCCTGGGTATAGCTCTGTTTTGGTTGTAGGTGGCTGGTGTTCTGTATGCCTCATACGTCTGAATATCATTTCCTTTTCCTATGCTTGGAAAGTTTTCCTTAATTATTTCTGTGAATAGCCTTTGTAGTTCCTTTGTTTGTACCCCTGCTTCTTCATTCACATTCCTTTATTCTTAAGTTATAGATCCTCTTGTCATCTTCTAGCCTTTGTATCTTTACTGCCTTGTTATTTTTAAGAAATTTTTCCTTTCATGATCACATATTGTAAACCTGTCTTCCAGTATGGATAATCTATCCTTAGTTTCTTTCAAGCAGTTTTTCCAGCTTTCAATAGAGATTTTAATTTCCTGGTGATATATTTGAACCTGCTTCATGTATTCTATGCTTTCTTTATATTCTCTATCAAACGTTTTTCTCCTTTTTTGTGCTCCTCCATTCTTCCGTCTGTGTCTTCTTGAGAGGTGCTTAGCATTTCTTTTATTAATCTACTTATAACTTGCTTTACTTGGTTAAATATTTCACTTTTGAACTCGTCTATGGGGTCCTGAAGATATCTCTTTATGTTCACTGATGTCTGATAGTGCATGTTTGCTGCCTTCAATATCTTTTGTGTTTGCCTCTCTTGGATCAATGTTCTCAGGGTTGGGGGCTGGGGACTTTTTCTTGTTGCTTCCTCTTCTCATATTTTTTGTTTCTTCCATACAGGCATATAGAGGAGGTCCCAGTCCCTTTCCTTGTTGGTTATGGTTCTTCTGAAGTGCACTGGCTAGGTGATCCTGCCCACTCCACTGTGCTATTGAAGTGCAAACAGGGGCAGCGTATACTGGCTCCTCTGCTCCGGGTCAGTCAACCTGCTGAGGCCTTCACTGCATTAGTGTGAGCCACACATAGGGAATTGGTTTGGGACAACTTATTGGGCTTCAGCCAGAGGTGTGACCCAGGCCAAGCACACCCTACCAATCTCATCTGGAAAGGGAACAACTAACTGAAGTCACTGCTGTTCCTTGTTCTTGCCAGTCCTGCCTAGATGTTCTAGATGTTCCTAGATGTTCTCCAGTTGGTGCCCCTCTCCTGTGGAAGGCTTTTATTTCCGGCCCTCACTGTAGGTTGATTCAAGTCTCTTTCCAGTTCTGTTCTCTATTGGGTTTGCCAACCTCTGACTTCAGTGTGACTGTGGTTCCAGCAAGTTGACGCAGCAGAAAGTCGGGCACGCAAGAGCACGGAATCTTAGCTGCCTCAATAGTAGTCCTGGGACTGCACGTTTGTCAGGTCCTTTTCACTTTAGTTTCTTCCTGGGTCAAGGAGATTCATCTCCTTCTGTCCGGGACTCCCCACGTTGTGTTATTTTGGCATTTGAGTTGTCTGTCTTGGAGAGCCTCTGTATTCTGCTCTTATCTATCCACCATCTTTAATGGAATCCCTCTCTTTTCCCAATCTTTTGACAATATACCAAAATAGGAGCAGGTTATGTTACTAAAATGTAGACTGTGTTATGAAGAAAAGAAAGTCATTATCACTGTCATTTCTTACATACTTGGAAGTGGCTCTCAGAAAGCACCTTTCTTTGTTTTCTTCTGACATCTTTCCTAAGCCTTCTGTGGGCCTCACTCGTCTCCTCCCACATTTTCCTGCTTGAAACAGTTACCATATTAGCACATTATCAATCTTTCTCTTTCACAGAACTGTGCTCATTTCCCAGGGGTGCTGTAACAAGTGATCCCAGGCTTAGTCATCTGTATGGCTTACAACAGCCCGTGTTTGTTCTCTTACAGTTCTGGAGGTCAGACGTCCTAAGTAAATTTCACTGAGCTAAAGATAAGGTGTTGGCAGGGTTGGTCCTTCACTGGGCTCTAGGGGAAAATCCATTTTCTTGCCTTTTTTGTCTTCTAGTGGATGCTGACATTCTTTAGTTGGGGGCCACAACTTTCCAATTGCTGTTTCATAACTGCATTGCTTTCTCTTCTCCACTAGCCAACTCCCTCTCTGCCTTTCTCTAGTAAAATCATTTATAATTCTATTTAGGGTCTACTATCTAATCCAAGGCAATCTCCTGATCTCAAGATCCTCAGCTATTCATATCTGCAAAGTTCTAGGAATTAGGATCTAGATATCTTTTTTTTTAACCTGTCATGGCCCCCTAACCAGTAGGATTCCTCTTACTGTCTTCTGTTCTCCTCAGGTACTCATGCTTCCAAGGCATTGGCCATTCACCGGAACACCCTGGGAAGTCTCACTCTTCTTACCCTCTCTTTGCTAAGTCTCTTGTTCTGATTTCCTAAGGAAGCTCCAGTTATTCCTTTGTTCTTAACTTGTGCAGAGGCCACATTCTAAGCCCTCCAGGCATGCACAGGGCTCTAGACTCTATTTAGCCCACTTGGTAGATAAAGCTCGTTGCTTGAAGTGTGGGATTCAGTCCATTGGGGAATGCTGATTAGACTCTTTCAGATGTTGGTGGCTTTTCCTTACATCTCCCAAGAGAAGCTGCAGACCCCAGTAAATTCTAGTTCAAGGAAGCAAAACCTTGAAGAACAAACTATATCTGAGAATCAGAAGAATCTGAACTTACAATGAGAAAAAACTCAGTCACTTCACTTAGCCAAGAGCCTGCCCTGCCTGGGACCCCAGGTTTTATTTTCAAGCTTCCTTGGAGACTGTCAAAATTCTAAAAGAAGTTGACTTTAGTTTTTAATGTCTGTTCACTTTATTAATGTGGGAGACGGGTTAAGCTTAATTAAATTGTCTTGGGTCAGAGTTTCTCCTCTAATGGAAATCAGAATGGATATCTTATTTTCCTCTACCAAGTGGTATATATTAAATGCTGTGGTATCTGAATTTATTTCCTTGAAAGAGTCAAGAAAAATAGATATTTCTGGGAAGCATTCTTCTTTTAACAGAAAGAAACCCAAGTGACTGTACACGAGAAATATGGGAACCAGTGACCATTTTCCAGTTGAAGCTTGGATCTAAAATTTCCCAAACAGGGTTTGAGATTAAATCCTATTGGTAAGTGAGGATAAAGGAATTATTTAAAATAATCAGACTCTCTCTACACTCTTCTCTTCCCTGCTTAACTACTCTCTCACACTACAGGAGCAATTATGTAGAATTCTGGATTTCAAACAAAATGTTACAGAAGTCTGATCATTTGGTTTTTTAACTCTCTAGAATGATCAGATATACAGGAATGAAAGTAAATTCTGAGACTGAATCTGATCATGAGGAAAAATATTTAGGAAGCTCAGTGAAAGAAAATCAACCACAGAACTCCAACCTAACTGTGTAGCTGGCCCAAAGGAGTGAAGTAATTTCCCCGTGGTTACATTGCTAGTAAAAATGAGGAGTAAAACTGTGCTTGTCTCTTTCTCCACTCCTTTTATGTTAGGTACTCTGACATCACAGACCCTGAACATCCATGCTTCACTCTTCCTTTTCCTCTAGACGTCAGGCAATAAGGAGGATGCAGGCGAAATGTTCTGGGTGGGCAGCAGGTGCGGAAGCACTTACAGTGGGGAGCAGCCTCTTGCTCCTTATCTCGGCAGCGAGACCTTCTCCCTCCTGTAAGCCTGTCTGCTCCATGGGGCTAATATTCTCCAGCTTGCCGCTCTGCCTTGACCCAGGACAATGCTGTAATCTTCCATCCCATCCAAGCTTCTTTTTTTGGCACACATGAGAAGCTCTTCCAATAACTGGGTCTTTAATGAAAAAGTTTATGGGAATGAACACTGGGACTCAGGCTGCCCTTTTTTTACTCTTCACTAAATCCTCCAAGACTGTTTCTGGGACTCAGATCATATTCTTTTACTTTCTACTAAATCCTTTGAGTTTATTTGCAGTACAACTGATCACTATATTTGCTGACACTTGAGAATTATACAATTATCAGCATAACTCAAGCAAGCAAGAGATAGCTTGTCATCACTAACCCTCACCCTACGGCTGACTGCCATCTTGGCTAGATTAACACAATGACCTTTTCTTCTCTGATTATCCTTCTTCCATTGTACCCCCAAATTTGCTGCTATGGTCCTAGGTCACATTAATGTGGATCTAGACTTAAGTACTGTGCTCACTTTATAGCTGTGATGCCCTAGGAGCTTAGATTTGTCTTGATTTCAAAGTTCCTGAGTGCAGTGTTATTGCAGTGACAATTTTCTTATGTCACTGAATTCTTTTAATGTGGGAAAACAAAAAAATTATGCTCATTTTAGTGAGCATAGAACTCCTAGGTAGCCCCAGTTGAAGGAACCTAGGCTTTACCAGATATCTGAGCCTAAGCCCTTTAGCTGAGCATATGTAGAATAACAACTTGAGGAGAAAGAATTAAAGATATTAATTCTTTTGCATGCTAAATTATTTGGACTTTAATCTGGAGGAGAATTTAATCTTTGGACTTCAATTTTTCCTGGGAGTTTTATAATGTGAGGAAGTTTATATGCAAATTTTGGGTATCTTTAAGTTTCTGGAAATTTATTAGTGGAATATATTAGTGTCACCAGTTGATCATACTGCATAATCTCCTGGAAGCTATATTGGACAGTATAGTTGGGCATATTTCAGGATGGGAAATAGAAGAAGGATAAAATTTCACACTAGCATATAGTGCAGATTTGGAGTTAATATAATTAGCTTGCTTCCTGGAAACAATTTCATGTGTCTTCCAGTAATCACAGGAGGAAACCAAGAGCAGTGAGTAGACTGAGGAAGCAGCCCTTAAAAGTGAGAAGAAGGCTGCCTTGCAGAAGATAATTACACTTGTGTCTGATAACTTTCATGGCTAATCCCAAAGTGTCAGAGAAACATTGGTGGGAGACAATACGCCTTAGCATCCTCACTAAGCCTTTTTATATGTGCAAATTCATAACTAACTCTTTATCTTCACTTTTTGCCCATCTGTTTTCTTGCTGCACTTATACTAACTAGTAGGAGATATTCCGTAGTTCATATTTACCCATTTTTATGGAGCCGATCTATTACAAAGTGCTTAGCATTGGGATGTTAATGTCTATTATTTTCTCTATCAGTGTGAGGTAGGGATTCTGAATGGTGCTTTATTTTGCAGAACCAAGGGAAAACTTTTGGATGGGTTTTCTTAATGATTCACTGGGGTAGAAATGAGGGATAGAACAACAAGCAGAATCATTGTAATCTTTTTTATTGGACACACATTCCTTTTCCACATTAGCTTTTATAGTAACTAACATTTGATCTTCATTTTTGTGTCTCCCATTGAGGGTCTATTTCTCAGTAGTTGTAGTTGCTGCTTTCATTTATTTTCTTTAAAATTCTCTCAAATCAGAGGAGTCAGTGAAGAGTATGTTTTGTAGGAGGTCAGTAACTTGAGTGTGCACAAGTAGAGGTGCACAGGTAGAGAATGAGCTAAAGAAATGCAATGGGCTGAAAAATAGCAGGAGTTTTAGATTGATTGACTATTTACCAAATGGGAGGTGCATTGGAAGCAGCAAGGGAAACGTGTTTCCAGACACGAGTTTTGCAAGGAATAATCTGGCAGCAGTACATTAGTAGAATGAAGACAGCTGAGAAGAGATAGTCATGAGGGGGCAGTGCAGTCAGAAACAGGGAGGTTGGAACCACACCCTCTCCTTCATTCAGCTATGAACACAGCATCACCCTAATGATATCCAGGTTTAATTTAAGCTCAGGAAAAACTTCCCAAGGTCACAGGTCATTGACACCAGGGAAAGACAAAATGGGAGATGCCTGGTTTAGAGGCATCTGACCCTTTAAATACTAACAATTATCAAGGAGTTATCAAATATTCATCTCCTTTTCTCCTTTGTCCTTTGCTTGTTCCTGCTGTTACTGTCCAGTGGTCTTCAGTAACTTCAGCTACTTACTATCGTATGCGATGTATGCTTAGCAATTCTTTTCTTGTCATATCCAAGGACCAGGACTATTTTTGGTCCATGCAACTATAAGGGGTGGGATTTATGACTAAGGAAACAGAGGTAAGAATGAGTGATTATATTATAGAAGCGTAACTGATAAAATGTGGTAGATATTTCTATATTGAAGATAAAGAAAGTAGTTGAAAGAATGAGGTCATTCAGCATCAGAAGTTTAAAATAAGAACTGGCAAACTTTTTTCTCTGAAGGGTCATAGGCTTTGTGAACTATATGTTCTCCAAGGCAACTATTGACTTCTGCCCTCCAGTGCAGCCTGCAAATACCACTAGGCAATATATAAACATATGAGCCAGGCTAAGCTCCAATGGCTCCTTATTTATTGAAATACCTGGCTCTTGGGTTGCGGTTTGCTGACCTCTGGCTTGCAAAGCTATGCTTCCTGGGCCGGGTATTAAACTCTTAACTCTGAGTTCCAAATTCACCCTCTCGTTGCTTCCCTGAGATACTGGAGATGGAGCTCTACAAATCATATTTCCAAACCTCATTTCTATTTTGCCAGCGGCTCCCTGTGGGATTTGGAGCAGCGAGAAGGGATAGATGCATTCTTATTCCACTGGTTGTTCTTGGAGTTTCCACAACAGTACTTTTTGGCTGTGGCAACTGCAGTTGGTTTTCATTTCCTCTTTGGTCTCACGTTTCTTGAACCCAGTCATAACTAAGCAACCTCTTAGGCACCAGTTTCTTCCTGAGAGATGTAGCTGGTGGCATTGCTGGGCTTCTTTTCTGAGCTCTGAGAGACCAGCTTGACAGCTCCCTCTCCTTCTCGCTGACCCAAGATCCCGGATCCTAATGACCCCTACCTTTTCCCTGTGTTCCACTGGCCCCACAAGTGGTAGCTGCTGCCTGGGATGACTATTTTTGTGTCACTGCATTATTTGTCTTGCTTTTTCAAACTCCCCATGCCTGTTTGCCTTACTCCTTTCATTAAAGCCTTTTGAAACAACTAGTGTGGTTTCCACTTCCCTGGCCTAAAGCTGGATCACTGGAGCACTATGTTCTCTATAGCACAGAGACATTCACAGGACTAGAGATAGGAGTTACAAAAAGTTTGGTCTTGAAGTCTTGTTATACTAAGTCTACTTTTAGAAATGATGGAATTGAAGTTCTGAAAAGTAGATCACTCAGAGATGTCTAGCTGGCGACTGGATATTGAAAGAAGTCAGGGATGCATTATTCACACAGAAGTGTTGTTTATTTGAGTAGAGCAACATAACTACACACAGATAGATGGGGGGACAGAAATGAGAAAAACCTTCCTGTTGGCAATTAGGAAGGAAAGACACCAGGATGAAGAAAGAATCGTCTCAGTCAGAAGGGAAAGCTGCAGGACATAAGAAACCAAAAACAGAGGGAATTTTAAGATGAAGGTGGTCAAGGTTGGACAAATCCATCACAGGAAGTGCAGCAGGAGGCAACTTCAGGAGCAGAGCAAAGTTGGAATCGAGCTCTGGGTCAGAAGTGGGGCCAGTGAGACCGCTTACATTTTAAATGAGAGCACTGCATGGTGAAGGGAATCAATTTATTGTCTTAACTTGAAGATTTTAGGTAAGAGTTATCAGGGCAAGGGGCAATGAACTATGCATTGAATGAGGGAAAGACTTGTAAGAGCTGAATGGAAGAAGAGGCCTGTGGGTAATGAGTGCAGATTATAATTTACGCACAGGAAGGGCAGATCAGGTGTTGAAAAATCCCAATGTGGGGTATCTCTTTCCTTTTTTGGTACCGGGGATTGAACTCATGACTTTGTCCTTGCCAGTTAGGTGCTTATGCTACAGAGCTAAATCCCCAATCCATTATGGAGCATTTCTGAAGGTTCATTTTAAACCTAGAGCTTCCTATAATGGTTGACTGAGACAGTGGAGCTTACATCACAGCCAGGCTCCCTGCTCTGGGCCATCTGGTTTGCTCCGTGCTCACTCTGCACACCTAACAATCATCATGAAACCTGAACTGCCCCAGAGCCTCCCTCACACAGAACCCCACCTGCGATGCTAATTCAACAGCTGATTTCTCAGAGCTGTTCATCAAGATAGGCACTAATGCCCTCCCCTCTAGGTACCCAACACTTCAGCTGACTTGGTCACAAACTTCCCCACTCATAGCTGGTTTCCAGCTTTGCAGACCTGCGTTGAGTATCACCAGACCCAAAACTCTGAGATTCTTTAGGTAACTGATCTCGGTGTTTTCTTTTGAGGCTATTTTCCTTTAGGTCAACAAATTTAAGAAACTTAGCTTGCTTGAGTGACAGGCTTTCATGGTAATCTTTTTCTAAAGAGAGGATAGTGGAAAGTTCTCATTAAACAGTATTTTTCTCCCAGAGTTTTAGAAAGTCTGGTAACCACAGGTAAAGAGAAAAAGTTTGAGGGGAGTACACACACACACACACACACACACACACACAGAGATAGACACACAGAGGCACACACAGACAAGCACACAGACCCAGAGACACACACAGACACACACACACACAGACATACACACAGAAACACTCACAGAGATAGACACACAGAGGCACACTCAGACAAGCACACAGACCCAGAGATGCACACACACACACACACACACACACACACACAGACATACACACAGAGGCATATACAGACATGCACACAGACCCAGAGACACACAGAGACACACACAGACACACACACATACACACAGAGGCACACACAGACATGCACACAGACCCAGAGACACACACAGACATATACACAGACACACTCACAGAGATAGACACACAGAGGCACACTCAGACAAGCACACAGACCCAGAGACACACACAGACACACACAGACACACACACACACACACACACACACACACACACATACACACAGAGGCACATACAGACATGCACACAGACCCAGAGACACACACAGACATACACAGACACACATACATACACACAGACATACACACAGAGGCACACACAGACATGCACACAGACCCAGAGACACACACAGACATACACACAGACACACTCACAGAGATAGACACACAGACAGGCACACAGACCTAGAGACACACAGACACACACATGTATGCAGAGATACACATTCTACACTCAATATATTAAGCAGCCAACTCTAAAAATCGTGTTTTCTGTCTCGCAAAGAGGAATGGTCACCTTGAGGTGAGGACCAGGTGGCAATTCTAAGGACTGGGCTCAGTGACACAGTATAAGACAGTCAGTACAGGTACCACTTATCTTCCATGTGTTACTCGTGCACCCAGAAGTGCTTAGGTCTCAGATGGAGCAACCTAGGCTCTAGAAGTGGAGTCCTGACACTTGCTGTGACTCAGGTGCTATTCTTTCCTTAGTCTGGAGATGGCCCGTGGTCCTGAGCAGCCTCAGGTCTAGTTTCTCATTTCCTCTTCATGATCTTCTCTCACTCCCAAGCAGCAAGAGAAGCTGTAGGCACAGAACACTTCTGTCTCCTCGCTGTATAAAATATACAGCCATGGGTTTGAGAGCCCATAGGCAAACATGGTAACTTTCCTTCCACGTAAGCCTGTAGTTACCACCAGTATGATTCTGTGTGAGGTGAACTTTAATGTGCTCCAATGCAATGTGCCCTTGAGATGAAATTAATCAGTCCTCCTGCCTTCTATTCCATTCTGAAAATATGCAGAGAGGAGTGTTTCCCGTACATTGCACTAGTTTTCACTAAAGCATGTTTCTTACTTGTTTGAACCCATTTCTTCTTGCCATTAATGGAAACCGCTCCCACTGTTAGTGAATCTCTACTACGACAGGTCCATCGACCTTCCATGTTTCACTCCCAAAAATAGTTAGAAACCTTCACCTTTTCTTCTTCAGGCCAAACGGAACCAATCCATTTCTTCCTACGATTTCCCAGCAATAGTTTTGACTTCTCTTTTTTTGAGGGCACGATTGGTAAAGACAGAGGTGGAGCATTCGTAAGTCATGCTTAACCCACAAAAGATTCTTAACTCAAATTTGCAGCCTCCACGTTCTTCAGCTTTTGAAGTCTAGGCTCACTTGAAGTCATCTGGGTTTTCCCCTCCTTTTATTATTATCTTTATCATCGTTTGCAAACACTGTTGTCAAGTGGCCCAGACGATCACAAAACTGAGACCACGGAGCACAGTGCCAGACCCAGGCCACCGACCCACAGCTCCAAGTTTGTCCAGCACAGCACATTTTGCAGGGCCACCCGGCAGGGCCACTGAGGAGCTATTTCTACCGAGAGGCACAGAGGTGGGGTGCCTTCTCAGCAGAAATGAAGAGGCCAAGTCCTGGGGCTTAGAATCTAGAAAGGCCGCCACCTCACAAAGAACAAAACTGAAGCTCTGGTTAAACACTTTTCCCGTGCTTTAATTTGCTTTTCGGAAGAAGTGGTACTTAGTGTTGCTACAGATGAAATTAACATATGAATCTTGAAGGAAAAGACAAACCTGAATGTTAAAATGACACCTTCTTTAAAAAGAAAAACTAAGGCACATTTTATAATTATACGCTTGAAAGGAAGTTTGCAATGTGGTTATACAATTTTCACTAATAATTTGCCTAAAATTAGTACATTTTCATTCTGATAATTACCTGGAGATTTTTAGCTTTTGTACCTTGTGGGTCTTAATTTTCCTGCAGTTGTTGCTCTCTTTGAGCTTCAGGTTACCCCTTTGTGTGGCAGCTTCTCTGTACTCTGTCCTGAGGAGCGGGAACAGGATTAGGTAGGCAACCTGTAGGCGATGCTGGACAGAAGCCTGGGACCCATTCAGGGTCACAGTGTGTTCAACCCAGTTCCTCCCAATCCCATGTAGGCTGAACCTTTGCACATGACTTTCCTTTCTCCTCAAAGTCGATTTCCCTTCATCTGAGAGTCACTTTTACAGTCATGTCACTGTCAGATAAACACACTTGTGGTCTCAGTTTTCCATGTAGGGGAGGAAGATTTCTCTTCCCATTCATCGGTATGTGCCTGGCAGTGACCTCCTTACCAAATGGACAGATTAGTAAGACAAGAGCTGGCAAGTCCACTTCCGATGAAGTTCACATGGTGTGAGAGCCTTTAGAAGGGAAGACTCACAGGTGGGGACACAGGCCTTCTTTTGCTCAGGTTTGCTAAAGGTGGATGCTGGTGAGAGGCAGAGCTGGGCAGAGGTGCTGACCGGGAGGTGTAATCTGGGGACATTCACCAGGGCTGCTAATCAGGTCTTCCTATGTCTACAGAGCAGAAGGCAGCTCTGCTCCCAGTGAGGAGCCAGGACCAGCTTCGGAAAGGTCAGACAGTGCCTTCCTGCTTTGGCTGTTTCCTCAAGGGCCAGTGTGCTCTATTCTGGGGACACCATGAATTGGCCCCATCATCTCATTGAAAAAGTGGTTTCTGAATTCTCCTCCATCTCTGTAACTTTCTTGTCCTGCCATTTTAAAATCCTCAACTCCCTAGGATTTGAATTTCAGCCCCTAAACTGCTTCCTGGACAATACTTTGGGGTGCATTGGAGTCTGCCGTTTTAGCTCAGCTCTCCATTTTGCTTAAGTGGGTGGGGGGAGAATCCTCTGTACACAAGTACAATCAACCTGTCATGTCTGCAAACTGCATTTGTTTGTGTCTTTTCTTTTCAATTTTTAGTGTGGTTTTGTACTTGGAAAAGCCCCATGGTCAACCATTTTGCAACTTCCTTGTCTAATTTCTGGGAAAGTCCTAAACCTTCCAAAAGACACTGGGGAAATCACTCAGATGGCAAAACATTTTCTACTCTTTGATAGCTTGTTTAAGGAGGAGGTAGTGTTCCTGTTTTCCTGTTTGTAGTATTTTCGTTTTATGGTTTTTATGTTTTCCCCTTTGACGGTTAGTTAAATGGTTAGAGGAGACAGCTCGAGGAAAGCAGGCAGCAAACAATGACTTTACCCATTATAGCAACCACTTTCATTTGTGGCAGTCCAACCAGACAATACCCTGAGTTAGTGATCACCTAAGAATACTGACCATACATGTGATACGTGATGTTTAAAATGCTATCTTAACAAAAAGAGCTTCTAGAATATCAAAGAGGACAGCCAAAATGTTTCCTGGACTTAAATACTAGCAATTATGAATGAAAATTTCAAAATCAAAGCCATTGTGATGAAGTTTCTCATCCAACATGGAAGAGATTTTAAAAAGAGCATTTATTTCAATAAAATTATTCTCTTTTGTCACCAGCTATCAGTCTTACAAGAACTTACAGGTACTTTGAGCTAAATTACATTACTATGGCAAACAGAAACACCTAAGGAATACCCAGAGTTTAGAGGCAGACATATTTACCTCAATGGGCACTGATTGGTGTCATTCGCAGCAGCTTATATGAGATAAGCAAGCAGAAGGGCTTGTCAGCTGGGGATAGGTTTATACAGTGTGCATCAGGGAAACAAGTGTAGGTTGCTTCAAAAGCACTTTATAACCTAAAATTACTCTTTTCTTATCCTAGTTTCTATCATTTACCAATTTGAACATACTTAACTTTTCTATATTATGTGTGTCTGTGATGTTAAGTGCTCTTATTTTTGTCATAGTGTGTGTTATAAATAAATACAATTAATAGAAACATATATCCAAGGAAGGTAATTCTGGGAGGGGCATTGAAGGGTGAGTAGCACTTCAAGTAGCAAGAAAGAAAATAGGTCAAAATTACACACACTTGTGCCAAAGCATAGGGAGATGAAAAGGCTTGGTATATTCAGAAAATGGTGGACTTTTTGTTGGGAGTGAGGGCAGAAAGGATCTGAGAATGAGTGAGAAAAACTCCTGGAAGGGAGATAACTTGTGGTCACACCTAGGAGATTGAACATTATCTTGTAGTCGTGAAGAAACGTTGGCAGTTTAGCTCTTTGATGGCAGAGTGGAACAGTGCAGTGTTTGGGGAGATAAATGAATCAGGAGACAGCTCCACTGGGGGCTTGGATGGAGGTGACAGCGGCACTGGTGTGAATGCAGTGTCCCCTTGGACAATGTGAAGGAGACAGTGCCTGGACCCCAAGAATGCTGGGGTACAACAGGGCAGTGGTGGGGTGGCGGGCAGTGTCCCCATTCCCACAGACAGCAGTGCGAGGGCCTCAGAGGAGCTCTGACTCTGGGTCCCATGCCTGGTATGTGGGAAGAGGCTCCCGATGCCATCCTTCCCCTTCTGGTCCCTGTGGCCGGTGTCGGTGTCACCAGGCAGTGAGGACTGAGGTCACTCCTGCTTTCCTGTGGGCCAGAGTGGCTGGAGAGATGATCAATGGGCGTCTGGCTCCCTTTGGGAAGCACCTGCCGCCTTTGGCCTTCAGGGTCACCTTGGAAGTTTGTGTCACCTTGGAAGTTGAGGTGTACTCTGGGTGACATTCAAGGCTTTTTGAGACCTGACACTTTTTGAGTAGACACCGTCTTCCTTCCCCAGTGTTTCCCTGCTGCCTGGATGCTGACTTCCTGAGGGCCTGGCAGCTGTGTTGTCATTGGAGCCCAGGAAACTGGTGTGGGTCAGGGTGCAGAGGGACCCTCCTCAGTCAGCAAGAAGGTCTGCCCAATCCTCTCCAGCTCAGGCTGAGCCCCTCTTGTGTGGCTTTCTCTCTTTGCGCAGTGCCCTTCTCCAGGGGCCCTTGCCCCTGAGGTCAGGACACAAATCTCTTTGCCTCACATTAAAGCCTGCTTTCTGTGTCTGCAGCAGGCTTTGCCTCCTGAGCCCTCACCGTAATAAACAAGCCATAGTTGGCTTCCACAGCTTTGCGCTCAGGATCTCAGAGCCCTGCGCTGCTCTCTCACATGGGATGCTTGCCACACTGGGCTCCAGCCTGGCTGACACGAGCCCTCCATGTCGCCTGGCACTAACTGACCTCTGGACATGTGCACATTCCTGTCTGCATGTCCCTCACCACGTTTTCTTTACTTACAGTGCTCACTGATCCCCACTACGCATGGAAATGCAGTTTGCAGGTCAGGGCTCATCTGCCAACCTCCCTCAAGGCCTTGGGCCCGCAGCAGTCAGCCCTCACTCACATTATCAGGTATTAGCATGTTTGCCACTCTGCTGTCTCAGTCCTGTGCTTGCCCCTCGTCGCCCTAAGTCTTCTCTCAGTTCCTTGCAAGTGGGGCTCTGTCTCATATCTCTCTGCGTCACCCACTGTCTAGTAGTGATGGCAACATAGCAGCCATTCATAGTGTTTGATTGTTTAACTGTGCCGGACCCCAACACAAGTCTTGGTGATATTATCTTCCCTAATGGAGCTGCGCCCCAGCCTGCGGCTGTTAAGCTGGTTTTCTATTTCATGTGGCTGTGAAAGCAGGAGCCGCACTTGGTGGGTTGAGTCTTCATGTTTTCCCAAGCTAGCGACAGGCAGCATGGTGCAGCTGTGAGGCTGGGAAGGGTGGCGGGGTCCCTGGAACTCGGGGGTGCGCTATGTGGCTAGGCTAGGTGTCCCGTAGATTGGGTGTATTCAGGCTGGTTTAACTGACAATGTTTTCAGCTTATGACGGATTTAGTGGGAATGTGACTGCCCGAAGCCGGAAAGCATCTGTTGTCAAAACCACCCCATGAAATGGGTGCTGCTACTGTTGCCTTTCTCTTTCTGGGAAACCAGCCTTAGAGACGTTAAAAGGATTTTCATTAGGTCATCTGCAAAGTCACAGAATCCAGTTCAGCTTTCACTCGCAGTAAGCAATCCCAAAGCTGAATAACTGCTGTGAGATGTTTTTTCCTTCTCCTCTCAGTATCTGAAGCAAGGGTGTTGAGAAGGTGGCTAGTTTTGAGGTTTGCTTGGAAAATCCTTGAGGTTTAGGGGGAGCCAGCAGCAGCAGAACAGTAGGCCTGACAGTGAGCTCTAAAGAACTGTGAGGTGAGAAAAATATTTCTAAGACAGTTATAGCCATTTCTGTGAAAGTAGCAGAACCTAAAATTGTCCTGGTCACTTTTCTGTGGAATAGGAGGAGGAAGCGGGGAATATGCATTATTGTAAGATAAAGCACGTGAATTTGTTAACTTAGGATAACTGGACAGCAAGGAAAGTTTTCAGTCGGATTTTGAGGAGTAAGCTTGTTAGTTAAAATTAAAACAATATTTTGTGATGGGAAATCTGTGACCGTAAGTAATCGAATTAACATGGAGTGGGTTGTGTGTAGAAGCTGTAATGTGAACAGGGCCTGTGAGGGCCTTAGGGCTGCATCCTGGGATTGGGCTTGCCCTTGGGAAACATGAATGGGAATAATGCATTTTTATTTTCTATTCAGAATACTTCCTAGGGCTCAGGGTGGGAGAACCCTCATAGAGATGGAGATGGCTATGGCTCAGGACTGAGCAGGACCATGCTCTGAAAGGCACAGTGCCCTAGTCTACACTGGCAGAGTGACCACTGACCCTAGGCCATAACTCATGGAGGGGCACAATCCTGGGGGTTCAGTGACCACCAATGTCCCTGCTCTGGAAGTGGGGGAAGCCATTGAGGACTGTGGGCTCTGATCACCTGGCAAGAGGGACCTCTGTACATCCACAGCCAATGAAATGTGATCAGGAGAGGCTGGCGGTGACACTTGATAAACACTCAGGCCTTGCACACATGTGGTGTTTGGCACAAATGTGATTTCATCTAGTGTTCACACTCCACAAGGAAGCAGGCTGGGGCGGTTAAGTAACTTTTGCAAAGCAAGTGAGAAAGTGACAGTGTGAAAACGCTCACAGCTAGATCTTTTGGTCCTGATGGGTTTCCGTGTTACATTCTGTTCCAGGTAAAGCCTTGTCTCTAGGTTCCAATCCTGGTTCTGCTGCTCACTTGCTGTGGGTGCTTGGGAGTCCGCTTCAAAGGTGTTGACCAAGTTTGTTTACAGTGCTGTGAGTCTCTCCCTGCTCACATCATCTAACGAATGGGGACAAATTCAGACACTACATGGGAATAAGATACCAAAACTTAATGTGGTAACTCAATCTAAAGGCTTTTTCCTAAAATTTTAAAGGTAAGAAAATGGACACAAAAGTACCTGACAGGACACTGACCGGAAGCTTAGGTTCCCAGAGATAGAGGACTGCATTCACAAAGCAGAGAAATGAATGAGCAGCAAGGGAATGAATGTACGGGGAGCCACAGAACTCCGAGAAGCTGCTTTCCAAAGAGCCTGCCTCCCTGGACAACTGGGATACCTGGGGCCTTTTACCTTTGATTTTTAAATGTGCGGTATGTTCCCCAGCCAACAGGCCCAAGAGCTTCAAAAGGAGATAATGTAAGAGGACAATGCTGTCCTAAAATAAATCACAGTATTGGTTTCCCAGCTCTGGGACTGTGTGGGAATCATTATTTACAACAAGTGTGAGTGACTACACAGAGACAGGATGGTGCAAGACCATATTCGAATTAGTTCCATCCAAAGTTAAGGTAGTTAAGAAGGACCGAAGTGTGGAGACCTGCTATTTCACGGATGAACCCTCGAGCACTCTGAAAACAGTGTGACCTGTTTAAAATAATTTAGGGGGCACTCTGTCGGTGGTATTTGTGCGATTATCCATTGCTGTTGCTCCTACTTCTAAAGGGCAGAACACCTCCAAAAGGGCCTCCCTCCCAGTGCCCAGCTCACGGTGAACACAGTGAACTGTGTCCTTTTTTTAAAATTTTATTTAAAAGGAAAAAAAGAAAAAACAAAACAAAACAAAGCGGTGTAAGGGTACAAGTAATACAGAACTACAAAAAAAAAAAAAAAAAAAAAAACCCAAAAAAACCCCAAAAAAACAGTAAGAAATCACCAGTTAATAGATTACACATTATCATCTTAGAGATAGTTGCTCAAGTCACAGTATCAAAGCATACAAAGTGAACATTCAAGCAGAGAGACTGCAAACAGTTGTGTTCAATGATCCAACCAAAAACATCAATATGGTCAGCTATTTAGCACCCCTAAACACACTTGCAGTTGTATCCTTTAGAGCACTTTTTTCCCTCTCTTTTTTACAACAAAATTTACACATTTTGGGTTTTATTACTCCTTAGTTCTTATTACTTTTTGGGGGGGGAAGAGAATAAAGTCAAATATGGCAAAACAAAGCTGTCAGTCAAAACCAAGGATAGACATAGTACATGATGTAAAAACAGAGTACAAGGTTATCAACAATGGTTACCATAATGCCTCTTGCTTCCTTAAAAAGAATTGTCTATCTCATTAGGTATTATAAAGTTGAATAAAACAGTAGAGAACAAGACCAATAAAACTTAAACATTGTAAACATTACAGGACTTCCAAAGGAGATAATAGTCAAACCAGAATGGGCATCTTAGTGAATCTTATTGCCTTCAAAGTAGTTGCCTATACCCTCAAACTTGATACTATCATACAGAACAGAATAGAGTCTAATCAGTCAAAACAAGATAGTGGGAGTATTACAGGACTTCAAAACAAGTTAATAGGAAATCAAAAAAAGTTACTATAATATATCCTGCTAATTTTTAAAAATTTCCCCCTTAATTAAAAAAACCATAAAAAATAACTAAATAAAATTTTTAATGAATAAGGGAGAGATTGAGATAAAAGAGGACATAACAACATAACAATACGGGTCAATGCATGACTGTTTCAGCAACCTAGTGCTTCACCACCAAATAACCCGACTTAATAGTAGTTACCGTAGTGTCTGTCTTTTTCCTTGAAATATTTGAATATAACTTTATATACTATAGCTTCAAATATTTCCATATCAAGAAGACTAGAATAAAGTCTTTCCAATTAAAAGTGAAAACTTTATAAGGCTTCAAGGCCACGTAATGGGGAATCATGATTACCACATACTTTTATATATTTGAATCATTACTTACATTAGGGAAACTATTCAGTATTCACACATGCGAGACTGATTTATTTCACTTATGAGTATGGTCTCAAGGTGAGTGTCCTTTCATCGCTGAGAACTATGCTGTTTTCCTTCTCATTAGAGAACTGCAACAGGTTGGAAACCATTTGTACCAGCAAGGCAGGCAGTTCAAAGCCCAGGCCCTTCACATTTGCTCAGCCTGGCAGAAATGGAGGCATCTTTAAAACAAACTAGGGACTTAGTTTCAGTGTGTAAGTTTTCCCTAAGAAGTCGCTGAAAACCCATGCTACCGCCTTGTCTTAGGATGACCTGGACTTAGAAATTTTTATCCAGAACTGAGACACATAGAAGTTCTGGTCTTCGGTTTACAGTTACAGAACTCATTTGTTTGCTCTCTTTGCAAATTTATGTTGTTTTCCTTTAGAAGATTTTCTGTTACAGACCACGTGGTTTCTGACTTCATCAGTTCCAGTGTCTTAATCATTCAGAAACTTTCAGTTCAGCCAGACAGTGTTAATCATGTGCACAGCCTCCTCCTCTCTCCCCAGGAAAATCCAAAACTTTCTGTTGATTTTGCTACAGATCATTTATCCTGCTACTTAATAGAAGAAATCTTCAGAGACTTGATCTGGGAAATATGACACTGAAGACTTACTTTTTCAGTGTAGATGTCAGAATTTTCTTACACTTACATTTCTAACTCAATTTTTCTCATTTGTAAGTGAGACAGTAGCTTTCACACATTTTTATACCAGAATAAAGTTCAGAAAAGTCAGATAAAATCATGTGACACATTTGAATGGCCAGAGAATAGAATATAAAACAGACACACAGTGTGGACAGTGCAGGGCTGTTTGTTGTAGCAATGCTGAATGATTATTTGTTATTGCAGTCAGAACTCTAATTTCAGTAGCCAAGGCTGTCTGAGGCCTTGCAGGTCATTTGGAAGAGACAAACTGGAGTGGCTTGCAGAATATTTGGAGATGTTATCGATTTCTGGATATCTGTTAGATTATAGGCAAAGGATTAGGGACCACCCCATTCCACCTCTACATAAACTGAATGAACAGAGATAAATTCTTTTTCATACTGCATCATAACAAGCTTTAATGCTTCATTGTTGTAGCTCTATGAAATCCCTCTTTTGAAACTCTAATTTCTTGGCATCTTCTGTCATGCTCTGCCCACGTGTCTACCCTTGCTAGGTTAAAGACATCAGATAGAAAAACAAGACATCTCTGTTTTCCCCTTGTCTACTCCCTAATAACATGGTTGTGATTTTCAGTACACAGAGATGTGTATTTCCAGAAATCATTAGCCAAAGAGAAGAAACCACAGAGAGATTACTGTGTAAATAAAGCCTTAGAGCCATTTCACTTTCAGCAAAGTATTCTGCACAAAGGGGAAGCAGGGAGGGAATGGGTTGGAACAAAATCCCCCATTTTGAAAGCTGGTTGGAGAGCGTGGTTCACTGCATTGAGACAATCTGAGTTTCCCCACCACAACTGAGTCTTCCTCTTTTGGTTGGTTCTTCCTTTCTTATATTTCCAAGGATAATAAATTCATTGGAAATCTTACTTTTTGGGTTTAAGTTGCTTCATTAACCCTTCTTACTCCTCCTAATTCTGACCTTTCATTTCTCCTTCACAATGAGACCATGTTCAAATTCCCAGAATGTGTTTTTCATTGTTCTTGCTCTGGCTGTTTGAACGGATAAGACAGCCTTGCTTCTCTTCTGTTTATGAGCTTATAATATCCAAACACTTTACCTGGCATTCAAAGTTCATCATAGTGTGATTTTAACTACCTTTCTAGACTTTTTTTCTCATTACTTCTTTAATTTTTAAAAATTTTTCTCTCTAGCAAAATTGATGAAGTCCCCATACCTCCCCTTCTTCCTCCCAGCCCTGACCCCAAGTGAATTCTGGTTCTATCATGATGCTGACATTTAGAACCCTCAGAAACAAAGGCCTTACTCAATGGGAGCTGTGGCAGCAGCTTCAGGCCATCAAAATTTCGATTATATCCATTCATTCACTCATCCATCCATCCACTTATCCATCTGTCCACCCGTCTGTCCATCCACCTATCTAGTATCAGACTTTTCAGAAGCATCTTTTGAACAACAATTCTAAGTATTATATTAAATTAACTGCACATCGTGACAAATCAGTTGTAGGTGCTTGACCTGAAGTTATTTTTAATCTTGCAGAGAAAAAGGGATATGTGATCAATAAGCATAGCGAAGAGTGACATGTAAAGACACACAGGGAATGACTGAATCTTATAGAGAAGAGGAGATTGATGAGAAAAGGTTTTGTAAGGAGCATAATTCTTGAACTCATTCTTAGAATGTGAGCTAATGTGCATCTGAGGGTTATGGAAGGATAGACTGGCTGTGAAGACCAACAGTAGCTGTAAGGAATGAAGCTGTTAGAAACTAGATCTCAATGGGCCTTCCTGAGGTTCTAGGGAGTTGGGGTCCTATCTTGAGAGCAAAGGAGAACCATTTGTAGAGTACTATGTTTCTGCCTAGGGCACCTGTGGGATTCCTACTATTATTCATAAATAGAAAAACTTGAATGGGTAGCATATTTAGGGGGAAGAACAGCTCTGTTTGTGTTGAGTTTGGAAGGATGGTGATTTTCACAAGGTGCCCCTAGGTGGTTAGGAGCTCTGAAGAAAGATGTGGGTCAGAGACTAACATCTGAGTGTGAACAACCTGTAAGTCACTGAGGAAGTGATTCAATTTCCCCCAAAGAATGATAGAATGGGAAGCAAAGATGACAGTAGCCAGGAATATCAACCAGGGCCAGGATCAATGGTCAGAGTGGTGAGAGGAAATTGTGAGGATCCACTGTAACAGGAACCAAAGGAGGACAAAGCTTGGTCCTCAAGCATTCTGAACGGTACTGTGGAATGGGCTGGTCATATGGGTCTTTAGCTTGGATATTAGTGATCTTGCCAGAAGCCAGTGGAGTGGGAATTTCAGAGAGCTGCAGATAGAGTGCAGGTTGGAAGGTGAGCGATTCAAGACACTGTGTCATTCTTCCTCTCATATGGTGGCAGTGACTGGGAAGATGTGGGAACACAAGGCATGGGATACTTAAAGTCTCCAGGGAAAGGTAAGAAAGAGTGGATCAGAACAAAGGCTTCATTTGGGGACCCACAAGAAGAGTGGTTTGGAACCACAGTGCAGTGATTTGGAACAGGAAGAGGAGCCACCCTGAATGGAGCTGCAGTCTCAGAAGTTGGAGGTGGGCTCAGCAGACGTGTGGAACATGAGCCCTTACACTGCAAATAGGGAACTGAGAGTGACCCAAGAAACTGTTTGCAAGAGGAGACTTGCACTGGATTTTCTCTGGAGCCTCTTTCGTTTCTAAAATGTTATGATTCTGTGATTAATTTGCTAAATAAATTAATAGTGCAAATAGTGTTTCAAGAGGAATGTTTAAATTACTTATGAGGACAAACTTTTTAAGTACCCTTAAGCATCATAAAAACATCCAGTTCCATAGAAATAATTGATACACCAATTATAAATCTTTCTTAGCTGTTTGTTCAAGCAGATTTCTAAGGAACAGCACTTGGTCACATTCTATTTAACTAGTTCAAGCTCTTGTTTGTATTTCAAAGCCATCCAACTGCATTTCTTTAAACAACATGTCTCAGCCAGGCCAACCCCCCAGTAGGACTGAATTATTAAAATTTTATATGATGTGCAAGATGGGTTCTTGATGAGTTGGTTCCTCTTTGGAGAAAAGCCCATAGTCTTCTTAATTTAGGACACAGCTGTTAGAATTGCAGACTTCATCAAAAATGGCCACATATAACTCAGACACCTGTCAGAGACACTTCCTCTTGATTGGCATGGCCTTTGAGGACAAACCACATTCTAAAATGTTTGTGTAACAGGAAAGTGTGGTGTCAAGATGATCAAAACAAGATACAAAATAATATATTTTTGCAAAATTTGCATGTATTATTAACAGTATCAAAGGGTGCACCTTCAGAATGAGCACACAACATTTAAGGGAGGCAGCCCCAAAGAAAGCACAGGCAGATGAAATGCACATGTAATCAATTGACCCAACCTCGATATCGGTGAATTTGATTCTCCATAGGTTTGAGAGTAATGCAGTGTTCCTTCCCACTGTATAAGCAGATAAAACCTCAGGTATTCTTGTTAAGTGGTAATTTGATACTTGGAAGAAATATGTGAGTTAGCCACTCTGAGTTTTAGTTTCCTTGGCTACCCAGTGAAGTCTACCATGGAGAGTCCTGGTAGAAATCAGATGGTACATGCCACTTTGGTTTCTAGAGGAGTATTTAATTAGAAGTTAGTTTTATAGACGTGGAAGCAGGATTCCAGAACAGCAACAAGAGATGGCATGTTTTCCAAGGGTAACAGGAGCAAGGATCTTGTGAACAAGTCCTGTGTAGGTGTTACCCGACATGCTCCATGAGCTCAGTGTGGCCAATCTGTGATGACCTGTGGAGAAAGAGCTGGAGGCCTCCCTTGCTTCCTCTCTTCCCCATTGCCTATTTTTGCCTCCAAACCCAGTTGGTAGCCAGAGATGAAAGGGACTCACCTCCCAGGGAAGAAAGCAGGACAGGCAAGGGAAGAGAGTGGCTCCAGAAGGTTAAAAGGGAGACACATACTATGTTGGCTAGTAAAGGGACCAACATCATCTGGTTAGGGAAGTTAGGGAAAAATGGACAAGTGGTTAGCACTGAACTGTGCTCAGAGTAATCACTTACTAGCAACTGTCACTTACGAAGTGATTGATCTCTCCTTGCAGGCAGGAACCAGTTGTGCTGGAGCAAACACCTTGGGAGACCAAGCTAGATGGAAGATGTGTGTGGAGAGCTGGCCTTTGTGCAATGAGCATGAAAGTGATTCAAGAATGAGGTTGAGTGTTAGTTCCTGTTACTGGTATAGCAGATTACCATGAATCCAGTGACTTAAAACAACCTGCACATATTCTGTTAGAGTTGTGGAGACTGAAAATTGAAAGCCAGTTCACTGGGCTAAAAGTCAAGGCTTCTTCTGTAGATCTCCAGGGAGAATCCATTTCCTCAGCTTTTCTAGCTTCTAGGGGTGGTCAGTATCTTTGGCTAGTGACCCCTTCCTTCCTGTTCAGAGTGTATTATTCTAGTCCCTGCTCCCATCATCATAGGACTTTCTTTTTGACCCTGATCTTCCCGCTTCTCTCTTAAACAGATTCGTGATTATATTTAAGGGCCACTTGGAGAATGCAAGATTAATATCCCTATATGGAGATCCGTATTTGAACTGTGTGTACAGATCATGAACTGGGGGATCATTTAGCTTAGCTCAGGAAGATCTAGGATTTCTGGAACTAAGTGGAAGTCACTCAGTTCTACGTGGCTCCTGCAAACTCCTGCAACAGCCCATATCATTGTCTCAGACTTAGTCTCCTTTGGAATGAATGCCTAGGACAAAGAATTGTATGCAGGTGGTTTATTTTAGAAGTAGGTTCTTAAGAGTGTGAATGTTGGACTGAAGAAAGAATGGAGGAGGAAAAGCCAACTCAAGGGCACGTTACTGGCTTGATTATCACTGTAGACAGCTGAGGCTCCATCTGGCCAGGAAGCATAGAAGACGTCCTAGTCTGAAGAAGCATAGAATGTATTCAAGAATAGTTTGTCCAAGAGAGTAGGTCTTATTGAAAATACACTAGTTTCACCAACCACTGATCATGAGTAGCCCTAGAGGATGCTAAATCCCTGCAGTTGTAAACCTGACATTCACAAATTCAGAAAGCTTTCCTCTGGTGTTCCCTGATACATCACAGATGTCCTAGGACCAAGAGCCAGAGATAATGTGAGCAACTGTATTACACTCACTGGTTGTGGTCATATGGCTAAAGAGTGGTCCCAAAGAGTGCAAGATGAGCACAGAGGCTGTCTAGTTTCTTCTAGTACAAAAAAAAAAAAAAAAAAAAAAAAAAAAAAAAAAAAAATCAAAAGTATTTGCAGGCGCTTGAAATGCAAGGTTCTTTTTGAACACCCACTCAGGGGTTGCATCTGAAGTCCAACATTAACTTCAGATGAAAGATAATACAGAAATAATGAAATATTATCTAGTGATCTGATGCTATACACCTAGCTTGGGAATCAGGGAACTCTTTTTGAGAAATGACAAGTAAGCTGAGATTTGACTCATAATTGGAAGGGAGGTAAGCAAATAGACTCATCTGGACAGATCCATGGAAGCAGATCCAGGGGAGACTCCATGAAAAGTGTCTGAGCATAAGGAGCTCCGGGAACTGAAAGCACTGGTGGTGACTGGGAGGAGAGCAAGGATGGCATAGGGTGGGACTGACAAAGTCGAGGCAGTGAAGCAGAGACAGCATCTTTGGAAGTCATTGAAGTCTATTTTTAATAAATAGGAGTTTGACAAGATTACATGTGCATGTTTAAAGGCTGCTGGCTTGGGGGAGAGAAAGGGCAACAATGCATGCTGGGAGCTAGCTGAGTCTACATGAGAGGCAATGATTGATCCACTGAGATGGGGGTGAGTCCTCCAATTTTGGGTGCAAATGGACCCCAGAGTGAAAGTAAGTGGTGCTCAAGACATATTTATCATTTCTGAAAAGTGCAAGAAATCCCTTTTCAGATATGGATAACAGACGAGTCAGCAGAGACGAACCGGTAGCCAATGAAGGTGCAGATGGGGTAAAATCTAGAGGAAACTTTCACCAGTTCAAACTGCTCTGAAGAGAGACAGGCAGACTTGGGTGCTCGGCTCCCTGGGAGTGTTCCATCAGAGGCCGACTGGCTTGCTAGGCACGGTGGAAAGATTTCTGCATTAGATTCTGAGATCTTCAAAAATATTTCTGAAATGTCCTTGGCAGGGAAGCACTCAGCACATAGCAGGAGCTCTCTGAGCTATTCTGCTCAGTAAGACAAGCAACATCTTAATGGACTTTAGTTTCCCAAAGGCAAGTTGAAAGAGAGTGGAAAGGAGAGGAAGAAGAAGAGAATGAGGAGGTAGAGAGGGAAAAGGAAGGTGGGGAGATTGGGATCGCTGGGAACAGAGTTGAAGGTGTTGCGTGGATTAGCATTTTTCTAGCGTAGGATTTATCTACTCTGTGAGTGCTTGGGCTGGGATCACTGTTGCTGGTGGGTGGGGAGGTCTGTCTGCTATATCTGTTGTGGGCTGTTTGACAGCATGCCTGGTTTTTCCACACTGGAAGCCATAGCACCCCACTTTCACCCCTATTCATTCTTCCTCCTAACACTTAGACAACAAAAATGTCCCTCCACTGTTATGAACCATTTTTCTAGACATTTTATATTTTTGATGTCATCATCATAAGGAACAGGAGCCTGAATTTCTTTTGTTTACCCTCATTTTACAGATAACCAACACATCAGTTGGATTACTGGGTTTAATCTTTAAAGATTCTTATTTTACTTTCTGATAGTTTTGATTCATAGTATTTTAGTTCAAACAAGAGTTATGTTTCATTACGACTATCTACTACTGAACCATCATGGTTCATGTGTGGAAACTAAGTCAAGGTGAGAAACAAGTTGAGTCAGTCAGTCATCAGAACTGTGTGTGAATAAACTTTTATGCAAATGAATCTCCACTTTACCACTGAGAGAGAAACAGTGAAAAGATCAAAAGCCTCACATTGATAAAAATGCAAACATTCATGTTTTTCTTCATTTTCCAAAGATCACAAAAAGTTTAAGAGTTTTCCATGATGCAGAGAAGTAAGTTTTACTTGCAAATCACGTAATTACCCAATATCCTTTCAAAAAATGATCTAGCTAATGTCACTGATGGAATCCAGCGGGGTCCCTCTTGACTCCTGGTGTAGAAAAAGAATTTCAGGACACTTTGATGGGAGGCATGGGAAGGTTTATTTGGCAAAGTTAGAGAGCTAGGCAGGATAGGAAAAGGACTCCAGCTCAGGTGATTGGACAGGCTCACCCACTCTGATAAAGGAGGTCAGAATGGCTGGTGCACAAAACACAAAGGCAATTTTTAAGAATATTAGCTGAAATGGGCCAAGGTCCCTGGGTCCATCTTTATCTTTCTTCTGGTTTCCCAACTCTGGGTGAAATTTTATGGATCCAAAGGCAGTTCAGGTCTCATGATCGTCCTTGTTTTGGTGCCTCAATTCTGTCATGGAGTGATTACTCCTGCTTCAAGGGAGCTGATCTCACTGTGGTGTGGCCTGTAAGGCTTTGCCTTTCCTGCAATCTGAGGTGACTGTAGGTTTGAATACATGTAGGCATGGGTCCGGGACCTAGAACTGGACATTGTGAAAGCTGCTTAATGAGTCTCTAAAAATTACTTTAGTTACTTCCTATTTTGAGATCCTGTCCTGAAGGGACGTTACATAGACCAAGTGAATGTAGGTCGAACAGACCTTGTAATACAGACATGCCTTGAGACATTAGCTTGTTTCCATGAAGAGTTTGGCAGGGATCTAATTTTATGGTAATGAAGGAGACAAAAATATTGAGTGTACTTATCACCTTTCTATCTGTCTGTATTTCTCAGCTGTGACTGGAAATTTCTCTGCTTGTGATGCGGTATGTCTATCTTTATTTCATTTTCGGCACCTTAGTGGAAAGCATAAATTCTTTTCTCAGTATGCAAATCTGATCATGCTTGAGGCTTGTTGTGGGCTTCTCATTGCTCTCAGGCCAGGGACAATTGCTCTGACCAAGGTCCCTGCCAGTCTCCTTCACCACATCCCAAACCATGGGTCCCTGGGATGCGTGCTTTGTCGGCACCGGTCCTACAGCTCTTTGGGTCTTCCATGTTGCCTTCCATCAGAAATCTTGGCACATGTTTTGTCCTTTGCCTGGGAACTTCTTCTATAACGTCTTCAGTCTGCTCAGTTTATCCTCATCCTTCAGAGCTTGTCTCAAGCAGCATTGCCTAGAAAAGCTTCTCTACTCAACTTCCACCAAACATAAGAACAAGCTGTTGTCAAATAATCTCATGCATCACATACCTTTTTTTTCATCACCCTAACTGCATTTGTAACTTTCTATGTATGTAGGTGCTTTTTAAATTTATGTCCACTTCTACTCAGCTGTCATCTCCAGAGAGCATGAACTACATCCTTTTGTCTTACCAGTGTCTACCCAGCATCCAATGTGGTTGAGTCTCAAAGAATGTTTGTTAAACGAATACAGTAAGCAATCAGTCAATCTGGTGCTGTAGGCGACCATCCACAGGTGGTGCCCTACTTACAGTTTTTTGATTTTACAGTGGTACAAAAGTGATATTCATTCAGTAGAATGAATCATACATTAAATTTTAAATTTTGATTTTCCCTGGGCTCATGACATGCAGTAGATATTCTCCCATGATGCTGGGCATTGACAGGGAGCCGTAGCTACCACTCAGAGACTCGATCACCAGGGTAAATAACCAGTGGTCTAGAGTGGACTGTGTGGCCGAGTGGTGGGGTCAGCAGGTTAGGTGTATTAAAGGCATTTTCAGATTTATTGGGATTAATTGGGATGTGACCCAATTGCAGACTGGAGGACATGCAGTACGACAGAATTTAGAAAGCATGGCGCTCTGGCCTGCTTTGCAAATGAAGTTCACTGGGACAGAGGCACACCTGTTTGTTCACTAGTTCCTGTGCCTGGTTGTCCTTTATAAAGGTTTCATGGCATAGCTGGGACACAGGACTGCATTGTGTACAAAGTCTAATGTACATACTGTTTGAATTCTTACAAAACAAACACTTGCCAACTTTTCATGTAATCATTTACTTCTTTGGCTGATTGCCATCCAATCTAATCTCAGGAAATATGAAACAAAAGAAAATGAATATATATTTTCATTGCTGAAGTACTTTAGAATGGTAATCATGCAGGGAATACTTGCTTAGTGTCACTTACTGGGCTGAAGATGTCACCAATATCATCTTATGAAACCCTGACAGGGCCTCATTCTGTTTGAAAAAAAAAAAAGTATTCAACTTACCATGATTTCCCAGAACCATGAAACTGACACAGAAATGTAGGCCAGTGTCAGCTTTCGTTTTGTTTGATTTAGTGGTTATCTGGGTGGTGGGGGGATTGATACATGGCAGCAATCTATGTTTGAAATGTTTCCAGTGCTGCTTTCCTTGGGATCTTCCCAGTGATGTAGGTCAGTGGGCTAACACGCACAGCCAGTGTAGAATCCCTGGAAAGTATAGGAACTCACTGTGGCCCTCATCTTGTTTTAAGTAGGTTTTTTGCATAGCTCCATATGGCAGTGGCCTTGAGGCAAAAAGGTAAAATGGAGTAAGTAGAGGTGAATAGAGAACTCATCTGGAGAAGCACTAGAGAGGGCATTAGAAGGATCCTCCTGTGGGTCCCAAAAGTCTAAAGAGCCTAAAGAGGTCAGATTTGATAGTGAGGAAATGTCAGGTGAGAGAATTGGGAAGTTGAGGTGGAGGGTCAAAATCCCGGAATGGAAAACTTGAAAATGAAGTCAGAAGGTAGAGTCCATATTGATAAAGGGGAATGAAGCTCCTGACCTCTATGTCCGGTATAAATTCATGTTCTCTAAAATCAAAGAGAAAAATTTTAGCAACAATAGAGGTTAAGAACAGAAGATATTTATTTATTTATTTTTAATTTTATTTTGAAAGTGGTAAAATACAACAGAACAAGACAGAATAAAGCCAACTAAGATCGTACAGTGAAATTGGTACAGAACTTCACAGCAGGTTACCGAGATAACAGTAATAGGTGAAAGGGTTGCTGGCCCAGACCAGACACTTTAGCCAGAAGAAGCCTCAGCCAGAATTAAAGAACTCCTGCCTCCCCCGCCCCTAGAGATTTACCTGTAACCCTATACCCCTGCGCTTAGTAACCTACCTCTGGCGCCAAATGTGTGCCAATGGGCTACCTGTACATCCCTAATACCCCCTAGGTTCCACCCCAGATCGAGGCTACTTATGTGCCTCACTCCACGTGTTCCAGAGAGAGTTTGCCAGCCCCGGGGTGGAGATGCTGCACCCCGGGGGCCGGGGGGGGGGTCTCTCCCCGCATTCCCGAAATAAAGGTTATTTATATTTTATACTTCTTATCTTTGCAGCCACTGCCGGCCACTTCTTCCCCACTCCACTCCTTCCCACTCCTTCCCACTCCTTCCCCACTCCTTCTCCCTCTTCCTCCCCTCCTCAGACCTAACAGATGGCGCGCCCCCCTCACCCGGCCCCGCGCCGCTGGGCCCGCACCCAGCGGGCCGTGCCCCTGACTGCGCAGCCACCCTCGCCTGCTGCCACGTCCCCGGCCATGGCGCCCCCGTCCCACGCGGCCCGTGAGCCTTTGGAGCAGAGCCCACTCAGCTTCAGGCTGTGCATCTCCCGCCGCCGCCACCCCGCCCCTCTGCGGTGCTGGACGCGAGCTGCAGCTGCCATCCGTCCGTGATGCCAGGCATCACTTCTGGCCAGCACTGCGGGCCTCCAAGCCCCACCCCCTTACATGGTGGCAGCTCCCTGCACCGTTTTATCGCATCATGGTAAGCGTCTGGGTGGAACCTCAGCCTGCCCCGCCTACTGTGTCCCGGTGTTTGCCCTGCCAGCCCTACGTGTTCCATGTCGGCCCGCCCCTGCCTGCTGAGTGGTGGTGCTCATCCCACCCCAGGCACAGCTCTGCTCTCTTCCTACAGGTGCTATCTCAGCGTCTCAAGCTGCCTTGGACACTGTGCGTTTCCAAAGTCTCGCGGCCCCGCTCAAACTTTTTTTTTACAATTCAGTTCCACTCAAGAGAGGCTATTTTTTTTCTTACAATTTTTCTACCATTTATTCAATATTACTGGCCACCTGATAATTTTACCAGCCTGCCTGCCTTATAATCTTAAATGCCAATATTAAGCTCCTACATACTTACTTAATTCTACAGATAATTTTTACTATAGTCCAGATCTCAAACAACAAGGCAAAACTTGACCTTCAAGCTCCACAGAGACCTTGCTATGGTTGTTCATATTTTAAATAACACTTACAATTCTGAGACAGACAAATCTACACAAGGTAAAGCTACCTGCCCCCCTGCCATGGGTCACACTCAAATTCATCAGAAGACATCAGACAAAATCCCCCATCCTGACATTCTTTGAGACCTTACCCCAGGGCTGTTTAGGCTATCCTGGCCACCAGAGAGTGGCCTGGCCATCCTACCTTGTAGCCCTCACAGGTCACTGCCAAAAGACCTTATTCCAGGGCTGTTAGGCTATCCTGACCACCAGAGAGTGGCCTGGCCATTCTAACTGGTAACTCTCACAGGTCATAGGGGCCAACCGCCTTGGTAGATATCTGTCTCAGAATCCAAATCACATTAAAACTCTCAAGGTAAGACATTCTCTATATTCGGGGACATAAGAGACCACATATACAGAGTTCTTACTGAGTTTTTAGGCTAATAAATCCTCAATGTCTCATGGAGTATTAAAGGTCAAACTATGCCAGTTACAAACAGGGCCTATTTTTGTGCAGGTCCCAGTCCTAAATCTTAAAATGCTTTTATTCCCTTTTAAACTGCCATCCTGGTTTCACATCACTCAGGCCCTAGATCTAACCATCCTTTTGATACTCATCTCTGCCTTACGACTCACAGGTTGTCATGTTTTGTTGTCCAGTTTGATTCTTAATTTCTTACATTCTATTAATGATCATTTCTATAGTAGGACTCTCTAACAGGATTGCCTACAGACTCCAATGTCATATATACCAGAGACAAGCCTTACCTACCTACCTTTTAGCTTTTATGCTTTCATATGGGGGAGTAAGCACCTCTCATAACTTCACTCCTCCTAATCCCACATTTAATTTTTCAGAATTCTGCCTTGCCACCTCAACGTCATCCTGATAGAATAACAGGTCTAAATCAAAGACACCTTTCCCTCTACCTCACTTGCGTCCATAAATATGACAGTGCCATGTCTCCTCATAACATCTTGTCTCTTTGTTTTTTTCAGTCTAACGTACATGCATTCACCAGTGAAGTTGTCCTGGCTAAAACTCCTGGACCAGCTTCTACCTAGACATCAACTGTCATCCCATCGACTCCCCTAGACCCCAATACAGCGCCCTCAGCCAGCAGGAAGTAGTTACAGAGAGAAATCTTCGCCCCTTTTCCTAATAATCATAAGATGGGATATGAAAGGGTTGCTGGCCCAGACTGGACACTTTAGCCAGGAGAAGCCTCAGCCAGAATTAAAGAACTCCTGCCTCCCCCGCCCCTAGAGATTTACCTGTAACCCTATACCCCTGCGCTTAGTAACCTACCTCTGGCACCAAATGTGTGCCAATGGGCTACCTGTACATCCCTAATACCCCCTAGGTTCCACCCCAGACCGAGGCTACTTATGTGCCTTACTCCACATGTTCCAGAGAGTGTTCCAGGGAGAGTTCTCCGGCCCCGGGGTGGAGATGCTGCACCCTGGGGGCCAGGGGTGTCTCTCCCCGCATTCCCGAAATAAAGGTTACTTATATTTTATACTTCTTATCTTTGCAGCCACCACCGGCCACTCCTTCCCCACTCCACTCCTTCTCACTCCTTCCCACTCCTTCCCCACTCCTTCTCCCTCTTCCTCCCCTCCTCAGACCTAACAATAGGTATCACAGTGTATTTTGTTATCTTTATAATAGTTGTTCTTTCAATCACGTATATCAAAATGAGATGAAATACAGAACATTATAGAACTTATCAAACCAGAATATTGAATAGAACAGTACCATTAATCAGAATAGAGCAAAACAGTAATAAAAATATTTGTCTTCAAAGAGATGGTAGAAGGAAGTCCCCCTTATTTGCTATGGTCAACCTCCCAGGAGATGCTCAGATTTTTGGTTCCCATTTGCTAATGGGGGGGGGGGAGAGACAGGTGAAGGGGAAGAGGGGAAGTGGGATGTTTGACTCTAGGCTGTGCATCAGTAGATTCACTATTGCTTAGCAGGGAGGCAGGCTGGTTGTTTGGTTTCACAGTGTCCTAAATTTCAACATGGCGCAGATCTCAGTAGTTGCTGCTGGTTCTCCCCCTGGAAGGGCCGCAGTCTGCCAGACCCCCACCACTTACCAGGGAGGGGAGGTCAGAATATATTTATTGAGAGAAAGAAAGCTTCTGTCTGAGAGAGACAGAAGGGGTCCCGAGCGGATTGCCAGGGACTCTGTCTTTTCTAGGAACTTTTATAGTGATAGATGCACGGTGGGAACTCGCAAGGCAGAGGGGCATAAGGTGGGACAGAACTATTGTTAGCCAATAAGATTAATAGTTCAGATAAAATTGGTCACATTAGGGACAAATAGCAAAACCAGTCATGTAGAAAACAGGCATTCTTAGAGGGCAGTGACTCTTCCTTAGGGGGTGGGGTGGTGACTCCTGACTTCCTCAGGGTGATAGGGAACTAATTAGAATATCAGTTCTTAGGATATGGATGTATTTGTTTGATCTTTTGTCTTGAGGCCTGGCCCACAGCAGGAGGTGTCTGTCTCCCCAACAGGTGCAAGCTATCTGGACTTCAGCATTGGCTCCTTGGGGGACCTAGCCCTGTCTCACTGCCTATGGTATTTCTAACTAACTCAGCTGCCTGTAACAATATGATATGAATTCAAAAATCCTAGACAAGGAATCTGGGCAGCCAAATACCAATGGACAGGGTCAAAGAGAACAAATAGTTATGGGGTGCAGAGAGGAGAACTGCTGTACACTAGCAAAAAGAGCTTTGTTATGTTTGTGTTATGCCTAAATTATATGACCAAGTACCTGTAATGCTGCCATATTGTTCTGTACACATCATTTTTCTGGGTGACATAATCGATATTTTAATCAATGCTCCCCTCTGTAAAGAACTGTAAATCTCTGGGTATCTGACCTAATTGATATGTTAACAATTGCTGCCCTCTGTAAACAACGGATGTTATCTAAAATTGAGTGCTAAAATAAGTTGATAAAGGATTGTTAATTCCTGCAAGACTTCTCTGTGCTCTGCAAAGGGAAACAAAGGTCTTCCTCATTCCTTAGCAGATCAAGGATCTTTCATTTCCTGATCCACGGCCATAATTCCTTACTTCGTAAATCGTGCTTTCTACAAAAAGTCTGGAAAGTTTTGAGGGAGACACACAACTTTTGTAAACTCCAACTGCACTGTGTTGCTGGGCCCAGGATAAAATAAATCAGTGCAGCTTTTTAAAAAACATGTCTTGCCCCATTTTTGGACTCGAGGTTGGGGATGTAAGGGGCTTATTTTTGGACTACAAGAGGAACCAAACCTGCTGGGAACGTGGCATTCTGAAGGCCCATTGCCCAGGGTCAGAACCAGATTCTCAGAATGTGAATAGGTAGACATGACAGAGTTAGGGGAATTTTACCTTCCAGTTCCTGGTACAGGGAGGCAAGACAATTCATGACAGCATAAGAAAACCCAGATTCCAGTTCAGTATTTCTCTGGGCCAGATGGTTTTGTCTTCCTCTCCACACCCGATCCTTTTTTCCCTCCCACCCACCTTCCTAATCAGTGTCTCCACTGCCCTAGTTTAGTTTATTGATACTTTTCCCAACTCTTCTTTCTTCATAGCACTCCTCTGCCACTGCAGAGCACCATATGTTTTGTCCATGTTTCTTAATCATGACCAAAGTCTGTTTTCTTTGTTCCTAAAAACTTTATCCAATATACCACCTGAAACAGTGCCCACTCATCTGGCAGAGCCTTGTGCATATTTTCTCAGTAGCATTTTCAGATTTCTTCCCCTTTTGAGAAGAGTTAATTATCTTCTCTCTATGTCTAAGATACCTCCTACATAGAAATTTTATAAAGCTTTTATGGCTCTCTTTTTCCTAGGATAAAGATAAAACCAGACTGTGGCTTGTAAGTTCCTGCATAGGCCCCATCCTACCTTGCCAGTCTTATATCCAAGTTCTTCCCCTTATTCCTCGAGCTTGACAGAGCTTCCCAGAAAACTCTTTCTCTTCTCTTTGTCTGATTGATCCCTAGAGTTCTTGAAGGTCTCAGCCAGTCCTTCTCTGGGCTCTATGATTAAATCAAATCCTCTGTTGTGGGCTCTCATCGCTCCCTGGGGCTCATCTCAGTCTAGAACAGAGGTCATTCTGCAGTTGTTTGTGTGATTATTTGCGTGGCTGTCTTCCTCACAGATGGTAATTTGCCAAAAGTTAAGGAAAGTTTTGTGGTCCTGGTGGCCTATATTTCCAGGTGTTCAGCTCAGAGTAGGTACTGAGCACACAGTGGTCAAACAATTGAATCAATAATATATTTGTTTGTTTTGGCCTTTTTCTCTCATTCCAGCTGGGAAGTTCCTGGGAGGCAGGGCTGTAACCTAGTCCTTTAGCCTGGCAGTAGGTATTTGTTAATGTGACTCAAATGACATTTTATTCCATTTCAGTGTCATAGACCGTCAAAGAACTTTGACTTCAAAGGTGGCAAGATAAGAATATATCTGTGAAAAGAATATGTCTTCATGGAAGTTGTGTACTACATACATTTTTTCCTGGTCATCCCATAGCCTCTAGTATGCCTCTTATGGTGCTCTAATTCTGTCCCTGACACATCAGTTACCCAAGTGGCATCCTTAGCTAGTGACTTTTCTTTTTGTCTTAACATTTAGAATTCAGTCTTTCCCTCCTGATAATTTTATCACAATTACATTTGTGCACCTCCTACTCCTCCACCCCAAGGCTTCTGCTGCTGCACCACAGGGACCATTATTTGCTTTCCTAATTCTGCCAACTTAACACCTCTCACATCCACCCACATAGATTCCCTTCAAGAAATAAAATGACACTATGAAGAAAGTACAAAGAAAAAAGAGGTTATGTTCCTCCACTTGAAGCAAAAGAACTCTGAAGGCAGATGTAGGAGGAGCAGTTACTTTTTAAAGGGGGAGAGGGGCAACTTCTGCTGTTCTTTTTGTTTTAGTGCAACAGAGGAAAATAACAGATGCAATCAGACAGTCTTCTGCAGCAGTGGATTATTCTCTGACCTCAGGGTCCTCAGGAGAGAATGAACCTACATCAGCCTTCAAACCAGTGCCAGGCCCTCCAGGGCCCCTGAGGCTGCTGCAGGAGGTGACAGGTGGCTTCCTGAGCCCTCCAGGCTCCATCTGGGTTTCCAGAAAAGCAGCTCTGATGGAGTGTGTTTGATGGCTGCCACTCTTCTCTGCTTAGTTCAGCATTTGCCACACAGACAGAGACATTTGTTGAATGAATGACATCAGCTTACAGATGAGAATTTCTTCTAAGATTTTACGCGGCAAGGAAAAAAGACTTCATTGACTAAAAAGAGTGTAAAAACCACTGGACTAAATGCTGCATCTTGTGTTCTAAAAACAATTGTATGAAATTTAGGAGGCCAATGATGGATGAAAATAAGTCATATTTTGCCTTTGGCAAAAAATGCCCTAGATCATCATGCAAGATATTTTTTCATTTCAAAACCATAACTAATAAAATATGCATTAAAAATCTTGAAGAAAATTAACTGAGCACTTAGACCAGGACTGCAGTGCACAACCTACTGTCCTACTTTGGCCTCCAATTCCTTGACCCTGCCCTCCCCAGGAGGTTTCAGGAACCATAGAAAAGCAGGTCTCAAAACCAGGGTCACTATCCTAAGTCTTGAACCACTCTCCTCTTTCTCTTCCTCCAGCTCCTCCCCTTTCTTTTCCTCTTCCTCCTTCTTCTCTTCTTTTTCTACGTCTCCTTCTCCTCCTTCTCTTTCTTTAATAAATTGCTATACACTGTGACTTCCAAGCCTCTGGTTCTCATCAGGGCAGCATTAGTGTCAGATCAGGAATCTCAGGCTGTGGAAGAAGGAGGAATGGAATCAGTGTCCCTTTTCCCTGGGTCTCCCCTGTGCTTATTATCCCAGCAACAGGATCCACTCTTCTTTGGAAGTTTGTCCTGCCTCATTCCATGTGGTGCTGGGTGCCATAAGCACAGTTCCTGTTCTTCCACCCGACCCCACCATGGGAGGACAAATGGCTCAGACATACCAATTTACTGTGATCCATTCCCTTGGAAACAAAGACAAGCTCGTGATCTGGGCATAGGACCAGTCAGGGTCATGGAGTAACACCTGGAGGCCTGCTGGATGTCTACACCTGGGAGGTTGGGCTCAGGTTCCCTTTCCACCACACTGTGGGAGGCCATGTACTACAAGACAATGCCAGCAACACTCAGAGTGAAGAAGAGCTGAGAGGCAGAGAGCTGAGGACCTTGTGCTACTCCAGGCCCTGCTGTGGCTTTCTGTACCCAAAGTACTAAGCTAGCTTGCCTTTGTGTTTAAGCCCATTTGCATCGATTGTTGTCACTTGCAAGCAACAGGAATTGACCAACAGAGAAACTGATACCTAGAAGCTGAATGCTGTTGGTTACAGACCCTACTAGTGCTGAATTGTATGAGCTGAAGTAAAACATTATATCTATATCTATCTATCTATCTATCTATCTATCTATCTATGAGTGATATCTACTTATAGAGTCTTTACCCTAAAAGAGATGGACAAGTTAGCAAGTTGGTGGGTCCAAAGCAGAGAAAAAATAGCATATATATATATATATATATATATATATATATATATATCATGGTTATATATAACCATGGCAAAATTGTGTATTTGTGGAATTGCAAATGTCAAAGTATCTATCCCATTCTCAACTCAGTATACACACAGGAGCTTATATAGTACCAGAGAAAGGCCAGAGAATACGGGAGTGCCTCCCGAACCCTTCCTGCATGTGTCACTCTGCTGAATAATGGTAATAAACTCCCCTGTACAAAGATCCTCCCCAGGCCAGCAGCCAGGGCAAGACCAGGGACAGATTAGCTCTGCTTTGCCACCTTAGTGTATGGCCGTGTGCAGGCCTGAAACAGTGACCAAGACGGCAGTGTAAATCGGAGGCCAGGAGCGTTGGCCGAGGACCAAGGCTTGTTGCTAAGAGACAGAAACTTGAAAGTCAGGATTCAGACTTACAAATTGTGACTGGCCAAGGTTTCTGGCATTGATTCCAAGCTAATGGAGTTTTCCCAGAACTGATCCATTAAAAATTTACTAGCGTTTTAAGGAGTTATGTGGTCTCAGAAACCCCGCATGTAGAAAGGAATTTATGCTGACTCAACCCCTAAGGCAGCTCCCAGGCCAGGCCTGAGAACTCGGCTTCAGGCTCCAGGCTGCTAAAGAGACGTTGTGCACCCCTACAATCATCTCACAGGGAGTCCTCTGACCTAGTGAGAGCCTCCATGTAGCAGGGCTGGGGATGCGATTGGTCTTAAATCACACACGCTTAAGATTCTGTCCAGTAAGATATAGCATATGGCATTCATATTCTTTTCTCATCTTTGGTTACCAGGTGACAGTTTCCATGGTTGTCATTCTGTGATCCTCTATTATTTTATATTTGGTGCATGCAGGGTGCTTAGCTTCGTCAGTCCTCAGTGCGAAAAAACCATATCTGGACCAAGTCAGGGTGATGCATAGGCTTCACACACGCCAAGCTGAGATATGATTTCCAGTTGTCTCTTTTTAGGAGGAAGCTGATCAAATCCTCAGGTGGAGACATTTTCAAAATTATACATATTAGGTAAACATGCATCCTGAAAAATTAAAGGGTGGGCTTCAGTGAGTCTCTTGCTTTCCTCAGCCCAAGAGATCTCCTCTCTTTTTTTTTAAAAGTGATAACACTCACCTTTTTCTTCATGGAAGTGTCCCATCTCATTTCATGGTGTACTTAGAGGGGCTAGTGGTTACAATATTCTCTTGCCCTGCAATGGACAGTCACTGCTACCCTCCTTCCAGAAACTGTGATCCTTCTGAGGATTGGGCTAATCAGAGTCCTTTCCTGAAATATTATAAGGGGTCACAGAGAAATGAATCTGCCTTTTCCATTGAGGTTTTAGTACTGGAATGTTCTAGGACTAGAGTTAGAGTGGCCACTAAGAGGAGAGAAATATCTGTGAAAAAAAATGGATTTGCTTGGGCCAGGGATACAGTTCAATGGCCTGGCAAGCATGAGGTCTAGAGTTCAGTTCCTACCCTCCCCACCAAAATAAAGAAAATGGATTTACTTATATAATCAGAGGCAGGGCTGGAGGTTTAGCTCACTGGCACAAGTGCCTGCTTGCAGGCGTGAGATCGTGAGTTCAACCCCCAGTACAAACAGAGAGAGAGAGAGAGAGAGAGAGAGAGAGAGAGAGAGAGAGAGAGGAGAGAGAGAGAGAGAATCAGAGGGAAAAGTTAGAGGGGAAAAAAGACAAATATTGTACCAAGGGATAGACAGATCAAAACTTAAAGACTGTACTTATGCCCTAGTCATTTATGAAAATCAAAGCAAAATAAAACACATATACACAAACCTCCAAAACTCTACTACCAACATGCTGGTAACAGAAGCCAGCAATTTCCCAATTCTTTCATGCTAGTTTGAATTGTACTTTCATTGCTTGCAACTGACAGGATCCTAACAGGATTGGTCACCAGGCATATGAAGCTGGCAACCCTTTTCTGAAAGTGTTCTGAAAAGTTTTCATAGTTCTCGTCATGCCAAGAACACCCATGTCACACCTCCAATGTCAGGTCATACTGAGTACTGCAGGCATGCAAATGACTTGGGTTGATCTGGGCCAACTCTAGGAAGGACTCTTCTGAGCTGTCCATGATGAGCCGGTGTGGTCTGCCGAGGCCCTCAGTTTAGACCATCAGCTGAACTACATGTATGACCAGGGTCTTATGGGTACCTTCTGAAACTCACAATAAGCTCTGGCAAGGAGGACAAGACCTTCTCTTTAGTAACTCATCTACTTCAGTCCACTAAACAAAAGAAAAAGCTGTTAGTGTCCTAAAGTAGCCAGCAACTTTATGTCTAGAACTGTACCAGGGAACCCTAGGCCTAATCATAAGAGAGATATGGGCAAATTGGCAAGGGACGGCTCTGCTTTCCTTTACGGCTCATCACAGCTTACTGCATGGCATCTTCTAGGCCTCTGATCTTCCATGAGAGACACAGGATTGGCAAATGCTTGGGGTCCCAGTGTTTTCTTAATCAAGACAGGTGATAAACTTGCTTCAGCACTGGACAGAGATACTGACCAGACTCCGAGGCTGTGCTAAGACTCAGGAACAATGGGACCATAAGTTTTCTCTATGAGCAGGGCCCTTGGCTTCCCTAAGTACTCCTCCGTAGGAGGATCCGTCCTGCAGTTCTTTTGGGCAATTTGCTGTAGGAATGCTGTGGAGCATAAGGTAGCAGTACTCTGCAATCTTCAAACCAAATCTCGGTATTCTAAGTAGGGCTCTCTTGAAATGGTGACCTTTGCAAACATTTCTCTGGAGGTACCATTCATAATTCTCCACTGCTTACTCTTTTCTAATCAATTTCCTTGAAGTTCTGACCTGTTGACTATGTCTTTTTCTTCCCTTAGGTGCAGCACTCTGGTGGTTCATCTTGGTCAACTTGATTTGAGGGACACCTAGAAAACTGATAAAGCCCACTGCTGGGCATGTCTGTGAAGGTGTTTCCAGAGACAGATGAGGAGGGAAGAGCCACCCTGCATGTCACACCATCCCGTAGGCTGCGGCTCCGGATAGAACCAAAGTAGAGGAAGAGAGAGGCATGTGTGTGAGTATGGGCTCAACTCTTACCGAGTGGGTGCAGCTTTTGCCGCAACCATTTCATGTGGACATCAGAGTCCACATTCTTCAGTTTTTGAAAGAGGACGTGTGCCAGCAACTCCTTAAGGAGCACCCACACCTTAACACTGGACTGGGGCTGCAACATCAGTCCTTCTTGTTCTGAGGCTCTCAGCTTCTTGGAGTGACTGCAGGGGACTAGTGAACTGCTGATTGTGTGAGCCAATCTAACTAATCCCTTTTGTAATGATACACACTTACACTGGTTTTGTTTCCCTGGATAACTCTGTCTATAGTAGGCAGGAAGTTGAGGCTAGGGTGAGAGTAATGCCCTTATAGGAACTGAAATAAGAATCTGGCCACGTCAGAGTAGGTCCTTGTTGGGGAGAAAGCTCTGATGCCTTCTACCATATGACTCTTTCCTTCACCGGATCCTAGAGCATCATCTTCACATATTCACCATGAGGACCTGGAGGGCTTCTTGTAAGGAAAGCTTGTGAAGATGTGGGGGCCCTCTCTAAGACTGTGACCCACAGGAGTTTATCATCTTTATGCTACCCCACGCTCAGCCTCCAATAAATCAAAATGATCATTTTAAGTGTTCTTATCAGTCGATGGCTCCACAAGCTTCTGTTCCAGGAAAGCAGATCTTGACTGAGTCTCTGAGTGCCTCAGCTCTCCAGATTTCAGGGTGTCAGTGTGTCCTGCAACCTTGGTTCCCTGGCAGGTCCAAGAAAAGTCAATGATTTTTCTAGTTTTCTCTTGTCACAGAAATGGTAACGATGCTTTTCAAGTTCTTTATATATAGATGAGGCTGGAAGTGACAAGTGAATTTCTAGTTGCCAGTTCCTTCTCAGTTCTCCCACCTTAGCACCCTCCTACCTACAGCAAGAAGGAAAGGCAAGCGATCAGCACTTCCACGCCTTTACTAAGGACTCCCTGCGTCCCTAGGAGCCATGTACTTATTCAAGGCAGTCAAACGTTGCTTCTCAGCTCAACACTCTGTCTTCACTGACCATAAACCAAGGACTATCAATCTCTTAGATTCCTTTCAACACTTGTCAAGCTCTATCACTTATTAATGAATCAAAACATCTTCTACTGCAGCGCCAGTTCTGCCTGGTAGTAATTTACCCACAAATCACTCCTTTCAGCCCCCTTTCACTACAGTCTTCACTTGATACATATCTATCATTTTTGTATTGTGTAGTTTTGGATCTATAAAGGAGGAGAGTGGCATAGGTCACAGTGAGGCCGAATAAGTTGAGTATTTTCACTTTATGATTACTCAGCAAGTTATAAGTGACCCGAGGGCATCTAAAAGACATCTGATGCCTGAAATGTCTTGAAATGGTTTGCACTGCCAATCACACTCCGGGGGATATAGATTCAGCCCTTAGACCAATGCAGGTGTCCAGTCATGACACAGTCAAGTGCCTTACAGGATGTGCAGTTCTGAAAGAAGAGGGAACCTATTGCTGACACAATGATATAAAGAGAGGGTGACATCAAACTGCACACTTTTGTGGGTGAAATGCGATGGCTTTCAACGCTAGGAAACTGTCAGGCCCAGGGCGGTGCCTGCCCGACATGGTGCAGGGCCCTAGAGCGACAGCACATCCCTTCAACACTGACTTCCGCACTCTTCTTTCAAGCTGAGCTGAACTTCCTGCTCTTCTCACTTACCAGCATCTCCCAATCAGCTGTCACTACGTCATTCTGCCCGCCCCTTCAAACTCCACCCCTCCTGTCAAACCTAATAAATGCCCAAGGGCTTCTTCCTCTGTCTCGAAGGGATCTTGAACTCTTCTGCAGTTCTCCCATGTGTAAAATAAAGATCTTTTTTTCCTTTTTCTGCTTTTGTTGTCCTACTGTGCCATAACCCCTAACAAATGTGCGCAATCTTTGTTTTTGTCTGTCATTTAACGCCGTGGTTGAAGTAAAACTCTTTCAATAGATTTGATTTGGGTGTGATCCTGTCTGTCAGTAGGTAAAATGCCCTTGTGTTCTGGAGACTGTATTTTTTTAACTTCCCTGATTGTTGACAAAATGTGAAAATAAGTTGAGAAGAAAACTTACTTTATATTTTAAGCCCCAAGTGTCAGATCACCTCTTTCAGTATAGAGTTAATTATAAACATTTTCCAAGAATTTTTGTGTACCATATATGCTATGTAAGATGAAGCTAGAAATGCCAAACTGCCTGAGAAGTTTCACATTATTTCATGCTAGTACATTTCCCATAGAGGAGAAAAAATATTCAAAGTACTTCTCAAGTCTCTTTATTTGCCTCAAAGCAAAAAGTTGGGTTACCCTCATGGTGATTACAATCTGAACTAACACACAGCTAACACAGTGAACGTTCTGGCTTGCTATATAGGGAGTAGTTATATCCCAAGGTAGGATAGAAGAGTTAACAGCTATCTTCCTTTGATCTCAAAATAGAATCTGACTAAAACTTATTTGGTCTTACTGAAGCCCCTGGAAAAACTGGAGTTGTAAATGTGTTTTATTAGTAAATCATGTTTTCTCAGTAAGGCTCCATAGTTGTGCCAATATCTTACCATTGAACCTTTGGCCTACCTAGTTAGCAGCTTGCCCTTCCACGAGACCCTGGAATATGATATGGGTTCAAGAATTAGTAAGAATGATGACCTAGATTGAGTTTAAGAGCTTTTTTTTTTTTCATAAGTTTGGTTTTAAAAATCCAAACATGGAAAAGGTGCAAGTGATTGGCTTTGATGTACCATTCTGTCATGTTGATCAGAGAAATATGTCTGCGGTTGGCTATGCTGATCATGCTGATAAGGTGAGATGCCTGCTGGACCAGAGAAGTGCAGAGTCTGCTTTTCACACACAGCCAGGCTGTCACCCAGAAACCCCTTCATCTACTACAGGAAGCAATGATTCTTGAAACCAGGATTAATTCTACAATTCTAGACTCTAAGCTTTGAAAAGCTTTCTGTCTCAGCATTCTTTCCCCCTGGTCTATTTGGTCCCGTGTTTTTGTTAATTCTGTGCCTTTCATTGTAGAGTCTTGAGTTTCTCATTGTGGAGGGAGGAGCTGGGCATAATGAAATAAAAAACAAGCTTATTTATTTGTTGGATCTATTCTGAACAAGTAAGATGTGCCCAGTGTCATAACTCTGCAGGTTCTTGTCCCTTTGAGTCCTTTTACTTTGCCGTTTATTACATGTGGGTTTTGCTCTTGGCTCACACATCACAGCAGGTCCTTACGCTGGTCAGGAAGATGTTCATGCCCGTACCTGAAAGGATCTCTGTAAGGTGCAGTTTCCTCGGCATGGAGTTTTGATGGATGAGTTGGTGTCATGACTTAGAACGAAAGTGCCAATGGCAATTTTCAAACCAGGAAACTTCATTTTATTCCCCTGTTAGGTTTCAGACTGTTTTCTCTGTTACTGTTACTAGCAGTGGCATTTGGCTTTTCTTTTTTCCTGCAGGGCTGTTTACAAGAAGCAGCAGGCAGGGAGTTAGTCATACCATGAACAGAGGATGGCAGCGCAGTGCTCAGAGCAGATGCCGGCCCCCTGACTAGCGAAATGACTCATATTTTCTCAGAGGACATGCTTCAAACGTGTGCTCCAGAGCATGTGAAGCCAAGAACGTGCTGAGGAACTTCCCAGGTTCCTGTTCTATGGGTGAAAGTAACCTCTGTATTCATACGATGTCCGGGATCTGTAAGGGTAATACTCACTGTTGGCTAAGTGCTTACCTTGCTCAGGTTCCTGCTCAAGGGCTTTCACGTATCATTTTAAAACTACGACTGTCTCAGTTACGTAGTATTTTCCTCATTTTATGGGTTGAGAAACTAAGGTGTTGAGAATAAACTTACTAAGGGTCTGTAGCCTGGATTCTAAATACCAAAGCTCTTCATTTCTGTTCTGCATTGAAGAAGCTCAGCTGGAGGCAGGAGAGGGTAACTCTCCAGTGGCGCGAGGGACTCCAGTTCTGTGTCTCTCCACACCACCGTAGCCCATTGCTTCTCTTCTGGTGATTGTCTCCAGGTGCAAAATAGCTGCTGGGTCTCCAGCGGTGACATCCACACTGCAGTTGAGAAGAAGGCAGAAGGCAGAGGGACCAAACAGCCACTTTCCTCATGTCTCAGGCCACAACTTAGTCGCTTAGCCACTGGAGGAAGAGGCTAAGCAGCAGTCTTTTATTCTTGATGGTAGTGTGCCCAGGTGAAAATTTGTGGTATTTTATAAAGGAGAATTAGGAGAGTGGGTAGCTAGAAGGGTATGAAACTGGCATTCTCGACTGGGTTTGAACCTGGATTGTCTGAGTCCACAGGCACTCTCACTCATTTATGAGGCTCATTCTTGGCATTGTGCTTGCTTATTTACTTATTTGGGGCTGGGGATTGAACCCGAGGCCTCTTTCTTGCTAAGCAAGCTTTTTACCCCTGAGCTATGCCTCGACCCAGCCCAAGTGTCTATCCTGGCATTTCCTCCAGCAAGTGGTCTTTTTTGCTTTCAGTGTCTGACATAATACTGGTCATTGTCCTCAAGAGATTAAGGGCTTTGATAAAGGCTAACTTTTGGCAGAATAAGAGTGCTAGTGAATAGTGAGGGAAGGTGAGAGGAGGGCTAGGATAAAGAGAAGGTGTGGACCTAACAACACAGTTCAACCGCAGGCCTGGAAAGATCTGTCTGGCTCTTTCTTTGCAGAAAAAAGCCTTAAAATCTCAGGCACCCTGGACTGCAAATGTATATGGTGCTATCACTTTTCTGCCTTCATTATATTAATCATTTCCTTAAATAAACTAATGCTTAAAAGAAAATATAAAATGAAGAAATTTCACAAAACTCATGCTGGTAATGGTAATGAAAATTCTATCAGCAAAAGCACATTTGATTAATCATATACATGCATGATTTTTCTCTTATGCCATCTGTTTAGAAGATGAAAAATATTCTGCTGGTAGTTTGGCAGAAAGTATATTTATAGAAAGACTTTATTTATAGTCTGCCAGTGGATTCTAAGCCTGCCATGACATAGCTTTCAGAAGTAGGTAGGCTGAAATGTTCAAATATTAATGCCAACAACATTCTTATCATTAAAACATGAAAGTTAAAATGTTTTTACACTCAGTTCATATTTTGGAGTCTGTGGCTGCAGCATAAACAATCTATTTGGAACTCAACTTAAATATATTAGAACAGAATTTGATGTCCTTGGTTCATCTCTGTGATTGATGGTATCTAAATGATTCTGTTTAGCCAGTTTTATTTTCTCGCTATTCAGCACTAAAGAAAACAAGGCTTTGCTCAGAGAACATTTCCACAGAATTGAATACATGTAATCACTGATTTTTAGTGTTGAAGAGATCACATTACAGGAATTCTACAATAACAAGCAAAATTCTACGAGGCGGAATCGAGATCTTGGGTCTTTGCTATCCACACATTAGAAGCAGAGAGATGATTAAACAACAACACTAGCTCCTTTTAAAAAAGAATTCAGTCCCTTGTCCATTGTCAGCATCCTTATCCATGCACATATTAGTGAGTTAAAGTTTTCACTGCCCTCGATTATATTTTATCCTTGGGGATGCCTGTGTAAGCTATCATACCACTTGAGGCAAAAGAAAACTCAGTGGTTTTTATGGGTGGTTTTGTGGGTTTTATGAGAAGCAGATGAAGCAGTTTGACTCTGGAAGTATTCTGGAAAGTGGCTGTCCTGCTGTTCTTGGCTGTCTCAAGAATCACCCATACATAGCAGAAATATCTCCTAAGGATACTTTGTATGGTCTGCCAGTGTGAAATCTTGCTATGTGGTCCATAAGATGAGTCAGATCTGTAGTAAATAAAAACATATTGTGAGGTAAGAGGTCAGGTCTAGAAAAACTGAACACTGCACGTTTTTGATAAAGTTGGATCTCTTCTAATCTTTCCAGGAATAACTCTAGTGAGCAAAGATACATGTACAACTAGCAACATGAGAAAAATAAGCTTTGCATTGTGTCCAAACTCAACCAGTCAGAACCTCCAGGAGACAGGCTGCTGTACTTAAAAGAAAATAATATCCTATTCGTAGAAAGTCTCTTCTTTTAGAACCCAGAATCACATTAACAAAATAATTGCACGGGATGAGTAACGTGTGCGGTTCTCCGGGTGTTGGAAGGGATGGTGGGAAAGGACATTTGGATCCATAGAGAGGAGGTTCCTCCTCCAGGGCCTGTGAGGAGAGAGCCACAGGTTAATACAGTGACACGCGGGTGCAGAGCTCACCTGGAAATGTCAGGCTCTGCGGAGCTTTCTCAGAAGCAGAGGCCTGAGCCTGGGTCGAGACAGGTGGACCGGAAAGGGGGCAGGTGTGGGAAACATTCTGACCCCTGTGTCTGCTTTGAACTTAAAGGGACATGTGCTGTGTCTGTGCAGACGTCACAAGGTCCTTCCTGGACAGTAAACCACCCTGTCTGAGTACTGTGTGGCTGAGGGCAGCTCAGACGCGAGCTTGGTCCTCCGTTTCATCTCCTGACACATTTGTAAGAACCAGAGAGGAAGGAGGACGTCACCAACATTAGTGACTACCATTGAGCACAGTCCTATCACAGACCAGGGCTGAGCACATCACAGCTGTCATCTCTGCGAATCTACAGGGCTACTTTGCAAGGGGGATTTTAGGGAGATTTTATTACTTGTCTTACATAAAATAATTCTCTAAACCTTTATTCCTGAAATCAGAATTAGGCAGAAAATTGGACTGAGTTCAGAGAAGTGTAAGACAAGTGATTAGGAACTCGGCAGGAGAGAAAAACAAGGAAAGGGCAAAGTTACTGAGTGTGCACGGCTAGATGAAGGCCGAGTCCAAAGGACACAGTGTGGAGCTCTCTGAGAGCATGTCCTGCAGGAGCTGAACAGGAAACACATCTGGGCGACAGTGTGGAGTTAATCACCAAAAATGACTCTTAACTGAAACCCAGAGGCGCTGCTTTATCACAAAGGGCTCATCTTGGAAAGCACATTGTAGATGAAAGGTAGACGCAAAGCAAACCAGACTTGTAAATACTGCAGTACGTGTGTTAGGGCTGAGACAAAAAGCACAAACCTTGCTGGCCACATTCCGGGGTAGCACCGGACTGTCCTCTGAATCCCACAGAATTCCTGTAAAGCGCGGGTTAACCTTCTCTTCTGTTTTCCTTCATCTTTTCTTTCTGCCTCCAGAGGGCGCCAACACCCCATCCCTGGGACGCGCGAGTCCCACACTGCTGAGGACCTCTGACTAGGGAAAAAACCTGGTTATAGACCAGTAAACCAGGAAGGAGACTTCCTACTTTAGTTCCAAATATCAAAAAACAAACAAACAAACAAAAAACAAGTTGTATTTCCTTTAAGCCCAGCCTGATCATTTAAACAAAAACAGTCTGGGAGAGGAAAACTGGGGGACAGCTCTCAGGGTCCCTAAATGAGAGAGCCAGCGTGCAGCTGAATTCCAGCCCTTATCCTCCACCGTGCCTTCCCGCACACAGGGTGTGTTGCTTAAGTCTTGGTGTGAGATTGAAAAGAGACTTTAGTTTGTATGTGGGCCTGGTACACAAACAGGAAAACGCACATTAGCGACAAGCAGTCTTTGTGAAATCCAGGCAGCAGACTGCCCACAGTGTGCCAAAGAAAGCTTAGCTCTCCTCTTCTGAACACACAGACTTTTGCTTTGGGTGAGCAATATTACATACAAAAGGGAATTTCGACGCTGGACTTTCAGCAATTGTTTCATTTCTCCTAATCCTTATCATTAAATTTTTGTCTGGGTGGTAAAATCCATAAAAACCATGAGTATCATATTTCCTGTGTTTGTTCTGAGTGATAGAAAGCAACATTGTCTAGAATTTTTATCTTTTTGATTGTTTTTCAGGTTGTGAACTAATGATCATATGGTAGAAGTCATATTTATAATGGCTGTTTATATAGTTTACCGCTTTGACCAAATAAAATTTATAATAATTTAAATGTAACGTTGACTGATAAACATAATTGTTACTTTGTTCCAAAATTATTGGGCATAAAAAGGGAGCAGTTTTCATAATTAATGGTTTTAGCCGACAGAGCCAGATTTGGGAGTTTTATTCCTCATTCTGTGTTGACTCTGGTCATCAATATAAAGACATAACAAAGTCAGTTTTTTCTAGAATCCTATTCTCTATGATCTCCTCCTTTCTTTTGTGTCTTTCCTCTTTGTCTTCTTTCTTTCGCGTCATCATATCAGCTGTAGTCATCAATGTCAGCATAACCCCCTTTCCTGCGCCCTGTCCTACCTGACACTCATAGGTATCAGAAGAACAAAGCTTTGGACCTGGCCCCCAATGCTGGGGGCACCTTGACCTCATATCCTCTATCCTCTTGGGCCCTGGAATAAGGTTCTCAGGGCTTTGTCTGGTCCACCTGTATTTAATTCCTGGTGTGATGACCAGAATTAATTTCCTGGCATGTTTATAACAAATCATCACAAAGTGGGTGACTTAAAGCAATAGCAATCTATTCTCTCACACTTCTGGAGGCCAGAGGGAACCATATTCCCACAGAGACACTAAGGAGGATGCTCTCTTGCCTCTTGCCAGCTCCCAGTGGCTGCTGGCTGGCCTCATGGCTCCCATCTCTCCCTCTCCCTTCCGTGGCCTTGGGGCCATTCTGCCTCTGTGCCTGTGTGTCCAGACTTCCTTCTTCTCTAAGGAACTGGTCCTACTGGACTTCATGCCCACCCTAATGTAGTAAGTCTTCATGCTAACTTGAAGACATCAGCAAAGACTATTTCCAAATCAGGTCGCATTCAGCGGTTCTGGGTAGACAGGAACCTCCTCTTCCGGTTCCCACTTCTCTAGCCTGGTTTTCTTGCTGCCATGTTTTAATACCTGACACTGAGCTGGGCACGGGTGAGTGAATATTTGTTAAAAGAATTACACTCCAAAAGCATGTTTTGAAAGGAGCAGGAACAACTCTTGCAATAACTCCAAGATCTGAGATTATGGATTTCCTGAAAAGGGAGGTATAGAAAGAGAGGGGCCTAGGTCAGTGGTAAAGTCAGATTAAGGAAGGCATTTGGAGCCTCAGGCCAACAATCTGCAAGGAAAACAGTTGAGTTCAAGGCCTCAATGGTGCTGGAACAGGATTGCTGACCTGGAGCTATACACAGAGATGGTGGCAAGTTTGGCACAGGAGGCAGAGTGAGAAGGAGCTCTCAGGCCACCCACCCTGTTCAGATCAACTTCCGATTACCTGACATTTTCCATCAAGAAAAATCTATTCTGCCGGCTGGTGACTGCTGTTAATGGGGAGGAAAACATTTTAAAGCCCAGCTATGACTAAGAATTATGTGTGATAGAGTTTGGTAGAAGGAGACCTACTGATGGTGGTGCCTTTACTCTTTTTTCCTGAGAGAAAAGTATAAAGTGGGTTCTTGAGGAGAAACAGCACAACAGACCCTGACGGAAGGAAGGGAGAATTAAAGAGAGGACGCTGCCGGCTTTGAGGCTTTGGTGGGTCTGGCTTCTTATCTCTGTCTCTACAGGGACATGTACAGAAGTGTTTCATATTTGGAGCAGCAGGTTGACCTACATCTTAGCAGGTGTTTCCTGTGGAATGGGCTACACTGGTTATTATCACCAAAATGCTATGCCGAGTGGTAAAATTCGTGGCAGATCACAGATGTCACAAAATGACTGTCGTATTGATTTAGGGTGCTGCAAAGGGCTTGGAGGCCACATTCATCATGCTTAGTGCAGAAGTGGTGTGTGTCAGGTGACGAAAAGAAAATCCTACTAAGTCACTTTTTAAGGTCAGAGCAGAAATTTTACCTAACCAGATGCTCTGCGCAGGGCCTGAGGTAATGCTAGGGCTTGCCGAAGCTAACTTGCTTAGACTCAGGATGTTAGATCAAGATGAGCCTGAGAGTCACTCTCTTTCCCACCAAGAAGAAATGGAGGTCTCCAGGGAGGAAATGATTTGTCCAAAAGCAACGCAGATGACTCAGGGCAAAGTCCAGGTTTGGGCCCAAGTCTGCAGAGCCAGATGTTCCTGATCACACTGCCATGCAGCCAGACTCCTAGAAACACCCTGGCTCATCTCCACCATCCCTCAAAATTCCATAGTTATGGAGGCCTCTGGTCTTGTCAAGTCCAGGCAACATATCAAGCCAAAATACAATACAATACAATACAATAATGAATGTTTATTCATTCATTACATGCTTGTTGTGCTTTGATGCCGTGCCTGATGGTGTACACAGCAGAGAGCTATCATGTGAGCTCCTGAACCAAAGATGCACAGTACTCTGCTGAAGGCCTCAGTCTCAACTTTTGGTCAGGATTCCGGATTTTAACACTTTCTTATATACAGCTTCTGTGGTTCACCTATAAAATATCTCATGTTTTGTAGTGAGCAAGGCAAAGGCACAGTAGTGCGTCTTGGTGTGCACTGATACTGGTCATGAAGCTGAGGCTGGTATGACACCAAGGGGAATAAAGTAACTTATTGAACTTGGATCACTTGGTGATATGGGCAGGGAGGAGCCATGCTCTGCAAACCTTCCAGCCCCACTTTTACATTCATTTAGGGAAAGATACATGTTTGAACTAAAAGGTAGATGCTACAAACCATTGCCTCCACTTTCTATTCCTGCTTGGTCAGGTCTGAATTGTAAGCGTGTTTGATGGAGAACCAAGGACGTGGTCCAAGCACTGTCGCTGGCTTAACACGGTGGAGCTGAGTGCTGTGGGCTGTCTTGTCACTTCAGCTTCCATTGTCAGGAGTTCTTCTGTTGTGTGGCAAAATATCTCAGTCACTTGCAAGCTCTCAGTTCTACCGCCCCAGCTCTACCATGAAGTGCCGCGGGGTCTTCCTTACACTAGGCCACTGCTTCTGTGATTCTCTAATCTGCTGACACAGCTCCACATTCAGGGCATTGAGGTCACGTCACAGAGAACACAGTGCCCCTCCAACATCAAGTTTCATTCCTACTCTGATCTCTGTCATACCAGATACAAAGGATGTTTTCCTAAAGCATCAGTGTCATCATGACATGTTCTCTGCAGATGTGTTTTCAACGACACTAAAATCGGATTGCCTCTATGGTTGAGAACTTACTTATCCCAGCACTCAGAAGGCAAAGGCAGGAGGATCTTTGCGAGTTCAAGACCATCCTGGGCTACAAAGTGAGCTCAAGTTCAGCTAACTTAACGGCATAGCGAGATCTTGTCTCAAAAAAACCAAACCAAACCAAAACAAAACAAAACAAAAAAAAACAAAAAAAAAAAAAAACCAAAGAATTTACTCATCAAATTGGCTGGAAATTTGAATCATATCTTTCATTTTCAAGAATTATAATTTTCTATTCTTGCTTTTTGAATCTAAACATTGAACACTTTTCTTCTCAATGTTATTTTCTTGCAATCTCCTCAACATGCTCTTTCTTCCTATCCTATTGTCCATCCTCTAATTAACCTGTCAGGTGGCCACTGTGCCATGCACTAGTTTTATTAATGGATTTTCATTTTTGATTAAGTGACGTTTCCCCTAGTGCCCACCTCTTCCCCTTTGGACATAGTTTCATCTCTTCTCATCCTACCTGTTTTTAGAATCCATTGCAAGGATCAGTTTCTTCATGATGGCATTTACAGTCACTTAAGTAAATTATTTTATCCCTTATGGGCTCTCTCTATTACTTCCTGAGAATTATAAAATATAGGACCTGATCCTGTTCAGTGTGAAACTTCATTATACATTATTTTGTGTCATTTTCAGTTATTTTCATGAACATTTTACTCATAAAATAGAAGTCTTAACATCGCCCTTGAAGGACTGCCACATTAAAAGTAAACTGTGCAGATCTGTGTCTGGCAAGTAGTTGACCTGTGATGAGTTTCCTTTCCCTTTTTTCCCCTTGTCAGGAGATGAAGGTTATTGATAATACTGTGTTCTGCACAGCAGATATTAGAGTCAAGCACACAGTAGTTCTTAATCAGTACTTATTGATCTGAAGACTCTGACATCAAATGTGTCTATTTGTGTACTCTTGGTTCATCATATTATTAATGTCTTTTTTTTTTGGAAGTACAACAGTACAAGACAGAACAAAGCCAATTGAGACAATGTAGGGAAACTGTACAGAACTTCACAGCAGTTTAGCGGGATAACAGTAACAGGTACCGTAGTATATCTCCGTTATCCTCACAATAGTTGTCCATTCAATCAGGTGTAGCGAAATCAAACCAAATATGGAACATTATAAAACCAATTGAAAGAGAATATTGAATAGAGTAAAGCAATTAATCATAATGAAACAAAACAGTGAAAACAACCTTTGCCTTCAAACAGAAGATAGAAGGAAATCCCCCATATTTGCCATATTGCATACGATCATCCTCCCAAGAGATGCTCAGACCTCTGTCCCCAGTTGCTAACGCCCAGTGGCAGTTGCGGGCTGGGGGTTGGGATGTTTGATTCCCAGCCCACTCACGGGTAGGGGCCGCTCACTGGCTCTCCTGGCTCTTGCCCGCCAGAGAGAGGCGCTTATCAAGAGGGCGGGCAAATTGCTTCTTTGTGCAGCTGCCTGGGTTTCACCATAGCTCAGTGTCTTAAATCAGTATTCCAAAAGTACGATCTATGGTAGTCAATTGCTGCAAAAGTTCCTCTTACCTTCTCCATGGTGCTCACAGATAAATAGCAGTCTGAAACACATACAGGCTTAAAAATTTTTTTGATGGCACAACATTGGCATTTCCTATTATGCCCTTTACTTGGAGACAAATGAATCTTACAAAGCCAAAAAGCCTTGCTGAAATGTGCACATTTTCTGCTTTCATGTGTCCTTTGTCTTACTGTTGGCAGAGAAGTTACAGAATTACAGAGTTACAGAACCAGAGTTACAGAAATTAGGAAGCCGGGTGGATGAGAGTCCAACTTTCCAATTCTCAAAGCCTTTGTTTGGACAGTCGCCCTTCTAAGGGAATAGTCGGATTTTACTCTTGCTTTCCAGAGCATTCTTGTTCGACTCAGATGTTCTTCCATGAACTTTTTAACTCACTAAAATTAAAACATTTGTTTCTGACTTCCGGAACATTGTTTAGAGTTCTCAACTGTTGGTCAGAGTGCACAATTGCTCTGTGGAATAAAAAGCACTCTAAATCACATTTATTTCAGTTCTAGCTACTATCCATGAAAGCTGGTTTGAGTTTTCTGTATGGTGATAAGATTGATGTTGCACACAATTATGCTCAGCTATGTCTACCTGGAAAACAAGCCCCAGTTTGTCAGCAGTCATCCCAAAGCAATACCCCTTTGCTAGACGCCATTGTACCATGAAACAGATCTTTACAAAGTGTCCTAATCATTTAAATCTAAGACAACACCTTATTTATTTCAAATGGTCAGCAGTGTTCCAATGCTGCTGCAAATTAGATTAGAAATCCAGTTGGTATGTAAACATTCCACTAATTTACCTAGTCTCTGGTTCTTTTATTTGATATTCAGGAATTTAAATAATTTAATGTTGTTTAGCTCTCAGTTCAACCTTTGCTTTCTGGATATTTACTTGGAACTTCTCAGTATTTATTTAAGGATATTAGAAGTGTTTGGGGAGGATTTTTGTACTGCCCAGGAGATTGGTAGAACTGTTGCAGGATTCATGAGATAGTGTGCCTGCCGGTTTACCACAGCTGACTGCTTGTTGAAGAAGTGATTCTGTAAATTACTTGTCATGAACCCATGCAGTGAGCTTAGCTTTGTTAAAAGACTTCTACCAGTGACACCAGGCTGTTATACTTGAGCTAAACTCAGAGGACAACTGAATTCCTTCAGTGTCCCAGTATTCCATGTAAACATGACATTTATTTACTCATTCATTTTCCTCCATGGTTTAGAATTTTAGAATAAAACCAACCTAGACTTTTTCACCTTCTAGTTGTTAGCCTTTTGATGAGTTAATCTGTCTGAGTCTCTTGTTTCTCATCTGCAAAATGGGAATAGGAAATGTCTTGTTTGATAGATGGTTATAGGGATTAAGAAGATGTGAACCCACTGAACAAGTCTTTAGGCTTTTCTGCTCTCAACCACTTATTTCTAGTAGCAGACTCTTTTTATATTTAAAGATATGATCATTTATTTAAAGCTAAGATAATCGGTAGTGGAAAAGCATTGTTTCCTTTCTCTTCTTGGAAGTCCCTGAAACTTCTGTCCTCTTTCTTTCCCAGTCATATTTATGCTCAAGGACCTGGAACTCTTCAGTCAATGAAGTATTGATTACCAATAACAATCAGAATTCTTAACCAATAGATGGAATTTTTACTCCCAGACTGTGGTAAGAAGTGTCTGAATCTCTGCAGTCTTGTGACATTAATTAGATTGCAGATCCTTCCCATTTGTAATAAAGTGAGAACCTACTCCGTGGCAGGGGCTCCTCTGATTGTTGGAAACATTGCTGTGAAGAAAAACAGACTTAAGTACTGGACAATCTTTTCTCCAACCTTTATGAATTAACAACTATCAAGGTTAAATTGACCCCATTTGAAGAGACCAGCAGAGAAAACAGCCACAAATCAAGCAAGCTGGGAAGCCCAGGCATGTCCGAAGCAATGAGCTTTTTGTTCTTCTACTGAGCCCTTTGCTCCCTGCAGCCTAACAAGTAGCTCTCCTACAACCTGATGGGGAAAGGATTATACTTACAGTTAAAAGTGCTCAAAATACAGCTCCTGGTGATGGGCTATTTGCTTTATTAGTTCATTTTTATGTATGAGAAAAGCTATAGTAAAAAAATTCAATATTCATCTTTTTTCAATTTGGGTATAAAAGATTTTTGGCATTAAAGCTTTTTCAGTTTCAAATGTTCCAACTCTGGTTATATTTATGTGATGCCAAACCAACTACTTGAAAAATTACAAGAATGGGAAATTAGCCAACTCTTTTGTCTATAAACTGCCAACCAACCAGGTTGCATGTTTTTTTTTTCTCTTCAGTAAATTATTCCATCATTCAACTGAATGGACTGACAATGGCTTGTGAGAGCCAAACAAAGCACAAAATCTGTTTGTTATAACTCAAAGTAGAGATTCATTATTGTCCCATAGAATATGCTCATTGTAGAAAATACAGCTAATACAAAAATACAAGAAAACAAAAACCACCCAAAATCTTGCCATATACAAATACTGATAGATAACTGTGCAGGATTTTCAGGCACATTGATGTAGTTTTACGTTACTATAATAATACTCTAAGTACGATTTTCACTTGAGTCTTTTTTGCTTACTATCATGTTATAAACATTTTACTAAATATTCTTAAAGAATCAGAATTTTATTCAGCCTGTTGTTGCCATGTACAGATGTACTATTATTTATCCCATCATTCCCTATAAGTGGGCACTTGGATCATTTCCAGTTATTGGCTACCATAAAAAATTCTGCAATAAATCTTTTTAAAAAATATAAATCTTTCTGTAAACTTTTGATTATTATATTAGAAGAAAACCTTTAAAATTGAATATTTTAAAATTCTCAGTGGATATTGTCAAAACTTCCCAGCAGTCATGTTGTGGCAAAAATTATAATAAATGTATATTTCTATGCCCAATGTTGTTTATGAGAATTTCCCTTACATTTGCTTGCCAATTTTTAACACTTGTCAGTTTGAGAGGTCAAAAAATATATCTCCTCACTTTGTTTGTATTTCTTAAGTTACTGATGAGAATGATCATTTTTCACTTATTTTGGCTATGGACATTTTTTGTGATTATTCATTTTGGTATTTTTTTATTTTAATGTGATACAAGTAGATGTTAATAAAGAAAATATTTAAAAAGCATTCTATGAAAAAGTAAAATTTCATAACAAAGTAACTAGAGAAAAACAATAGTCAACACACGCTGTATCATAATCTCAAAGGAATGGAGCAAATGTTAGTTGGAGTTGAAGTCATAGGCAGAAAAGACTACTATTTTTGGATTTACTAATATAGTCTTTTTAAAGAAAACTTCATAAGGTGCCAGATGAAGCAGAAAAGTTTAAAAATTTAAATTTTCTGTCCGTAGGGGTTGGAGGCCTCGCTGGTCAGGAGGGGGCCCTCGGCACCTGCAGCGGATGGACAGCTCAGCTCCGGTTGTCTTTCAGGGCTGTTTCCTGCTGCCTTCCCAGCGAAGGCTACGGAGCCTTAAAAATCCTCGTTGGTTGCTTCCTTGAAGCCATCAGCAGGATCCCAGCTCCTGAAAGTGGTTGTTCTGAAATTACATAATGCAAACTTAACAATTATGCTTAATTGCTCTCACTTATGTATTCATTAAAATCAAGTGTTGTCAGCCCATTTGTTATTATGGAATCACAGCCTTGATTAGGTCATTTCCTTTGATTCTGCCTAAATTTCCTTTCCTTTGTGCCCAACTATAAGATCCTATGCTCATCTAGAACAGTGAAAATCCTGAGATATTTCTAAGGAATGAACTATATTGCCTTGATAAAGCTTTTCTTGAGATTTTATTTCATTTTTAGGATAATATTTCCTTTCTACTTTGACGTAAATTTTATTCAACCAAAAGTATCGAAATCAGCACACAGCCTATGTGTATAGGCCTGGACCCCATAAAAAACGATGCCAACTCTCCTAATGTGGAAAAATGGAAAGTCATATCCTCTAATAAAAGGGAAATTCCGTTTCTCATACACAGTGCCGCACTCACTCCCGGCCCAGAGAACCGAGCTCTTCCGTTTCCTCCATATTATTAGTCTAGTGTTGGCAGCATAGGGGCCTCCACCTTTACAGAAAAGGTCCAGGTCTCCGCATTCTCACTTCACGCAAGCTTGGGGTTGGCAGAGGCACTTTGGTACCATGTTCTGCCTTCTTTCTTACAATCCTTGTCCCTCTCTTAAACAAAGTGGACTTGCTTCCAACTCAGACCCAAAGGGGCAGGACCTGCTTTTCTGATAGTGGGCACAAGTTAGTGGGCACTGGCAGATGAGTAGGAAAGTTGGAAGGACAGAGAAAAGGCAGGAAAGAGCACTCACCTTTAGCTAGCTCTTTTTTTTTTTTTTGTGAAGTATCTTTTATTATTGCCACTTACTCCAAACTGTTGTACATTTAATTCTTTTTTATGTTTTACCAGTATTTTATTTTAGTAGATCAAGACTCTTTATGACAAAGGAACATTAAAAATTACTCCTCCACTTGAAAAGCATCTCCCTATCTACAAATCATCTATCTACCTATCTATCTATCTTTCTATCATTTATTACCTATCTACTGAGAGATATTCTCATGTAAGAGAAGCGTTATGATGTTGAAGCTTATGTGTCTGACTTATTTCACTTAATGTTATGGTCTCAAGTTGCACCTATGAATGCCTCAAGTTTATCTTTCTTTATAGCTGACTAGTGCTCCATTGTGTAGAAACACCACATTTTCTATATCAACCCATCTGGACATAGGGGCTGTTTCCAAGATTTAGCTATTACAAATTGTGCTGTTATAAACACGAGTCTGCCATGTTCCTTTTTCTAATGAACAAAGGAACAGCAGGTGAATAGAGGAGGAAAGAAGAGAGGAGACGGAAAAAAGGTTGAAAAAAATGATTGAAAAGAAAGTGATGAAAATAGAATTTTTGCAAACATACTACAAAACATATACTAATTAAAAAACAGGAAAAAAAGCTTTACTCTCCTAGGAAGTAAATAAATTTTGCCACTATCATATTTTCCTAACATTTTATAATAATTAGCACACATAGAATGTGAAAAGAATTTTACTTATTATCGAGTTCTACCATTTATTTACTTTATTTCATATCTATCTAATCCTCTGTTCATTGTTAATCTATTATATCTCAAAATAAATTCTGATATCATATCCTCTTCACAACTTTAGCCTGTGTTTAATTAACTGAGATTAGATATTTGTAGTTTTACTTGATATGAAATATATAGAGACAGTAAAACATACAGATCTTAGGTGTCCACTTTTGGAGAGTTTGAAATGCACGTGTCTGTGTAACCCCAACGCCAAAGTTATCACCATCAGCGAGAGCGCCTCACACCCCTTCTCAGTCATCCTGCCTGGACTTATTATGAAATATCACATGCCATGAGCCTTTCTTGAGTAGGGCGTCTTCAACTGGGCAAAACATTTCTGGGCTTCATCCAGCATCCAGGAGTTTGTTCCATTTTATTGTTAGGTAAGAGTAACTGTATGCCACAGTTTATTTATCTGTTTTCCTATTGATGGATTTCTAGGCTCTTCTCAGTGTTTTCTGTTGATATATTTGCTCTTGATATTTTCATAACATATTTTGTATGCCCTTGTTTTTAGTTTCTTGAGTAAATACCTAGAGTGGCCTTCTTTGGTCACAGGAAAGATACAAATTTAATTTTGTAAGAAATTGTCAGCTCATTTTCCAAAGAGATTGTACAGTTTTACAGTCTCACATTAACAGATGAAAGTTCCAAGAGCTTAACAGTTTCACCAACACTTGGTATTGTCTTTCTTCTTAATTTTGGATATTCTCTTGGATATCACTATATTCATGTGTTTTAAAGTCTAATATCAATGTGATTAATGTTCAAAATTTCTAATTGTACTCTGTCTCCTCAGAGAAAGAGGGGCTCTGTTTCTCTGCTTTTGGGTAACTTTATTTCTATCTTGTTTCTTGGTACTAAGGTGGTGATAAAGGACAAACAGCAAAGCATGGTCACTGTGGGCTTCCATCACGTAGAGCTTGTGCACACTGTGCAATCCACTAATCCATTTATAGGTTTTATCCTTTATGTTTGTCAATAATATTAAAAGTAAGCACACTAGTAAAAATGAAGATGCTAAGGCTTAAAGTGTCAAAAGAAAAAAAAAAAAGGGTTTTCCATGGTCCCATTGCTACCAAGTGGATCTTATAACATGCATTAAAGGAATTACAAAGAACAACTGTCTTGGTTACTTTTCTCTCATTGCTGGGACAAAATGCCCAACTTCCACAGTGAAAGAAGGAAAGGTTTATTTAGCTAACAGTTTCTGGAGATTGCAGTCTGTAATCAGCTGGTTCCAAGGCAGGGTAGCATGGTACTGGGGCAACACTTCAAGGCAGCAGCCAGCAAAAGCAGCCAGAGCCAAAAGGAGAAAACAAACCTCTTCTCCCTTATGTTGTACACAGGCCACCCCCCCCTTCAGGGTGGGTGTAGCACTCACAAAATCTCCTTGCCCTATTATAGGGCTGAGGGTATTTAGAAGCTAGGGATCCTGGCCCCCTACTGAATCACTTAGTTAAAGTTCTGACCTTCTCAAATTGACACAGTGAACAGTATCCTAGGGTAACTGCTTGTTGTCTACACCTCAGAATGTAGAGCTGCTGAGTCACTTAATTAAGCTTCTAACTTTCTTTTTGACATACTCTATAAACCTTAACAACAACTAAAAGAATTATGTAACTTAATGATAAATAAAAAGTTATATCTTCCATGGTAAAGACATTCATAATTTCTGTGACCCTCAAAAGGGCAAGTAGAAGAAGAAAGTTTTTTTTCCTTAACTTTATCTGCAGCATTCACACAACATCAAGGTAATTCATTATCAGACCTCAGCATAACCTCTTAATGGGTAATTCAGGTTCCATATACCTCATTATCTTTCACTTTCTTTTGTTTGCCTCCTGGATGGAGTATTTTACAGTGTCAATGAAAGATTTCCATCTGGATTACATCACTCAATGGAAGCCAAAAAGGAGAGGTCTAAACTCCTGGGCTTCCACTGGGATCATTAAGATAGGAGGACTTCTCCAGAAACAACATGAGTTTGATTTCATAAATTGGACGAAAGGGAGAGTCAGTGCGATGAATAATAATCCCGTACGTACTCTTTCTTTGGTTGTTCCACACTGGGTCTTCCTCAGACGCCGTGCGACCTTGTAAGATGGTTGTGGTAACAGCCAATGAGCTGTCAGCTGAATATTCCTTTAAAGTATTTTTTACCTTCATCTGCTCATATTCCATATTTATCTTGATGTCATTCTTCCCTAAGTGATTGCTGATGATACATTGCATTTTAATGACACTTTTCCTGACCCTCATTCATTTTCTTTTTCCAACGTTTCTTCAGTGGGGAATAAAAAGGAAGTAGAGATGCAGAAAGTTCATTCATTTATTCTTTCACCTATTCAACATTTGAAGATACCTATTATGCCAGGCAGCAACGAAGCTGGAAAAGTCAGAAACAGACATATTAATAATACCCTTCAGTGGGAAGCACGCTGCAAGAGACTGAAGCGAAGACTGCTAAGGAAGCAGAGATGAATGGATAGCACGGGGCGGGTTGTGTGCGTTGCTGGCAAGGTCTAAATATAGCCAACAGGTGAGCCAATGGATGCATGCTGTTTTCATTAGTAGAATTTACTCTTTATAATTAAAAAAACACAATAACAAGCTCAAAAATATTTAAAGGAGGCTTTAAAAAGAGAGACCCTTTTTCTTTGCATTTGGGTAACTTCATCTTTATCTTGCTATTTCGTACTAAGATAATAATAATGAGCAAACAGCGAAACATGGTTAATTCTATTGGTTCCCATCATGTAGAGTGTGTTACACACCGTGCTAACCCATTCATAGGCCTTATCACTTATCTTCCACAACAATATTCAAAGTAGGCACACTGTCCTTTACTAAAAGTGAAGACGCTGAAGCTCAAAAATATTAAAAATAACACAAAACAAAACACTACCCATGATTGCATTGCTGCCAAGCAGCTCATATGACACATGTAGAAGGGATTACAAAGAACAGCTAAAAGAATTATGTATCTGAAATAATAAATAAATTCTATCTTACAACTGGTAAAGACACTCAGAATTTCAGTGACCCTTAAAAAGTCAAGCAGAGGAAATAATTTGTACATGGAATTTTAACTTTTTCAAAAGAGATTCATGTTATTGTGCATTCAAATAAACCTGACAGTTTTCTTCCCTCCTTTTAAAATATTGTTTTCTTTTTCCAGTAAGCCTCAGCTCCCATGATATCAAGATTCATGAGAAAGCTTGGAAGGGAAATGACTGCCAATTCTTGTTCACTCCAGCAGCTAAAGTGCAAAAAAATGTGAGAGTCATGGTAGACCAGTGGCTACACTGACCGCTGGCCCTGGCCCTTGGCTAGTCCTGACTCACACATGCCCTCTCAGTATCAAGATTCTTCATTTCCCAAAAGTCCCCATCAGACTTACCTCTCATGATCTTTCCCAGACAGGTCTGTAGATGGACAAAATATAGGAGAAGATGCAGAGCCAGCTCTTATACCTGTAGGAGATTTTATAATAATCATTTCAGAGATGCTTTAATGTTAATCATTTTCATAATCTTTCACTAGAATAGTGGATGTCTTCCTCTAAAAGTTAGTAGCAATCGAATTTCTATTGCATGACATATGGTATTCAAGAAAGGAATAAAGACAACACATACTCAAAGAAGGGAAAACAGAGTTCCAGATTCAGCGTAGTAAAATCCCTTGACAGTTTTAGATGAGAGTTGGATGTAGTATTTTGTCTGTTGGACCAAATTAAACCAAATGAGAACAAGCTGTTACAGTTTTTAACTAACATGTTCAGTTTCTCTATCCTTCACCTCTTTTCCTACAAGATGAATGCTTTATAAATAGCTCCTCTTTTCTTAAAGGGGGTGCTTGTTTTATTTTCTGACCCAGTCTTCCATTCATCTTCACTGCCTGTGTCTCAGAGCTTTGAGAAATGTTTTGCTGCCCAGAAAAACCCATTCCCTCAACTTGCCATCAGCTCCCATTCCTCCGTGTAGGCTTCAGTTGCTTGAGTTATGGGATGCTCTTGCAGTCTTTTAACTACAGCATCAGACAATCTCCATCTCCAGTAATAAACTATGTGCTGGCTTCGCTCTTCACATCCATGGAAAATCATTAAAAATGGTGTTTGGAACACTCTGCTGGCATTTCAAACTCCATTTCTGGTATATTTCAACAAAAATCTATTTGAGGGTTCTTTTCTTTTTTTAATACCTCTTTTGTCCCCTCTCCCCTTAAAAATGTTGGCAAATTTGTAAGTTAAATGGATATTTAATGTGATTTTTTGTAATGGAGGACATGGGCTCCAATAGTGACTTTGCCTTATGAAAACAGCTCATTACCCCTGGATGTGAAGCCACACCCTTGAATTATGAGTCTGGATCACTGCTGAGTAGATTTCTTTGGAGCCAGAAATCAGAGTGCTGGTATGAGAAAAGAGCTGGCAGCTGCAGGAGAGGGTTTCCTGAGAATGAACTCCAGAGCCACATTTACGAAATGGAAGGGATACCGTGGGCACAAAGAAGGGCAGTTGAGCAATGGAGAGAGCTAAAAACCAAGACAGAATCAGCCTGTTCTGGGCCTGACCTCAGGCTATGTTCCACAGCAACTTAATGTACCAAATTTGTGATTAAGAGGCAAATGCCAAGGCTTTAATGCTCTTTGGAAGATGATGCAAGCTATAACTTTAGGGATGTCAGGCAGGTAAATAAGCAAATAAAGGAACTCCACATGTGGGATGAGTTAAAAGTGATCTGTGCACATTTGTAAGTCAGTGTTTCTGTGCCTTTCCCAGCTCATCGCTGATCTCCATCTGGAAACTGAGCCGATGTATCAGACTGTTGTGTACCGATGTACTTGTTTATCCCAGTGTAAGTCAGGCTGGTTTGCTGTGGTGGATGACTTCAGGTTACTTTTTTTTTGAGCCAGTCTAGTTGCAAGAACAGATGTCTTTAGTGAAGTTACTGTGGTTAGTGCTTCTTAACTTTCAGGGACTTTGGGTTGGTGAGGACAATATTTGATGAGAGGGACAAATTGACAGTGTATATCTCTGTTAAAATAACCTGAACTCAGTTTTACTGATAAATGCAAGATATAATCACTTAAGTGCCTGTTGTGGCCCTGTTACCCAAACAGTAGTAAGTAACAAGCTACAGGGCAATGGAAGCATGCTCAAAGCCAACAGGCAGACAGAAGAGGCTACGGAAAATCTTTGGAATAGAAATGAGTCTCCAATCCATATTATTTCACTTATACCCTTTCCTAGAGATTGTTTTGCAAAGATAAAAGTTCTATAAAGAAGGATAAAAAGATAGTTGTAGCATAAACAAAGACCTTAGTTTTAAGGCAAAGAGAAATTTAGGTTTCCGAAATACCGAAGGCGTGAAAATTGGGAAAACAGGATTCCTGCACAGCCGACCCAGGAACTGATCAACGTTGTGCCCACAATGCGTCCCATCCTGTCACCTCTGCAGGGTTTTCCACCCTTGGTGCCATTGCCACTTGGTACCAGATCCCTCTTCCCTGGGTGGGTCTGATGAGTTTGAGGATTATTGGCATTAAGTGTTCTCTAAATTTCTTGTAGAATTTATCAATCAAACCATCAGGACCTATGTTTTTCTTTGTTGGTAAGTTTTTAATTACATTTTCAATTTCATTAACTGATATTGAGTTATTTAAAATTTTTATATCTTCTTGAGTCAACATTGGTAATTCATACATTTCTAGGAAACTGTCCATTTCTTCTGTGCTTCCCATCCTATGTGAATAAAAATTTTTGAAGTAGGTATTGATGATCTTCTGAATTTCTGCAAGATCTCTAGTGATTTTACCCTTTTCTTACTACATGAATTCGAGTCTGCTTCTTTTTATTGATAAGGTTGGCTAGTGGTTTATCAATTTTGTTTATTCTTTCGAAGAAGCAACTCTGATTTGTTTCTTGGATTGTTTTCTTAGTTTCCATTACATTAATTTCTTCTTTGACCTTTATAATTTCCTCTCTTCTATGAGCTGTGGGCTTCACTTGCTCCTCTTTTTCTAGAAGCTTGAGGTGCAGCATTTGGTTGTTTATTTGTGCTCATTCTTTTTTCCTAATGTGAGAATTCATTGCCATAAATTTCCCCCATAGGACTGCTTTCGTTGCATCCCACAGGCCCATGTGTGCTGTATTTTGCATGTTCATTTGACTGTATTGTTTAATTTCTTTTTAAATTTTATCTGTGATCTATTGGTTGTTCAAGAGTTTCATTAAACTTCTATGTGTTTATGGAGCTTTTGTGGTTTCTTTTGTCATTAATTTCCAATTTCATTGCACTATGGACAGACAGTATGTATGAGATAATTCAATTCCTTTGCATTTACTCAAGCATGTTCTATGGGGTAGTATAAGGTCTATTGTAGAGAATATACTACGTGCGGCTGAGAAGAATGTGTATTCTGACATCATTGAGTATAATACTCTGTAAATAGCTATTAAGTCCATTTCTTCACATGGTTGGTTCAGTTCTGTTATTTCTTTGCTGGCTTTTTGTCTAGTTGATCTATCTCTTTGTGACAGTGGTGTTTTAAGTTTCCCCATTAAAATCATGTTATTGCTTACTTGATTTTTCATGTCTGTTACTATTTGTCTTCTGTAGATGGGTGCTCCCATATTTGGTACATACATATTTATGATTGTTATCTCTTTCTCTTGATTTTTCCCCCTTTAACAAGCATATAGTGATGTTCTTTATCGCTTTTGATAATTTTTGTTTTGAAGTTCACATTGTCTGCAGAGTAGTTACCTCTACTTTTTCCTGGTTTGTGTTGCATGGAGAATTGTTTTTCATCCATTAACTTTCAGTCTATGAATTTCTTTCTCAGTTAAATGTATTTTGTGCACACAGCATATTGTTGGATCTTGTTTCTTGATCCATTCTGCCAGTCTATTTCTTTTGATTGGAGAAGTGAGGTCATTTACATTTTAAACTGTTAATAACTGATATGTATTGGCTTATCTTTGTCATGTTACTTTCCTGTTGTTAGACTCTTTGCTTTTCTCCTCTGTTTAATTGCTTGCCCTGCCTGGTTGTTTCTTTTTGTTGTTGTTTTTGAAATTGTGGTAATTTTTATCTCTATCTAGAATATATTTTAGTACTGTTTGTAGAGTTGGTTTGGTGGTCATGAATTTCTTCAGTTGTTCTTTGTCATGGAAGTATCTTATTTCTCCATTACTCTTGAAAGATAGTTTTTCAGAATACATCAATCTGGGCTGAAAATCGTTTTCTTTCAGAACTTGAAATACTTCATTGCATGCTCTTTCTTGACTTGAGGGTTTGTGTTGAGAAGTCAGCCATGGTTCTGATGGGTTTTCCTTTATAGGTAATCTGTTTCTTTTCTCTAACAGCTTTGAATATTCTGTTTTAATGCTGAATTTCTGGGATTTTGATTATTATATGTCTGGGTATATATTTATTTTGGTTGTGGCTGTTTGGAGTTCTATATTTTTCCATGTACCTGTGTGTCAGATTCTGTTCCCATGCTTTGGAAATTTTCTGGTATTACTTCTGCAAATTTTTTTTATGTCATTTATGTTGACTCCTGCTTTTCATTGACACTTGTCATTTTAAGATTGTTTTTCTTTGTATCTTCTTTTGGAACCCTGTCTTCCAGATCTGAAAGTTTATCTTCAGTTTTGTTCAAGTGGTTTTGCCAGCTTTCCATGGAATTTTTACTTTCCTGGATATATCTTTGAATCTTTTTCATGCATTCTATTTCTTTTCTATATTGTTCATTCAAGGTTTCCATCATTTTCCTATGCTTCTATATTTTTTAATCTATTATCTTCTCTAGCTATGCTGAGCAATTCCTTCATTAAGGTTATCATTTCTTTTTTTTTAATCTGAGAGGTTATTTCTGATATGATTTCCTCTATAGCCACTTTTGTTACTTTGCTTGCTACCTTTTCAGGTATTTTAAGCATGTGTCTTCTAATTTATTCATGTCTATGTCTCCTTGTACTTGTTCTGGATGGGCTGGAGGTCTGAGATTGTATTTCGCTTTTTTATTTCATCATTTTCACCTCTTGGTTCATATTTCATCTTGTTAATCTCACTAGTCTTGTCTGTCTGTCTTGTATGCTTTATTCTGGGCCCGATTGTGTGGCTGGTGTTCATCCAGTTTCTGGTTCTCACAATGTAGTGGAGTCACCTGGATTCCTCCTGTGGGGCCAGTTGAGTGAGTTCTGGATTCTTTATGGGCTGACTATTCTAGGAGCATTTACGAGAACCAACCCTTGGCTTGTATTATTTTTTCTGCTTCAGATTTTTCCAGGCCACCAGACTCACCTGTGCATGGTGTATTCTCCATCTGGGGTCCTGCTGTGTCACTGGGTGTCTCGTAGCACCCTAGGTTCACTCTGGATGGATGGAGGGATCACTGGCACTTTCACAGATTCACAAGGGTCCTCTGGGTGGAGTGAGAGCTCACCTGCACTTTTGTCAGCTCACTTAGATCCTCTAGGCTGGAGAGAGGGCTCACTGGCATTCTCTAAGCTTCTGTTTTTGAATGGGTTACATGTAATGATTGTGGACTGAAGAGAGAAATGCAAGTTTTGAAATAAAACAGGATTTAGAGCCATATCTAAAGCAGAACTCTGAGTGAATATGAAAATGACTGGCGGCAAGTAGATCCACACTCTGATGAACTTTTGAGGAAATTATAATGTCAAAAGTACCATCAACTTAACTTCAAAGCCCTGCACTTGTTTGGCATATCTTGAAGCATCTGCCAAACAGAAACTGTCCTGTAAAATTCACAGTTCTCAAGGAAAGCAGACATATCAATTCACTTCAGGTGTGCCGATGAAAAATAACAAGGAAAAATTTCCCAGGGGGAACACATTGGAAAAGGAAGTCTAGAGAATACAATGGAGGTCCAATAAGGAATTGCTAAGACTCACATCATGAAATCCTGTCTGTAGGATTCCATAATTGCTATGTGCCAAAGACTGCTGTCTGTCTTTTATTTTTATCTTCCATTTTCCTACTTTCTCACTGCCCACCGAGTGAGTGTAAGTGTGGTTCAGAGTGTGACCTGAAGATTATTTGTCTGTGTACTTCAAAGGCTGTTGTGCTTAGAGAGTTATATCTTCAAGGCAACTGACAGGGAAGCAGTCACCTCTGGGCCCTGGGTTATTGCTTTTGTGGAAGCACAGATTGTGTTCTGTCTATGAGAGGAAGAATGAATCACAGATAAGCTCATCAGAATCAGGGGACAACATATGTTTACTCTGTCCCAACATGTTTTCTTTCCATGAACATTCCATTTCTAATCTCAGAGTTGCAAACCTTAAATTCTGACCATATACTCAGAATAGAAGTTATGCATGTCATTTAAAACCTATCAAAGAGACACGTTACCTTAGTCTTCCTACAGATATGGCAGACTCAGAGGGGAATCTAAAGTTCCAGCAGGCAGAGGAACATCAAGGTGGAGGGAACCGGGGTCCCTGAACCACCCCAGAGAAGGCCTTTTACTTACTAGGGACATCTGAAGCAGAGTTCCTATGTGTGGCAGATAAACTTCTACTCTGTTATGCACTGAGATTTAGAAAGTTTTTGCTATAGTAGCTAGAAAACTTTCAAAACACGGAGGACCACCTGGATGACTCTCTTTGAAAGAAGAGCAATTGTCTCCATCTTGGTTATACCTGGCACTATTTCCATGTGCTGGTATGTGCAGATCTGGTTAGAAAATTTCCTCGTGACTTGGCTTTAATCAGTGAAAATGGGTCTAGCCCAGGTGCTGATGTGCAGTCTTTAAAGCAATGAGACTGTCAGTGATGCCCCAACTGTAGCTCCTAAGTAGCGTGCATGAGCTAGGCTGAGAGACACCACACAGTTGGCTTAGAATGAGCCTCAGAAAAGAGGCTGTGACTGCTCAGGGCTTGAAAATTATACATCAAAATGGAATTACCTTGAGACTATACTTATAAGTAAAATAAATCAGACTTGCATGTGTAAACGTCGTATTGCCTCTCTAGTGTAAGAACTGAAACAATAAATAAGATCCAAAATGTACAACAGATATTGTTACAATGAAAGGAGAAGAAACTGCTCAAAAGGAAAGAGCAACTAAGATGAGAGAAAGGAGAAAAGAAAGAAGGGAAAAGATTTTATCAAAAAGAATGGTTTGTGCTTTCATGTTTGGTCATTTTTTCATGCCTCTATCTTGTAATCTGAACAATTACTTTGAAAATAACATACACAATACATTAACCACCGTTAATCTCCTATTGTGTTGTTTTGAAATTCTACATTATTGTTTTTGTTCTTTCTTCACTTTAAAATAATTTTTAAAAAATTGAAGCACAGATCCCAACATACTAGATGCCTCAATTTGTGATACGCAGATTACTCTTTGAGTGTACTTCTCTCATTGCGTATTGCAGAGGTGATTTCAGGTCTCCTACCCAGCCCAGCTCACAGCCACTCATCCCTGAGCCACACCCCTCTTCGTGAATTAATAAAACCAAATTTGGCCCTGGGTCGAGGCCTTCACTGCTCTTGCTGTGCTTAGGACTCCCTTGGCTCCACACAACCACAAATATGCCTCAGTGTCTTTATTCTCACCACAGATTGCACTGGAAGTGGTAGATTGGAATTAACATCAGAGAATTCCAATAGCTTTCCTATGAGATTATAAATATAAACCTCACCAAACCATGACAAGGTCTAGGAAGGGTTTTCTATAAGAAATTACAGCATTATTAATACCAGGGAAAACAAAAGGATTGTCTCCCTCATGTAAAAAACTGAAACAATAAATAAGATCCAAAATGTACAGTCGATTTTGTGACTGTGAAAGGAGAAGAAATTGCTCAAAAATTTATAGGAAAAAATTACTTAGTATACTATATAATTTAGTTTTGAGTACTACTTACATAATTTTAAAAAGTAAACATCAATTTTTGCTAAGGAAAAAAATTTATGCTAAAGTTTTTTGATAAGGGAAAGGAAAAGAGAGGTAGAGGAAGAGAGGAAAAAAGGAGGAGTAGAAGGAGAGAGAAAAAGGAGAAACAGGAGGAGAAAGGGGGAAGGAGGAAAATGAAAAGGGTGTTTTAAAATTTATTTTGCAGGAAAAGAATATATGCAATTTAAATACTTATCTCCTAATTTGGAAATTAATAGCATATCTAAAATGCATAAAGCAGTTATTTAGAAATAAGAGACAGATTTCGTAGAACACACCTTTAAAGTGGAAAGAGAAAATCAATAACAGATTCAGAGGGTGTGTTTTCTTTATAAGCTTTGGATAACTATTTGTTAAAACTACATGTCATACGACTTCAGTGAAAGTCCAAATAAAGAAAAGAAGTAAAATCTGACTAACACCAATGAAGTAAAAGTCACTGAAGTTGGAGAAAAGCTGTGGGCTCGGGTTCCTTAAAAGCAAGAAGGGGATATATTTTGGGAAAGAAGGGTGGTTAAAAATGTACAACACTATTAAAATGTTAATCAAAACAAAGACTAACAAGTATTCACTGAATCTGGTGATAGTTATTGGTGACCTCAGTGAGATAGTTGAGAAGTGGGAGAAAGAAGAAGGCAAATAATAGAAATAATAATAACAATAACAGTAGTAATAAAAATCAATGTCTTAAAACTGCTTTGGAAAAGGTTTATTTATTCAACACGATTTAGATGTTTGATGATCCAAGATCTGTGAGACATTTCTGCACATGGCCCTTACACTGATGTGTAGAAAAGAGAAAAGAAGGTAACGAGCTTACTTACCATTTACTTAAACGCTCTTCCCATACTTCTGGCACATAGACTAAGAAGGGCGAACTCTGGATTTGAGTGGCTGGGAGACTCTGGGGATGAATCTTCACTGGAAGTTTCCGTCTAGTGATTATTCTTTCATTTTCTATTTAAATGAAAGCAAGATGGAGCCATTTAGAATGCATCACCCTAACAAATAAAATATGATTAGATACCAAAACATATCATCCATCTTCAGGGTAATTAGTCCTTATGTGTATTAGCTCTGATTGCTTTTCATAGTAAAAAAGATTTTCTAATCACTTCTAAATTTTGCACACACATCAGGAGAACAGAAGCTCAGGGGAATTCCTGCTTAACATGTAAAGAAAGTAAATTAAAAATTCAAAGGTAAGAAGAGGTTTTGCATTTTTTCAGAAGAGGGGGAAAAGTATATCACAGAACCCTCTTATTATTACAAAATACGACACATTTCTGTCTCTGTCTGAAAATTAAGGGATGCACTGTTCTCTCCACTGAAAATATGGTTTCCTTCCATTCTCAAGAATGGGAGAAGTACAAGAAATTTTCAAAATGAAAGGTGAATGTGTTTTTCAACTAGCCAGGATGTAAAAGTAATGTTTGGTTTAAATATCAAGTAGAATATGGAGAGAAAGAAGCCTTCTGGAAATGAGGGACTTTGCAGGGACTGAGAGAAGTTATTCGGGAAACATAACTGACTTCTGAATGTCTGTTTGTCTCTACGGTGACCTATTTCCTTAAGATAAATCTCCCTGGTAAATTGTCTGTTTTGTAGGTACCTGAAAATTACTTTCTCTCATTTCCTCTGGGTAAAGTACTACATTAAATACTCCCCTGGGGAAAGGTGCCCATAAATTCCAGTGCAGTCTGCTTAAGCTCTCACAGAGCACGGGAGTAGTAAAAAGCACTTTACACACTTCCTTCCCCTGAATTGGCCCAAAATCTGAATGAGACAGGTGCCACCGGGCTCATTTTCCAAAGAGCTTGCTTTGCTTTAGTAAGGTCAAAGTGTTTGTAATCAGGATTCAAATCAGGTCTGGCAGCTGTAAAATCAGAGCTTCTAACTGCAGTGTCCTCACAGCGGCCAAGGTGAGCCTGCTTCCCACTCCCAGGGGTTCAGTACAGTGGGTCTGTAATCCCCACCTAGAAACCCAGAGGCCACTTCCATTGTGCTTGGTCTCATTTCCTCTTCTCCAATGCTTGTTCCTAGTAACACTTTCTTTTATGAAAAGTTTAATATCTGAATATAGTCTCTTGTCAGCTGTTGCTCATTGGAGGTCACAAGTTGTTCTGTAAATGTGGTGTGTGAGAGAGGGAAAGACAGAGAGAGAGAGACAGAGAGAGAGAGACAAAGAGAGAGAGACAGAGGGAGAGAGACAGAGAGAGAGACAGACAGACAGACAGACAGAGAATCTAGAGATGAGGATGGAGATTCACACTTATGCACTCTCCCAGGTAAGAATTTGCTGACTCCAGCTCTTGCCCACACCACTGTTGCTTTGAGACTTGTTGCCTAGCTGGAGGTCCCTTTATGTCCCTGAGCTGATGCTAGGAGCCTCTGCTTCTCCTAGAGCTCTCTGGTCAGGACCCTCCCTGTCCCTGCCACTTTTGCTCATCCCCTCTTCTTCAACACTGTGATTCCACACAGTGTCCTTAGGTGTGGCGTATTGGCCGGCCTTCTTGCTCAGCACGGCAGGGAGGAAAAGCTGAGGCGAGCACTCTGTGGTGCAGAAGGATAATTTTGTGTCATCATACTCTTCAATTTCAGTGGTATGGGGCTCCATCTTGAATCCTGCTTAGTTTTGCTGGGGCTCAGTATTTTCTCGCTGCCTGGATTCACTCTTTAACCCACCTACTGTGTCCTCATTCATTTTTGACACCCCACATTAATGTGCTGGAATTCAATTGTCTTTAATCTTTTCACTAACCTAAGATTTTTCCTTGACACTAAATCTTTGCTAGCCATACAACTTTGATTGATACTACAGGAGTAAAGTTTACTGAGCTTCTGTTCTAAGCATTTTATATCTAATTCCCTATTTAAAATCCATACAATCCTACATGCCAGGTGCTATTGTTGCTACAATTATTTCATATTTTTCTAATTGTTCCAGTGTTTCACATTAAGTTTTTCAATTATTCAACAGATATTTATTGAATATGTTCCGAGCAGTGAAGTGGTAATAGCAAAGAAACCGACTGAAATCCTGTTCATATGGCGATTATCATCTGTAAGGTGATATAGACAGTTATTGAACAAGCATATGTTCTGGGACACCCAGAAATTCAAGGAGGAGATGAAGGGTACCGGAGGAAGGATAATGCTTCTTTCAGGAGCGATGGGGAATCCCTTCTAAATAGGCGATATCTGAGCATTCTTGAAGAAGCAAGAGAAGTAGGCAAACACACATTTAAAGTTCAAGGCAGATGGAATGGCTTCCGTAGCTTTCTCTAGGAATTGCAGGGAAGTCAGTGGCAGTGGCAGTAGCTGACTGTAGGGGTGGAGGTTAAGAAGGACTAAGGGATTATCTGGGAGGATCTTACAGATCATGTTCAGAATTTTGGATTTACTCTTAGTTGAAAGTCATTGGAGCTGTTTGGGTTGAAGGATGACATGGCATGGCATTAGAATATTCTAGATGTTATGAGGAGAAGGGACTCTCTAGGTGGGAAGGGAGAAGCTGTAGAGGAGGTTATTGTAATAGCCCAGGTGAACCATGGTGGCCACTAAGGCAGAAGGCATAGAGACTGGAGGTACATCTCTAGAGATGATCTAACAGCAGTTTGCTAACATACTGGACTTAAGAGATGAGAGAAAGAGAAGAGCCATGAGGATTTCCAGGATACTTAGTAAAAGAAAACTTGTTTCTATCGAGCAGTGGAAAACTTTCAAATGTGAATGGATGAGTGGAAACAGTTTGATTTGGGGCACCTTAACTCTGCCATGTAAGTAGAATTGTTAAGCAGGCAGCTGGATGTATCAATTTGGAGTGGAGACACAGACAGTTTAGGTAATTTCTCAAGATCAGGTAGCTAGTAGTAAGAGGGTGAGATTTGATCCTAGGAGTCTGGCTCCTGTGGTCTTGCTCTTAACCGTTAACCTCATCCTGAATCAGAATCCTATGCTTTACTGTATGTGAGTTTCTGTGTTGATAGGTACATTTCTTACAGGTCAGTACTATTTTAAACTTTCCTGTAGCCCACTTGGTCTCAGGTTTCTTTCTTTCCATTGCTGGTTACTACTGAGGGAGTCATCATCATAAAAGTGAGCATGATAATTTAGTAATGGCTCTATGCTGAAAGGGAAATTGTACAGAAAAATGAAGATACCTCTCTTGTCTTACTCTTGGAATCTGGCCCCATTTAGTATTTTGAAACTAAACTAGTACATTGGAACTAAATGTGAGTGGAATAAGGAAGCAAAGCATTCTCTTAGGAAACTGCCAGTACTGACATGTCCCTCTTAGATTATCTTAAAAATCTATGCATTTTTATTTCTTTAGGCATGTCTTATTGGGGGTGTATTAATTGGAACAAAAGTCAGTAGTATTCCTAAGAAGTATTAAGAGCAGTGCATCTTGTTTTGGGAGATTCCCGAGTACTTGCTTTCATTCCATGTATCTACTGTAATAAATAAAAATGCTGCCCTTTACTAGTGTGTAACTTAATATAGAAGATATTTAACAAATGAGTGACTGTTTCTAATGCTTTCCTAGAATAGTGATTGAAATGCAATTTCCCTGGGGGCAATTTCACCATGGACAAACTATGCGAGCTGGTAGGAACTGTAGAGCTTTTTCCAGCCCAGTACCTTCAGATCATGGATGAGAACCTTAGGACAGGTGGTGGCCAGGCTGGGGAGTAAGTCCAGTCCTGCTGTCCTGAGCCAAATGGGCTCTCTTCTGCTTAAAAGTTGTCTCAGTGCCTACAGAGGGTGGTCACTATGCCAGCTCCTAGACCCGAAGTCCTCAAAATCTATGGCCCTTTTCTCTGTGGCCCTTAATCGGCAGGTCACACTGAGAAGCAGTTTGTCTGAGTCACTTTGCATATGTTCTCTGACCTGAGCAGTGGTAGCCCCCTTGGGTGTCTGTCTGTGGGTCTTCAGATGGTCTTCTCTCCTTGTCCATCCAGTTCATTATATCATTAATATTCAGAGGCTCAATTTCGTTTCAGTCCATCAAGAGTTTATGTTCTGTAAGAGAGTTTGATATCGACTTCTTCCCTTAACGTGAAAAAGTGCCAGTGGAAATAAAAGAGCTCATACATCTAAATGATTTAAATTAAGTAAAATAAAAATTTCCAGTCTTTTGAATTAGGTCATTAAAACTATAGCTTAGTCTAAGTACGATATTAATGAGCAATATTGCAAGGAGAATATTAATTTTGCATTTCCTGACATAAAAATTTAAAACATGCAATTTTAGTTTTGCTTTAGGTAATATTTTATATTCCCTTGACTTTTATTTGGAGACCCCAGAAATTAGGGTAAAAAAAAGGAATAAGTTCAAAATTGAACACACTGAGCTCTCACGTAGGTAGTATGCTACATTCTCATCTAGGTGTCGTATTACAGACTTAAACCAGATCTTGGATCATATGGCATTTCACATTATCAAAACATTTGTGGTGAAGGTTTATGTGAAACAGACCTTTTAGATCTGTTGGGTTAATATAATCAATATTGCTCCGTTTAATAAAGGATGGCTTAATAAAGATAGACGAGGGTATAATGATTGCAACCCCTAATGGTTGGGTAAATAGCTCATTCAGAGTTTAATGTTAATGGGAACCAACGTTGGTACAATATGAAATCCATACACCTCCAATCCTGCTCTCAAGTCATGCATAAATCTCAGGGTCGAGGCTCCGTAGAATTCTGAAGAATTCCCAAGATTTTGGAAGACTGGATTCCTTACCAGTATAAGCCACTTTAAGAAGTTTTTTTAAGCTGTAGACATCAACAATCACATCAAATCAGAGGTGTAGGATTACACACCAGAGGCCTTTTCAGCCACCAGTGCACTCCAGCTCAGCAATTGCTACCTGGAAACAATGGTTCTGTCCTTTAATCAGGCAATCCAATTAGCCACACACAAATTACAAAGTCAATGCACCTAAAGCAATTTATCTGGGAAAAAAAAAAAATTCAAAACCTCCCTGATGAATTTGCAATCAAGGAAAAGCTTCTTTTCCCTTCACTTTTTTTTAAATCTGAAACTTGGACATTGGACAGAAAAAGGCAAACATTTCCAACATGGAGAGTTATTTAAGGGAGTCTAAAGTATCAGCCAACATTTTGTTTGAGTAAGTTTTGAGTGAGAGAGCAACACAGAGGGTGAGATTGGTAATTTAATTGCATCGTGTTCCCTAACAAGAAATGACAAATATTGCATTTGATAAAAAAATAGAGACTGTCTTATTGCCATTGTTACCTAGTCAAGCAGTGAAAGAGGCCTGTCATAGCCTGCAGCACTGTCAGTCGCAGAGGGGTAAAGTTAACCCTCCTGTTGCTGATTTTTGCAACACTCAGTGTCTTGGAACGAAGGAGTAAAGTAAGGCAGTGCCTGAGTAGTAGACTATTCAGACTTACTCATTTTCCAGTTAGCTTGTGCATTTTTCTATTTATTCCACACACAATTGTTCTTTACTGTGCACAAACTGCTTTTGGATTTAAAGACACCTAAGAATTCTCCCATTCTCCACCCCCTTCACATAAAGGAAATTCTAATGTCTGTCTTATGGTTTTTCTTTTCTTTCTTTTTGCTAGATTTAAGTGCTTTTAAATTACAATTAGATCCAAACTTTCTTTCTTTCTTTTTTTTTAAATGAAGATTCTGTAGCCCAGGGGGCAAAATTACATGTTTAAGATTACACAGTTATTAGAAGGCTTGGGGCTCTGTTTCAGCGTTCCTAACCCTGTGGCCTGTGCTTTAGCTCTACTGTGAACCTAACTGTACAGGAAAATTGGTCAGGGCTCAGGGTGCAACCCCCAGGAGCCTACATTTATGAGCACCTCTACACTAAAATAAAAGCATTTCTATTATATCTTCCACGTCCTGAGCATTCTCAAGCCCTCAGCAACAAAATCCTTATGAGAACTATTGGATTTATTTTATAGTCAGATAAAGAACATAAATATAAGAATTTTTATGGGTCAGACCCAGATTAATCAAGTCCAGCATTCTCTCTGTGTGGAACATACTACAAATCACTGTAGTTCCTCTTAATCCATTTATGGATCTCCTATTCATGGATTTTTTAAAAAATGACCTTACTCTTTCTGTAGAAAGTGTAAGTCTCTTGTGTTCTATCTAAATGTGTCCCCTGGAAATTCAGTCTGTGTCTCTCAGTACCCTGAGATTTAATGAACACATCAGTATTCAACTTACCCACTTTCATATTTACAGACCGATGATCCTGTTATCTAAATCTTTCTCCATGTAGTGTCCTTCTGCTGCTGAAACAATGTGACCATCCTATTCTTGAGCTATTTCTGCTTTTCAAAAAAAGCGAGGGAAAAGCAAAAGCAAATGAAATACTGGCTTTTCTAAGTTGTCCTGAAAATCATTGTTAAAATCAAAACTAAAACCTAAGGCTTTTGATTCTCAGTTGATTTCTAATCCTAGCCACAGAGTCCTGTTACAAAAAGTGCTCTTTTTGCTTTATTTGATAATTTGCCACCCTAGAAATCCAAGTCAAAATCCCAGTCTTGATCACCTCCGTGTTCCAGGGAAAAGCAACAACTTCTGAAATAAATGGGAATCCACCTGGTGGGGATGTGGTGGGGCACTGGAAGAGCAGGAGGGGCGCACTTCCTCGGGTGCTGAGCACCAGGCTAACATGTGATGGTTGCAAATTCAAAGCAGAAGTGAAGACATCACAAAACAACCTTGCTGGTGCTCAAGATGATATCTTTTAAACAGTAACTCAGAGCTCCTGATCTTATATGCGGAAATACATTTTTCATTTCCTAGATGTAGACTGGATTTCCTTAATATCTTAGTGTGGATTTCTCTGCTATGTTGGCTGAGGAAGTTGGATCTTTTACAAAGAAAACGTTGAGTGGTGATGAGAAAGAACAGTATTATTGCTAGTTGGGAAATTTAGAAAATTAATACATTGTCACATGTATTTATTAAACACCTACTATACACTGGTTATCAAGTTAGCCTTTGGGGAAATGAAGTAACAAAAAGGCTTTGTTTGTATTTAGAAGATTCTTTTAGTTACTAGTGAGCAATCAAAATAGCGTGAGTGGATTTGACCCACAACTCAGTTTAGTGGCTCATAACTTTAACGGGCATTGCTTGCCTAGAGTTCAAATGGTGCCACCAGGTTCCAATCCTCTTTTATCCCTACCAGCTCTGCTCTCTAACACATTGGTTCTGTTTTAAAGAAAAGATTTTTGGTGCATAGAGATTGTCATTGATACAGTGTATTCCATGGGTAAGATGCAGAGAATCATGCTATCTCAATGGTTACCATTCTTGGTCAGGCAGGGCTTTGACTGACTTATTTCTACACCTATTCAGGCAAGGTGGACGCTCAGGAGAAAGCTGGCTTTCAAAGGGAAGTCTGGATACCATTACCATAGGATAAATAGATGCTGAACATAGATTTCTATCATTGAGGCCCATATATTGTATTGAGCATATATTGGTTAACTGCCCTCTTACTACTAAAGAAGAAAAAGTAGGAATTGTTATTGGAATTAACAACAGTTAGATATTCATCAGTAGATTTCCATCTGCTGAACAGATACTTCCAAAAGTAGATATACAGCAAAGATCACAATGGTATTGTACTTGTCTTGCCATCCACCCAAATCAGCATCGTGTCTACTACTGGTCATTGTGTGACCCTAATGTGTATAAAAAACCTTTTCCTGCCCACCCCCTTCACTTCTAGTTTCCTTCAGACATTCATATTTTATGCTTTTAGCCACACTTCCGCCTCTTCCTTCCCTCTGGGTGTAGTTACACTGCACGCCTACATTTCGCAGAGTAGAATTTTCAACGAATTGTTAGGGTGCATTGTTTGTTCTTCTGTTTTAATTCTTGAGAACATTTTGGGAGATAGGCTGTACAAAAGATCTGATGTGCCTCAGAGCTGTAATATATGATCAGATTTGAAATGCTAATAGGAGGAAAGAATAAAGAAATGGTGAATTTAAGCACTTTTTTAAAAAAGCAAATTTTGAAGTGATGTGAAAGGTGTTACAAAAAATGGTTGCTATCGAATAATATGGTTCAGTCCATTATGGAAAAGAAAGAAGTATTTAAGATTCAGCTGGAGAAGCTAGAGTCCGTGTTATTTCCTACAATCAAAACCCCATGGGGCTGTTAAAGTAACCTGATGGAAAAGTGGTGGTGGTCTGAAACACAATAGCAAGCACAAATGTGAGAAATACACACTTTGCACACCTCAGTGAGACATTCACAAAGGTGAAAGAGACTGGAAACATCATTAAACATGCCAGGGAATTGATTGGAACTCATTTCCAGGTTAACATAAAGTCTAAAAAGACTTTAGAAACCACCGTACTACTGTTGAGCGCTTTATGGGTCTTGGCAGAAAGTTCCAATGTGTGGCTCATTAGGAGTGGAATGTTGGGATTTACTGGGTAATTCTTGAGAGACATCTCTCCTGGGGAAGGTCTATGCTTTGCCCAGGAAGACGGCACTTTCATAAGAATAAAAATATTAACTCGTTCCAGCATCTTCCTCCATGACAATAATATTATCTTGATTTAAGTTATGTCTTTTTCTTCCTAGGAGTTCGAGCAGGGTTTTATGTGGAGCATTATTTCTGTTTATCATCACCAATTCCCTTGGAGAAAAGTGAAGGGTAGGTATTACGATCCCTATTTTAAAGTTGGGGAAACAGAAGAAGCTCAGAGAATGACAAATAACTGCTGCTTCTGTAATATGTAGGTGACGGCTTATTGAAAATCCATCACCAACCTAGGGAAACTAATGTAGCCCCCAAAAGTCAGCTGGTAGTTCATCAGAGGCTGTCCTCTACCTTATATGAGACTCAGAACCATCTCTGGATTTGGAAACTATGAAGCAGAAATCTGGGCTGTTATTTTCACAGCTGGGCATGATGAGTTCATGTTCAGGTTCCTGAGAGCTGATTTAGTCTCTCAGGTTCATTTCTCTTTTTTGTTAGTAGGACGAGCCACAGATTGGGTACTCCAAGTCTCAAATTCTATCTTCCTAATTTTTCATATGGTTTTAAACAAACAGGGGAACCTTAAGAAGCCACTGGAGAGGGAGCTGAGAAGTACCTCTTACCACTGCCACCCTCTGCCCTCAACTCTAAGGGAGCCCTGTTGCCCTGTTATGCGCTGTTCCCACTGAAAATTTACCCTCCCAGGTGAGGCTCAAGTTGAAATGACTGTAGCCGGACTCTACTGACAGCCTCAGCAGAATCACCCACAGATGTAACCTGACAAGTAGCACTCACACAGCAGCTGCTTACTATTAGGTTTAAGTCACAAAGAACAGAGTACAGGAATCCATGGTCCTTAATCTTGGTTGCCTTTCAGAATCACCTGTAGAGCTTAAAGATCTGTATCAAGAACCTTAGTCTTGGGGCCAGAGATTTAGTTCAGTGGATTTAGCTTCTGGCAAGCGTGAGGTCATGAGTTTGATCACTAGTACCGAAAAAAAAAAAAAAAAAATCCTTACTCTTTGGTCAGTACAATTTGCAATTTAACATGGCTGGAATAGGACCAAGACCTAGGATTTAACAGTTTGAAAAATGCCCCCCAGAGTTAAGAGCCACTGACCTAGGTCCTGATATGGGAGCCTGTTGGTTCCGTTCTCAAGCTCTGTAAGTACAAGGGACATAATGAAAAGACAGAGCACTGAAGAGCTGGTTCCAAGTAGTGCATGAATTCTCTCACTGAGTCTCCCAAAACTGTGTATGTTAAGGTTACTATAATTATTCTTGTCTTACAGATGAGGAAACTGAAGCATAGAGAGATGGCACAAGTTGCCTAAGGTCACACTTCTAGAAGTGAACAACAGTGCCTGGACTGAACACTGAAGTACCCCAATCACTGTGTGATGAAATATTTGTAGTCATGTAAGTTCTGTGTCTCTAAATGAAAGCTTTTGGTGCCTCAAATACTCTGATTTTAGGAGTTGTAGACTCCAGGCAGGAATAGCAAGAAGATACTAATGTGGCACCAAGATACATAGAGACAGAGTTTTGCAATCTGCCATCAGGGAGATGCCTCCCGCCCCCAGCCCACTTCCAAAGAGGACAGATAGAATAAGACTCATGGACATCCCAGTCTCCCTTCTCCACTGTGGTACTTCACAACCTACTCCTAGCTTAAGATCCTTCCCAATACCATAACTCAGGGACATTTGCAGGCACAGATTCACTTCCAGGTCTTCCTATTGCCTTATGTTTCTGAGTTTTATTGCTCCAGTGGCATGTAGCACCCATCCAGATCCCAAGAAAGATTTGGAATAGACTCAGGCTTCTACCAGCTCGCGGACACCAAGGATGTCTTTATGGTCCTGTGTATTATATATGGGATGCAAGATGACAGTGTGCGAAGTCATTGTCTGATGAAGAATGACAAAGGGGAAGAAATCTTAGCCAAGAGCTTTGAACCTACCTCTCTGCCACGATGTTTTCTGGACGGTGTCAGGTGCCTGCATGTTGGAGAGTTCCTGGGGAAAGCCCTAGACCCAGCCTTGTAGGGTACCCTCACCTCCATTTGTACTTGAAGCTAGGTTTGAATGGACATTACAGCTACACTTACAGGGACAAAAGAAGGCCTGACACTAACAGAAAGGAGGGGTAGGGGACCCCTACTTTCCTTGGTATTTGGAGAAAAGGGAGTGTCTTGGGAACTGGGCAGTTTACAGTATGATTGTATTTAAATAAGACTATGTATAGCATTTGTTTATTGATTGATTGATTGATAGACCAAGCACTACTTTTTCTCCAGAAATACTTTTGGCCAATGCTCCCTCTACCACCTGGGGCCTTGTCTTCCCACCTATTACCCCAAAACCCTAAATCTAGGGTCTAAGCATAGCCTCATTTTCTATGTTGGAAGTGTAGCTTTGATCTAAGTCATGCTAAGTTGGTGAGGCCCAGGACACAGGTAATCAGAAATGGAAAAATCCTTGTTACCACACGCAGATTAAGCAGTTATCCTGGTTTGCCCAAGTGTGTCATTTTGGTACTGAAAATTCCTTCTGGCAAACAGCCTACTCCCAGGCAAACTGAAAGGAGTTGCTGTCATTCCATGAGGTCAGTCTTTCTAGTTCATAACGAGATTCCATCCAGAAGAAGAAGACTTGCTGCCATTTGTTCATAAATATTTGTCGCCCCTCCCCCACCCCTGCCGCCCATCCACAAATGCTCCTGGAAACTTCGTTGGTCTGAAAGGGGTCCCAAGGGCCGGGTCCTTCCAGCACATCCATGAGTTAGGTGAGAGACAGTGGACTCCCAGAGCTACTCTGTGTCAGCGCTAATTTTCAGGACAACCCACCCTTCAGCCTCCTGAGACACTGATGTGGCTGTCAGGTTCTGGGGGGCACCTTGGTGTTACCCAATTGTGTAAACACCCATTAGCTCCCGGAGTTCTCTGAGGAGCAGTGAGAACCCTGTGCTGCATCGTGACTGCAGGAGACTGGGCTAGTGTTTTACGTCTTCCTGTCGGCACCTGGAAATTAGTGTTGCCCTTTAACAGCGAGGCCATTCCCCAGAAGGAATGAAGACTCAGAGTTCCTACTTTTCTCCCCAGAGTCCTGCTTCCTTTTTCCTTCTAAAATGTGCAATTCCACCAAGATCATCTTTCTGTATTACTCGAGACAAAGAGCAGTTAGTTTCAGAGTCAAAATGTAAACCGTGGAAATCCAGTGTTTTCTACTCAGAGGAAAAAAAATAGCCATTGTACAAGAACTTAGAATCTCATTTTAATGAAAATTTGTGTTGAAAAAATCAATCTCATTACAGGTATCTACTGAGCGCATGTCTTTTTAATGTGAATTCTTTTATTCAGGCCTAATTTTCCTTTTTCTTGTTTTTAGGGTAAAGTGTAGCCCAGATTTAATGCTCGCCACTTCTTCTTATGGGAATGGATTAATACTTGTAAGAAGAACTCTCGAGGTCTATGACTTGATCCTCAGTGCTGGCTCTAAATGTAGCTGGATGGTAAAGACACCAAACCTTGGGGCAAGGAAGGTGATGCAGAGGGGTGACATCGTTGAGCATCCATTTGAGTAATAATCATTGAGTCCACACCATATTTTGCACGCGAGTATGACATGTCACCCAGGATTGCAGACCAGTGTCCTTTATGTTCATGCCATGTGTGTAAGGAATTCGTGCAGCACCTTGGTCTAAGATGAGAGCTAAATTTTTTATTAATTGTTAAGTGCTCATATGTTTAGAATTTTATATGTTGCCATTGAGACAAGTTAAAAATCAAGCCGTACCTAAATTAAGAGATAACACAAATAAAAATCAAGTTTCTTAACGTTTTTTCCTGCCGTGAAAATGTGTTTGGCCCGAGATGCAGAGGGTGAAGGGCCCAGCAGAAGCTGATGCTGGATGCTACCTGACTCTGATTCACCCTGAGCTAGGCAATTAGCCCCAATTACTTGAGTTTGCAATTTACTTCTGCATTTGAAAGTTGTAAAATACAAAATGATTTTTTTACTTCCTAATTATGAGTAATAAAAATTTAAGGGAGTATAAAGTTTAACTTGTCTGTTAATTGAGGGGAAAGAGCCATGCTAAATCAGTCAAGAGCAGAATGGCCACCGAAGCAACACAGAAGAGACTGCCTGTGAGGATCCCATTTGCTATTTTAATTAGCATCTGTCAATTAGAATGACAGGGGGAAGGAACCTGATTAATAAAATCATCATCCCAAATTGAAAGGGAAGGTCAAAAAGAACATGATGTCTCATTCGACATCGTGTGGAGGATCTTATACACCTAAATTTCTGGAATCCTCTTTCAGACCTCATGAGACCAGACTGTTAATCTGACCACTCAATTAACTCTGGGTATAATTAACTGCTGCACAGCCTCCTCAGAACCAAAGCTCTCTGTCAGCAAGATTAGTTCATCTGGATCATAGGAAGGGCGGGAGGGGGTGACATGACTTTTTTCCTCTCTCATGCTGGCTGAGGGGACTGCAGAAGGGGCACTTCCAGTCACTCCCTGTCCTGTGTCTGCAGAGCATTGCTGCTCCTCTATGATTTGCCCAGAGCATGCAGGGGACCTGGGAGAATATTAGCTGGTGTTTGAACAAATTTCACAGTGCAAAAGGCCAATTTCAGCAGCTAGTTTGGCAGCTAAACTTGTCTGAGTCATAAAAGGAAAGCCTCTAAGCCTAAGTGATATCCAGTCACTGGGAAACAGCCTCTAACCCCTCCTGTGAAGTTAGTAAGCAGGCATCTGTCCCTGTCCGGGGGAAAATGGGGCAGAGATGCCAATCAGGGCTCAGCAGGGTGCCGAGGAAGGGCAGCTGGTGAGCACGGCTTCCAAGGTCTTCCCCCCTCCAAGCTCAGCACACAGTAAAATCTTCATTTGCTGGCAAAATTTAAATTCCATCCATCACAAGTTGCACTGTTGAAGTCATGCTCTGGCTGGAGGAACTGGTGATCTCACTGGCGGTATTTTAGGACAGCGGCCCCGCCCACCTCATCACAGAAACCTGTTTTTCTTTTTTTCAGATGCTAACACAGGATGAAGAAAAGCGCCAGCTGTAAGCACCATGAAAACAGGAACGATTTGCAAAAATCTAAATGAATGATGAACCTTTTAAGGACAGAGGCAAACAAGTTTGAAAAATGTTAACAGAACGACAAACATAAAACTCTCTTGGTTATTTACAGTGGCAATTAGGGCTGATTTAGAAATCATTTAGGTTAAACTGCAAACATCTCAAAGCAAAATCGGTTCAGTAGTCATCTTGGTAAAAATGATCATGAAGATTCCGTGTGAGTCACAAGCCTCTTCATTGAAGCAGTTTTGTTTCTAAGTAGAGAAAGAGATGGTGGAGAAAGAAAGAAAATGGCCTGAGAGTGAAAGAAAGGAAGTGAGCAGTCACTTGGTGGAGAAGACTGTCAGGAGGATGAGGAGGTAGAGCTCACTCTAGGACCCAGCCACCAACTCCATCCACAGGGCACAGCTAACTGAGGAAGGGAAGGGCGTTGCCCCTAGAAGGAGGCTAGGAAAACCTGGGAAAGAAGCCGCTCTTTTCTAACAGTTTCCTCTGAGACCGAACAAAGTCTATTCAATTAATTTTTTTTTTTAAAGTAGCAGAATTCGAGTGACCTGAGCCATGTAGGGTGGGAGCACGGCAAAGATAAGAAAGCTGCTGTGATCCCATCATGGTTGCAAGCTCCAGCCAAAAGGCTCCTTCATGTTCTTGTTTTTCCGCCTAGAAAGTTGAGTTGATGAAACCATTCCTACTCTGAAGGGATGTCAGGAGGTTCCTGTGGGTTCATGTATGTGGCACTCCCAGCACCTAGGACAGTGGTACCTCTGTCCACAAACTGAGTTCTTCCCATGAGTCTGGCTGCAAACTGAATTGGATGAAAACTGAGTCAATTTCAATGGTTAGGTTCAATGTTGACTTTGTGGGAAAATTTGATTGGGTTCTTGTCTAATTCAGTTTGCAACCAGAATGATGGAAAGAACCATTTGTGACCTGAAAGCACTGTGTATATTAAGCACTCTGTGACTGTTGGTTAGCTTGTATTATTATTTTAATTTTATGAAACTTTATAATTCCTGAAAGCTAAAGACAAAATGAAACAAAAAACCAAAACCAAAACAACAACAATACATAAAACCAATGCATGCAGTGGTAGTTGTACAACTTTGTGAGCACACAAAAATAAAAATTGAATGAGTGAGTGGATGGCGTGTAAATTATACTCAATAAAGATGTTATCAGGGAAGAAAAAACAGTGAGAAAGAGCTTTCCTCATTTCTTTTAAGAGATTTCTTCCTTGTCCAATATGATTGTGATGAAATAGTGGAGTTCTACATCTTTACAGAACAAATATAATTTTCCCAACTCTGATCTTTAGGGTTTCCTTCAGCTGTGAGTGATACTGGTGATTAAATTATTTTGAACCACCAGTGTTTTAATTTGCAGGAATAAACAAAGACATAAATAATGGAATTGTGGCGATAAAGTTTTGGGGAGAACATGTGAGAGTTTGCTGTGGGGGTTTCACTAGGAAAGGAGAACTCTGAGGAACAGGTAAATGTGTGCTTTTATGCTTGGGTTCGGTGAAGAAGCACTGTTGAGGAGTGAGACTAGACTCTGGAGACACAGGGTTAGGGGGACGGGCGGGGCTCAGCCAGTCCTGTTTGCTCAGACACTGTGGTGGGTCCTTGTGTCACCACCTTTGTTAGCCAACACCCCTTGCATTTTGGAACAGACTCAAAGGCAGAAGGTAGGAGAATGAAAGAGCTTTGGGAAGACCCCGAGAGGAGGGGCTGGGATGTGTTCCCTCACAATAGACTGCCTAGGCATTTGAGAAAACCACAGTCTGTTGAGAAAACCACAGAAGCACTCAGCTTTCTTCTGCTCATCCCTGTTTACCTCTGAAGCAGGTCATAGCACACTTGTTCAGTGGGTGTCCAAACCTCCAAGAGCAGAACATATCACTGAAGACACAGGATATAGAGCAGAGCCCAAACAAACATGCCCTGATGAGCACGCCTGTGCCCCTAACCCTGTGTATTCTCACTGGCCAGTACCCCATGGCCTGTCTTCTCTCTGATGGTCCATCTCTTCATCAAACCCAAGCATGAAGATCCACATTTACCTGTTTCTTAGTCTTTATTTCCTTATGAAGCCCCCATTCACATAAACCTTATATTACATAAATGTATGTGCTTTCCTTGTCAATCTGCCCTGTGTTGTAAATTTCTCTGCCCTTGCAGTGTGGTCAGATTGAGACCCCAGTTAGGGAGGCTGGATCCTGGCTAACTAGAAGTGAGGCATCTTATTTGGTTTGGTGTGGGGAGCACGCTGGCCTTCTCTGGTTGATCTTGAGTTGGAAGAGAAGGGAAAAACTAAAGAAACTTGCAGTCTCTGGCCAGTAGTGATATTGTTCAGGGTAAATGGCTGTAAAGATTAAAGGTCAGCTTCCTGGACTGCTATCTGCAGAAGCTGTGGCTCGGAGATCTCCTGGCGCATATGATTTGGCTAACAGTTGGCCAGTGTTTTTCATCTCTAAGACAGACTGTATATTTGGTGGACGATTCCCATCCAAAGAGAATAGAATATCTCACCTGAAACTTTCAACTATAACAGCTTTCCAGAGCTCCCAAAAATGACCAGGGGGAAGACGTATGTTGATAGAACAGAATGGAGTCGAAAAGAGGGAAATGTATTTTTTAATTTTAAAGAGAAAAAAGATAAAAATAACAATAAAACAGTTTCAAAGCAGGGTATTAGAGCAGTAACAATAATTGGTACATTGCATATTCAGAGTAGTAGTAGTTATTCCGAGTACAAGGTATGGGCACAAAATATTGTCCCAACAGTATTAGTACAGATCTTTCCTTTCAATGAATTAAGAGGAAAATAGCTGAGAAAATAAACATTCAAGTAAACAACCATCCAAGATTCAGTTGAAGTTTTAAAAATGACTACAAACACACTATTGCAAAGTAAAATCTCCGTAGCTCCACCAGCCTGCCTGGTACAAACTTTTCCCATTTGACTTCAGATTGCTCGAGGTGGCCACAGGTACCCCTTCCTTCTTCCCCCTCCGACTCTATGGCCGATGCCCACAGACACTTTCAGAAGCTCTAGCGAGGAAATGGAGCTAATGGTTTGGAGGCTGTGGCTGTGAAATTTACTTACAAGGAGTAGAATTTGCTGGCACCTGCTCCAAGGAGCCCCTCTAGAGATGCGATGATGGAAAAATACTATAGGAGCACGGCCTCACTAAATTGTGAAATTCAATTTAAAACCCATGAGTCGGTTTGTCAGCAGGATGTCCATAGAGAAAAAAGTTCCAGGGAACAGAAAATAAAAAGAATATTAAAGAATGACTCCTGATTCTGTTTTTTAAGAGAAAACTGGAAATAACCTGTAATTAGAGTTCAGCGCAAAACAAGGAGAGACTTTTGAGAAAAGTTGTAAGTTGGAGCCTCTATAAAGGTAACAAACATGATGGATGTGGAGAAACTGTCAGTCGTTTTCCAAACTCGCTGCTCTGTGAAGATGAAGCTCCTCTCCTGGAGTTCACTCCTCTGAGAACCCCAGGTGGAAAAGCCTCCGTGGGGTGTCCGCCCCTCAGGCACCCTGCCAGCTTCCACCTGAACACAACCTGTTAGTGCCAGGACTGTGGGAGAGCCTGGGATTTGCCCTCATATTTGAGGATTTCTGAGAGTAGTCTTGATGGAGAGAATGCTGTAAACACTAGGAATACGGGAAGCCTTCTGTCCCTCAGCCGTCAGGCACATGTCATGGGTCATCCTGGACAAATTCAATATTGGTGAAAGTAAAGAATGCAGACCCTCTGTATTTGTCTGTTCATGCCCTGGTATTGACAGCTTTAGAAAATTCACTCCTTTGAGTTTGTGCTGGTCTTTAAGGCAACTGGATATGGCAAGAATGAGCTACTAATTTGTGACTTGACTACACAATATTGTGCCTGCTGTCTCACTAGCAGACTCCTCTGCTAGCTCTGGCAAAGCCAAAGCATATGTTGAAGAGGCCCATTGGGTAGTGAATGAGGGCATCAACCACCATGGTGCTAAGTACAGCTAAGCTCCTCAGTCCAGCACGGCCCCGGACCTGAGTCCTTCCAGCAGCCACGTGAGTTGAAGGTGGGGTTGGGGTGGGTTTTTTTTTCTGCTGAGCTAGCACATAAGAGCCGAACCTGTGTTCTCTGTAATGCAGCCTGTGACGGGGCCTGGGGCCCAGGGTCCAGCAAGCCACCCCCAGAATCCTGACCCACAAGCCTGAGAGGCAATGAATGCGTGTCACTGTATGTCAAGAAGCTTGCAGTCCTTTGTTACGTGGCAATAGATAACTAATATTCCTGGTCTCTCGGCCAGTATTTAAGGACACTAAATTTATTGTAACAAAACTTATAAATATAAAAAGTGAGTTTAAAAAAAATTTACTTATAAGAATGTGCACTGTAGATGAACCATCAAAATCTAAAGAATCTGATCAGGGTGCTGCTAACTTTGTACATGTGGAGACATGAGAGCTCCTACTGCAGAAAATGCGCGTGGAAACATCGTCACTGTTTACATCTTACTGTACTTGTGAGAAGCACACTGTAGATAAGGCAGGCGGAGGGAAGGAATTTGAGTCCATTCACAAGTTCATTTGATTTTAATGTTACGTAACATGTAGATCTTGGAGTATAAAAAATTCTGAGTATGAAAAAATTCTGAGTATGAAACCTAATTTGTCCTTTATCCACAGGACACAGGTGAGAATTCCATGGCAGAAAAGCATTAAGGCTCAGCATTTCACGCATTGAGCACAGGGAATACCTGAAGGAAAATCTTACCAAGAAATTCTTTTGTAAATATGGATTTTCTTCATCAATAACTCATCCTTAAAAGATGGCTCACTAGCTCATTAATTTCCACTTTTTATATTCTGAGAGAAAGATTAGAGTGAAAAATATTCCCTTAAGAGCTTTCTCAGCTACAGCATACAAATTTTGATATGTGGTATTTTGATTGTTCCAGTTGTATAGTTTAGTTTATGTCTCTTAAACCCATGTGGAACTTAGAATCTATTTTAAAAATTATCTCTAATTTTTTCAGATTATGAAATAAATATACCTTTATTACAAAGAATATAATCTTTTACATTGAAATATAAAGTGACATTTACTTGTTATCAGCCAAAGTTAACATTTTGAGCTACTTATTTTCAGCCTTCTTTCTCTGCAAAAAGAAAGGTTGCAAAGGAGAATAAAAGGGAAGTCCTTTCTGAACAGAGTAAACTCTTCCTTGCAGATGATAGTAGTAAATGGTAATACGGGGCAGAGTCTGAATATGTACAATGAGGTGGATACTACACCTCTAGAATACTAAATGTATCAAGGACATTCAGTCAGGCTTCACCTCGTGAAAGGAGTTTTGAATTTCTTCAACTTACTTTAAGACCTAGGATGGGAATGCAGTGCCATTCTTGTCCCCCAAACAGGATAAACCTACCTTTGCCCCGTCCTTGAGAAACCATTTTTCCACTGAGGAAAGTGAATTCCTAAGCCCAGAATGGCAAATATCTCTTGTGCTCCTTTCTTAGCCAGTTTGGGGACCCATTTTAGATGCACAGTCCTCTCCATGCTTTATGATTTAAAAAAGATTATTTGCTTTTCCAATTATAATAATGACAGCAAAAAGCCAGTCTGTGGACAGTTACTATAGTAACCAGGAGCATCTTAACTTCTATGAAGGAGATGGATGCTTGACTCTGAATTTTGTTTCATTTTTGGAAGTCAGGATGAAGTCAGTCACACGCTTTGTAAACACTCCACTTCTGAGGGGCAAACCACGAACTTTGCATGTGTTTGTGAGTGTGTAATTTGTGCATGCGTACATATGCATAAATATTAATATACATCCGCAAAAGACACCAATAATTGCCATTTTTGAACTGAATTACTGTCTGACAGAGACATATGAAATTAATTGAATTGCAAACGATATCCAAGGGATAGACTTAACACATGGCTTTTCTTTATTATGAATTTTTTTTGAAGCTTAGAGGGACCGTTTCTTTCCCTTAAAGGACTAAAGGATGCTTGATAGCTCAGAGTCACGCAAATCCATTTCTCTGGAGGAGAAGAATAGGCTGTCATTAGGGAGAGGGCTGCCTGCGATTGTAGGATCCTGGACCACCTTAGTGAGAGTGTGGGAGACCAGGGCGGGTAGAAAGGAGGCAAGCATTTTTAATCAGGAAGAAAAATAAACACCAGGAGCCAAACTGAAATATGAGATAAATCTGATAGCCAAAGACGTCCAGCCAAAACCTGCAGATGGACAGGTTGGTTTCAGCAAAGTAATTCGGTTCTTGGAAAGTGCACTTTGAAATAGACAGCTTTATAATGTAGAATGATTGAGAGACTTTGAAATTCCAGGCAAAGTCATAAAAATATTCCTGCTTTAAAAAATATATATTCCTACTCAAATCTATCATGGCACTTTAAGGAGTGCTGACTCTATAAATTCTGACTTTTATCAACAGCACTTCAATAATGCTTAGAAAATAAACTTCACGGGAAAACCTCGGGTGTTCAATTAGTGTTAAATGTTTTAGGGCAGAAACTGAGATAATGAAATTATGAGGACAACGGCAGCTTAACGTTTTGTGGCTCATGAGAGATTTATGCATTCCAATATAACCTCAAGCTACGCATATGGCATAATAAAAAAGAATGGATCCCTGACAGGGGAACACGGGGTAGGGAATTGGACTAGCTCTTTGTCTTAACGGAAAGGCTGCAAAATCCCTGCCCCTAACTTATTCTCACTACAAATTCAAGCTTTACTCCCTCCAACCCCCTCTGCTATTACTCAAATCGTGTTTGAATGGAATATAGCTTCTTTTACAACAATCATTTCCTCTTTAGTGTAAATTGCGTTAGACTCCCAGGAGTCCTGTGGGAACTCCTGCTCTAAGAGAAATCAAGGAGAAACGCTGGCTTCTGTACTGAATAAGAACAAGAGTCAGGCTCACACAAGCTTTCCAGCATCATGGCAGGAGGGCAAGATCGACTCCGTGGTGGATCGGTCTCCCTGCCAGGGGCATCTGGTTGTCCTCTCAAGACCTGGCATGAGCACAAGTCTTTTTGGGGATGGGAGGGGTCCATCTTGCAGTACCCCTGTGGATCTTTCGGGGTTTCTCTCAAGGCTCATTAGGTTGGAGGATTGTAGGAAAACTGGAAAGGCCTTGGGTATCCTTTTACTCTGCCTTGCCAAGGCATCCCCCAGTCGTGTGCAGAAATTAAAGGACTGAACCCAGAAGCTGCCGGTGGGTTCACTACTAATGGAGGTCTCGAATAATGGAGCAGACTTTGAAAAGATGATTTGGAAATGTTACTCTTCCAAGCTGGGTGTTGTGACCATAAGATATCGCTATGACTTTATAAAATTACTGTGGGGGAGAAATGACCTTTCATTTCGAGGACCTTGTTGGGGCTCATGTTTTTCTTCTGAGTAACTGTTACCAGGAGGTGAAGTGTGTGTTCACACACTGATATGTGTAAGCCATCTTCCCAGTACAAGGTCATGCTGGATACGAGAGCTAAAATTCTCCAGAGACACATTCTCTGAAGTTCTACACAGAATGCAACATAAAGGAGCTGGAGTCAGGGGGACTGGAGTCTAGATCTCGGGAAGGTTATTTAACTTCTTTGATCCTCAGTGTCCTGTAGGAATGGATATAAATGCTACTTTTTAAATTAAATAAAGGTAGTTCTATGAAGTTCTTAGCACGGTGTCTAGCACATAGGAAAAAGCCCTGTAACACAGTTCCTTATTTTGTGAACTGATGTGAGAGATTGACACTGCCTTTACAACCAGCAGCTGGCCCCTGGCTTCAGTAATACACACATGCACAGCACTCTTCCCTCTTGTGGGGAAGGACCAATTGTACATCTCCCCTCCTGTTTCTCTTTTCTCGCTTTTTTTCCCCTTAATTCTCAGTAATAATACACTTGGGATCCCACTTCTGGTGCCAGACCATTGGTAATGGTGGGAAGAGGTATATAATTACAGGTCTGGAGAGACCTTCAAAGGACAATTCTGCTTCTAGAAATACAAGTCAGTAATAGCAGCTACCATTTGTGGACTCCTTGCGAGGTGTTCAAAAATCCGTGTACATTACGTCTCGTGTAAGCTTTCCAGCAACAGCTAAGTTTCATGTTATCCCTATTTTGCAGGTTAAAAAACCTATGCCTAGAGATAGTGCAGGCAGTTTATACAAAATTCAGGACTCAAGCCAGCTCCCAGCTAAAGCAAACCTCATGATGACAATCACCGTTGAGCACTGCCTTGCATGTGGCAACCTAGATGTCTGTTCCCTTCTCAGCATGTTTACGAGTGAGTCCTCGTCAGTGTCCAGTCATCTGTGTACTGGATCCGGAAAGAATCCTTGTTCTCAGTTGTAGTTCTCATCCCTTGGTGCTGCATTTGATTAGAATGGGAGTCTGTGGAGACTGGAATAAAGAAAACAGTGTATTTCTGATCATAGCAACTATTTTCAACAACATGAGGTTTAAGCCACCTGTAAGCTTTCTTTTCTACTAGTAAAAAATGATCCCCAATACTTAAATGTTACATAGGAGGGGACATATAGGAAAACCGAGAGGAAGAGGCCCCCCGAGGGTAATTTTGATTTATTCCAGCAGGGGGAGTAGTTCACGTGGATCGCTTTGAGTTCTGCGGAGCAAGCAAGCTGATGTTTTAGGCCTCCACACCCGTCAGTCATTAGTTAGGGATACCCAAAGGGGACATAAATTTCCAGGCACTTCAAGCTGTCCATGTGCATAGAGCAGGCTCTTCCCTAAGGGCAGCCTTCAGACAAAGAGATGCAGGTGCCAGCTGTTGGGGGCGGTTGTGGTGAAAATGGAGAGCACTGCAGAGAGGCAGGGCAGGGCATGGAAAGCAGGTGCCATGCTGCTGGGGCTGGGAGAGAGGAGGGCTTCTCCTGCATGGCATCTCCATGTCCCTTAGTACCTGTATCTCTCAGGGCCTCACTTACTACTTCTCCTGTCCAGCAAGGAGAAAGACTCCTTCCTCTACTTGAGAAGCCACGCAGTTGGGTTAAAATATGGTGGATTTTCTGGCACACCCACAGTGTGACACTCCCTAGCTATGGATGAAGGCAAGTTGCCGGACACCCCGCAAGCCCCAACTCCCCATCTAGTGACCAATGATGCAGTGCACACCACCTAGCTTGTTTTAGGAATTGGGGAGCTAAGGTCTTAAACTATGTAGCAAGTGCCTCACATGTCACAAACACACAGCCAAAGTGTAGCAGAGTATCCCTTCTCCAGCCCACTCCTCCCCAAACCAACACAGAGGAAAGCAGATAAAATGCTTCCTTTAAACAATCTCTGATGCAGTCCAACTGGAGGGCCCGTCCCTAGCGGGCGGCTTCTGAGTGTATTGGAAACCCATCATTACCTACATAGAAATGGTAAGTCATTTCTAGGATAAAACTTAATTATCTTTTCTTGAATTGTGTCAAAACTGATCATTGATCTCAGGAAGAAAATCATTTCTGAAAGGTCGCCTGTGTTCCTCAGTGCTGCAGGATGCTTCCGTTAGTGGATGGCTCAGGGTGCAGACATATGAAGGCTCCATCATTAGCTAAGTGGCCGCTCACCGTCGCGTGCCAGGGCCTCCAGTAGCAGAGGTCTGCATGCATCCCAGAGCACGGCTGTCAAGGCTGCTCACAAAGTGTTTTCTAATTTGAAAATAACAGCACGACCCTGCAAATGTTATAGCCTGATCAGTCAGCATGGTGTAGAGGCCACACAAATGAAACTGTTTCTTTGCAAGCACTTGCCGTGGTTAAATGCAGGAAGCAAAACCTTCCACAGGCTGTAGCAATCTCAGTGGCTGTAATGCACTGGATCCAATCATAACCAGAGGTTTCATGGCCCAATTCGAAAAGTGTCTAAAGGGCATCCTGCATCCCTACTTATGTTTTCTGAAATAGATAAAAAGGACTTGAAAGTGGTACCTTTGTTAGGTCAAATCCAAGCTTTTTCAAGTTAGAATATGTTAAATTCTATTTTGCTTTTTGTACATCAATCCATAAGCCTGAACTGTATTAGTGCATAACACACACACACACACACACACACACACACACACACACACTGTCCTCCCCTCCTCACTGCACAGTGTTTTGCTGGTTCCGTTTTTCCCGCAGGCCTTCCTTGGCATTTACCATATAAACGCACGTTTGTATACAAACAAGCCCTGCAAAGCGATTCCGTCTATCGTTTCCTCTAAGTAATCAGCGTAGCTCCACATTCTCATTTCACAAGTTGCCAAAAATTACGTTCACTTATGGCTCACTGCGGGGTCTTGGATTTCTCTCTGTATACACATGTTCCTCCCATTGACGTTAATGAAAATTATGCATGCCTGTTATAGGGAGAAACAGCCCTGTGGAGGCTGTCTCGCACACACAAGTTTTAAGACGGGGGTAGAAAACCAAAATATCACTTCACTGTTTATTTTTCTCACACGGGTTCTTGTATGATGATGTCCAGGTATTGCACTAGCCTGTGTAACTAATCTTCGACCCACTGATCCACAGGCCAGGCTTGGGAAGGCTGGCAAGAATGGTAAGCCTTCTGCATTTGGGATAGATGTGGAATAGTAAAAATCGATTTTAGGTCATTTGGCCCATCTTGGGGTTGCTGTGTAACTGTTGAAGATCCTAACAGACCCTTGGTTGCAAAATTACAAAGGTCTTTCTGTATTTTCTCAAAAAGCCTCTTGTGCTCACACCATGTTAAGAAAAATTCTTTCCAAAAAGAAACTATATAATACCTTATTAACCTTCTCTAATTGTGCTCTTTAAATATTTTCTTTTCACCCCTTCTCTATCCCTTTGGAAGAGTTGAAGTAATTCTTAAACAAGCAGCAGTTTTGTAGCAGAAAATTTTATCTTCAATATAGCCTCAAGGGTATAGATTATTAGATCATTCAGCCAATTAAGGGAAATCAATAACTTCTTGATTCACCTCTAAGGTCCCTAAACACTCACATTCTATAATTCTACCATTACTCAAGCTCCTAAATACACTTGGTAGATTGCTTTCTGAAGAAGACCCTTAAACAGCTATGCATAATATGGAAAGTGATCCCTTTATGGTCAGGTGGGAGTTATTTGTACTTCCGTCTCAATGTATGATTAAATATGATTAGCAATATTGTGTTGTAATAAGGTAACCCTGGAAAGACCCCTTGAGGAAACCTTGGCTGATGGATTCATTAGTTTAAGCTTGGGAAGTGGATGCAGCTGCTGAGCAGAATCCAAGGAGTAGAAATAAGAAGAGCGTTCCTTCGGGCAGGTGCAGGCCTCTATGGCAAAGTCCTCCATTGTAACCAAGCCTGGGGAGTGCAGAGGTTGTGATGTCTAGTAGCTTTGGTAGGAAAGTTAAGAAAATAACAGTCAAGAGGCTGGGGATTTAGCTCAGCAGCATAAACGCCTGCCTTGCAAGCATGAGGTTGTGAGTTCGATTCCTAGTACTGATTTAAAAAAAAAGGAAAATAGCAGTCATATACTGCATCCATAAAAGGACATATGCAAAAAAGTGGAGCAATTAGCAGTTTAAGAACTAGCTCAAACTAGACATGATGGTGTATGTCTGTAATCCCCTCATGCTGGGAGGCTAAGGCAGGAGGATCACAAGATCAGAACTAGTCTGGGGCAGCTTAATGAGTTTTGCAAAACCTTTTTTCAGAATAAATTAAGAACTATAAAGGGCAGGGTAGGTAGCTCAGTGCAAAGGCACTGGGTTCAATCTCCAGTACTGAACAGGAAATTAAAAAAGGATGAACTGGTGAACAGTAATCAGATAGCAAATGTTTGTGGAGTGCTTCTGCTTGGCAAGGTACTCTGCCCAGGTGCTGTGCATCAGCTGGTTTAGCTTTAAAGGGACTCTGACAGGTAGATAGTATTAGTGATCATAACTTTGTTCCAGGTGAGGAAACTGGAGCTTGGAAAAGATAAAAAGAATACTAGTCCAGGGTCACACAGCTGTAGTAACTGGCCTGCCAGGACAAATTCAAATTCAGGGGGCTGATCTCAGGACCTCTCTGTATTGTCTGACACAGGACTTCGTTGATCAGAGTACCGAAACAGCACCTCTCATGGCACCATGTTAGAAACTCAAGAAAATTCTATGTGGGAGCACAAGCACAAGGGAGTGTGACCTGTGTCTTGGATTCCTGCTCCCCTGGCTGTGGATTCCTGCTTCCCCGGCTGTACTGACGGAGGCGCAGCTGTGTGGCCCTGAGGGGGAAAGCCAGCTCCTGTGTTCTGGCCAGACCAGCAAAGTGCTGATGCTAGGAGGCTTCACTCCCACCTCTCACCCATGCACGATGCTGGGAAGCAGATACTACGGTCCCTATGGCTGAGGAGATGCAGGAGGCCTCTGGATGTGCAGAACCACATGCAGGGTAAAATGAGACTGTGTCGATTTTACACGTGGGCCCCAAGAAGGAGGTGGCCTTCTTTTCTCCCCTTGCTAAGGATCAAGGCAAGACTAGGCAGGAAGTCAGAGATTCAGACTCCTGGTCGGCATCAAGCTTTAAATCCGTGGGACACTCCTTTGTTTGGGGTGTACTCATGCGCTTAGTGGTTCCCTCTTGATTTGTGGATTTAATGCTGTCTCTAGCTTGGTGTCTATAAGATTTATCTCACTAGCCTTGCACTTTCCTTGCCTGTATGATGTCAACTTCCATAAAACATGTAATAAATGTCTCCTAGCATCCAAAACTGGACTCTGGATTTCAACTTCCCCGCCCCAAACCTCTTCCTTCCCAGGCCCTCCAAGACTCGGTCCATAGCACCAGCATCTCTCTAACCACTGACGCCGCCAGCCCAGGAAGCATCACAAATTCTTCTTTTCCCACACCTCCCCGATCTTCAGTCTGTGAGCAAGTCCTGTGAGAGATCTTCAAACGGCTATAAATCTGTGGTTCCCAAACTTGCCTACGTACAGAAACCACCCCGGGAACATAAAAAATTGATGCCTGCGTCCCATTTTCACCGATTCTGATGCAGTGGTTCTGAGATAAGGTCCAGCTTTCAGCAGTTTTAAGATTTGCACTTCAGACGATTGCAATCTGCATAAGAGGCCAGCGCCTCTGCATGTGCCTTGAGAGATGCCCAGCACCTTTCACCGCTGGTGCCCGGGCGACTGCAGCGGCCTCTTGCAGATTCCAGTCTTTTCACTGTTGGCCCAGGTCCACACAGCTGCTGGAGAAACCTACTCAGAATGCAGACCCCAGCAAGCCTCCTTTCTGTGTAAAACACCCCTGCTCTTCGCCACAGCCGAGTAAAATGCAAACCCTTCACTGAGCCTTCAGCATTCTGTGGGTCTCATTTCTTTGCTGCGAGATCTCTGGCTTCATCTCTTTCCCCCTCTTTCATTCCTGCAGTGCTGCAGGCGCCCCAGCCTCTTCCTGGGTTCCCTGCCAGGCCACACTGGACCCCACCTCAGAGCGTTCCTGTTTACTGTTCCTTCTCCTCAAAGACTCTTCACTACTGACTTACTTGTCATGCAGGTATTGCCTGAATGTCACTGGCTGGAGAAGCCTTAAATAAAATAGCTCCCCCCGCACCCCAGCACTCACTCTCACATTTGCATGCCTATTTTCTTCCTCCTATCGAGTTGGTGTATTTTTTCCCCCGCTGTGTGCGCACGCCTGTACATTTCTTGCCCCCCTAGATGAAGATTGATGAAAGTGTAACCTTTATTATTTTGTTCACTGCGGCCTTTCCAGTATTTAGAGCAACTCCTGCCCTTCATAAGTGGTTTTTTATTAAGTAGATCTTGGCTATCTATCTGTCAGATGACTGAATGTATTATTCAGAAAGATAAGTCTGTCCAGCAGCCTGAAATACATGATGTTTTTTTTTCTTTTTGAGGCAGTGTCTCACTGTGCAGTTCAGGCTGGCCTTCAGCTCACTTTGTAACTCAGGCTGGTCTCAATGCACAGCGATCCTCCTGCCTCAGCCTCCTGGGTTCTGGGATTATAGGAGGGCACCATCATGACCAGCTGTCACCTGATTTTTATTTCAGTCAATGGTTCCATGATTCGGGGCTTGTGCCTACCTTACGGGAGCAGGTCAAGACCTAAAACTGAAATCTGGTTGCTGTATTTTCCTTGTGTTCAGGAAATATCTTCAACTTCCTTATGGGCTCATGTGTAGGGGATTGGGGGCAGGAGCACAGTAATAAAAGCAGGAGGGTGTAATAGTCAGAATAGTCCGGCTCTTGCTGAGGTAACAAACACAACCAAAATCTCCAGTGGCTTTCATGCAATAAAAAAGTTGTTTTTTCTTATTCATGAAACATCTGCTTCAGGTCTGGAGAAATTCTCCAGGAGTCTTCTCCTCCATATGACTGCTCTGCATTCCAGACTGCCTTACTCTTGAGACAGCTTTTTATCCACACAGAGAAGACAGACGGCTGTTCGCCAGCCTTCAGGAGATCATATTCACCAGCCAAAGCACAGAGCGTGATGTTCCCAAGGAGAGGAGAACAGTAAGTCTCGGAGCAAGTAGAGAGTTCTACCACAATTGTCAGGAGAACCAAAGAGAAGAAATGTTGTAGAAGTGTTTTTTAGGGTACGAATCTGGTGAAAGTCTGCAGTCTCTGCTTCTCGTCAGTGTTACAAATACAGGAACGAAAATGTATTTCTGGTATCAGGTATACGGAACAAGCAAGGAGCTCCAGTAGAAATCAAGTTTGTTAGTGGTCATTTCACAATTCCTATTGCTCTTCACATTCTTGTGTTTTAAAGCACTCAAATCTTCAATGCTCTGTCCTTCAGAGACAGGGTTTCAGGGCAGCCTTTGTGATGGAAGATACTAGAGGCTTCCTGTTTGTAATTCCATTTCGTATCCACCGAATTACAGCACCAAGTACACTGTGTATGACAGAAAAGCCAAATGGACTCTTGTAGATTTCTAAAACACTTTCAAACCTCATGACCTCAAAATTGAATTATTGTGAGGTTTGTGATCAGGGTCTCTCTTGATCCATCAGCAGGTAATTCGGGGTGCAGTTGAGAAGTCCCTAATTGGTGCTCTACAGAGAGGTCGTTATTTCTGTGTTTGAAGACATCTTGTTCCAGCTGCAATTCAGCTCAATAACTTTGATCCTTCAACTCACTCGAATAATCTTATGGGCTACTTTCTTCCTGGGTTCCTAGGCTTTGGCTTCAATAGTGAAATAAATAAAAGACTCTTGGCTATAAAGGTAACCTAGAAGCCATAGGTTGTACAAAATGGCAACCAGAATCATGGAATGAATTCTCCTACCAGAGCTATGGAAATAATTAAGTTTGTGAACCAAGGTACTACTGTACTTTAATCTAAATTGATGGCTTTGGAGACATAAATCTCACAAAGAAGTCACATTTTCTCACCTTTTCATGACACAGTTCAAAATTTCTCTGTTCTCTTAGGATTACATAATGACAATATCAGAAAAAATTCACTTGCTGGTTTACTTTAAACTTACTTTAATGGTATGGATAAGCAAAAATGAAGAAAATCATCACAGTGATGGTTTCCAGGTTATAAGCTACTGTTTGGGTAACATTAGCATTTGTAGTCACGAAAATGCCATTCAGTGAATTAATTCAGGCACTCACTCAGTGTTCCCTTGAAAAGGAGCACAGTTCTTCGTGTGCAATCTTCACCCTAGAACACATCCCTCATGCAGCAAGACATGATCCCCCAAGTCACTTAGCATTTATTTTGTAAGTCATAAAGCTAAGTTGAGTTATGAGGCTGAGAATATTCAGCCATAGTTCAGTATTACCTGGACATCCCGCAGATGCATCTCTTTATGTATATCCTATAAACTCCCTATTTCTGGTTGCAGTGAGCTGCATCTTATTCATCCAGGATCCTCTGTGTCCAACATGGTATTTCACATATGCTTGTGGGTCGCATAAAGGGAAGTAGATTTTGATGATCCAAAGTCCCTGCATTTGTCTAATTATTAACTCTGGGCATATGAAGAGTATTATTATTATTGGCCTGTGCAGACTGGCAGATTAAGAAGTTTAAGTTATGTTTCTAGCTTTATTCTCAGGGAACAATGAAGTATTTTTGCATGTAATTGTTTGTGATGATCTGCAAGTGCATAGTATATATACATTTTAAAAATCTTTTTATAGCACTCTACTTGAGAAGATTTTTTCTACAAAATAGAGGAAGTTCTTTTACTGGTGTTTGTGTAGTCTCAAACAGTAAGTAGGGGCATTTTTTTTTTACTGAATAGTATTTTAAAGTTTTTACAAATAGATACATCTATAAATATGCATAAGTGTACAGTTTTTAAAGTCTAGTTTTTTTGTATGTGTTTTCTTCTTTTAAATTTATTTCTGAAATATTATAAAGGTATTATACAAGGTATATGTGTGCATCACAATATTTAATTCAATAAAAAATGAATAATTGAGAAATTAAAAGCAGTAAAAACAAAAAAGGTAGTTAGAGGGAATAAGATTACACTATCATAGAGCTGGGTACACAAAAATTCAAATCATGAAGTTCTGCTTGCTTGCTCTGAGCTCTGTAATGGGCATTGTATGAACCAGAATTCAGTGTTCTTATTCTTCAGATAAGGCTAGGTTCTCACAAGTGACTCAGCTCTTCCTGACACTGAAGCCTGAAAGGAATTTGTCATATAGGTGTTCTTAGAGAAATCACTGCATCCCGAGGCTGATAAAACCTTGAACAATGTCCTTATAGAAGATACAGTGAACTTTAGGATTGCTCTAACAATATCCCTCAAAATAGGTTAAAGGCTCTGAACTCAGTGGGAAAGCAATTCAGCACAGGACCAATTGGATGAGGTCTTAGGGAGAGAGGTCCCTGCCATCTGGCTTAATCTCAAGATAGAGTTTTAGGGGATCAGAGGCTCCAGGAGACATCCTAATGCCCCATAAATTGTTCCTTCAATTAAGCTTTGGGCAACTATTGCCTGACCCTGAGTTCAAGGCGATGTTATTGGTATGGAAAATGCCCTTAGGAGTCACAGATGCCTGAGGTCTCAGGAAATTTTGGAAAGAACAGTCAGACTTGGAGATGCTAGAAAACATTGATTTTGTCAGTTGTCCTCCAGCACTGAATTCAACACATGGCTCAAATACAGCTATAACCTCTTGTGTAGAAAATAATTAAATTTATAAAACAAAATTCAATATAGTATCCATCCAGGGAAAACTTTCAAAAAATTTTTGGTGTTATTATTTAGTTATACATATAAGAACATATATAAGAAAATTTAAAAAACATTCCTTTTAAAAAGCAGACATAATGAACTAAAATTTTCTTTTAGGTAAATGATAACTTCTTTAAAGCCAATTCCAGGATCAAAATTGCTTAATTAAAATCTGAATTCACAGTCAGTAGTTTTGCAATAAAAGCTCACAGATTCACAATCAATTACATGATTTAATCTCAGAAGCAATGACCCAGAAGAAAATTGTGTTTTGTTATTGTCAGGAAATATGTAGCTCTGAGAACATAGTTTCAGCACAGCTTCCATGCTTAATGGTAGAGGAGAGAATCGCATAACATGGGCCAGTGGGCTTGGCTGGCTACTGTGCATGCCTGGACACAGAAGGAGCAGGCTGGTGGGGTCTATGACAATAGGGAAGCCTGTGTCATTCACATCGGCCTTGCTGGATCTACACAAAGTTCTCCCATTGTACTTAGGGCTTTGAGGATCTGTCAGATGGCACCACAGCAGGCTAATTCGATGGCATGTTCCAAAGGCATTAATTTCTCCCCCCACTAAATAGTAGAAAATAGTGAATTTTAGTAATTAATAGGCACTTAGGCTTCTTTCGTCATACTGTCAGCTTCAGTTGGTTTCTCTCTTGCCATTAACATGTCTAATGCATATGTCAAGTGGAAGCCTGACATGCTAGTGGCAAACAGAATATTATGTGAAGGCAGCAATGTGTTAAAACAATTGAGTGAACAGGCACTAAAGTTTGCTGTTCAGGCCATATGTTGCAGTGTTTAATTTCCCGTAGTGGAGAAACATGGTTGTCAGAGAAAAAGATGATGAATACATTTACTCTGGGCAACTTATTACAATGAAGAATGACTTTCCAGAGGAAGGGAACTGAAGAATTAGGCTCGCATGCCGAGCATATGGGAGGCATTCAGTGACAGGCAAGGAGAGCAGGCCTGCGTGCTTTCAAATGAAAGACATTTAATCAATGCATGTGGCTGGTGTTGACATATGGAAGTGAGAAATGGGTTTTGATTTGGGAGACAGGAAGAAGGTTAACAGTAGTACAGGTGGTTACAGAATGATTGATGCTTTGAGTAACTAACAGAGAAAGAAAAAGTGTAACTCTTCTGGTTGGGCGACAGACTCCAGAGAATGATGTAATTTAGAAAAATACAGAACATGAAGTGATCCAGGGTTGGTCACCCAGCTACAAGAAGAGACGACAAGCGGAACAAGTCGGGGATCCAGGAGGCTGATCAGATAACGCTGATGAATATTCCAGGGAGAGAGAGGTCCAGGGTCCGACCAGGGTCAAATCAGAGAAGGCTGAGGTGGGGTGAATAGGGTTGCTACTAGGGTCATGATGGCTACCAATCTGCCCAACCTTGGCACAACTTTGATTTGCTCCCCTGCAGGAAGCTGGGGCAAACAAAATGCCACTAAAAGCTGGAGAACAACGTCACCTGCTGATATCAAAGACCTATCTGGGACACGAAACACAAATTAAATGTTTGTATGTTTTCTGCCCACTAACAGTGATTGCTAAACAGGTTTGGGTAATCATTTTCTTTCCTGGGGTCCCAAAACACATAGGTTAGAGCTCTTAAATTACCTTTATGCCCTGGTATTTAGTTCTACTCTTCCAGGGGTGAAAGGTTCGTTCATGAACTCGGTAGAGCAACATATGATTTTGTATGCAATTCCTATCTTCTCCACTTCTTTTTGGTAAGTTGGTTAGGGAGATGGTTGTGGGAAGATAATGTTTCAGTAGAAGTGATTTTGATCACTGATGTTTAGGACCAAGAATAAGTGATGACCAGATCTTACTCAAAATACCAGGAATACTACACTCAGGAAATACCTTGTTATAAAAAGACATTGTGCTAAATTGGTGCCTCATTTAAAGTGTGATTAGAGTAATGGGTTTAACAGTGAAAAGTAATGTATTGTTCTTTTCTAAACTGAAAGCACTTGCTAGACAGTGAAGTGATGATTTAGCGAACAAAATCTTTCCTTTTTTTAGACTTAAACTTCTCATGGGTCAAACAAGTTAGAAATCTCTCTTCAGATGTTTCAAGTAGGGGGTGTTAAAATAAATTCACTTTTAATAATAATCTTTAACGGGTGTGGGAAGGTGAGAGAAGGTGGAGAGAGAGACAGCGAGGGACTATTACACATGGAATGTGGGAATTCTGAAACACGAGTATTCACCTACAAATCAGAGAATGCCCATGTGATTTCATGTTTGCCTTTCTTTGATCTTTAGTCCCTATATTTTTCTGAAGATTAGGTTTTAGCCAAGGAGAGCCTATGAGTTGCAGATGGTATTGATTAAATTCTGAGTGTGAATCTAAATTGATCTAACATAAATTACCCTTGAAACTGAGGAGGAAGAATGAGTGATTAAGGGAAGGGCTAGAAATGAGGATAATTAAATTTAACTACCAATTCTCTTGTAGAGGGGTTCTTATACCAATGAATAGTACCTCAGTTTCCTCCATCAGCAAACCAAGGAAACACATTCCTTTCTCATCAGGCACTGTGAGACTGAATTACTGCTTGACGTCTACTTGGAAATCTTCACACAAAAGGTGCTACGGGATGTGAAGGGAAATGTTAGCATCAATATCACATAGGTCTTGCTCTCTATTCCCCCTTTCAAGTACCTACCTCTTTTACTTTCAACAAGTGTGCCTTTTGCCCTGCCACTTTGGGTGCTCTGACTCATTCTCTAATGTCTAAAAGTTGCACTTGCAGAGGAAGTGACAATGGACAGGGAGCTGACATCACACCTCTTAAAAATAAGTTATATCTTATTTTTAACTGACTGTAGACTTTACTCTTGGGAGTTCATTAAAGGCTCTAGATATCAGCATGCTGAAACAGTGTCTATTAAAGTCCCCTGAACCTGTGAGATTTAAAATAGGCACAAGAGCTTCAGAAAGGGCACGAGTGATCACTATTCTTATTAAGACACAGGTACTCTATGTACAGCCCAATAGAGAGGAAAAATAAAATCAGTTCAGTCTTTGTGAGGCCTGAGCAAGGACTGTGAAGAGCTGTCAAATTCCTACAAAGAGCCAAAATGATCAACATGCTGGGTCTGATTTTGCTGTTGTTGTTTTTCAAAAAAAAAAAAAAAAATTTGGAAACACAGATCTTTATGTGAAGTCTTCCAAATTTTAAATGTTGCTGACAATTTAAAAATAATATCATCTATCAAACAATAACAACAACAACAAAGTGTATATGCAGGCTGCGTATGAGCTTGAGGTCATCAGTTTAATACCTCGATTTGGAAAATGTCCCATGCCACAACAGCGTCCTCTTCAGATAAATGCTCAGAACTTCTAGGTTTCTCACTCTCTGGAGCAGATCTCTCTCAGATTGAAGCTGAAGCTTTCCTCTTAATTCACCTCATTAACAATGTGTGCTGGAGGCCGGCTCTGCCAGGCACTGTCAGGATAGAGAATGTGAGTGACCCAGGTCCCTGCTTACACTGTTCACAAATCAGGAGGTGAGCCTGGCAAACTCACTACGGCCCACAACAGAAGAAGGAGTGAAACAAGTGCCAAAATAGTGGCACAGACCAAGTGTCGCAGGGCTTGAAGGAAGGAGCAGAGACAGACAGCTGTGGCTTCGGGGAAGCTGACCTCCCTCAGAGACTGAGATGAACCACATGCGCTGGCTTTACAGATGGTGCCACCGGAGGAGGACGTGTCAGCAACAGCTTATGTAAGGGCACAGGTGTGCAAGAGATTGGGACACTCAAGGAAGCAGCAGAAGCCAAGTCCTCCCAGAGGATTACGTGAGTGTGAGGGATTTGTGAAGATGAAGGCTGAGCAGAACAGTGGGCTCCATGTTGTGGGGACCCCGGGTGTTACAGTGGAGGAGATGCACACAGAATTGTGCAAATTGAAGGGTGCCTGAAACAGCAAGAACTGGGAAGCCATATAGCAGGTTAGTTCCAATTTTCTGGAGCCCATCTACTCATAAATGGTGAAGACTTTTGCTTCACGGAGTATAACCATGGTCAGGTAAATACGGGTGCTGCTAATATGGGTGCAGATGGGCTGTGAAGTAGGGGTGTGTTCTCACTAGAACTAGGGTTTCTGTCCTAAGTCTGGCATCCATGATGTCCAGAATTTGTGCTCAATTCACAAGATGATATTTTCTCTCATATTCCTGATGTGCACCAAGGACTGAAAGGCATTTTTCCTTGAATCCTGAAGAATTTGCCTGGAGCTCCAAACAAACCTTCTTGGTACTTTCTTTTATGATAGAATGAGGGAGAAATGCATTGTGTTCTTCTTCTTTCAGCATCAGTTAGAACCATCCCCAATCTATTTGGGCTGCATCTCACAGGGCAAGAGATTTTTGCTATCTGATTGGAAAACCCAAGGCTTAGATTCTCTAGACTTTGACCTTATTACTCTTGAATACTGCCATTTGAATAACAGGCTATTTGGATGGAGATTATTTTTCTTGCTCTTAAGTATTGTACCCCTCTGACAAGTTTTTAAATTTCAAAGTAATTTAAATAATATTAAGTGGAACATAGCACATATTATCATAAAGGATAATTACCATGGGTGTGTCAAATTCTCATTGCTTCAACTGTCAACTCAATGCAGCAGCTTTCACACATGAAAATTGGGTGCATCAAGTCTGTTCACAATAGTAGTTGGTTTATTGCTCTACAGATAAGAATCTGATGGCTGAGTTCCAGAGAAGATTTATAATTGAAAGCATAAGTATTCATCTATAAGATAATAAGTTTTTATATTTTGACTCATCAATTTTCCATAAGTCTTTTACATTCTTGCAAATACCATGAGAAACCTCTGCTAAGTATAGTAGACTTACAGTGCTTTCAGTTTGGCTAGTAAGGTATTATATTAAATACATTTTTGATTACAGATAATTAGTACAAACAATGTTCTACTTGTATTTCACCCTTTGTATATTTCACAGAATCTTGTGGACTTTTGTCTGTTATAGTTTTCAACACTGAATGGCAGTGCTGACATTCTAATACATTTCACCCCCACAAGACTCTCACCATATCTTTAAGCCTACTTCTGACATTGATTTATTTCATTTGGTTGCATGACAGTTTCTCAGCATTCCAACTTGTCAAATATTATTCACGTTGCTATTTTCTTTATCATCTAAATCAAGGAGATCTGCATTCCCTGTGTCTGTATCAGTCAATACTTGCTCCATTTCAGTATCACAGGAATTTTGGCTCACATGGCCACCATCAAATTCATCATCATCATCATCACCACCATGTACTCACACCACTCTTGTGTTAAAAACCCTGTATTTTACCATCATGAATCATCTTCATCATCCATTCGTGAGTAATCTGGTGATTCACTTTTGACCTCTTCCAAATTTTGAAAATTGGATTTTTCATGTACCACTGTAGTGAATTGTGCTACTTTTGCCAGACAAATCAAAAGAAAAATTTTAAAAAGTCCTAGAGCAGTGTGGGTGCATTATACCCTTGTGAGGCTCAAGTAAACATATGAAAAACCTGTTAGAGCATCACATGGGTTTAAATCCTGGTTTGATACTTTTACACACATGCACACACATTGCCTTTCATTACACCCAGTGAGTAAACCCAAAAGTTGCTTCCTGTATCTCATAGACACAACTACTAAGATGCTTACTGGCTATTATTCCACTAAACTAAAAATTTACAGTATTAAAGTGAAGCATGTCTTTGTGGAACCCAGTGTTGTATTCCATGGTTAAATTAAAAGGACTATTCCCTGCTTGCTCAGCAGTCACAGGGCGGTAGCTCTTGTTGGCCAGCACACCTCTAAGACATTGTAATCACTGCAGAAAGTTCTAATGGACAACCCTGGAAGCCCTGCTCTAGTAACTAATTGGGCTCGGTCATGAAATAGGCTGATGTGGTGATATACACACATTCACACATAAATACACATTACGCTGGTGCTGCTTCTCCTTCAACTTCCACCTGGCTGAAATCAGGTAGAAGCAGAGGAAGAAGGGAGTGCTATTCAAGGCACTGGTATAAACTGAGTGATACATAGTCGACTTGAAAAATTCATCATAATGGAATGCAAACTAATAAAACTCAGGGGAAAACTGAAAGGGAAGGAAAATAGTGATAAACTGTATAATTCTACAGCATTAATGAAAAGGCATCAGTATAAATCACAGGAAATTATTACAAACCTTGCATAAGTATAAGCTAGGGTCATATTTGGAATAGAGTTTCAAATTCTATTGGATTATACACAATAAAATATGTTGTGAAATTCTACAAAGAGGTGCCAGTGAAAGAAACCAAACATGCTTTCAGCCTGTACATAACTTGTTTGCTGGTAAAAATCAAGGATATTGAATTTTGAATTCTAAACCAGTGGAGATTTGACATATACACTGAGGATGCTATCGTAATGAAACAAAACTTGCTAATACAGGTCCTACAGTGCTTGCAGAAGTATTGGAGACCACCGATTCCAAACAGAAGAGGCAATGGACTAGGACATAGATCTTGTGAAGCAAATATCTAGTTGGACTTGTTCTTCATCTATGCCCAGAGTTTAGAATAACACTTATCATACAGAAAATTGAATGAATACCAAAAAGCAAAAAGTGAGTCAGTTACGACTCTGGGCACCTACATGTTAATCTGGAATCTTAATGTTCTCACTAATGTAGACTTGTTTTCCTCTGTAGAGTTAAGCAGGGAGCTTGTTATTTTCCTTTTATTTAAAAATGCAATTTTTGAAATGATTATATATTTTTGTGGTTCTAAAGACATGGTAACATAAACAGTGAAAAATTTTGTTAATCAGTATGCTTCTTACTTAGTTCCCATTCTTTCCTCTTAATGGTCAACATTGTGTTTACTTTCTTGTAAATTCTTCCCATTTCTTTATGCATCTTACTTTTTCTGTTTTTATATGAAAGGTAGCTTATTTTACAGTGTTCCATATTTTTCTTTTTCTCATTTCAACAAGATCACTTGATCATTTCCATACATTGCTATGGAGCTAGCTCACTCTTTTATATTTTAACTTTTGTAGTGTTTTGTTGAATGAATATATCATAATTTGTTTAACCTGTGTATTTTAGCAATTTACTGGAGTTAGCAGTCTAGGCTATTTCAAATTTTTGTTCTTGCAAACAATACTGTGATGAATATCTTCAACATATGTCCTTTCATTTATTTGCAAGTGCATTTGTAACATAAATTTCCAAAAGTGAAATTGCTGAGGCAAAAGATATATGCATTTGTAATTTTGATGGATTTTGCTAAATTGCTCTCCATATGGGGTTATGCTAACATATACTCCCACAAGCAGTGTATAAGAGGGCCTGTTTCCTACAGCCTTTCCAATGGAGTATATTATCAGAGTTTTGGATTTTTGCCAACCTGATAGGAGAAAAATAGTATCACAATAGAGTTCTAATTTTATTATGACTGAAGTTGAATATCATTACAAGTGTTTAAGAGATTTTTATATTTCATTTTGTTTGGATTATGCATTTAAATCTTTTGCTCATTTTTTCTACTAGCTTATTTAGTTCTTATTTCTCTTCTCCTAGGGGGTTTTGTCAAGAAATGTCCTGTGTTTATCCATGTAAATATTCCTAATTTGTGAGTTTTTTCCATTTTTTGACTTTATGTGTTTGTGTGTATGTGTGATATGTACAAGTTCTTACTTTTATGTACTCACTTTTAATGTTCCCTTTCAAAGATTTCAAATTTTTGAATTAACTCTTAAAAATCTTTCCATTCCGAAGATTAAAATTGTACCAGGTTCTTCTAGTACTTTTACGGTTTTGTTTCTGACATCTAAATTTTTTGATCTGCTAAGAAGTGATCAAACACACAGAGTGGGGGAAAAGAATCTAATTTTATTTTTTCCAGATGTCTACCCTTTTGTCCCAATACCATTTATCAAATAGTCCATGTTTTCTCCACTGGTTTGAAGTGCCACTTTTAACATGTACCAAATTCAGGAATGTTGATTGTTGAGGAGAGATTGATGAACGTGTTATTTGAACATTATTTTTGTGTGTTACGTAACCTGTTGGGGCTGCTGTATGAGGTAGTGAAGATCTGCTGGATGTCCTAACTTCACCATAGATCTTCAGTAATCCTCTTAGGGCTCCAAAAAGCATGAGGAGGGCTTAAGGTCTCAGGAGTCATTTCTTCCTGGTCTGCAGGATATAGTAGAAGCATGGAATGCACATTTTGAAAGAAATTTCAGAGGGAGGAATTCCAGATGTGCAGTGCTGTGGTTTGAACGTGTCTCTCAGGTTTTATGTGTTGTAAACTTAATTCCCACTGTGACAGTACTGAGAGGCAGAGCCTGTGTGATTAGATCATGGGGGTCCTGCCCTCATGGGTGAATTAATGCCAATACTGTGGGAGTGGGTTCCTTTTATTGGGTCCCACTCCCTCTCTTTCTCCTTCTCCTCTTCTTTCCCCTCTCTGCCTTTACTCATGGAATGCTACAGCAAGAAGACCCTGACCAGATGCAGTCTCTTGATTTTGGATCTCCTACCACACAGAACCATAAGCCAAACAAATTTATGCTAATTATAGATTGCCCAGTCTTAGGCATTGTGTTCCAACAGAAGAAGTTTTCTTTGATGTGTAACCTCACGTAAACTACTTTACCGAAGTTATCATCTTTATCTGTAAAAATATGACCCCTTAACCATGAACTTTCTGTGAATAGTAAGCAGGAACAGTCTGATGAGAGCATTCAGCTCAGTGTCAGAGGGATGGATCATATTCCCTGCTCAGTCAACGTCTCCAATGAGGTCAGTGCCAGGGCTCTGTGTGTAAATCTGAGGCCCAAGACTGACCGCTTGTGAAATGACAAAAGAATGGCTCATAGACATAGAAAGATTTACGATGTAAGAAGAGATTTGCAAAAGAGAAGGCGTGTATGCGATCTCTCATTGTAATTTCTAAGCCTGTAAGGATCCATCTATCTGCAAACTTTTGAACCTGCCCAATTGCCCTCCTCGGGCTTATATACTCTGACATTTTCTAATGTAGTATGAGTTCTTCTAATATGAAAGTTAAGACTCTTGTTCATTGCAAGGGCAAATTTCAGGATAACATGATCAAAGATGGTGGAAGGGCTGGATGTTGGGAGTAGTTATTTATATCATCCAGGATTAAGAGCCCCTCGAGTACCATATCAAAATCTCTGCTTGTGACATTCAAAAACTGCAGCCAACTAGCAGCAGGAGGTGTCGGATGGGCTGGCAAACATTCACATTTTTAAAATGTAGCTCCTAAAAGCACCACAGATTTAAATCATAGATCTGAATAACGCATCTAAAAATGGCTGGAAGGCAAACATATTTGAGTTTAAACAATATACATTAAAAATACCAATAACCATCTTCCTGTATTAATCACATGAAATGATTTTGTTTTTCCACAGTATGCAGATGCCTCTCTCCAAGCAAAGTAACACATTTCTATTTCAAGGCTATTAGCAGTGGAGCAGCTGTATGCTACTAGAGAATTTTTAGAAATCATAATGAAATTAAACAGCAGATAGGAAAAGAAAAAACTATCTTCTTCTGAGCTACACTGGTTGATGCATTATTGTGTTAAATATATATTAAATATATATATATATTTCAAGTACATAGAGCATGTTATAAAAAGTACATATAGTGTGTTATAAAATCAGTAACCTGGACAGAAATTTGAGTTTTTTTTTAAACTCCATTAAGAAAGGACAGTATTTTTCTCAGGGCTAAAAACAAGCTTTTATTCACATAGTGTGGCTCCATTAAATGTGCAAAAGATGCTCTGTAGGTAAAGCAGCAAATGGTGCTTAGGTGTACACTATGCCTATTCTAAAAGCATTTGCTGAATCACCAGTTCTGGAAATTAAGCATTTCCATTTTACCTATTACTTCTAGTAAGAGAGGTGGTGTGTTTTTGTCTTTGTCTTTTTATTTTGATTTTCAAGAGAGAATTTTAAAAACAGCTATATAGATAGATAGATAGATGATAGCTACAGATAGATAGATAGGCATATATGTAATCCGATAAACATGCATTGGTGTGCTGTGTTTGCAAATAACTGCAGTATACAGAGTATCAAAATAAAGACAGTGTCTTAGTTACTTTTCTTGTTGCTGAGACAAAATACCTGACACCAAAGTTAAAGGAATACAAATTTATTTAGTTCACAATATGTAGAGGTTTTAGTCTATAATTGGCTGGCATCACATGACCCAATGGCAACCATTCTCTGTATTAATCACATCAAGTGGTTTTGTGGAGAAAGACAGGAACAGTAATGAGAAAGGGACACGTGACTCTTTCTCTTTCTTATATTGTATGCAGGCTACCGGCTCTAGGGTAGCTGTAACACTCACACCCTTAAGCCTAGCCAGAACTATGCCAAACCAATCCTTCACTAATCACACACCCTTAATCCCAGCATCACACACTTTAGATTCAGTTGCCTCTGAGAAATCGTGAAGCCCATATGAGGCTTTGGGGGACATCTAAACACAACCATAACAGAAATTCACGTGAAGTTTTTGGCTCCCTTATACATGTGAAAGTTGTATTTATATGACAGTGTAGTCCATTAAGTGGGAAACACCATTCTGCCTGAAAATGTTCTATATCGCAATTAAAAATACTTTCTTGCTAAAGCTGTTAACCAACAAGCAATTCAGCAAGCTGCAGTCTTTTCACTGGTGGCTGCTGAAGTTTCTTAAAATAAGGCAACAGTGAAGTTGGCCACACTGGTTCCTTTAGGAAGGTCTCTCTGTGGCACATGGATGTTGTTTGATAGCATTTTACCCATGGTAGAATTTTTTCAAAATTACAAGCAATCTTCTCAAATCCTGCCACTACTTCATCAGCTAAATCTGGGTAATGTTCAAAATTCTTAGTTGTTAATTCACCATGTTAACAGTGTCTTTGCTGCCACAGGCTCAACTTCAGTTCTCTTGCTGTTTCCATGATGTCTTCAGTTCCTCTTCCTTTGAAGTCTTGACCCTATCAAAGTCACCTGTAAAAGCTGAGATCAGCTCCTCTCCAATTCCTATTACTGTTGGTATTTTTGTCCTCCTCCCACGAATCACAAGTGTCCTTCACGTCATCTTGAATGGTGAACTCTTTCCAGAAGGTTTTCAATTTTCCTGGATCCATCAAAGGAAACACCACGGGAGCTACAGACTTATTAAAAGTACTTCTTAAATAATCAGACTTGAAAGTAAAACTCGTTTCTTGATTTATGGGCTGCAGAATGGATATTGCCCTGGCAGACCCAAAACTAGCGTTCATCTCTCTGTGAGTCAGCATCAGAGCTCTTGGGTGACCAGGGACACCCAGTGAGCAGTAATATTCTTCTTTTCCTGAACAGTAGATCTCAATAATGATCTTTAAATATTTAGTAACCTATGCAGTAAACAGATGTGCTGTCACAGAGCTTGTCTCATTTATAGAGCATAGGTAGAGCAGAGTGCAAAAATTGAGCTTAGGACTTTGAGCTTGTCAGGCTGGCTCTGTGCGGCTGAGCTCCATCCCCAGCCCAGCATCACTTTTACTGTGGGGCTCTCAGAAGACTAAATGAGCACTGATCGGCACCAACACTTCAGGTCATCAACTGAAGTAGTCTCAAACAACAGAGCCACACTGTCCTAAGTTTTGAAGCCAGCCACTGTCCTGGATGGCATCTTTTTCCATGAAGTCTGTTTTATTTCATTGAAAATCTGTTCATTAGTGTAACCTTCCTCAGTCATCTCAGGTAGGTCTTCAAGGTGACTGGCTGCTTCAGCACTCATAGATGTGGAGAACAAGACAGCTTCTTTCCTTAAACCCACTGAACCAACTGCTGCTAGTTTCTGACTTTTCTCCAGCAGATTCCTTGCCTCTCTCTGTCTTCACAGAAAGTAAGAGATGCAGGGACCTGCTCTGGCTTAGGCTTTGGCTTCAGGGAACGTTGTGGCTGGTTTGATCTTCCCTTCAGACCATCCTTCCCCATCTCGGCCACAAGGCTTTCTTACCATTTGTGTGTCATGGGCGGAATACTTCTCATTCCAGAAGTTACCTTTTGTCTTCACGACTAGGATAACTGGCACATGAGACAAAGCTTTCTGTCTCTTTCAGCTTTTCACATCTCTTTCTCACAAAGCTTAATAATTTCTAGGTTTTTGATTTACCAGTACAGATGTGAGTCTCTCACCTGAACAGTTAGGGGCCGTTTTAGCATTATTAATTGGCCTGATTTCAATATTGTGTATCAGAGGACAAGGAGGACTGGAGAGGCAGAGAGACACAGGAATGGCAAGTGCATGGGTCACTTAGTATCAAGTGATAATGTTTCTCAATTAAATTTGCTGTCTTAATGGCCTGCCTTGTGGAACCCCACACAATTAGAATAGTAAAATCAAAGATTGCTATCACAGATCCCCTATCATATACACAATAATAATTCAAAAGCTTGAAATGTTGTGTGAAGTACTGTCACTGCTCAGGGTCTAAGAAGGTCCCCAAAATAGAGATGGGAATTTTGACTCAACCCACCCATGGGAGAACTGCAAGTTCTCTACCTTACATCGCACTTCTGCCTTTGACTTCCAGACAAAGAATTTTCAGGACACATCAGTATGAGGTATGATGGGAATTATTAGCCGTAATTTTCACTTTGAGAAATAGAGTTCTCAAAAAAGAGGTGCGTTGTTTTTGGAACTGGGAACATTTATGTTTGTTTCTCTTGAGAGAGTAAAGCCTTTGAAATTTCTGTTCTGTAGGAAATTCTATTTTGGTTTGGCTTTCAAAAAAAAAAAAAAAAAAAAAAAAAAAAAAAAAAAAAAAGAAGAAGAAGAAAAGGACGTCCCCAACCTCTGCAAGGGATAGTGGCCTATTTTACAAGGGAACAGTATAAACCCAATGTGTGTGTGTGTATGCGCTAATTTGTGGATTTACAGCACCATTAAAGAATTTACAGTGTGATGAATTTAGAATGAAAGAACCATAAGTTAACCTGAGGAATATTGACATAGATACCCATGAGCAACTTCGACTATGTCCTGGAAGTTACACTTCTTTAAGAAGTACAATTTTTATTAAAAACTTATGATTTTTTTGGTCTAATTTCTACCTGTATTTCTTTTATCTTACCTCAGTTGTATTGTGGTTTTTAACTTCTCTCAATTTTGTTGACATTTTCTTGAATGGTTGACCCCTTTATCATTATATAATGATCTTTGTTTCTTGATACAGTTTTAAAAACTTTTGTTTAATTAACAGCTAAAATTATATATGTTCGGCATATAGAACATGATGTTTTAAAATATGTATACACTGTGGAATGGCTAAATTAAACTAGTTCAAGTATATTCCCCTACATACTTATCAGTTGTTTAGTGAAAACAATTAAATCCACTCTCTCAATGCCTTTCTGGAGTACAAGACATTGTTATTAATTAATTGTGTGGTAGATCTCTTGAACTTATTCTTAACTAAATTTTTGTGTTTTTTAATCATCTTCTGAACCTTCCTCTCTGTCCCTGGTAACCACCACCTCACTTTCTGATCTTATTTATTTAACCTTTGTGGATTACACACACAAGGATATCATGTACTATTTGACTTTCTTGTGATAGTTTTGGACTTAGAAATCTTTTTCATCTAATAAAACAATGGCCATTCTTGATCTTTTAAATTACCATTTTCAGGGAAATCTTTTTCCTTCACCTTCAGGTTACATGTGTCCCTAGAGCTACATTAGGTCTATTGTAGGCAGCATATAGAAAGATCTTTTTAAAATCCTTTTTGTCATCCTATGCCTTTTGATTGGAAAATTTAACCCATTTATGTTTAATTATTCATAAGTAAGAACTTACTTTTGTCATCTTATTAGCTAGTTATTTATTCCTTTGTTCCTGTCTTGCTTGTTCATTCATTTGTTCCTTTCTTCCTTGGCAATCAGTCATCAGACATTTAATGGTGGTATGCTGGGGACCACAAATTCACAATGGCTAATCCCCCCTACTTCCCTAAGGGATAAATGGAGGTTTGGAATAATCCTATCACCCTTTCCAGATTTCCTATTAAGTCTTTAGGGATGGGACATTCTTTCCCATCCACTAAGATTACAGAACACTCCAGGGCAAGATCATTCTTAGCATGGAATCACCTCCACTCTCTTGAGTCATTCCAGGGTTATCTGTTGCCATCGGAGGCATCAACCTCTGAATCTCGCCCCCCCCACCCCGATTTTGAATCTCTTGCTAGCCCCTCCTATCATTGTCTACACCCAATAGTTCCTGACTGGTTGGGGGTGTCTTTGTCTCTGCCCAACCTGCGGCATTTCCTCCCAGCCCCTCTTCATGCATTACTAATGTTGTCTGTTTTTTATTTCATGCTTTCACTGTACCCCTCACACAGGCAGCTGGGGATCTTGGCCAGGTCCCTGCTAGTGGTATGCTTTGATTGCTTGTTCTTGAAGAATCTTGAGGCATGCTTTGATGCCTTGTCCTTGTATTTTTATATTGTTTATCCATTAACCAATCATTGCTGTTAGGTGTTTTGGTGCAGTTGAGAGACAAAGGCAGAGATAAAAAAGCCCTTTTGCCAATGCTGGAGACTGTAAGTGCCCTCAAACAGGGAAAGCTGGGGAAGAGCTTTTGGGTGGAGACTGGACTGTGGTATTGGGAAAGGACTGGAGGATCTTTGGTGAGCATGCGAAAGAAGAACAGGAAATTCATTTTGGGTTTAAAAAGAGAACATGGAAGTTAATATTGGAAGGACCCACTGTCCTTCCAGGGCGCAGCCCCATATTGGGCAGGTGCCACCTTAAGTCTAGTAGAGTCCCATATAAACCAAACCCAAAAATTTAAAAATTTTTAAAGTTTTATACTGGAGTTGGCAGTGATTTATGTAACTACTCATTTTAGAGAACCCTGGATTTGACATTTAGCAGTGTTTTATGTACTCACATGTTTTTATGTTGTTAGTGTACTTTTATTTTAGCTTCAATCATTCCCTTAAGTGTTTCTTATATGGCAGAACTAGTGTTGATCTCCTTCAACTTTTGTTTGGAGAAATATTTATCTTGTCTTTACTTCTCAAGGGTAGTTTTACTGGGTATAGCATTCTGGGTTGGTGGCATTTTTCTTTCAATATTTTAAATGTATCTTTTCCTTCTGTCCTGGCCTGTAATGTTTCTGTTGAGAAACCTACTGACAGTTTTATCAGGAACAAATGGTTTAACATATGCAAATCATGTAATACACCATATCAACAGAACCAAAGACAAAAATCAAACAACCATCTCAATAGACACAGAAAAAGCATTTGACAAAGTCCAACAGTCATCCATGATAAAAACCCTACACAATACTGGAATACATAGACTTCTATGTAACAAATTATTTTTTTCTTGCTCATGTTAGAATTATTTCTCTTTGATTTTTGATTATTCAATTATAATATACTTTAGCATAAACCTTTTTGGGTTCAACCCGTTTTAGAAATATGCAGCCAAATGAATCTGGATATGCATTAGTTTTCAGCTGTTATTTCTTTAAACTTAAAGAATCTCTACCATTTTCTCTTTGCTTTTGACTTCTGAGAATCACAAAATGTGTGTACTGCTTCATTATATGGAATCCCGTAAGTTCTGCAGGCTTTCTTCATTCTTTTTATTTCATTCTTTTATGTTTTCTGACTAGATTACTGCAAATGACCTTTCTTTTTTTATTTCTTCTCTTTGACTTCACTTTAATATTTATGTTCACAAGGTTTCATTTGAGCTATAATATTTTATGTTTTTAAAAATTAAATAGGTTATCAAGAAATTATAAATATATGATAAACATTTAGTACTGGAGAAGAGAAAAATGTATACAGAAAATCTAGATTCTTTTTTTTTTTTTTTTGTCTTTTTTCTTTTTACCGGTACCAGGGATCGAACTCACGACCACCTGCTTGCAAGGCAGGTGCTTATGCCGCTGAGCTAAATCCCCAGCCCTGAAAATCTAGATTCTTTGTCTTCATGTCTTATTTTATAATAAAGTCCAAATACCAACTTTAAAGTTACTTATAATGCTAAACTTTTCAAACCATGTGATCATTTAATGTGTGATAGATTTCCTTCATAAGCCATAAATTATAATATAAACTAATTATATTCTTACAGTTTACAAGAAACATAGAGTAATTATATACTAGCAAAGATGTATTATATTTTGCTGCAAAGTATTATGAAAGTGATGTAAATATGTGGCTCTTAAATGATTACTGAAACAAGGAAATGAAGAACAAGCAAACAAAATCATCAAACAGGCCTGGTTTTAAGATTTTTTTTTTTTTGTATTTGATTTGCTCTTTATTCCAGTCAACATGTTTGGTTCCTTTGTTGAAGATAAGATGGCTAAGTATCATTGTAGTTGTCCTTGCATCTTCTAATCTATTTCACTGATTCTTCTTTTTTTGCCAGTACCATGCTGATTTTATCACAATAGCTTTGTAATATAATTTTGGATCAGGATTGTGATGCCTCCTGCCTTGTATTTGTTGCCCAGGATTGCTTTTGCTATCTTAGATCTCTTCTGGTTCCAGATGAACTTTAGGAATGTTTTCCCTAGTTGTGTAAAGTACTAATGGCATTTGGATTGGGATTGCATTAAATCTCTATAACAGTTTTGGGAGTATGGCCATTTTCACTATGTTGGTTCTATCTATTATCAAGGCATATCTTTCCATTGTCTGATATCGTATTCAGTCTCTTTTTTCAGAGTACTTTATTTTTCAAAGGATAGATATTTTTAAACTTCTTTTGTTAGAGTGATTACTGGGTATTTCAGGTTTTTGGATGCTATCAAGAAGGGTATGATTGTCTTAATTTCTTTCTCTGTGAATATGTTGCTTGTGTACAGGAATGCTATTGATTTTTGAGTGTTGACTTTGTATTCAGTTACACTACTGAATTTGATGATTAAATGTATAATCTGGTGAAGTTTTTGGTGTCTTCTATGTAGACTATCATGTCATCTGCATACAATGATAATTTAACTTCTTCCTTTCCTATCCTTATTCTTTTTATTGCTTTCTCGTATCTAATTGCTCTGTCTAGTGTTGCCAGAACTATATTGAATAGGAGAGGTGATAGCAGACATGTTTGTCTTGTTCCTGATTTTAAAAATAAAGGCTTTCAGTTTCGACCATCTAGTATGATGTTGGCTATTGATTTGTCATAGATGGCTTTTATCAGATTGAGATGAAGACTATGTATTCCAGTATTGTGTAGGATTTTTATCATGGATGACTGTTGGACTTTGTCAAATGCTTTTTCTGTGTCTATTGAGATGGTTGGTTGATTTTTGTCTTTGGTTCTGTTGATATAGTGTATTACATTTATTGATTTGCATATGTTAAACCATCCCTGCATCCTTGATATGCATCTAACCTGGGAATGGTATATAATCTTGGCAATTTGCTGCATTCTGTTTGTCAGTATCTTATTGAGGATTTTTGCATCTATGTTCATTAGGGAGATTGGCTGTAATTTTTTTTGTTTGTTTGGGTTCTTCTCTGGTTTTGGAATCAGAGTAATACTTTCAGAAATGATTTTGGAAGTGTTACTTCATTTTCAATTGCCTTAAAAAGTTTTAGCATTAAGAGAATTAGTTCTTCTCTAAATTTCTTTCAGAATTCAACTGTGAATCTATCAGGACCTGGAATTTTTTTTTGTCAGTAAATTTTTAATTACATTTTCAATTTTGTTGGCCAATATCAGGTTATTTAGAATTTTTATATCTTGATTTTTAGTTTTGGCAGTTGCACTGTGACTAGGAATCTGTCCATTTCTTCTATTTTTCCATCTTATTAGAATAAGTTTCCTATAATAGGTATTGATGATCTTCTGAATTTCTGTAGGATCTGTCGTGATTTCCACTTTTTCATTCCTAATTGCTTAAATTTGTGTTTTGCTTCCTTCTTTTTAGTGAGATTGTCTAATGGTTTATCAATTGTCTTAATTTCTTCACAGAACTGACTTTCCAATTCTTTAGTTGTTTGTATAGTTTTTAAGCCTAAGTTGCATTAATTTCTTCTCTTTATAATTTTCTCCATTGTATGAGCTTTGGGTTTAATTTGTTCTTCTTTTTCTCAAAGTTTGTGGCTCAACATTAGGTTGTTTATTTGAGCTCATTCTGTTTTCATGATGTGAGAATTTATCCCTATTAGTTTCACTCCTAGGACTGCTTTCATTATGTCCCTTAAGTTTCAGTATGTTGTATCAGCATTATTTAATTACATATACTGTGTGATTTTGTATCTAATGTCCTCTGTGATCCATTGGTTTTTCTGAAATGTGTTCATTTCCATATGTTTGTGTAGTTTTTATGATTTCTTTTGTCATTGATTTCCAGTTTCATTGTACTATCATCAATAGTATGCAAAGAATGATTTGAACTCCTCTACATTTACTTAAACATGTTTTGTGAGCTAGTATGTTTTCACTTTGAAGAATGTCCTGTGTACAGTTGAGAAGAATGTGTATTATGATGTTTTGGGTGACATACTCTGTAGTTATCTACCAAGTTCATTTGTTCACAGGCTTGGTTTAATTCTCATATTCCTTTGTTGATTTTTTTGGTCTGATTGATCCATCTATTTGTGAGATTGGAGTATTAAGTTCCCCCACTACAATTGTGTTAGTGCTTGTTTGGTTATTCATGTCTGTTCATATTTGTTTCATGTAGTTGGGTGCACCAGTGTTTGGTGCATATATATTTATGATTGTTATCTCTTCTTGGATTTTCCCTTAAAAATATGTAGTAACCTTCTTTTTCGTGTGAAAGTTTTGCCTTAAAGTTTATACTGTCTGCAAATAGAAGAGCTACCTATGCTTTTTTCTGGGTTCCTGTGGCAGAGAATTGTTTTCCATCCTTTGAATTTTAGTCTACAAATTTCTTCTTGGGTTAAATGTATTTCTTGAATGCAGCTATTAATCGATCTTGTTTCTTGACCCATTGTGCCAGTCTGTTTCTTTTGACTGGTGAGTTGAGACCATTTACACTGAAGATTATAATGGATATGTATTAACTTATCCTTTTCATGTTATTTTCCTGTTGTTGGCTCTCTGTCTTTCTCCTCTGTTTAATTGCTTGCTCTGCTTGGAGGTTTCTTTCTATTGGTGTTTGTGATCTTCATTATCTCTTTCTAATATACCCTTCAGAGCATTCCATAGTGTTGGTTTGGTGGTCATGAATTTCTTTGTTGTTCTTTGTCATGGAAGTGTCTTATTACTCCATTGAGTTTGAAAGATAGTTTTAAAGGGTACAACAATCTAGATTGAAGATTGCTTGTTTTTAGGGCTTTAAATACTTCACTCCAGGCTGTCCTTGATTTGAGGGTTTGTGTTGAGAAGTCTGCAATGATTTTGATGGACTTCCCTTTATAGGTGATTTTTTTCCCCCTCTGGCTGCTTTGAATATTTTATTCTTTTTAACTTCTGGAATCTTGATTATTATATGTGTTGGAGTAGATTTATTTTGGTCATGGCTATTTGGAGTTCTATATGTTTCATTTATTTGTATGTCAAATTCTTTATCTATGTTTGGGAAATTTTCTGCCATTATTTCTGTGAAGAGCTTTTTAATGGCGTTTGCACTGCCTCCAGCTTTCGGACTCCAATCAATCTTATACTTTTCTTCTTTGCTTCATCTTGCAACTGCTGGATTGATTTTTTAATAGTCCCTGCTATTTTTAAGCTACTTCTCTTGTAATGATTACTAGTTACATTCCTGTCTTCTAGGTCTGATATTAAATCCTTACTTTCATTCAATCTGTTTTGTATACTTTCAGTGATGTTTAATCTCCTGGATTTCTGTTTGGATCTGTTCCATTGATTCAATTTTTTGTTTATATTGGACATTCATAGTTTCCATTGTTTTCCTAAACTCTTCTATTTTTAAAAATCTATACTACATTTAATGTCTTTCATTTTTATTTTCATTTCTTTTATATGTTAGATACTATTTTTTTTCTATGGCCTCTTTCATTTTTTTCCACTTCTGCTGTTATCATTTCAGAGAGTTCCAGTGCTTGGCTTCTGGTTTCCTCTGTCTCTTTGTGTTCTGGACTTGTCCTGGGTGGGCTGGCCCTTTGGGGTTGCAACTTGCTTCTTCCTTTTGTCATTTTCTATTTTTTAAAAGTTTACTTTCTGTCTTAATACTTGCAGATTTCTTAAGTTAGGTAGCTTTATGCCTGGTGTCGAGATTTTCCTAGGTAACATCTCTTCCTCAACAATACCTGCTAGATATAGGTGTTTCTTGGTCTTTCCCTCTATACCAAGGACCTACCTTCCTAGTATGTTAAGAATGTTACCTTTTTGACTCAAGGCCCATTCCTTTGGTACTAGATTGTGGTGATGGTTCTGGCCTCTTGCAATCTCAGTATTGTCACTCAGGGGAGAAAAAACTGACTATTACAGGTATGGTATCCTGATTAAAGTAGTATAGTTAGCAGTAAGAATACACATAAGCACAGCCTGTCTACTGACAAACTGGTAACTACTAACCTGATATCTTTAACCATAGGTGCAAGGCTTAAAGTTATATCATATAATCCAATTTATACCAGGAGCTCATATGCAACGTTTTCCCACTTACTAAGGTGATTTTATCCTGTTGGGGTGGGATTAAGAAGGGTAGAGGGTAGGATGGAGAGGTGGATGGGGTTAAGTATAGTAGGAACAAGTTTTGTGGGCAAAGGATAATCAACCAAGTTTTGAGTAGTTGTAGGATACAAGAGGGAGGGATTTAAAGAGAAAGCGTAGGAGCACTGAAGTGAACCAGAGAGAGAAGAGACAATGTTTATCCACATGAAAGTCTCATAAAATCAAGTGAGATAGTTGATGAAAGAGAAAGAGGATAAGTGGAATAATACAAATGGAAAGCTAGACTATTGGCAAAGGTTTTATTTTAGAGAAATGTTGGTCTTCAGTATCATGCACCTGAACTTCTTAACATGAACAACCAAATATCCCTTTTGATTTCACAATACATTTTGCATATCCACTAAAAATGACTCACTGGAATTGGACACATGTATTTAAATAAAGTAAAAGTAAGTCACATGGCAGAACTGAATGACAAAACCCATTGTTGGTGAAGTCTCTTTGCTTTGGCAAAGCTGAGGTCTGCAACACCAACCCACATATCAGACATAAATCAAAGAAGCTGGTTAATAACCTCCTATGGAGGCAGAGGTAGAAAAGACTGCACCTGCATTTTCCATGTCAGGTTTTCCTTACTCCAAAATGCTCCAATAAAAAAAGCTAAATACAAAGGTAACACATTGAGAGATCATGTATCATTTCTTTAGTTAGAAGATGTTGGTGTTGAGAACAGCACCAATAGTAAATAACACAAAACTGCTATTTGAAACTGGGCCTTCTGTGGAAATCAAAATAAGATAAACCATTTAAATAGATTTCAGACTTGAAAAAGTATCCTAATTTTCCAAGAAATTATTATTACTATTTTTTTAGTTTTAAATAGAAAGCTTTTGTTCCTGTCTTCTTTTTCTGCCTAACTCTAAAACACTTCTGAGGGAGCAGAACTAGAGAGGGCTTCATTCATCTCCAGCACACTCAGAGAACCCCTAGAAAGGCAAAATACAGTTTGTTCTATAGGAAAGCATCTCTAACACATGGTCTATAAGGGAACTTTGATTGTGTGCCTTCGATTCTTTTTGACTATCAGAAGTATTCTCTCTTCCTTTTTCCTGCAGAGCCAACAGAAAATATTAAACAGTCTGTCTGCAGTATCTAATTAACAAACTGACTGCAGAAGATCACTTACAACATAAAATATTAAATCACCCTAAAAACTAATATTCTCCACACCTCATAAATTAAAATAAGCCAAAGATTGAAATTAAGTAAAACCCTGATGCATATCATTCTGGGATCCTGCTCCCTAAAGAAGCTCTACTCTTTGAAACATTTAACCATTTCAAAGAAAAAAAGCAAGTGCATGAAAGTACGCACACCCATACACACACGTGCAAGCACACACATTTTTCAAGCAATCTCTAAATGTGCCCCTAGTTTATACTTCATCATAGCAACTCTAACTTGAGACCTCAGTCTGTGTGCTTCTCTTGATCTCCTGCTTCACAAATCATTTTAAGCTCAGATATGAAGCTCATCAGTTATGTGTCTTTCATTATAACTGCAATGCAGTCTTGGAGCTCAGTTCTGTTCCCATTGGCTCAATGGTCATCATTTATCTGCTTTGTATATTTAGAGCATTATTTAACAGAAGCAGCAATGTGTTTGAAGAATGCAAGGGCCGTTTGATATTAACACAGAGAATGATTAATCAAAGAACACTTCATCCTAAAATATCAAGAGAGATCTGAGGTCATTAGCAGGGCAAAACTTGGAAACAAGCTTTGACTAAGAAAAGGAGATGGGCAAATACTTTGAGGATTTAAAAAATAAATAAACGGCTTACAGTTGTTCATTTCCAGAGCTTTTACATTAAATGACTACCGCATTAAGAGATCTGAAGAGATATTACATACTTTCTAAGGCTAAAAAATCATATATTTTACAGTAAAATGTGAAACTGTTTGCATCCAGGTAATAGTTGGATTCACTAGTATCTTACAATAATTATTTCTAGTGCAGGACATTTAGTGTATTTCATATTTTAAATGAGAAATATCAACAGATGCAGAACTAGGGGTTGGATAGGAGGCAGAGTTTGGCTAATTAAAACTGTTACTCTAGTGAGACTTCTCTGGCACTCCAAGGTAAGGTCTTCTCTCTGCCAAAGAGACAGAGATTTAATGTAATTAGTTAGACATCATTCCAAATGAGTTCCATTTTCTACACTGTGTTGGCAGTCATAGCCACCAAGCATTTATCACTATGTATTAGGGGAAGTCAGACAGAACCCCCCAATAACAGTAAGAGAAGCAATTATCTTAAATTCAATTTCCCCTAAAGTGCATCCTGAATCAAAGTATATTAATTTATACCATTGCTATGACAAATTACCACAAATTTAGTGACTTAAAACAACTGAAGTTTATTATTTTACAGATCAATAGATCAGAAGTCCTACAAGGGGCCCCCTGCGCTAACATACAGGTGTCTGAGGTGGCCTCAGGGAAACTCCTTGCTTTTCCCTGCTTCTAGATGCAGCCTACATTTCTTGACTTATCATGCTCTTCCTCCATCTTCAGAGCTAGTAAGGTCAGGCCAAGGCCTTCTCACAGTGCCATCCCTGTGCTTATCTCTTCTGATTCTCTCCTCCACTTTGTGGACACGTGATTATACTGACCCTGCCCAATAATCCAGGAAAATATCCTTATTTGGGGGCCAACTAAATAGCAATATTAGTTAATTCACCTTTGCCATGTGACCTGCTCACAGATTCCAAAGATTATGTTATAGACTGATTTCTTCTTCCTCCTGCTCCTCCTTCCCCTTCCTCTTCTCTTTCCTTTTTTCCTTCCTCTCCTCCTTCTCCTTCTTCCTCTTGGCACTATCCTGTATAGTATACATGTATCTAAGTGCGTTTTATTTGGGAGGTGATCCCAGGGACCACTACCCTGAAGTGAAAAAGTAAGACAAGAAAAGGAGAAAAGCAAACTCAGGATGTGTTTATGAGCAAGTGAGGAACTTACTATTGTAGGACTCAGTTTATTGGAGACCACTGAGAATTCAGGACCGTACTTCAGAATTTCACTGAGTGGTGAGAAAACCGAGGTATTTATCACCTACTTCTGTTGTTTCTATTGCTTGAGAATTGCTGAAGGAATATCAAATCTCTCACCACAAGTGCCTCTATCCATGGGGTTAGAAAAGATAACTGAGGATGGAGCTCATTTTCTTTGTTCTCAAAGTACTCTATCCCTGATGATAGTATCCAGGTATTAAAACTCATTAGATACTCTGGCTATCCTTAAACCAGTCAATGCGGTCAAAGGGATTAGATACTATGACTGGTTTGCTCTGAAACATAACCCATCGAGCACAATTTGCACAACCCCAGTGGGTGTGGCCTGCATACAGCCTAAGGGACAGAAAGAGTCTCCTCTCCATGCTCCTCCCTTTTGCCTGTTTGCTCTTGTTGCCCTTGGTATTTGCAGCCACCATGAGCAGTGGACCCTCAGCCGTGCCATCCTGCCTTGGAGCCAGCTGAGTATGGACTGAAACCTTCAGAAACTGTAAGTTAAAGAAACCTTTCCTTCCTTCATTTTGGGTGTTGGGTGTTTTGAGCCAGAAAGAGAGAAAAGTAACTAAGACAGTTATTCTACTATAGAATTTTTCCTGTAATCCCCCGGTGCAGTTACTAAGAGGCACAGTTGGCTACAGTTATGCTAAAGTCTGTATTTTCATTAGAAAAATATGATTGGGGTGTATTTTACCTATCATGTTGCCCTTTAGGAGGCATACAAAAGCAAAACCTTTACAAGTAAGAGATATGTTATAATCCAAATAGATTAAAGGGAAATAAAGAAGAGAATAAATTGTGGAATTTTGGGGCAAGATGGGTTAGGAACAAGTTTCTTAAAAGATTAAAACCTAAAATTAGTATACTGAAGTGAAATGTTTACATTAGTTAGGGATGTCAGACATATTGATGAATGTTAAACCTTGTATTAAGTCCATCTAGCTATTTATCATCTATCTATTTTATCTATCAACTATCATCTGCCTACATCTAACAATCTAATCTGGATCTAAGATGAGACTATGTCTTTGAATGGTGAAATATCAAAAAGAAATTTAAATCTGACTCCTAAGTGCTTTGAAAAATGTATTTTATTTGGGGGATTTTAGGATACAGCATATCAAGTAGATTCCTAACAATCTCTATTCATCTCTCCCTCTTGAGTCTCTCACTTACTATTGACCCGTCTCATCCACCACACTCATGTCACCTTCACCACCTACTTCCAGTCTCTACTGGTCGAGTGCCTTGGTCTCCTCCTCTTCCACTCTGCATGAGTTTTTTCTTTTCTTCCCTAGGTAATTTCTTGCCCTTAATCCATTCAGTTGAGCTAGGAGCCAAGCAGCAACATAAAGCATCCTCTTAGGCAGGCAGAAAAGAGAGACCCTGAATACTTGTACTTTAATTCTCATGGCTCTGCCTCTCATGCATCATCTTGTTTAACCCAACAATAGATTTAGGAGGTAGACTTGATTACTATTACTTGATAGATTGGACAACTGAGGTTTAACTTAAAATCTGATTCCAAGGCTACGCTCTTAAATACCGTACTATGCTATATATTAGTGGCTCTTGACTTTTGCATGGCCTAAAACTCATGTGGGGATATTTGTTAAATGTGCAGAGTCCAAGGTTCTACCCCCCAGAGACTTCAACTGAATTGTTTGTCAGTGGGGCTTAGGAACCTGCATGTTTAACGAGTACTCAGATGACTCTCATGCAGGTGATTCTAATGCAGGTCAGACCCAGAGCACACTTTGAAAAGCACTGCTAATAAATCCTTCACAAGGAGAGTCATTTGGAAGATTGAGCCTTCATGTGCACACACAGGCTTACACTTGTAAAATATAGCACATAACTTCCCACTGCGTGGATTTTATGTGCTTGGGTTTTATAAAACCATTTGCGGTCTCTGTTGGTTTTACATATAGTGAACTAATAAATATAATAATCCTTTTGAAATCTTTCACTATATGAGAAAGAAATTTAGTCTTTTGCTATGATTTGGAAATAATAGAAGGACATATCCCACGGTGTTTCAAGTTTAGAAATGTATAAAAAGCCATTTGTGGTCTCAGACAATGGCTTTAAAGAAGAAGACTTCTTGTATAGTGAAAATTTTTTTTGTTGGGAGAAAATCCAGCTAAATTACAACCTTCAGAGATTAATAGCACTGAAGAATTTTGTTTCTAAGTTGATATTCATGTGTAGAACACATTCATCTGTTTAAGGTAGTTGAAGGTCACCTGCCACAAAGTCTTATGTCGGTGGTTTCCATGGGTTGCTGGAACGGACCCCAAGCGCCAGGAAGACCCCTGGCATAGTGCAGGTGAAGGGCTGAAGCATGATGAGGGCCATTAAAGGACAACTTAACAAATCTGTCCTCACTCACCTTTTTCGAGGGCTTTGACGGGGAGACCTGCAGAGCGGCCCTTGGGGCCACCTTTGCTCACACCTGTGAGCAGCTGGTGTGAGCTCAGGTCCTCCTTGGTGTTTCTACAACACTTAATGACTCCTCCCTGCCCCAAGTCGTGGCAATAATGGCTGCAAGCTGAGGAGATTTTGGAGGCAAAAATGAAGGAATAAATCCTGGCTCTGACTTTTGCCAGCTGGGGAAAATTGAATAGAATTCAGTTCCTCCCGTAAGAACGGAGATGATAATTCATAGGATCTCTGAAAACTTGAATACAGATATACCATGGGTAGTGACCTTCTATTCAACAATGGGCTGTATATATAAAAAGAGTCCCTCATGTTTCTGATGGGGCTGAAATGTTTCTATTGCCGGCAGTCGTATCATAATGACTTAGCACCACTCCTTACTCATGCATTTGTGGAAATGCAGGTGCAAACAAACCTACTACACAACTGGTTGTATGAAAATATAGCATCTCTTGTCATGTACAGTACATATGATTGATAAGGATGATAAACAACTAAATTTACATATTCCTATATACGCTTTTATGTTAGAATATTCTAATTCTAGGTAAGTTACCATAAGGCAGTGTATTGTGTTATCCTTGGCAGATCCTGCATGAACCTCACGGTTACTTTGTCTCTTGATTGCATGAAAAGCCTAAGTTGAATGATTGATTTATACCATCCAGATTGACATGAATACACATTACAGTGTGCACACAGAGACAAAAATAGCCAGGGTCAAAGAAATTAGGGAAGTTTGAAAAATTCAAGGGCTGTGTGTTACAAATTCGAGAGTGGACTACAGTCCTGCAGTACTCCCAAGCATGGCTCCCACCCCCCTGCGTGAGGCTTTGGTGACTGAGGCCTTATCTTCTGAAACTTTTTAAACATATTCCCATGCCCAGCACCAGCACAGGGCCCAATTGAACTCTCCATACTGTGTGTGCAAACCAGTGCTAACAGGCCAGAAGCTTGGATGCATTAGGATTTATTTAATATTTGGGAAATGTTGAAATGAGGAAACCTTTAACTCAGGGGGTATTTTTGTTTATTTGCTCAAACTTTAAATAAAAAACCAAAAATCAGAGACTGAAAAGAACTAAAAGTCTTGAAATATCCATATTTTTTAGTTACAATCCAGAAATCAATGAATACAGCATTACACTTAGACTTTTATCTTTTAGAGGATAAAAGGTTTACTAAGAGGGTGCCATATTCTGCCAACATGTGAATATCACTCAAGAGAACAGGTAGAAATAAGTTTTGGTATGTCATGGCTTTTAGGTAAAATTGGTTGGGGAACTCGCCTATATTACTGCCATCTCAGTAAAAGAAAATGTTCTATTCATTGTTCAATTTTCTTGGATTAAGACTTAAAGTTGTTTGCAATGTATATACTATTGTTACCCCCTAATTATTATGTTTTGAAATTTTACTTTTATTCTTTTTAAAATAATATAGACTTGAAAAAGAAAAAGACATAATTGCTTCTATGAAGATTTACAACCTTCTGGGGCATCTACTCTTTCTGAGGATGAGGATTTCTTTTCTCTGCTCCTCATCACCCTCTAGTGCTAATATATACACCAAGAGTAAAGCAGCGAGAAGGAAGTGAGAAGAGAAAGGAGTTAAAGAGAGTAGAATCTGAAAGAACGAATTAACTAGACCATAAGTCATTCACAGTCTTCCAAAGCTATCTGTTTTGCTTCATCTTGCTAAAGACAAAAACAATTAGGAAAGAGGATCAGCATATAGGAGAAACATCTAATATTATTATTTTTTAAATACTGTATCAAACTAGGAGTTCTCATTGGAAAAGTTGGTGAAGGCCAGCTGAATCAATTAGAGTGTATTAATTCTTTTTAAAGTTTCCTGGATGGAGTCGATGAACTTCATTTCCACCCAAAGAGTCACCTAAAGCTTAACATGCCCCACTCAGCTCTGCTTGCCACGTCCATCATGGATGGTATTCAGTTCGTTAAGATAAATACTTTTAACTTTTACATCAGGTTTTCTCCTTGAAGGACAGATTTATTTGGATCACTGTTTGCTGCTGCCGTCAATCCCTTAAATTCTCCCCCGTGTCTATCCAGTTTCCAGAATCAGTCACAGTGGAAAGGAGACCCTGTGAAAAGGCTGTTCTTTTTGCATATCTTGTATAGTTTTGGTTTCTTTGTATAAAGAACTCCCACTTGACATCTAAATAGGCAAACGTACCTTTTAAGTTTTATCTGAAAATTTTCCCAGATGGTACCCCAATAGTTTTCTTTGGCTTTCTTCTCACTAGAGAAATAGTCATCCTGGGCCCATGGATGGCTCAAAGCTGTCCTGTGAACATCTGTAATTTTGTGTCTGTGCCTCCAAATGTTTTCTGGTTTTTGAAGAGTGTACACTAATTTCATCGTGTTTGGGAACAAAATAAAGTTAAGGAGTGAGAGTTTCGCAACCTCTACTTCTTCCTTGTTACTTACAAGCCCACAGGCTCTCTTGGGTAACGTCTGTGGGTTTGGCAGTCTCTAATTTTTGTGTTACCTCCAAGCCCGTGCAAACTCTTGAGCCTAAACCCTGTCCAGCCTCATCTTTTGGTTCTTACAGGTTGGAACTGTATTGTCTTTTTCCTTTTACTAAGTTTTTGGTCATCAGCGCTGAAAAACTCTCAGAGTCTTATAAACTTTAGAAAGCTACAAAATAAAACAAATATTTAGGTTCTTTTCCCCTTCTGATTAAGAAACCTGTGTCATATATATATATGTATATATATATATGTATATATATATATGCCTGATCTCTGTATATATGTTTAAACCTGACACACACACACACACACACACACACACACACACACACATTTTTAAAAACTGATGTATAACAGGTTTAAAACTGCAGGCTGGGTTTAATCTATTTATATTGGTACAAAACTCAAACTGAAGTCACACGCTTTTCTCAAAGCATTTAATATATATATATATAAAACCAAGATAGCAATGAGGGCCTCCTATTTTTCCTTAAGGCCTCCAGAGGCCTTAAGGAACCCCAGAAAGCCCTATCTCCACTCAAGGCTGGAGCGAGGGGGGCGGGGTTGAGGCCCCTGAGAGTTCCTGGATCTTCCTCCAGGTGGCGCTACAGGCCTACGCATCTTCCGTCCTCCCAGCCCCCTCCCTGTCCATTCACAAAGTGGAGGGTGATTTGCGACCGGCCTGGCTGTGACTGTGCCGGGAACAGCCATCTTTGCTTGTCTCCGTGCTAGATTTGTTTTTCTAATTTCTTTTTACTTGAAGGTTTACCAGCTGCTTTATTGCCAGAGCGAGGCTTCCTTGCAGTCTCTTTTTCTTTCTCCTCTCCCCCCTGCTCCCCTCCTTTTTGTTCCTAGAGACAATCAGTGTCTCTGGTCCCAGCTGCCACTGCTGATTTTTCATTACAGTTTAATTTAAAACCGGGATTGGAATGGAAATGTCGTTTTGCCATTTGGGGTTTGTGAGGCCTGTGGTTTTATTGCCAAAGGCACAAATGTTAGTTACTACTGTTTTTCCAGAGTTTGCGGGAGGGGTAGAGGTGGAGGTGGGAGGGGTGTAGGGAAGGAAGAGGGGGTTCCTGGTAGAAGCAGGAGGGGGAACCCCTCTGTGAGGGTGATGTTTTCAGGAACATGAGCTGGATCAGGAGGAAGAGAGTATTGCAGTGTCCCCTGCCTGCGTGTTTACACAGGTTAGACCTTTGTCAGACATGAGAGAGAGGGCACAGGAGGGGATGGCCACAGTCTGAGAGTAGCACAGCTGTAGAGAAAGTGGCTTTTTAAAGAGTGATAGTAACATCTCCAGCTATTCATCTGAGGGCAGCTTTCACACCCAAGGAGGGCCTGGATAGTCTACGGTCATAGTGGGAATAAACAGTTTATACATTTTCAGCTGAAAGGAGACATTTGGGCATCTTCTGGTTTCTCCTCTCTTTTTTTTCTTGGGCTCCAGTGCTAGCTCGGGTTTACTTATGACCTTCCTTCCTGTGGGGGTATGCAGTTCAGCTACACAATTAACATTTCCTAAAATCCCTTACAAGGTATTCAGTGACACCATTTTGATCAGATTAAAACCAAATGACCCCTGAAAATGATGACATGGTGTTTTTACCTACTCAAGTATAGAATGAGGAGAGGAGGGCATTCTTGGTTGAAAGTCATCTTGCAGGAGGAGGTGGAGAGAAGCTGAAGGGTTCTGGTGCCTTAATTTAAATACTTAGCATTGACATTGGAAGCAGTGGTTTCCCAGTGGTGGGGAATCTACGGGAGCCAGCATGTCTTATCTGTCATGCTAAAAACAATTACTGTCTCCCTCCCAGCAAGAGGGCTGCTCTCTGGATGCACCAGTGTCGGATGTCAGAGTGAAGGCTCCATTATTGCCACAGATCACGCTGTCGATGTTTCTGCCTCCCTCCAACTGGCCTCAGGCGGCAGTGGGATTGGTGAATCTCTCTGGGGCAGACACATCTCATGGTACCAAGCAGCTCAGAGACTTTGTGGGGTCTCCCGGCCCCTGCCAGCAGCATGCACGTTCTATGTGCTTTATTACTCAGGACAATGTACCCCAAAGCGTTCACTCTTCACCCAGGCTCCCTCTCCTGAAACAGATTCACTCCTCCTGTATTTGCCTGTTGGAGGGGAAGGAAATGGCCAGGGAGCTCTGCAAGCATCCTACAGACTGTGGTGATTGTCTTTCCAGTCCACAAGGACATTCCAGTGGTTGGAATTCCCCCACAGAAGCCATTCCACTAGCAAAAGTGGAGTTATTTCTCATGTCTGGAGTCCAGAGTTCATGGCATTTAAAAAGGGAAAGAAAACAATAACAATGGAAACTGTTTTAACCCTCCCCACTGCCCGGCCTCCACTCCAGCAACAGCGGATCAGAACAAACACAACATCCGAGACAACGAATGTGTCTTCCCTCCTATCCACCATAGCCCCTGTGCCGGGAACCGTGTGTGCTGCTAAGTTCTCCACGGTTACACTGAAATATGTGGGGAGGAAATGCCTTTCCATGTTCTTCAGTGAAGTGAGCAGCTTTGCAGGGGCTGACTGACATTTGGAGAAAAGAGCTATTTTTGCACGGGGGACCATGTTCTTGGGTGAAGAACATTCTGGAGTGCTCACCTTCGATTGAGCAACCCTCCTCCCCTGGATAAGTTTCATACCAAACAAGAAGCTCCCAGGGGTCTCCTGCAGGCTTTGAGGAGGCAAGTGACACCTTCTAATGCTTTCTCTGAGACACCACGCGGTGTGGTCAGCTCCACACAAAGCAAATATTGCAGCCAGTTTCTCTTTCCACATTTATTGTGGTGAGTGGGAGGAGAGCACTGACTGAGGATTAGTTGTCCTGTTTGACAGGAAAGTGAGTGTTTGGTCTAGTTTTGTGCTACGGCGATCTCTTCAGAAATCTCTTGGAAAATCTCATATACCTACATTAGTGGCCACATGTGGGACCCATTAGCTGCTCATTTCTGCTTGTTCTTAGCAAATTTTTGTCTGGTGACAATGCATGAACTTTGGGGTGTTTTTGTTTTGCTTTTACCACAGAGAATCTTGTTGACTGGCTTTAGTTTTGAGAAAATATTTAGCAAGCAGCAAGCTGTGGCTGGGGTGAAATGGCTAGCTGCAAGGAACAAACCTTGGTGGAACATTTGGTTCCTGAGGAAGCCAGGGACATTCTTCTTCCTCAGATTTCAGGAGAATTCCAGGCCTGCCAGTGTTCCAGGAAGACTTTTTCTTCCTCGGTGGGACCGAATGCACATTCTGTGCTTTCTTTTCCTTCATCTATGTCTCACGGTGCAAAGTTGGGAGAGAAGAACAGCTTCCGTTTCTAAGTTTTAGAAACTTCAGTTTCTAAATTTCCAAGCACAGGACAAAATAGCAACACAGTCTTTCATATGCTGTGCCAATGTCTTCAGGTCAGAAGGTGTTAAATAAGTGCAATGTGTCAATATTTGTGACTAAAACTACTCATGTATGACCAAAAAACAAACAAACAAAAAAGATTTGGAGAATGCTAACTCAAAGAAGACAGCCTGAGAAATGCAGAAAGAAATTAGTTTTTCTTTCTGTTTTAAGTAATTAATAAACTAAACACAAAAGCCAATGCTTTCACCCAGTGCCAGCGTCAGGGGACCTCAGAGCCTGCCTTTGAAGTGGCCGCCCAGAGGGGAGGACCCTGCTGTGCAGGCCACTTTATAGTGGTAATATACTGTCTGGAAAAAACAGATGCCACAAAATTGTGCAGATTGTGTCTCTGAGCATCTGAAACCCTAAAACTTCAGGGGGCCAAGGAAGGTCTCAGCCTTTTGATTTCTTTTTAAAAAAAAAAGACCTAAAGTATTAAATTGAACCAGGCACTTCATTTCTTTCCTTCATTTCTCCCTTCACCTCGGGAGACTTACGTTAAATTCCGCTTAGATCACAGCGAGACGTGGGTTTGATGGTCTCAAGCCACCTTTTAACTGTGCGCTCATCCCATAAATAGAGGATGAATAAAGATGTCAAACTCCATCCATATGATATTCTGGCACAGGCGGGTCTCCATGTGGGAAGAGCTCTGAGGACCGTGGATGACAATAGATGCTCCTGAGAGGGCACTGGACTCCCGCGGGGGATTCGGGCTCATCAGTGTGAGCAGTGGGAGTGCGCACCAGCAGCCAGCAGCTTCCCCTGTCCTGTGTTTGCAGGGGGACAGTGCAGGGGGCTGTGCTTCTGCCACCATCGTGTCAAACTGCGCTAGAATGGCTCTTTACCAAAGTAAGAGTTCTGCTTAGAGGGGGAAATGCCAAGAGCAGATTCAGCTCTTTATGCCCTGAAAAAGAAACACGTGGATACTAATTTGGGGGCTATACTATCAAGATTTATTCATTTATCTTTGTCCTAACTAAGCAAAGTACCAAATCTAACAACTTGAAAGCAAGAAATACACTGCCAGATATTGAGATTTCCTTCCCCGGAATACTTCTGGTTATTTTTAGTTTGTTAATGTAAAATGCCAGTGAGATGAAAAGTGAAGTGATCCGTTGCTAGAAGAAAAACCAGTCGAATCTTCATTAATAATTCCTAGAGAATGCGCCATGGGCCTTTATCTGACAGCCTGACAAGCTAAACTAAACAACAGAGGCTGTAGGAATGTAAGAGACATAATCTTAATGCCAAGCCTTCTGAAGATTTCGCTGTCATTTCACATTAAAGGCCAGAGGTAGAGACCCCCACGGAAGACAAAGCTTGCAGCATGGTAACACAGATAAAAGTTAGTGGGGACTGGAAAGCTGGTACCCGGTTCAGTACATGGGGTACGTGGAGTTCCGAACAACTGAGCTTTCTATCCATGACCAGCCGGGGGTACCAGAGGAGGTAGACTGTGCTTGTGTTTCTATAGTAACTTACACTTCCCAGTGCCTTTTCACGTCACAGTGTCTCGATGGATTTCATGGTAATGTCACGAGGTAGTGAGGACAAACATAACTGAGCTGCTTTGCAAGTGAGGAGATTACAGGCATTTCTCATTTAATGACCTGCCCGTTTAATGACTGCTCGGACTTACTTCTGAGGCAGGCTTTTGGATTTATGACCCCTCACGCAGCCTTATGAACAGTCTTTTTAAAAGACAGTTCTGTGCATCTTGTTTGTAGAGCCTCAATGTCTTTTTTTGGTGTAGTACCCCTTGTTTATGTAGTAATTTTTGCTAATTGTACTGTACTGGGTAGTACTGTAGTTTTTTTTTCCTGTTATACATTGTAGTACTGCATGTAAGGGTTATGCAAATAAAAGCAAAGTTATCAAGTTGGAGTTATCTTTGACCGTTTCTTTGTTCTAAAAGCAACCAATTCATTTAACAACCTACTCACAGGAACAGCATTTGGTCAATAAACAAGGAATATATCTGCATCATCCAGAAATACTGAGGAATTTATCCAAGATTAACAAACTGGTAGATATCTGTGCTGAGACAGATCCAGTTGTTTTTAGCTTTGGATCTGTACTCTCAGTATATACTTCAGTGGAAATAGGAGTAGAGAGAAGCAACAAAGCACAGACAGGCTAATGTCCAACCAAGACCAACGACACCAAGGCCAGGATCTGCAAGAAAGGGGTGGAGTTTTCAAAAGTGGAACAACCCCAAGAGTAAGTACTCCAGGAACATATCTATGTTGCTTCTCCTTGAAGTTAAGGGTCTTCTTCTGTCAATAAATTTGGAAGAAAAAGTCTACTACTGTAGTGTAGTTGATTTTGTCAAGATGAAATTATAATTAAGTGAAATATACTAATGTCAATTTATTAATAAATTACTTTATACCAGCCTGTATGCTAAGCCTTTTAGATTTCAGTATTTCCATTTCCTTGAGAGGGAACTTATGATTTTATTTGACAGAGTTCTTAACCGGAAATAGTTCTGCAAGAAGAATGGGAAGGATTGCAGAAGTTGATTTGAGCCAGCCTTTGAAATAGCCCATATAACATCTCAGCCTACAGATGGGGGTGGCTGGAGTGTGTGTGTGTGTGTGTGTGTGTGTGTGTGTGTGTGTGTGTTGATGTGTATGTGGTCAGGGAGCCATCTCTCTCTCCTCAGTCTCGCTCACTTTATCAATACTTCCTGAACACACCCTGTCATGTGTCCCCTCTGTTAATAACCCTCCTGCGCTCTCAGAGCAAAGGTTGGCCTGCAGCTTTCTCCCCTTCCTGACGCCTGTCAGGAGAGGAAATCACAGCTTTCAGAGGGACCTGACACAGGAGGAACTGGATAGCACCAAAAGGTCAAGGGTAAGAATGCAGGGAACAGTGAGAAATCCCAGATAGGATCCAGCCGGTGGTAGGCAGGAAAGGCTCCTTTACATGCATCTTCTGTTTGCTGTCTTTGGTTTCTGCAGGAAAGAAAACCACAGCAGATTTTACCATGACCATGGTGCTCACACAGTCTTCCAAACTGCTGGAGAACAATTGGAAGGATTTTGGAAAGATGGACTCCTAGAGCACAGCTTTGCTATTCCCCTATGTACAGAGAAGCCGGGAAATTAAACTGAAATTATGTGGCACTGGTTAAATATTATGGATTTAGCGACAGTTTATTATCAGGTTCTATGGATCTAATAGCCTAAATCACATTGTGTGTGTGGAATAGGGTGGGAGATGAAAACCTTCCCGTGAGAGGGGCACTTTGTGAAACCCTCCTATAAATTCATCAGAGGAATTCTAAGAGTGTATCTCCTTCAAGGCAGGACTGCTGGCTCCCTGCTAAGGATGGGTGAGAGGTACATACCTCTCCTCCTCCTGCATCTCTCCTGGAGGTGTCTGCTCTCCTGGGAAGCTTTGGACTTTGATAAGAACATCCCTTTCCCATGAAAGTCTCTCTGTCCTGATGTCAACCTCCCTATAGCCCGTGTTGCTGAGGGTTCATTCAGGTCCCCTGAGATGAAAGGATGTCCAGATCCAGGCAGCAAAATGACAGACCAGGAAGTCACAGGGTTAAAGGGTTGGGCCTGAACTGTTTTGTTAGTGATGTTTCTAATTCCCATTAACTTTCATTAAGAATTCTGCGTGTGAAGCATGAGGAGGATGCGCACTTACTAACAGAGACTTTCTCTCCTATTGGCAGTGAGTCCTGCCATTTATTAATGAAGCTATGTGCTCCCAAAGCCTGTGATTGCAAGAAGTGTAGACTTTTAAACTTATGATGGACACTAGAGATCACTCCCTCACTTTAAAGAAGAGGAACAGGCTCCTGTGAGGCTTGTGACTCATGCCAGGAAGGTCATCTAGTTAGTGACAGAGTCAGAGTTACACCTCTAGCTTCTTATCCCAACCCCGCTATGCTACACTGACAAATTAACACATATTACATAGCTCCTAGCACCCCAGGAGTTATAATGTCAAGTTTGTTCTACCTTGAGTATGTATGGAAGTTGAGACATGGTGGCTGAAGGGTATGGGCAGACTATGTTTTAAAATGCAAATTGCTATCTACTAAATAAAATGAGTGTAAGTTTAAGAACCGTAGTTCAGCTGGAGCTAATAGGCAATAGTGCTAATTAGTCCGAGGGCATAGATCCAATTTCCACAAGGGCCAATTAGCTTCGCACAATGGAAGAAAAGACTGTTTCCTGGATGTAGAGTGTACCCTAACTCCAACGCCCCATCCCCAGGGAAGCCAGGTGGAGAGGAGTGGCACAAAAACAACTCAAGGCAGTTCTTGGTGGGTCACTTTACTACATTCAGGCAGACGTCAGGTAAAAGTTTTGAGGTCAAAAGGTGGGATTTCCAGAAAGCACATTTGCTACTCATTCTCTGCTTCCCTGTGAAATGGTAGCAACAGGGATTTTTACTAATGCTCAGAGAGGCAAAATTATGTGATATTGGTTAAGTAGTGTGGTCTTAGGTATCATCTACTATCAGGTTCTATTGATCTTATAACGTAAATAGCAAATCACACTGTGTGCAGTAAAGGTGGTACGTGATGAAGCACTTTGTGAGAGAAGTTGTTTTCAACTGAAGGTCAGGCAATGAGAGAACATCAATTAAAACCCAGATTTAGAACTCCTGTGCTTCCTACTAAACTAGAAGACACAGCTTCGCACAAGCATGGAGCAAGTACTGCTTTCTGGACACAAAAAGGAGAACCAAGAGAGAGCAGCTTCTTGTTGTCATGCTCGGCCCAACGATAAAAATAAAACTTTGGCCACAGTTAACTATGGTATGCCTTGCTAAAGTACAAATAGGTGCACCCAAGATGCTTCTCCTGCCTGAGAAGGCCTCAGCCCTGTTTACAAGTCAAAATCTGAGACACATTGACAAGACAAAGGGAAGGAAAGGTCGGCCGCAGTGGAGGAGAGACACTTGAAGGCTTGTGATGTCCACTTGCTTCTGTTTCCGGATGGTGCTTGCTGGCCAATGATCATCTCATTTCAGATACAGATATAGAGTGTGTTCAAGCAACTGAGCAGTCACTTTAATCTCCAAAAGAAATAAAATCAATGCACTTCGTGACATTCCCTGAAATAAAGTAGACTCTAAACATCATAACAGAGATCTATCTCATTTTAACAATGCTGCCTCTTGGACAACTGGAACAAATTAACCATCATTCAGTAAGAGTTTTACACATTACTATTCAACTCAGCCAAGAGTTTTACACATTACTATTCAACTCACCGAGATTGAATTCTAGAATTCCTGGCTCTAAAGCATAGAGGTTGGACAGTGTCTCTTTTACTTCTTACCCACTGTATTTTATTAAGTGCTTGTGATTTCTCTGAGACTTTTATTCAAAAATGAACAGAAAGCAGCCAAGACAAGCAAGAATAACGTCCCAGTATCCCCAGTGAGACAATTTCACCCATTCTTTTTCCTAGTATCAGGCATCAATTTGGGTGGGAGCTGAGCTCTACAACAGGCAGCAGGTTGTTCCCACAGACACACACCTGTGGCTAATTTGTCTGGTTGCTCGGTAGGAACTCGACAAGGCTGGGAAAATAACTGCAAACCTGCTCGAAAATTCTCAGGTCTAGACCTGCATCCTACCCATCCGGTCTCTTCCACATCTCTATTTGTAATAAATGTACTGTCTCCCAAAGCAGCTGATTCCAATGTTGGCTAGTTCTAATTGTGATGAAGTGTTCCTTAAAATAAGGAGATAGCTGCTTCTCTTATAATTTTGGGTCATTGGTTCTGGTTTTGCCCACCAGAGACAAAATATCATAAATTCAATCTCTGTCTTACCTTAAAGCCTCTTATGTAGTAACATCTAGCTATCTTGAACGTTGGACTTGTAAAGTTATTCCATTTGCATTTTTTAGTGTGTATCACCTCAACACTGAATGGACCTATAGCCTCTCCGAAGGAGGCTTCAATTAATTTGTTTTTATGTCCCTTTTCAATCCAAAATCCCTCAGTTTTGTCCACTTGTCATAAAAAAAAAAACCCTCTACAATCTTTTTCTTCTCCCTGAAACTTCACAATGAAAACATTATTACTAACGATAGCGAGGAGCCAGCAAATGTTAGGTCCTGGGATGGAGCCTGTAATATTCTCAATGACCCCAAAAGGTAGAAGTTAACAGTTCTGTATTGGCTATGGGAAACTGCAAGTCATAGAGAAAAAGCAACTGGTCTTGATTCACACAGCTAATCTGGGGTGAATGAGGTTCAGGAGCAAAGGCTGACTCTCAAAGCCTCAGTGTGATTTTTAGGAGACAGCACCTAGACCGGAGGCAGACTGGGAATGCACTTGTCAGTAGTAGCGAGGGTCACTTCCTCCCTCACAGGACAGCAGACAGCGCCTAGGAGTAACCTTTACCTTTGAACATTCCACACAGCACATAAAACACGGTAAAGTACATTTTTAGCTCTCGCTGCAGTATCTGTTCCATCATAAGTGTTTGGAAAAGATTTTAAAAATCATTTGCTTTTGAAAAAAATTTATCTGAGTGACATTTAATTTATGATTGGCAATGATTTCTTGGCAAGCATTATGCGTACTCAAGAATTCTTATAAAATGAGAAAATCTAACCCACAATTTGTTTTCAAATGCAGTGAAATTTTATGAAGATGGAATATAACAAATAATGATACTGACATCAGGTTACATTTTGTAAATGTTTAATTAAGCATTTATTAATTTCAGTTTATCTGTGTAATATTTTGGAAATGGTAAATCATTTGAGGTTTAAAGCAGTTTTTCAGCTCTTAAAAACATGCAGGCTATGAGTGTTGTACTATTAGGGACTAACACTGCATCTTTCAGAGTTCTTTGTCCGTGGCAGAAGAGCCAGGAGAGCCATGGTGTGGCTCATGATGGTGAAGAACGCTTTTGAAGGCCACATTATTGACTTTTCTTTTCCTGGCCCAATACAGCTTCTGGTTGTCCTTTCTGCCCTTTTCCTGCATACTGGAAACCAGATAAAGGTGTCGCATACAGCTTCTGTGTCTTCCAGCTCCCCTTGTTTCCTCTGACTTCTCTTTCTTGAGCAATAGCTCAGCGGTGTAGAGGCATTCCTTCTTTGATCTAATTAGAAGAGCTGCCCGTATGATTTTGGAGAAGACCATTCATCAAGATCTAAATAGATTGCTCCTTTGGATGAAAAAAATCACACCAATGTATCTGGTGTCCTGAGTAGCCACTTCGGAGCTGGCTAATATCCCTGAAAGTGAGGGGGACTTTCACTTGGCTCTTGCCCAGCAGGAAACAGGAGAAAGGAAGGAGCCAGATAGACTCACATCCTCTCTCTCTTCTTGCAGTCCTTCCAGAGGAGTCCTGTTTGCCAAACGGATATGCCGGCTTGTGCTTCTTAGTAACTTGTAAAATGCATCATGGAAATGCATCACATTGTTTAGTTGGCACCTTTTTTTTTTCACCTTCTATCTTTTTCTCCTTCACGTTTGACACCTTGAATTTTTGTACTTTGCTTCTTACTTCAGGCTCTACCTTCTAGAAAACTCAGCCAAAAGGAAGGCAGGGACCAAGCTGTCATTAATGGATTTTGTACTGAGTAGCTTTCTTCAACTGTTCTCTAGATGTTGTCCTGGATGTCTTTCTGGGACCTTTTGTTTTTTGTTTTCCCCTCGGTTTTTGTTCCAAGTTCATCTATGGCTATCTCTTCTTTTAGGGTAAATCTAGAACATACCAAAGTTTTATGATTTACACATCAAAGGCCACTAAGCGAGGTCTCTCTTCTTTTGCCTATGCACTGTCAGAATTCTGAGCCCAGTTGCCAAATCTTTTCTTTATCCCAGGAAGTCTGATTATTTTAGTCAGCTCATTATTCCTCTTTCCTGTCAAAAACATTTAGAATTCTGAAATAGTCAGTTTCCATATTCCTCACATCTTTGTGTCATCCATAAATTTGATGAGACTTTTAATTTTCTCATTATTCCCTGATATTAACTCATACAGGTCGTGATGAATGAGAGAAACCTGTGCAGTCTGGAGGAAACTTCCAGAAACTTAATTTTTATCATCCAGGCATGTTTATTTGCTTTCTTAGTAACTCAATTGTTCTTTGGCTCCAAGCTAGGTAACGAAATTCTACCCCATGATCATACATTCAGTGAGTGCCTCATTTGGACAAACCATGGTGTGTTAAATACCTGTTCTTGGAACACAAGATAAGAAAGATGCTAAGGAATTTTTATTGGTGAGGATTCTTTTCTTTAAAGCAATATAAACTGATGGTAGAGATGTTATGCAAGAAACCTATCTCCTGGGTTCACCCTGAATCACACAGGCTACCTTTGTCTGCCTCACTGGGAAGCTGATTCTGATCAAAGAGAAAGAGATGCAGTTTAGAAATAAACTAAATAAACTAGTGAAAAAAGCACTTTCCCACACTGAAAATTGAGTTTACAAAGAAGGTGTGAATTTAGAAACTAAAATAGCCTCCTTCTTAAGCACCTACTAGTGTCGATGAAAATTCTTTGCCAATTCACAAAGTCCTATCGTGGTTGCAAATTACTCTGTCACAATAATTGTTTCCTGTTAACTTTTAAGGCAAGAGTGAGAGATTTATTGAATGGCAAGAAGAGCAGCTGGCATTTCTGGTGTAGTATATGGAATTTCAGTAAATGTCAAGCACACATTTCTAAGAAGGAAAAGGAAAAAAGTCAACAGGAAACGAATCCACCCCCGAAAGCAAACCATTGGAAACTAATACTACCTAGGTACTCTCAGAAGCCATCAAAGTTTTCTTAAAGTCATTGTTCCCTTTCAAACTGAATGTTCACTGTGATATAAGACTGATATCACTTCAAAGAAATTGGTGTAAACTGCCACAAGGAGTAGAAACAGGACAAGGTACAAATCTCTGAAAGCAAACTAGGACTAAAAGCCATACACTCAACCTCCGGGGTAATTTAAGAGGTACCTTGGTGAAATACACAGAGAAGAACACAAGGCCAACCACAATGGGCTGCACAGTTAAACACTGGAAAAACTGGACCGTCAGTAACAAGTGAATGGTCAGAAGACGGCCGTGGTTAATGTTCAGTAGGAGGCCAGCTACACTGGTGAGGGCCACTCCACTGTGCTTTGTAATCTAAAGAGCCGTGACCTGCCGGTCACACCTCCTTTTCCCTTTGTCTCTTCCACTGAAAGTGGTTTCAGTCCCAAGGAATACTGCTAGCTGTCAGCCTTGTTACAGTCAGGGTGGAATAACCACAGTAGTGTACATGTCTAACACGCAGGCGCACACGGCAAGACTCTGTCGTTAATAATCTGTTGCACACTGAAAGCCCAAGCTCCCCTAGTGACATCCTCCCCCTGGCAGCACTAAGTTGGAGAGAGAAAGTCTCGGGTGGACTTGGAGGCCTTCGAGGATCCTACATCAGGCTTAGCAGCTGCCCAGGCGCTTCCTGGCGGTGGCCTGGTGGTGCCAGTTCTGTGGCATCGTCTGCCACAGGGAACCAGAGGGGATGAGAACAGGAAAAATTATACTGTTTGCAGCCCAAATAAATCCCAAAGGATTTACGACTTAATCTTCGTGCCGTATCATGGAAAGAAACACAATCTAGTTAACTGAAAGTAATTTAAAAAGCAATTTTAATCTTTACTTGTTCTCTCCAAGAACATTAAGGGGCATCAATTCATAATCTACAGCCAGCCATGGAAAAATTTCCTTCTTTTTCAATTATTTTATACATACAACGCCTCACACCCAAGGCGTCTTTAGCATCTCTTTCCCCAAACCCCTCACTCCAGTCCCACCAACTCCCAGAACTGAAACCTGCAGAGCTTCCACACTCCCAGGGAGTCACACTTGTCTGTGATCTCCAGAGGACTAGGGACCGTGCAATTCTCCCAGCGTGACAGACGGAGACCTCATTCCCCAGGAGCAGTTTTCTCACAGGCTCTCCCGGTCCTGTTTGATTTCTTTTTGCAATATTTTCAGATAAAATAAAGGGCATCCTTTTCAATGTGAATTTCAGACAAATGATGAATGATTTTCCAATATCAGTGTGTCCCACATTTCACTGGTCAGTTCCTGTACTCACATTGAGAAGTGATTCTTTGTTTATCAGAAATTCAAGTTAAAGTGAGGATCTTTGGTTTATTTATTTATTTATTTATTTATTTATTGTCTTTTTCCTTTTTATCGGTACCCGGGATCAAACTCATGGCTGCCTGCTTGCAAGGCAGGCGCTTATGCCGCTGAGCTAAAACCCCAGCCCCTGTATGTTTATTTTTATAATCTTGTAATAATGTCAATTTGGGGAATATTATTTATCAGCAGTTGTATTTAACTTTAGGGAAACAAATAAAACCCATTGGTTCCAGAAGCATCTAAAAAGAAAGAGAAGCAGTGTAGAATTTCTGCTGAGTGAGACAGAGCATTCTGCTTGGTTATGTGCACCAGAGCCAGGTTGGTCTCCTTTAGCCATGAGAAAATACCTGGCCAAAATTAACTTACACAGGTAAATTATACATGCACAGAAGCTATGTTTGCAGGCTTTTGGCCTCTGCAAATGAAGTCTTTTTAGGTAAGGTTAAAAGATTCCAATGTTATCTAAACATATATAGCGATTATTGCATACAGGTTAAAGTTCATGGGCTGGAGTTTTATCTTAATATACAAATGCCAATATGCAGATGACCTCTCCTTTTCTGAAGAGTCACCTTGGGAGATGATGTATTTATTCTAAAGATGCTACTCCAAACATGTTGGAGGTGTCTCGGGCTGCTTCCAATACCCATTTATGGGCCATACATAAGAATCACTCTTCCTGTTTTATGGGTCTTGGCTTTGTCCTTAGACGCTATTATCCAGGTGCATCTCCTGCTTTCCCAAGCCTGCTTGGTTCAAAATGACTTTTGGCTAGTTCCAAAAGGTCACATCTATTCTCCAAAGAGGAAGATTCACAACCATCGGGAATGCAGTGACATCTCAATTAACAGATCCCCCGGGAGCAAAGCTCTCTTATAATAAAGTGCCTGTATTAAAAGTGAGATTAACTCCTTGTAAATTATACAAAACATAGTGGCTCAATGATCTAACTGGGCAAAAATGCTTTCTGAAAGCAGTTCTGTTTGTCCTTGTCCTGTTCAAAGCAAAAACAAAATCACCAAAAAGAAAATTCCCCCCAAATCCAAGAAAATCTAATTGTGCCCCAAACTTCAAAGTCATCTTTCTTGTTCCTCTCTCCCCACTGGGGGATCCTGTCCTACCCTTGCCTCAGTGACAGTCTCCTCCTCTTTTGCCTCCCTCCCCAACTATCTGATGCCCCACATCTCCTTCACTCTCTAAATCCATGAAGAATTTACAATCTCTGATTCATTACCTGATTACATTTTCCAGAGAATGCATTTATTCAAAAATATTCACTTAGGAAAAGTTTCCATCCATGTGTTCTTTCTCCTTTAATATAGAAGAGCCAAGCATCATTAGGTATATGCAGATATACCTGCACACCTGAAATTACTGTCTACCCCTGAGTGATCAGCCGGACTTGGGAGGGAGTAGAGACAGGGTCAGGGTTTCATACCCCAGTGGCTCCTGTGGTTTTCCTGAGATGGAGGAGGAGGAGGAAGAGAAGGAGGAGGAGAAAGAGGAGGAGAAATAGAAGGAGGTGGTGGAAGAGGTGGAGAAGGAGCAGGTGGAGGAGGAGGAGGAGGAGGGGTCAAGGTCACCTTGCAGGCAGCTTGCTTCTCAGAGCACCTGGGAGTAGACCTGCCTGTGAGAGTCTTTGTAATTACATTCACTTCTTCTTCCACTGTGTGGTCTCAAGAAAAGTGAATGCCCCATTATTGTAGAGAAAAATGAAAAGAGCCTATGCAGTTTGCTGAATGTGCCTTCCATTAGCAAAAAAGAAAAGGTAAGAGCTCACTCTACTTTGATTCCAGTAAAGTTTTCCTCCCCGTTCGTATCTCTGATGTCATTAAAGCCAACCTTCTAATACTTTAACATCAGCAATATATTTGCATTCTTTTTCATATTTCTTAATCAGATTTTGGGCAACAATTTGTAATATTTGGTGCTCAATTACCTTAATTTTTAAAACATAAACCCATAGCTAGTACATTGCTGAGAAAATGTAGCAGCTAGCAGTCCTGGAAAGTGGCATGTGGAGGTGATGGCAGATGCTGAAATACAGTTCAGCCTCCGTGTTCAGGGGACCGTGGGGGTGTGCCTGCCTCATTCATGTCACTTCAGCCTTAAAAGCAGGAATAGCAAAATGGTGATGCATGGTGACAATAAATAACAAAGATGCAAAACAGCAATACCTGTCTTTGGATGTGCTGGCAGCTTCTTTGCTTTTATATGCAGATGGAGAGGTAGATTTTTATACAAAATCTGCTTTCAGGCCTAACAGCCTTCCCACACTTCACACCCACTCCCAAACGCACACTCACACTAAGAGGCTGCGAAGGTGGCTTCAAATTGGGGTGTCAGAAGATGATACAAAATTGGTTTTGCACTCCTCAAAAAAAATCCCAATCATTTTAATTGGATGTATTTATACAATTGTTCATAACAGGCATTTATAGAGTGTTATAAATAATCTGTGTTGGAATCATGGAAAATGAGTCATATGGTCATAAGTGACTATTTCCTGATGAATACAAATAAGGTAAAAATATAAGTGAAAAGAAACACCTACCAAGAGAACAAATGATATCTTTCTTTATCCTAGAGACATATTTCCCATACACCTAGTATATACATTCTCAGGTAAATCTATATGTAGATCACTGTCTGCACAATCTTAATTTACACTCAATCTCAAACTACTCTTTAGTGTAAGCCTCATCAGAACCTCAAGGAGATAGGTGTTGAGGTGACTTCTTTTTTTTTGTTTTTTTGTCTTTTTCCTTTTTATCGGTACCAGGGATCGAACTCACAACTGCCTGCTTGCAAGGCAGGTGCTTATGCCGCTGAGCTAAATCCCCAGCCCCTGAGGTGATTTCTCCAAAAGGTCTATCTTGATACATTGAAGCAGTTTGAAGAGTAGGGTGGGAGGGCTGAGAAAAATACCTCCGACTTCTTTCTCTGAGGGTCTTTTCTAAATTTTGCCTCCAAAGAATTTTCACTCAGTTGCCAACTATTTTCTCTGTGAAAAAGAGAACATCTTGGAGATAATTCTAGAAAATTTCAGCAGGCATGAAAATTATCAAAGTAACAGAATCCACTGCTTTGACTCATTAGGTTTTTTTTTTCCCCCCAATAAAAGGAGAGAAAGCAATTTTTACAGGCCATGTGGCTAGACTGACCTTGCAATTTTAAAAGTGGAAAATACTCTGGGTGGTGATATCTGATATAAAGACTATATTTTAAAAAGGCTTTTATAAGTTAATAACTGATTTGCATTCTTAATAAATCTCTACAGACGAGAAAAGAATGATCAAAGGAAACTGACATAACATCTTTTGTAACATCTTTTTCTTTAGAAAAAGCATTAAAATTTTAAACATGAATGTTAGATATGCTAAATATTTGTCCTGAGAGGAGGCCTACAGGGATATTACTATTGTCACACTAGAAATAAGGGAACAAGAAGCCGGTACCATGAGAAGGATGGCTTTGGAGAAAATGGACAAAACAGTAAGAGAATTTGTTTAAGGATTCAAGGGGCAAGTATGGAGGTCAGAGAAAGGAAAATGAAAGGGAAGGATTATGTTGGGGAACTGACCAGAGCCCTGTGGCCATAGGACTGGAAAAGCTAATTAAAAATTTAAAAATTATAAGGGAAACTCGAACAGTAACACTGGCATTAGTGCAGCTGTACATGCTTCATTCCCCTTGAGATCGTCCCCAGAGTGGAGTCATTAGATGGTTTTTGTTTGTTTATTACTCTTTTTCAAGTAGTGTCCAGCATGACCGGTGTGGTGTGGCCAACCAGTGGAGTCTGTAGGTGGACAAGATGAGCCCTAACTGTGTTGTCTTAGGAAGATAATGCTAGATATTTACTGCCTGTAGAGCACCAGGAAATGTTTACCCTGGGAATTACCTTGCAACTCTGGTAACTGTAATGTCTATAAGGAAGCATGGTTTTTAGTCGTGGCTCTGCTACTGATTTGCCACATGACCTTGGCCAAGTTACTTAAATCCATTAGTATACTGGGGTTTTTTGGTCTTTGAAACAGGAAGTGGTTTTTAAACTCTGCCTATAGTGCTCTAGAATACTGAGTAGCGCCTCGGGGTACCTAACGGCAGAAAGTAGGAGTGAAGTTCCATTGGTGACACTTCCACGTGCAAGTAATGAATTTCATACAGCGTGGGTCCAGATGTGATTTCCTATTATAAATGCCCTTCTGCTTTAAACACACTTGAAAATTAGTATGGAACAGAGAGCTTTTAAAGCTCTTTTTGTACAATTCAGTGTGACTCTCCCACAAAATATTCCCTGATGCTCCTTATACTAAGACAAGCACTTGAAGTGTAGGGAAAGGTCAGAGATCAACAGTGACAAAGATGCTGAGTGGAAAACATATAATTTTACAGAGTACACCCAGCACTTCCTGCTCATGTATCTGCAGCTGGTGACTAGGGAGGAGGGCAGGGGCAGTGTGGTGAGGTGGCACTCAGGTCTCAGATGACAGCAGCGGGGGACTCAGTTACATGACTTCAGCTGAAGATCCGCTGATGCTGGGCAGCTGGGATATCCTCCCTCATTTCTCCAGCAGGTAGCCTGGCCACATGGCAGGAGTTAGAGTCAGTAGATAAGCATGAACACCTCTTCAAGTCTCTGCTTGAGTCAACTTTGCCATCATTTTATTGGCCAAGTTATATGGTTTACCCAATGCCAGGGCAGCATGGCACCTCCAGAAGATGTGGATATGGAGCATCCTGTAATATATTCAGTTTACCACGGGGAAATCATGCACGGTGTTCTGGAAAGTAGCTACATAGACTGGGATGCAGAATTTGAACTGGCCAGTGCTAATCAGTCAATATGCTGATTTTATGAAAAGCACATGAATAAGAAGGAAATCACACTTTGAATGCACTTAAAATTCCCTTTTATTCTAAATCGCTCTTAAGTTTTTCAAGATTTTCTTCTAGGTATCAGGGAGGTTGTATCATTAATGCATTTAACATTTGAGATGCAAATGTTTGTGAAAAGCCTAGAGAGGAAGAATAAGAAATATTTCAATTGTGAATAACCTCAAGCCCGTTCTACTCACAGATGCGTGATGAGAGTGTGTGTGAGATGATACATTCTTAACCCTTTGGAGGGTAAAACTGCAGCTAAAAAACAAACAAACAAAAATTTACAAGTTCACTGCATCGTCTTTTACTAACGTGAAGAAATGGCAGCCCACAGCAGCAAGGGAAATCTGTCCATGTGTGAATAGTAATTTGATTGTGAGCATGGCAGTTCTCATGGGCTGACTTTAGACTCTCATGTAAATGTCTGCCAAGCATTCCCAAAGGTGAACTTTTTGATGAAGATGGGCAGCACTGCTCACATATAGCAGACCTGTGACCGCTTAGCACTGGGTGAAAGGAACAGCTCCCAGTGAAGCCTGATCCACGCTGGAGGTAAAATCCAGATCTGCCTACTCTGTGATTCCCTCAGGTGGCACCTGAACTACCAGCCAGAGCTATGGTTCCCCTTTTAGCTTCAACTTGAAACCCTAACCTACATACGGCACAGGGCGATCTGGGCTCACTGTCCAGAAGATGAGCAAGGTCAACCTTGCAGAGACTGAAGAGAACTCAATTCACTGCTGGACGTGGCTTTCAGGAATTGTGCAAGTGGAGGCAGAGGCTTCTCTGGATGGCTGTCTTCCAGGCTTCCTCCCCAAGACTTGTCCTGTGGGGTGTCACATCCAATTTCAGAGGCGTCAGTTAAGAGCCTGTACAATGCTGCTGGTGTCACCACTCTCAATAAGGAAAGTGTGTCCCTGCCACTGTGACGAGTGTGACCTTGTCATAGACACACACTGCAGTGGCTGCTCAACACCAGCCTCCACTTCTGCTTCTTTTTAGAGTCTCTGAGTGACAACTGTGGTCAGATGAAGGTGGAAAGGGAACAAAAACATGAACACAGTGATTTCCAACACATTTTTTTCCTTGTCTTGGGGCAAAAAATTACACTATTATGTCATTTTTGTGATGTGCTCATCAACAGGACTGAAAAGCTCGTTTGTCATCCTTCGGTCTGGTAGAAAATAAGAGTTTAAGGAATTCAGCTGGGCTGTCAGCGTTCTTCGCTGTCAAGAGAAACAGCCGAAGGAAAGCAGCGATAATGGAGGGCCAGTGAGGGATGCGGGTCTGACACCCACGCTGACGGCAGAAATCCACGGCACCATCTTCTGTCCCTTGCCATTCTGATCCAATTTGCTGGCGCTGCTTATCAGGTTCCTAAATATGCCACTTACGTCTGCAAAACAATAATGAAAACTGATGTTTGTAATTGTATCTGTGTGGTCCCCTTGACTCAGAACTAAACGGATTTTCAACCTAATGTTGCTAAATGAACCCTTGAAAATGTGGGACCTATTGCAGTGGAAAAGAGGGATTGCTGCCACAGCCTGACACGACAGGGACATCTCTGTCTCTGTGCATGATTGAAATGTTTTTGTCTGCCTCCTGAAACTGCTTTGCTGTGGTTTTAACTCTGTTTTGTGCCATGCTCCTTCCACTGGCTCTGCTCTGCTCATGGTGCCATCACGAAGAAAGGGTTCCAGATGGTGGAGGGACACTTGTGGACATTCCTTCTCCCCTCTCAGCCCAACTGCCTTCCGGGGGTGGCCAGCCCAGGGGTCTCTCTCACTGCAGAGCCTGAAGTGGCAGCCACTTACTGCCAAATGCTGCAAATTCTCGGATTCTTGGAATCCCCACCATCTCCTAACCTATGAGCTCAGTGTGGTGCCGTTATCCCAAAAACATCACTCCAGCATTAAAGGTTAGTGGAGCACACTGAGTATTTATTATGGGAACTGTTCAGTACGTTGTTGGGAGAATCCCTGCTTGGCGACTCTCACAATTCATTTATCATGCATTTTTCCTCTTCCCTTCCTCTAAAAATTCTAGCATCAATTGCTTTTACCATTGTGAATTCCTCAGACCACTTCTTTTGTCTCAGCCCACAGGGACCCTGTAGTCTCTTCTGGTCTTGCTTTTGGACTTGGTCCTTGCTGTAGAGTGACACCCTCCACCCAGGGTCTGGAACACGAAAGTGTTAGGTCTAGAAGAGGGGAGAGGAAGGAAGGGAAAGAGGTCCGTGGAAGGAGTGGAGTGGATGGCCGTGAAAGGAGTGGGCGGCAGTGGCTGCAAAGATAAGAAATATAAAATATAAGTAACCTTTATTTCGGGAATGTGGGGAGAGACCTCCCGGCCCCGGGGCGCAGCATCTCCACCCCGGGGCCGATGGTCTCTCTCTGGAACACACTCTCCCTTTCTCCTCCTCCTCCTCCTCCTCCTCCCCCCCCCTCCTCCTCCCTCCTCCTTCTTCTCCTCCTCCTCCTCCTCCTCCTCCTCCTTCTTCAACACGTGGAGTGAGGCCCATAGGTAACGTCTGTCTGGGGTGGACCCCAAGGGGCATTAGGGATGCACAGGTATTTCATTGGCACACGCTTGGCGCCAGAAACAGGTTCTTAGGGATGGGGGTATAGGGTTATAGGCAAATCTATAGGGGCGGGGGAGGCAGGAGCCCCCTAACTTGGCTGAGGCTTTTCCTGGTTAAAGTGTCCGGTCTGGGCCAGCAACTCTTTCAGAAAGGTCCTAGACTAACTTCTTGGGTCAAGGGAATAGGAGAATCACAAAAATCTGTCAGTTTCTTTCTTTTTGAAATTTCATTATGGTCCTGTGCCTCAGCTTCTCGCAGGTAGATTAAGCATAATGGCATGGAGCCCCGCGGCTCAGGGTTATCACTGAAATCAGCCAGGGGAGGGATGGAAGCCTTTCCTCCAGTGTGGAAGCACACGCAGTGCCGCATGTAAAGGCTATCTCTTTCCCTTGCTCACACAGCATTTTCAAAATGGTTATTTGCCATGATAACTTCTCTTCCTGTGCATGTAGATTACCTATTGCTGTACTGGCTAAGATTTGTTTTTGAGGCAATAACCGCCCTTAATGGGTTTTATAGTATATACTGTTACCTTTACTTTTGGGGGGAAGGGACAATGTTTTGGCCTGTCTGCTGTTTCCTATGGTACCCATCAAAACACTCTAAACATATTTATTGCTCAATAAATGTGGGACTTGGTGGCACCACCGGATTATGATATGGACTGTGCTTCACCCGCTTCCCAGACGTATTTGTTATTTCTGGCAGGACTTAGGTTCACTTTAGGAACCCCAGGAAATGATAGGGTGTAGATAATGAGGAAACCACTTGAAATGACAAGACCTTCCATTGATTGAGATTTAGATTCCTTGGGGGGAGAAAGACTTCACTTTATTTTTCCAGCAACAAATATACCTATTGTTATTTCTGGGCCTGCACTGCCGCAGTGAAACTTGGCAAAGATTTCTGTGATAGTCTATAAAATATAAATGATTCAGACAAGAAGAAAATGTTAATTCCCCTTAGAAGAAGTTTCTGTCCGACAGAGTTATATGTTTCTTTCTGATAAAGTTAAGCCTCAGCAGTATTTTCACCCTCACAGGTCTCCCTTCTCCAGTCGAAACTTCATAATTTCCAGGTAAACAAAAGGTTCCAACTCAAGAGTCTTAAGAGTAACACAGACTTTTCAAGTTTTGTGAAATTAGCCCTCTTGGTGCACAAATCATGCCTGTTTTTTGCCTTGTGTATCTCTGGCAAACTTCGCTAGTATTCTGATATGCTACTATTCTGTATTGGGTTTTTTTCCCACATGTAAGCTTTGATGTAGAAGAATCGTTGAAACATTAACGATCTTCCCTGAACTTCTGTATTTTTCAGTGGTTATTTCTTGTGTTGCTGTTGTGTGTCATTCAACAAATGATAAATCCTAGTCATGTGTCACATCTTGGGTTCAGGTGTAGCCACAATGAGAAGGAGTTCCTTTCCCCAGAGTCATTTTCACCTCTTTTGTTAAAGAGAGGGAGAGTTTGCCAGCAGACAGAAGGAGGCATTGAGAGGGAAATGAGAGGCAACCACTCCAGTCTACCTCTGTCTGAGCCCCTGAAAAGAGGGTGGAATAGGCCAGCTCTGAAAGGTCTCTGTAGCAAGCTGGCAGACACTTCTAGACATGTAAATGAGAATTATTTTCTCATGTGCCTCTCTTCCAACTACTCTCCACTCACCCCACCAAAAATGTAAAAGAGTTTCTATAATAACCTCTTTATCTAGAAAAATGATCCTATGAAAAGAAACCAGTAATGTCATTTTGCATGTATTTTGCTAATAAGTGGTATATAGTAAAGGTTAAAAATGAGAAAATATTCTCTAATCACAGGATCTAGGATCACATACTAATTTTGACATACCTCTTAATACGTTGTGTGCGCATGTGTGTACACACTTGTGCATATTTAGCATCAGCTTTAATTTGATTAAATGTTCACTTAAATGTAAACAAACAAGAAAACTGCTTGAAAATGCATTGCGACACCCACCCCCCCGCCCTCCACCACCACTGCTCCTAACTGCTGAAGAGAAAGAATTTTATAAACTGGATGCAGAGCGAGCTTTGAAGACATATTTTCAGAAAACTGGTAATTTTCGAGTTTCCTACAGCCAGAATTTTTAAATGGTAAGAAACAAACAAACAAAAAGAACAGAAGGCAGCAAAGGGTAGAGAAAATGGTTGAATAATCAGCTGCGTGGCTGACGCGGGCGGAGGAGGAGAGAGCAGGTCTATTAGACTGAAGCCCTATTCCAAGCAAAGTGGTCTCCAGCCGATGGGCCGCATGCCAGCAAGCGATAATAAAGGAGCCATGTAGGGCTGCAACATGGTGCTCCAGAAATACATTTTCCAATTAGCTGTAAGTGTTTATTCATCAAGACACAGCACAATACTTTGGGTAACTGAGTTGCACAAGCGGCTGTAATCGGCAGTTGAGAAGCATCAGAGCCAGTGTGTGGATGCCTGCTCCCCTCTTCCACCAAATAGTCCCCTAGTCGTGGAACTGCATCAGAGCACTGCTGGGATCCACAGGTCCGGCCTTTTCTACTCATCCAGCAATGGCAGAGATCTGTCTCGCAGAGCGACCCCTGTCTCCTGGTTGAGTTGAGGAAGAAAAGTTGAAATGGGTTCTAAAATGTTCTTTGGGCAATGTTGTTTTCTTTAAGCCTGAAAGGAAGCTAGAGGTGGTGGTGGGGAAGCAAACTTAGACGCGTTTTGAACAGATCTTCAGAAGAAGGGATTCAGCATAGGGAGCCCCACTACTCCCAGCTGGACAGGTCACAAACGGCCACTCACTGGCCTGGCCCCCAGAGGAGGGTCTGGGACAGCTCTTCTTAGCTTTCTTTCGATACCATACAATGGTGTGCTTTCTGACCATTACCCTAGAACAAGTTTCAGGCTTGATAAGAATCTCTAGTGAAAAGAATGATCCCAAAAGATATTTTCTGACCTTAAGAAAGAAACCCATCTGACTGACAGGCTTTCAAATTAAAAAAAAAAAATTTTTTTTTTTTGCATTTTTCCAGTGGCATAGGCTATGAAGGAAGATTTGAAAGGGTCTCCTGCCTTATTCTCCAAAGTTTCCAGGTATTTAGTGTGACAGCCTTGTGACCATTAAATCAATTTCTATGAGAGTCCCCAGAGGTAATGCTGCAGAGTCTTCAAGGAGACTAATAAGGAACCAGCAATTTATCTGAGAGGTTGCTGTGAGGAGAAAAATGTAACTTTGGCTCAAGGAAAAACTTTGTAGTGGAACTGCCCTCTTCTCACAGACTGAAAAGAGAATCTTAGAGTGGAGGAAGAAGTGTAGCCAAAATTAGGCTGTGAAAATACCTTTCAAATAGCATTACTCAACTCTTGAAAACACAGAGCTGTCATTAAAAAGAAATTTACTTCATTCATACTTTTCATTTCCAGAAGCAAAAACAAACCACAGATTTCTGGCCCATGAAGTTCAGAGTATATGAAGAGTTATAGGGACAATAACTAGGCATTCCGTTTACAACTTGAAAGTGAAAGCTAAATCACCACCCCATTGCCTTTGCTCATGTTTAATCCAGATAATTACAATGGGCAACTCCTTGGGAGAACCAGACTACTTTGGTGCCCCCCACCCCATAACTGAAGCAGCCTGCACCAGAGGCTGCACTGCCCGCCCACCCCCTTCTGCAGTCTTATCCAGTACCTTTATGTCCTCTGCACACAGCCAGGAAGATCACTGTGGAACCAAAAGGCCAAAGGGTTAGAAGGAAGGGCATGAAGTGTGCCTGGTTCCCAGGCAGCCTGGAGCTGGAGCTGCTCAGGAATCCCCGAGACACCTGTCCAGTGAAGCTCATCTTTCGGAGAAGCCCAGAGGGTCTGTGCTGGACAAAGTGGGCAGTGAGCAGATAGAGGGCAGAGAGCATGAAGTCGTCCAGGGAGTCTGAGCATCTGACACAATTGAGAATTCAGTGCGCAAGGCTGGACCATGGCAAGGTTGGGATTTACAAACCAGACAGTGTTCCTGGGGGCTGTTGGTGACTCGTGAAGATCTCCAGCTGTCTCTACATTGTAGCACAGAGTCAGGTTAGTGGCCTCTGTCCTCTAGCACAGCTGCCTTCCAGGTGTCATCTGTCCAGGTCAGCACTCACCAAGGGTCGGTTGTTAGGGCAATGGTCTCGGTATACACAGGAATATGAACCATGGGGAGACTCCAAGCAGTGCTGGCCTCCCGAGCTTGCAGCCAAGGCTGAGGGTCCTGTACTCAGGAAGGCCCCACATTTAATGTAAAGCTGTCACTGACATTTTGAAATTCTTGACAGTTTTTGTGACGGGGACTCACATTTTCATTTTGCTCTGGGCACATGGACCAAGGCATTGGTACTGGATCCAAGGCTGCCTTTCTGCCTTCTGCTCCCCTAGATGTTGACTGTACCTTCCCTCAGGACGGGGGAACTTCAGGGCTTAAATAAAGCAAGAAGCTCTTCATGAAAAATGGAAAGAAGCCACCAGAAGCTGGTATGGTTTTCTCGAGACATGGCCAGCCTGGTTGTGCAGAATGAAAATCAAATGAAGCTGCTCCCCATGGTAATTGGGGCCTATTGATTTGAAGGTCAGGCAGGTGTCTTGCTAATTAATTGGGTAAATGTCATTCTTTTTGCTCTTCAAATGGATCTAGACTTTGCTCTCCCAGGAAATACCAAGATTTGTCCTTGGGAAGGGTTCAAGTCGCGTTGTGTTATTGAAAAAAACAACTGAGGTCTTCAACCTAAGAAGAGGAAAGGAATATTTTGGCTCATGGTTTTGAGGTTCCAGATGTTCCAGGCTGTGATCTGTCTGTCGGCTTTGTTGTTTTTGAAGCTCTGATGAGGCAGCACAGCAAGGGGGAGTGTGGGTGGAGCAAAAGAGTTTGCTGCATGGCAGGAAGCAAAGGAAAGTCATGGAGGGCATGGCGGGGTGTATAGTCCCCTTCCAAGCACATCCTCAATGACCCAAAGAACCCCAGCCAACAGAGTCACTCTGGAGACCAATCCTTTAACACCTGGGCCTTCGGAAGACATTTATGATCCAAACAAGAGCAAGAAGTTATTGAATACAATAGGTCAACCAATAAGTGACCTATCATTTGTGGGACTTGGAAAAGGAATCAAGAGTTCACATGGAAACTGACCCTGCATCATGGGCCTAAGAGATCTTCAAGCCTCAAATCAGGTACTAACAGAAACAATCTCAGAATGACAACTCTGGGTCACAACTCAGCGTAACACTTGTAGTCTCAAGTTCAGGAGGTTATTTAAGTGGTAAAGAACATAATGGTTAGGAGTTTCTAAAAGGTGGCCTCTTCAGTGAGGTTCTAGGGAAGTGTCCAACTTAATAGAAATGTCATTCGTTAATATTCTCATATTGAAAGTCCTTTCTCAAATTGCCCTGCTGTTCGTTAGAAAGTCTGCATATCTGTTCTATGGTCTTATGAAGATGGAAGGGTTGGACAAAGAGTGAGTAGGGAATTTCTACTTCCATCTCTGTCCAGTCTTTGCAGGACCCAGAGTTTCCATCCATCCCAGGAACCCTGCTGTACGAGTAAAGAGATCGTGGATGGCCTTGGATTTGCTGCTCCAGTTTTGGAGATGAAGGTCAATTCCCAAGGGGACTTACACAAGAGCCATAAAAACAAACTAGCAGAACCCTCTGTGTTAGCTAGGAATCTCTATTCCCAAATGGGGAAGGGGAGCTGCTGAGCTTTCAGATTAAATACTTTATCCAAGAGGACTAAAAGCCTTACCAATGTTCCTTCTGACCTATACAGTTCATGAGCCAAAACCTTTACAGCATATAATGAAAGCATCATATATCCACTCTAGACAGACCACCTATAACTAAGTATGAAACAGGCACAATAGATAAAATAACTATAGTAGTTGGTCATATATTATAATTTAGGGACTTCAACATGTAAGGTAATATTCTGATAATAATAACATAATTGCTATTGCACTGTGTGTTGATTTGCATACATGACAAGTGGTGAGCGTGATGATTAATATTGTTTTAGAAAGTCAGATCAAGTTTTTTGATGTTTTCTTCCACTTGGCTCCTTTGTGAGCATTTTTCATGAAGGATGCTAGCCTTGCTGCTTGGCCTCAGCCTTGCCCCTCTCCTACTCTAGTTCTGGAAGCTGAGTCCCATCACAGGAGTTCCCTTACAGACAGGTTGGCCTTGGTCCACAGGAAGCACCAGCAAGAAAGAGGGCAAGAACAGACAGGTCGAGACTTCATTCCCTGATCAGTCCCACCCTCTCATCTCTGTCACATTTGGGATCTCTCTGGGAGCCCAGTGCCTACCAGGCGGCGCCCGCTTCTCCAAGGCTGCAGCTTTCACCAGGCCCTGGCCCCCCGGCTTCTTCCTCTCTGTGTGTCATGACTTCCTGCTGTTGCTGACCTCCTGGGGCCTGTATGGCTTTACATGCTCCCTGCAGACCGGCCCTGCCCACTCCTGCACTATCCTTTCTCAAGTCTCCCACGTGAACCCACCTGGACAGAGGCTCTGGCAGGCTTTTCCTCATGGTGAATGCAGACCTCTCCCCCTCTGTCTTGCTCCCCCACTTACACTCAGGAGGCTGATGAAGCTGCACCCCACACGTGGGATTCTGCCTGACCAGAGCCCCACATGCGTCCTCTCCATCACCTCATTTGTTTGAGTGCATGTTCATGTTGTTTTCCAAGATTCTTCTTTCACTCCAGATCTTCTCCCTGTCTTTCTATCCCAGCTGTAATACACTGCTCATTTCGAGAGTTTTGAGCACCACAGTTCTACAGCCAATTTCAACACACAGGGCTGAGGACACTACAAGTAAGTGTCTGTGGTTCCAGGCCAGCATTAGAGACAGGCGAGATGTCCTCTCTCTGGACTCTCACTCCACCCTCCTTCTAGCACAACCCTTGTGCTCCCCTCCAGGGGGGAGTGTGAGGCAGGGAAGGAAGAGGGAGGGCGTAAGGTCTGCCTTTCCCCAGGAGCTTGCACGAACTTCTCCTGGCCCCACCTCTGTGCTCATCAAGGTTTGAGCTGACCTTTGCTTCTCCCATCAGGCAAGGTTTTCTTTGCAATAGGAATCTTGCCTTCCACTTATGGATCTCCAGTGTCCAGTAACAGAGGCTTGACTCACAGTACTTGCTAATTGTTAAAACAGGTTTTTCCTTGAAGACTTTTAAGGACTCATTTGAAAGAAGAGAGATTATCATATTCCTCACAGGGCTGGACATGGCCTCGCTAAGTGTGAGAAAGAGCACACATAGCCTGCTTTCTGGAATCCACGTACTTTGAACTCATCAAAGCAAAGATGGTGGTGGATTATTACAGATTTTGAGTAGTTCTTTATCTGAGTGGTGTGGAGGGAATACTGCAGGCAGCATGTGCATATCTTTAATAAAGCAGGAAGTCTGTGGCTAGTCCCATGGCAAAGCTGCTGGGGAATGTTTGAGCCTCTGAGCAGAAGTGGAAAGCCTGGGTCTTGCCTTTAGCCTGGTACCCACCAGTCATCAGATTTGAGGCAATTTCTTCTCATCCTTTTCTGCCTTCTGATTTTACCTATACGGTAGAGATGATAACAACACCTTGAGCCTCCTCAGGACTGTTGGGAGAGTCTGGCAGGAGCACACAGTGGCCAGCATGCTGCCTAGTGAAAAGTCTCGGCCTACGATAAGGGTCCAGTACTTGGGTATTTTACAGTCCCCTTGCTGAGGCCAAGAGAGGCCTGGGCTGGGAGATGCTCTTTCCCCGGAAGAGCATGTGTACTTCAAGGGGGCAGGTGCGCTGATTTCATTCCAGGAGTTAATTTCGTGCACTCCAGAGGCCCCTGACATTTTCCAGCTCCACTTTGGGGGTGGTAGATTACCAGGGAATTTGTGTTCCTGCCTATGCAGATTCTCTCCTGCTCCCTAGAGCTCTTCCTCCCTGGTTTTGCTTCAGTGTGATTACTCACTAATCCCTTTCTCCTCCCTAGCTTACCTTTGACCAAACTCATGTGTTGGATGCCAGAACGACTCTGGTGAATGCAGGTCTGGGCTCGGCACATTAGGTTGGAAGCCACTTGAGACTTCTACCAGGAGGCATTCTTCATGTTTTCAAATGAAACCTCTTGTGCCATCAAAATGTCTTAGGCCAGATCATTTCCATATGTAGTTTCCCTCTCGCAGGGCTGTGCGTGTGTGTGTGTGTGTGTGTGTGTGTGTGTGTGTGTGTGTGTGTATGTGAGTGCGCATGTGTGAATTGGCTGCCTCTAGTACAATGACAGCTCATGGGTCAAAAACCCATTTGAGTTTGTTTGGATGAGTAAGAAATGATGGGAATTCAGAGTGCAAAAGACTATAAATATTACAGGGGTTATTCAAAATCTCATTTACTTTTAGTCTGACTACCTCTTTACATAATTTAAATTCCATTTGTAGCCACCAACGCTGGTCCTCTTAAAGAAAATAACAAACAAGCTACTGCTAAGGGAAATGCAAATTGGTTTGTTTGGTTCTTTACACTTCTGGGCAGTGAAAACACAAGCAATGGTTATTCCAAGGGTCTCATTGAATAAACAAAAATCTTCGTCATTCTTAGGAGCTGCTTTAAAGGTTAACCACTTTCTGAAGCATTCTTTGTGTCTAGAAACCAATTTTGTGCTCTTTTTATCCAGCTACAAAGTTCTTACAAACTAGTTAAAGTTTCTCACATGAATATATTTGCACTCAGAAAATAGAGGAAACAATTCCTTTGGGGGAAATTTGTTTGTTGTTTTTCAACAGTTACAGAGTCCTTGTAGCGTGCAGGGAGCGACATGCAGACTGGAGGCATTTGTGCTGGTGCCGACAGCCCAGGATTCTGCTAAGCCAGGGCCCTGGCCCTTAGCACACACACAGCAGTGAGGATGGCAGCGAGAATCTGCTGGAGAAGTGGCCTCATCCTACCAAATTCCCAGGCCCTTGGCCCTTCCTTCCCGAATAATATTTTCCAGCAGTTTATTTCCTGCACTCACTCAGAAGTGCCCCATTCCATGTAAATTCCCACTCACCCTTTATTTACCTTAGATAATGAATGATTATGTGTAAGCCAAGATGATACTCTTGACTGTGTCTCCTAAAATACCACCAAAGTGAACTAATATTGTCCAGTGCCCTCAGTCTACATGGGGACCGGACCTGAACAGGATCTCAGCATTGTAGATATCTTCTGCCTAATCCTTAAGATGAAAAAAACATTCCTACTATCCAAAACCTAAAATACCAAAAATTCAGTATTTTCATACACAGGGATAACCCAGTCCTTAACAAGGAATCTTTTAACTATGAGATACTTACTGGGCATTTAAAGTGGAATTTGATGATAGAAATCTCACTGGAAGAATGTGTGATGGTACATTTGTACCACAATTTCTTAATTTGTAAATGTCTTATATTAGCTAGTTACCAAGTCTTTGCCAACTAGCAGTGTTTTAGGGTTTCAACTTGGAATTGCCAAGCAAGAGCAATGTGCATAGCTCAGATATGGATTTGTCTTTCTTAAACAGGGCCTTGACAGTTCAGAAGGAATTGTCAGCCTCACAAAATGGGGCCCCTTCCTATTTAATCATCACATAACATTTCATTTATGCATAACATTTCTTTTAGCTCTAATGATTTACTGAACTTCTAAAAAATTGGTCCAAAACAAGTGTACTTGGGTATATAGTATTTCAAAATAAACTGTATTTGTTCCTAATACAGCATTTCTTGGTGCTGCAAACAAAATTGTGATTATACCTCACATTGGCCCTCCAGTGAGGTCAGAACAGAAGTTAGAAGCCCTGACAGCAAGGATTGTTGGTGGGGTGTAACCCAATGCTCCGCTAATTGGAGCCAGAGATGCGGGCGTAGAAGAAGCTACCTTGGCCCAGGTGAGAGCTAGAGCTTGAGGAAATGCCCTGGCTGATGCTGGCACACCCGTGTACAAAGAAGAGGCCTTGATGTCTGCTCTGGGCTATGGCAGGGTCTTTTGCTCCACCTGGACGGCCAGCAAAACAAAACAGAACATAACTGTGAAAATCCAGCCAAGGTTCTGATTCCTAATAACCTGAAGAAGTGAAATCAGCTAAGGTCTGGCCCCACTTGGATACAAAATCCTTCAATAGCAAAGTTCCTAAATTGCCTTTCAGACAAAGCCTCTAGAATCCCATGAAGAGTGGTGGGAACATGTACAGAAACCAACTCCTTTGGGCAATAACGTTTTTCTAAATTTTTATCTTTACTGTTGCTTGTTTGATATTACAGCCTCCAGATCTCCTGAACAGACTTTGTAACTCACCCTGCAGAGAAGCACATGGCCTATGAGGTCTGACAACCCTATCTGCTTGTGCAAAAGAACAGTGAATATCTTACTTCTTAACATCCATCATATTCAGCTTTCCCTTCTGCTCCCTTTGCATAAATTCTCACCCTAGGAACCAATCCAGGAGGCTGATTTGACCTCTTTTCTGCCCTCGATCTCCTTGCTGCTTGAGGGGCAATAAAGTTTAAAAAACATGGTGCCATGGTCTGGGCTTCTGTGTGTGTTGGGCCACGGACCTTTTGTTCCATATCAGAAACATTTGCTTCCTTGCAAAGGAAGGCAGAGATGTACCACACCTATTAATCTCCAAAGGCAGCCACTGCAAGATAAAATTTAAGCATGCAATGCAATAAAATTTTCACGTGTAACCACCCTACTGTATCAGTTAGGATGCATGTGGCTTCTTTTTTAATTCTCTTGGAACCTCAATTCTGAGCATCAGATCTTCATGCAACAGTGTCCTAAAACAAGAAGAAAGGTTGAGACTGTTGTCCATGTCTCTTTTCCCTCTACCTCATTGGCTAGAATTGGGTCACATGACCAGCACTAAGCCAATCCCTGAAAAGGGGAAAGATTTCTGCCATAGGTTTAGATCAATCATTGTTCCAGTTGGACAGAAGCAGGGAAGAGGAACTGTCAGTTTCCTAAAAAACATTGTGTTTTGCTATCTGAATGTAATTAGGATTTTAACTTTTACCCTAATAGGACACAAAAGGACAATCACAAGCTTCCAAAAACATAGCCTCTTAAACCAAATTGAAGCAATGTAGCTCGATCGATGAATGGTAAATTGCAGAGATACTGTCCTGTGTTGTTTTGTCAAAGGACTCACTCCCTGCTAAGTGTCCTTGGGTGGTTGTCAATGGCTCAAGCCCCAGTTGTGTTTCTATCAAAGGAAAAGAGTGTCATTTACCTCCTTCTAGGCTCTCAGTTGGTTGTATGATGATTAAAGGAGCTTCATAAGGCCTATGAATTTCTCAGATTAAAGTATAAAGTGCTGACTTTTTTTTGGATGACACCAGTGTCAAATCGCTGAACACAAATCGGCATTATCTTACTTCTCAAAGTGGCTTGGAATTTACAAGTACCAAGTATGAACTCCTCTCTTGAGAGGTCTGAGTTAATTCCTTGACTCTCACTTCTCCCTTCCTTGGCTTTTCTGCTGCGCTTGGGCTGTTATTTCTGTCTCACATCCCAATTCCCCCCAAGTTTGTAGCACCAAGGATTTGAGTGACTGGTTGAGGTAAAAGCATTATGAGGGAGTTGAGGAATGGAAGAAGGAGGACAGCTAAAAAAATCCATTCTGGTTCCCTTTCCCAAATTTCGAACCCACTATTTTAACACTTACACTTGATTGTTAAATGCCTTCATTGTGATTTAAGCGGTACACTGTGCATCCTTTACGGCAAGATTTCAACCCAATATTCTCTGGTTTCCAAACCCACCCATAGTACAGGGATCTATCCAAACAAAAGAGACAGAGCATGGCTAAGCTGTTCTGTTTTATCTCCACTGGTCTTTGTGTTTTTTAGATTTTCCAGTTAGAGATATAATCCAGTGCAAACACAAGCCCATTGCTGCTACATTTATTTTTACTTATTCTTTGAAACAAACAGACTAGTCTTCATTTAAAGATATGGAAAGCAAAAGTTTAAAATATAAGAAAGGAAGCTTGGAGTAATTTAAACCAAAGATATATCAAATGGTGAGCCTAAAATGAAACAAAGTGAATTTAAAACTCCAAAGCTTAAGACAAAATGAAAACCCGCTGGCTTATATAACTCTCTGCTAAGTTTTTTTTTTTTTTTCCTTTTCTCTGTCTTTTGGAAGGCTACCCTTTCCAGCTGGAAAGTTAAACTGCTAGCTTTTATTTATTTCAAAAAGATATTTAATCATGTGTATTATCTTAACTTTGCTTGGTATAAGGCACAGAGCTTGATTAATTATGTGGTCAATCATGTTGCTCCTTCCTGAAGGAATAAAGAACAACGAAGAAGAAAATATCTTTAACCCTGATTTTGCATACAGTAATATTATCAAGCTAATCAAATGCTTCCTAAAACAGATTTTTTAAAATAGCTATGGTATGTTACCTTGTTGTGTCTACAGGAAAATCTTTCCTACAAGTAACTAAGCGAAAAGAAAAACCTTGTTGTGCACTCCAGTTCCTCACGTGTGTTGTTCACCCATATGGTGCACCAATCTGCTTTTGGGCCTTATGGTTTGGTTAGTCACCTCCAGACCTTCTCCCTTCCTTATCTGTGGCTGATTTTAGAGGAGAACTTATTCTTTAGCTAATGTATTGCAATGAGGCTACGGATTCACATGGGCATGGGTTCAAATCTTCCTTCAGCCACTTAGCAGTGGGAGCCTCAGGCCACTTCAGCCTCTGTTCTGTTCTGGTAAAGTGGAGATAAAACTTCTCTCATGGTTAGCACATCAGGTCCTGCTGACCCAGTCCCCTCAGGAGCCAGCCATCTGTCCTCCTCCTGCTTTTCCTCCCTGCCTCTGCTGTTTGTCTGTCGGTGTCTGTCACCGACAGTGATTACCACACTGCCCACTCCTGACCTCCTGCCCCTCACTGTGCTCCAGCATCCTTCCTATCATGGAGAAGGGGGACTCAAACCAAACAGTGACACTTACCTTACTGAATGTCCTTTGAGACTTGACCTTGCACCAGGACAAGTGGAAATCCTCTTACATCACTCATCCAGCTCTCTTCTGGGCCCCACCTGTTCTCTCCTGGCTTTCACCAGGCTCCAAGCTCTCTGTGTGTGGCCACAGGGAACTGTCCTACTCAAAGAGCATCACAGGCTGCCTCCAGATCAGACCTTGGCCCAGGTTTATTTCTGTTTATTTCTTCCCACTGCTGCTAAGCTTGTACCATCTTTGGGCCCCCTGTGACTGTCACTTTGGTAGAGCAACCCTCCATTCCCCAATTCTAGCTCTAAAGATGCACAAGGAAATTTTCCTCCTGGAAGTTGGCTTATACCTTCGACACTGTTAGAGCTTACATATTTCTTGTCTTCCTACTCAGCGTGAGGGCGTCTCCATGAAGGAGACATCATTTTTTTTTTAACATTTTGCTATCTTTAAAGATAAATTCTATCTCATAAAAGTTACTTAAAAACTATAAAATGAACCAGAGGCAGTGTTGGCATATCAGTAATTTTGCCTACTCAGGAACTGAGGTAGAAGAATTGCAAGTTCCAGGCTAGCCTGGCAGCATCAGATCTCATTTCAAAAAAAGAAAGAAAAAAAAAATGTGTGTATTTTACATAGCATTGTGTGCAGTATATAATATCCAAAGTACAATGGCTCTTGGGTTTCGTTACCTATAATACTATGTATATAATAAAAACAGGAATGAGTTAATATTTTTCATGCTTTGTGTGGATTAAACAAGATTAAATGGGAGAAGCACAGAAAACACTACATCCACGCAATAAATGGCAATCTTTGTTATTGTTACTGCTGCTGCTATTATCCCTATGTTGCCTCAACACCACTGCAAAGCGTTGTGCTTTTAGGTACAATTCTACAATTCTCTCCTCTGTTCACAGAAGCCCAGGGGCAGATGTCTCCAGGGCTTTGACATTTTTAACTCCAGAAATATGAGAACTCCTGAAGGCAGAACGGTTTTGTTGGATCTTTGTAAATACGTGCCTGCGTCTTCCTCCTTTATTTTCTGGTTCTAGGACCTCTTGCAGCTTTTGCGAGGCAGTGAGTTCATTCATCCACGCGCACTCTTGCAGGTTGGTTCCCACCTCTGAGTAACCCCTGCGTCCCTATTCAACAGAGGCGAGTAATTACCATAGCAACCGCAGCACGCGCCCAGGGCTTGCTCTCAGAAACAAAGCCGTTGCTTTGGAAAAATTACACCCGCACGCACACACACACACACACACACACACACACACACTTACACAATTTGCAGCACGAGAGTCTATTTCACGCTGTTTGTGAACGGGGTGGTGGCGCCCGGTGGACAGGGCTCGGCTGTGGTCTCCCTGGCACTGACCCTCCACCGCCCTCTGCACATGCTGATTCATTTTAGAGATGAAATTTCTGTGCACTGGGGAGGGAAAAAAAAAAAAAAAAAAAAAAAAAAGGACTCTGTTTCAGTGGCGAGGCCCAAGGGTCCGGGAGAGGGTGCTGGGCTCCGTAGAGCAGTTGTTCTTGTCTGAGTGATGATTACGCTGCCAAGGGGATTCATTAAAACGGGGCCCAGCGCTGCTGCTCTGAATGAAGCTCTGCATAAATCCTGCCGCGAGCCTGTCGGTGGTGGAGAAGCCCATATGTAATGCTTAAACACCGCGCCAGCCTGCTTATGGCAGCCCGCGTCCCCACCCCTGTGCACTCTGGCTCCAGCCGGTCAGGAGCCCAGGGCTGGACCCACATGGTGGCCCAGAAGAACCTGCGGTTCCAGCGGGCAGAAGGCTGAGGCAGGAGGACTGTGAGGCCAGCCTGAGCTACACAACAAGACCAGTCAGACAGAGGAGAGGAGAGGAGAGGAGAGGAGAGGAGAGGAGAGGAGAGGAGAGGAGAGGAGAGGAGAGGAGAGGGGAAGGGAGGGGAGGGGAGGGGAAAAGAGGGGAGAGGAGGAGAAGAGAAGGGAGGGGGAAGAGAAAGGGGGGAACCTAAGGACTGCGATCCTGTTCACAGCCAAAATTTAAGAATTCTTCTTACCCAGTTCGTGTACCTGTGCTTCCAGAGAGACACTAGGGTTCATTTTATTTCATGATATTAGGGATTAAACACAGCACCTTCGTGCTCATCCTACTGCTTAACCCAGGCTGGGTTTGAACCTGTGACCCTCCTGTCTCAGCCTCCCTGAAGGCTGACGTTACAGATCTGTGGTAGTACGCCCTGCTTACATTAGGGTTTACAGTGTGACTGAATCGTGAGGTGACCTGGTCGGGGTTGGGGGGAGATTGGAGAACAGGTTGGTTAGGGCGATTGGAGGCCACATGGTACTGTGGCCCTCAGATCCTGAACACTCAGAAATCAGGAGGCAGCATAAACCAGGGAGTACCTAGGGTACAGTGACTCTGGGGAGATCACTAGTCCTAATCAAAGGGCAGGCGGCAGAAGGTGAGCCAGTCTGTCCTGTCCCCTCAGTTATCTAAAGAGGGGGGAAAGCCTGGGGAAAACCCAGCTTCCTGGAGACCTTTTTTAAGTTGCCGCTTAAACCCAGTCAGCTGGAAGCCTCTTTATGACTTCTCTAGCTGAAACTGTTTTTTTTTTTTTTAAATTGAGCTTTGGTCTGAAAAAAATAACACAATGACAGTGGGGGGGGGGTGTCACAGTCTCCCCCAGACGCAGCTGGCAGGGGGCTGGGGCGGGTCGGTGGGTGCCCAGTGCAGGCAGGACCATGCTCATGAGCTTCGGCCGGCCGGATATTTCATGGCAAAGTCTACATTTACCCTATAATGGGGGCTCTGGTGATTTCCCTGCTTGACCTGAAGGGTCCTGACCAGGCATGAGACGACCGATAATGAAGCGAGCACTTCGAGGTCTTTATTAACAACTCACAGAAGCCTGTGGCGTCCTCTTGGAAGCCTCTCTCATTGGCCTTGGTGGCCCCCTGTCCCCAGACCCGTGAGGGACAGGCCTTTTGTGCTCTGGGGGCTCGAGGCTCGCTTTGCAGAGCGCGGCCGCTAGGTAGCGCCTTGCGCCCAGGGATGGCTCCCTACGCGGAGCCTGCTTGCCAGGAGGCCGAGGGCAGTGACGTGGGGAATTATTATGCACACTTCATTTCCTTGTAATTTAACTCTCGGAGAAACAAAAGCGTAATGCACAGTCTGGTTTTCGACTCTGATTTACAGCAATTTAAAGTAAGAGATGATTTCTGCCTCCCCCAGCCGCTCTAACCCCTTCTGCTGACTTCAGCAGCTGGGAGTTTGAACCTGATGGGGGCCACACCTTCTCCAGCCACAGACCCCAGAAGAGCCAAATGCGAAGTAGGGGTCAGCAGACTGGGCAGGCACGGATTCCCCTTTCTGCTTCAAATTTCACTGCGGCCTCCTGGTCAGTTTTTAAGTTCATGTCTTTATTAAGGGGCTTTGGCCAGCACCCCGCACCACCATGGAGCCCAAAGAGGGCAAAACACCTCTGTCTGAACTGCGCTGTCAGTGTCAGGTGGGGTGAGCGTGTCCTCCGCAGCGCAGCCCTCTCCCTCTGCTCCCCAGCGTCCCTCTCACAGATTCCAGCCGTCTTTGATCTTCCTCTGGCTCTTTGAGCACTTACTTATGACTGCAATTTATCCTCTCATATCTATTGTCTTGTTCACTAATTGCTTCATATGTGCATGTTTTTCCCCAGGGAAAAGGAAAAAACTTTTTTTTTTTGAGTGCCTACTTCATCAGAGGCTCCTTGCTAAGGGTTTTACATGCAATTTCCTTTAATCCCTTTAGCAATCTTTGCCTCAGATGCAATTGATTTCGTTTTACAGCTGAAGACACTGAAGTAGAGGTTAAAGAGCCTACATCATGTCACGCTGGACATGAGAGGACGGATTGAGACCCAGGCACTTTTGCTGTATGGTTGTGAGGTCCTTTAATCGCATACCTGGGTGAGTGTCTCCTTTTCTGCACTTTCCACATGGAACATGGTGAGAGACCCAGGTGTGTCCACACTTCCTAAAAAATATTTAGGATGCTGTCTGGGCTAGCCTATGTCATGACAAGGATGCCAGAACTGTCCTGGTTAAAAAGCAGTAAGCACATGCCAAGCATCAGCCAACTCCTAACCTGGTTGTACAGGCTTTGCCACCCCACACTCTGTAGCTACGTAATGAATGTTTTCTGTCATGGCCCCATTGCCCAGGATCCATGACCCTGTTGTTTCCTCCGTGGACCTTTCCATCCAAGGGAAGGGGGGGGGGCGAATGTTATTCTAGACAGAGCACAAAGCATGAGAGCCAGAGACCCTTTCATGGGTTCAGTCACTTGTTAAACTAGTTGAGAACCTAGCCCAATGATCTCTCTGCCTCTGATCTTCCCCTGTATGTTGTTTGATTTAGATAGGTTTGGCTTTATCTTGCATTTGAGTTTTCTCATGCTCCAAACATACCTCACCCTATCTCCTCAAACTGAAGGAAAGATTAGTTAAAGGGAAACAAGTGGCTGTTTTCTTGGCAATGTTGGTTGTGGGGGACCACTTAGGGACAGAGAGGACCCTAGAGCCCGTTAGGATTCCACACATATCCAATGTTTGGAAACATAAAGATGTGGATAGAGACTGAGCCAAAGAATGGGCTGATACAAAAGGGAAGAGACCCTCTCTGGCTGTTCCAGAATCTTTTGATCTGTTGTTTGGGGTCAGCAAGTGAGTAATCTAGTGATACCCAAGCAGCAACAATGGCTTCTTGTAAATAGCTGGTACCTCCAGGGACTCTGAGGGCCCTGGACACCTACAAATTCACTGAAGCAACTTAACAAGACAAAGCCATGGAGTAAAGCCAGGAGGAAGGTGGTCTCCAAGGACCCTACCAGACCCCACCAACCAGGATGCAGTTTAGGAAGCAAGGAAAATTGGGGCACAGAGGAATGTTGATCCCCAAACTCTGAGACCACATTAGTGATACATACGGAATCAATAAGGAAATTACTGTGGTCTCTAAAGAGTGGTTTTAGGAATTCAGAAATTTACCACACAGAGAGATATAGAGATTTTGCATGTTTTGGGCATTTTATTTTTATTTTACTTTTAATCCAAAATATTTTCTAGCTTTATTGAGACATAGTTGACAAATAATATGCAAAATGCCATTGTGAAATGCTTATTGCATTCAAGCTTATTAGCATATTAACATCACCTAATTAACATCGCCTCACTTAGTTCTTTTTTTTCCCTTTTGTGGTAAAGGCATTTAACATCTGATCTCTTAAACTTTTAAAAATTATCAAGTATCCGTTATGAAGTACAGTCATGATACTGTGAAATAGATTTTCAGAACTTATTCTTCCTGTCTGACCAAAGCCTCTTCCTTTGGTTAACATCTGTCTGTCCACTATTCTTGTACTTTGAACCCCTGGCAACCACCATTATACTTTCTGCTTCTGTGAGATCAGCTGCTTTATATTCCATGTACGTGAGATTATAGAATATTTGTCTCTCTTAAAACAATACTGAGATCCCATCTCACCCCAGAAAGGTTGACTACTACCAAGAAATCAAATAATGACAAATGTTGGTGAGGCCGTGGAGAATAAAGAACTCTTCTACACTCTTGTTGGGGATATGAACTAGTTCAGCCACTGTGGAAATCAGTATGGAGATTCCTCAAAAACCAGAACTAGGAATTCCATTTGATGAAACCTTTCCCCTTCTAGGTATCTTCCTGAGGTATATAAAGAAGTCAAACCACAGTGATGTGTGCATACCCATGTTTACAGCAGCACAGTTCGTAATAGGTAAATCTTGGAAGTGGTCTGTGTGTCCATCAACAGATGAATAGATAAAGGAAATATGGTTTTATACACAATAAATTGCAACTTGCCATAAAGTAAGGTAGATTTCAGTCATTTGTAGGAAAATGGAGAGTTAGAGACTATAATGCTAAGTGAAATAAATCAGACACACAAGCTTAAATAGCACAAGGATTCTCTTATATGAAATACCCAAATAATAAATGAAGAGCAAAACAAATGTAGATAATAAGGAGTAAAGAGACAGGTCTTTCTTAAATAGGAAGGGGACCAAGAGATCCAGGGAAGGAGGAAGGAGGAAAGGGAAGGGAATGAAACAAGGAAGGAACATGTGTTATGTGCATTACCAGGTCCCCGCAAGGAAAGGAAATGTTCCATCCTGCAAACACGTATTAATACAGTTTTTTAAAAAGACAAAAACCTAAAGCCAAATGGTGAAACAACAACAGTTTTTCCTGTGCCTGAATTGTTTCCTCTAGCACAGTCCAGGGTGATCTGTGCTGTTGCAAGTGACAATTCTTGTTTGCATTCCTTTTCTTTAAAGGTTTTCTCTGTGTGTATCATGTTTTCTTTATTCAATGTTATGATTCCATATCATAGTTATGATTCCACATCATAACTGCTGTGAATAATGCTGCAGTGAATATTGGGATGCAGACATCTCTTTGACATACCTACTTTCTTTCCTATAAATGTATAGCCAGAATTGGGATCTGTCTATAGTCATAATTTTATTTTCAATCTTTTGAGGAACCTTCATCTGGTTTCCATAATGGATGTACAAGTTTGCTTTCCCAGCAATAGTACATAAGGATTCCATTTTCTCTACATCCTTGCCAATACTTAATTTTTTTGACTTTTTGATAATAATTACTTTCATTTGAGTGTGGTGATATATTGTTATAGTTTTAATTTTGCATTTCCCTGATGATTAGTAATATTAAACGCTTTTTCATATACCTCTTGGACATTTGTATGTCTTTTGAGAAATATCTATTTCTATTTTATATCTTTAACCAAATTATTTGTTTTCTTGCTATTGAGTTGTATAAGTTTTATATATCTTGAATAGTAAGCCTGTATCAGATGTGTGGTTTGCAAGTATTTTCTTTCATTCCATGTGCTGTTATTTTATTCACAGTTTCTATTCTACGTAAAAGCTTTTTAGGTGGGTAGAATAAAAATCAATATGGAAAATTCAGTAACATTTTTAATCACTAACAATGAATTATCTAAAAAAGAAATAAAATAAATCCACTAACACTATCATCTGTCTTATTTATTTTTCTTGTTGCTAAGACAAAGTAACCTACATCCAAAGTTAAGAAAAAAGGTTTATTGTGGCTCACAGTTTGTAGAGATTTAGTTCATACTTGGCTGGTTCCAAGGCAGGGTGACATGGTAGAGGGGAATCACAGAGGAGAAACAGCCCATGGCAGGCAGCGGGCAGAAAAGCAGCAAGTGACAACTGTGTCCCTCTTTCTGACCCTTATATTCTATCCAGGCTACTAACCCTTAAGATGGGGAGGACCCTCCCATTATCAACACCCAGAATCATGCCAAACCAATCACGGGGCCAATGTAATAATCATACATCCTTAATTGCAGCATCGCATACTTAGTCTCAAATCAAACTGCCTCTTAAAGTCCCCATGTATGATTCTGTGGACTTTGGGGGGACATCTAGAGACAAACCATAACACATAAAAACACTTAGGAGTGAAGATCTATACAGTGAAAATCATTAAGACACTGGTGAAAGAAACTGAATAAGTGAAATAAATGGGAAGGTATCTCGTAATCATGGATTAGATAAATTATTATCTAATGTCCATTTTAACCCAAAAGAGTGCATACTACCATGGGGAGCTATAGATCAATGTAATCTCTATCATGGGCACAACAACCAGGTAGCCAGGTGGGCAGCAGCAACTGCCAGCAGAAGCAGCAGGGGAAGCTGCCGCAGTTGGTGCCTCTGTGTGTGGATGACTCACTTCCCCACCACGCTGGTAGGATGAGACAACCTTGGAAGTGAATTGGGGATTCCACATATGCTGTTGCCCTAGGGAAGGACAGCACAAAGCCAAGAGTGCTCAGGTTAATGGAATCTGATTTCTATTTGCAAACAGCTGAGGCTTTGGTCCTTGAATAACTTTCTGAACATCTATTATAGAATAAATACTAAATGATTAGCTTCCTTCCTTTCCCTTCTTTTGGGTAGAAGGTTTATATTTGGGAAGCCAGTGAAATATTGAGACTCAGCCTCTCTTTAACCAATTTTTCATAAACTTTACTGAGGAAAGGTAGAGTTAAGTGTTAAAAATAATTCCCCAGGATTGTAGTTCAAAGCAAATGCTCTCTTCCTAATGTACTTCCTCACCTCTGTGATAACCCACTGTGAATTCAGGCTGATAAAGTTCGGACAGGCATCTGTGGGATTTCTCCTCACAAGGCTGTGACCTGCTTGTCATCTCTGGGAGAGAGGTGCTAGGGAGTCTGTGTGTCTCATTCTCTTGTGGTCCTTATCCACAAGTCAGCTTCATCACGAGATCTCCTTGGCTGCCTTAATTAACTTTACCCCCCTCTTTGCATCCTCTGGTTTATTGTTCTGCTCCATTCTTCACTGCAGATGCACCTTTTACTTATAATTCATTTATTGTTTGCCTCTTGCACTAGGAGGAAAGACTTTTTCAGTCCTATGTACTGGAGGAGTATTTGAATAGGTCTTCAAATATTTATGGGAACATTATTAAAATGTCACACCTTTCATTAATATTTCTGTCATTCAATATTACCAGCATTGAAAGTAACATTTTATTTTCTTAACCACTTTCTAAAAATTCATTCCTTCTACATTTAACTCTGATTAAAGGAAAATGGATGCATAAAGGTATAAAAAAAATAAATAAAGCAAATGAAGGCATACAAAGATGGCACAGCATCAAAACCAAAAGGAGATAATTCAGTCCTGGAAAGCTAAAGGCTCCATACCATGTGATAATATAACAATAACAATAATAATAGTGATAGTGGTTGCTGTTAGTGGGTACCACCTGCAGGCTCGGGCATCATTCTCCAGACGTGTAATTAGTACCATAGAATTGTCTTTCAAGAGCTTAGAATTCCCATGACCTTAGTGGGGTAGGGGCGGGGAACCCCCAGGAAACTGACATGAAGATACATAATAACAGGAAGTAGGAGTAGCAAAAGGAAGAAGAGGAGGAGTAAAACGGACAGAAAAGGGGTGAAGGCCAATACCCCTGGCAGCTTGCCCCTGCTCCTGCTCCCTGTTCCAACATAACCCAGGCTCAGAGGAGGGTCTTTCCCCTCCACATGTCAAATATTTAAACTCAGCTGTGACATATCCCTGGGGGGCGAGAGACACAAGGGGTTTTTAAAATTTTACCAAAAGCACTTGTCTATAATGGTTTAAAATTGTAAAGATCCACTGTAACCATAATTTGCAAAGCTTCCGAATACCATAGGCTAAAGGAGCCTCTTGACCCCTCCACCTTTGGAGACAGAACTGTATCAGAAGGTTGACAATTCAGCCTTCAGCTTCTGGCAGGAAGGTGTGCAGGGAATTAAATACAAAGTGAATCCGGGAACTCGGTCTCGGCAGTTTGTGGCACACATGAGCTCACAGCCACCCTAGCTTCCTTCCTTCTGGCATACAGAGTCGAGCCAAAAACATCCAGTTGGAGAAATATCCCTGGAATCTAGGCCCAACTAAAATGTCACCCTGTCCTTTTTCACTCCAAGTGAAACAGTGGTCTGGATTTGGAACCAACAAACCAGTGACAAGTCAAAGAGCTGAGAGAGAAAAACAAAACTGAAAACCTCTGTTTATAAAGGTTTTATCCCCTGAAGGAGCAGAAGGACATAGATTAGTGTTACTGCTCTTCTTTCTGATGGAGGGGTGTCAGAAGGGGGAGTAGTCGTGATCTGTTTCATATTGCACAGGTGGAACAAAAAATTAATAATTGCTGGCTGGCAGCAGCCGTGTTTTTTGCACCATAGCAACAATCAACTCCTGGTTTATTCTGAGCTGATAAAATTAGCCAGGCCACAAAGACGTTATTATAAACAAAGCAAACCCAGAAGATCTATGCTGTGCCTTTAAGGCATGTTTTCTCAAGTTCTACCCAGCTTTGGGTTCCGTAGGGTTGCCACCAAAAATGCAGAGTCCTTAGATGTCCTCTCAAGATTCTCGATCATATTCTTTGAAGGGGAGAACAAGGTGTGAGTTAGTTACTTTTCCCTTGTTGCTGGGACAAAATACGCAACACTCAAAGGAAAGACTTATTTAGCTCACAGTTTGTAGAGGTTTCAGTCCATAATCAGTTGATTCCAAAGCAGGGAGGCATGGCAGAGGGGCAGATGTTAGTGGCAATGAAAGGCAACAGAAACAACCAGAGAAAAACTGCGGCAGGCAAACCTCTTTTCCTCCCATACTTTGTATGCAGTCTACCTGCACTAGGGCAGGTGTAGGACTCACACCATCTCCAGGTCCTTCTCTTGCACAAGATCAAGATGTTTATAAAATGAGGACTCTGGTCTTCTGCTGAATCACTTAGTTAAATTTCTAAACTCAAGTTGACACAATGCATCAACCACTGTAACACCCTGGAACGTAAACATGGGCATGTCCTCTACACCCTAAGATGCAGAAGTGGTGAGTCACTTAGATAAGCTTTGGGTGTTGGTGACATTTTGGAAGGCACTGTGTGAGCCACCATGGTAAGTAGTCAGCTTCTCACTTCTCAGTGGTTTGATTGAACTACGAGGTTACCTGTGTTAACATTTGCAATCCAGGGTGGACTATTTTAATGACCTCTATTCCTTTTAAGGTGCAGACAAACATTGATACAATGTATCAATTTGAGAAGAGAGAGAACCATTACAAGGTGCCAGTTTAGCAAGATTCTTTTGTGGTTCTGATGCAGTCCACTGACCACATTGTGAGAGATACTGCCTTAGGTTATGCCCAAGAGTTTTCAGCCCGAATGCCAGGCTCGTGCCTTCCCGAAGTAGCACTTGTCACTCTAATGGGCTTGTATGGAATCTACCAGCCATATCCAGCTGCTAGAAATACAGAGTCCAAATGGAGACATGCAGTATAAGTATAAAATTCATGAGACTTCATAAACAGAGTATATATTAAAACAGTGTAACATCTCACTTGAAAATTTTCACACTAGTTATACGGTGAAATGCTAATATTTTGCCATATTGTCTTGCATAAAATATACCATTATTAATTCCACTGCTTTCTTTTTAAATTTTTAATGTGGCAGCTAAGAAATTGGAAATTTTATGGGAGACTCACATTACATTTTTAGAGTTGACTTGGACACTGGTTTCGGATCATACATAAACACTTTCCAGACAAGGATTATCTTGTTTTATTCTCCCTCATTTTGTCTGCACCTTAAAAGGAATGGAGGTCATTAAAATAGTCCACCCTGGATTGCAAATGTTAACACAGGTAACCTCGTAGTTCAATCAAACCACTGAGAAGTGAGAAGCTGACTACTTACCATGGTGGCTCACACAGTGCCTTCCAAAATGTCACCAACACCCAAAATTGCAAGCAACCACACTACATATTTTTATACTAAGGGTATTTTGACTAAAACAAGATTCAGTAATACTGAGCACACTGTGTCAGAGAAATCCTGTTGCTCCTGGATGAAGCAAGTACATAATCAGAAGGTCTTCAGAAAAATGAACAAAGTAGTTTAAGTCTATGATTTAAAATTCAGCATTATCTGTTTATATTTTTCCGTTTTTCTGTCGCTGTTCTATTTGTTTCTATGAAAACGTCTTTGTTAAGGTAGAAGAGTAGAACTTATGTTATCTTGTATTTGGTTCACTTGATTTATAACTTAGAGTAGTTAGGCTTATTATGTGTGAATTTCCATTTGTGCTCTTGATGGAGACCTGGTAAATGTTAGGGACAGGCCCAGTTCTCGCTACCTAATCAAGATGAATAAATAATTTTTGGTGGTTTGGACTGGAACTGGAACAAGGGCAAAAGAATTTTGAACAGCTAAAGAATATTTAGCTTCCTCATTCCATGGCTTAGGGCTGAAGATGTCGCAGTGGGGTTATCGCAGCTGGGTGGACAGGAATGGCTGACCGGTGTAGGTCCACAGGCGAAGGCTAACTCACACCAGCAAAGAGTATGTGACCCACACTCTCTACTTAGAGCTTCACTGTTGATCTTGTAGAATCCTGCCTACTATTTTAAGAATTAAGTTGTTTAACGGAGCTGTACTAATTATTTTATATTTCATATTCATGAGCCTATTCCTAGCCCCTAACCCTGACGCCTCAAGAGAAAGTTAAAACTGATGAACTATTTTTGTTATTTCCTATATAAGTTTCAATCAGAAACCCTGTTTTATATAACTAACAAAAGCAAATTGAGTGAATGTTTCATGCAGAGTATTATATTAGGCTCTCTGCAAGGGGTTAGGAGGTAGAGAACACCGCGGTGAGGGGGTGTAGCACAGTGAACATTTCACATGTTCGCACCACTCCTCCCATATGGAGGAGGAGCATGCAGTGTGTGAAACCACACAGGGGCATGCAGTTGTTTGCAGTAATAATCATCTGCATCATTCTGTGGTTCTTCTAAGGGATCTCTGTCTCCACTGTGCAATTCAGAGTCAGCAGGGAAGCTGCACTCCCAGACACTCATGGGGCTCAGGCGGAAGGGGCAACTGCTTCTGATAACCCGTCCTTCTCATGGTAATGGTAGGACCACAGAGGGCAAGGCCTGCTATGCACTCCTGCTGATAAGCCATGGTCCAGATCGGTCACATGGCTGAGTTCACAATGGGAGGGAAAGGAGGATGAAATATGTGTGAAGCAAAAACAAAATATCTCAGTCTCCTGGAGTGACTCTTGATGGTTCAGGGTATCCCATTGTCCACTTTGAAAGACTCCAGGGGGATAAGACATCCCACCACTCTAGTCCCAGTCTTGGCCCAGCCAAATGGGCTCAAAAGGAGGAATGGCTCAGCAGGGGAGTAACACTGGGAGGAGTCCCTTGCTCTGCAGTGGGCCAATCCAGTGAGCAGAGCAGTTAGGTTCATCAGCAGCTGTCTCCCAGGGCCATTCTGGGGCAACACTGTAGCTGTTCTCCCCTTCATCATCCTGGGGTCCGTCTAGTTTTCTGACCCTGGTTCTAGAGCTTTCCAGATAACTGGATGACAAACTTAATTGTTTTTCTTGCTATCCACAGATACTTTTGGCTGTTTGTTACCAAGAAAAGTGCTCGATGCCAGTGAGCACAAGATTTGGGTCTTAGAAAACATTCTGTAGCTTGAGGAACTAATATTTCAAAGAAAACTTGTGTGTGTGTATCATGTGAATCCAAGGGGCCACTGTGTGAAACAGGGCCTGACGGTTGTAATCTCAGATCTGAACTCTAGCACCTACTTCCTGCTTCACCCTGGGCCTCTCTTAATTTTTCTTTGATTCTTCATCTGGAACATTACTTACCTTAGCAGGTCTTTGCAGAGATAAAACAATAGCATGTTTAAGTCTCCCAGCACAGCCTTTAGTATGCAGTAAATCTGTAATTACTAGTGTTTCTTGCTTTTAACAGGTAAGGTGTTATTTGGAGTGAGATAAGCATTCTGAAGGAAAGTAGCTTTGTTAAAGTCTTCAAAAAAGTTAGAGTCGTGGAGTGTTAAGGGGATATCGTGGGGTGGTCGAGGAAAAATTGTGTAAAAGTCAAAGTACTGTTGGGCACAGATCAGTAATGCTAGCTACTTGGGAGGCTGTGGTTGGAAGATTTCAAGTTCTAGGCCAGCCTGGGCAATTTAAGGAGATCATGTCTGAGAATAAAAAATAAAAGAGGGCAGGATGTGTAGCTCAGCGGTAGGGCACTTTCCTGAGATGCACAAGGTGCTAGGTTTAATCCTTAGCATTGGGGAAAAATGAAGCCAAAATACAGTAACAGGGACGGACATGTATGTGCAGCACAGAGAGAAGACTGGCGTGGCCGTGAGAGGAGGTGTCTGCACTGAAAGCAAAAGAAGGTTTAAGGCAGGAGAGGGTATGATGATAGATGGATGCCTTTGAGAGGAGACAAGGTTTAAATTCAATGATTTGGTAAGAAGGAAAGGTTTTGAAAGGGATGGAGAATTGATCAAGTGCAAAAGGAGAGTGTATGCATTGTAGAAATAGTTGGAGGGTTCCGTGTGGGTCAGCTCACGGTGCAAGTGGAGCTCAGTAGACGGCAGTTGTAGTAAACCAGGTCAGAGTGATGAAGGTCAGGACAGAGCAATGGCAATACAATAGGAGCCATGACAGACTCCGGTCTGAGGAACATAGTGGTTCGGAGACTCTTTAGAAGTAAGGAGAGAGAGAAATGTGGAGTCACTGCTTCATTTACAAAGACACCTGAATTTATAAGCTAGAATAATTGCTTTTTATTTAGCTCTCATTCATGTATCATACATTTTACCATTTTAAAGTGTGCAACAGAGTGGTTTTTAGTAGATTCATAAAGTTATGCAAGCATCACCACTAATTCCAGAACATTTTCATCACTGCCAAAAGAAATCTCATATCTGTTAGCAGCAATTTCCTTTCCTTTTAGTCCTGTAGCCCCTAGCAACCACTAATCTACTTTTTGTCTGTGCAGATTTGCTTATTTTGGGCATTTTATATAAATGGAAATCTTAAAACATGTGGTCTTTTGTGTCTTGTTTCTCCCATTTAGCTTAATGATCACAAGTCATCCATGTTGGAGGAACATCAACACTTCCTTTTGATGGCTGAATAATATTTCATTGTACAGATAAATCAGATCTTTCTATTCATCAGCTAATAGACCTTTGGGTTGTTCCCATCTTTCAGCTATCATGAAAAACAGTGCTATGAACATTTGCAGACAATTTTTTGTATGAACATATGTTACCAATTCTCTTGGGTACATACATAGCTGTGAAATTTCTGCACCATATGGTAACTCCATGTTTAACCATTTGAGGAACTGCCAGACTATTTTCCATAGCAGCAACACCATGTTCCGTTGCCATCAGCAGTGTATGAATTCCCAATTAGTACACATTCTTACCACCATTTGTTCTTTTTACGATGTAGCCATTACAGTGGGTTTGACATGGTCCCGCAGTGTTGCTTTGAGTTGTATTTCCTCAATGATTAATGATGTCAAACACATTTCAATGTGTTTGTTGGCAATGTGTATATCTTTTTCGAAGAATTATCTATTAAAGTGTTTGCCTCTACTTACTGTTGCTTGGTCTATGTCTTATTCCAAGAGCATCTCCAGAAAAAGTCATAAATGATAGTTCTTTAGGGTATAACTTACACTGCATAAATCAGAGTATTCTGAGGTTTCTAAGACTTTAATGAATGATAATGATGCTCTTTCATTTTGTTTGATCAAGAAATTTAAATGGCACGAGGGAGCTGTTTCTCTTCTCATTTCTTCCACATTACTGTTCAAGCCCCTTGAATGTAACTGATGTTAACACTATGGATTTATTTATTTAAGCTTCTTTCATTTGGTATCAAGAGTGAATTGAATAGAATTTGTCACAAAAGTTAGTTTGACTTTACTTAACACTTTTCCCAAAGGGAGCTTGATACTTCCAACTCAGCAATATATAAAGAAAGCACGTAAGATTTTTTTTCTTTTTTTTATCAGTACCAGGGATTGAACTCACGACTGCGTGCTTGCAAAGCAGGCGCTTATGCCACTAAACCAAATCCCCAGCCCCCAAGATTTTTTTTTAAAGCAAGTAAAGCATTGGACTGAATTATGTAAAACTTTTAAACTTTATTATTCTCTGATTCTAACGTGGTTGTTTGGTTGGTAACTGAGATGGGATGTGAACCCAGGAATGATAATTTAAGACTCACTCCTCTCTGATTGCCACACTTGCAAAACGAGTCTTCACTGCCCCCTTGAAGGCAGAGGACTCTGAAAATGTAAAACGTGGATGAGAGAGAGAGGTTCAGAAACTGGCCATGCTGTTTTGTAGGTGAATTGTTCCTACAGATAAAATTCATGTTTGAAAAAATGCAAAACAGATAGTGCCTAAGAAATAGGGAGAAATTATTCCTTGCAAACCAATGGGATTTGGATTGAGATGTTTACAAGAAGTTCATATAGTAACAGAAACTGATAGATTAAAAAGACGTATGTGGGAAATACTGCCCAGTAACATTCTGATTTATCTTGTTATTAAAGAGATCAGATAAATCTGGAAGTAGAAGCAGGAGGCTAGTATAGTACTGTGAGTTTGGGATAAAGTGGGTTTCAGAATCATGGCAAAGTTTGCGTTTTAAACTGGTACTGTTCTATTCCAGCACAGTTATGCATGTCTCCTGGAACCATGTGAAAGAGAGGGGCTGAGTGAGCAACCTGAATGTTAATCAACTGGATATCTTCTTGCTTAACTTTCTGAGGCTCCTTAGAGGATTTGAACCCTGGACTGAAGAAGCTTAAAATCTTACGTCTGTAGCTACCACAGCAGAAAAAAGCAGTGTATGACTGAGTGTAAAACATCAGGATTTTATTAACTATGTGTTACAGGAAGTCAGGGATCAATCCAGGTGAGAAAAATGAAGTCAGGGCACAGTGCCCTGCACATGGACGTCAAGAACGAGCAGGATTCGGTCATGGGAAGTGGGCAGAGGAGGACAGTCCACGAGGAGGAGGCTGGGGTGAAGGGCCAAGAGCACAGGGTTCACGGAGCAGAACGTGGTCCTCGCCAGCCAGGTGCCACACCTGGTTAGGAAAGAGGGCTGCAAAGCTGGTTACTGTTACTTGCACGATGAGCACCGAACACAAGACATTATCAAAGATTGAAGTAGCGAGGAGCTGTGTCCTGGATGCCAACCTAAGAGATGGGAGCAAAGCTATAGAAAAAGAGAGGATGTAATGTGGGGAGAATCAGTATGACAGATATCTTTAAAATGCAGTTTTTAAGCTTGCCCTTCATCTAATTCTTTGATGGATTCACAAAATCATAACTTAAAATGTTTGAAAGTATCATAGAACAGAATGTAAAAATTGAAACAAAACTTGAAATCATCAGATTTGTCTTTCCTGTTTTGTGTGAGATCACTGAGGGGTCAAAGGAATTTAAGTGGCTTGTCCAGGGTCACACAGCTGTGAGGGGTAGGAATCAGCTTTCTTGAACTCTGCTTCTCTACCTCTCCCCACAAACTGTTTAAATTTCAAGCTCTTTTCCCCCTGAGATCCTGATCTTATGAGGTCACACTCAGACTGTTCAAGGACTTATTCTACTTCGTTTCAGTATCATTGTGGGCAAAGTATCATTAAAGTGGGCAAAGTATCGTTAAAGAGTATAGAACGATGTTTCTCAAAGTATGGTTCATAAATCAACTACGTCAAAATGTTCCCAAACTCTGTCTCAAAAAATATTACATTAGAATTTCTGGGGGCAGGACCAAAGAATGCAAATGCAATTTAATCAAATGTCTAGGTGACTTTATATGCTAAAGCTTGAGAATCACCACTCTAAATCAAAATAGAATGTACCCAGAGTGGGTTTGTTTTTGTTCTTGAGCCTGGGTAGATTAAACAGCAAAAATAATTTAAATAATTGCTAGTTTGTTATTTATATGAATTGAAAAACTAGACATTTTAATATTTAGACATTTAGTATTAATACATAATATTCATGCATTAAAATCACTAGAATCCCATGGAGGAAAAATATAAAAACATGAATTATTTTTTTACTTACACAGTTGCAACCTGAAGTAGACACAAGTCTGATATGTGTGTCTGTGTACTTTATTTACATTGTGGCATAGACTATACTCAATGAAGGCACTGAATTGATAATTCATGATGTCCCTTTGATGCCCCAAGTCCCTGTCTCAGGCATTTTTACAGGTGAGATTTATCAAAGTTTAAAGGAATAGATCATCTTATGTGTATTGCTTTAGAAAGAAAAAAACAAAAACCAAGGGAATAATTAAATGGATCTGATTTAACTATGAAACAGGGTCATTTTCCTTATGAAATAGATTGAAAAAAACCTTAAAATATTAACCAAAGCTAATCAAACCCCTAAAATACTTATGATTAAGTATGTTTATTCTAGTATAGTTTAATATCAGAAATTCACCAAATTTATGGACAAAGAAAAGCATTGATTATCTCAGTAGCTGTAGAAAAACAATTTTCTACAGCTCAATAAAATGATAAATTCAGATTGCAGTGAACTCACAATAGCATTAAAATCTGGCCCTACTACCTATTTTTGTAAGTAAACTTTGTTAGAATAGTCATGTCTCTTTGTTTACACAAATGTTAGTAACCAAAAAAAAGTCAAATGGGAAAATGAACAAAGATAGTGAATTCATACAACAGGAGATACCAAAGAATAGCAACTATATAACGAGGTGTTCCAATTATCTTAACAATCAGAGAAACCTAATTTAAACTAATAATAATAGCACTACATAACAATCAGAATAGTGGAAGGTAAAAATGTGAACAATAGCAAGTATTGGTGAGGACAAAGAAGAGAATGCATTGCTTGGTGGGCTACAGTTGGTACAGGCACTCTGGACAAAAACCTGGCGTCATTTGGAAGGTTAAAGTATGTGTGTATCCTACAATCTCCTGATTCTCATCTCGTCTTAAAGACCTCTCACAAAGGCACGTGAAGAAAGAGGGGCAGGAGTGTTCATTAGACACATGGGTTGCTTTGATGAGAAATCAGTGATAACTTGGGTCCCTTCGTAGGAAGAACCACGAGTCAAATGTAGGTGCAGGCTCTGCAACTGCAAAGTTAAGAAATAGAGTCTTGAGTAAGAAATGCTGGAAACAGGGCCAGGGGTTTAGTTTAGCTCAGTCACTCAAGTACCCGTCTAGTCAGCAGGAGGTTGTGAGCTTGATCCTCAGTACAAAAATTTTAAAAAAATTTAAAAAAAGAAGAAAGAAAGAAAAGAGAAGAAAAAGAAATGCTGGAAGCAGAATAAAGTCTATAACATAATAAAACACACACATATAGAAAACCATATTTAAGTGTTATATGAATAAATACCTCTATAAAGGTAAATGAGACACATTTGCTTAGAGACTCACTGAAAGGAGGTCAGAGGGAAGAAAAGGAGTGAGAGGAAATAAATGCAAAATTGCAAACGTTTATCAAAATTTTAAAATAATGAGACTAGCCATGTTCATCAAATGCATACTTGTCATCCAACATTCTTCAATTTTACGTATATTTACTTACAGAATTTGTCTTCTTGGTGAATGTTTCCTAGCTGAATCAAAAAGCTGTGTTTATAGAGCGATGGAAGAACTGATGGCTGAGAGGGTTTTGCTCTGCCGTTGTTCAGAACGCAATACCTGGCTGGGCTCCCGTGTGACTCAGCAGCAGTCCTCTGGTGAGTCTGGGGTGCCGATCGATCAGCAGTTAACTGTGGTACAGTCACCCTGAATGCGGCTGCAGAGGACCTGCCACAGCTATCCCTGCTACCCGGCTCAGGATAGCATCACAGCAACTCTTCATTTATTCCTATTGCTTGCAACGCAGTGGCAGGCACACATTAGATATTTTGAAAAGCTATGTAGTGGAATGCATGGATAAAAGGGAAAAAATGTTAAGCTTCCTTGCTGCAAGCAAAGTTTATAAATGAATAATGAGTCCACCAATAAAACATGCAGTAATTGCAGACCTTGGAAAAGTTGGAAAAGATAATTAATAAAATTTTCCCTTTTAGATAAAGAAAGCTTACTTTTAGAACACGCATATCCCTTTATGGAGTCCATCTGTCCCTTGTTTAGCCCCTGGTCATACACTAGATAATGGCTTAAGCTTAAATGTGGAGATTGGCATTAGGCTGAGAAATCTCAGCTCATAAAGATAACCAGAAAAAAGGGGGGGGGGGTAAGGCAGCGGGTGTGGGAAACCTCAGTGTAGGGGGAGCTTTCCTTTCTAATACAGAAAAGGTCAAAAGGAACACGCACCAATGCAACTAGCCTTTCTGAGCAAATCTATGATGATTGCTTTTCAGATATTATCTTCCCGAATCCTTACAACCGTATGAGGCGGCTGAGGCAGTAATGCCTGTCTTTATTTCAGATAGGACAGCTTAAGGCTTAGAGATCTTGAGTGCCTTGTCAAGGTCAGGCCAGTGGTAGAAGTAAAATACAAATCCACATTCTTTTGCTCCCAAGCATTGGCTATTTCCATAATACCTGAGTCTTTTCTTTAGTTTAAACTGAGACCGAAGGTAGATTAAGGAGAAAATTTAAATTCATCATAGCTAGAAGAGGAGGATATGAGTTCTGTGGGCTGGCCTCAGGTGTTGGGAGCCTGGAAATATTCAGAAATGATGGTGCCATAAAAACACTTATTTCTAAAATTACTCCAAGAGCGCCATTCTGTCTATCCTATGTACTTAGAGCTACATATATTGCTGAATAATTTGTAACATTTTCATTGTTGCGTATAGGGACATTGTTCACTCTTCAGGAATGGAGAGGTAACTGGAAAGATGATACGGGTGAAAAGCACAGTGTGAGATACAGGAGCGGAACACCAAAAGGCTGTTACAGAACAAGGATGACTGCAGAGTGGGGCGGGGGTAATTCCGTGAGAGGATGAGACTGAAGAAAGGATGCAAAGTATGCTGAGCATCTTCCAGGAGAGGAGGTCTGAAGACCCTTTCAAGCCTGCTGGGAGACCAAGATTATTCTTATAACAGTACAAGACTGCCTTCTTCATTATGGTGACCTTTGTCTTTGTTCACAAAACCGATAAATCATCTGAAAAATATTTTTTATAAATATGTACATATTTAAACGAAGTAGGATTCTCTTTACGTAAGCGTCTTTAGTTGTGCTGTCTCGGCTGCCTTGACATCTTGTGTTGATTCAGAACATTTCCCTTTCGTGGTCATTTGGATTTGGGGAAGAGCTGTCAATAAGGCAAAGGAGGACACACTGGTGAGTTCCAACGAGCCCCCCTTTTCATTGGGTGACCCCTGGCAGAAGCATTCACTGGAATTTTGCCCTCACACTGTAAAGAAGTAAGACTTCCAGAATTACTTTAGAAAATGGCAGGAAACATAGGATGTGTGTGTCTGAGGTGATCGAGAGTATTTTGAGTGGGATTAGTGGCAATGTCTTTTACTGTACATTTTTAATTTTTAATTTAGTTTTCATCTTCAGAGCTGTCAGCTTAACTTTATCCATTAGTAACTGGGCAGACTCCTCCAGGAACTGCACAATGCTGGGCCCTGGCTCCTCCTGCTCAGACCCTAGTGAAATATCCAATCTGCCCTCTTTGATGCCAGGGAGAGACAGAGAACAGGAATGCCACTGTCTCACGTGGTGTCTTTAAAAATTTAAACACTTATCATGTATTTTAACCACTTTTATATTTGAACCAAAGTAATGTAGGGAATCAGAAACAAATGAGGATTCTAATATCTTCCAGTAACCCAGACATCAAAGCTACTAACTAGCAAAAACTGTTGGAAACAATGTCATTTTTTCCACTTTTTTGAGAAACATTGTTAATTTTCATAAAATATATTGGCATGTTAATGTATAATGAAATTATTTTAATTATTTAAAAAAGATTTAATTTTTACACTTTAGTTTCTAATACAAATACTGATACATATGAACCATACATGAGAACTCTGTGTTTCTCAGTAATTTTTAAGAGCATAAGAGAATCCTGGAATCAAACACTTTCAGATCTACAGATTTGTGTGTGTATGTTTTGTGTTTTCTTAAAAAATGTAAGTTTAATGATGTGTAGGTTACATATAGCAAAATTCACCCATTTTTGTGAGTCTGTTATGAGTTGTGACAAATATATAGAAACGTGTTCATCACCGTCTTCAAGATATAGAACATTTTTGTCAGCCCAAAATGTTTCCTCATGCAGCATTATACTTAATCTCTCTCACACACCTCATCACTCTCTAAAGTAGTAGCCACTAAACTGCTTCTTGCTCTTACTGCCTTTTTCAAAATATTCTAATGGCAGAACCTCATGTTACATAATCATCTGAGTTTAGTTTATTTCACTTAGAGCAATGCACTTGTAGTTCATTCACGTTGGGTGGATTTCATGGGCTTTTCTCTTTATTGCTGAGTGAATTTCATTACACACCACTTACACACACACACACACACACACACACACACACACACACATACACACACACACACACAATTCTTCTACCTATTCCCAAGTTAAGAACTGGTTCTTTCCAGTTTTGGGCAATTATTAGCAACCGTTCATTTCTAAGTTTTTGTGTGAAACCCTCTCCCCAGGTGGGGGTAAGCATGTAGGAATTTAATTATAAGGTGGTTTAGATATTTGAAGAGGGAAAGGAGAGCATTCTAGATAGAAGGACTATGTGGACAATCTGCTCTGATCTTTTGCCTTTTGTTCCCAGAGTTTGGGAGCACACGGCTGTACAGGAATTACCGTATGTGGGTGAGAAATCTGTGTAGCGAGGACACATCAGGCACATCTTGTCCCCCCGCCTCACTGAGCCCGGCCCACGGCATCCTGCTCCTCCACGGCCACCAGCCCAGTCCCTGGAGTTGACTGCTGCTAAGGCTAAGCAGTCACTTCTCCCGGGATCACAAAAAATCAATAAGTATGCAAGAATTAAAACATTCTTTAATAAAGTGAAATTATCTCTTTAAAATAAAACCAATTCATTGATATTACAGCAGTTTTGAAAATTTAGAGTTAAAAATTCCTTTACCAAATAAAATAACTACTTGTATTTTGTTTACTTTCACCTGATCTGTTTCTATCCTTATTTTTACATAATTGTGAGCTCATCTTTTATATCAGTCTGTATCTTACTCTTTACTAATATTCTATTGCAACCATTTTCTCCTTATAAAATGCCTCATAAAATCTATTTTAATGGTTACATTATATTTCATCACATAACTCAAAAATAGCTCACTTAGTCATTTCTTGATTATCGAGAAATGGTTCTGTTTCTATTTTATCATCAATATAAGTAATGCTGTGAGATAACATCTTTCTTCATAAAGAATTGTTTTTAAATTGAATTTTTTCTTCCTTTATATTCCCAGTAACAAAATCACATTTGAAGCTTCACAAATTTTCAAAATTACAAAGAGTAACATCTTGAATGACACTAAGAAAAGTTTATCTAATTTTCTTTCCTTTTCTCCCCAGTCTAGCAGTGTTTAACGCCTACCATCTGCAGATTTCTGTACTAGACATAGAACGTAAGGGTTTAAATGAGCTGTAGTTCAAAGGTTTAAATTCTTAATATTTACTCACTGAAGTGACTCTTGTACTGGCTGTCTGTTCTGCCCTGTGTTGTGCCCAACCTTGAGATACTGGCTGCTACCAAACGTGGGGCCGGGCCCCCCAGTACTGTGTAGAGATGGTTTCATTTCATCCTCACACAAGCCGTGATACACATTCTCAACCTCACTTTATAGGTGAGGAAGTAGAAGCAGAGAGACCACTGATCTATCCACAATTTTAACAGGCAGAGCCAGGGTTCAAATCCAGCATGCTTGCAATACACTATTCTTACCTTGAGGGAGCTTGTGGTCAAGGGAAGAAAATGCTCCTATTTCCTGGGGGTCATTTCCTCACTGGTGCTAATGTTCCAAGAGCAGTTCTATAGGAAAGTAAGAGACCCACGATGCCTGGACTAAAGCTAACAGCAGAGAGGTCAGTACTGGTTACACCATTGGGGTTCTATTGCCGGTCACTGGGAAGCTTTGCTGCTAATATTTATATGCATGCAGTGCTTTTTATGTGGACATGTGTGAGTGTGTGTCTTTGTGTGTATGTGTGTGTGAGAGAGAGAGAGACAGAGCCAGACTGAGACAGAGAGAGACAGAGACAGAGACAGAGAAGAGGGTAAGGGGAAAAATAACAAATTTTAAAGTACAGACAAGAAGGCAAAGGACACTCATATTTCTAAGGAGTGAAGCTCAGACTGGACATGAGTTCCATTTTCCAAATGGTACACAGGGTAGAAGAGTTTCAAAGGCTAGCCAAATTCAGGACACTCTCCCTTTTTTAGCCTTCCTCTTAGAGATTTAGCAAGGAAATTAAGTAATTAAAAGCTCTGAGGAGTCTTGCAGTGAAGCAACCTGTCAAAATTGATCTGATCCAGAATTTGCAAACTGACTTCCATGCAGAGCATTTTTCTTACGTAAGCCCCATCTGCATCCCTCACACATGGGGGAACGCTGCTGGACTGGCTTTAGGTGAAATTGGATGGAAATTGTCCTCAGGTGGTTTCCAAGAGCAGGAGCCAAGCTGCCCGAGTCCCTGGCTCCCATGAGTGGCTGAGGCAGGGGCTGGGTGCTGGTGCCTCTGTTTTTCCTCCTTCATTGTGTCTCATCAGTGGGGTACAACATCTGTGAGACATGACTACTTCTGCTGAACAGGCTGATTCGCGCCTTCCGACTCATTTCCCTTATGCTTTGGAAGCCTCTGGAGGCCAGAGGGCACCGTGCTCGCAAAGCAGAGGAAGGGCCTGTCTCCACATCCCCGCTGTTACCCAGCACACCTGCACTCAGTCCGGCCTCTCAGCCAATCAACCCAGCTGGTCCTTGCTCCCCGCACATGAGCCACTTTGGGGCGCTGGAATGACAACTTTGATTCCGCCCCAAAACTATCTTCTCTTCTCCCCTCAAGCCTCTTTGGCTATCGTTTGGATATAGGTGGTGACTGAATGGACAAAGCTGCTGAAAGCTGACATGGAACACACAGAAAAGGGCCTGGAACCCTCCCACAGCAGCATGGTCTGCTCTCCTCTCCAGAGCCAAAGTGTGAGCCACACTTCAGTGGCACCTGGTGATTAAGGCATTAGTGGGGCACTGTTCTCCACTACCTGTCACTCACGGTGGCTGCATAGCCGTCTGAACCGAGGCGCTGTGAGAGGTTGGGACAATTCACAGCCCTGTAATTATGAGACTAATTCCAAAAAGGTCACAACTGCTTAATCAAATGTTAATCAAAGCGTTTTGCAGAGGATGCTGATTCTATCCAGAATGGAAGGCAGGAGTCAGGGGCCAAGGGCAATGGCCCTGCATCCTCTTGAACCAGAGTGGGTTTTGAAAATAAGTGTTGGCAAAGCAAATAGCTTTCCTCAAGAAAAGAAAACTCGGAAAATATTTTATTTTTCAAAGAACAAAATGATATCATTGTCTGTGACTGTTCTCTTACATTGAGTAACCACATTAGAGGGCCAGTTAAAGGATGACGGTCTAACAAGCATACTTTTCTCTCCCCTTACCTTTGCTTAAAGCTTGCCTGGGTAGTAATATTTATATCTGTAAATTCTGCTTCAGCTGAAGAAGCACTGTTTGTGTACTCTGTGCCTCAACTTCACAAAACAGGTTTTGAAGATGAGCAAACAGACTAGAGAATCAGTTACTTTCCTTTGGCTGGTCCACAGCAGAGGAACGACTCAGACTGAAATCTGTTGGTTCAAAATGCAGTGTTGTTTACACATGCAGTAGCTCTTATTATAGTAGGTGTGGGCTTCTGAGGTACCCTGATCTCCTTGTCAATAATCAGGGGATTCCTCTTCTGCTTTCCCTAACCCTGCCCAAATTTCCAGTCTACACTTCCTCATTATAAACCTCTCTGTTACAAATAAAGAAATGAATGAACCAAACATAAGACCCTGTGCCCTATCACATTTCAGTGACTTTAGAGATACACTTAAGAGACACCATCATGGTTCCTTTCATGCTGAAAATTATACACAGAAGAAGACTAGTCCCTAATAAATAAGCACAATCTTATTTGCTATATCACTTAAGTCCCATTACATTTTTAAAAGTGGTATTGGACCATCTTCAGTGTCTCTAGTTTTTTTAAAAAAGCTTTGCTGATCAGCTGAAGTCAAGTGCATGGTAAATTCATAGCAGCTCTCATTATGCAGCCCATCTTGGTCATCCTTCTGGGCACGGTGGGTTTCTTTGCAGTTTTGCATTTTGTGCATCAGTCTGCAAACTCCAGGCAGAACACACTGGCAGCAGTCTCCTCTTCCAAACCTCATTTTCTTTCCTTCCCGGGGTGTGAGCTCCCCAAAGTGTGATTAATCCATCTATTGATCGCCTCCTGCCATGGCAAGGGTGAGATATGGCTAGCAATTGGTGCCAGGCTGCCTGTGTGACCGGACTGCTAAGCCGAGGTGAGAACAGACAAGTGCTAGCCTGTGCCTTCCTACCCTGTATGCACGGCGAAGGGGCACAATAGCTGCGCCTCCAACTCGCCTTGTAAAATGACCCCGCTCATCAAAATGCAGCTGATTCTTTTCCAAATGAATTGTAATGTATACTCCCTGCTATCTCAACTGGCTTCTCAAAGGACTAATAAAAGTTTATGGGCAAAGGGAATGAAGAAGATGACAAAAAAAAAAAAAAAAAAAAAGAAAGAAAGAAAGCAACAAGACAGAAATCTCCTGGAAGCGGAGCCAAACAAGAATGTGCTGCTTCGATTAAAGCAATTCAGGCAGCTATAATAGATGGCCAGAAGCTCGCCAGCAAAAGGGATTAGAAAAAGAAGGAGGCATTTCCCTAATACAGGCACAATTGAGAGGAGAGGTGAGGTGAAAATAAATGGAGAGGGTAGGCAAGTCTCTGGAGACAAGCGCTTCTACCTGCAGACGAACAGGGTAAAATGAGAAATGTGTGCGTTACACTCATTCCCCAGGTCAGTGCTGACCAGTTAACTGAGCAAAGAAAATTTGGCCAGCCAGGACTTGGTAACGCTTTCTTTTCTCTGTCTTCTCCTGCCCAGGAAAAAGTCGAGCATGCAAGGCCAGCTGTGCGTCCTCTCATTCCGCCCCTTGGATTTAGAAAGACCTCTCATCCACGCAGTCACAGCATACCCTTCATCTCAGGAGCCCCTGGGGTGGCAGAAGTCACATGGGATTGGGCAGCCCCTGCCTTTGCCTGTGGAACTGATTTTCCATGCACCCAGCCAGAAAAAGAACACGCTGCAAAGTTGCCATGGTCTAAACCCAGCGACGGTGGCGGTGTCAGTTTTAACCATGGGATCCTCCCGAGGGGCGCTTTCCTGTCTCCGATTCATTCTGATTTTCTGCCTTGTCTGTTGCAAATGTGCACAAAGCCCCAGGCACAGGGACAGGTATCGGGAAGACACAGACAAATTTTTAGCTTACAAGGAAACCGATAATTAGAATTCAGAGCCGTGATTGTAAGTTCTTCACTTGGGATGAGGCTGGAGCCCAATCCAGATCCTAAGTCCAGTCTCAATTCCTTCCCAAGTTTTCTGGAAGAATCACTGAGAAGTAAAACCTGAAGCACATATAGAAGTTTGCCTTTTCTCAAAAGCCGTAGTTAAAGGAGAGGTAAGAGGTTGGGTATAGTTATTTTAGAATGAATGACTCATCAAATAGGCTTGGAGGTGCGAGAGAAACAGGTCATTTTCAGGTGGCTGCAAATTATCAAACATGGTTGTCATGTGGTGTGTGAGAGAGACAGAAATGAGCTACGAGGCCGGAGAGTCAAATCAGGGACCTGCAGGAAGTACTAAAATGTTGATACTTAATTTAGAGAGCAATCCTGCTGTTGTGGGAGAACTGAACTTGTGAAGTCCTGAACCAGTGGTCAGGATGTAGAGAATGGATTGTGACTGGGGCAACAGGGAAGCAGGAAGACCAATTAGGAGAGGGTTCCCCAAACCAGGAGGTCTGATCTCAGGTGGTGACAACAAGGACTGAGTGGAAACAAAGGTGATACCCAGGGAGAAACCACACCCACTGAGAATTTATCTCATGAATATATGTCTTATTATAAATAAGTCTGAGGAAAAGCGCACCATTTCATAGATGCCTAAATAAGAGATGCTAAATTAGTACTTGATCTTTCCTGCAGGTGGTGAAAGTTAAGCAACTTTGGGAGACGAGATAACAACAGATAAGCTAGGTTCATCTTCTGCTTGGAGAATAGTCTCAGAGTACAGAAATAAAAACTCTGTGAACTCCATGAGGAAAATGGAGCCGTGAACCACATGCATAGAACTGGTCACGCCTGAGTAGCTCCCAGGAAGCTACCACAGTGCTGAACCACCAGCTGATGAAGGCAAAGTTGCCTGTGCTCAGTGATGAACAAACCATTTTCCACAAAGTCAATGTTTCAATATTTTGCTTGGCATCAAAATCAAACTGAACTGGCGAAGAATGTGGCTTGGAATTGGGCTGAGAATTAATAAATGAAATGGTCCATGAGAAATGCCAGTGTTTCCAAATATGGACCATAGTCTCTGATAGAAATATTATTTCTTAGTGTCTTTATTAATAAATTGGAAAGAAGGATTTGCTTATTGATGCAAATTGCAGATGCTTCTAAATAAGGCAACATTGTCAACACCCGGCTGATCACAATGTCCCCAAAGAGGTTAGAAATGAGGCACAGGAAATGATAAAACAAGGTTAAATTTGGCTAGATGGAAACTACATCTGGGGAAAAATAATTCAAAAAGCAGATATTCATTGGACCAAAGAAATCTGGACCACACTGGTGCCAAAGGAGACCCAGGTGCAGTACTGGATGGCAAATTAGGTAGCAGTTTAAAATATGCTGAGGCAGCCCAGTCCCATTCAATCCTGGCTGCTTCATCTGAGAAAGAAACCTCAACTACCCAAGGAAAAGAGAGGGTCTGCCTCAGCTTTCCCTGAAAAAGCTGAAAAAGAAGGTCAGTCCCTTTATTGCTTTGGTTCTGGTTATTAGGAATAAAACAAAAACCACCTACCAGAATCATAAGGCCTCTATTCTTATTTCCTGTCCATGGCCAATGCTTTTAAGGGAAAGAAATACAGCTGCGGTCATCTGCATATGGGAGCTTCATTCATTGTGACTTAAGATGTGTCATTACTACTCTTTCATTATTCTCTCATTATTGTCTCATTATAATGGTCTTCCAGGTAAGTGGCTTGCTGGTCATATGGGCTCTCTGTTTTACATACTGAGCAGCTGGGACGTGGTTAACAAGGGCATTCATGAGTGCTAGTCACTGGGGCTTCTCTGTCTGGTCCTTTGTTCTTTACAAGGACATCTTCCTCTTAAATGAGTTAAGCTTTCCAGAAGCTTTAAAGGGAATTGAAGAATTGTTCATCAGTGCCATCACAGGTCTATGAGGCGTGATCACATGACTCAGTGGGCAAGTGAGAGTGGTTTAATGCTCAATATTTTAAAATTGATACAAAAAATCATCAAATGATGCTCTGGTGAAACCACAACTTTGTCGATCGCTTCCTTAGTTTATGTTTCATTATTAATAATACCTTGAATTATAAAATGAAATATGAGCGAGGAATGCTCATAATTTCAGTGTTAAAGATTTCTTAAGATCCATATTCAGCCCACCTAGAACCCTTGACCAAAAAAATAAAAGGCAGGAAATGTAAGTAAACACTGTTATTGCAAAGGAAATTATTTCGTTAGGTCTTCAATTTGATTTCATGACTTATTAATCACACTCAGAGTATGTAAATATCTCTAGGAAAAAACTCACGTTGTTCTATCCCACTGTAATGAGTCAGCTTTAAACCACATCCCAGGCCTGGCAGAGCCCGGGCTGTTCCTAGGGTGCATGCTCAGCAGCTCTGCCCAGAGCTGGGATTGCATTTTCACCTTGTCTAGGCCCAAATACTTTGGTTCAGTGGGGCTTTGTTTGCAAGCAGATTCCTTTCAGTGATATTGTCTGAGTGACAACACATTGTTGCAGATTGAGTAAGGGATAGTTTGTGATTTGGGTTTTAGCGAGGGATAGTAAATTTTATAGTGTATATAATTTGGAACATGTCTGTGTTTCAGCCCATATGTGGAAATCTGCCCGGGTGCTTATTATTATGCTTATCTGCAAATGACCAGATGGCCTTCCCCAAATGTAGAGAACAATTTAGTGCCATTTTAAACCATTAAAGCTATTAACTCTGACTTGAGATAATCCTGTGCCCAAAGGGAACTAGTTCTGCTGTCCCTCAAAGTCATCAAATGTAATTAAATGCCATATTGAGGAGTAGGCACTAATGGATTAAGGAGATGAGACTGTCAACCAGTTACGGGTCAACTAAGCAAAAGGACACAGCATGGGTAGAAAAATTGCATTGGACGAGGTATTGGCTAAGCTGCTGTAACAAAAATTACCAGAAATAGGACCTGAACATAAAAAGATAGTTCACATCCCTTCCAGACGAAAATCAAACCAAACAAACCAAAATAATCAGAGATTGGTAGGAGGCCCAAAATAGGCTGTCCCAAGAGTTCAGATCAACTGGAGACCATATTCTACATGTCTAGTGATTCAGGGATTCATTATGGAATTCTCTTCATGCACTTGGCTGAATGAACATCTATGTTGTGGATAGCTAGAAGGAAAAGTGAGAGAAAGTAGAGGGTAAGAAAATTTATTTTAAGGAATTGATGGCAGACCTGTCTACATCACTTTTGTTTATACTCCCACTGCCAAGAATTTAGTTCTTTGATCACTGGTAATTGCAGAGGAAGCTGGGAAATGTGGTCTCTAACTAGATGGCCAAGTGTTCCGCTACAACTCAGCACAGTGGGAAGTTTTATTTCTGGAAGGAAAAATGAGAGAATGGATTCTGAAGCAGTAGTTTCTGACATAGATTTGTTTTAGAAGCTGTGAAACCACAGAAAAGAATTGCACAGCTACAGTTGAAAAAAGTAAGGCGCCCCGAGGAAGCCCACAGCTAAGAAAAGATGGCAGCTGGTCATACCATGTTGGGAAGACCAAGGAATTCACTCCATCCCAGAAAGTACGAGATTCCCTGTGTACATTAAATGAGTTAGTTCTCATGCCAACTCTAGAAAGAGTGTTAGTACAGGTCTTCCAGGAAGAAGAGTCCAGAGACAAATGAATACGAAAGACATTCCTAGGGGAATATCTGTGAGAGTAAGTAAGAGGGCAGTGGGGTGTTGGAGAGCCGACCTGACTGAGCAGAGAAGGAAGGGAGGAAGGGTAGGCTCTGTGCATTGTAGCTTGCAGTGAGGTTCAAAGGAAAGTTTGGGAAGCTTCCAGGTCAAGTTTACCCTCAAAGGAGACCCACATTTTGTGTGTCTTATGCTAGCCATTCACCCTTTCAAATCCCTGTCTTTGGCTTAGAGAAGTCCGTCAGAGTGCAGCAGTCCAAATTTAAAAGCTGGTGAATGGCAGAGATGAAATTGAACACACAGCCTGTCTTTAATCCATGAGTAGCCTGCAAGCTAAGCTTGCTGAAGCCACCCAACACATGCGTCACACAGGCCCAGAGAAAGATAGCCAGGTGAACGCCAGCATATGCGATGCTACCAAACTAAAAGTTTGAAGGTGAGAATATACCACACTCTGGCCATAGGCAGGAACCAACACCAGGCCCTGACACCATCCCTAAGATCGCTGAGTTTTCAAAGAGGATGTGTTCTATACAGGATCCTTACAGTTCCTGCCTGAAGCAATCTTGAGAGTCACAACCAGCATCACAAGGCCTAGCCCAGGCCTGAAATCTACCTCCCTCCTTCCTACGCTGCTTCTAAAATGGTACCTTCGCTTGCTCAAATGAGGCAGGTTGGGCAAAACGCACCTCTGCCTCTGTGCAAACAGGGTAAGGTGCCCCCCACAGGCAGATGGAGAAGCTCCAGGGCAAAGGGTTTAGCAAGCAGAGCGCTGGCAAGATTCAACTTTCACTCATCCTCATTACGCAAAGCACAGCTGAACACAGTCGCCCTACTTCCGTCTCTCTCATCCATCAGACTTAGAAGTCTATAAAAGCTCTTAGACTCTTAAGATGGAGACTAAAAAGTGTCATTTCCTGGAACATTTCAGGGCCAGAGTGCTAATGTTGCCCCAAGTCCTTTTCCATCCCATTGTGCACACTATTTGATAGGTTCCTTCCTGCTTCATAGCTGTCTGAGCTTCCCCACACCTCCTACTCCAGCTTTGCAGTCCTGGCCACATCTCCGCTTCCTAGTTTGCTAATGACTAAACCCTCACATTCACCCATGAGCATGCACTGCATATCCTGACTTTACAGATTTTTTAAATTGAACAAAAGCTAAGAGTTAGGAGTACAAAGATCAACACACCTTGGGCCCTGTTCTCAAGAGTTCAGTCTTGTGAAAGACCTGTTACAGCAGAAATTTACTTAACACCGGGAGTACGGGGAAGGGGCATGCGTGTTATTACACCTGCACAAGTGATGGGATGTTCCAGGGAAGCACACACATTAGTCAGCCAGGCAAATGAGTAAGGTGGAAGGCCTTGGGGTAGGGGACCAGCGTGTGCACAGGCCCAGAGGGACACACGACCATGTGCACTCAGAGACCTGGAATGCCTCAAACTCAGGCTGTGTGCGTCAGGGAAGAGGGACGATGTGGCTGGAGAGGCAGAGAGGGACAGAAGCCTTGGAGATCTGCTGAGGAATCTGGGCCTTGTCTGTGAAGATACTCGACAGCCACGGAAAGGCTGAGAAGATGGTTTCAGCTTGGACATCTTGGGCTGACTGTTCTGCTGTATGAGCTTTCTGGTCCCACCGACCCTATTTACAGAGCTGATAAAATGAGCGTGCTGAAGAAGTACTGGGGGACTCAGAAATGAGAGTCAGTTTCAATCCTGATGGAAGATTGCCTGTCCTGGAATATCGGCAGTTCTTACTGGTTCTCTGCATTATTTAGCTAAAACCCAGTTAACAGCAGATCTTCTGTTCAAAGGCATCTTCTACTTTCTTTGGTTTTAAATGCATTGGTTAACTGTCCTAATTCCAAGTCTTGCCAAGTAGTACAGGTTTTTAGATCAAGAACACTTTAACTTGCAAGGTCTGCTTATTGCAAGGTATGTTAGCTCCTGGAACCCCTAAAGAAGTGTTGTGATCAGTAGTAATTAATATTATCCACTTCTGCTTGTCAGGGAAACACAGGTTAAATGACCTGTTGAGGACTGCAAGCCTGTAAAAGTACAATCAGAGTTTGAAAACAGATCTTTTGGCTCCAAATAGGTTTTTCCACTAGAGAACATTTTCTCTAAAAAGTATTTTTTATATTCTACTTTGCTCCACTCTGAGTTTAGGATTATCTTTAAAAATACTTCTGAAAAAAAAAAGAATAGAAAAAGAAATGCAGACAGCAGAATATACAGATAAACCAGGAAAATAAGGCCCAAAAGAAAAGTTAAAGTACCAGCCTGTCACAGAGGCTTACATAGCATTGGAAATTATTCTGCACCCTGAGTTCTGAGCTTCCAAGCAGCTAATGCAAAGGAAGAAAATAGATTTCATATTTTCTATAAAGAAAAGCTATGTTCTCTGTCAAGAGAGCAAATCTTCTCTTAACACTCAAATTGTGGAGGAATTTGCTCTTGTAGGCCTTTTACTTGGAAGATGATTGATGTGGTTTATTAATTCTGCACAGGATTCCTGCCGACAGGACACAGTGGGTGCGCAGGCCTTTTCTTTGGGCAGTCGTGGAGAACCTGCGGCACACAGAGTTCCCCCGTCAGCTCGCAGCCACGCCGCCCCAGCAGCTCAGCACTGGAGAATTTTTTTTTTCCAAACTAAAAGCTCAATGCTCAGGTGCAGGTACTTAATCACAGTGCAGGTACTTTGAGATTGGGCACTTGGTCTCTAAAAGTTTTGCCATTGTGGTTATAGATAGTCCCACGAAGCGTGAGATCAAAATTTAACCCAGTTTTTCACGTTCTTGTTCATTTGTGCCATTTTTCAGCAACAGGTCCGTGGACATGTGATTAAGGGGGCATGCTCAAGAAATCAAGGAACTGAAAAGGCCCTCCCCGCAGTACCTGCTGAGGTTTGTGCCTCTGGGAAATCTGCGGAAGGCTCTCCCAAAATTTTCAAACTGGCCCTGACTGACCCCTCCTGTGGGGGGTATCTAGGCAAAACTCAACCCCAGATCAACTGATGGTCTCCCATTAACCACGCTACTAACTTAAGGATATGGGTGATACATTCTTAAAGTTAAGTTTATTGGTACAGCTTAGATATACATGATGATCGTCTTCACCAAAGCAAATTTCCTGTATATGATATATGTTGATTCCTCTTTTTACCCAATCCCCTCTTCTTCCCTCAATCCTTCTTCCCATCCTTATTTACAAAGCTTTGTTTCCACTGTACCCTACTCTTACGATGTTTTCCTTTTTCCCTTCCCTCCTTTCCTCCTTCCCCCTCCCTAGTTCCTCTTTCCTTTTGAACAATTACTTCCTACTTCATAATATCTATTATGCATTTCGGTCCTTATTCACTCTCAGTTTCTCACAGCAGGGAGACAATGAAATATTTACATGTGTGTGTCTGGTTTATTTCACTTAGAGTGTGGTCTCAAGGTACATCCATTTATCTAGAAATGTCTTGTTTATCTTTCTTTATGGCAGAATAGTACTCCATTACAAAACAAAACAAAAAGCACACCTTTTTTATCCCCTCCTTATTTGATGGGCATTTGGATTGTTTCCAAGTGTCAGCCACTGTACTGCTATAAACATGGGTGTGCATACATTTTATCAAGACAAGCTTCCAGCATAAGTTTCCTCATGAAGAATACAAACAACTTTTCTCCACAAGCACAATTGTGCTGATCAGTATATTATATGTGGTTTATCAGCCTTCATTTTGAAGAAGCCAGGTCTTGTCTGGTCTTAAAGGGATCACTGGACTCTAAGTTCTTTCAAAGAAGTACCAGAGATGATGTCAGTAAGGAGAAGAAAGTCAACATTGTTGTTTTGCCTCTCAAAACTCAGATGCCTTCCACCTTATTTGCACCACACTGCTGCTAGCTCTGCGCGAGTCCTGGCTGGTTCCTGGGTCCCAGGTCTCCCTGCACTCTCCCTTTGTCACAGCTTTCCTCTTCATAGGGAATGACAATGATCTCCGTGAAAAGGGACTTCCCAAGTCTTTTATGGATGGCTATGAGGCTACAGCGTGGTGCTTTAAAAATACATTCCTGGGGTTGCCTAGGAGGCAGTCGGCTGGACTAGGATGCTGCAGGGCCAAGTTACCTGAGGTTGGACCCCTGAACTTGGCCTCCTGCACCTGACCTTCCAGTCAGTCACTCTAATGGCCATGTGAGTGGCAAGACTGCCACATATGAGAATACGGAGGATGTGTGTTCACAGAGCTCTCCCTGGCTGTGAGCACTTTGTGGGGGCACGATATCTCCTACCAGTCAACTCCTACTGGGATCCTGTTACAGGCGGCTGAGTTAGATGGAAATGTTACAGGCAGCAGGAAGGGCTGGGTCCTCAAAGGAACCAGTGCAGAAAGGCAGATGCCTTACAACCTTGGAGGAGACAGACAGCTCCCGCTGTGAGCCAGACCTCAAGGCACAAGAGCGAGCGAATACCCCACATCCTGGGGACTGATATTCTAAATAGGTCTCTGTCACCCTGAGGAAGCTAGGAGTCACCATCCCAAGTCCCCACAGGAAGAGTCTGCAATCTCATTTGTCCCCAATGTAACCAATTTTACCTGAGAAATTGATCTTATTGGTTAACCATAGTTCTGTCCCACCTTATGCCCATCTGTCTTGTGTGTTCCCAGTTTTCCCTACCTTTAATGCATCTCAGCCCATGATTTTACTCTATAAAAGTCCCTAGAAAAGACAGAGTCCTTGGCAACCCACTCGGGACCCCTTCTGTCTCTCTCAGACAGAAGCTTCCTTTCTCTCATTAATATGTTCTGCTCTTAACCTCTGTTGTTCCTAAAATTCATTCTTCAATTTTAGAGAACACAAACTCATACTGGACATATAGTAGGTCAGGAGTTTCACTCTCCTGTATCACTAATAATAATGAAAAAAGAGTGGTAAAGAGCCAGTGCAATTCCAGAGCCATCTCTGCAACCAACACCCTGTTCTAGCCCCGGGAAGGTGGCACCTATAGCAGACAGAGCAGCAGGAAGAGAATACGCGTTACACAAGTCAACTAGGCAGCCTCTGGATTTTCACCTTAGCACTCCCTCTTATAGACTCAAATTTTTATTTTATTTTTTGGTACCAGGAATTGAACTCACAACTCATGCTTACCCGGCAGGCATGGTGCTACTGAGCTATATCCTCGGCCTAGACTTATAGTTTTGACCTTGTTAGTGAGGCACCATAGTTGTGAATGTCTTCCACTCCCATCTCTGGTGCTAGATAACGACATGCCCAAGACATTCCCACCCCAAACTTGTTTTCAAGAAAATTTTTGCGAAAAACTATGTTTCCAAAGTATTAATGTTCAATTGTCACCACATAACCTACTTATACACTCCTAGTAGGATTGTAAATTGGCCTGGCTTTTCTGGAAGCCAGTTTGGTAATGACATATCAAAAGTTTTAATATGTATAGGACCTAGGCATTCACTGCAGCAACTGTATTCTAAAGGCTAGAATTTAAGAAAAAATAGGAAATGATGGAGTCAATAAGAATTTTAGTCACACTATTCTTCATAAAAGTAAAAAGTCGAGACTATCCTGACACTTCATAAATTGGTTAAATAAAGTATGTTAAATCCTCAGTGTGGAATTCTGTTTAGGCATTTCAGATGGCAGTGTGAATTTTATGCATTCATGTCTGTGATTTACTGATAAATTCAAGATGCTTGTGACCTGTTTTTGATACAAGCACTGTGGTAAGTGGAAGAGTCAGCCATCAAAATGTCTAGATAGTACGATACCATATATTAGCTTCCTAGGCTGCCATGACACATTTCTCCACACTGGGTGGCTAAAGAACAAAAGAAAACAAAAAATCCAGCCAGACACCCTTACCCTCTTACTTTCATGGAGGGTAAGTGTGTGAAAGCAATGTGTCAACTGCAGTTTGGTTCCTTCTGGAGACCCCAAATTACCAGCATCTCCCTGCCCCTCTTTTCTCTGCTCCTGGCTGCTGGCAGTCCTTGGTGTACTTTGGTTTGTAGATACATAGCTTCAATCTTCACTTCTGCAGAAGACTACATGAGCGTCCCTCCTTAAAAGCAGGACAATTGCTGTAACATTAGTTAAATCAAGCCTTATTTCCATATATTGATATATACAGAGCTGGCTGTGGTATTTCCTTCTCTCTCCAAGTGACTCTAAGGAATGCAAATGAAGCCAACTGAAGTACTGATATGTAATCTTTAAAGTCAGTCTGACAGTCTTCTGTTTCCTAGCATAGTGCTCTCTATAAAAGATCCCAATGCAATGGGAAGACAGAGCCACTCAGCTCCAGGAATGTCAGCTGGGTACAAGCCACAAAGTGAGAGGCTATGAGTCCCCAGGGCATAAAAGTTTACATAGCAGAAACTGAAGCAACAGCCTCCTAAATTCTTTCATATGCTAGCCCATGAGTTATGCAGACTGGTCTCTCTGCTTATCTCCTTACATATTGCAAAGATACTTTTCTCCCCACCCTGCTAGCCAGCTTGAGTTACTTACTATCTTCACTGTCACTCACTCATCCTTGAGGCATCACGTTCTTCATGAGATAATAAATTCTGGGAGAGGCCTTGGATTAGGGCCTTTGCCTGCACATCTTCCCTTGGGCTTAGGATGCCTTGGCTTCCCATAACTGAAAATGTCTTAGTGTCTTCACTCTCACCATGGTTTGCATTGCAGGTTGTAGATTAGAATTAACTTGTCAGGATCCCAATAACATCTCAGTGAGATTATAAATACAACTTTTTGGATTGCAAGGAAGACTGAAAAAGGGATTGTAATACTTGGATTACAATATTCAATACTGGCATTACAATATTCTTCCATCTCCTGTGACCTTCTTCCCCTCTGTGTGTTCTCTTTTTCTCTTGTGAAGATTCCTATCCTTGTATTCAGAGTCACCCTAATCAAGGGTGACCTCTTCTTAAGAGATTTCCTTCAGTCATATCTGCAGAGACTCTTCAAGTGAGGTCAGGTTCTAAGGGTCTAGGTAGACATAGTTTAAGACATTAATTCAACTCTCTATCTATAGTAACATGCATGAATTTACCATAATTGTGCTGGACTTTGGAGACAGACACATAACTTTTGATTCTCATTCTTAAAGAGATTGTATGACAGGTAAACTATCTTATCTCTCAGATTCTTAGTTTTCTTACAAGAGGAACTTCCTATCAATACCATATGTAGGTGCCAATAGTTCTTAAGGTTGTTTTTAAGGATTTTAAGGGATAACATACACAAGGTAGCATAGTTCTAACTTACTGAACCTTCTCAATACAAAGTTATTGTTACAGGTAGCTGAGTTGGTTAGAAATACTATATGCAGTGTGTCAGGACTAGGTCCTAGAAAGAGCCAGTAGAGAAGCCCAGATACCTTGCAATGTTGAGGAGACAGACACATCTTGCTGTGGGCCAGGCCCCAAAATGAAAAATCAAACAAATGCATCCATATCCTAGGGACTGATATTCTAGATGGTACCCTATCACCCTGAGGAAGTCAGGAGTCACCATCTCAACTTCCTAGGGTTGAGTCACTGTTCTCTAAGAATGCCTGCTTTCTATATGACTCGCTTCCCCATTTGTCCCTAATGTAATCAATTTTACCTTAACAGTTAATCTTATTGGCTAACCATAGTTCTGTCCCACCTTATGCCTATCTCCCTGTGTGTTCTCAGTTTTACCCACCTTGAACCCATCTCACCCCCTGAATTTACTCTATAAAAGTTCCTAGAAAAAAGAGAGCCCCTGGTAACCCACTGGGGAACCCTTCTGTCTCTCTCATATAGAAGCTTTCTTTCTCTCAATAAATATATTCTGTTTTTAACCTCCATTGTTTCTAAAATTCATTCTTTGATTTTAGAGAACATGAACTCATACCAGACTTATAGTAGGTTGGGAGTTTCATTCTTGAATATCATTTGCAGCTCTTCGGCCAAGATCATTGGACAGACGTTAAGAGTTGGCTTTTGTTCCATAGCCTCTGGACTTGGACTCATTTAGGTAACCAATTTTTATGCTTCAAATTTTGTTTTGTGTTTCCTCATTGTTTATAATTGCTTTGTCTCTTACATAGTTTTGTTAAAATGGTGAATCTAAGTTAAAGCATGGGAAATTATAAGGTTATGATATTTCTTTAATGGTACAATTTTATTGTTCTTCTATATGTTTAAATTATTTGCTAAAGTTACTGGTACTCCTTGCTTGACTATGTTTAGACAATAAGACTAGAGAAAATAAAATTGGTACATCCCTAACAGACTTTAATGTAAATATCTGTAAAATGGTTCTCTTAAGTGAAATCTAGCTCAGACTTCAAAAATATACATGCCTACAATAAAAGCCAAGACTCCTTCCACCATTTAAGCAGCACTAGGCTGGTGGCCGATCTTCAAGACTTGGAGGCGAAGTTTCACTGAGACGGCCTGGCTCTGATCCTCTCTGCACTCTAGAGGAAATGTCAGACCTGTTCTGCCTCAGTTTCCTTCTTTGACTTTACCTCTACTCATTTCCCACTTTGTACTTTCCTTATAGAGGCATGTGAAGTTAGAAAGAATTCTAGATTATTTCAACCTTTTCCTTCTAAGTTAAGCCCATAAAAAATGAGTGTTTGCTAATGCTCAAGATAAAGTCATCTTAGGTAAAAGACACACACCCCATCTCTGGGTCAGAGGAGACATCACAATTGTACCCATCCAGGAGAACATACATGACAGCCATGTCCCCGTTTAATGTTCCGGGCCACGATCATTTCCAGAGTTCGATCCTGAGACACTGTGTGGAGAACCGGCTTCCATATAACAATGGAAGAAGCTATCCACAAAAACAGCACACATATGGGACCTAAATACATTTAGAACAAGGTGCCTTTCCAACCTTTCAAATTGTGGCCTTTAAAACCTTTATTGTAAATTTATAGAACTCTAGATAGTGATCTTGCTCAGACTTTTAATGATCCCTTATAGAACTTTGATGGTCACTCCTAGAAGCTGTCACTCCTAGAAGCAAAGGACAGATTTCCCCAGCATTGGTTTGGTGAATCCCCATTGCAGCCAGTGGAGTCAATGGAATGTTAACCAGACACGACAGCTGGATTCCTTTCTGAAGAATGGTCTCTGGTTATGCAAGCTGATGCAAATGGAGAACAACTGAGGAGTCATGGTCAAGGCACCCAAGGTTTCTTCAGTGGACACTGGTCCCCAACCACAGAAAACCTCCACTAAACAATCTACTTAGATCTCTGCTAGTAAACTAAAGATGATCCCTAAACTTTTCAGGCAGTTGGACTATCTTTCTCAAAATTAGGCTAAGGTACTCTGCAGCAGCTTTTCACATTTCGAAAGGGAAGGATTTACATTTGTGCCTCACATATATTAATTAAGAGTAAATAGCCTTGGGTTTCAGGATTTAGCTCAGTGACTCAAGTGCTTACTTAAAAGTGGCAAGGTCTTGAGTTCCAGGACCCAGCACCAGGAAAGAAAAAAGGGTAAATAGTCTTTTTCTTTTCTGTGCCTTTACTAGCTGGTAAAATGTGATTGCTAGATGATAATTTATAAGTTTAACCTTTGAGCTTCAAAGATATAGAAATTTTTTTAAAGGGTACAAGTAATACAGAATTTCAAGAAAAAAATATACAGTAAGAAATCACTAGTTAATAGGTTACATATTGTCTTCTTAGAAACAATTGTCCAAATTATAAAATTAAAGCATATAAAGTGGACATTTGTACAGTGAGATTGGAGACAGTTCCGTTCAATGATCCAACAAAAGCTCAATAATATGGTTTTCCATCCTACACACTCAAACATACATGCAGTTATATACCTTAGTCCACCTTCCTTTCCTCTCTTTTTTATAATAACAATTACACTTTTGGGGTTTTATTACTCCCACAGTTCTTATTACTTTTTTTTGAAGAGAATAAAACCAAACGTGACTAAGCACAACAGAGTCAGTTAGAACAGAAGGATGGGCATAGTACATGATGCAAAAATAGAATACCAGGGGATCAAAAGTGGTTACCGTTGTGCCTTTTGCTATTTTTAAAATGAGTTGCCTATATGATCAAGTATAATAGAATTGATCAAAACAGTACAGAACAAGACCAATAAAACCTACACTGGAGACCTTACAGGGCTTCAAAAGAAGATAATAGTCAAACCATAATGGGCATCATAGTATATCTTATTGCCTTCAAAGTGGTTGCCTATACCCTCAAACTTGATACTATCAAACAAAATAGAATATAGTAAAATCAGACAGAACAACATGGGGAGAGCAATACTGGGATTCAAATCAGGTTAATAGGAAAACAAAAAAAGTTACTATAATATATCCTGTTATTTTTTAAGTTAGTTTTCCCTTAATTGAAAAAAAATGAGAAAAAATAGATTGATTTAAAAAAGGAGGGGGATTGAGATAAAAGAGGACATTGTAACAGAACAACACAGGTCAGAACCGAACAATTTAAGCATCATTGTGTTTCACCACCAGATAATCTAACATAATAGTAGTCACCATAGTGCCTCTTTCCTTGAATTATTTGAGTATAACTTCGTATGTTATAGCATCAAGCATATCAAGACAGTGTGAAGCCATTCAAGAGAATGAAAGAATTACAGGGTATTTAGAACCAGCTAACGGAAAATGAACAATGGTTTCTATATTATCTCTTTGCCTATAAAAAATTTTGTTTATACTATCACATATAGTAAAGTATAGTAAGATACAACATGTTAAAATTAGTGGAAACAGATATACAACAACTTGATGGGACTTCAAAACAAGATGATATTAAAAATCAGCACTAGCTTTTATGTTGTGTTGTTTTCTTCAAAATAGCTATTCGTACTATCGCAGATACTAAAATCGAACAACCCAGGTTAAAACCATTGCAATTAATGAGTGTAAACATTATATGGCTTCAAACCAATATGGTTGGGAATCATGTTTACCACATACTTTTATGTATTCTTATCATTTCTTACACTAGGGAAAATATTCAGTATTTATATATGTGAGTTTGATTTATTTCACTTATGAGTATGGTCTCAAGCTGCGTCCATTTATTTATAAATATCTCAATGTGATCATTCTTTACAGTTGAGTAGTACTCCATTGTATAAAAATACCACAACTTTTTTTATCCATTCCTCAGTTGATGGACACTTAGGTTGTTTCCAAGATCTGGCTATTACAAATTGTGCTGCTATATATATTGGTGCACATATATCACTGTGGTATGATGCTTTCAGTAAAAATATAGAAATTTAAATAAAGCATATCCACCTCTCTCTACTAGCAAAGATTACCTAGGTAATTAGAGGACACAAAAGCCTGGGAGAATTTGCCTGAGGGCCCAGAGCAGAGTTCCTCAAATTTATTTGTTTTCTCCATTTCCAAGGGAATCTCTTTCACAGAACAGAACTGCTTTAGCCCACCTTTTTTTTACAATAAACAAAGCAGTAGTTTATTACAAAGTTCTGCTTCCTTCTTTAAGCATTCTTTATGGAAAGGAAGCTCATGAGCTACCTGGGAAGACAGGATTGCATCCCAGGCCATGCGAGGGTGGACAGGCTGACTGAATGTATCTTCCACTCTCTCCAGAGAGTATCTATCCGCCCTGGAGCAGTTTCAACCCAAGGGATGCTTTGGGGACATTTATCAAACAAGAATAAAAAGGGATGCCTTATTTTATTTCCTTTTTTGCATAGCTAAATAGCTCAATATCTTTCATAGCTCAGTGAAAGTTTCTCAGTTCGATTTCTGGATACAAAAAGGTTTCATGCACTTATGCCTTGCTTTTGCATTACAGACATGGGCAACACAATGCCAAAGCCCTTACTTGTTTGTAATGCATTCTTAAGCACTAGAAGATGTTCAACCCTTCCATGTTGAAAAAGAACCAATTGGTATTTCCCTGTAGTGTGGCCTACCTACCCCCTAGGTAGAGCCTAGAGCCAAAGTGGAATACAGAGGGAAGTATTAATTATGATGTTCTTTTATAACTAAAATCATATTGTAAGAAAGAGTAAAAATGGTTGGAATTGCTTGCTGCATGTTCAAACTTTCTTCAAATTAAAGAGATAATTCTTATCTATGCTCCAGATAAAATTATAATCCTTATGAGACTACTATTCATAGGTTTTTTTTCTCTTGGTGACTTAAAACAAATTAAGCTAGAGCTAGGAAAATTTTCAGATGACCCTGAAAAATACATGGACATCTTTAGAGGATTTACTCAGACCTATGAGCTAGGCTGGAAAGATGCAATGTTACTGAAAGAGTGTTGCCCTAGAAAAAGTTACAGGACATTATGGCTGTGGAACATGGTGGAAGGCCAAATCGGGGATGCTTACCCTGATGGCCACTTCCTCCTTCCTTTCCCAATGTGCATGAAGAAAATTCCAGTCATCAGTTCCTACCCAAAGCACCATATCTGGTCAAAGGTCACATATACCCCACAGCCCCCATTGCTGGGCAGAGGAGCAAGCCAAATCTTACCTGGTTGTGGGCTCCTCTCCACGTACTTTAAGTTAAAAGGCCACTTTTATTTTTGCTTATATTTTGCTCCTTTATTGCTCCGGAAAACTCTAACAGTTACTCTTAAATCAAACATTGACTTCTAATGAGAGACAGGCAGCATTACAAGCTGCTATTGCCTTTGGAGATGAATATTATATTGTTACCTTTTGGAAACCAGAAGATTGACCGCCAGGAGAACCACCAGTTCCCACTGGTGTACAAGTAGTTCCCACCCAAGACCCCATGAGGCGTGATAACAGTACGACAGACTGGAACAGCAGGCATTTTCAAGTGTATGTTCTTGAAGGTCTAAGAGGGACCAAAACCAAGCCTTCTGGTTATTTTAAATTGTCAGCTATTTCTCAGGAAAAAGGTAAAAAACCTGACTATTTAGATCCTTTATCAGAGGCATAATAAAACATATGTCCATAGGTCCTGGTTCAATAGAGGGACAGATTTTGTTTAAAGACATGCTTATTACCTAGTCAACTCCAGACATTAGAAAAAAGCTACAAAGGATAGCCTCGGCTCCAGAGAGTTCACCTGATTCTTTAGCAAACACTGCTTCCTTAGTGTCCTGTCATCAGGACTGGGAGAAAACCAAAGAGAGAAAACAAAGAGACCAAAAAAATGGCTGTCTTTATTATGGCCTTAAAAATACAGACCTTGTAAGTCTGATTCTTGGGACGCCAAGAAGAGCTGGATGATGACACCTACCTGCTGTTGCTGCCACAAGCCAGGCCACTGTCAGGCCACTTTAAGAGGGACTGCCGTAAGAGCCCCCCAAGCCATGCCCTCACTGCAAAGGGGACCACTGGAGGTCAGCCAAGGCCCCAGGGTTCAGACCCATCCCATCAGCTGGCCCAGCAGGACTGAAGGCCTTGGGTACTTGTCTCCTCTCTCTGGCCAGACTGTCACTCGGCTTTGTCATCTCCACAGAGGAGCCCTGAGTAATCAGGACAAGAGGTAAAGACCAGCCAATTGCTGCACACTGGCAGATGTCTTTTGGTCCTTCTCAACTCTGGTCTTCCTTCCAGGCACTGTACCTCAACACAGCCACCAAAACATACACTTAAACTGTAACTGGGGTAATTTTCTATTTACTCATGTCTTTTAGTTACGCCTAAATGGCAGCTCGCTCAGGACCCCTTCTGTCTCTCTCAGACAGAAGCTTTCTTTCTCTCAATATGTATAAATTCTGTTCTTAACCCCCGTTGTTTCTAAAATTCATTCTTCAATTTTAGAGAATATGAACTTACACTGGACATAGTAGGTTGGGAGTTTCATTCCCTTTATATCATTATGATAAATTTTTAAAAAAGAGTTCTGCAGGATAAATCCTAAAATATTAACAATAGTCATTTAGTATAGGGCTTTTACTGCCTTTTAAATTTATATCTATATTATATCAAAAAATTTAATCATATATAAATTATTTTCTAAATCAAGAAAAGCAATAGAACCATTTTAATCTGAGGAAAAATTGCAACATTTATTAGATTTTTCATCCTTCTATTCTTACACATATATATGAATATTCCTGACATAAATTGAATTAATCATGTAACTAATTTTGAAAGGCTTTCTCTTTTAGCCTTCTGAGCTCCTTCTTCTCTCTCTCTTTCCCTCTCTCCCTTTCTTTCTCTGTCCACATTTTTCCAAGCGCAAATTTTGTGTTGCATCTCTGATATTTTTTGGTAACAAAGCCACAATGCACTGACAAACACTTAAAAATTCCAGGACTTCTGGAAGGGTCCACAGTGCAGAGCACAATACCCAGCACACCTCAGGAGAGGGCTTGCAGATTTGCTGTCTCACGGGAGAGACAAGGTCGGAGCAGTAAAGGAGGGGTTCTGAGGGGTAAAGATGTGGAAGAAGGAGAACCCAGGCAGAATACAAAGTCAAGACCATGAAGTTATTCAGACTTGAAATTGCTGGATGCATTTGTGTCATGTTTGATTGTACCTTTTTAGGATTAGTTTCACTCTGAGAAAGGATACACCTTATCTGGAAAAAATGGGTATTTAAAAATATTTGAGATAAAGGAGAAGGATACAGCACATATGTGAATCCTAGGCTCAATTACAATTCAAAATGTTAATAGTAGTATGCGGTAAGTGAAGAAACTGTAGGAAATACAAGAAAGCAAAACTTTTTAATGCCAGAACCCTACCATTTGGGAATAACTATAGATTATACACATGCCCACACAGGCAGATGTACACACTCACTCCCAGGCACACGTGCTGACAGAAAGCACAGCAGGTGTGTGAAAAGAGGAACTCATAGCTGTCCTTGGGAATGAAACGTGAAAGACACCTTTGCAGGCAGACCCAACCCTGTTTGGGCAGTAGATTGTCCTTCTGTACAAGCAAGAAAGGGGGCTCCCTCTCCTCTCACTTGAAATATTCTCTTGCAAGGCTCATAGACAGGTGTGCCCCGAAATAAGGACTCCCCCTGCAGTTTTAGCGTTTTATTGTGCAATACTGGATACACACAAAATGATGTATGTAAGCCAAGTGGGAGGTATAAGGCAAAACTCTAAGAAATAAATTTATCAACAAATTTCAGAGCAGAAACACTGCCAAACATTGCCCTTCTGTGGTCTCAGCCACCCTCATCGCAGCCCTTCTCTCAGAAGAGGGAGCTGTTGTTTTGAATTCTGTTTGTTTTTGCTCTGATATAGATGTCAAGTCCTCTGGGACTAGTGTCTTCAGTTCATACTGCTTTATACCATTTGTTTTTTAACTTACAAATATCTTTTATGTCATAGAGTTTTATCCCACAGTGTTGTACAAATTGCAAAGTGTTCTGTAGTATGTTTGGACTATAATTTAACTAACTCTGTTGTGCCAAATTAGTTAAATACTAATTATGCTAAATTAATGCAGTTTAACTGATTTTAAAAGACTTTTATGTATAACATTGCAAAGAAACTCTTCATGATCTTACTGTCCATGTAAGTAAAACTGTGCAGCATATTTGATTATTTTTTAAGATAAATCCCTAGATGTGGAATTGACACATTGATGGTAAACTGATTTTAAGATTTTTGGTGTGTATAGTGGCATTGTTAAGAGGATTAAGCGGCTGCCTAACAGACAAGTGGTCTCTAAAACCAGAAGTTCACTCAAGTTAGTAGAAGCATGTAAACACTTTCTGGATCTGCCCACCTATGAGGGGTCCTCCGTGTGGCAAATCCCATGGGGGCTGTGCTCTCTGCTGTGACTTAGGGACCTTGGACCTCGAGGTTTATGTAATGGTGGGAGCAGTGGAGTTGGTCTTGGGGAGAGAGGTCTGAAGCAAAAATCTAAAAGCAGGAAAAATCATAAAACCAATCTGTGGATTGACTTCAGACCTGGCTCCAGGTGAGCCACAGGAGAGGCATCTCTGTGTTGTAGCCATAATGAAGTCCCACCCAAGAAGGGGTATTCTAGGGACATAGAATGTAATGTGCGTATCACAGACTAGCAAGGAGGAGCCCGAATAGCCTCATGTACCTGCTGCCACCCAAAAGGGACCTCGCCTCACTGAGCAGAGGTGGAGACCTGTGAAGACAGGAACCATGGTGATCTTTGGGATCCAAAAGACTGGTGACTTCTGCTCCACACCAGAGGAAAAGAATGAGAAAAGCAGACAGTTACTGTTGCGTGGAGAACTCACTTTGATTACATTGGCCTTCACAGATAGTAACAAGTGAAAATATTGCTTATATGTAGGTATGTTTACTGCTTTAGCAAATAATTTTTCTTTTATTAGTACACATTTGCTGTATATGATGAGTATATGTTTACAGCAGCACAATTCATAATTGCTAAATCTTGGAAATGGCCCATATGTCCATCGACAGACAAATGGATAAAGAAAATATTTTTATACACAACAGAGTACTACTATGCTATAAAGAAGGAAAAATTTAAGACATTTATAGAAAAATGAATGTAGCTTGACTCCACAGTACTGAATGAAATGAATCAGACATGCAAGCTGAAATATTGTATGGTTTCACTTATACGAGAAACCTAAAGTATAATAAGTTAAAGAGCAAAATAAAAAATAGGCTATATAGGAAACAGGGAGAGAGAGTTTTTGTAAAACAAGTTTTAAAAGATCTTCTTTTTAGAAAGGCTTTTTACTAGCTGATTAAATTATTTGAATACTATGCCTAAAACCTTTACAACTGAGATGAACATGTCTTCTTTTCTATCTTGTCTGGAGATCAGAAATCAAATTTGTGCGTTAAGTAGATTGTCAATAATGCATTTCAAAAGGTCAAAATGTCTGGACTTAAACAAAATTATGTTTTTATATGAGGAACTGTTTTCTGTTGTCTAAAACCGTATCAGTAGTTTCTTTCTGCTTCGTTCTGCAGCATTTGCCCGTTTTGCTGTGTGATGAAATTTGTGTCTGCTAAGAGCCACTGAACTACAGCAGCAGTTACCGCTGACTGAGTGTGTCAAACAGCACACACTTTCAGCAACACACTCAGGAAGCTGCTGATGGTTAAGCTGGGCCAGGCGTGGTGAGGTCACAGGAGGGGCAGAAGTCACACCAGAGATAGTGACTCGGTTGTACACGACCTACCATCCATGCAAAAGAAAGAAGAGGCGGTGTGGAGACACAAAGGAAGGTGGAGGGAGGGCCAGTCAGGCCCTGACATGTGGTAGGCACGGGAATATTGGGGAACAGCTGGGGTCTGGGCCAGTTCCTGAAGGCAGGGGCCAGAGTTAGCCTCTACCCTTAGATTCTTACTCTAGATGAGTGTTGATTTTCACTGATTTCTTTAAAGTTTTTTTTTTTTTATTTTTCTTCCTTTTAACCACAGTCCTAACAGTATCACATCAGCATAAAAGTTGTTAAATTTTTGGAGAAAGTGACAACCATCGCTAGAGACCATGCTCAAAAAGACACAATTTTTCACCTCACACTCCCCTTCAGTTTTGATTTACAATAATGACTCAGGTTAGAAGTAAAATGAAACATCTTTATCCCTGTGCTCTGGGCCAGAATGTTAGAAAATATGTCCCTGAAAAGTTTTCCATATTAGAGCTCACCATCCATTGCATTAATGAGCTTTTTACGGTCTGTGAAGGTAGCTTTGCCTTTATGTGTATTTCACTGTGAATATACAAACAATGTTTGATCACCTGTTACATGCCAGGAACTATGCCAGGTGCTGTGAAGACAAATATGGGTCAAGAACTATGACTAGAGCTGTGAAACCCCATTCCAATGAAAACATAAAAATTACCAAAAGCACACACACACACACTTCAAAACATAAAAATTACCAAAAAGCAGGGTTATGAAAAGCAGCCCATTAGAATCATCTAGAAAGCTTTAAAAATTCTGTGACTGGATCTCTCTCCTTCTAAAATTTTGATTTAACTGGGACCCAGTCAGCTTTACAAACTCCCTAAGTGATCCTAAAATACAGGCAAGATTCACAATCCTGGAACTGGGGTGCATACAGGGTGCCCAGGAAGTGACTCTCCAAAGCTTCTGAGTAGCCATTCCTGAGACAGATTGGGAATGGTTGATACAAGTGTGGTAGGCTTTCCAGGGGTGATTTAAGGAAGGCTTGGTGGTGGTGGGGGGGGTGATTTGGAAGAGAATGGAAAAAGGCACCCACGCACAACAGGAAAGGTGACTTTCATGGAGTGGCCAGAGCACTGAGTGGGTCAGAGCCCAAGGAGAGACCAGGCTGAATAGGAAATGATAAGGGCTGGCTTCAGGGATCAGAAGGACTGCATTCCAGACTCAGATATGAGACTTTATTCTATAGGCACAATTGCTTAACAATGGTTTCAAGCAAATCTCAGTTGCTGTGTGTATGTGTGTGTGTGTGTGTGTGTGTGTGTGTGTGTGTGTGTGTGTGTGTGTGTGTTTAGGGGTGATGGTTGGGAGGGAAGATCCACACAGAAGTGGACCTGGGAATTATGGAGGGAACTCAGTGAGAAGGTTCTTGCAGTCTTTCCAGTCAACTTTTATTCAAAAAGATGAAAGCAAATAATGCCTGGATTTTTGTTTGCTTCCTTAGAATTACTGGCTGATAACTACAAACTATTAAAAAGAGAAGCAAATTTTGGAAAATCTATGAATAAGACCAACACAGATTCTGCACTTTTCTTGCCCACACTCACAGGAGTTAGGATCAGAGGAAGTGAATGTTCCAGACATGGTTGATGGAGCAACTTCAATAATGAAGCAGGTTGAAAACAAATGTAGATTTAAAAGATACTTGGGTAAGTGTAATGTGCGTCTTAGTTACTTTTCTTCTTTCTGAGATAAAATACCCCACATCCAAAGTCCAAAAGAGGAAAGGTTTTTTTTGTTTTTTTTTGTTTTTTTTTTTTTTTTATTTAAGAGGAAAAAGAGAAAAACACAAAACAAACCAAAGCGGCATAAGGGTACACGCAATACAGAACTACAAAACAAAACAAAACAAAAAAACATAACAGTAAGAAATTACCTGCTAGTAGATTACACACTATCTTCTTGAAAATAGTTAAGAGGAAAGGTTTATAGTGGCGCAGTTTTAGAGGTTGCAGCTCACAGTGGTTGAGCCCCAAGGCAGAGTGGTATAGCAGAGGGCATCCCAGCGGAGAAGCAGCTCACAGCAGGCAGAAGACAGCAAACCAGTGAGGAAGCAAAGAAACAGCAAACAGTGGCGACAGCCCTCTTTCTGTTCCTCAGTCTGTCTAGGTCACATGCCTCAGGGCAGGTACCACTCTGTCCAGGGAGAGCCTTCCCCTTATCAGTACCCAGAGCCACACCAAAGCAACCAGGAGTGCAATTTAGTAATCACACTCCCTTAATCCCAGCATCACACGTTCTAGGTCCAGCTGCCCTGAAAAGTCCCATCTGTGACCACATGAGGCTGTGAGAAACATCTTGACACAAGCTATAACAATGTGAGAATATTCTTGAATTGTTCGGAAATTAGAAATATTTGGAATACTTTAAAAATATTTCTTATAATTGCTTTCAAGGAGGTCACTACATGACCTTAGAAGGTATGCTTATTCCCCATTCATAAGCTGTATTCTTGGATGAAGACAGGGTTAGACACATCCTAGGATAGAATTTCTTTTTTAAAAAATAAGTTTTATTTTTAATTAAACTTTTACAAATTAAAAATTGCATATATTTACCATGTATGACATATTGTTTTGAAATATGTATACATTCTAGAGTACTTAGTTGAGCTAATTAACATTCATTTCCTCAATATCTTATTATGTTTAATCCTATGAATGTTTAAGAGTTATTTTCTTGGTGATTTTCAAGATCACTATTAGCCATCTTTCCCATGTAAGATGACAGATTTATTGAACTATGAGTTCAATTAAGTCATGTATTTGTCTGATGGTGCAAAAATTTTTATGCTCAGATTATTTTACTTTGATAAGTGTGACACATATCATGTAAGAAACTTGTGTTATGAAAATGGACTCAGCCATAATTATAAGGTCTTTGCTAATTTAGTTTAATAATCACTACATGTTATTAAGTCCGTTACAAAGCATTTAGGTACTGTATCAGCTATTTCTAGCACCCTGTGGCCCAACAGAAATAATATCTCCCAAGTGACCTGAGATCCTCATGAGACCTGTATGAGCCTTCTTATCTTTAAGTATTTTATAATTCATCTTGAGTGGTAAGGATGGGAATGATAGGCTTATTACTCTGAACCAAAAAATATAAACCATTTTAAAACCTATTTTTAAAAATCCACTTCTATCCATTGTTCATCACAGAAAATAGTTTTACATTAAATTAGATTAGTGGAAGATTGGGAGAAATATAAATTCAATCAGCAATTTCTTGCCTTTAAAAAAAAGTTCAAGTTCTAAAAGCAGATGAGGTGTTTTAATTATTTCATTGCACATGTGGAAAGCATAAATCTGAAGGAAATAGCTCAGGATTCTTTCCAAGTTTGAATTACAAATTATCCCAGGACCCTGGAGAGAAGCAACAGCAAACAAGATTTTAGGCGGCTCTTCATCAGGTCAGCCTCCTGATCGATACTGAATGCTACCTCGAGGATCTAATGTTTTCCTTGTGCTGTTTCCCAGAGCAGAAGAAGTTTAATCTTTTCTGTGCCAGGCCTATGATTTGCATTCTTCTTGTTTAGTGTCCTGAGCCCAAGTCCTGTGAAAGCTGCTTTGTGTGGCACCATTACTCGGCTGAGTCTGTAGAAGAGACGTCCTGTGGGTGTCCTACAGGAATCATTAGGGTTTTATTGGTCACTACTGCCTGTTGGCATACAGCCTACACCGGGAACAGGTGATACTGGCTGTCCCTGTGGCCTGTACACTGGTCACCTGCATCTTCCTGCTCAGCAAGAAAGAAGTAGCTACCCTCCAGTGCTGAGGACACAGCTGGGCTCCTATGTCAGAGACAGGATTCTCTCACTATGCCTGCCTCGAATTCCCCCTCATTGCTCTGCTCTGGGATCTGCTCTGTCTTTCCAGGGGTTTAAAGCAGAAAAGACTCACATGGAGAGAACAAATGGCATGGAAGAAAGAGATGTTCTCTGGAGAAGAGAAATGTCCCAGTCCAGTTTTGTTTTCTGTCTGTTTAATCTTCCCCGCTAAGTTCCCATCCCATCTTGCACTGGGCAATTTTATGCCTCAAGGAATCTTTATCACTGATGTTGTTCTTTAAGTGTAGATTTGAAGAGCAACCTTGAACATTTCATGGATATTAAAGAGGGCCAATGACTCCTTGGAATACATATCTAAAAATCACACAGTTTTGAATTCTGTTAGGAAAAAAAAAACTTCCCACCAAGAATAAAATATTAATGGAAATATCAAAATACAAATTTCCTCCCATAAAACAAACTAGAAGGCAGAGAGTATTTGATAGACAGGCTTAGCAAACCCTTGAGAGTTCTGTGGTAGTGGGGAAAACAAAAACAAACTAGACAAGGATTTAGTGTTTGACCGAGCCTTGATCTAATTTCCATCCTTTAACATTGGTCAGAAGAAAAGCTAGTTTTCTGGTGGTGGTTTTTTAAAAGTCTCCTTCTCAGGAGAGGTTTTTTTTCCCCATCTGCAGATTTCTTTTGACTCTAAACTTCCAGCTTGGCACCTGAGCAGCCTCCTCGGGCGTTTGAGCTGCAGAGGGGAGAGTCTGAGACAGCTCCTCCACACATTCTGCAGTGGCAGAGCGCTCTGCTCGGGGACAGGGATCTCCCAAAGCGTCCATAACCTGCGCATGCGCTCTCTGCCTGAAGGGCACATTCTTCTGGCATCCATACAGACAAATTTTTCCTCTGGTGCAATGCAGCTTCCATGGCAGTTGAGGCTGGGAGCATTTGCTGAGAAATAGGAGTAAAAAGGAAAACCAGCAGCCAAGTGACTGAATCATTTTTTAAAATACTAATTGACCTCATCGAGATAATTACTGTTGGTTGAGAGACTTTCACAGTTTCTGGCAGGTTAGATGGAAAAATTACTGATTCTAGGGAAAACACACTAAGAAGGAAGTTTGCTGGCTTGAATGAAAGCCTCAGGCTATCTTAAAGGCAAATACTGTTTACTCAAAGATCATGAAGCTGATCCATCATATGCTTGCTTTAAATCTGAAAGAAAATACATCATTATAATGCTTTTTCTCAGAGCCTTGAAGTACTGCAGAGTCCTAAAATCCTGAGAAGTTCTCCATCTACATCACCCTGGCAGTTCAACACTTAACAGCCACTTATTGAGCACCTACTGTTTAAATACTTTGAGTACATATACAATGCACAAATAAATTATAATACAGGGCCTGCCCTCAAGGAGTTTATACTGTTGCAGGGAAGTATTAAATCCATAAATATCATACAAAATACAAAGTTGTGTGATATGCAGAAATCAGAAACTGTACACTAAAACTTGGAAGAGTTAATATCTGGAAACAATTTTGAATGTTTGAAACTAGCCATTTTATTGGAATACTTGGAAAAATTAATGAACATTTGTAAAGGAATTTTAATCTATAAAAAACTGACACAAACTATGACGATCAAGTAAAAAAGTAAAACTGACCGCAGTATGATTTAAAAGACAAAATAGTTTCACTGGCCTTTAGCTGTTAGATGCCTTTGTCATTAAATCAATGTTGATTCATATTCTCAGTTTGGAATTGGTCAATGTCCAGAATGGAGGGAGGTCTTAATGTCATTTTCATTGATGGTCTGGCTTCTTAATAAGGCTATTTGAAATCTTGTCCTATTGAACAATTACTAAGGGCTGATATATGATAATCTGGTCACAGCAGATGAATAAATGACACTGGAATTTATTGAGTTCAAGACATAAAATATTCCCAACTGGTTTTAACCAACTGTAATGACATGTTTATTCTAACAGGATAAAATTTTGTAGTGAAAAGCACAGAGACTGTTTGGTTTCAGAAAACCAATGTCTTAATTACTTATCTTGTGACTGAAACAAATACCCATCACCAAAAGTTAAAGGGAAGAAAGGTTTATTTAGCTCACAGTTTGCAGAGGTTTCAGTCTTTAATTGGCTGGCTCCAAAGCAGGGTGACTTTGCAGAGTAGAACAGTTGATGGTGGACAGAAGGTAGCAAAGCAACAAGGGGGGTCCTTCTGCCCATTCTCTACTCAAACTACTTAGGTAGCACTCATACTCTTAATCCTAGTGCCCTTGAGCATAACATTATACCATGAATCAATTACAGAGTCACACACCCTAGATACAGCCACCTCTGAAAAAGCCTCACCTATGACTGCATGAGGCTTTGGGGTGACATCCAGACACAAGCCAAAACAACCAGTGAATGTGCACAGTGAGCAGAGATGAAGCTAAAAGACAAATCTCTAAAAATGGGCAATCTTGGAGCTGTGGTTTACTATAATCTTGGTAAGAGCCAATCATCTAGGGAGATGTGCAAAACAGAGAATATCTATTTAGTCTGCATTAATAACGAAAGAATATTTCAAATAAGAGAAATCCCACTATAGCCTAACCTGATCCAAAACCATGCTTGAGATATTTGGTGCTATACCTGCAGAAGAAATAGATCAGCAGGCAAATCATAGATCAGCAGGATTGGTAAAAGAGTTGACAACTGTGTTGCACAAGGAAACTTGAACGGATGGAGAATGTTGAGACTAGAGAAGAGCCATGCAAGAGAACAGTTGCCATTCGGGAGAAAATATGATTAGCTCTGGGTAGCTCTGGTGGGCAAAAACAGGAAACAATACAAAAGAATCATAGAAAGATGGACTTCTTGCAAATGGCAAGGGTCTAAGAACATGCGGATGAGAGGAAGGGGGGGCAGAGGAAATATATAGAATAAAGATACGCCGTGTACAGGAATGTAACAACCTCAGTGAATATAAACATTATATATTATGAACATGAGGTGAGATTCATAATATAACAAGAACAAAAATGGGGCAAGGGGATTTAGAGGAGAAGCAAGGGCCCTTGGAGGAAAGGGGAAAGAGATTTTAAAAACAATCAAGCTGTATTTTGTACATGTACCCGCTCCCCAAGATGAATACAGTCTGCCTGCACTGCACACATCTTAATTTAAAAAAAATAAATAAAATGGTCAAACTACATTTTCAAAAAAGAAAGATAACATTTAACTAAACATGAGAAACAGTTTTGTAGTACTCTGAGTCCATAAAAAGGGGCTTGTGGTCTTGAGAGATAGTAACCTGTTGGTTGTTGAGTGTATTCAGGGGCCGAAATTGGGGACATATTAAATCAGATGTTAGTGTGGGATCATATGTCAGAGTCATAGGAGCAATGACTCTTTATATCCTTAATAAATCTGAGGTTTCATGGACCTATGTGTATGGTCTTGAAGAATTACCTTTTGCCTGAGTTCATCTAAACATCTACATTCAATCACAAAATTGCTCCTGCCAACAAAGGCACAGAGAAAGATTTATTCATCAGAAAATCGTAAGACCTACCTCATCACTGTGGTTCATACATAGGGGCTCAACAAGCATTCATTCAATGAGTGAACTTGCTCATAATACCACACTCATGAAAACAAGCCAGAAGGTTGCATGAATAATGCAACATTGGAGTACAAAAATTAAGTGCATTGAGCCAGTTTCTATCTGTTCCCCAGACAAGGAGCACAAATAAAACCTCTTGGTACCCTGGATAGATCTTTCTTCATCATAGTATTTTTGTTTTTCACTTGATGTCCCCTCCCATCTCCGCTTTAGAAATTCAGTTCTAAATCTCAGAATTACAAACAGCCCCTTTCCAGTGGAATAGAATTTTCTCTCACTCACTTGACCTAGTTGATGGATAAACTCATTAGGATGAAGGACTTCTCCATCAATGTGTCGCTGAACCAGACCAGTCTGTTTAAAGCCTCCATCCATAATTGGGAGCAAAAGCTCCAGAATGCAAAGTCAAATTTCAGCTTCTATAAATAGGAGGGTGTGAAGCAGAAGGTGAGGGAGGAGCTGGGGCTTGATCTGTGCTCTCCCACCAGATTTCCTAGTGTGATAGAAAACTTCTGAATAATGGAATCTATAACAGCTGATAGAAAAGTAAGTAAATTCAGCCAGAGAAATAATAAGCCATAACTACAATTTATTTGTTTTTCTACAAAGAAAAAAAAACCTCACATAATTCTTCTTTTTATAAGGAGAGAACATAAAACCTAAGAAAATCCATGAGCAGCCATCACGAAGATTTACTGTTATTATGCATCCCAGTTACTGCGGTGGAAGTAGCTTTGAGGCGGCTGAGTAGTGTGTGTTTATGCACATGTCTGCCCTCAAGCGTGTATATGTGTGCACGCGTGTACTTGTCATTTAAACCTTTAGGATTAGGAATGACAGCGGAACAGGAGCCCCTTCCGTAAGGTCAGCCCCGAAGGTCAAGCTAATTTTGCTCTGGAGCAGGGCTCAGAATGGATTTTCACAGCTCTTTCCGCTCCTACAGGCGGAGCGGGCCAGTGGCTGGGCTCGTGTTGTAAGCCTCTTTCCAGGGCCTGCTAGGGGCTCAGGCGTGGATCTGTTTGATGCCTCGTGGCTCTGGCCTTGCTCTGTTCAAAAGTCTTTTCTTCTGCCTCCGAGACCTCTGCTCTGTAATCTCCCCAGCTCTTTCTCTTTTCTTTTTCCGTCCATATCACACCCCTTCATCTCCCAGCTTGAACCAATCCCCTCCCTGCCCCTTCGTACCTTTAACCCAACAGACTCAGAGGTGTGTTTTACATTTCCAGCTCATTTGCTGCTAGCTTAAGTAATTTATGTTTACAAGTCCCACTTTCTGACATCCTAAATGCCTCCATGTGTGTCTATCGTACTTCTACCTCTGTGAGCATAGTTTCTGGCATCAAAGAGGATATTGCAGCCCATTCTTTGCAATTAATTGTGGTTTTACTCTATTAATACCAGCCTCATCGCTGGACCTTCCAGGGTTTCATGCTTCCAGGAGAGAGAAATAAAGCTGCAGGGCATTTCACAAACATCCCTTGTAAATTCAAAGCATTAAGGCAGCAGCACATCTGATCTTAACAGCCCCTGCCCCTTGCCCCGGGGGAACCACTGCTTTAAAGCAGGAGCCGTTCTTCGCAGGCACACAGAAGCCCAGAGCTAGACAAGTCCGTGCCAGGTCCGGTGAGCACGGAGATTTAGTCTTTGGTTTTACGATAAACCCCGCTTCATGTTCTCAGCTGCCTTGCCCTAATGATCCTTAATGCCACTGCCTTCAGAGGGAGGGAGTCATGAGGAGAAATGAAAACATCAAGGACAGAAAAGACTCCGCAGCAGCCCTCCCAGCTGCGAGGCGGGCCAGCCAAGTATGCAGTTGACCTGGATGCGTAAATCTAATAACGCAGACTCATGCCTGGAGCTCGTGGGGGAGGCAAGAATAGAAAATCACCTGCAACCCTGGCCACTGGAAATGGAGGGGGAGGGTGCCTACCTAGGTAGGTGGTCCAAAGTCTTTGCTCAGGGCTCCCTTTGATCATGATCTTTTGATGACCCCCTTTTAGGAGCCAAGGCCACCTGGGAAGTCACTGACAGAGAACAAATATCTGAAGAAGCAGAGAGGAAAATGTGTGTCAGTGGATGTGGAATCACATTCAGCAATCCCACCAGGCTCTGCTTCCCCACAGACACAGTTCCTGCCCAGCCCTAGGGGCTGCATGGAGTCCCAGCTAAGGCCTTGGTTATAAAAGCCTGTTGTTACCCAGCACTGAGGCAGCTGCCTCCTGGGGCTGTACTGAGACTCAGAACCACGTTCTCCAAAGATGGGGCGACCCTTTGGTGTTTTGAGGACTCCAATCCTCAAAGACCTGTGGAGGCCCCTCCTGAGTTTTCTCTGAACTCTGAATCTGCACGTTGATAATTTTTTAAATGGCCTTTGGTTTTGTGTCCCTGTCTGAAAGGCTTTTACTCCTATGAATACCAGAGAGGAGGCTCCCCTCTCCAGCTATTTCTGCAAGGAGACTAAGGAGGTGGAAAGACGAGCTCTGGCTAGGAAGGAAGTAGAGAGTGAGAGTGGAAGGCTGGGTAGGCTTCCTGACTGCGGTTCCCAGGTTACCAGGGGATCTGAGCTACTGCACAGTTATTTTTTTCTGCCATTTTGGGGGACTGGTCGCAAGTCATAGTGTTACCGTATTTCCTATCCTTTCTCTTTACAGCTAAAATTCCTTCAAAATCTTGTCTGAGTTCATGAGTCACTACTATCAAAAAGAGTGAAAAGCTGCCAGCCCTATGTGGTTCAAACACCAACCAAAAGGGAGATCTACTCTTTCCACTCACAGTTGCAAGAAAGCACATCTTACAATGACACTCTTCTGAAGTTTGTGCACATAGAAGTGTTGCACATGGATCATTGGATGGACCGTCTGATGGTGAAAAAGGCGTTCTTATGGAAATAGAACAATAATGGTGTCTTAATGCATTGAGAATTATGATGCTTTTTAATTTGTTATATTCTTCTGGCCTAATTTATATGGCTTTTCTGCATTTATTAAAAAATAAAACCACCCAAACATTTTCCTATAGAAACCAGAGGGTTAATTCAAAAGCTGAGTCACTGATTGGAAGCTTCTCCTGGAAACTGGCCAAGGGGCCTCTGAGGAAAGTGCAGGTCCCCAGAATATTGGCACCCCGGAAACTGCCCACAATGACTGTCACATTAGTTCCAATTTCCCAATACTCATAAAGAGAATAGTTGCCCTGATACCAGAAACAGTGGTGTTTGGAGCTAAACAATTCATTTCTCAGTTTCTCCCCATGCACACCCTCTCTCGACCTGAGACTTAGAATTGCAAAGCTCGGGAGCCATTGACATTGAGACTAGTCCTTTAATTGTAAGAAATTTGTGTGGTCAGTTCAGTTAATATTAATGCCATGACTACTACTAATAATTGCAGTTTCACTCTGGGCCAGGCACTGTTCGAACCGCTTCTGTGTGTTAACTCATGTATTCCTCATAATGGTTTATAAATAGGCACACGTCTTTTTCCTGCTGAAAGTTTTGTTCTGTAACTCTGTAGGTTTCGACAGAACCAGTTGATGTTGACTCATAGTGAACTTTTCTAAGAGCAAAGTTTCTTATGAAACACATCATATTTGGCAAGCTTTATTTCTCCAGGTTTTTTCCATTTAGGACTTGTTGGAAAATGAAGTCTGCTATCAGCTGATATTTTATAATATGTCATTTGTAGGGCTAATTACTTTTATAATCACTATAATAATTCTGAAAAGCAAATATTCCTTTTTTACTGATAAGAAAACAGAGGTCCGGAGAGATCACCTGTCTGCTGGAGATGATTAGTGAGCGATGGAGAGAGAAGTCAAGTCTACTTCCCTGCCATTTCTAGCCCCGTGTTTTTCCCTTGTGAAATGATGTTCATGTTTTACTCTTGAGCAATTTCAAATCCTGCCAGACCCGTTCTCCTTTGCCCTGAATTGGTTTTCCTCTTCTCTCTCCTTTCTTCTTCCTTGATCTTCTACCAAAAGCAAGAAATAGAAATAACAAGGGGATTGAGCTGAGAGTCACATGGACCCATTTCAATGCCTTTTCTCTACTTCCAGCCTTAAAAAAGAATGGTGGTCTGTGTCAGCAGACCTCAGAGTCACTAAAGCCAAGGTCAAGAGCCTAACACCAGCCACAGTGTGCATGCCTTCCTGCAAACTGACTATGAACTTGGATCAGGAGTAAATCCCAGGTTTCAGATCCATCTTTATTCATGCATATATCTCTCATGTTAATTGTCAATTGACTTTTTATTTGATTTCCCGAGTCAAGTACTCTGATAGCAACAGTTAGGAGGAAAAAAGAAAGGAGATGTAGTCCAAACTCTCAAAGCATGTCCGCCCCTCAGAGTACACCCATCCTGACCTCAGGAGCACGCCAGGAGTCCAGTTTTGTAGCCTCTATCAGACCCATGGCAGCCCCCAACAAAGAGTCAGAGACATATGACTTGGAAACCTCAGTGAAAAAAACCTTCTCCTGTAGACTTTTAAACCTATTTAGCTCACTTTAATTTTATTTGATTTTTTAGGTCTACTATTCAGCATAATCCAGTTTGATCTAGATCCAATCTTACATGAAAAACATCCAAATATTTGGGTAAACTCTAACTGTTCCTTTACCCCCAGTTTTATGGTTACTTTTTGGCTAATGATGACTGTGAGAGGAGAGAAGACTGACACTGGTTTGGCAAACTTTATCCAAGTACTCACCAGTGTTCTGTTATGATGGTCTGTGTACCACTTCCCCATTGTGTGTACACGTAGGACTCAGAGACACACCCAGACTGGACCCTGCAGGTGCATTTCAGGAAGGGAGCTTGTCCTTCTTGTTGTGTCACAGTTCAAGGAACATCAATGTTAGACAAAATATACCTTGAAAAATATTGTCTTTAAATCTGTTTTCCTTTTTGCAGTAAGTAAAAGTGGACTGTTTGTGTCCTTACTATTCTGGGTCTGGGCTTGGAGGCTGCTCTAGGAGAGGCTGGGATTATGGTCTTTTGGGAAATTCAGAAGGAAGATTTGCTGTGCAGTGGGGAGTGACTACTTCTCTTTTCCGGTCACACTCATATGTATTTGCCCTACCTTGGCCTATGAACTTCTTATTTGTGTTTTGCCTATGTGTTTAATGTATCACATTATCATCAAAATTGAGCCTGTTAATTTTCAATCGCTCTTCTGATTTTCAAAATTGATATTTATACTTGTGATTCTAGAGGCTGTCTTTCCTGCCAGCTTGCAATCAGTTGCAAATCTGTGTCTAAGGAGCACGTACAAAGTTGGCAGTGAGCCCTGGCTGGGCTCTCAGTGGCCCATATCTCTGGGCCTGATAACAGGCTAATCACAAGTCCATGTCATGCAATAGCAGTGCAACTGCACAGATAGGATGATTGGTCACTATATGACCTATTCTAGAATCTTTAGATCCAGGGGATGGGGCTTCTAATAGGCAGTTTCCCCAACTGTGTAAGGAAACCATGCTGGCTTTCCATGTAATTTAGCTTGTAATGTGTCCTGAGCATGGAAGAGCTACCAATATATTTCCCGTAGGAAACTGAGATGACTGTGGAAGGTCAATACTCACTAATATCGTAGGGTCTTCCACCCATATCTGTTTGTCCATTAGATACTTGTTGGAAATGCATCCTTTGACACTTTGACAAAGAGCTACAATCTTTTGAAAACGAAGTCTATGCTTAAATGCGTAGTTTTGTTCTCACAAAACTACAAATCTCACCATTTGCAAGACAGTTTCAGACTGTTATCCACCCAAGGTTAAAGTAATCATTATCACTAATATCTGATTGTTACCTTTCAACTTCCAGAACAATCTTGTAGACTATATTTGCTGAACAGTTTTACTTTTTTCTCATTCATGTCATGGTTTCTTGACAGACTAAAGATGTTTTGCTGCCCCCCTGATGTTGGCTTTGCCTTGAGACTTACACTGAACAATACAATTTTGACTTCAGCAAATGACTGTGCAGACTTCAACAGCTGTAGTAGGTATCTACTTGCTCTTCTGTATTGCAGTCAGCAGCCACGAGAAGAACAAAAGTAAAATCACCATGGAAACTTTAGCCCAAGTTACAGAATGAGAGACATCTATGCAGACTTGGATTCAAGTCCAGCCAAGCTCTGGTGAATCATGTCCAATCCAGAAATTCATGAGAAAAAAATGGTGGTTGTCATAAATCATTAGCATTTGGGGACTATTCATTATACTGTATTATTATAACAAGACTTGTATACAGATTTATGTACGTCTATATTACCTTTCATTTGTCTCAAACATTCTATAAATAGGTAGGGGTGAAATTTTTTTTCCTATTTTACAAAAGAAGCTAAAAAATACTTAGGACTTGAAACTCATTGGATATCAGAAAATTAGTAATTTGGGGAGTCTGTTATCAAATCAAGGCATCCTGATTCCAGTAGTATTGCTCTCTGTGTTTCATATATGGTGTCCATAATGTCCTTCTCCACAGCACGGCTTGGCCCCATCCATCATCTTTTTCTTACATAGTCTTCCAGCTAACTAAGCACACATCTAATAGCCATGTGGTTATGAGGTAGGAAGATTCTCTGATTTACAAGTGAAGATTCAGTTTGTATAAAATTTCGTAGAAAAGCGTGCTATAGAAACATTATAAATTATTTACTATTTCCCGTCTCAATTGATTCTCACAGGGTACTGCATTTTTCTTCATTTTCTTCTGTAGTTGCTGTTAAAAATGGAAGGATTAGTTTTTCAAATGCTGCTGGGAAACTCCATTTCTAGTCCATTTCTTAAATCTATTTGCTGGACAATTGTATCTCCCTGCTGGGTGCTGGACAGCATTACAAGAGGTTCATGGACTGTAACAGCTGCAGTCACTTCTTAGCAAACACCAGACTGGATACCAACTGGCCCGAGTCCAGAAGCCCAACTGACCATGCTAAATAGCTACCCAGGCAGGGAGGGTGCAAACACAATGCCATTTCCTCACTGTATGTCTTATTATTACAGTCATTGACATGTATTAAGCACTTAGCATGCCCAAGTGCCTAATGCATGTTAATAACAGACTACCCCCTACATGTGATTTGACTTGGCATGAACCCTGATTCTCCTTCCCTGCCATTTTTTTCTACATGAATTCTCCGTATCTGTTGAAGCTGACTTCAGCTCCCAAGGTGGAGATGAAGAAGGGCGTATCAAGAAACTCCTCACTGGAGCCGAATTAATAAGCCCAACCATTATACCTGTAGGTGATGGAGAGAAATGGAGAGAAGGATCACAAGTTATTTGGGAAACATGATGGATCAGAAATCAGAGTGAACACAAGTGATTAGACCCATAGGAAATGAAAGGCAGTCAGAGAAGTGTCTCAAATCTGAGCAGCGGGCAAGGAGGCAAGTCAAGTGGAAAAGGCTGGGGCCAAATGCATGAAGTGGGCATGATAAATAACAAGGAGACCAATGATACTGACCTGCCGGACAAGGAGAGAGGCCCTGATGATTCTGCTCTACTCCACTGACAGTCTCTGACCAAAACACTATGGTGATGAACAGAAAGTTTTTTTAAAATTTTTTAATAAGTATTTATTGAGCTCTGCCCATCTCAAACTCAGTGCTGAAAAATGTTTGCATAAAATGAATGTTACTGTGGTTACTGTTACAGCTAAGAGGGTGCAGTCCCGGCTCTGCACAGTCTACTCAAGTGGGACATAAAACAGTGATAATAGTGAAATATGATGGGTGGTTCATGCAGTTTGTAGGGGTGCTGGGAGACAGATCACGTGGAAATGTTGGAATTATAAAACGGTGACCATACAGGGATTTACTTGATGATGATCATCATCCTTATGTTTAGAGAGGAGAAAATCCTGTTAATAGTCCTAGAGAAATAGAAAAGAAAGAGGAGGAAATGGGCAGCCTAGCATGGGTGCTTTGATGGGATAAATGAATGGGGAAGACAGGGACAGAACAAGTTATCTAGCATTACGGAGGCCAGTCAGTAGAGAACAGAGTTTTGAGCATTTGGAGGAGGTCTGGTCAATGATCTTAAATACTTCAGAGAAATCAAGGAGAGGGAGAGTTGAGAGAAAGCATTTAGGAGGCTGAGTTGGAAAATTGATGATTCCAGGGCCGCCGGCAGATGGTAAAATGAAACAGATTACTTTCTATAGGTTTTATTGAGCACGACACTGAACAGCAGAGAGAGACCCCGCTAAATCATTTGTAGAAATCAGATCAAAATGCTCTGTCTTCCCAAAGGTCAAACTTATATCATTGCCAATTAGGGAGTCTGAGGCACTGGCCCTCAGTCTCCACACTGGCACTACGGGCAGCTGGTCAGAACCAGCAGACATCAGCAAGATCACTGTTTAAGGAACGGTTCCCTTCAGGCAGGAGTGCACTGTTAGCAAGGCACATTAGGTGGCCCTGCACTCTTCCTTACAGTTACAGTGCTTTGAGGGTTAGGATGCTGGCCTGCTCTAAATTGTTCTATCATTAATAATAAATAGCGCTCTGCCAGAAACCTGCACTGCAGACGTGAAGACTTTGGTGTGAAACAGTAAAAGGGATGAATTCACGGGCGCCATGAGAAAAGCAAAACGTCCAGCGTGTGTTGTTGCAGGTGTTTCAGAAATAAATATGTTTTTAAAATACCACGAAAGGAAAAATAATCTCTCTAGCCCGGCTCTCCTAGGTTTACTAGGCTGCGCCACACACCCAAGGTATAAGTGCTGAAAAAGTCTGATGCCAACGAAATGCAGATTAACTGCAGGAACAGACACAGGACCTCACCAGCGGATCAAAGCCAGGCAGGCGGGAGCTGCTCAGATGAATATGAGGGGCCTTACCATAATGAATTTTGCAAATAAGCCACTCACTTAAAATCTTCCTTTTGATCTGTTAAGAAGGTGTTTACTGTAATCAGGGAAAGGTTTACTTGGCAGGGGAAAAAAGAAAGAAAAGAGGAAACAAGTTAGACAGTTTCGATCTAATTTCAAACAATTTTCTTTGTCTGTTTAGGTGTCTGGACCCTTATCCTAGGTCCTTCTTTCTTCTGATTTCCTTAACCTTCTTAGCAAAGTAAAGTTAAATTTAACTAAAGTGTTCAAGGTTTAATGTGTGTGGGGGATAGACAGCAGATGGAAAGAGGAATACCTTGCTGTAAAAAGTGAATATAGTTTCAAATGGAGTTAGAGGTAATAATCACTGGTAGATTGTGAAAAGATACATGAAGTATATTAAGAAAAAGGCCAAACTATTTCCTTCTAAGGCTTCCTCCCTTTCAGGGATTTCTGTATTGGCAAAACCACTGCCCTTGAGTTCTTTTCCATTACAAATTGCTGTTATCGTATTGTCTCAGGAAGGCAAAGTTCCCAGAAAACTGTTTTTACTACCGGAGAGTTAGCTTCTCTGTCTTACCACACTCATATGTATATAATCCTTTTGTATCTTGAGTGAATGTAATTAGTACACTCTGCCAGATGGATGGATCAAACCTTGCTTTTCCCCACCCTGCCATTATGGTGTGGATCAGAAATGTCCTGGACAACTCATGGGTTGAAGCTTGACTCCTCATTTAGCAGTGTTCAGAGGGGCCTTCTGAAAGGTGGCTGGACCATGAAAGCTCTGAGTTTGTCAGTGGATGACCCCACTGATGGAATCATAATTTGATGGCTACTATCACAGGCAGCTAAGTTAGGTAGAGATTAATAGGCATAAACCTTCACGGTAGTCAGTGCAGGAGATGAGAACATATCACGGCTGTGGTTGAGGTGTATCCATGGAGAGTCAGGCTCAAGATAAAGATGGAAGGATTGGCCTACATGCCTCCCAAGGAGGGATATGCAATAACTTAAGATTATACTATAATAGGGCTGGGGATTTAGCTCAGCGGCATAAGCACCTGCCTTGCAAGCAGGCAGTCGTGAGTTCGATCCCTGGTACTGATAAAAAGGAAAAAGACGAAAAAAAAATTAAAAAGATTATACTATAACTGGTGTCACCTGGTCCAGTAGAATCCAGATAGACATCAGTTACCTGGTGGGGGGTGGCCAGTGGATCTGGGCCCATCCCGTCCCACAATGCCTGTGTTCTTTCCATACACCCTTGCTATGTGACTTGTTTCCCTATTGGGTTAAAATCAGCCAAGCGACTATATTTGTAATCGTATAGGTTGATTGCCTCTGACAGAGGAACCTGGTGGAAACCCACTTTTAGAACCCCTCCTATCTGTCAGGAGTGATCTCTCAATATACCCTTCCTATTTCCCAACTGTTGTCTCTTGGAATTCACTCTTTGATTTTGGGGGGACACAAACTCGGCACATCTGGCACCTAGCAGGTTGGGAGTTACATTTCTCCTATATTGTGCGAAATTTAGAAGGCATGGCCTAAGGAAGGGGGAATTGGAGGTCTGACTTGGGAACCATGCCTTGTCTGGCCCCTTCTGCTCCAGCTCGTTGTGCATCCTTCTTCCTGGCTGCCATGAGGTAAGCATCCTCTTTTTCCCTCTTTCCATGGGTTCTGCCTTGCCCCGAAACAATGGAGGCAGATGACCACTGCTGAAACCTCTGCAACAGCGAGAAAAAAAGAACAAACAACAAAGCAAAAGCCTTTCCCCCTTGAAATTGATTTTCTCAGGTATTTTGAGCTGAAGGTGATAATGGAGAGGAAGAATACCAAGAAGAATACCAAGGCTTGTTTGCCCAATCTCCTGTCTCAGAGTCTTAACTCCTTTCTGCCTGCATTCCTCCTTCTCTCTGGAATGAGTGTCCCACAGTCCACAGCAGGGAAGCTCAGGGAAGGCTTTCCCCACCTGCTCAGGGGAGTGAGTTTGAGAGGCTCAGAGAGACCTTGCGCCTGCTGCTACTGTTCCCTCAAAAGCCAAGCTGCCATGTTTGAGGGGCAGCGTGTCCTGAACCCTATCATCATGTGTCCTTTGTCTGTTATTTATAACTTCATTATGCAATGACTCAATGGAAATGGGGGGGTCACCAAAGCTTATAAACTGCATCCTCTCACCACAGGAAGCCAGAGCATGGATGAGAAAGTCCAGGAGCTCAACTCCAGCTCTTACCAGTTGTCGCATCCACAGAAGAGGCTTTATCCCTTACTTCCTTACCTCTTCCAGAAAATCTCTTAGGAAAAGCCCTGAGAATGGTAAAACATTGCTTTGACAAGACAAATACCTGCTCTATCCTCACAAGGTCTTGTTAATGAACACAGGAATCCATACAGGTCCACACACACACACACACCCCCTCACCCTTCCCGGGAGCAGGTCGTGCTGGGAGCCACTGCAGAAGAATCCAAGGTACACAGCAGTGCAGTCAGCCCAGTCTCGGGCTAACCTGCTCCATGTGTGCCCTGGACTCAGATGAAAACATTCAGAAATTGGACACTTTGAAACCCCTCTCTGGCTTAATCCCAACACTTTCATCTCTTTCCCAAGAAAACTCACTTGTACTCTCCACTGCCAGAGACACCCACGTCTCCAAGAATTTTCCTGAGAGGCGTTCCGCAAAGTGCACGCCAACATTTCTGGAGGAATGCAGAAAGAGGGTAAAGCTGTAGAAGAAATTCAACCCGGAGAATTTTTTTCCTCAGAGATACTTGAAAACAGAAAATTAAATTATCAACTTTCCAAAATGTTTGAGATTTATTGATGTTCTTCCCCATACAGGAAGTTCATGACTTTTTTTGTTTTTTCTAAGTAGCCCATCACTGCATGAATATGCCACAGTTGGTATATTAACACTTTTGTTGACGGACACTTGAGCTCTTCCAGTTACCAGCTCTTGTGAAAAACACAGCAATAAAATGTTCTTTATATGCATCTTTCCACAGACATTTATTTTCATTTCAGTTGGATAAATAATGAGGAATAGAGTCGCTGAGCCAATGTATGCAACTTAACAAAGTGAACGCACAGCTTTATAAGAAACCACCTCTCCTATCTGTTTTTCTAATAGTATTTCTCCTAAAAAGCTGTGATTTTTGCTTCCTTGCTTAGGCCTATCATCATCTAACTTTAATATTTTGAATGGAATAAGGAGGAGCTTGAGTTTCTTTTCCCCTGGGGGTACACATTTGTTCCTGTACCGTGTTAAGAACAATTTCCTTTCCCTCACTCAATTGCTTTGACATTTTTGTCAAAAGTCAAATGACCATATAACTACAGGTCCATTTCTGGACTCTGTACTCTATTCGATTGATTTGTCTGCTCTTATGCCAGTATTTCATTGTATTAATTACTGTAGCTTGATAAGAAGTCTTGATTGTAGTTAGTATATGTAAGCCCAGGAATGTTTTTTCTTGTAGTTGATAATTATTCTAAGTTATTTGCTACCCCATAGAAATTCTGGGATCAGCTCTCTCATTCTATTAAAAAAACCTGGGCTTATCATAAATTTAATTGTATTGAATCTGTATATTAATTTGAGGAGAACTAGTATAATAATTTTGAGTTTTCCAGTCTTTGAATTGGTGTATTTATTTATTTAGGTCTTTAAAAATTTCTATTATTGATTTTTCATAGCTTTTAGTGTAAAAATTTGCTCACTTCTTCATATAAATCACTGAGCATTTTGTGTTATATAAGGCTACTATAAATAGCATAGATTTTTAAATATCAATTTTTGGTTTCTAGAAATACAACTGATTTTTGTATATTAGTCTTGTCCCATGAAACCTTACTTATTGTTAATATTGGTACTTTGTATTCTCACCATCCTATATTTTATTATAGGATTATCAATTTTATTACAATTTTCAAACAACTAATTTAGCCTTTTCCTACTTTGTTTTATTTATATCTGCTCATCATGTTTTATTCGTTCTATTTAAAATGGATTCATTCCATTCATCTTTACTAGCATCTTGAAAACTTTGAAATTTGATCTTATTTGCTAAGTATTTAAAATTTGAACTTACACTAAACACAGTCATAATTATGTCCTCAAATTTTTTATGTGTTTCATTTTCATTATAATTTAGGTAAAGATTATTCATACTTCTGTGATTTCTTCTTTGACCAGTAGGTTATGTAGATATTTATTGTTTAATTTTCAAATCTTTGGCTTTTCAGAATAGCTCATTGTTACTGAGTTCCAATTTAAATACTTTGTGATCAGAGAATGCACTCTGTAAGATTTCAGTTTTTGTAGTGTATTGAGACCTTTCAAAAAGTCTATTCCATGGTCTAGTGAATGTTACATGCTTGTGGGAATGAATTTATATTCAACAGTTGTCATAGATAGTATTCTATGACTATAATAGAATAAAGGTAGTCAATTGTGATTCCGTTGTCTATATCCTTACTGATTACTTTGTCTTGTTATTCTGTTAATCACTGAGAAAATGAAGTTTCAAATTTCTAACTATAATTCTTCTTTGGTCTGTTTTTCCCCTTGATCCTATGGACTTCTGTTATGTACATTTAAAATAAATTACGCTCATGCACATTTAAAATTGTTGTTTTCCTAATGATTTGCCTTTTTTGTTATTAAATACTATATATTATCTCTAAATATACTCCTCCTCTTCAAGTTTGTATCATTTGACGTTAATATGTTTACACCTGCTGTAATTTTGTTTTGTTTTTGTTTTTCGAGACAGGGTCTTGCTGTGAAGTTCAGGCTGACCCTGCCTCAGACTAGCCTTGACAATGAGCTGATCCTTCTACCTCAGTCTACCAAGTACTGTGCTTGGAGGCATGCACCATCACAACTGGCTCCAACTGTAATATGATTGGTTTTTGCCTAATTTTTCCCCATCATTTTACATAAAACTTATTTGTATTTTGTTGATTTAAATTGCATCTTTGTGGACAGTGGACAATATCGAGGTAGCTCTTTTGTTAAAATCCATTTTGTCAGTATCTGGCTATTACTGTAGTATTTATTCATTCAAATTTAATATTAATTGTCAATATGATTAGATTTAGTTCTGACATTCACTATTGGTTTTCTATTTTATCTATTTTGTTATCCTATCTTTTTTCCTTTCTTCTACTGATTTTTTAGCTATATTTCTTTGCTATCTATCTATCTATCTATCTATCTATCTATCTACCTATCTATCTATTTGGAGGCTTCTCTAGGTATTGCAATATGATAAATGTTCATAATCTACTTAGAATTAATAGTATGTTGCTTACCCTTAAATTAAGTTACTTGAAACAGTATAGATCTATTTATTTTTTTGTTTCTGTTAGTTGATTGTTTCTACTAGCTTCACCTGTACTATAAGTTCCACTACATATTCATAATTTTATAAATTATAACAAATCATAATTTTGAATCAAGCAAAAGCATACATTAATATAGAGTCAATTCTATTTATTATTTCTCCATTTTAAAACTCATTTTCTCATTAAGACTAATTTGTATCTCCAAAATCAATGATAACTCCTCTTTTATGGTCGTTTACAGTGAAGACAGGCAAAAACTTCGACTCACTTGATACACGTACTCCCAGCTGAGCTCAGACAATAACACTGTGCCCTCTGGCTTCAGCTGTCACACCATAAACAAATGTCCTTCCTATAGTGTATGTAAAGCAAAGTTTTGCAATTTTATGCTTTCTTGTTGGCAATTTTGCCATTAAATGGCCCACAAATGTAAGCCTGACCTGCTATCTAGCATTCTTAACCACATAAAAGCTATGATAAAGCACATGTTTTAGACAAACTCTAAGCACTTCATAGTGCTGTTGGCTGTTAAGTTTACTATTAATGAAGCAACTAGACAGATAGATAATTGGACATGCAGATATATAGATATATATCTTATCTTTAAACCAAATCATACTTAAAATTATGTCATGTCTCAGTTGGTTGATGAAAATGTTATGACTAGAGGTTTACAGGGACTCAATACTATATTTCTCCCAAGAGCAGAGATCCAGGATAGACTAATTCAGCGTTTATTTTATTTATCATAACTACAATGAATAATAAGAATCACCCATATTTTATCTGTATAAACACAACATGTATATGAGTATTTAGATTTGCCCATATATTTTGTGTTTTTAGAAATGCTCACTTTTTTACAGACTCAAGTATCATTTCTCTTCTGTCAAAAGAATTTTCTTCTGCAGGTGTTGCAGTGCCAGTTGTCTGGCAACGGATACACTGCTTTTTTCATCATAAGATGTCTTCTTATAGTTCTCAATTTTGAAAGATATTTTCATTTTATTGTGTACAAAATTCTGGGTTGACAATGTTGTTTTTTTTTTCTTCACAGGATTGCTAAAATATTACACCATTGTCTTCTGTCCTCCATTGTTTCTTCAGGAAAATCAGAAGTCAATCTTATCTTTGCTCTCTTGCCTATAAAGTGCCTTTTTTCCTAAAAGTCTTAAGACTCTTTCATCTTTGTTGTTTCACACCCTCCACCCTGGTAGTTTGACTATGCTGAACCACTTTCTGGTTTCCTTTGCATTTATACTGTAAAACTGTAGTTGTCACTTGGGCCTCTTTTGGACTAAACCAGTGATGGTGATCATTTTAGAGCTTTCAATGATAAAACAACCCATTGTGGTACACATACCCTGTGTGCACCACCACTGGACGGGACAGTTCTTTCAGACAAAATACCTAACTTTAGCTAATCTCATTGTTCACAGTTACTCCTTCATGGTAAATGCCCCTCCAGTTTTTGTTCACATTCAGTTACTTGTGCTTTTAGATAAATGTATATGTGTGTGTATATTTCCTCCCTCATTTTATAACTATTTCTGAGAGAGATAGTTTAGCTAAGCTTCTCAGTTGTTATTCAGTTCTCTTGTTTGTATTTTGGAAATGAGTTATTTTCTTGAAAGTAAAGAAGTATGGCCATAAATAATTCTGAATGCTTATTATATATACTATGGTCTTCACCTAATATCGGAGATTAGCAGATTTGAATTCTGATGGTTTAACCAATTTAGTTTTGTCAACAATCAGAAAAACTTGCAGTTTAAAGATTGTTTTCAGTTTCAGAAACAAATTGCAGTAATTTTTTAATAAGTTCACATTTGTTATCTATTTTTTTCTGATTACAACGTGATAGTCTATACAAAATTAAAATAATTTTGTTGGGTCAAGCCATCATAAACTGAGGACCTTATTCATCTTCTAGATTTATTTACCTGTGTTTAGTGGGACATAACCTTCACAAAAGCAGAAATAGTTTTGCATTAAGTAACCCAGTTAAGCTGCAGCAACTAGGTTGCTATATCATAGACTCAAAAACAGTCTGTAAACAATAGAAATTTATGCTTCACAGTTGTGGAGGCTAAGAAGCCCAAAATCAAGTTGTTGGTAGATTTGGTGTATAGTAAGTGTGCCCTTCTTAGTTCATAGTTCATGGTTTCTTGCTGTGTCCTTACATGACAGGAAGTATTTGGATCTCCCTTAGGCTTTTTTTTTACTTTTTAAAATTTTTTTTGGTACTGGAGATTGAATTCACCACCTGGCATCCCTTTTTATTAAAAAGGCATAGGCAAAGTGTTTAATAAAATCTCATTCATGAGGGTTCTTCCCTTGTGCTCTAATCATCTTACAAGTGTCCCACCTCCTAAGACCATTATGTTGGGAGCTAGTACTTCAGAGGGACAGAAACATGGTGTAAGAGTGGTAATGTATAGCATTACTAACGGCTTCAATTGAAAATGACAGTGCTTTTACTGCTCAAACCCTTTGGAGTCTTCTCATTTGTAACAGTGATCTATAACACCTTACTTTATTTGGACACTGTTACCTAAGTTAACTTTTATAGTCTTTTTCTTGGACACTTCACTCCAGTTATACCAGCTTCCAGAATTTTTTTTGTAAACACAGGAGTTATGCTAAAAGCTCAGAACTTCCACTCCTGTTACATATTCTCTTTGCTTGGAATTCTATTCTCCTAGATATTAGAAATAGTTACTTCTCTTATTTTTCTGGTGTTAGTTGAAAAATTACATTCTTAAGATAATTAATTACATTCTTTATATAAATTTCTAATTTATATAAAGCTATAACTAACCACAAAAAGCTTTCATTTCTACTTCCCTTATTGCATATTTTTCTCTAACATAGTACAGATGTCCCTCCACTTACTGGGGTAACATACCAATCAATTTATCACAAGTTGAAAATATTGTAAGTTGAAAATGTATTTACTATACTTAACTTACCAAATATCATAGTTTATCCTGGTCTACCTTAAATATGCTAAGAATACTTACAGTAGCCTACATTGGATAAAATCATCTTACATAAAGCTCATTTTATGATAATTTGTCAAATATTATGCAGCTTATTAAATACTGTACTTAAAGTAAAAGACAAAATGGGTACATAGATATAATTTGAGCCATTATAAAGCTGAAAGATTGTTGGGTCAAGCCATCATAAATTGAGGACCTCATTCATTTTTTAGATTTATTTACCAGTGTTTAGTAGGACATAACCTTCACAAAAGCAGAAATATTTTTGCATTAATTGTTGCGTCCCCAAGCTCTATAAGGATGCCATTTACATCATAGGTACTAAACAAATTTATTGAATGAATAAATACATACTACTCCTTTGAGAGTCTCTGGAATGCTTGTCATCTGGAGCTAACTTTTACAGTTGGTTATACACACGAGCAACATTTGGTATCGTAGAAGTCTCAGGTGTTTATTTTCAAGTCACATTCATATTTTCAATTTGCTTTTTATTCTACCATGCGGGATTTGTACATTATTATTATAAGACAAACACTCTTACAAATAGAACTAAAATTACAAATTTATTTCATTAAAAATAGTTCTGTCCTCTGTCCAAAGGCTCGAGATAATAATACCTTGTTGGTCTCATTACAATGAACTTTTCTCATATATACAGCTTATTTTAATAAAAACATCTAACATCTGAATGTGTTACATAATGTGAATGGAAAAGAAATATAACAGTGGCTATAGCTAGTTCAGTACCAATAAGGAGGAAAATATGATTCGTCTTTAGAAAACGCAAGGAATTAGAAATGTTCAGATTATCTGGGAAAGAGATCTGAAATGAAAGTGTCCCAAGAGAAAGAAGATCGGCTTCTGCAGGAATGCATTTGTGTCTTGGTCTGTATGCTTGGGCAGCTTTAATAAGCCACCTCATCTTTGAGGGACGTTGACTCCTGCTTTGTTTTATGTCTGCTTCTCGACCCTGGGGAAATGACCTAGAAGAAGTGGCAGTGAGATTTCAACCAAGATTGATCACAGCAAATGCCCAGAGGATGGTCTTTTACCTTCCTCTATGCTCCTCATGATTGAATTTGACATAATATTTTTATAGATAGCTGTAGTTGAGCATCAAGGTATCATTTGACCTGCAGAGCAGGACTAGTTTTCTCTGGTTATACTCCTTGACATTTGAAACTACTTACATTTTCTAGTATCTCGAGTGCCCCCAAACAAGCCACCCCTCTCTCCACAAGGGTTCCCTGAGCCCTGAGTTTCCCTAGGCTGCTGGTTCCTTTGCAAGCTCCTAAGCTCTGAGAACATATTTCTAATTTCAAGTCTCACCTACTTCACAAACAAGCATCACTTTTCACATTTGGGAAATACGAGCATTGTTGTAAACTGTAACATCTATAACATTTCTGTTTGTCTTTTTCCATGAATTCACATAACATTAGGGATTTTATATTACAGAGACTTTGCCAAATCACAATTCTGAGTTTGTGAATAGCAATGCTGATGTGTGAATGATGGAACAAGTAGGCTTAAGTCTAAGTTCTGCAAATTCCTGACTCTTGTTCTTACTCTGAATACGCAGTACATCAGAATTTGGTCTCTCTGGCTCGGTTGTCTTCAGTAGCATTTGAATTCTACCTCATTCTGAAAATTGTCTTAATATTTATTCCTTTCTGTCTAAAGGTATTAATTTCTTTCACATCATCTGTGAAAATCATCACGTTATTCTGCTTCTTTGCTTAGGGTTAGGGTAACTTTATAACTCTAGGTGGAGATGCTGCAATAAATTGCAAATGGAGATAAATACAAATTTACTGTAGGAAATGTAAAATATATAATAGCAAAAAAGAGAGAAAAATACTATTTTTACCACTTAGAGAGCATTTTTGCAATGTGTGTGATGGACACATGTACCATAAACTTGGTGTTTTTATCCAACAGAAATTTATTTCACACCGTTCTGGGGGCTGGGAAATATAAGATCAAGGCACAGCAGGTTTGACGTCAGGTATGAACCTGCTTCCTTGCATGGAAAGCGCTTTCTTGCCTGGTCTTGGCACAGTGGCAGTTTGCGAGCTCTTTCTCAGGCCTTCTTTACAGGGGTACAAGTCCTATTCATGACGGCTCTACCCTTATTTCCCCAAATCCTACTTCTAATTACCATTACCTTCAGCGCTAGGAGATTCCACACATACATTTCAGGGAAACAAAAGCATTCAGAATATGACTATGAATGTACAATGATATTTAAGTATTGACAATAATATCATATATATATATATATATATATATATATATCACTGTGCATATTTTAACCTAATGAAAAGTCATGCTAATATCAGTTTTACATGCAGTTAACCATCTGCACTGTGATTCTTAGAGAGAGGAGCATCTGCGCTTTAAAGCACAGCCTTTGACATCAAATCTCTTAGGTACATATCCCAGTGCCATTGTTTACTAACTACATGACCATGGATGAAATGCTTATCCTCCAAGTAAACTTAGTTTACAACACTAAGAATAAAACAAGAACTTTTCCCATCAATATCTCTTGTATATTAAATGAATTCATATTGCACAACACTTAGACTCTTGTTTATTGTATTAAGCCATTATATCGGCATATTCTCCCATCACCATCTTCATCATAATCCACTTGGGGATGTACTACTCTGCTAGGGCAGTCATGATAGAATACCATAGACCAGAGGCTTTGAAAAACAGGGATTTAGCTTCTCACAGTTCTAGGGACTAGGAGGTCAAGGTCAACATGCCATTGGGTGGGATTCTGGGGAAGCTGCCCTCCTTGGCTTGCAGGAGTCTCCTTCTTGCTGTGTCCTCCCATGGCTATTGGGTGAAAACACGTGGAGTCTCTCCTGCTTCTTGTTAGGACAAGAGTCCTACTGGATAGAACTCCACTCTGACTCCATTTAACTAAAATTCATTAAATAATGGATTAATATATAGATACAGTCACACTGTGAGTTTGAACTTCAACATACAAGTTTTGAGAGATGAGTCAGTCTAAACAATAGATAGAGGCTAAATTAGATATTTGTAGGCATTAAGCTTGATTCCTGGTTTTTACCATAAAGGTATGCACGACTCAGTGAACATCTTCCATTATAATTTCTGTAGCATAAACTCATATGAATTTCAAAGAACATATGGAATATTAAAATTTTGCGGCATGTTGAGAAATTGTCCCCTATAAATAAGCCTTATACATATATTAATTCACTCTATTAGTCTTATTTTCAATTTCTTGTAAGAAATGCAGACTTTTTAGATGTCACTGAAGCTTGGATATTGCTGACTATCCCTGTACCTTCACCTCTTTGCCCCCTATACATACTCAAGGTTGTCCTGTTGAAAGGTAATCTATCAAAATATGATTCAGGAAATGTATAATGAACTACCCAACATCTACCAGAAGATTACTGTCAATAAACATTCTATTTAACAGCCACCTCAGTACTAGAAATGAAGAGTTTAGTTACAGAAAACACCAAGACCATCTCAGGCCAGATTAAAGGGAATATTTAAGATTAAAATAGTAACAATTAAAATAAACATGTAAAAATGTATCCTATTAAAGAGTAAACAGTCTTAAAATGTACATAAAATTATGCAAATCAAAACTAAAGAGAAAGTCAAAATTCCAACATCACAAAAGGTGTTTTAGTAACTTTTCTTGATGCTGGGACAAAACACCTGACACACATAAGTTAAAGGAAGAAAGGTCTATTTCAGTTCAAAGGTCATAGTGAGTTTAGTCCATAGTCAGCTGGCTCTAAGGCAGGGTGGCATGGCAGAGGGGCATCGCAGAGGAGGAGAAACAGTCCAAGGCACAGCAGGCAGGAGGCAGCATGACTTCTTCTTCTTTCTCTTTTTACTCCATCCAGGTTATAAGCCTATTGGTTGGTACCATCCATATGCTTGGTGAGTCTTCCCTCCTTAGTGAGTCCATCCTGTACACTCAGAAGTATCCTAAATCCTTCAGTGGGCCAGTCCTGTGTCACACACACACACATATGATCTAATATCACACATCCACAATCCAGTCACTCTCAGAAACAGAACCTCTGAGCACATGAAGTTTTGAAGGGTGTAAACCATATGTAAACCATAACAAAAGACAAATTATATCTTAGTGGAAAAGATAAGGTAAAACACAAATTAAAACATTCCTGAGAAATGTTCAGATTCACAAAGAAATAAGAATTGTGCATTGTATATTTTTATACCCATAACAAATATTAATAAACAAAGATTTTTAGTGTATTTGATATACTTATTCCTCAACAATTTGATAGTTGGCCCTGCCACTGACTTTATTAACTACAGCTCTAAAGTATTTTTGCAACAACTATCAATTAATGATATTTGGCATCGCGATAAAGCCCAGTTTCTTTTCCACTTTTCACTTAATTGGACTAATACTTGGCATTATTTTTGGCAGAATTAATTTATTACACTTCAAAATACAAAATGGCATTTAAAAAATTTTAGAATTATTGTTTCCTTCCCAGTGACATGATCATCCTAAAATGCTACAAAGGAGTGAGTCCTAAGACTGTTTTATTCAGAATTATTGCTGAATTCAATTTGCATTGTCTAACGCATTTAATGTCTTTAAATGAAATCTTTAAAGTGATTGGAGTAACTTTTTGGCTTAACTTATTTTCATCTCTACCATATAACCTGTTACTTACTACCACGTACTCCAAATTCCCACCCAAAGACACACGCACACGCACACGCACACGCACACGCACACACACACACACACATTTTGAACACACCATACCGTCAGTGAGCTTCTCTCAGATCCTGAAAAATGCCCTCTTTTTTCTTCCCTTTCTTCCCTTCCACTTTTACCATGGACCACTCCTCTGACATAGCTTTACCTTGTAGTCTCAGAAGATATGTCTGAGGCACCTGCCATGTGCTTTCCTCATACAGCATACTTCTGGTAAGCTTTCTTCAGACTGCTTTTCTCAGCTGGAAGCTGAATATATGATAGTGTCCACACTGTCTGGTAGTTGTGAGATTAGATGAATTAATGCATGCAAGGCATTTACGAGTACCCACTAATCATTAGTTATTGTTACTGTTGTTATATAACACATCCAATTTTAATTTACATTTACTTGTCTGCACCCGTATCTGGATAGAAACTTCCATGAGGGCAGAAATCTTCTGCTTGTTTTGTCCACAATTCTAGCTCCAGCACTGTGTTCACTGCCATGCAGCAGGAGCTGAACACCCATTTTTGATGTAGATAAACAGGTGAAGCAAGGAGATGGTAGTCTGAGACAAAGTTATTTTTTATTGTTGTAAACCAAGTTTACTTGGAGGATAAGCATTTTATCCATGGCTTGAGAAGGTGGAAGAGAAGTAAACAAATATATGTATATACTAATGATACAAGTTTTGGAAGAGGTAGGGCCTTTGGAAGGCCTATTAATAGATTTTCTGGGGCCGACTGTAGCACAAGACTGAGGAAGAGGAACCAAATGACCTAATTTAATCTTTACAGTGGTCGTGTGAAGATAGTAAATTTACTCAAACAGGATCTCAGCAGTGGGTGGGTTAAATAACTGCCCTGAGGTCCCCAAGTAAGTGAAAAAGCAAAGCTGTCCCCAAGTCTTAGCTCATCTCTTCTAGAACTGTCAGTAAATGTTAATAAAAGAATTTCAGGGCACAAATAAAATGTTGATTTACTATTTGGGCTGCTCAGGATCTTTAACATGCTGATATAATTGTGACTTTCCAGGAAAGTGTGTGAGCTCCCCAGCTCATTGGAATATAGAACCCTGGGTTCCCATATTTTTGGTGGGAAACACAGCCATGGCTTTCTTATTGTACTAGACCCTGGCTGCCTACCTCTTCTGACTGACATTTGATACCTTGTGATGCTTGAGGATTCAGTGATATGAGCGTCCTCCATGCTTAGTGTCATTTGATTAAAGAATTATTAAAGACACATGATGTACTTAGCACTGGGATAGATGCTGTGCTTGTCCTGCAAACCACTGAAAGGTGCCTATGCTTGTGAGAATACTGAGAAAAATAGAAATGATGGTGACAGCACAACCTTATTGCTCAGTGCTTTTAAAAAAAGCATCCATCACTTGCACCTCGCTTGCTGAAGTAGATGTAGATGCAGTGGGTGTTGGTAGCCCCAAATAATGGGTGAGATCGCAATGCTAAGGCGTCAGGTGACTTGCTTGGTCACGTGGTTAGTTATTAATCAAGATGTTTGTATTTTACATTTTCTTTAATGAAGGAGCTGTTTTTTCTAGCATTACCTACTTCACAATCCTGTGCAGCTCTCTAATCTCTAAGTGGCAGATTTTATTTCTTCACATACACCTCTGAAACAATAGAAAATATGTTGTGAGTCTTCTAGAATGGTGAAACCAGAATGGCCCTTGGACATATTTTAAAGCTGTCCAATATATGATTGAAGAAATTGAGGTTCAAAGAGAGTCAGTGACATTCAAAGGCCATCTATGGCTCTATCCCTCCTTTTGGACAAGTATATTTACTTTATTGCAGCCTGTTCTGAGAGGCTCCAGGCAAATTGGGGTCCTAGTACCAAGAGCAGCTTATGGCTCTGCCTGAATGAGAAGTCCAGCAAGCTGGATGTGGGTGATCTCACTACAGGAGGCTTCTTTTATCTAGGAGATGGCCTGATGCCTAGGTTTCCTACCTGTGATGAGTGATCCCTCATGCAGGAAACACCCTTGTCACATTTAGCTGACCCATGTCCTGTTTATGCTGGCATGGATCAGGCATTGGAAACCTGACTTTGTATTTTTCTTGACATCCTGGGGAGAAAGGGTTAGCCTGTGGTAACCCCTAGTTCTGTAGAACTAGTTCAAAGACTTATTACTCACAGGTTTTGAGCAAGTAGGAATAATTAGTACAGAGGGTGGTCCTCCACCCCAGACCCATCGCAGAAGGAAGGACTGAAGAGCTGGGCAAGAGAGTGGAATTTGGGTCACTTGGAAGTTCTATGCAAATGCCAGAATGGCTCCTTTAAGAGAATCTGGGGGGAAATCAGTGGGTCCAGCCTTCAAGGCAGGGAAGATGCCAATAGGTTCTTATCCCTGGCCACCATCTCAGGTCCTTGGTAGAGTGGGAAGGATGCTCTACTAACAGAGCTGCAATGGTAGCCTCTGCCATGCTGTTCCTGCCATGCTGTTCCCGCCATACTGATGGAATGGAGTCCGACGCCACGCAGTGAGTAAGTTTGTCCCTAGCATCACTATCCTGGCTGGCTTTTGTTTATTCCTCTATTTTGTGGACAGATGATTTGCACAGAAGTAGGAAGCCTGTTCAGTCTTTATATTGGCAGTGATCTTCAAGACCCATAAAAAGATTAATCACTGAGGGAACCCATAACTTGCCATGATTGAAAGAAAAATTCTATTTTTATGGCCACCTATGTTTTATCCTTTATAAATTTTATAATAATGACTAGGCTCAAACTCAGGACATAATTTACATACATCAAAACGTCTCTCACTCTCCTTGCAGCCAGTTAAACACCTGCAGCAAATATAAGAAAGCACATTAAAAAGAAGAGAGTTCCTGGGCATAAAAACAATGGGGCTTCTCTAAGGGAGAGAAGGAGACAGGAGGCAGTGGGCAGGGATGAGGGTGGAAAGAAAAGGCGCAGGACTCTGGCGGTGGCTGCCAAAGACCACGGTTATGCATGCTGGGTTCACATGGGTCTAGAGTATTCTGCACAGCTCAGAAATACACTTACTTCAGCTTTTTAAAACTTTTCCAATGTGATCAGCCTTATTTCCCAGAAATGCCTTTTCTCTTACATTGACCAGAAATTCTTTAGAAACATCAGGGCAGGAAGGACTTGGGAAATTGATGCTATTTAGCATGACTGGCTTCTCCCACCTGTGTCCAGAGTGTGTTAAATCCGTAGGCAGAGGTGATGCCTGTGCCTGGATTGCTGTGCCTCTCGTCTCTTCTGGCCTCCCACTTAGCTTTACTTTGGATCGATTTTGCCTCCTAGCAGTGCGTTAAAGGTTATCATGTGGGGATTTAAGTCTGGGCACGCTGGCAGACATGTACCAGGGCAATGGCAGCTACAAGTAGAGTGCGGTACAAGCTTGCAGGGTAAACATCAATTTCTCCAATTTGCTATAGCCCGAGAACCTTATAAGCTTAGCGAATGCATTGTGAGTGTGGGTTTTGGGCTGGGTGGGTGAAGCAGGGAGTGTGTCTGCTAAGCACTGCTAATGTACACCGAGTCTTCAGGTTAAATATTGCGAAGGAGAAAAAGTCCCAGCTGTTTCCCCGCTGCCCTCCTCCTCCTACATGCCTGTTTCAATCTTCCTGGGCTGATTGAAGGGCTGCTCTGCAATTTCTCAGTGGATTCATTTTCGTGTTATAGGAGACACTGCCAGAGCTTGTCCCCACACCCCAGGGCAAAGGGTCTCCTCGTCTCTGCTTATTGAAATCCTATCTCCACCTTCAAGTTTCCTGCTTAGCCCTCAGCTCAAACTATTACTGGCTGTGCATTATCCATGACTTGTGCTCTATATTTGGAAATATTCCGTTCCATAAGATTCTCTTTCTACCACAAGAGCTCTTCAGCTCTTTCCCTGCATTATGCAGATTAATTTAATATGAGTACTTCTGTGAGATAGTTACATTTGTTGTCTTCATTTAAAAGATGGGGGAAAAGACTGTAGGAGGTGCAGTGACTTGCCCAAAATCAGAACTATTAAGTACTAGAGATAAGACCCAGACTCAGGCAGCCTCCACCCAATCTGAATGTTTATCCACTACACTGGGCATCTTTCAAAGCCCTTTGCAGTGTATTATTGAATAAGCTCCCTAAGACCTGGCTATTACTTGTGTATCTTTGTTTCCCCTTTGTTTGACTAGAACACTCAGTATATATTTTAGTTGCAAAGGCCCAAAGCTATCCCTGGAAAACTCATGGTAGCAACCAGAGCCTACACAGCCAGCAGGTACAGAAAGATGACTCTCCCCAGAGGAGACTCAGGTTTTTGTTCCTGATGATGTTAAAAGACTGGAATAGGATAATCTAATTTAAGGACAACCTTAAATAAAAGTTTCATTCATCAGAATGGATATTTCTACAATAATGAGCCCTGAGTTGAATTTTTGAATTCCCTTTATGCTTTGTTAGTAACAAAGCTGTTATAAAAATAATTTGATGAGATAGCCCATTGCAATGGTGTGACTTAGCCATGTAAAAGGGTCCTTCAGCCCAGGCTCTGAGGATCCCACTTATGGAATGCTAGCATAATGGATTATGCATATTATATGGGGTTAAAAATGAAACCCAGTGAAGTATTACAGGAATATATATATATATATATATAGCCTTATTCGGCATAGATATTTAAAATTTAAACCTGTTTAAATATTCAACTGAAACTAAAATAAAATTCTGAAAAATGGAATTCAATAGAAAAGCTCCATTAAGAGTAAAACTGCTTCTCCCAATCCATTTGGTTCTAATAGAAATCCATTGAGTGAGATTTTCATTGTTGCAGTACCAGCCAAGAGAAAAATTGCACATACATTTGGATGGAGAAAATCAGTGGGACTTTTGTGTGACAGAAGTTATGCACACACCCATTGGGCCATGGTTTGTTTTAAATGGTTCAGAGCTCTTTCTCAAGCAGAATCTTCCATTCGTTTCCCATTTCAGTGAAACCTCATTTCATCTTCCACATCAGATGTAATTCTTCAAAACAATAGAAATTTTTAAAAACTACTTGCCACTTTTTGCTGAGTATCAGGATACTTGTTTTCTGAGAGCCAAGCTTTATTTCCCTGATAAACATCCTGCAGGACGTTTTTATTCAATTAATTGGAATGATGGCCTGTGTAGAAATATACTGCTTTATCAAGTCAGATTCAGTATCAGCTTGGGCAGAGCACCAGACTTTCTTTCCTGGGTTCTCCAAATGGCAAACGCATGAGGATTTTGAAACATAATTAAAATAATCATCAAGAATTAGCCAGCTTGGTGACTGCATTCTAACAGCAAATCCAGAGAAGTAAAAGAACAGGCAAGCGAGCAGCAGCTTTCCAGAGACAGAGATTGCTGTTGGAAGACAGAAAACGGAGGGTATTGTGGAAAGAAATACAGGATAATATAAACAGAGTCTCTAATCCTGAGGACTGTAATTCCCTTTCCCTTAATTGGTTTAGAAGCTGGTCTGTAATGTGAGATGGAGGGGTCTGGCTGCTTTTCTTCTTCTGCGGGAATCACATTAAATGAAAAACAATAGCAGGGCTGACAGCTCCTTTTCTGTGGGGGCACTTAGCGCTAATCTGCTATTGAGACTAATGCAATTACACGGGATTAGAGCACTGCCAGTGGTTCCGAGATTGGAGATTTAGGTGGAGGGCAAGAAGGGCTCTTCCAAAGCAGGGTGTGGGGGCTTAGACAAGAGAGTAGACCAGGTCTCTGGTGCTCCTAATTATCCTCCAATTAAGGAAAATAGCCTTGATTTTGTAATTAACTCATGATCTTGATTATGAATTCTAATTCAACCAGAATTCTAGTTTGAGACCTCTTCCTCGGTGCTTTCCACTATTTTGCTCACTTTTAATGATTTTTAGTTGAATTTAGAAATCTCCCACTAGAAGGACATCTTTCTACTTATTCTCACAGCATGTAAGCTTCATTTCAATTTGTCAGCAAGTAGAGGAATTTATGCTTATGAATTTAGGCATCAAAATGGGGCAGAAGGTCACTCCCTGGTTCCAGTTGCATTTTCTGTGCAAACTTGAACTGACAGGTACTGCTGGTTTTATTACAAAATGACTCTGGAAATTCATCAGCACTGGTGACATGACCACAACTGGCATGCTAATTCAGGAATTCTGTGACTGTTCCCAGGAAAATGACATTAGTTTCATGCTCATTACACCAGGGAGAGGTGTGGTGTTTTTCAAACCAATCCATGAGAAGGGCAAAGGGCTTTGAAGAAAGCATTACCAATTTCCTCCTGTGAACCTCAAAAAAAAATTGCGTCCAATAAAAGAAGTACTACATACTACTAGTTACTATATTTCTCAATCATTTTGTATTTACAGCTATTGTCATTTTTAAATAAAAATATGACTATGACATGCTTATCACATTCCCAGCATGAGGCAACATTAGCTTCTAACTTAATTTCAAAGCTATTTGTTCTAAATAAGCAAATAAACACTCTTAGGGAATGGGAAAGGCTATTCCATTTTCTATGTGTTCTATTGAAATGCTCATTGGATTTGAACAATTTGAGTAATAGACAATGATGAGCAAAAACATACCAAATATACCAGTTCTGATATTAGAGTATCTTTCTGATGGTTCAGCAGTGAGCTTCCACTTTAAAAGTCCTTCTACTCTTTGGTTTATATATTTTTTTTCAGAAGGTCTATGTCTTAGTGCAAAGGTGACAACTTGAGATGTGAACTAAATATTACGACTTGTCTCTGAATGTGAGGACCAAAGGGAATGAGACACTGATGATCCTAACTTAGGCATAGTAGGGAAGGAAAGGAGAAAAGTGGAGTTGTAAATCTAGATGAAGACAAACACTAAAGATTTCACATACTAGAAAATGTGAATTTTGCCCTGTTCTAAACAAGGCAGCAAAAGCTCACTTTGGCTAGCTTTTCATTCAGTGTTCTCCCTTGTTCCCAGCCTGTACTTTATTCACAGTAACTAGAATCTGCTCTTCAGGCACTGGAAGCAGCAGTCCTCAATTTCTAACAGCAGAGGCCCTTCCCTACTTCCCCTCCAAAACCTCTTCTGGCTAGCAAAGAGCAGCAGACAATGATGTCAGACTCTCCAGGTCTAAGCCTTCTAGCTCAAGACAAGCCCAAGATCAGGCAAAGAATGAAATCTTCATTTTAAGGAGGCTACACCTAAAAAAGAAGCACCTTGCTTCAAGACTGAGCCAGAACTCCAGTGTTTGTCTCTTACTACATTCTACACACTGATCTAACTCCTTCTCCCCACTACCAGTACCAGCATCATCACTCACTACCAACCACCCCCTCACCACCAATCCTCACCATCACCACCAACCACCTTCTCACCACCAACCCACCCTCACCACCAACCTCCACTCTCATCACCAACCATTACCATCACCAGCAATCACTGCACCCTCATCACCAGTCACCATTACCATTAACCACCATCCTCTGCACTAATCATCACCAGCCCCATTTTGAGGGCTTTCCTGTCTGCAGAGGACTGGGATAACTCCTAAGTGTATTGTCTCGCATATGTATCACAACATTGCAGGGCAGGTAGGTTATGTTTATTCCCACAATACAGGAGAGAAAACTTAGTTGTAGTGACTTAAGTAACCTTCCCAATCTGATACTTCCAGAAATGCCAGATTCAGGCTCCATCTCAAGCCTTTGTGAAAATGGAACTTGCTCTTTCCATATCCCTTTACAGACACTGTATACTAAATGTGAGTGTGTGATGCTGCATTGACGGCTTTGCCAGACACAGCATCAGTGCCCCTAATTCACTAGGACATGCTAACCTCAAGCTAAGGAAGCAGCATATGACCAGAGGGAGAGCACATCATCTCCTGGCCACAGTGATTGGCAGGACTGGCTCAGGACCTGTGACTGGTACCAACCACCACCCAAGAATGTCCCAGGCTGGGTTTTATGCTCAGCTGTCCCTACCCTGAAATTCTTAACTTTTGAAAAACATTTACTGTATATTCCTTTTGCATCAGGCTCCATATATTTTGTATCTGGTTTTGATGGTTGATTTAGTGCTGCACACATACACAAAAAATCTAAATCAATGAGATTTGATTCCAATACTTTTTTTTTGAGAATGTAGAGCTTTTTTTCCAGTGCAGTGGAAAGCCTAGAGCTTCTGGAGACCACTATATCCAATATCTGCATAAGAATGAAGCCAGAGGACAGCAGAGCTGAGAGAAAGAATAAATCATTTCAGTCCCTGAGTCTAGTACATGTTTTATGTTACTCTTGTCCAAGTCAGTTTAGGCAGGGCCTTTGTATGACTCTAGGTTCTCTAGAGCAGACAGAGGGGGGGTTAGGATGTTGAATGTTTATTGAGGATTCATGTCTTGCATGAGAAAGAGGAGGAATTAGGTCTTCATAGAGGAAGAAGGCCAACTTCTCTATCTTGTAGGCTTGGCAAACCTCTGGCAACTAGGCAGGTGCTCTGAACTGAATATCCATATACCATATCTGAAGTACCCTGTGTCTGGCATTTGCTCAGCCTCCGGTGAGACTGCCATAGGAAGGAGGCGGCCTGGATGGTGGCAACTCCACAGCTGAGGCAGAGCCTGGAGAGGCAGACAGCTAAAGTTGTTGCCTTCCCAATAGGAAGCAAGTCCTCTAAAAAGGTCACAGTGCAGCATATCTTGGGTCCTTCAGCATAACCCAAGACAAAAGCTTCTATGTATTTTATCGAGAAAATTATAAAGAAGCAGAAATAGAAGATGGTGAGGCAAGAAAAGAAGGATGGCCAATAAGGCATTGTGGTTCAGAGCTGGCCTCGAGTTGGTGCCCAGAGAAACTAAAACTGTATCCCAGACTTTGTCCTTGGACCATCTGTGTTGGGCAATGAAGGAAAAGAGCTGGCCTTCTTTGGATAGGCGTTAAGAAGTACTTAGGATATAAGAAGCTTGTGAGATGCCAATTCAGGCACTGGGAGCACTGAAAGATAATATTTAAATTTACTTTCTCACCGTGTAGTTGGAAGAAAGGAACACATACAGTCACTTCTCCATTGCCGGGACAAAGTAGTGGACAACCAAAATTTAAGGACTGAGTGGTTCGTTTTGGCTCATATTTTTAGCCTGTAGTTGGCTGGTTTCAAGGCAAGAAGGCAGGTAGAAGGGCCTGGGTGGAGGAAAGCTGCTCATCTTGCGGCAGCTGGGAAAGGATATGTCCTTCCAGTGAGTGGCTTGTTCCAACCAGGCCACCTCCCAATGTCAAGCCAACTGTGATGCCACCACAACCTAATCACACTCCATAAACCCCACCTCCAAGCTCAGGAGGCTTTGGGAGGGCATCCAGATTGCAATCATAACACTTTTGCCTCTGGTCCACAAAATACTCATGTGCATCTGTTTACAAAATATCAGTCCATCCCTAATAGTTGACCAATTCTTAACAGTTCCAGCACTGCTGAAAAGTCCAGCTCTAAAGTCTTCTCTGAGACTTAAGGCAAACTTTTAGCTTGGAGCCATGTAAAACTTAAAAAGGAAGTTATACGCTGCTGATATGCAAAGGCACAGGGTAAACATTTCCATTCCAAAAGGGAAGAATTGGGTGGTGGAAACCAATGGAACCAAAGCAAGACTGAAACCCAGCAGGGCAAACATTAAATCCTCTAACAGTATGTCTAGAACCCAGAGAAAGTTGTGCCCAGATTTGAGTTCTAGGGGGTGTGGGCAGCCCTGACCCTATGGCATTGCCAGTTGTGATCCTAGTGATCTCTTGGGCTGGTTCTACTCATTGTTTGCAGGCTTTGTCAGATGCTCCACATTCTTGATTTCTCCAAATTCTTGGGGTCTTCACTGCACATGCAGTTTCACTCCCACAGCTTTGCTCACTGCTCTCTCAAGGGCATACTGCTTGACCTCCCAGGCCTTCCTCTGAAATATGGTGGAAGACTCCCTGACCATATAACACTTCTGTTCTGCATGACTGACATCCACACCATGTGAATGATGCTAATGTCTGCTGTCAGCTCAAGCAGTATCGAGGCCCCTTGGATCACAGCTGTAGAGACCACTGAGTGTCTGGATGTCTGAACACTGTGAATCAAACTCCAGGAGACCATTTCCTTAAGTGACCCTTCCTGGGGTTCTCCCTTCAAAGCAGCTTTTTACTTTTGCACCTCAGCCTGTGAAGGGCAGTTTTGTTGATTTCTCACATGCTTCCAAGGCATCTTTATTATTTTCCTCATGTAAAATACTTGGCTTTTTAAAAATGCTAATCTTTTTGGCAGCCAACTCTCCTTAGCCAAACCTCTAGAGGAAAATCAAAATTTTCCTTTTTGAGGAGTGGAGTACCAGAAATTGATCTCAGATCTTACACTTGCCAGATAGGTGCTATTCCACTGAAATATATCCTGGCCCTTAGAAAACTTAACAAATAAGATTTTTAGTATAAATCTGGGATAAAATCAGCATGCTACAATTTGTCTCTATGGTACAATTAGAACACTGGGGTACTTTGAAATTTCCTCCAGCAGGTTAGTTCACCACCTCAGCCTCCTGAAAAGTATCCAGACATAAGTAAAATGTAGACCTATTTTCCAGCCTAATACAATGGCCTGGATTCTTAACTGGCAGAGATTCCTCAGCCTTTGTCATAGCCTCTTCAGCCTTCCTGTGCAAATTCTTCAGCCACCCAGTACAGATTCTTCAGCATTCAGTGGCAGACCCATGGGCCTCTCGACATGAACTTGCACTGAACACTGCAGTCAGCGCCAAACCTTTAGCCTCCAGCCTGCAGAAATCCTCTGCATACTTACTCACCCAATTCTGTGGCTGACCACTGTAAGCCAATCTTGTAATTTCTTATACATCTGTATCTCTTGTTTACATCTGCTTTTTTAGTAAACCTTGACTCATACACCCTGCTTCTGAGCTCCTGAGCTTTAGAGGGATACCCACATATACAAACAATAACACACATGAAAAATAAAGATCAAATAGATTTGGAAGACAATTTCTGCCCAAAACAAGAGTCTAGAAATTGTGTACAGTGCCACCTTGAGAAGAAATTGATTCTGGAGACTGAAGTAGCCAGATGTGTGCTCATCTGACATGAGAGAGGAGTTGGACCTTAAATTTAGGATTCTTTTTATAACTGGAGAGCTAAGATCAGGTTGTGGATGCCCAAAATGAAATTGTAAAAAAAATAAACAGACCACATCCAGAGTGACAAGTTGAGAGCAAAGCTGAAGGTCTACAATAGCATCAAGAAAGAAACAGTACACTGAGAAAAAGAAAGCAGAAACTAGTATTAAGAAGGCCCAGTGTGCTGGTGCAGATTAATACTACCTATGTCCAAAGCTAGGGTTATTTTACAACCAAGATGAAATTCTTTTCAGAAATGTAACTTTTTACCGATTCCAAAGTCCTGGTGTTATTGATCTGCCAAGTATAGGCTCTATATCCACACAGTGCTCACGGAACTTTTGGAAATGTAGATGTTTGAAATTCAGTGTAGACAGTAATGACCACATATCCATTTTATGGAAACATAAACCCTTCGTTAAGTAATGGAATCTCTATGGTTTGCTGAGAATTTATTTGGTTTGTCGAAGTTTAAGGAAATAAAGCATTGTAAATGTGTATAGTTTCACTAGCTGCCAGACAACTGAAGAGATATTCCAATCACCTTTTAATTTGTTTCTTCATATGTGTTCATATTTCATGAGTGTTCAAATGAAGTAATTAAGTTGAACAAAATATACAGAAATAGATTCCCTAAAGATGTCTCTTATTCAGGAAATGAATTATAGATTCCAGATCTGGGCCTCTCGTTTCTGCCAGAAATTGTACATCTGTGAATTGAAAAGTCTTCTCTCTTTGAGAAGCTGGAGTACACAGAAGAGAGTGCTAGTTTACAGAATAATTTCCTTTCAGGTCCTCACTGGTGCTCACACATTTTTATTCTGATGATTCTTCCTTCTAGTCTGGCTAGTTTGGAGAGAATCCTTGCTGCATGAACAGATGGACTGGGGGAAGCAATGAATGTCGGAGTGTTTAAAGGATGTGTAAAATACACATCATTGTTAGGTGGACCTAAGGTGAAATTCAAGGATCCTAAGTCTACTCTTCCAAAAAATTCTGGATAAGACCTGTTTTCTTTGATGCAAAAGAAACATGTTAGATCCCTGTCACTAGGCTATATTCACGACTGTTGAGGATGAAGTCCTGCACAGTCCCTGCCATCACCTTGTTCAATGACATGACTGGCACTTGGTTATTTGTTTCTTTAAAAGAAATTCTATTATTGGCTTAATATTTATTAAAAGACCAAAAATTAACCCACCTACTGGCAGACATTAGGAAGAACCACTCCCTTCCTGGTTTCACAAAGCCCCAGAAGCCTTCTGCCCATGTACAGGTATCCAATCCTGAGTTTGAAGAATCTCGCCAACACCCTCTCCCCATTGTGTCATCAGATGCTGTGTCCTTGTGTTTCAAATCCTCTTCTTGGGACAGGGTCAATATTATTGTTCCCATTTTTCACATTTTGCTCAGTAGATCAATTTTCAATTTCCAGCAACTGGGTTTCCCAAATTTTTATATGATGAAACTTAACTCCAATCATATGGGCATAGAGAACACACATACCCACAAGAGCATTGTTAGAGCTCGGGAAGAAATTATATTTCACTTTAAAATATGGTTCATAGTAGCCCAATTGTGGGAAGAATGCATTGTGTGTGGGCCTCTTTTGCATATTTAGATATGAAAAAGTATGAGCAGTAGCCAGATAATGTAATTTTCATCTCGCCAAATATCGAGTACAATTCAATGAAGAAAATGCAACTTTTGCAGTGTGATTTATGCATGCTTATATACCCTTCATTCTGAGTCTATATGAAATGCAGACATTTATAGTTCTATAACCAGAGGAATAAAATTTGAATGTGTAGTAAAACGAGGGATGTATTTTAAATGGACTTTTGAAACAGAACTGAGGAAGTCATCAGGAGGCCACAGTGACTAACGTAATTGGTTATTTTGTTAGATGGCTACTCAGATCAAGGCCTGGCAGGCACAGGATTGAATTTAGGCTGATGAGCGTGGGAGATGGAGCGACAGATTCCTGGAAAAGATTGAGAAGCAGCAACACAGTAATCTAGACTGGCCATAAAAGAGCACCATAAAGCTAGTAGGAGAAATTCCTCCTGCTGGTGTGATGCATCCTATTTTTTTTACTTTAAAAGAAGAACTATTTTATGATTTGGCATAGATCATTGATCATAGTGCTATTCTATTTCAGATCTCTCCCAGCTGTGTTCTGTGTCAAATTTACAAAAGAAATAACCATTATTTCTACAAAATATTGGAAGCTTGCAGGGCTATTTGCCCATCAGCACCTATCATTTCTGGCGTAACTCCTGTGGGCATGTATTATAGAAGCACTTACCAGCCCACGTGGTGCAAGGAAAGAGGGCATGACAGAGAGTATTCCTTGTTGTAATGGTGACTGGTGTTCTCTATGGACCTGCAGTTCTAAAAGAATTCAGCATTCCAATAGAAAAGCTGCATCATGTGCTTTGAAGGGAGATGTATATGCTCTTCCTCCAAAGTCATGTGACCTACACTGACCCAGTTAGAGGGGGCATGTCATGAGACTCAAACTTCACCAATCAGAGGATCCCATCTCATCAGAGGAGATAGTCATTGGTCTAAAGATAGGCTTGTGACCCAAATTGGGCCAATTAGAATCTTCTCTGGACTTTCTCATGAGCATTTAAAGAGAAGACTGGTTCATCCTAATAGTGTTACAAAGTGGAAGGAGATTATCTGAAATGAGGGCTGCTGGAAGTCATTTTTGCTAATCCCGTGGACAAAAATTTCCTAAATATGGAAGCCAAGGCAAGACAGGCTGAGCTCAGTGATGGAAAAAAATGAAACTCTTTACCCAATTTGTGTCTCTGAACCCAATAATGCATCATTCTAATAATAAACTTCCTTCTCAATTTTGAAAAACTAGTAAATTTTCTTTGTTATTTAATGTAGTTTGAGTTGTTCTACCACTTGTCATCAGAAAAGCCTTAATATACTTGAAGATGACATAAACTAGGCTGTTCCGTCTTTCCAGCCTTCCTTATAGTGTAGGTTGGGGTCATGTAATTCTTGCCAATAAACTGTGAACAAATTATCAAAATCTGAGACATTCAGCAGATGAAGTACCCTCTGCAGCCCTTTTCTGTTTGTGGAGATTTCGAGACAAGACAATGTGGCTAGAAGATGGAAGGGCATACAACAGCCATATCAGCCATACTGTACAGAATGGAGCCACCCTGACCATGAAAGAGTAAGCTGCCATGATTCCAGGAATAATTTGTTATAGAGGCACATTGGGGCCCTGTTTGTGTATCCATCCATGTGTGAGGAGACATGTACAAACAAATTAAATATATCTTATAAGAAGGGTTGAAGACCAGATTTATTCTTTTGAATTTTGTAATAATTGCATACACATAATGAGATATGCTGAGGGTAGGAGACAAGTCTAAACATGAAGTTCATTTTGTGTTTCATATATGACTTATACATATTGTATTTGTACAGTGGTTTAAGTTCACCATGTAGGTGTGTGTTTGTGTGTGTGATGTGTGTTTCTTGCCAGGCTGAGGACGGAAGTGAAGGCCTTGTATGTGTTAAGTGAGTGCTCTAATACTGAGCCACATCCTCAGCCCTAACTTACTTGTGTTTGAATACGATCTGTCATGTGAGGTCTGGTATAGAGTTTTACACTTTTGTCTACATGTATAATACAAGAAGTTTCAGATTTTGGTGATTTCAGATTTTGAATTTTCAAGTTAGGGATATTCAACCCTTAGGGTATGTATGTGTGTGTGCACATGTGTATGTTGTACTTTCCTAAGTTTCTAGCTAAGATGCATGTCTATCAATGATGTTTTTGCTATGCTTCTCTAAATCATAAGAAATAAAGGTAGAGAATGTCAAAGAAGATATAAAGAACCAAGAAGAGGGAGAGAGTGAGTACAGGAGTCCTCCACAGTATGGCGCTTAGAGAGCCATAAAGCTCTTAACCTCAAAGGCAGCCAACCTTCCCTGAGTCCAGCTGGGAGCCAGACACTTTATCTACATTATTTAATTTAATCCTTACCTACAAACCATAAGATATTATTGTCTATTAAACTGAATTCTAGAGGTATTAAGTAGATCTACAGATTCCTTAACTAGAAAGGGTCAGCTCTGAACCCTCTCTGTCCACTTGTGCAACCTAGTCCAAATTACTTCTATTATTACTATTAAAAGCAGTGTAAATGTTATTTAGAGATAGTACCTTCCAGATGTACTGAAGATACTGGTCTCCATTTCCTACTCCTCCTTAACAAAGACAGTACGATCCAGCCATTTTTGGTCTGATTTCTTGGGTTCAAGTACATGTAGTCTTTTGGAACAAAGTTCATGCCTTACACCACAATTCACTTTTCTCTAGATTCTTAATATTACTTGCCAGGCCACTCCTGGAATGTATTAGGCTTTCTCTTCCACATTAGAGGCTTGTCCTTAGCTTATCAATTCTGTTGGCAGGCACAAGCCAATTTAGGCTCCACAATCCCTTGGTCCCGTTCCTGTGTTCCCAGGTCACTTCCCTTTGCCTTGACAAATTTCCCCAACTTCTGATCCCCATTTCTAACTATTTTTTCTGGCCAACATGTGCCCTGCAGACCAATCTACAGATTCTGCAATCTGAACCCAATCAACTTTCTCAATTTACCAGACTGCCTCATCATTCTTATCTCTTTTCAACATTCACATTCTCAAAAGGCATGTTGACAAGGGATCACCTTGTGGGTTTCCAGTGAAATAGAATTGAAATGTCAAATTCACACTAATTTGGTGGAGGAGAGTCTTTCTCTTCAGAGCCTCTAACTTATATTTGACTCAATTGAGCGTCTATTACTCCAAATCTCCATGCAATTTATGCCAAATACACTGATACATCCCCCTACACAGAATATGAAATCAAGAGCAAGCAGGTCATTTTGGAATTCCCAAGATAAACTGGAAGCATGGGAGTATACATGGCTGTTTTAACAGGAGTTTGTGAGCTTCTGATAATACAGAATCAGGCAAAAGTATCCTCAGTTTCATTACTATAAGAAGCAAAGCAAAACAAAGCCCTCTGGATGAATCTGTAACTTTCCCAAGAGGAATTCAGGGAGAAAGATTGGTATTCTCTGAGTTTCTGTGAAAGGATGCTAGTAATCACCAGCAGGCAGGATGCTCATGCAGTCATATGTAAGTGATATCATTGTGTTGTGGCACAATTAGGACTCTTTATGGCCCATCACTTAAATCGGTATTTATGAAGCGCTTGGGCTGCTGATTGTGAGCCAAATCTGGCCCTTTTCCCATCAGTGACTAAAATAATGAATAAAAAGCCTATTAGAGCATCTCTGTGAACACCATGCTGTCATGAAGTCCTCCCTGAGAAGCGAGTTCTATAAGCATTAATGGGTTTTATTCAACAAACATCCATTTTGTAGTCAGACAACTTTTGTCACTGACACCTGCCAATTCACATTCCAAGGAGAAATTGCTGAGCTTATAGAGCTGCCATTTTAAAAATGAATATGTCTCATTATCTTTATTTATAGTCTCTTCCTGCTCCAAACTATCAATGCAGAAGATCTCTGAAGCTTTTTTCAAAAATACTTTGTTTCTCATTTAAAAAATCAAACACTGTACTTTGCTCATTAACAGTGGTTTGATTTCTACATTAAGTTTTTATTAATTCTATTGAAATTGGAAAATAGACAGAAGTCTCAACCGTGTGGACCTAAGAATATATCTAAGAGTGGGAAGGTTTCTGCAGGGTGTGGATGGAGGGAAAGGACCAGGGTCCTACTCCCACTGTGCTCTGCCACTTTTCAGCCATTGCCTTTTGAGTGAGTCATCACAGCTCTTCCTGTTTCTTCAATTTAAATAGGGTCATATCAACTAGAATTTCTATAAGGTCTCTTCTATTTTGGGAGTTTATAAATTCAGGTTCTCTAAACAATTCCTTTTCTTCATGAAGATTAAAAATATCATTGTTTTCTTTTCCTGCAAAGTTCTTTTTCTCATGACTCTGGATTAGTTAGTGCTCCTGTTTCTAAACAAAACACCTGAAGTCTGCAACTTAAAGAAGAAAAGTTTTATTTGGCTCACAGTTTCAGACAATTCAGTCCATGGTAAGTTGGCTACAAGGGTCAGCAACAGAAGGGTGTAGCAGAGCAATGTTGCTTCACACATGGCACCTGGGAAGTGGAGCCTGTTAAAAGAGCCTGAGAAGAAGGGGACAGGGACTAGGTACCGACCCCAAGGTCACACCCCCATTGCCCACCCATACACAGCCAGAAATGTGCTTTACTAATCTCCTGGGTAGATCCAAAACCATTCAAGTTTGATTTGACAGTTGCTATCAGGCAAAATATTATTCAGCCTTTGAGGTCCAGCTCAAAGTTTCCTTTTCTTTGAGTCTCACTAGATTTAGGATGTTTTCCTTAAGTTCAAATTTTTACTTTATGTGAAGACTGTCCTTTATACTATAATAAGTGCTGTGGCAGAAGTCATGCTGGCCCTCCCCCAGCACCAATGTCCTAAACTCCAGAGCCTGTGAGTGTGCCATCTTACACTGCAGACTGAACTTTCCAGAGGTGATTAATCTAGGGGTCCTGAGACAGGGAGATAATCCTGCATTATTCAGGTGGGACCAAGGTAGTTTTTTAAAGGAGTTTTTAGAAAACAAGCAAGAGTGTCCAAGTCGGAAGGAGATGTGATGGTGGAACCAGAGTTTAGTGCTTTGTGAGCTGAAGTTGGAGGGAGAGGCTATGCAAGGAGTGCGGGCAACCTCTGGAAGCTGGGAGAGACATGGAAATGGATTCTCCTATGAAGCCCACAGAATAAAGACAGCCTTTCGATGCATTCATTTTAAAGCTTCTGAATTCCAAACTGTAGAAGAATACATGTGTTTCATACAGCCCCTGAGTTGTGACACTTCATTATAGCAGCAATTAAAAATCAATACAGAGACTATGTAGGATGAACTACATATAGTATGAATATGCAGTATAATATAACAATGTGTTCTTACTAACCTATGATGAGTTTTAAGCATACTTTAATCTTTTGTTCTTTTTTGAATCCAGGGCCTTTGCTCTGAAATACAGCCTCAGTACCATTTTAAAATGTTTTGTTTTGAGCTGTAATCATGCTAAATTGGTAAGTTGCCCAGGCTAGGCTCAAACTTGTGATCCTCAGCTTCCAAGAGTACCTGGATTATGGGTGCCACCATGACCAGTTCACTTGTTTATTTTTATATCCTCAGTTCTTTGAATATCACCGATACATGGTGGAGACTCAGAATGTATTTATTGAACAAATGAGCATACGAATATAAGGTATCCTGGTGTACAAAGATAGTGTGAGAATTTAGTGGCTACGTGGCCTACCCAGGCCCTCACCGTAACAGGAGGGCTGCTCCAATGCTATATTTGCTCTAAGATGTGGTATTTATTGTGACATTCTGCCCTGAGAGTGCAACGCCAAAGTGGCATACTGCCTCTGTTGCTTCAGATGGGAGCATACTGTCTAAATCTAGACTCCTGGCTAGGTAACTGGCTCTTATTTATTTATTTTTAGCACTTTTTGTGATTTGACAAGAAAAAAATTCAGCATTGGCAGAATATACTACATTATACAGTTTTCCTTGGAGCTCTTTCAATGATTCAATGGTAATGCTAAGTAGTCCAGATTTTGAGTAGTAAAAATATTATGTGCAGTTCATCTGTTTGTTTAAAATAGGATCTCTAAACAAAACCTATATTTCGTTCAAAGTTACCAGTGTTAGTGGGTGTGAATATGCATATTGGCACATCACAGGGTGGAAAGGGAGGAGGAGAAGCAGCAAAGGCCAACCCCTACGCGCCGTTGGAAGCAAGATACAGCTAACACTCCATGGCTCCTCATTATCACTGTAGAGCCATGTGGGCCGTGGAAAGGACACAAGATACATTTCTGACCATTAGTCCTTGTGGGAAAGCACAGACCTAACTGTCATTTCAACTGCAGATGGGGCTGACCACCTCAATCTGTGTGAACAGCTGTTTGCTCTGCTCTCACTCTTGTTTGGCAAGTCCCTTCATCCAGAAGGCCTTTCTTTTTGGAAAGAAAAAAGTTGATTTAATGTCACTTTGTAAGAAAAGTTTCAGCACTCTAAAACCAGTCTCTCTGCACATGGATCCAAAAGTGACACCCGAGGAAACTTAACTGACCTTGATACATAGTAAGAGGTTAATTTCAAGTAACACAGGTTTCACTTTAACTTGGTCTTAAATGACCGGCAGAGGTACAACCAAAAGAAGTTATGAAACAACACCATAGTAAGAAGGACTGGATATGGAAAGGCCTCCAATCACTGACCCCTGCTGCAGCCTCCAGCTGCACCTGTAGCTGACCATTATTATGGTTCGATGAGGTCAGAGGGCTATAGTGAAAGCCCCAGAAGCTCAGCAAGAGCCTTTAAATTTCTTAGCTAACATTGTCCTTCAAAACCACCAACCTCTCCATTTTCTCACAGCTAAAACTAGAGGAACTTGTGACAAATATCAGACTTCAAAATAACCTCCATCCAGAGATGGGTGTGAGAGCCAACTGGTTACAATCATGATTCCAGCCCCTTAAGACCAGTGTCCGGATATGGCTTTCCCCATCTGACTTCCCATTCTAGTGCTCATGATTTGATTACACATGCTTAAATCTCTTGGGAAATTTGTTTAATCTCACCTAGAGGCTGCCAAACTCCCAGTGGTTGTGCAGATGGAATGAACAACAAAGGTGCCAGACTCCTTATACCAGGATCCACTAGATAGACCTTGTAAAGGGAGTTAAAAACTGCAGGACTACACAACAGGATTTCTACCCAAGGCCCATCAGATCAGTCTCTGACCATGGCCTCCCCTACCCTGAGGCTTCTCAGCTCAGAGCAGCCAGATGGAAACTTCACTCCTTCCTGCCTAACCACAGTTAGGGATAGCTCTTCAGAGGACAGAATATTATGGGCAGCTGAGTTAGTTAGAAATAATAGGTAGTCATATAGGAACAAGCCCTTGAGGGAGTCAGTGTAGAAGAGAGGAAGCATTAAAACACGCATTAAAACTGTGGCTAGAGGCTTCTCAAGAAGAACAGGACTTGAGATTAAAGTCACAATGGGGTTTACATACTTCCTCTTAAGGGATGAATGGAAGCTTGAGATTATACTGCAGTTGGTACCAACCTTTGGGGATTTGCTACCAAAATAGACCATCACCTCACTAGGGGTGAACCATCCTCTCACCCACTAAGACTAAGACTACTAAAACTGAACACAAGACTAAGACTACAGTTATTGACCAAGGTTAATAATATCACCCATATGCCCTTCCTACATGCTCTACTTTCCTATTGGATTAATAGTAGCTAAGAGGCTACAGTTGTAATCTAATAACAATTGTTTGACCCACATTATACCCACCTCATGATTTTGCTGTACAAAAGATTCTCAGAGAATTAACCTCAGTGAACCTATTGGGAATCCCTCCTGTCTCTCAGGAGATATTCCTACTCCCATTTTTAAATTTTTTGTCTTTTTTGGAGACAGGGTAGTTTAGGTTGGCCTTGAACTCATGGTGATCTTCCTGCCTCAGCCTCCAGAGCACTGGGATTACAAGGCATGTGATACCTTGCCTGGCCTTGACTCCCCATCCTTATTCCCCAATAACCTTTTCTTAATATTAAAAAGAAATAGAGTTAGTCTCACTGAAACAGAAATGTCTGCAATGTCCATTTCAGGAATGTGCTTAAAGTCAAGTGGTTAGGTCTCCCTATGATTGTTGGAGGAACTATTTCAGTGTTTTAACTTCTGTTTTTCATCAGAAAATGCATATCTAAAATCTCATTTAAGTTTGATGACAGAAAATCCTTTAAGTTTGAAGACAGAACCGTCAATTCACATGTATTATTAAATTTCTAGTACTCAATGACTCAACAGCATGTTCTCTCAGCTGAATTTTTCAATCTTAGAGAAGAGGTCAGGTGATATCCATGCCATGGAAAAATGGAAAACTAGCATACAAGGCACATGTATTTGATATTTCTATGGAAAAGGATGTAACAAAATACTTTAAAATTTGAGGATCCAAAACTGTGTTTATTCTCTCATCAGCCTGGCATGATTTCATTCTTACCAGCTGTGGCCACTAGCAGGAAATCAATCTGTGAAAAGAGTGTGTTCGATTCCACTACACCCCCTATTCCTCACGTGGTACGTGAAAGTGGTACACAATACATCCAGGAGTTTGCAAGCAGAATTTTTATCGTTTTGGCAACATGATGGTTTAGATTCATCTTTTCTGCTCTGTCGATGTCCGCTCCCGGCCGGCAGGAAGGACACACGACAAAGTCTGGTAGTGGACAACCTTTTCTTTTTATTTTTCTTTTCCGTATAGCCTGCCCTGGGTTCTCCCAGCTGAAGCCTCCTCTGGTCCGCTCCCCGCGGCTCTTTTTGTGCTTTAGTCTGTCCCAAAGCCTCTATCGGTCCGCTCTCCGCGGCTCCTTTTGGGCTTCTACTTCCGGGCTTTTATCTGGCTTCTTCTTCCGCCCAGGGGTGGCACCGGTATATATACGGGTACAGTGTCCAATCATGTTAAAGTAAGCAAGGCAAGCTGATTGGCTAACATCATCAGTTGCCAGGCAGACTATATTGTTGAGCGGGTTGTTTACGCGGTAAGCAGGAAACTAACATATTCGATGGGAGGGGTAATCTACCTCAGGCTTTGCTCTTTACCACAGGCCGCACGTCCGCCGCGCAAGGCGAGCTATCACAGACGCGGCTCCCAACATCTCCCCCTATTTTATTTTTTATGAATGTGCGCATCGTAGCCCTTTCTGGACTGGGTGTAGAGGCTTATGCCCTATGTGTGGGCCCACCGTAGGTCCTTGGCTTAGACCCTGGTCGGCCGTCCCATGGTCTGTCAAGGCCCTGAGGCCCTCGTCTTTTTTTTAGGGCCAGGCACAAACTGGACGGAACCTGGATGCACACAAGCTTGCACTCATTTTCTCTCTGTAAAGAAATCCCCTCGGAGAGAAATTTAGACCTGGGCAGCATCTAACAGTCCAGCGGCTTACGTGCAGGATGGGGTAGGGCCTGGCTTAGGTCGAGTCATGCTGGGGAGGCACGCTCTTACCCGTCATTGACTTATCTACCCTGCTATATCATAATTTTTTAGAGGAGGAGTGTGGGAAGCTCACCGTCCCTAGACTCGGTCGTAGGCTAGGCGAGCGAGCCATGCATATGCCTGAGGATCTTCTTGTCCATTTCGGGCTACCGCTATTTTTATTCATCTTGTTGGTTGGTCTGTGATGGATCTCCAGTAGGGCAGGTCTGATCTTTAGTCGAGGGCTTTGTTGTCCGTGTCAGTCTCTCCGGTATCCACAGTGGTTCTCGTCCCGGTTCCTGTGGGAAAACACAAACCGCGCCTCGGTTCCAGCTGACCACTGGATCCGGGCCCATCCATTGTCCTGTCAGGACATCTTTCCACTTCACCCACCCTTTATGGTTGGGGGAAGGGTTGCAGTGCTCCACAGCTGGGGAGCGATTATCATTATTTAAATTTAAAAAATTGTGTGTGAATAGTGCCATGGATAATCGTGCCTTTGGGGCCAGGCCTTGGCCTACCCCCCCTTTTTGTTTTTGTAAAATTTTTTTGAGGCTTTTATGAGCCCTCTCAATGATTTTTTGACCTTGGGGATTGTATGGGATACCATGTTTTAATTGAACCTCTATCATTTTGCAGAACTCATTGAAGGCTTTGCCTATATAGGCTGGTCTATTATCAGTTTTTAATATTTTTGGTTTGCCCCATGTGGCCCAAGCTGCCAGGCAATGATTGATCACATTAGACACTTTTTCACCTGTTTTTGCTGTTGCGAATATGACGCGAGAACAGGTGTCTGTGGAAACATGAACATATTTAAGAGTCCCAAACTCCTGTATATGTGTGATGTCCATCTGCCAAACATCACCAGGGATCAAACCTCGAGGGTTTACTCCCATCGGTATGGCAGGTTTGTATGTGGCACAGGAGTCACATAGTCGCACGATATCTCGTGCATCTGCTCTAGAAACATGGAAATGGTTTGCTAGTGTCCTGGCATTAACATGAAATTTATCATGGAAGGCACGGGCTCGCTCGATTGGTGTTAGTAAGGTAAAAATCTATAACAGGCGAGTGGCAGTGTCAGCAGCCGCATTCCCCTGTGTCATGGGCCCCGGCAGGGATGTATGTGCTCTTATGTGGGTGGTGAAGACCTTATGGTGTCTGTTTTGAAGCAATGTCTGGATAGACAGGAACAGTCCAGCCACTGTGGAAGTGGATCTAATTAAACCAGCAGTCTCAAGCACTTGCATAGCATTGACCGCATACCTAGAATCGGAGACAATATTAATGGCTTCTGAGAACCGTTTAAGAATCATTTTAACGATCTGCAGTTTTACCACCTGAGGCTGATCAGGTTTAAATTGTATGGTAACCGGGGGCTTGCCTAGGATCACATAGGCGCCTATCCCCGTCTTGGAGCCATCTGTATATATTGTAGTTGCTGGGACTAATGGCTCAGAGGCAGTAACCTTTGGAAAAATTATAGGGTGCTGAGTGACAAATGACAAGATAGGGTCTTTAGGGTATTGATTGTTTATATCCCCATGGAAAACACATCTCAGAATGGCCCAAGTATCTATGCAGGCAGCCAGGGTCTTGATCTGGCTGGCGGTATAGGGTACTCGGATGGCTTGTGGTCCTGAGCCAAAATGTTGGACAGCTCTATCATGCGCTTTAAGGGCCAATGAAGCGACTGCCTCCGGGTAATGCTCTATGACTTTTGCAGGTGAGACCTTAGGGTGTATCCACAGTAGTGGTCCTTTTTGCCAAATCACCGCTGTAGGCTGTAGACTAGTCTGTAGCAAACAGACATCAAAGGGTCGCCCTGGTTTAATTCTGTGTAAGGTAGCCCCACCTAAGGCTTTTTCCACTCTCTGTAAGGCAGCTCTTGCCTCAGGAGTGAGCCTCCTGTGGGAGGCTATATCTGGGTCTCTCTTTAGAAGGTCGAACAGGGGTTTGAGATCTGAATTTGGTATATGTAAATATGGCCTAATCTAATTAATGTCTCCCAATAGCCTTTGCATGTCATTTAGGGTCCTAACGCCATCTGTCTTAATGGTGACCTTCTGTATAAGTCTGGAGGCGACACTGAGGTCCACACCTGCTGACCCAGGGGTGGCCCTTGTTGAAGGCTGCCATCCTGAGCTGTCCTGTCTCTGGGGCGGGGGCCTGCCTGTGAAGGGGGCCCCCTCTGGCCGTTTTTTGGCTCTCTAGCATCTTGTCCACAAATACGGTTGCCCTGAGCATCAAAGACCGACCTACACTCCTCAGCTTTGTGTGATCCCTTCTTGCATCGCCCACAAACATATGGTTCTTCATTCTTAGGGCGAGGCCTAGCATCTGTATTGTTTGGGCAGTGACGTTTAATGTGTCCTGGCTCCCCGCAGGCAAAACACCCTTTAGCCTTATATTCCCCTTCTAACCCGCGAGGTCCCCTCTGCTGTATAGCCGCGGCCAGGAGAGCAGCCACTCCCGAGTTGGAGAGCGGCCCCCCTATCTCTCTGCATATCCTAATCCAGGCATTGAGGTCCTTGTTCTTATGAGGAGCTATCGCTGCCTTGCACTCCTTTGTACATTGCTCAAAAATTAGCTGTCTTACCAGCGGTTGAGCCACTCCCGGATCAGAAAATATCTTATCGGCAGCATCTTGCATTCGGGCCACAAAGTCAACAAATGGCTCTGTGGTACCCTGAATTATTTTTGAAAGACACAAGGAGGCTGTTCCAGCACCACTTACTTGCTTCCAGGCGCGGAGTCCTATGGCATTGATTTGCTCATAGACAGCGCCGGGGAACTGGGTCTGGTCATCAGCGTGCCGACCTTCTCCCATAAGCATTTCCTTGTTCCACCCCCGGTTTCCTCGATTGGCGTTTTTCTCAGCCTGCTCGGCAGAGAACTCTGCATACCAGGCTCGCCAATCCAGGTAACTGCCCGAGGGCAGACAGGCCTTTGCCAGCTGAATCCAGTCCGCGGGGGTGAGGGGCCCAGAAGACAGATTCTCCAGCATGGCAATGGTGTAAGGCGCAGTCGGCCCAAAGGTTGTAACTGCATTTTTAAGTTCTCTAATCTGCTTTATCTCAAAAGGCTCCCATACATTGCGTCCCTGGCCCATAGCTACTTGTACAGGAAATATCTCGTAGGGGCCACTATCTATCCCAGGTGGATGTACCTCATGAGACAAGCGTCCCCCCTGCCAAAGCCGCCTGTAAAAATACCGACCTGCCGGCGGCGGAGCATAAGACAGCGGCCGTGATTGGGCGGAAAATGGGGGCCCGTGCATCACTTCCTGTTCTGGCGAAGAGGAAGGGAGCTCCCGGGCGGCCGCCCCGCGGCGAGGGATCGCCTCCCTCTCGCGCCGGGGCGCACTCAGGAGCTCTCTACTCCTCCGCAGACCAGGTTGAGCAGAGCGCAATTCGCGGGGCAACGCTGGAAAAGAACCCTGCGACTCCTTATTGAGCGATTTAGGCTCCTGACAGCTGGTCTCTTTGGCCTCCTTGCCATTCAACTTTCCCTCGTCCTCGGAGTCAGACGACTCCGAGGCTAGAGCCCCGTCCTCCTCCTTAGCATCCTTGTTCCCCTTGACGGACCCCTCTCGGGAGCTCCCTGACTGGGCCTGCTCAGATACCCTGCGTACTTTTGTAAGCTCTTGAGAGCTTTCTCCACAACCACCCTCGCTCTTAGTGTTGCTACCTAACATGTTTCCCATCTTTTAATATGTTACTCACCGCGTGAGGCCCAAGGAATCCGCCACTTACGCGTGAGCCTGAGGGGAGTCTAAAAGCCCTGTAGGTGCGCGCCACCCAGAGCCCAGGCTTATCCCCAACTCACCTGTCTCGCAGCTCTGTACTGGAGCGTTGTCCACTTCCACGTCGCGGGGGTGATCAGTCCCCGTACGGGCCACCAAATGTCGATGTCCGCTCCCGGCCGGCAGGAAGGACACACGACAAAGTCTGGTAGTGGACAACCTTTTCTTTTTATTTTTCTTTTCCGTATAGCCTGCCCTGGGTTCTCCCAGCTAAAGCCTCCTCTGGTCCGCTCCCCGCGGCTCTTTTTGTGCTTTAGTCTGTCCCAAAGCCTCTATCGGTCCGCTCTCCGCGGCTCCTTTTGGGCTTCTACTTCCGGGCTTTTATCTGGCTTCTTCTTCCGCCCAGGGGTGGCACCGGTATATATACGGGTACAGTGTCCAATCATGTTAAAGTAAGCAAGGCAAGCTGATTGGCTAACATCATCAGTTGCCAGGCAGACTATATTGTTGAGCGGGTTGTTTACGCGGTAAGCAGGAAACTAACATATTCGATGGGAGGGGTAATCTACCTCAGGCTTTGCTCTTTACCACAGGCCGCACGTCCGCCGCGCAAGGCGAGCTATCACAGACGCGGCTCCCAACACTGCTCGTCATCTTGTTTTTTCAGGTCTCAGCTCAAAGATTAGTTCTGCAGAGGCACTTTCTGAGCAGTCTAACTTACTGTCCTCTTCTAACTGTCATGGCCATAATATGCCACCTAATTTTGTGCACAACCTTTATTTCAGATGCAATTTTTTTTCCCAATTGTTTGTGTGCTTTCCTCTCGTGCTCACTAGGAAAGAAATCATGGAAAAGGAGACACTTGTCTGCTTCCACAGATACATCCCAAGTGCCCAAACAAACTGACTGCGTGGTGGGACCTTCCCTAATACTTGTGACTGAAGTCATGAAATACAAATTTTTAGAGAAAATCTCATGAAATATAATTTACAATAACTAAAACTTAGAAACAGTAAAACTAGAAAAAATAAATAAAAATTGGCTGAAGAATAAATATCATTGGTAACACTGAAAACTCGAAAAATGGATCTGAGAAGAAATAGGCTTGGTTGAAGTAACTGATATAAAATAGACAATGGCTAAAACTGTCAATAGAAAAATTCATCGTTGACTAAAATGGGACAGAAGAACCACATCTTCTAAGCACAATTTCATGTGTAAAATCTTTTTTTTTTAAATTTTATTTAAGGAGAAAAAGGGGGAAAAAGCAGAAAAAGGGTACAAGTTATACAGAATTTCAGAAAAAAATAAACAGTAGGAAATCACTAGTTAATGGATTACATATTGTCATCTTAGAAATATTTGTTCAAGTTACAAAATTAAAGCATATAAAGTGGACATTCAAACAGTGAGACTGCCAACAGTTCTGTTCAATGATCCAACAAAACTCAGTAATATCATTGTATATCTTCTACACTTAAATATACATGTAGTTATACTATTTAGAGCACTTTCTTTTCCTCTCTTTTGTACAATGACTATTACACATTTTGGGTTTCATTGCTCCCACAGTTCTTATTACTTTTTTTGGAAGAGAGTAAAACCAAATGTGACTTAACAGAACAGAGTCGGTTAAATCAAAAGGGTGGACATAATAGATAGTGTAAAAACATAATACAAGGTGATCAACAATGGTTACCATAATGCCTCCCGCTATCTCAAATAGAATTGCCTATATCATCAGTTATAATAAAATTGAACAAAACAGTGAAGAACGAAACCAACAAAACCAAAACATTGGAGACATTACAGGTGTTCAAAAGTAGATAATAGTCAACCAGTATGGGCGTCATAATGAATCCCACTATCTTCACAGCTGTTGCCTATACTTTCAAAACTGGTACTATCAAGCAAAACAGAATAGAGGAACATCAGTCAAAACAAGATGGTGAGAGCAATACAGGGCTTCAAATCAAGTTAATAGAAAATCAAAGTGGGTTACTATAATATATCCTGCTATTTTTTAATTTATTTTTTCCTTAATTAAAAGGATAAAAATAAAAAAGTAAATAATAAAATGGAGATTGAGATAAAAGAGGGCATAACAACAAAATAGTGCAGATAAAAACATAACCATTTAAGCAAAATAGTGTTTCACCACAAGATAATCCTGACATAAAAGTAGTTACCATATTGTCTCTTTCCTTGAAATCTTTGAGTATAACTTTGTATACTGTAGCATCAAATATATCAAAACAATGTAAAACCATTCAAGAGAATGACAGTTTTTACAGGGTATTTAGAATCAACAACAGATAATGAACTATGGTTTCTGTATAATCTCATTGTCTATAAAAGTTTTTGTTTATACTATCACATATAATAAAATCCAGTAAAATACAACATGTTAAGACCTATGGAGACAGAAGAACAAAAGCTCGATGGGACTTCAAAACAAGATGTTACCAAATCAGTACTACCTATTATGACGTCGTTTTCTCCAAAATAGCTGTTCCTATCATCCAATATTCTCTGCCTCATTTCTGTTAAGCTCTTTTTCTATCATTAGTTGTCAGTTTGTCTTCTTCATTTTGTTTTCTGCTCCATTCATTGTGGCCTCTCTGCCACTATTTCTGGATTCTTTGTATTTTTGTTTTTTAGAATATCCTGCAGTATTCTCTGTAGAGTTGAATTGGTGGTTGCATATTCCCCTAGTTCCTCTTTATCCTGAAAGCACCTTGTTTTTCCATCAATTTCCAGGGATAGTTGTGTAGGATATCTCAATCTTGGCTGGAGGTTATTATCTTTCAAAGCTTAAATTATTTCCCCCCACACTCTTCGTGATTTGATGCTTTGTGCCGAGAAGTCTGCTGTAATTCTGATGGGTGTTCCCTTGTAAGTGATCTGTTTCTTGTCTCTGACGGCTTTTAATATTCTGTTCTTGTATTAGATTTCTGGAATTTTAATTATTATATGCCTGGTTGTAGCTCTGTTTGGGTTGTAGGTGGCTGGGGTCCTGTATGCTTCATACAACTGAGTGTCTTTACCTTTTGCTAAATTAGGAAAATTCTCCTGGATTATTTCTGTGAGTAGCTTTTGTAGTTCATTTGTTTGTGTCCCTACTTCTTTTATGTTCTTAATTCTTAAGTTATAGATCCTCTTAACATCTTCTAGTCTTTGTATTGTTGCTGTTTGTTTCTTTGTTATTTTTAAGAAGTTTTTCATTTCATGCTCCCATATTACAAATCTGCCCTCCATTTCAGATAATCTATTCTTAGTTTCTTTCAAGCTGTTATGCCAGTTTTCGATAGAGTTTTTAGTTTCCTGGTAATCTCTTTGAATCTGCTTCACATATTCTATGTTTTCTCTATTTTCTCCATCAAACAATTCTCCCCTCTTTTTCTGTTCTTCCATTCCACCATCTGCTTTTTCTTGGATGGTGCTTAGCATTTCTCTAACTGTTCTGCTTAGGTCTTGCTTCAGGTCATTAATAACTTCATTCCTGGACTCGTCTATGAGGCTCTGGAGATAGCGCTTTATGTCAATTGGTGCCGTGTCTGCTATTGCCTGTTTCTCAGGATTGGGGGCTGAGGAGCCTTTCTTGTTGCTCCCTCTTCCCATATTCTTTGTTCCTTATATATGCAAGTGTATATAGGAGGCCCAGCTTCCTTCCCTGTCAGCCACAGTCTGATTCAATAATCAGGTTTATTTCACACAAACTCTTCTTCAGATTCAGTTGTTCATAGCCAAAAGGCAGTACCAAGCCACTTTCTAAAGAATCTTTGGCTGATTACTAATTATTTATAATTGAATTTTCTGCCTGGGATGTTATTGGCTGCAGTTCCAGAATTATTACCCTCCTTCATCCCAGGAGCACTCCAGATGAGTAGGATCTTACAGGTCTTATGCCTATCAAAACTGAGGTTTCTCCTCACCTCCCACAGTCAGGATCTTGCCTGTTTGGAGGCTTCATCAGTGCAACTGTTTCATGACAAATTCTGTCTGCAAAAACCTGAAGTCAAGCCTTCCTTGGCTCGCCTGTGCTTTCTCCTACCAGACATTAGATCTGCCATCCTCAGATTTCAGTTATCTTTGGAGTAGTCTCATGGTAATGTACATCAGTATGTATACTGTCTTTTTTTGTAGGTCACACATATGTTGGCAAGATGGCAGCAACCGGTAACTAACTCACTTCCGGGTTCAACTACCACTTTGTAAAATTATAGATGGTAGAAGTGAGACTCATAGAGGAAAACTTGTACTAGAAGAAGGCATAATTGGCAGAATTGGTTATGTTTGGGGAAAACTCTTGATGGATAAATCAAACCTTTACCATAAAATTCATGAGAAAGAACTGATTTTGAAAAAAATAATTTTGGTTAAAGGAAAATAGAAAAATGTACTTGTTTAAATGATTTATAATGGAAGATCGATTAAATAATGAAGTTAGCTTAATGTAGTTTGATTCAAAAACACCATCTTGGCACAATGGTGTCTAATTATGATTAAAATGACTGTGTTTATAAATACGGATTCCATGTTTTCCTATGGTAAAATGAGGAAGTAACAGCTTCCTGCAGCCGGGCCACATAGACAGCAACAGAGCAATATAAATAATAAAGCACTAATGTACCAAGCATAAACAACAATAAAACAGAGCAGTGCATAATGTGCTAAGCATTAAAAAATGTCATTATGGGAGTGCCAGGGGAGGCTTCTCAGAAAACAAGGCAGCATGATCCAGCTGGGCAGCCTTGGGCGAGTCACCCAGCTCTGCTGGCTCTTGGAACTCAACAGGGATTTGAGCTACAAGTTTAGACTACAGTCAGCCCCACAGCTCTGAACAAGAGAAAGTGCCTGTTACTGAAGATGCACTTGTGATTGAACCAGGCAGCAGAAATGGAGTAACAGGACATAATCAGCTAACCTTTAGGGAATGCTAATATTTAGAGGTCAGGAAGAGGACAAACCTCTGAAAAAAGAGGTAAAGAAAAGAGAACAGGATAGTACAGTGCAAGAGACACTGAAGACTGGAGCACCCTTGAAAGGAGATAATCAAACACTGCTGGGAATGCTGTCAAGAACAAATGAAGCCTCTTGAAAGTGGCATAGACTCTGAAATAAAGGCAGTCACTGCAGGTGATCATAGGTGATGTAGTCATTGAGAATGAGGGAATGCTGGGAACCCAAGGGCAGGACTTTTGGTCAGAACCTTTTTAGTTTCCTGGTGGCAAAAATTGAACCTAGCCAGACTCAAGGCAATCGAGTTGCTGTAGGGCTTCACCCGTTCAAATCACAGGTAGGCCAGGGGCGTAGCGACTTCAGCAATGACCTAACTAACTACTGGGACTTGATTTCTTTGTTCCATCTCTACATCTCTCTGAGTACAGTATGTCCCCAACTTGCAAATGAGTCCCTTTCATGATGTTTGTAAGTCAGATTTGTTTGTGAATCTGACAAAGTGAGTCTTATACACCTTTGACACAAATACACAATATATATTGCCTTGCACTTCCTAGATGTTCCCTCCACATCTCCGCTACTTTGCCTTTCTCTTCTGCACATCCTGGGTTCTGCGGGAGCACTGTACTGCTGTACACTGTCACACTGTACAGGAGGCAGACAGCAGTTGTGACAGGGTCCCACAGACACTTGAGCTACTTCTGCACCTTGTTTGCATCTACAAATGTTCATAACACAAAGTCTGCTTTTAGCTGCAAAAGTTCACCACTTGAATGTTCCTAAGTTAGGGGTTTATTGTATTGGCTTTATTTTTCTCTTACTATAGATTATCTTTTCTTATGCATGGCAGAAGTAATTATGGTTGGCAGTTCTTCCATCCTGGTTTATCACCAAAGAAGTTTCCTTAGTTCCAGTGTTAAAAAGTTCCAGAGCAGGGCTGATTGCCCTCACATTGTCAGTGAGGTTGGGCTATGTAAGAAGACACAAGAAGACAGTGTATTCTCCAAAAGAAAAGAGATTGCTGATTCCTCTAAAACAGAAGAGGGTGGGGAAAACAGATAAAATGCTATGTTCACTGCACATAATTAAAATATCTAAGTGTGTTTTAAGATTAAAGAAAGGAAGGTCATGTCTAAAGGCAAGAGGAAATGAAGTTGAGGAGAGGATAGAAAAATAAAGGAAAGAGATGTTTCTACAAGTTAAGAAATTAATCAGAGTGGCTTGAACTCACAGTGGAGCATTCTTTTCTACCAATTTTTAAGTCCTTCCCTGATTTCTCCACTCTTCCATTCTTCTAGTTTGGGGATCCCAGTGACTATCCCTGCTGGTTCACACCCTGATCCCAACTCTATCTTATCTTCTGATTCACCTCGACTTTCCTAGATGGGCTCTGCACATCTAAGAAATGTCTAGAGCTTGGATCCTTCCTGCTGTGACCCAGTGCAGCTCCTGGGGTTTTTGGGGTTAAGGACCAGGAAAGAATGAGAAAAACAAAGAAAAGACAAAGTTAGGGTCAGGTGGAGCCCTTATCCTCCTGATGGGAGGAAGGAACTGCTCAACCAGCAGTATGTTTATTTATCCCCTCCAAAGAAGAATGTCTGTTTCAACCCCATGGCCTAGCAACTTGCTTGCCTGGAAGACTTGGGCCCCTTGTCTTCTTGATGCTGGAACAACTTGTTTACATTGTTTTGGTCTTTCTGTTTTTTTCTGGGCTGGCCTTGCCTTACCCCGACACATGTGATCAATCCTGAGCTTCCAGGGCTCCCTCACCTTCCTGTTCCTCTTGTCGTATGAAGGCCAAGCAAGTGAGAATCAGGTCTCTCAAGACCCAGCAAGGGAGGGGATCAGGAACAAGGATGGAGAATTCAGCTTTGGTGAGGAAGGGAGAGCTGAGCGCCTTTGTCTTAGGTAAACAAACAGTAGAAAGAAATAAGTGAGTAAATGATCTAGGGTGTGCAGAGGCAGGCAAAAGTAAAGGAAAAGGTGAGTGAGTGGGTGTTTTTGAGGATGACCCCATTACCTTCAGGAAAGTAGGGGTCAAGGCCATTCATTGCTAGGAAGGATAGAAAGGAGCTTAAGAAGTGTGTCAACAGCTCAAGGCTCTCATAACTGACTGTAAAGACTACTGTAAACAGGATTTTCTTCTCTGATTGTTCTGGAGGCCAAAAATCTAACTTCAAAAGTTTTCCAGGGCCTGTTACTTTGGAAGGCCTAAGGGACAATCTTTCCTTGTTGCCTACAGTTTCCCATGACTGTTGGGTTCCTTCCTAGCAGCTGCATTATTCAGTCTCTACCTTTGTCTTCACGTGGATGTCACGATGCATGTGTTCCAGATCTTCCTCTTACTCTCCTGTTGTTGGATTTAGAGCTCACCCAGATAATCTGTCATCTGGATACTTAATTTAGTTGTAGCCTCTGTGCAATAAGGTAACATTCACAGATTCCACAAGTTAGAGTGTGTACACATATGTTTTGGGGAACCATCACTCACCTCCTACAAGAGGGAAAGGAACACTTCAGCCCTGATACAGAAAGGCAGCCTCGGAGCATGGAAGAGAAGAATAAATATGATTACTGAAAAGAGACAATGGTCAAATTGAAGCGGGACACGTGCATTTTCCATAGACCAAGACTTGGATTCTTCAACAGCTTTAGAGCCTGGATACAAAAGAGATCATCAGACAATGAGGATGTTTATGTAGACCTAGCAGAGAGTAAAGAGAGTGAAATATCTACTCCTTCCAACGTCCAGCTGCAGCACATACCTAAGTGAAGTGAAGTTATACACACTAAATTGGTTCACAAGCAATGAAACATTTAATGAGAGAAGAGAGCCTAATTTTCATTTCCCTCCCTCTTCCCTACACAGTACTCTCTATCCCAGATACAGTATTACCATTCCACTTTACATTTATACCTCTCCTCACCAACTCTCCCACAAATGAAATTCTAAGTACATAACTTTGATAAACTACAAATAAAATTAAAATCTCTCTTCCAGAAAACCCAAACATTTTGTTCTTGACTGATGCCTGCAGTGACCACAGGCCCTGTGTAAAATAGTGATAAATTCTCCAAGGCCTCTGGCTCTCCAGTACCCTGGTGGCAGAAAAGCTGCCTATGTTGCAAGGTTCTAAAAAAGTGTTAGAAGATTTTCATTTAGTGATGAGGCCAAAGATATCTCAGAATGCCAGCCTCTGGGTCACATTTCCAGGGCAACCCTCAGTAGTTCCACCTGATCTTGGAAGGCTTGCTGTGGAAACCAAAAGGTATAGGTTACTTCACAAGCCACCAGATCTGTGACTTTTAGTTTGTTTTTACCTTTTATATTTTTGTATCTTTTTTTAAGCAGCAGAACTCTTTCTTCAAATAAAAACATATCAAACAGACAAAAATGCAGCTCCTGTGGTTGAGGTAGGCAACTTCCCTGCCCAGACCTGGTGCCTTTCCCCAAGCCCTCTGATACCTACTCAGATAATGAGAATCATTCACACTAACAAAAAGAGACTCAAAGGAGAGAGGTGAGCACTGAGAATGGAGGGTGAAGGATAGGGAAGGACAAGCAGCTGCAGGGACCAGTACCCACTGTTGGGCAGCACAATTTGGGGACCCCAGGATGGATGACTCCTGGAGCATAGTTTGGGGAGATCTTGGGAAAAAGATGGCTGGTGAGAAACACAAAGGAAGGAGGCAGCCAGAACAGGCATCATGCTAAAACTTCAAATTTCAGTGCACTGAGGACATTTCTGGGTTTAAGAATCCTCTGGGTGGGGTGAATTCCTGCGCACCATCCAAAACCGGGAGAGTTTAAGATCTTCACTCCCAGTGGTCAAGGACCTGCCCAGCTTCCAGCCACACTAGGCTGGGCTCTGCAGGTTTGGGGGCCTGACTGGGCCACACCCAGTGACCTTCTTCAGTTCAATCTAGGTAAATGGGCTGCCAGCAGGGAGGGAATTCCTGCATACCATCCCAAGCCCCAGAAGAGTTTAATATTATTGCTCCCAGTGGTCAAGGACCCGCCCAGTTTCCAACCACACAAGACTAGGCGTGGGAGATATTGTGGCCCAAATAGATTACTCCTAGTGATCTCCTTCAATTGGGGGAGTTGAGGGCACATGAAGTGAGTTCCAGAGCATTGATCTTTGCCTGGGGAGAGCTTTGGTCTATCATCCACAGTGGTTAGGTGCCCGCCCAGCTTCCTGGAACACTGGAGGTGGCATGGGAGGGCTTGTGGGCCTGACTGGACCATGCTTAGCAACCTCTATTCAGTCCCAGGAGCTAAGGGCATAGGAGATGATTTCCAACATACCCAGGGGAAGCCTTGGAACAACACTTGAAACACAGAAATATAGGAAAATGACAAAATGAAAGACCAAAATGCAATCTCAAACCTCCAGCTCATCCCAAGAAAGCCTAGGAGGCATGTACATAGAAGGAAATATATGCCATACATCTGAAATATCTGAAATAATAGCAACTGAAATAAAGAAGCAACTCTGGGAAGTTTTAAAGGAATTCAAACTAGAAATAATCACCCAGGTAAAAACAAGAAATGATAAAAATAATGAAAGAGATGCTGAACACATCTAAAGAAGACACAGTTAAATAATTAGAGGAACAAAACAAAAAGATAGAATCCCTGGATGAACAATATAAGAAACAAACAGAATACATGAAGCAGATTCAAAGAGATATACAGGAAATCAAAAACTCCATTGAAAGTTATAAAAACTGCCTCAATGAATGTGAAGATAGAATTTCAGACCTTGAAGACAAGATTGCAGCTAGTGAACAGGAAAGGAAAGATCTTTAAAAAATAACAAGGAATCAGGAAACAACAATTCAACAGCTGTCAGATGATGCAAAGAAAAACAACATAAGATTGATAGGGATAAGTGAAAAAGAAGAGGACAACACAAATGATATCAAGAAGCTACTTACAGAAGTAATAGCTGAAAACTTCCCAAACATGATAATGGAAACTGACATTAGGATTAGTTACGCATACAGAACTCCAAATAGCCATAACCAAAATAAAACTACACCCACATATATAATAATCACCATCCCAGAAATCCAATATAAGAATAGAATATTAAAAGCTGTCAGAGAGAAAAGACAGATCACCTATAAAGGAAAACCTATCAGAATTACAGCAGAATTCTCAATACAAACAATGAAGTCAAGAAGAGGGTGGAGTGAAGTATTTCAGATCATAAAGGAAAATGACTTCCAACCTAGACTGATGTACCATGCAAAACTGTCCTTCAAAATGGATGGAGAAATAAGATACTTCCATGACAAAGAACAGCTGAATAACTTCATGATCACCAAGCCAACCCTGAAAGAATACTGAAAGACAGTTTAGATACACTTAGGAAAAAACCACTAAGCAAGGCAGACAATTAAACAGAATGGAAAGATAAAGATGCAACAGCAGAAAGATAACATGTCAACAATAAACCAATATATGACAGTTACAGTCATTAATGTAAATGGTCTCAATTCACCAATTAAAAGAAACAGACTGGCAGAATGGATCAAGAAACAACATCCAACCATATGCTGGCTACAAGAAACCAATCTAAACCAAACCAAAAGGAAATTCACAGACTGAAAGTCAAAGGATGAAAAACAATACTTCATGCAACAGGAACCAAAAAAAAAAGCAGGGGTAGCTATTCTATTTGCAGACAATTTGAACTTCATACCAAGAATGATCCTAAGAGATAAAGAGGAAGAGATAACAATCTTAAATATATATGCACCAAATTCCAGAGCATCCAGTAATATAAAGCAACTATTAATAGAAATTAAAAATCAAATAAGCAATAACACAATTATAACAGGAGACCTTAACACACCATTGACACCAAGGGAAAGATCAACCAGACAGAAAATCAGTAAAGAAATAACAGAACTGAATCACACTTGTGAACAAATGGACTTGATAGACAAATACAGAGTGTTCCATCCAACAACATCAGAATATACATTCTTCTCAGAAGTACATGGGACATTCTCTAAAATAGACCACATACTAGCCCACAGAACATATTTTTAAAAATGCAAAAGAAATGAAATTATCCCAAGCATTTTATCAGATCATAGCGCCATGAAACTAGAAATTAATGATAAAAAAACTGCAAAAACCCACAAACACATGGAAATTGAATAACACATTCTTGAGCAATCAGTGGGTCACAGAGGAAATTAAAGAAGAAATTAAATAATACCTAAGAGCAAGCAAAAATACAAATACAACTTGCCAGAATCTGTGGGATGCGATGAAAGCTGTCCTCAGAGGAAAATTTGCTGCACTGAGTTCCCACATCAGGAAAACAAAGTGAATACAAATAAACAACCTGATGCTACACCTCAAACATCTAGAAAAAGAAGAGCAAGTCAAGCCCAAAGCCAAAAGAAGGGAGGAAATTATAAAAATCAGAACAGAAATTAATGCAATAGAGACTAAGAAAACAATTCAAAGAATCAATGAATCAGAGTTGGCTCTTTGAAAGAATAATAAAATTGGTAAGTCCCTAGCCAACCTTATTACAAAAAATGAAAGAAAAAGCTCACATTCATGTAATAAGAAATGAAAAAGGTGAAATCATTACAGACTCTGTGGAATACAGAAGATCATCAACACCTATTTCAAAAACCTCTACTCTCATAGGTTCGATAACACAGAAGAAATGGACAGATTCCTAGAAATATGAACTACCAAAGCTGGGTCAAGAAGATGTAAAATTGCTGAATAACTCAATTTCTATTAATGAAATTGAAAGGATAATTAAGTGCTTACCTACAAAGAAGAGCCCAGGCCTAGACGGATTCACTGCGGAATTCTACAAGAAACACAAAGAAGAATTAATGCTGACACTCCTCAAAGTCTTCAATGAAATCAAAAGAGAAGCAATTCTTCCTAAGTCATTCCTGGAAGCAAATATTACTCTAGTACCAAAACCTGAGAAAGACCCAACTAAAAAAGAGAACTACAGGCCAGTCTCCCTAATGAACACAGATGCAAAAATCATCAATAAAATATTGGCAAACAGGATGCAGCAAATCATCAAAAAGATTGTACACCACAACCAAGTGGGATTCATCCCAGGCATGCAGGGATGGTTCAATATATGTAAATCAATAAATGTAATCCACTATATCGATAAAGCCAAGGTAAGAATCACATGATCATTTCTATAGATGCAGAAAAAGCTTTTGATAAGGTCCAACATTCATTCATTCATTACAGAAAATTGGAATAGATGGTCTTTACCTCAATATGATAAAGGCCATCTATGACAAACCAATAGCCAGCATTACATTAAATGGCCAAAAACTGAGTGCCTTACCTTAAAATCAGGCACAAGACAAGGATGTCCATTATCACTGCTCCTATTTAATATAGTACTGGAAATACTAGCCAGAGCAATTAGACAAGAGAGAGAAATAAAAGGGGTAAAGATAGGAAAAGAGGAAGTTAAATTATCATTATTTGCAGATGACATGATACTCTACATAGAAGACTCCCAAAACTCCATTGAAAGTCTCCTAGATATAATAAATAAATTCAGGAATGTAGCTGGATACAAAATCAATACTCAAAAATCAATAGCATTCCTATACACTAACAGCAAGATCACAGAAGGAGAAATAAGAGAAGCCACACCCTTCACACTAGCATCCAAAAAATGAAATGCTTAGGAATTAATCTCACAAAAGTAGTAAAAGATCTATACAGGGAAAATTGTAATTCCCTGAAAAAGAAATCGAAGAGGATCTCAGAAAATGGAAAGACTTTCCTTGTTCATGGATAGAAAGAAGAAATATTGTGAAAATGGCCGTTCTCCCAAAACTGTTATATAGATTCAATGCAATCCTGATGAAAATACCATCAACATACCTCATAGATCTAGAGAAATCCCTCCAAAAATTCATCTGGAACCAAAAGAGACCTAGAATAGCAAAGAAAATTCTAAGCATCAAAGGCAATACAGGAGGCATCACAATCTCTGACTTGAAGTTATACTACAAAGCAACTGTAATCTGAAGATCAATGGAATAGATTAGAAGATACAACCACAACTACAAACACACTCAACCACCTTATCTTTGACAAAGGGGCCAAACATGTTTACTGGAAGATCGACAGTATCTTTAATAAATGGTGCTAGGAAAACTGGCTCTCTATATGCCAAAAACTAAAACTAGACCCATGCCTATCACCATGTACTAAACTAAAATCTAAATGGATCAAAGACTTGAATATTAAAACAGAAACACTAAATCTGTTGGAAGACAAATTGGGTAAAAATATTGAAGACATAGGGGTAAGTAGAGAATTCATGAACAGGAATCAAGCCACATGGGAAATACTTCCCAGAATCAATAACTGGGATCACTTCTTATTAAAAAGCTTCTGCATGCCAAAATAAATCTCCAGTATAGTGAAAAGAAAACCCACAAACTGGGAAAGATCTTCGTGAACTGTCCCTCAGACAAAGGACTTCTGTCTAAAACATATAAAGAATTAAAAAAAAAAATCAAACCACTGAAATTCAAAGAGCCAATCCAAACATGGGCATCTGATATGAATACACAGTTTTCAGATGCAGAAATACAAATGGCAAATAAATACATGAAAAAATGTTCATCATCATTACACATTAGAGAAATGCAAATTAAAATCACACTGAGATTCCATCTCACTCCAGAAAGAATGTCCAGGATCAAGAAAACTACCAACAACAAGTGCTGGAGAGGCTGTGGAGAAAAAGGAACTCTCCTGCACTGTTGGTGGGAGTGTAGACTGGTACAACCACTGTGGAGGACAATCTGGAGATTTTTCAAAAGGCTGGGATTGGAAGTCCCATTTGATCCAGCTATTCCACTTCTGGGCATATTTCCCAGAAGAACTGAAGATATCATACCACAGTGATGTATGTGTACCCATGTTTATAGCAGCACAATTTGTAATAGCCAGATCTTGGAAAAAACCTAAGTGTCCAACAATTGAGGAATGGATAAAAAAAGTTGTGGTATTTTTATACAATGGAGTACTACTCAGCTATAAAGAATGCTTACATTGAGATATTTATAAATAAATGGTCGCAACTTGAGACCATACTTATAAGTGAAATAAATCAAACTCACATATATAAATTCCTTTATAGTCTCCCTAGTGTAAGAAATGGGAAGAGTACATAAGATTTTGTGGTAATCATGATTCCCCATTACATTGCTTTGAAGCCTTGTAATGTTTCCATTCATTAGCTGGAATGGTTTTATCCTGGGTTATTTGATTTTATTATCTATGATGGTATAAACAGCTATATTGAAGAAAATAAAACATTATAATAGCCAGTGCTGATTTAATATCATCTTGTTTTGAAGTCCTACTATACTTTTGTTCTTCTGTTTCCATTGGTTCTATCATGTAGTAACTTACTGGATTTTTTTATGTGTGATAGTATAAACAAATTTTTTATGGACAATGAGATAATATAGTAACCATTGTTCATTTTCTATTATTTGGTTCTGAATGCCCTATAATACTTTCATTCTTTTTAATGGTTTTATACTATTTTGTTATGTTTGATACTATTGTGTATGAAGGTATGCTCAACTATTTTAAGGAAAGGGACATTATGGTAGCTACTGACATATCAGGTTGTCTTGTGGTAAAATACTGTGTTGCTTAAATTGTTCTGTTCGATCTGCTTTGTTATGTCATCTTTTAACTTAATGTCTTTAAAATTAGAAAAATTTTTAAAAAGAATCGTCTGGGTGGGACTTGTCAGGCTAAATTTAGGCGGCTGGATGTGGAGAGATCTGGGAAAGTGAAAGTGGTGATTCTCTGTCCCTAGGGGTCTTTCTTATCAGTAGCTCATTTATTTGTCAATAATTCTGAGAGGGAGAACTAACTTTGTCACATATAGGGAAACTGAGGCTTGGGAAAATTAGGTAATTATCCCGAGTGCACAGTCTGAGTGCTTAGGCCCCTGATCCCTGGTAGAAACAGTCTAGAAGCTGCTCTAAAAGGGTGTGGAGCAGGCTAAGCATCCAGGGACATGGGCAGCTCTTCTGGTGCAGGGAAGTTCTGTGTCTTCTCCATGGGGAATCTGACTCAAACTCAGATTCCACAGATTACTTTTACTACCAAAAAAGAAGAATCATCAAATATTCATATTGGGAATGACTTGAAATAATCCAGCACTATCTCTTTGAGTTAATTCTGGGAATATTCTTCAATAACTAACTCTAGTTCGATTGCTCCTTCTAACAAGGAGCGTGTAACTTTTTCTTTCATTGAACCGTGGCTAGAATATTAAAGGACATTCGAGGCAGAAGTTCCTGCAATGAACGATTCTATTTTCGTTAGTGTTGACATGGTACCATTTTGTAGAATGCTCACAGCCTCAGTGTAAGCTCTGGAGAAAGCCAGGCTCCACGTCACTGGTGTCCTCATCTCCACCACGTTGTTTTCTGAAGAACATCCCTGCCTTTTTCCCCTGCCTACACCATGAAGTTGTTTTTCTTTTCATTGCCAAACTTTTTTGCTCTGAGCCAAGAATGTTTTTTTTTCCCTTAAAGCCTGTTTATTTCTCAGTCATATGACACGCCCAAGATACCCTCTGAAGATCTGTTTTTACTTCACTACAATGGACAATTTTTCCTGCTTGAATAAGCCTGCACACATTTAAAAGTTTTAATAGAAGACTGAGGATTGCAAATAGGTGTTAATGGAGCAGATTTCCAGAATGAGCCAAATACAAAGGTATGCATTTGGCAAAGGAAAAATGACTCACTAGCTTAAAATTACAGATAAAGAGTCAAGGGAATTAGCTTCAAATGCCATTATTCGAAAAAAAGCACTCACTGAAGTTCCTTTAGTGGAAAGTTCCTATAGAAGCCAACAAATTCTCACCCAGTATCTCCTATGGGGAGAAATTGGGTCACCTCCCAATTAGGGAAGTGGGGAGTGATAAGGTCCAGAATATTTAAAACCTTCCTTTTTTATGGAATGACCACATGATTGGGAAAATATTCAGTGATTTATAACACAATACAAAGAGCTTTTTAAGACAAATCTTGAAAAGAATGAAATAGATTATATGATTAAGGAAAAGAGTAGCCATCAGTGAGAATGGAAAGAGAAGACATGAAAACTCTTAAGATATGTTGCAGAGACTCTGCCTACATGTATATATACATATGCACGTATATATACATATGTAAATATATACATACATATGTCCTTATAAATATATAAAATGTAGAGAGATATATGTGTAGACATATTTATATGATCATATGTGTGAGGTAGATTATTGACAAAAGATAGGAGGTAGATAGATAGAGATAAAGATATATAAATTGTCTTGAACTGGCTACACAGGTAATTAGTTTCAAATGCCATTACTTGAGAAAGGTACTGCATAGAATGATGTAGAAAGTTAAGTCAAAGACAATGTCATGATTTACAGACTGTATCATTAGAAGCGTAGAGTGCCACAGAAAATGAGGCCTGGGTGGGAAAGAAATAAGTTTTGCTTTGGATGGGAAAAACTTGAGCTTCTGGAAGTAAATGTAGAGGCAGATTCTGATAGTCAAGGAATTGCAAGCATGTAGCCTTGAGTTCATCCTGAGAATATAGCTTGAATTATCTCCCTATAGTGACTTACAAGGAAGGAGATGAGGTTCTGAAAGAAACAAGGATAGAGGCAGAAAGAGGGAGGGAGGAAAGGGTTAGGGGAGAGGGGAGTTTCAAAGAGAAAACACAAAAATATCCAAATCTGCAATAAGGTTGAAGAAGATGGTGACCAAAATCTTGTTGGAAATATTCAGCAGCAGCTTGCAGGCAATTTTTAGTAGCACTATTTCAAGAGGCTTGCGTGGAGGGGATCCTAGGCACATCGTTCCTATTTACTCAAAATTCTATGACTTCATGACTTGAGTTTGCAGTGATGCTGACTGGAACTACTGGGTTCCTGCTATGTAGCTCTTCAGTTCCTTCTACAAACTACTTTTCTATTTCATCAGAATTTTCCAATCCAAATGCCCCAAAGCAAGCTCAAGTTCATTCATGCTGGTTGTGTGCCTCACAAGTTGCCAGCTAGCCCATGGATCTGTGCCTTTGGTTCAGGTGCTTCTTCTGAGTCAGTGATCTGTAACCAGGGAAATGGTTCCTGTCACCAGCATACAACTGTCCCTTCATGGGGATGAGGTCAGCCCCTGGAAGTCCCTAGTGCAAGCTAAGGCCATGATACAAACCCTGTGCTGTCAGGGTATAAGGATTTAGACTCTACCAGTTCCTGGAATTTTAAATAGTATCTACCATGGAAGCAAAATTCTCCTTACTCCAGCACCTAATTAAGTGACAGGTCAATATTAATACCATTTTGTACATGTATAACACTTAAAACTTTTCAAAGTACCTTTGTAAGCTGTTATTAAGGGAATTCCAAAGATAAAAGGGTATATAAAGATACACTTTACATATGCAAAACTTATCAGCTTTATTTTATACAAATCAATTAATAAAAAGTATACAATGGCTAAGTCTAAACAGTGACCCACAATATATTCTCACAGAGTTAGGTATTTTTTAAAAAAAGATAAACTCTAGCAAATTGTCTGACTTGGTATCTTTAAGGATTTTTTTTAGTTCTTTTAAAGTTGAGTAACAGCTACAATTAGTTTTGATACCAAAGAATTTTCCTTTCCTGTACCACCATTACTACAGAAGTTGATATTTAGTCATAGGGTTAACATCCTTGCTCTGCGTTTGGTGGTAGAGCTAATGTTGAAAATGGGAGGAACTTCAAACTATGGCAGGTGTGCTGAGGCCCACAGTAGCCATCAGGCATCCAAGGCGTGCATTAGTGAGGTCATGCTACTATCCGGACAGAAACGTGTATCTCTCAGCATTCCATCCAGTACTCTTCCCAATACCCCATCACTGAATACGTAATATGACATCAGAGAATGGAGCATGCAGAGTGGGTGGAAATAAATATTTAACTTCTGATCTGCTTCAGTTTTCATTGAATTAACTGGTGCCACTTTCTGCCCACTTGCATACATTAGAAACATTTCCCTTTCCTCTTTTATACCTTGACCCATTCCCAACATCCGAGAAAACACCAAGTTCCATCAGCTTACCTCTGAAATGTGGCTTGAATGTATCCTGTCTTCACTGGTACCAACTCTGTCCATGCCTCTGTAACCCAGGGCTGGAACCACAGCAAAGCTTCTCGGATGATCTCCCTATCTCAACTTGGGTCCCCTTCCACTCCATCCTTAATGGATTGACCAAAAAGAGTCTTTTCAAACAAACAAAGCAATCATATCTCATCTATAACCTATACCAAAATATTCAGTGGCTTCAGGTTTCATTTAGGATAAACTCTAAACACTGCCTCAGTTTTATCGAAGTTCATTAGTGATTCCACCCAGGTCAAACCCCTGCCCCTGGGACAGTCCCAAGCACAGTGAACTTCTGATGGCTCCAAGATAGCCAAGCTCAGCCTACCCTGGGGCCAGCACTAGGGCTCTTCTGTCGGCCTGTACTGGGCTTCCCCAGCTCCCTGGTCACCTGGCTCTCTCTCAAGCCTCAGCCTCATCCTAATGGGAAGCCATCTATGCCTTAAAATATTGTCCACTTTCCCCAGTACATCATCCTTTTCTTTCCTAGATATTATTTAATAGTGTGTTTTATATGCATATAATTATTTACCTTTCTTTTCTGTTGCAATATAACATTCGTGAGCGAGAGAAAAGGAATTTTGTCTGTGTTGTTGGCCTGTGGCCCACAGCTCCTGGCGTTCTGTGACACACAGGCACACCGTGAATGTGTGCTCCCCTCCTGCCTCCACTGCTGCTCCCTAGCCTGAGCCACCGTTATCTCTCTGTTTGGTTAATGCAATAACCTCCCCATTGGTCTTCCTACTTCGGCTCTAGCTCCACACTCAATAAATTTAGTCAAGGAATAAATAAACATACCATTAGGGGGATAATAATAATATCTAAAGGAGATGGAAATCCAGGCCCTGTAGAAACATCACTTAGCTTTATCCAAGCACTGAAAGAACATCAAACCATTGCCACCAGCTTCCACTACCTGTGCGACAGAGCGTGAGGCATTTCATTCAAGGTCTGGCGCAGCGCATTTTGAAGCGCAGCGCGGAGGACAGAGAGCGCTCCACTTCTGTGTCTGTGAGGTGCGATTCTTCTCACACCCACAGAGCTGCAGGCTGCAGAGGAGGAGGTGGAGGGGGATGCTCAGGGTCCTAAACGCAAACACCCACAAAAATAATACCGTTAAATAACCCGCGCGACCCCAGCGTGTCCCTGACCACACCACAGTGAGCTACTCTGGAGATCATGCTGTAGTATCCGTGTCTGTCACGAGGTCAAAAGTGTTGCGGATCCCTGACTGGACAGAGCACAGAGAAGGACAGCACAGAGGCCCGCCAATCCTCATTACCTGTTTCCCCAGTAACTGTGGTGGCAAATTAAGGGAATATGCTCTTCCCCGACGCCAGGATGCTAAATGACTCCAGAGCCACTGTGCAGCCTTCTGGGCTCCCACTGATTTCAAAACACTGGGGCGCTCTCCAGAGCACAGGCTTACACAGAGGGCAAGCGCATGCACACACGACAGGGCCGCTAGTTACCACGTGTGCTGTGGATGCCCAAACCGTGGGCTGAGGCAAGAAGCACCTGCTTCTGGCCTCACTTGGGAAAAATCATCCTGAGGTGACAGAAATAATTTTTTAAGTTTTTCCAGAAGTGACAAAAAAAAATACTTGACTGGCACAGAGCAGAGCAGGCATCCCTCCTGGACACTGGCATGGGGCCCTGGCCCCAGGTTAAAAATTCAGCAGACCTGGTGGAGTTAAGTGTCAGCTCTGTTTGGGCAGGGCCATCCCTTCTCGATTCCTCACCACCTCCCGTGCTAGCTCAGCACAGTCCCGTGCTGCAGGCTGGGGACATCTTAGGGAACACTCCACAAGCCATCAGTTTGTTTCCTTGTGGGTCTCTCCCATCCCCCCACATCTGTAGGCTCGCGGTGACCTGAAATCCATCCCTGCAGAGAAACTTCAGAGCTTAATCCACTAAGTCGGCCTGGCTTTGAGCCCCTGAGAAAATGGGATTTCTACGAAACGTTCACTTTAAAGGGAGATTTGCTCCCTTGCGGCTCCTTTTTGTGTCCTACACCACTAGCTCACAAAGCCTGGCTGGGGTGCGCACAGAGGCTCCAGCTGGTTCTGCGGAGAGGGCAGTGCCCGTGTGTGCTGGGTCTCAAGGAGGTTCCTCGCCTCCATGACTGCACCAGCAAATGACCCAGTTCACTGGCTTTCCTGCCTCCTCCACGTACTGTCATTCGACAGAGCGACAGAAACACAGAGATGCTATCATGGTGCCAACCGCCCTTCACTTCTCATCACACAAGCTCCAGAAGGAACTCTGTGCTCGTAACCCCACACAAGTGCGCACAATGAACCAAAGGCAACACCACCCGCCTGGGAGTCCACACCATGCATCTGCGTGCCCAAAGCACCCTGGAGGCAGCAGGACACGCCCTGCACTGCTGGGCTCCTCCTCCTGACATCCTTCAGCTGCCTCCTTCGTGCATTCCCTCACATCGCCCACCCTCTGGGTACTCGAGAGTACTGTGCCCCACAGACTGCCGTGCCAGGCCCTCTTGTCTGGTGGCTGAGGCTATAGCAGGAGCGGTGTTGGAGACAGTGAGGTCAGGCTGTTCCTCATTCAGATCCATTCAGCCTTGCACCATGTGCCCAAATAGCTGTGTCCCTTGGTAACTAAACACACACACCAGAAAATTCCTCCTCCCCCGCTCTGGCTCTTTCTTGGTTTCTATCTTGCTATTGCTTCCTCCCGCCCTGATAGTGCTAGATGTGCCTCATCCCGAGTCTCTCTGTCCTTTAGATGCTCTTTAGTTCTGCATAGACCTATGCAAATAGTCCCTGCACTGAGTCCCGTCAAATCACCCAGGTGAAACATGTCCTGTGAGTGCAGGCAGGATGAGCTGCTGAAAGACCCAGCTATCCTTGTTCAAGGATCTGGGGTTGAACATTCAGAAAACTCTATATAGGGTCACTCTTGCTCTTGGTGTGGTTTGTCCATTTGTCTAGGCCTTAAAGAAACCATTAAACTCATCATTCAAAATACATAGGAAGAAAGAAAGAGAGAAAAAAAGAGTTTCTGTACTGTTTGCACCATGGTGTGGCCCCCATCTGCTAACCAGGTGTGCATGTTGTGACCTCAGGTCTTGTTTCCAGGCTGGACAATCTGAGAATCCCAAACCTTACAGAACATGAATCCTACCATCCTTCTTGACTAACTCCCCTACTCCCCCTGCCCCAATTCCTGGCATTTGAAATCCAGCCACAGGCCTACTACCTGCTAAGAAATTTTCTTTGCAGTGTTTTTGTCTAAGTTATCGAAACAATAGGTGCCTTTTCAAGGCTATGTTTTGTTACTATTGATTGTGTATACACAAAGGCAGTGGCTTGCTAGGCCAAACAGGGCAATCGAGTTTTGTTTTAATCATTCTCCTCGTAGTGTGTCCTATCTGTTTCACTGGATTTCCAACCTCAAACCCACTTATTGGAAATAAGAAGATCCCCAATATGTTCCACCTATCAATATTTATCTGCACATCACTAGAGACAGCTTCTTGTCCTCTCACATACCTATTTGGTTTTGTTGTTTATAGTTCCAGGCACTACATTCTACTTGCTGTTTGATCAACTGAGCCAACTCACTCAAACCTAGTTGTTCGATGGCTACTTACTTCACTGAACATTCAATACCTGAGTGCCAACCAATAAGTGATAGTCCCATGCTTTTGAGAATCAACCAAACAGTAGTGGAGTTACTCCAGGAGAACAATTGAAACCTGACCAATCAGCAAGAGTTATTCCCCCCACCAAGACACTTTGAAATTTGATGCCAACCAACATTGCTTCTGTAACCCACATAATTCCAAAGCAACTGCTGGCCCCAAATCCTATCTGAGATTTGTGGGCTCAGAGAGACTGTGCCCACTCTATACTCTTTATTCCTCGACTTTTTGTTTTAGTTACTGAGACCAATAGTCTCCCTTCACAATGTAAAATAAAACCTTTTAAAACCTAAGGATAGAAGTATTCTTCTATAGCTTGATAACTTCCTAGCCCTATAGCACAAAACATACTTACCAGAGAGATGGTGGATGCAACTTAATTGGAGGTTGCCTGACATCACCACTTCTGTTTCCCAGTATGGAGGTGAATGTTAAAGAAAATAAATAATGCATAGAAGTAGTGAATAAACATTATTGTTGTCGTGATTTTCTAGAGAAATGCTTACCAGAAAAGTTAAACCAGTCAACTTGCAAATTCTTAGAACAACAACAAAAAAAGACTTAGTGATGTGGTTGAACATAAGCTCAACAAAATCCTACCAGCATCAATAGTCATTATTAACTTTTATTGAGTACTTACAGTAAGCCAGACACTTTCTATGTGCTTTACAGGTTTTATTTAATTTATTACTCCCAATCCTCTTGAAGTAATTAGTTACCCTTCCGTATAAGAAGTGAGCACAAAGAGACACAGTGAGATGCAGTCAGCTGCCCATATCTGAGATTGCACCTTTAGCCACAGTTAGAGTGCATGCCAAGCTCTTTATCTGTGGAGCCCATGAGTACAGAGTTGAGCAAGCACTCCCATATGTGTGTATTTTATTTTTAAATTATGTACACAAAAGCCAAAAACAATTAAAACCCAGGATAAAGATGAGCGAAACATCTTCCATATGTCCTTGAAGAACTCATGATTGTGTGCATTCATCACCATTAGCCAGCCCAGATCCAGGAGGGCTACTGATGTTCCTCACTTGCTCCCCCATGACACTCAAGGTAGCATTTGCAGACTCTCAAACGTGCGTGGGTGCTGGTGAGCTTTTGTGCTGCCTCTAGTGCTGGCCTCCTCTGCTCCCTGTGCCCAGGATGGAGGTGACCAGCTAACAGTCAATCTTGCCAGCCTGGGTCTCAGGTTTGAGAAAGAAAGGAAAGGGGAATCAGTCACATGTGTGGATGTTCTTGTGTTCAACATTTTCACCTGAAAGCAAATCCAAAAGCAAGAACTTGGGTGAAGGTGGTTTATTTGGGAGATGTCTTGGTTACTTTTCTCTCATTGTTGGGACAAAATATCCCCAACACTTAAAAATGAAGGAAGGAAAGGTTTATTCAGCTCATATTTTTGGAGGTTTCAGTCCATATTCAGCTGGTTCCAACGCAGGATGATTTGACACAGGGGCTAACCATTCATAGTGGCCACAAGTGACAAAAGTAGAAAGGGCAAAAGAGAAAAAAAAAAAAAAAAAAAAGGAAAAGTAAGCCTCCTTGCCTTCCTTATATTGTATACCAAATACTCATCCCTGGGCCAGTGCAGCACTCACGCTGCCAATCCCAGTGCTAGACAATGAACTAATCACAAATGCAAGACTCAGCCACTTCCATGACTGCATGAGGCTTTGGGGGGACATCCAGACCCAAACCATAACAGGAATAAGGTAGGAATAAAGGAGTGGAGAGGGGTAAAAGAAGCCAACATGAAGGTAAATTCTCAAGGAGGTCATGGAGGCTCTATTTGACTGGAACTTCTAGGAACTGTAAAGAAATATGTATTAAAGGCTGGAGACTGGCACATTCATCTTGAGCTCCCAGCCCTCCATGGTAAAGCATTGTCTCTGGGGCATGAATTCCCCCACTCAGAGGCTGCAAGACCCTCAGACATCCACCTGCACTGATGCTCAACACGATAGCAATGGCAGGAACAATGAACAAGTGGCTCTGATTTGTAATTGCAACCCAGCCACCAGGGAGGATACTTCGGGGGCAGCACATTTTACACAATAATCAGGCATTTGGAACAGGAAATGCAGACACAGGATGAAGATGTCCTTTGTTGTGATGATGATCATGGCTTTGCTCAAATTCACGATTGAAATATGTGATCCTGATAAGGCTGGAGCAAGCTGCCCTGCGTGTTTTACCAGAATGCACTGATTTGAGTTCTCTCACAAGCCTCTTGACTTCTCTCTCCTCCTGTATCACAGGAGTGACAAGTCACAAGTATCCCAGGGAATAAGGTCAAGAGGAACAAAGAGAGGCTATTTACTGCCCAAACTTCACGTCCTTCACATGTGACTGCCTGTGGAGGGTCGACAGCTACTGCCAAAATAAGCGCAAGCTCAGGGCTGAGCGTGAAGAGCGGCTCGTGGAGTGGTTAAGTATCTGATTGCTGGAGTCAGCAGCGCTTGTCTTTCCTGCCACCCTCATCCTTCATGCGGTCCGCAGCCCCTTCACTGGCTGATTGCAAAGACACTAAAATGATCAAACTGTCAGATGGAAAAGCCCACTGGTGACACTTCCGGTCGTTCTGTCTCAGCCTGCGACAGGCTGTCAAGGCCTGTGCCCTTGCCACCCTCAGCCCAAACCTCATATCCCTGTCTTCTCAAACCCCGTAGCTCCATGGACCATGAGCCTTTCCAAAAACAGGTTTGTAAACCCTTTGTGTTGACAAACATTTCCTGAGACCTCTTTCCTTCTTGTTCCACTCATTTGACAAATATTAAACGAGCGCAGAGCCCTCCCTTCCTCTCAGTTGATGAATGTGCTTCGGTCCTTCTGCAAGCACAAAGCACCCTTCCTTCAGGCCCCAACATTTGATAAAGAAATAAATCTTTGAGATTATTAATTCCCTGGGCTGAGATTTTGTTTAATAACTGTTCTGTCAGTGATAGATCTGAAGAGGTGAGACATGCATGCGTGTGTGCGTGTGTGCGTGTATGTGTTTGTGTGTGTGTGTGTGTGTGTGTGTGTGTGTGTGTTAGTGATGGAGGGGGAGAGAAGAGACAGAACAGGGACAGGGAAAGAGATGACAGAAGGACACAGTGGGGGGAGGACTAGACTGTGATCTGAGATTTGGGGGGCTGGCATTACACAGCACCTCTGTGTCCTGGATGGGGCTCAGTGTGACAAATCACAGCTTTCCCCCTGCCCCTCCTTCCCACCAGGGTATCTGTTAGGCCCAAACCAGAAAATAACAGCACATAATTTAGGAAATACTTCCTCCTTGACATTCTGGAGAACAATTTCTTGCTGAGGAAAAATGCATTATGAAATAGATGGAAAAGCATCAATCAGCTGGGAAATATGGGGCTGAAGGGAGAGAGAAGTTTGATTTTCTACTAGAAAGACACAAAAATACAGCAAAGAAGTATTGTACACAGGCTATTGGTAACTTTTCCCTTTGCAAAGCCATACAATGGATAGTATCACTACATAGGCAGGCTTCGCATGGTACTCAGTAAATTCCTGGTCCAATTTTGGTGTGATTTGGATAAAAGTACAAAAGAGATTTCATTACTACAGGAGGTCTCTGATCTCTCCTCTCTTCCTTGAATGGAAGAGTGGCTGAATTTCCATTTGCAATGAGCCTTACCCCTGCCTGACTTGTTCAGGGTTTTGCATGCAAAGCAAGTATTTAGAGGAGAGACCAGCATGTCTGACTTCTCACCCCATGTTCAGGTTAAGACCACAAATAAGTATAAATCCCACTGTGAACAAACCACACCTGAAGCCCTGGATCTCTTATCAGCCTGTCCTCCCTTCTCCTCCCTCCTTCCTGTGGCACAACCTGTCCTCAGAGATAAAGATGTATTTGCATAACTCATGGGTCTAAGCACTCAATCTAGAGGGTAAATATCTCACTGAACAAATGAGCTATGTCATTCCCAGTCTACAAAAGTAATTCAGTCTCACCTTGTTCTCACAAGACCTTGTGGCCTGGTGCTTTCCTATCTCCCGGCTGGGCTTACAGCCCTGCAAATCCCACACACCTATCCAACAGCTGGCAGAAATTCAGTGCCTGAGGGGTCAAGAGGGGACTTCCCTTGGGGACACTGGTCTTCTACTGGATTCAGGGAAGTATGGATTCTTCCTATCCACGGTGACTCCACATGCCAACATGGGACATTCTTCTTTTCTTTCATAAATTAATAGTAAATATAGCTATGCTATAATTTGGGGGCTTTTTAATTAAAGAATGGAACTTCCACAAAAGAATGTGTGTATTACACTATGTGTTATCCTTAATTGATTCCAAAGTGGTGAGGCAAACTAGCCACCTGCTACGTCACCCATTGTTTGTGTTTATGTCTCTGTTGCCTTCTACTCCACCACCCTTTCCACAACCTCAGAATCACCATACACACAGCCACCCCTGTCTGTTTCTAAAACACCCAACTAATCCCAGTTCCACTCACTTTCATAATATTGTCTGTTTTATTGCCTTGTTGAAGTTGGTCTGTCTGCTTCGCCCAGCACCGCCAATGAAACTGCTTTTTTCCACTGGCCAAAAATTAACTCAATCATCTCTTCAGCCTAAACTGCTTTCCAGTCCCAGACCAGGAACTTTCTGTCTTTACATATTCAAAAACCAGCCAGATTCTATGCCCAACGTTCTCCTTTTAGTCAACATCTACCCTCAATATTTCTTCAGTTCTCAACTTTCAGGCAAAAAAAAAAAAAGTTCTATTATGCTTTCATCATTTTGTTTCTCTTAACCAGGTTGTGAGATTCACTGCACCTGAGACCCATGTTTGTACTTACACTGAGTGTGCAAGTACACCTATGCTCCATTAGACAATGTCCCCTATCAGAGCTGGTACTGGGAAATGTCAAGGATTAATTTGTGCCCTCCTGTGAGCCAGCAGCAGTCTTGGGTCAGGAGGAGAATCAAGAAGATAACCTGCACCTTCCCATGAGCCAGCCGGTGCATGGGCTGGGAGACAAAAAGAGCCCTCTCACTCCCAAACAAGTGAAATAAAAAAAAAATCTTAATGCTTAAATTGTTTGGTTGACTTTGCAGGCCTAAAGCTGGTAGTCTGAGCATCTATTAGGAGGATAATAGTATGCAACATAGCAACTATGGGGGATTTCCTTCTGTCTTGTTTTTGAAATACAATATTGTTCCACTCTTTTGTTTGGTTCCATTATACTGCTTTAGTTCCTTTAAAATAAATAAATAAGCCTCAAGGCTTCCAGATCCAGGGGAAAGCCTCTGGAAGAGCATATGTGGAGGCAGAAAGGGTTTAAGTGAGGACATAAGCATTAGACATGCCCACCACTACCACTTCAACGCTGACTCTTGCTAGGCTGAGTCCATGCTGAGTAAGACCTTCTGTTGCTGAGTGTGGGGATGACGTGGTGGAACATGGGAGGCCAGCACGGGCGAGTGGCTGGCACAGAGTCCCCTTTCAAAAAAAAAATATTGCGAGCAGGAGTCACATCATAGCTCCTTTGTCCCCCCATCAGTCTTGGTACCAAATTCAGCACACAGTCCAAAATTATCAGGGTGCATTGTATCTTGGCTCCAGTCATTTCCCATGTGTCCCCGACCTCCCACTTTCACTATGACTATCTGATCATGTTCTCCATGTTTCCGAAAAGCAGTTGCACAGCCCAGTCACTTATTGCCAACACAGACAGGCAAAATTCAATATTTGAAAGCCATTCATTCATGCCATGAGTCCAAAGGGTATCAAACAAGCTGTCAGGGGGCCACCACTCTGTAAATGCAGCTGCCAGGAGAGCACCTGTGCCTGGTAACCATCTCCCTAGCAACGGCGTTCCTGAGGGCCAGGGGCGTTCCTGCGCAAGCACTGAGTTTTTGTTTCCAAAGCATGTCTGCGTTTTCTACTTTGATTAATCAACATCACCTCTTTTGGTGTGTGTTTAAGTGAAATAATGGATCACTGCTCTGCTACAGTTGAATGACAAAGGGGATTCATGAATCTTAAGAAGAAAAGAGCAAATTTTTTTAAAAAAGAGAAAAACGACAATGGATTTTGCTGAAAGAGGAAAAGTTAAAAATCTCTTTCATTGCCTAAATTCTTGTAAGCAACTATATTGAGGAAAATGATCTTTTGAGTTGTAACTCATCCCCCTTGATATTAGAGAAATTTAGGAATAGTTCACTATTCCCAGCTTTGTTCTTCTGCACAAAAACTAGGAAACTCTATAGATACAGCCATGTTTCCTTTTCAAGAGTAACATTTAACAGTGTCCAGAGTCATTGCTCATGTTTCTTGGAACTCCATGTTTTGAGCCTTGGGACTCTGAAAACTATTTTTCACCTGGCTTTTGTTTTCTGGCTGTGAAGGTTAAAAAGCTTTTTGGAAGATACATTTCTTAGGTAAAGATTTTCTTAATCTTTCCTCTGGAATCCTTTGCTCTGCTTTAGAAAGTTCTTATGATTCCATGACACCAGGAATTTGTCTGTGTCCTCGGTTCATCTTAGGTTGACACCAGTGTTCTTGATTTGTTCTAAAACCTTCAAAATCCTCCTCTACTCTTGAAAATACTCCAAACAGAGGTACTGTTTTAAAATGGATCATTCATTAGTTTCTTCAGGACTTTCTCCTCCAAATTCCTAACCATTTTTGAAAAGGTAAATAGAAAAGCAGAACCCAGTTCTGTTTTGAATTCAGCTCTAGATAGATAGTTAAACGGTAATGTGTGATTTAAATCATCGGTTGCCTGGCAAGGGAAAGACAGTATGCTAGTGGAACTACATGCTCAACGTGGTATATTAGCAACATGTTCTGAAAATACATTTGATTTTGTCCTACAAAATTGTGCAATTTAAAGATGTTTCATAGAATGAGTCGACACTGAATTTTCTTCTCGGTTTACTACAGATCTAGTCACAAGCTGGTCTTGACGGAGTCCTCAAAGTCACCACTAGGTGGCAGAACAGCACAATATGAAAAAAGGATCGCAGCTCGGGGCGGACGCCTGGGCTCCCTTATTGGCTTGATTTTCCACTCAGAAGCAAGAAAATACCATGGAAACTTTTGTTTTCCTCTTGGAGAGAACAAGGAGGGAAAGGGACAGGGAGCACAGCGCCCCCACCGCCGTGTGCAGTCTGCTGCCCCATTGCACATCTGGACATTATAAATCATGCATTGTTGGAGTCCAGCATTTTCTGGTCATAGCGACAGCCCCACTGCAAACAAAAAGGGAACCAACGTGTTCCGGATAGCTTAGAAGCAACTGAAATTACAAGTGAAGGGAGGACAGAAAACCACTGTCACAGAGGGGAAAACATCAGAGGAATCTTTCTGGGTAGCCAATAGGGGCCAAATAACTCCGCAACCAAGAGGCTGCTGGTCCCGGTTGCTGGTCAGTCCTTGCCCTGTGAGTTCATCGGTTCTGCTGCAGAGATGTGAGATCCCTCAGAGTTTTACCGTAAAACCCCCTCTCCCTGATAACCATAGCCTCACAGTAATTTTTAGTTACCTTTCATTATCCTTACATTTTAATCTTTTATCACAGAACCTCCGTAGAATTCCTCCGCAGAACCTGCCTAGAAAAGGTGTGCAACTCGGCTGCCCTTCCGACGGGCTCACCCATTCCAGGTGGGTGTTCATGCTGCTGTGACCTAGCCCCACCCAAGCCTCCATCTGTCCCCCTCCTACATTCCCGAGCTCCTGGATCTTCATACAGAGTCCCATTAGACCATTTGCACTAGGATCTGTCTAATCTCATTAGATTTCTCATTTTTAGCATAATATTGCCACGGTGCTGTGCACCAGTGCCCCAGATTAGTGGCTTGTCAGAACGGTGCCCCTCTAATGAGCTAATCCAAATAATGCTCAAATCCCAAATCAGATTTAAGATGATCCAGTCTGGGTAGAATTAGTGAAGGAGAATTGCTGGCCCAAAGAACAAGCTTTCATTTTCTTTGTTTTGCCTTAAAATGAAATAGGTGGAGAGCTGTCAAACTCCAGATTTTTTCCCCCTTTGCACGACATTAACCTCCATTACACAATTGGGAATAATAAACAGAAAAGAGTACATCTGTATGGATTGGGATAAATTTACCTTAGAGGATTAGAAAAACACACACACACATATGCACGCTTAATATATTCAGCAGATCTATGTCCTTCACAGCTTCTAGTTTTCCTGTGAGCTTGGCCTTAAGACCTCGCAGATTTTCAATCTAATGTGTTTCAGTGGTGACCCTAGGATGCAGGGTTATATTAAAAAAAATTTTAAGCTTATTTGTATCATTATTTTCCCTTGGGATAAAGCTAGCCTTCAGAAATCTCAAAATGTATAATAGCAAAGTTAAGGTCAGGACCTTAAACAAAGGAACTAGGGAAACAGAATGGAATAAGAATCATTTTGGTTTCAGGTGTTCTAGAAAATGTGACTTTGGCTTAAAAATTGGTGCTTAACATGGTTTCTTGTTTCAGTACTTTTCTAGTTTTTTTAAGAATGATAGAAATTATTGTGGTTGGCAAAAATGCAGTTTTTATGCTAACCAACCAGGTAGCCGGCCCAGGGTGGCATAGGGTGGCACAAGGTGGCATAGGATGGCAGAGCAGCAGTCTTCCATTCTCCTGCATAGTACAGCTCCACACAGATGACACAGCTGTAGGTCCAAAGCCCTGGCCTCAGGGCAACAAGAAGCCCAAAGAACTAGGCCAGTGTAACACAGCAGGGCAGGTGCTGTGGAGGACCACTTGGAGGATTCTCCTTGGAAGAGGAGCAATTATCTCCACTTGGGCTAAACCTGGCCCTACTTCCACACATTACTGTGTACAAAGCTGGCTAGGACTTTTCCTTATCCCTTCCATTGGCTTTAAGCAATGCAGAACGGTCTGACTGAGGTGCTGATGTGTAGTCTTTGAAGCCAGTCAGTGTTACTCTGCCCTGTAGCTCCCAAAACACATGTATGAGCAGGACAAGAAGGGGAGCCAGGCTCCCTGCTGTCAACTAGGATAGAGCCTATGACTTCCCAGAGCAGAAAACATTCCACATCAGAGCTGAAACACTGACCCCAAAACAATAGATACCACTGCAATCTGTTATGCAGATTCTTCTTTCTGCACATCCTCTCTGTATATTGCAGAGGTGATTTCAGACCTCACCACTCACACACACTTCCCCCCATTCTCACCGTCACTCATCCTCAAGCCACTCCCTTCATGAATGAATAAAACCCAGATTTGGCCCTGGCTGGAGAGCTCTGTTTTGGTTAACCATTACCCTAACTGGACTGAACGTCCGCTTGGTTCCCCATAACTGTAAATATGCCTTGATGTCTTTATTCTCACTGTAGGTTGAACTGGAAGTGGTAGATTGGAATTAACTCACTAGAATTCCAATAACTTTTCCATGGGATTAGAAATATAAACTTCCCTGACTGAGGTAAGGTCCAGGGAAGGCTCATTCCTGGGTGTCACTGTGTTCTGACCCACAAGCTGAGCTCCTTTACTAGATAAGCTTGTTTGCAAATTTGGCTTTAAAGGAATGTTATTACTTTGCAATTCACAGGAGCCATCTGCTTCCTGACTGTGAACTTGATCCCGAGGCTCAGTCATGAACACTGATGGCCACTGAATCTCAGGTTCTGACTGAACTCTCTGTGAGAGACGGCACCTAACACTCACTCTTTCATCCTTCTTCTTCACTGCCACGGTCTGCACAACACAAAATAACACTATTTCTGTAATTTAGCCACGCCGAGAGCCACGATTCCTCTCTAATTGGGCGATCAGTTAAATTAGTTGATTCTGTTTATTTTTCTGAGCCAGAGTTTAGCTCAGTGGCACAAATGCCTGTCTGGCAAGTTCAAGGTTGTGAGTTTGACCCCTGGTACAAAACCAAACCAAACCAACCAACCAACTAGCAAACAAACAAAAACCAAGAATATCAGGAACCTATTTATCTCCCTAGCTGACAACAGCAGAAATGAAACACATCTCTACTGCAAGTTGTACCTAAATGTTCATAGCACTAGCTTTATTCCCAACCTCAAACTGGAAATAGCCCAAATGCCTGTCCATGGGGCCTAGAAAAACATCGTGGTACCTTCATGCAAGGGAACACAGCCCAGCAGGCAATAGGAGCAGGTTATTGAAAGGCACGGCCATACAGAGCATTTTGAAAGCACTGTACTGGTCAAAAGAGGCCGGATTCAAAAGTTACACACTGCGTGATTTCATTTCCACTGTAAGTTCTAGAAAAGGCAAATTCCTAAAGACTGAAATCAGTGTTGGCGCTTGGCTAGGGCCAGGATTAGGGTGGAGTGGAGAGAGGGGACTGGCTACAAAGGGGAAAGAGGAAAATCTCTGGGGAGGCAGAAATGTTCCCGACAAGGTTATAGTGCTAATTCCACAAAGGCATTCGCGTGTCAGAGCTCCAAGAATCGAACACCTCAGACTGGTGCATTTTGTTGCACATAAACGACGCCTCAACTCCAAAAGCTTTAAAAATCCTGTTTGGCTGGGTGTGCTTTCATAGTTCATAAAGCTGACATGAAAGCAAGCACGACAGGCAGAGTGAGCTGCTTTGTACCTGTGTCACCTCGCTCACACCACCTCTTCTGCCGTAGCTGACCTTGAGGAAAATCGAAATGGCATCCTATAAGGCCCAAACTAGTCGGTGTGGGTGATAGTATGCCACATTTTGTCACACTTCCACAGCCCTCTTAAGTGTCCTTACACAGTGAGACAGGAGCATAAATCCATTCATAGTAACTGATCAGATGTCAACTAATTACTGGTCAACTAAGCAGCACTGGTCAACTACTCGCAAGGCAACCACCCTAGACTTTCTCTCCCTAACCAAACTCCAACAAAAACAGGGCCCACCGTCCACCTCCTCGGCTTCATCCAGAAATGGTCCAAATGGATGATCATTTTTCTTTGTGAATGATAGCACAGGCCACCTCGCCCCTGGAAGAAAGCACCCCTGCCAATCCTTTAAAACCCCCAGGAGAGAAATGAGAGGTCTGCTATTGCCTATCTGCCTCCCTGCCGACTCTAATTACCCAGTCGGAAATTTTACAATCCCTCCTTCCTGCCTGCCCCCAATTCTAACAACCACTACGCAGTCAGTCTGCAGACTTTGGCTGATTCTTTCTTTTGTGTGCCCACTGCTGCCGAGTGCGTTGGGCTCCTAATGAGTTCTGACACTAATGGAACTGCTAGGCAGCATGATTATGGATTCTCCCCCCATGCAGCACAGCCCGGCAGGAAATGACCCCAGATCTGCACCCTTCTGTCCCCTGAAGAATCTGTTGAAACCATCTTCAGCGGCCAGCTGGAGCTCTCCTCCACCCCTCCCCCACTCACTTTCCTCTTCCCTCCATCATCCTGCAGGTGGCTGAAAATAAGATTTTATGGCCTGATGCATGGTGGGTTGGTTGACAACGCTGGAGACTTTCTCTAATTCAGGGGGGCTGTGGAGCATGGAGGTGAGATTGGAAATGGGAACAGAGGCCCATAAAACCCCAGAGTTTCCCAACTTGCTTTTAAAAAGCGAGCCAAGGGGGGAAAGAACTAGGGAAGGGACGGTTGTTTTCTATTAGATGCTTAACAACGTGTGTAAGTGGAGGCGATTTAAGAAAAAAACAACATGTGCTTCTGTAATTTCCATGTTGTGTGCGGTACAGGTGTAAGAGACAAGAGCTAACTATTGAACTGTGAGCTAATTATAGGCAGAAACAGCTGCTGTCCTGTAATGAGGAGGCAGAAGCCACAAGACGATGCTCTGCCGGGAAGCCTGTTGCAGGGCATCGCTGAGACTGCTTATCTGTTAAGAAATATTCCCCGACACACACTCGGTCACCGGCCTGTTCTCACATCCACTCCAGCAGGCGATAAGTAATTTTCACCTCACTGTGTCTGGAGGGAGGAATACGTCCCCGTTTTATTAACCTCTCCGCTCCTGTATTTCTATTCCCCAGCAGCACTGAATTCCTCACCCTCTCCAGCTGGGGGGCACCAGGAGGGGCTCCCTTCAATATTCCCCACTCTGATTTCTTTGTCTCCAGAGCACTCAGATGTCCCAAGGCTCCCGACTCCTTATCATGGGATATGGATGCTTCCTAAACTGCTCTCTCTCTCTCTCTCTCTCTCTCTCTCTCTCTCTCTCTTTCTCTCTCTCTGACTCTCTCTCTCTCTGGCCCTATGTTTTTCCTCCAGTTTCTAGCTCTTTGATATCACAGGATGTAGATAGAACTGTTGATGAACAGAAATCCCCACTTCCCGCTTAGACTCAGCCCAAACAAACTGGGAAGTGTTTGCGTGAAGCATCACATTTAAATTGTTGATGGATCTGACTGTAGTGCTGATGCAAATATTCAAAACCCCCAAAGCCTGGCGGGAGGAGAGTTGGGTCCAAATAAGTCAAGGAAGCAGGCTCTCCTCTCCTCTCCTCTCCTCTCCTCTCCTCTCCTCTCCTCTCCTCTCCTCTCCTCTCCTCTCCTCTCTTTTTTCCTCTCTTCTTCTCTCTTCTCTTTAAAGCATAATGCCCCCTTTCGACCAGATGAAGAGCAGGCAATTTATAGTGGCCATTTGTTTCCCACTGTGTACTAAGTATTATTTACTGTGCAACTGAATTAAAAACATGGCTCACTATAGCAACCGCCCCGACAGAGGCACCACTGACAGGCTGCCTTGGCGGCCCAGGGCCCAGGGGCCCATTAAGCACCTTTCTGAAAGCACTTGTGGGGAAACTGGTGGCATATGCGTCTTTTATGGCATGTCCAAGGCAAGGCTTGGACAATGACCAGCTTCTCCGCAGCACTGAGGGGAGAAAGAGGGCAGCGCCAGCAGCTCTGTCCTTCTGTAGGATGGGATTAGTGGAAGTTTAATTGGAAATAAGACACAGAGCAACTATAGTGGCTACTGAGAGGAGGAACAAAGGGTTGTTCACAGAGCCAGCCCACTGCGTGGCAGCAAGGCAGGGGGGTACCCAAGCTCATCTGCTCGGCCAGAGTGGCACCCAGGCCCGCGAGCCAGCTGCTGGGTCAATACCCACACTGGATGATGGTGCTGACCCCAGCATTGCTCGCAGAATCAGGGGGATTTCTGCAACTGGGGCAGAGCGAGTGTTTAATTTATAGCTTGTTACGCTTGGTACATGTGCCCTGCGAGGGTCAGTGTCTAACTTCTAACCTTTCTGTGTTTTCCCTGCATTTTCTAATATGTGTATGTGGACCTGCTCTGGGCCCTACACGATATTACTAAAATCTTTCCTTTTAGTCTTCCTTTTTAAAAGTCTTTTTCCTTTCTCCAATACTTCTCTTTCTTCTCTTTCTCTCCTCCTTTTCTCTTTCTTTCTTTTTTTTCTTTCTCTCTCTCTCTGTCTTGAAGATACAAATATTAATTGTGCACACATTAGGTGGAGATCAGGTAGGAAAGAGGGCTGAATTTGTGTACTCCTGAAGGAAAGAGGGCTCAGCCTAATCAAATTGGGCCTCTCAAAGCTTTCCAAATAGAGATGGGCAATTTTTTTTTCTGCTGATTTGTTTGTCTGTGAATTTTGTTTTGTTTTGTGTATCCCAAGATAGCAACTTCTGAGCACTGAGCCTCCATGGGAAGGTGCCTTTAAACTAAGAGACTCTTGCCTCCTGCTTTTCTCCTTAAGAACAGCAAAGGTTACTCACTAATATCAAGGCAGGCAGTCAAAACCACCTGCATCTTGTGAAGTCCAAGAGCTTGTGACCCAAGCGGCCGGATCCTTTGTGACAATTTTGCTAGCTGTCTTGTTCAAAGGGGCCATCTCCTAAGTAATTACTCTCTCATGAATGTACTGTGCCTGGTGGTTTAAATCTCTGCATTCTGTTCACTACTACCTCTGTACCATTCAATTTGTGTGTGTGTGGGGGGGGGGACCAGCTTGTGTTTGCACACAGCAAGTGTTAAATAAATGTTTAATCTGAATGAATAAAAGAATAGGAGGATTGGCCTGCCTTGGAAAATAGAAACTTGCCTTAACCGATTTGCAGATTAAAGAACGTAACTTAAAACATAACTTCCTCAGGTGCCAATTAATTCTTTGGAGGATATTTTGTTTTAAAAAGTCTTTGGTTCAAACTGTACTTTAAAATATTTCAGTAGAGAAATAGTAGAGTAGCGTCCCTAATTTTGACAGCTTTGCTTCTGGAGTAGAAGATAGAACATTCTATACAGAATACAGGAAGCCTCTGATTTATGCAGTTCAGGCTGTGAACTTTCATAGGGGTGCTGTGGAAGACTCATTTTGTTGGCTTATAAATGAATTCAGTTTAAGAATGATTTCCTGGGAACAGAAGTTTTTCATAAGCCGGGGAGTTACTGTACTAATTTATAATTCCTTACCCAGAATTCCAGAATCCTAAGACATGTAATAAAAGTTTCTGGTGACTCTTCTGACACTGGTGTGAGCAGCCATGAGGCTGATCGGGAGCTCCATGTGCCTGCCCTGCAGGTGCGGCTCTATGCATGCGTCTCTGCAGGTGTCTCCATGGCCAGGGTGGAGGCTCCAGGTGGGGTGGTGGTTGGCTGTGGGGGGTTAGGTGACAGGTGATGTGTCCATCAGATTCATTTGATTCCTAAAATTTAGAAAGTCCTGAATTTCAATACAAGGCATTCTAAAGAGGGGTCAGGGATCTGTATTATGAGAATGCTGTTTTAGTTGGTTTAATTTAGTACTTTATTCTGATTGCAAACAAGTCAAGAATTAAGGTCTTCTGTGTCACATAGGAGAGATCCTGGTGCCTAGGACTGCACAGTGTCACTGTTTTAAAGCGTGGGTTCATCACACTAACAGCACCCCATGAAAAGACCTGGAGGTGAGTGTTAGTGAAGATCCAAGGAGCTGGTGTCCTTGCTTCTGTCCTCAAGAGGCTCACAGGCACCTGAGTAATTTTATAAATGGCACAGAAACCACTTACAGGAGGCTTTAAGACATGTTTTGGTTTTAGTTCCATATGAAGCTTTCTTTGCTTCTTTTAGTTTTTTCTCCATTAAGACTCTGGAAAAATCATAAAATGGTTTCCTGGGTGCACCCACTTGAAGGCTCAGGGCTTTCGGAGCATAGAGTCTTCCTGGTCACAGCGGGGCTGCTTCCTGGTGCCTCCTCAGTGGCACAGCGTCTGCTGCAGCCTGGCTGCCCTCCTGATCACTCAGCACCCCAATCAGGGGTGGCAGGTACTGGGGAGGGTATGGATCAAAGCAACTTTGAAGTCACAGCTCTGGCAGGACACGTTTCCGCCTCTAAAAAGCCATGGTGACTCTTGGATGTTAAATAGGCTTGAAAAGTCAACTTCCAAGGCCAACCGGGCCCACTTTGCAGTGCAAACGAGAAAACAGAGAGGTGAAGGCATGCAGCTCACTTGACACCTCTCAGACAGGAACTTGGTTTGCCCCAGCCCTCAGAGCCCATCTTAGTAATGGTTCTGCTAAGATGAAAGCTGCAGGTTTCACCCCATCAGTAAAAATGTGCTAAATAGATGATGCATCTGGCAGGTGAACAGGACAGACCAAGGCCTGGGCCACACTCGTTAGGAAAGTGTGCGACGCCTTGGGTTTGCATGCACAAAGCGTTGGGAGGAGGTGGCCTTGGGGTGGTATCCACCCTAAATGAGGAGGACTTCGCCGTGTATTTTGCTGTATTGTCACTCTGTGTTTCAATGTGCATCTCAGGGAGTGCTTCTGCCAGCGTGTATGCTACGTACTTTCCTGGTAGCAGTAAAAAGGCCCACAGAACGTCCTAAGCAGAGTGGAAATCGAAGGCCTCCTCTCACCTTGGCACAGGGCACCTTTAGTCTGCTCACCTCGGCCTCCACATCTTTGTTAATGGGAACTTTGTTCCTGTCACAGGACCCCTCCAGGCTCTGGGGCTCATATCTCCAGGGGGACAAATTCTATTTCAAGAAAAATAGCACCTCTTCTCTTCCAACAGCTCTGTCACCACCAGAGAGCTTGGGAGTCCCTGCTCAGTACAAGGCGGGAAGTCAGCCCTGCCAAGTGTGAAGAGTGTGCCATCATTAGCACAATGACTTCCATGGGAAATGACCTGAAGAATTCCAGTAATGAAATCCATGCAGGAGTCTTGAAAGGCCTGAGAGGACCAATCCATTCTGGAGCCTGAAGTGAAGTCGAGCACTTGGAAAGCCTGGCTTTAAACGAAGACGAGCCCCGGACTTCATTCATGCCAGGTCTCAAAAAATATCACACATTTATCGCCTTTGCTGACTCCTTACTGGGATCATATTTCTGATGGCGAGGGGTCAGAAAGCCTGTGATTTTGCAGGTGGCTGTCAGTGAAGATTCTCAGCTCTATGACACTTTGGAAGAAAAGGATAGAGGTTAGGAAGGAAATTGAGTTAGTTTTATCCTGGTTCCCAGGACGGCAGCAACCCTGAGCTCCTATACAGCAAACTTTGTGACCTGCCCTAGGACAGCTGCCTTTCCCTTCTTACTGATCTGAATCCTGAATCCTGCCAGGGAGAGGGAAGCGATTTCCACATGGGGAAGTAGGTGGGCACAGGCTGCATAAATCTAATGCTCACGATCCTGGCAGAGACTCGCACCGCTGTTTTGCCTCTTGAATGTCAGCTGAGGTAAAAACCGAATCCAGATCTGAGAGGCGCCAGACACCTGTTCCCTGGGCTGGAAGCATCTGTCTGCTGCTTGGTGGCCTCACTCAGCCCTTCTCCACGCATGCTGCTCCTGGGACCCCACCTCTGAGTGTGTGCAGCATCCCCTCTGCTGCCCACAGCCGCTCCTCATTCCCACGTATGGATGTCCGTGGGAGGAGGAGTTGGGAAGGTCTGTGCTTTCCTCTGGTACCTAAGTCCTCAGATTCTCCAAGATGTTTTCCATGCCACCCTGTCCCTTCTGCCAAAAGCCATGAGCTTGCAAATAGCTGAATGCTTCAACTGGATGGCAATGAGTTTGGCGACTACCTTCTTTACAGAGAAGTTTTGACCAAGAAGCTCGGCTGTGGCAGTGTGACTGCCCCAGGGAGGAGGAGACATGGGCTGATTCATTTCTGTGCATTCGCAAGTCACTTTTATAAATGGTTTGTTGATCTTTTCTAAAAATGATTTGGAGTATTACTTTTTCTAAAGTCAAATGGACCCAGCAACTTAAATATGGTTACCGGTATACACAGAGTTTTGCTTGTAGACTATAGAATCTTTGTGACTACTGCTTAAATCCCTAATTTATATCTAATGCAATAATGTCTAGCATTTATTAAGCCTTTATGTGTCAGACATTAAAGGATTAAGCTTATCACCTTCAGACTCAGAACAGCCTTCATGGATAGATGTTACTTTACAAATAGAAAACCTAAGAAATGAAGTCACAAAGAGACTAAAGTGCTTGATAGGTGTCACACAGCATAATCACAGTTGGTATTCTCCTGGAGACAATAGGCAGTGACTGTACATGGTCATCACAGCAACACTCAAACAGCATTTCCTATGGGTCAAACAATGAAAGTTTTGCGAGCTATAGTTAATATATATAAACATGCTAACTTACTCATTCTCATGACAGTCCTAAGGAGCTAGATACTATTATTATCCCATTTTACAGATGAGAAAAGTGACACAGAGACAGAATAATTCAAATGTCTAAGGTAACACAGCTAGCAAGCAGGAGAAATAGAATTGAACTCAAAAACAAAAGTTCTGTGTTTTTAATCAGATGCTAAATTGCTTCTCATACAGTCTTTGATATTGTGATTTTAGTCTTTATTTTCCTTCATGAATGCTTACCGATGTTGGTGGTAAGGGTTACATGATGTAATCTACATGAGGAGTTTAGCATATTGCCTGGCTTATGGTGAAATGGTACCACGAATATTCATTGTAATACTATTCTGGCTGCATGACCAGCTTTCCCAGTAGGAAGCAGAATGAGGGCACACTTTCTACTTTCCTTAAACCTTATCTTGAGCTACAGATAACCAATAAAGAATTTTTTGATAGTGGGGGGTATTAATAAACTATCGCTATTATTTTTCACTCTTCTCTAACTGAGAAGCACTGTAGCTGCTTCTTTCCTTTGGTATGTTCATTCGTAGCAAATTTCACATCCAAAAGTCAAATGAAAAAGAATAAGGAAGTCTGATGAGATTTTAAGTAGAAAAAGAAAAGTTCTGAGAGATTGGTGATTATCGCACCTTGTGAAACCCAGCGAGGACCAGTACAAAGACCCTTCAAGCAACAGACACCCCGATCACAGCGGTGCACCCCTGGGAGACCACCATGAAGCACCCAGAGAAACACCACGTTCCCCAGCTATAACCAGCGCAGGTCTGGTGGCCACGCTGGGAGCCTCTGACGCAAAGAGGCTGCGGAGGAAAGGGAGCCAGATTGAGGGAGGAAAAACGTACTTTTTGGAGATCCAAAGGGAAAATCCACAGAATAACAATAGTAGGAAGAGAGGATACTGCGTGGGAAGCAAGTACCAGGAGCATCCAGTTCATTCGTATTGGTCACTTCCTTCTGCACAGCTGCAGATGCTCCTGCCCTGAGGTGACCCTGCTGGCCAGCCCGGCTGCCCCCTTGGAGCCAGAGCACAACGCCAAGTGGTGGTTGCTATAGTAAGCTAGCGGCAAGCTGCTGGGTGGGGTGGGTCACCAGGCAATGCGTTCCAATCCACATTACCCACCCTGAAGCCACCTCAGGCAATCTGTGGCATGTGTGACACCCCTCAAAATAATCATGCTTGATATTCTGGTATATTTTCTTACAGAACATTTCTAATGTACATTTTACCTTGCTCATATCTAAGTTTTAACTTAGATGGCTAAGGTATATCATAAAATGTGAGATGAAAACAGGAATGATTTTTCACAACAAATAATCACCATGCTGCACATGGCTTTCAGCTCTTGCAGGAGGACGCCCGGGAGGGCAGCTCTGTGATGCCCGCTCTGACTGTTTGTAGCTGCCGTCTATAGTTAAGAGCATCACCCAAACAAGCAACGTAGAAATACTCCTAATTTCTGCTTCCAATATGACAGTGGCTAGCCACATGTGGTCATTTGGCACCTGGAATGTGGATAACATCAATGAGAAAATGAATTTTTAATTTAATTTAAATATAAACAGCCACATGGAGCCATTAGCCACACAGGAGAAGAAATCACAACGTAAAGATGAATACACGGCAACCAGACCACTGTAGGGATCAGTGTGGCATCCTGGGTGATTTGGGTCTGAAGAGCACAATTAAAGGACGCTGCAGGCAGAACTGGCTGGGCTCCCTCTCCTCCTCATACCAAGCCCTGGCCTCTGGTTCAGGTCTAAAGCTTGCTCTCCTGCTCCCCAGAGCCAGTGGGAGGTGCCTTTCTCTCTCACACATGGGAGCACTCTCAGTAAAGTCAGCAGGCTTTTGAGCATGGTAGATTTATAAGTCATTTCCTGAGAAGTAATTATGATGGTATAGGGCTAATGACATGAGAAGAGGCCTGTCTGTATCATAGCCTATATTTGTGAATTTCCAGAGCTGAAGGAAAAAAAAAAAAAAAAAAAACAAACCAAACCCAAAAAACTAGTTAAGCATTAAACTGCCATGATTTCAGGGTCTCAATTGCAGCAAGAATGCATAACATCGATACCACGACTGCTTTGTTCTGCGTTTTGTATTTGTTAAGGTTTGTGCTTCTTTGGCAATTAAAATATCCTAATACTACTGTCCCTATGATACTTATTTTATCAGCATCAGCCTGCAAATGCCTTAAGTTTCAAGGAGCATCAAACACAAGATTTCAACAGCAGATACAGGACCCAGTCTGCTCACTTTGAAGATACACTAGCAAAACCACTTCAGGAAGAGCCACAGTAATGTGAAATCCATGACATGTGTTCTGTTCTAGATTCCAAGTTCTTGAGAGGCAGAGACCCAAGTGTCACTCACCCAAGTGTTACATTTGTGAGCAAGAAAAGCAGGAGCTGAAGACTGTGCCTCCCCCAGACCAGTCCCTTGTGTCTGCCCTGGATGAACCTTGTATTAGCTCCACTGGGAGGGGAAATGCCGAGAGAATGTGCCTGTAAAGAATGCCACCAGGGGAGTCTACAGCCTTTGGTCTCCTGGCCTTAGTGTGCTCCTGAAACGCAGAACTCTTCAAGTCTGTTTGATGGCATCATTTTGCTTCTTGCTTTAGAGAAAGTCATAGCCATTTTGGAGAGATACATGGAGGGTGCCAGGTGCATGCTGGTTGTTTTTACAGAGTCATGTGACCCTTCTTGCTGAGCATCCCACAAGTCTTTTCTCGGTATGGTTCATGCTTGTCCTTAATGGATGCTCCTGTCAAGGGGGAGCCAACCCCTTCTTCCCTCCACACTGTGTCTATACTGCAGGTGACTCTGTGACCTATCTTGTAGAACAGTGGCTGGGCTAAACCGGGGCCCTCAGAACAATCCTGGTCCCTCTTATGCCACACCAGCCATGCTAGCCTATTTACATGTTGTCTGCAGGTGCTTCTGTGCTCCAAAGACCAAGCGAAATGGTTGTGATAGAGACCGTGTGGTCTGCAAAACTATCTAGCTGGCTTTTTGCAAAAAAATATGCTGAAACTTGTTGTGAGGACTTAGCATAGCACATGGTAAACTAACTGCTAATACTCTGTTGTATCTTCTTCCATCCTGAGCTTTTCCTTTTCTTGTTTATTTCCCTATTCTCATCTTATCCGAGACAGAAAAAACTAAGGTTTTCATACTCAATGCATGCAGTATGGATACGTCTGATCACCAAATTTGGGGGCATGGAGTTTTTTTTCACATGTAGCAAGCAATTTTCTAGTGAACACCAGCAGGGTGTCCTATAATCTAATTCTAGCCTAATGGTGTCTACTTGATGGTAGCATCAGCTTCCATGGGCCAAGGGCTCAGTCTCTCAAGACTACTCCTCTGTCGGAAGCCAGTCATAAATTGTCAATAGTCACTAGAATGTCTGATAATCAGCTATAAATTGGAGATCTCATGTATTCTGGCTTGTGTCTAGATGTTCCTCCAAAGCCTCATGCATTCATAGGGTTTTTTCAGAAATAGCTGAATCTGGAGTGTGTGACTGATTCATAGTGCAGCGCTGGGATTAAGGCTGTGAATCCTACACCTATCCTAGCACTGGCAGCCTGCATACAAGGTAAGGGAGAGAAAGAGCTTTCTCTCTCTCTCTCATGTTGCTTTTCCTATCTTCTGCCTGCCATGAAGTACTCTCCTCTGTGAAGTCACTTTGCCTGGGAGCCAGCCGATTATGGACTGAAACATCTACAAACTGTGACATAAACAAATGTTTTCTCCTTTAACTTTGGGTGTCGAGTATTTTGTCTCAGCAGCGAGGAAAGTAACTGAGACACTATGTTTCCCACTTTGGATTTGCTTGATTTTCTGGATGGCTCACAGAATTCAAGGAAACCCTTATGTTTACTGATGTATTATACTAATAAAAGATACAACAAAGGACACAGATGAAGATCCAGATGGAAGAAATAGATGCACGCTCATGGGGTCAAAGAAGGGGGAGCTTCCATGTCCTCTCCAGGAATTTCCATATGTTCAGCAATCCCAATCCAATCCTTTTGAGTTTTTCTGGAGCCTTCTTTATGTAGGCATGATTGATTACATCATTGGCCTTTGGCGTTCAATTCAGCCTTCAGCTCCTCTCCCTTCTCCAGAGGTCTGGAAGTGGGACTAAATTTTCAACTCTCCAGCCACTGTGGCTGGTTCCCTTGGCAACCAGCCTTCTCTCCTGAGGCTACACAGGAGCTCCCAGCCATCAGTCATCTCCACAGCCTACAAAAAAGATGCATCACTTGCAGTGATTTCAAGGGTTTTAGGAGATGTATGCCAGGAACCAGGGACAGAGATCAGATAAATATTTATTATATAACAATATATCATGTTTCCTTGGACTCAAGTTGTTTTTTAATCTTCTTCTGCTCCAGCTCGTCCCCATAAGAACTTGCTGAGTAGTCTCCTTGATATGATTCAGCTTTGTCCTTTCCCTTCAGCTCAAACCAGAGTCTCGACCTGAGTTCTCTGACTTCTGTGGAGTGTACGTGCCTCTTTCAAGGCAGATTTAGGGTTCATTTACCAGGCTGGAGCCAGGCTGGGAGCCACTTCCCTCTCTAGCTACCTAGATCAGTGGCTTAAATTTCCGAGGGCCTTGCTGTGTGTAGCCATGATTTTTGCTCGGAGGGAGCATGGACACCAGGCCCTGGCTCCCTGACTTGTCCTGCCCTGGTTTCTGTCTGACACATGATCTTGGCCGACCTTCCATCTAAGCCATGTTGGGCCCCATGTTTACATTCAAAGAATCTGCTTTGCTCTCCCAAACTGAAGGCTCTCTCCAAAGAAGGCCCAGCTTGCCTAAATCTGGGGTCAACTGAGCTATGGAGATAAAAAACTGCTGGGGGAGGAGGAAAGGACAGCAAATCCCTTTCCCCTTTCATTTGTTCAAAAGCTTCTTTCTCCAGGGCACTGCACCAGAGGAGATTGCAGAGCTTCAAAAGTGTTCTTGATGAGAAGCAAAGTGTTCCTTCCTGGGGCTATGATGGCAGGGGCAGGCACCTGCAGCCCAGAGCATTCTTACCATCTTCCAAAATCCCACCTGCAGCTTCACTGTGCTCTGTACACATTTCTGTATCTTAGAATCAAGGCGCTTATGTAAAATGCCTCCATTTATCAGGCAGGATAACACATTAATACTAACCTACATGTTTTTATTCCACCTGCCATCAGTCTTTTAATCCTAGCCTCACAAATCTATTTAATTGTGTTAAGCAAGAATTTTGGGCACCAGAAGGATTTTGGATAGTTAGGGTTAAATGACTCAAGGTGGTCTTACTGTTCCCAGTCCCACCAGACAGGGATTTTGTCTTTAAAAAAAGTCTAATTTTGGACTTAAAATTGAGATGTTAGTGTGTGTGTGTGTGTGTGTGTGTGTGTGTGTGTGTGTGTGTGTTGGATTTGGAGTAGACAGGTGCTGAAGAATCACCTGGGAATTTCTCACAATTCTCTCTGGCCCTCCAGATTCTGATACATCTCAGCCCTGAATAAAATCCGAAGAGCAGAAACCCAGCCTGTGGGAAGCTCAGGTTTTCTTGAGTAGCTTTGGGCTTTCAGAAAGTGTTTGAAAATCTAATCAGTGACTTTGTTTCCTTAAAAGACCCCCTGCAGATGGCAAGGAGAGACTGAAGATGTAGGAGACATCTTCCCAACACATTTTGTCTTTGTCAGGTCACTCTCTAAGTGACAATAAAAGTTTTGAATTATAAGATCCAATATGATTCCATTGCATTAAAATGTGTAGAGTTCTGATTCAAACTGTCCCAGGCCCAATTAGACACAAGGGAAGATAAGTTGTGACTCAGCCCAGGTACATTTTACCAGAGGACTGAAAGCCATTCTAGTGGGTTGATGTTCCCTCTTCTAAAATAAGTAAGGTTCAATGTAGAGAAAAACATTTAATGGTCCTAATATGATGCATACTAGAGATACTTTGCTCATAGAAAACACACAAATTGGTGCAATGTTAAAGGATTTTTCCTGAAAAGGACTTTTCCCTTTTTAAAAAGCTGTAAAACCTGACCCCCATGTAATAGAGAATATGTCCTAGCCTACTATTGGTCTTGGTCAGTCCAAATCCAACTGAGGTGTAGCCAAGTGACAGCCAGTTTCCATTCTCTTAGGTTCATGCACAAGACAACTCCACAAATTTAGTTCAGAATTGATATCTTCCTTTGCAAATCCTATAGTTATTTCTCTGTTGATATGTATACATGTGCGTGTATATATATTTTTATATATATATATTCCAGTTAGATTGCAAATATCTGAAATGATTGGTTGTACTTTCATCATCCTTGTTTGAACCCCTCCTCCTCAATACTCCCTAACTCTTGGCATATATTTATTTTTCTTTTTAATTTTATTTTGAAGGTAGTAAAAATACAACAGAACAAAGGCAATTGAGACAATGCAGTGAAATTGGTACAGAACTTCACAGCAGGACACTGGGATGGTAGTAATAGGTACTATGGTATATCCCGTTATCTTCACAATAGTTGTCCAGTCAATTACGTATAGCAAAATCAAACCAAAAACAGAACATTATAAAACCAATTGAAAGAGAGTATTGAATAGAAAACAATCATAACAAAGCAAAAACAGTGAAAACAACCTTTCCTTCAAACAAAAGACAGAAGGAAATCCCCATATTTGCAATATTGCATATGGTCATTCTCCCAAGAGATGCTGAGACATCTATCCCCAGTTGCTACCGGTGTGTGTGTGTGTGTGTGTGTGTGTGTGTGTGTGTGTGTGTTTGATTCTCAGTAGCTCTCCTCCGGGCTCATGCCAGGGGCACTTACCAAGAGGGCAGAGGAATAACCTGCCTAAGTCCCACCATGGCCAGATCTCAGGAATGCTGATACTCCTCCTAGAGCACGCCAGGGGCTCTTACCCTATATTTCTTAGTAATAATAAAATGCATGAGTGTGTACTATTTGCTAGTCACATACATATATACACAAGATAGCTAAGATAATTGTACTACTCATTCTGTTAGTTCATTGAAAGGAACAGTTACTACTTTTATTGTTTGATCAATTTTGCATGCCTTTATTTGATAATCTGAATAACTATATTGAAGACAACAATATGCAATATAATAACCATTGTTAATGTCCTATCAAAAAAAAGAAGCAGAAGAAATGGTATTAAGGCTAAATAAGTGACAGAAAGCTAAAAAGGTGGTGGATGGGGAATATGCACTTAGACAAGACCCCAGACTACGTGTGCTAACATAGAGCGCTGCATACTTCCCTACCCTGCTCTCTGGCTAAGTTAGCAAATGCTTTGGTATGCGGGCTTTGCTTGTGTTGGGAGAACACTTCTTCCTGAGGCTGCTTGAAAGGCATCAACAATGAGCTTTTATGCTGTGATGATGAACATCTGCAGCCTCCCTATGCAACCAGCTGCCTGTCTGTGGTGGCAGATTCACACATTATATTAGAAAAGGACTCTCTAGTATTTTTATGAGATATACCTCTTTCCTTCATGATCACCCACAAGGCAAATCATGTGCCATCTTCCTTTTTTGCAGATAAATAAAGGAAGATTTTTTAAAAAATACCAGGTCCCTCAAGTTGCAGAAGAAATTCAAGTTTAGGAATCCTGTGTTTGCCTCTCTCTTGGTCCAGTCTTCCCATCTCCTGGAGAAAGCCTCCAAGGTGTGTAATGGTGAAAAAAGGTACACGAGACTCCTTAAAAGGAATAAGATAAAACTATGAGAAAGAAAATCAAAACAAAACAAGATACAACCATGCAAGGAAAATTATAAGTTTTTCCGTAGTATATTGGTGTAGTATCGTCCCCAAAGTCTCATGTGCTCCGAAGTGGGGCTTGGGAAGGCAGCTGGATCATGAGGGCACTAATCGCATCAATAGTTCACTCTATTGATGAGCTCACATCTGAATGTGCTATGAGGAGGAAGGAGGAGGAGGGTCCCTGGGAGAGAGGCATTGGAGGGCACATCTCTTGCTGTGATTTCTTCCAGCCAACATGAGGTGAGCAGTTTTACTCTGGCAGCTCCCTGCATCATGTTTTGCCTTAGAGTTAACCAGGCATGGACTGAAACCATAAGCTAAAATAGCCTTTTCTCCTTTCAGTTGGATCTGTAAGGGTTCTTTTGTCGCTGTGACAGAAAACTAATGCAATTTTTTAAAAGTTGTAACACATGTATCTATATGTATAGCAATCGTTTTTAATAATCCAGGAATTCTGACTCTATGACAGCTCTCTGTGTTAATACAGTTTCTAACATATAATTTAAAATACAGTTGTAAAAATCACCTCATTTTTCTTTCTGAGAGACACTGTGAGCCTGTTTTCCAGTGACAACTTGCATGTATTTAGAGCTATCTGAAAGATGCCCATTACATCCAATTAAACATTGACACTTACACCACATTCTTCGCAACATATTCTTTTGCATCTCATTTAGATTTATTGCTCATACAGCCCAACTATTGCCTGATTTAGAAGGCCCATGTGGAAATGTAAAATATGGAAATAGTCCTAGAAAAGTAATGATATATTTAGGATTCTTTGAACGGTGTTAGGTACGTATATTTAGTATATCCACTCATGGTTGTTGTAGATGATTTATAATATGGGAAATACGGTGCTTCTAAAAAATTATTCAGTTATGTTTCAAATTTTAATTTGAGAAGTATTTTCAGAGGTACAAAACAAATAGAGGTGGGTCCAAGTTTTCTTGGATTGCTAAGACAACAAAGGTGCTGGTACAAATTCCAGGCACACGGTGGGCTCCAGCATTCTCCACCTCTTCATAATTCTTTACTGTCTCTGGCAGAAAGAGTAAGAAGATGACTTGCTGAATTTCAAATGTCCTTCAGTAACTGGAACACTGCATTCTAATGCATTTTGATGAGTCAGATTAGTTATTTGTCACATATGTTGGTAATGCAAGGAAATGTATTCAGTCCAGAAAATTAATCCAGGCAGCCAGCCATGAGCAGATGAATGAGAGTGACCAAAGGCAGATTGGAACAGAAAGCTGAGAGGAACATACTTTTAAGGTTATACAGTAGCCAAATCCTTTTAGGATTGAGTAATGGGTTTAAGAGGCAAATCATCACCTTTTTGTAGAAAAGGCAGAAATCCTTTCCTTGCATAGGAGAAGAGGCAGATACTGAAATGAGAAGGTGTTGTGCAATTTTCTGATTCCCCGAATGTGTGTGTCTTACTTCTAGGACACATGTGGTTTCACTTCCTTGTATTGGGAAAGTGTTTGGACACCCTGACATAGCTGGCTAGAAACCCCTTGCCTGAGAGAACAGGAGAGCACAAAATTCAGGCTGAATTTTGCTCTGTCACTGGTCAAATTGCTCCCAAGTTGAAAATGGCATTGACCTTCCGAGGCTGCTGAAATGAGATGATGTTACATCCTGAATGAGATCACTAGGTCATAATCTCATCCTGGATGTGATTTTCTTGGCATGTGCTAGCATTATTGGGTGAAGGGGAAAAGAATGAACATGGACTGAACAAAACAGTTCCTTTAATTAAACTCACAGCCTTGTCACCTTCTGCTCTGATTCCATCAGATCTCAGCAGCTAAGAGAGGTCAGTCTGGAGGTCAGTGAATTACTACTCTATATAGGTGTCAGGTACCATTCACTGGATGCCTTCCACCTCTCAGGGAGGTGTCTAATGCTTTATAGGCTTTGTAGGAAGGAATGTCAGTGAGACACCCAATGTACTTTGGAATCTACTAAAGATTGGCATAACAAATGAAAGTGATACAACTCAGTGTCAGTATGCTATGTCTCAGTGAAAAGAGGCAGCATTTCTTTGGCAAAGCAAGCAGGATTTGAAGTCAACTGAGAGAAAACCCGTCTTACTCAAGAGTTGGGAAGGTGGAAAGGACAATCAGGATTCAGTATTTATGCTGTAGTATCTAGTAAGCCAAACCCAAGTGATCAAGGAAAGGGTTTATCTCCTAGGGCTTGTATAGCTTGTTCTAGTCACTTGGGTGTGACAGAATTCTGCTAAGACTGGCACTGGATATTGCAAACTCCACTAAGTAGCTGAGTCATTGCAATGCTAGTTTGCTATTTTCACTGGCCGGAATCATCTCTCTGTTAGCCAAGGAGCCCTCAACCACAACCAATTGCTGCCTAGACACTGAACTTCAGAAGGAAACCCCGATGGACCCTGATGGGCTGCTTGGCTAGGGGCCAGTGATGTACTAGCTACTACTCCAGGTCATGAGGAACTACTACGTCTGCTTCATCGTGTATTTTTCTAGCTCACCTCTCCAGATTTCTGAAAATGGCTTCAATTCTTTGTAGACCGATTTTTGATTCCTTTTGCTCCTCTTGGGAAAATCTCATTTCGGTTCAGTAACTATCCTTATCCTCAAACCTCACCCATCCTTGGAAATGAAATGAAGGAGAGTCCATGTAGAAGGGAAGAAAGGGTGCATTATGACTTCAAAACACTCTACCCACCCTCCTTCATCCAGACCAGTTCCGCAATGCACCATGCATAGACCAACAGTGAGGCAAGGAAGACTTTTGCCACTGAATTCTCTCCCTTTATTGCCACTGATCTGTTCAGATCCTGCATCCTTTAGCTGTAGGCTTCTGCCTTGATTTAGCGTTAGCTCTATGAATATGATGGTTCCCAGAAGCAAGAAAGAGTAACTTCAGAAGAGGGCTGTCCGCCAGGATCCAGACCTTTACCATAGGAACTTAGAATCTCCAAACTGTGGACTGCCAATTATCCAGAGCATCAATACTGCTTATTCTACCTCTAGTGCCTCTTATTCTGGAATTTGCTTCCAGGAACCTGGAGAGGGACAGGATTAAAAGAGAGGATGACAATGAAAGGAGACCTACCAAGTATACCTGACCTCTCTCTTTCTTTTTTATTCCATGCCCTCCCATCAATGACTTCTACTGACCAAATCTAACCAGCAGCCAATAGGCCAGGGAGCCACTAGTACTGTCTACACAGGTCAGGCATGGGGGCCTGGGCAGGTTAGGAAATAGTCTAGGAGCAGACAGAGAACATCAGTAGAGGCTACACATTATCAACTGTTATGCTAGCTTGTTTGCTTTGAGAATCTGCTCAGAGATCCAAGGGGCTACTTTGACAGCAGACACAATGGGGAGCAGGAGGACGATTTTTGTAACTCCAAATAAGTGCATAGGTTTAATATATGCTCCATCAAAAGCCCAGGGGAATTGAGTCAGAGAGAGAAGGTGCCCTCTATAAAGTTAGCCTTTGTTCTTCAGAAGTATTTCTTTCTAACACAAGTTTGCCTACAAAGCTACTTTTACATTCTAAAAAGTCCCCAATGTATGACCACTGGCTCCAGATGTGTTAATAGTACTAAAGCAGCTCACAACAGGCTACTTCAGTTATTGAATAAAAGAACTCAACAGGCAGCTAAGCCTTCAGACCACACACTTTCACCTTTACACACTCTGAGTCAGCTTTCAATAGGCATTAAATTCTCCCCTCATTTTCATTCTCCACTGTAGTAGCTGGAGCAGAGACATTTGAATAGCTGGGCTACAACTAAGTGGCCGTAAGTATAGGTCTTTGGGAAATCTCTGTGTGGGTTCCATACATCAGTCATGTCCACGGGGGAGGTTGAAACATTGAAATAAGAGGCAGGAGGCTTGAATTCTGCTCCTGCTCTATAATTCTTGACTCGCCCCACAGGGTGGCCTTGGACAAACATCTTTCCCTTTCTACGACTCATGTTTTATTAGCCAAAATGGAAAAGAGCACTGCTATCCCAGAGGAGATGTAGACAGGCACATTCATAATCCTGGGTGTTGCCGAAAGCTGACAGTCCTCTGAGAGTGGGGAAAGGTGAGCTTGTTGTAGTGTTAGCTCCTTGGCAGTTGCTTCCAGAGGATTCATGGGTTCACAGTTTAAGAGCCAAGAGGGAAGATAAAACTTACATTCAAAGAGTGCGTATGTTTCTGGTGCTCCCATAACCTACTAAACCATGCTCCTTGGCTTGGTTTATTAATGTCTACAGCTGAAAATTTACATTGCTTCATGTCGTACTGCAGTTTAGAGTCTTACCTTGAGTGAGTTATTTATGTGGTGTGCCAGGGAAGGGGTTTAAATGTACCTTGTTACCAAAATCATAGCCGTGCCTTCTGCATGTCTACATGACACACAGATGGAGCAAAAGAGTGACAGCTCCAGGATGGCACCCAAAGCCAACTGAAACTGAGCCTTCTCTGCAGTTCCTCAAAGCCTCGGGCCACTGAAACCTGTTTCCCATCTTTCTCAATATTTGTCTGACTGGTAGTTTAATAAATGCATATTTTTCACAATATGTTCTTATACCAGAAGCATTCAGGAAATTCCTAGATCAGTCTAAAATTTTCCTAATTTAAAAGTTTCCCATAAGGAAAGGCTGAGAGCACGCATATATCTTTGTCTTAGAACTTTTTGTGTGGCTTATTTTGCATTTTTAGCTTTTATTTTAACTTGGATTAAGGGTTATAATGACAGATTTGGGTGCCACTTTGCCAACTGCAGAAGGAGGAAGAATGTGTAAAAGGGATTTGTCCATGCTTAAATGAATCCCAACATACTCACCTCAATGAAGAAATAATCAAATAAGTAGTTATTCAATAAACCTGCTATTATCACCTTCCTGCCTCCACTCGACAAACAAAGCCTTCAGCACACTCATCTCCTTGAGGGTGCTCTTGTTATTCATATAACTGCTTTTATTTTTCCTTCATTCAGTTGACTTCAAAGGAGCTCTTCTGTCTGCTATGCAAAGAACAAAGGAGCAGAAATGCTGAAGGATTTGAGGGGAATGTCATGTGAGAACAGAGAAGCAGGGCAGGAAAAGGAAAAGAAAGATACATTCACTAAGTCTTAGGCAGCTTTGTAAAGAAATCTACCCCAGACTCACTCATTCTTCTGCCTCTGGAACAGAAAGGCACCTTCTTGGTAGTTATAATTTTAAGTACCAAGATTTAACTCAAGAGTAATGCCAACAGTAAACTTGTTTCTCAGCAGAAACCTGGCTTCTAAATTTTTAGTCATGTACTTATTACCTTCATAATTTTTATTTTACATAATCAGAAGTGATCATGAGGACATGACTATCAGACCCAGACTTTAGGGCCCACCAATAGTGGGGTCCTGCTAGACCTTCTGAAATTCATATTTGCATTTGCATGAGCCTTCCAGGCAGTGTGTAGGGCTACTAACGTGAATCCATGTATAGGAGATGCTTCTCAAATAGGCACAAGCACTGATGGTGTGTGAGGTACCATGCCACACAGTGTTAGTTTTGCTCTGTTTGCATTTATTTTAATGGGTGAATCCAAAGGCAAATCAGTTGACAAAAAGGCTAAGTATGGATTTCCTTGAAAGCTTAGAAAAAAAAAAAAAAGATCAATATGAGGCTCACTTGGAAAGGCACTATATAGTTCTGATGGAAAACTAGAATGAATGCTTAAATTTTAAAAATTATTACCATAAAAAACAGATTGCCATTAATGTCCCCCAAAATACTGCCCCATATTTCTGACACACTCATCCCACCATTCTTGCCATTTTCTGAAGCAGTTCCGGAAGTCTCCCTTTGTGAGCTTTTTTAGTTTTATTCCTGTGGCTGTCATGATACTCCAAATCCATTCAGAATGTTCACCTTTCACGCTCATTTTGACTTTGGGGAGGAGCGGAAATCACATGGTTCCATATCTGGGAAATAAGGATGAGGGCACAGCGTAGTGTTCCTATAAGCCTGCCCTTCCCTGAGTGCCACTTCGCAGCAGCACCTGCCCTGCTTTTGATCACACCTTGTGAAGACATCTGGGAAAGAACATTGAGAACTGCTTCAGAATGAAACGATGACAGGATAAGTGCATTCCAAGCGAGGGGGAGTATTTTGAGGAAGGTCAATGGCAATGTGTCTTTTATCATAATAAATCCTTGTATTTAAGCTTTGCTGAATATTTTGATTACTCCTTGTTTCCCAGGGGGTAGGACTGGAGGTCTGGGAATGTGAATCAGGAAATGAAGGAAACCAATACACGGATGTATGATCTAGTCGACGATTGGTGTAGCCCTCTCTCTGGCAAATGCAGTCTGGCCAGGCTCCTTAGAACTGCACCTGAGTCAGCTGGCCGCATGACCTTCTGTCCTTCCTTCCCTCTCTCCTTGACGCCGGGTCAGACTTGCTTCGTGACCAGGTGGCTCTCACAGTCTCTGCTGGCTCCCTTCCCTTCTTAGCTCATAGGTATTTCTCCTAATACATCTTTCACCCATGCAGTTAATCCCATCTTCTCTTCTGCTTGTTAGAAAACCTGGATCAATGTATGTAGTAATACCATCTGTGTTGTGTATATTATTATACACATTTATGCAAACTGTACAAAATTATGTATGTATTAAACTTCAAATGGCACATTTGATACTTCTAGCCCATCATTCAGCTGCTCTCACTCTATCTCTCACTCTAGCCACTGCTGCTACAATCAGGCTTGCAGCTTTGTCCAGTCACTGCATCTTCACCCCTCAGAACACCTGCTGGAACCCACTGTGTGCTCAAGCAACCCACAAGTCCAGAAGTGTGGGACCCTGATTGTTTTGCAGAAGACCAGATTCAGTGATACATACTTTCCTCCTTCATCCCCACGCAGCCCTGAGATTCATGTTATGCCTCAGCAGGACTGTGAATAAGTTATCCATGTGTTTATTCCCTTCCATTCCCATTTTAATCTCCAAGAACCTCACTTCTACTTCCTAGGATACGTTCCCAAGCAAATGCTTTTGTGATTTCAGAGAAACTCGTACTTAGCATCTTCATAAACCATCATTTGTGAAATTGCACATAAAAATAATATACAAGTGTTAAAAGAAGAAAATATTCAGTATAGTATCTACAGCCAGCTCATGTGTTACCTGGTATTTGTATCTCATTTTATGAAATACTTTAATAAAAGATGTTGAGGAATTTATGATTAGATATTGCTCTCTGAACTTAAGATGAAATTAAGTCAACATCATACTGTTAAGTAAAAATGTTCACTGAGATTAGAAATAGCTAATGGAGCTCAGGCCTTCTTGCTTTACTTTATTTTTATATGTTTTGTACACAGTGAGGATGAGTTTCTCTGTAACCAGTTTGTATAATCTGAGTGCATTATGAATTTTTCCTGTAATTTTTCAAATTACAGATCAGGATCTCAGTGCAGTAAGCAAACTTCTAATGATGTTCCCCAAATTTCTTATCTCTTTTTATTGTACAAAGACTAATTTAGGAATTGTAAAGGGGCTCAGCACATAGAATTAATGTTACTGATCAGTTGACTTTAAAATGGGGTAATTATTCTAGAATTATCATAGTGGACCCATTACAATCACATGAATTTTTTTTTTCTTTTGTACCAGGGATCAATCTCACAACCAGTACTTTCTAGGCAGGCTTTTATGCTGTTGAGCTGAATCCCTAGCTTCAATCACATGAGTTTTAAGTAAAAGAAGAAGTTCTAAAGTAGCATTATAGTTCTAGATGTTGCCTCAAAGCAGCACATGATCATAAACAGGGGTTTTGAAAGGTGACTGGATCATGGAAGTGTTAAATCTAACTTGCTGTTAGGAGGTGGAGGCTGGCTGGAAGAGATAGATTACTGTGGATGTTACCTGGAAAGGTATATCTTGCCTCCTGCATCCTCCCTCCACTTTCTGCTTCCTGGCTACCATCACCTAAGCAGCTTTCCTCTACAGCAGGCCTTTCCACCATGTGGCCAACCATGCAAGAAAAATTTCTAAAACATAAGCCAACATAAACATATCCTTATTTATTTGTTTATTTATTTACTTTTATCAGTACTGTGGATCGAACTCATGGCCGTGCACTTGCAAGGCAGGCGCTTATGCAGCTGAGTTAATCCCTAGCCCCAATACATCCTCTTTTTGTGGGCTCCAAGTATTTTATCCCAGCAAAGAAGGTGACTAAAATAGATTTTGGTACCAAAGAAGTTGGGTCTTTGCTACAACAATCTGATGATTTTGTTTAGAAGGTTTTCGAACTGGTTTGTGGGTTAGGAAGGTTTGGAGATAACAACTGGAGAATCCTTAGAATGCTGTAGGACAATCTTCATAGGAGAGTCTGGTCAAATCTCAAAGATCAGAAGTTGATTTAAAAAAAAATGAGGACTGTGAAGACTAGGCTCAGGAAGTTCCAATTGGGAATAAGAATTCCACTAGCTATTGGACTCTAGGCTATGTGTGTTACAGAAAATTTGTCTACATTTTGTTCATGTTCTGAGATTAAATGGGAGAGTGAAAATAAGGGTGGTACAATAATCTGGTTGAGGGAATTTCAAGGCATCCCAATATTCAGTCTGTAGCATGGGTACTGCTTTCTGCTTTCAGTGAGATCTGCTGTGAAAAATAGAAACCAAAAGTCCATTTTAAAAGTTTTTTAACTTTTCCAGAAAGCAAGCTCCCAAAAAGATGGAGCAGAGGAAAAGTTGGTTGCTGAAAAGATTAGCATTTTTTTTTAAAGCTTCTTACTTTGGATCAAGGAAGTGGAAAAAAACGGCTTGAGGAAATGTCAGGAATCAGCAAGCCCCTCCCTTTGCAGGCTCACAGGTACAAAGCTGTAAGACTTTGCTCTGCAAAAGGAACCCCAGAACACCATCTCTCTCTCCTTCTCTCTGGGTATGTGTGTGTGTGTGTGCATATGTACATGTCCTTAAGCCCTTGGGCATCATTCATGATCAATAGCAAGCTACCCTACCTTTCTTAATCAAACTTTTGTGGATGAATCTTTTGAAATAATATGGTACATGGTAGAAGTCTAAGGAAGAGGCCTGGAAATCATGAAGATTAAGCTGTTTGGGGGCTACAGAGCAGAAAAACAGCTCTGTATTTCAACCTAAATAATTTGGTGGTTTGACACTACCACCTTTTTTTTGCCATTTGTGTGCTTCTTATGCTTCTTTTTGTTTCACAGCTGTATATTCTGTATATTCTGAACCTCAGGAAATAAGACACTGAGATCAATACCTGGAACAAGAGAAAAAAAATTCTGTATTCCCTAACAAACACATTAATTTGGGCCACAGAGCATGAAGATTGCACAATCAGGTCTCAAAAATACATGTTAAAAATGGGACAGCAAGTAGGGGCATCCACATGATAGCCAAAAAACGAACACAGGGCTTGAACTAATTGAGATGGTTTTCTATGAGGAATAATTCATCTTTCAAAGGAATTCTCAAAAATCTATTCACAGAACATAAAAACAACAAAACCACTAGCTTTTTACAATGTGTAGTATACTTTTCCAATTTAGGATGTGCTTTACTTATGAGAAAAGCTACATAATGTATGAATTAGTGACAACTCTTGTTCTGTTGACTGTCCCAGGAGCTATTTTTTAAAAAATTGGTAACATATGGGTAGGAAAGGAAATATTTCATATGCAAAGTTAAATGAACTTACAATTTTATAACCTAGGAATATTCTCATAAAGTCCCACTCTCAATGTGCTAAGACTCTTAGAATGAACACCTCTGTAGTTGCAGCAGCTGCCTGAAAGAAACCTGCCCAAGAGAAGTTTCCCCATGAGGGTGTTGAACTTAAACAAAGCATCTTGATACATGATACAGAGAAGCAGATAACTCAGTATAAAACCATCATAATCTGTAAACATATAAATTGAAAATAATCTGGATGAAAATTTATGGGTAGATGAGACATATGGGGCATTGACACAGACCAAAGACAGTGGGTCTCTCAACTATATCTCCCAAATTTTCTGTCAACTTTGTGTCTGATGGCCAAAATGAATACCAATGTGTAACTCTAATTCATATTTATGAGTTCATCTCTCTATCTTGCCATCCTCAATACAAAAGGCAAGGATGAAAGACAAGATAGATAATGTATGACAGAGGGCAAGAGTGGATACAGGGAGAAGGTAGAGCATTCTGAGCAAAGTAGTTTAGCCCAGACAGTAGAAGATGTGTTATTATATGCAGTAATATACAGGATATGGATAAGAAAGGAGGATTCAGGCTTATGCAGATGGATAAATGATGGTCTTATTTAAACTAAATGATTAGCTTTGAAAGAAGATGAGATTGGGGGAAGGCAATGGCTTGTTTACAAAACGTTAAAATTGAGTTGTCTTTGAGACTTCTGCACGGTAATGTCCCATCAGTAGCTTGGTTCGCAAATGGGAACAGCCTAGACATGTACCGTTGTAAATTCTGTGTGGATGATAGACTAATGAAAACCTGTATCTGGATCAGGTCGCCTAGGAAGATGACATAGAATAAGGAGAGAATTTAGGAGTCAGTCTTGAACTGCAGCTCTTCCTGGCCAAGTGGAGCATATTCAGAGGAAAGGGAGTGAAACCACCAGATGTTAAAAAGAAAACATCCAGCTACCAGCAGCTATGCACGCCTGATATACACAATGAATATGGAAATACCAGTTGGCAGAATGAATAGAGAGATCTCTGAAATGGTTTTTGTTCCTTGGGCAAGATGCTTGTTAAGAAGTTAACCCCAGGTGTATTCTCACCTCTGCCCTGTCTCTGCCATCTTGTGATGGTGAAGCTGTAAACACTGAAACAAAGACCATGTGCTGATGGTGAGCAGACACTGCACGGTCTGTTTTGGTGGACTCCAAGAATCACTGACCTTATCCAAACCTCTGCCCCTACCAGACTTCTTGTTACAAAAGAAAAAACAACCTCTCTGTAGTTAATACAAATTTTCTAGTTAGTGCCCCTTTCTATCCAACACTGGCTCCTTCAATAAAAGGTTCACTGATACCCAACAAGGGTCTCCAAATCTTGTCAGGAAGATGTTTTAACATGTTTTCTTGTACAAATTTTGTTATGGGCACTGGAGCTGGGTGGCCAGTTTCCCCTTGTTCTATCAGAAAAGTGGCGAACAGGCCAAGAGTTCTCTATGTCCAGATCTAAATACTTAAGGGTCATTCCTGTAGAGGCATCGCAGCTTGCCGTGTGGACCCTACAGTGTGGCCATATTACATCTTTTTATTTCACAGCTACTCACATTTACAAATACATTAAGTTCTTCTGCACATGTAGAAAATGGATGCCTCAGAACACAGTAATGGATTACTTGTCTCTGAGCTCATTTGCTCACCCACATTGCAATTGCTTGATTTATATTCTCAGGTTAAAAATTCTAATTTGTGCTAGGAAGCCTCACTGCTTGCCCCAGTGTTGTCACACCTGTGTTGGTTGTTTCCTGAGTAGTGTGCACGGTTGGCATGGATTTTCAATCAGGACCGCCTAGCTATCACCTGCAAAACAAAAGTGGTTCCTGTTTGTGGTAGAAATCACCCCATGTTGCTATTTGTCAGCTAGTTGCAAAGCAGCTGACAAATCTGAGCATCCTGTTGTAAAAGACAACCCTCTCCTGACTGGTCCAGCTCGTCTACTTTGCAGCTAAGCTGCAAATGCTATCCCAAAGGTATTAGGTGGCTCTTTTTCTAGGTTCATGACAAGCAGCAAGAAAATGAAAAGTTGCACGAAGCTGAGAAAATTGCAGAAACCTGGCAGGGGATGACTTTCACCTGAGCAATTTGTCAGTTCCAAAGGGACATGTGAAGCAAGTTTTGAGAATAAGAAGCATCCGGTTCTCATTCCAACTGTTGGCCTGGTCATAATTATTGCAATGTGGAATAACATTTCAGCCCTGTGCTGCACCTGTGTAGGCTCAGTAACTGCAACTGGTCAGCAGTATTAGCACTGATGACAACAGGCAGAAAGGTCTTTATTTATTACAATACATATTTTAAAACTGTAGGCATATTGCACTTTTCTAGTTCCAGCCTGTGAAAATATACTTTCATACACAGTCCTCTCATCTTAGTGTCTTCTGTACCCGATTTACCCAAGATTAAGAGCAAGCTAGCCTGCAATGGTGCAAAATTGTGTAGATTCTCTGATGCCATGAATCTTCTGGCAGCCAAATTCCTTGGTAAATATATGCCTTGGACCTAACCAGGCACATTTTAGTTGTCTTTCCCCAATCCATTTGGTGCAACTGGATTGGTCAGGACCTAAGAGATTAAATTAATACTAAGATGGAGGTCAACTTTTTTTAAAGTAATGGATTTGAAAAGAATTCAGGGTCAGGAACCCTAATCCTTGCTCAGTCATTATATTGTGACCTTTTCAAGCCTCTTAATTGTTGTGCCTTTGGGTCTGGAGCAAAAACTGGGACTGCCCTTCCCTATGGTGATGCCCTGGGGATTAATAACTGTTGCAAACTGCCTCTGCAAATATGAAATGCTATGTACATAATAAGAAGCTACTTTAGCAGATATTACAAGAGAGATCTTGAGTACAGACACACACTCTGTGGGTACTAAACATTTATTGAAGATGATTTCATGAGGATGGATGACTAGAGTGTAGGCTTACCTGATGGGTTACATCAAACATTGGTTGACCCCTAGAGATCCCTTCCAGACCTGTTAGTCTATAATTCATGTTGATGAACTAAACGTATTGAATATACAGTGAAGGCCATATCCAAATGCACCCTTGGCAGTAAGAACAACGTTTATCAGTATTACTGAGCTTTGACTTCATTTATAAAGTATATTAGCATCAACCATTTTATAGATATGTATTTCCCAGAACTGTTGCACTATGCAAAACAAAAGAGAATCCTGGAAGAATCAGTGGATAGTATAAAATATGACACAGTGCTGAGGGTGACAAAACAAGTTGTATAATTATTCCCAGCATGACATGTTGATGCATGAAAACTTTGGCTTCCTTTAAAGTGTCTGTCAATTTCCCTACATCAGCACAGGAATCACTGGCATGCACAATTTTACCCATCAGTATGATGCCCAATTATTTGAAAAGGGTGAAAACTTGATGTCACTTCCTGACATGATGGACATAACCTTTAGATATTGGCAATTGTTGAGATGTTTCATGTTTTGAATTTCCTGAACATATTTATGAGGTTTTGGTTGCTATTAATTTCATCTTCTATTCACTTTATTTATTTATTTTTATTCTTTTGTCTCTCTGAGACAGGGTCTTTCTTTGTCACCCAGGCTGGCCTCAAACTCATGGCAATGCTCCTACCTCAGGCTCCGAAGTGCTGGAATTACAGGCGTGTACCATCACATCCAGCCTTACCTTCTATTTAAATTAGGAAGTATTAACAAGGTTTTCCTATTCTCTCTTAGACTTTACATTTATCACTATAATAGATACCCAACTCTATTAGGATGGCTATACAAATGCTAACGGGCACTAGCAAGGCTATTGTAAGTGGATATTTTATTTTATCTTGGGCAAAATAGCCAGAAGACACACTAGAATTTTGCGTAAACTCTTATGGTTCTATTGAGATACATTATTCAACATATTATTCAAATTCAAAACTCAGAACTACTTTGATGTAAAAGAATTAGATGGTTTCATTCCATGTTGATCTGAAAGAGTTAACAGTCTTCTCCAGATGATGTACCAAATTCTCAAAATGTAAATTTGTATAGCAAAAATTACAGCTGCATATTTGCATATGTCAAGCAATTTGAATATGCATTTATATTCTCTGAGTATATATGCAAATGAAATTTATAAAGAATTCCAGGGCATGGATGACCTCCCAACTCTAATGCTCATATTCTCTTCCCCACCCCCCATATTTTCTCCTCTTCTTTGTATCAGAGAAATATTAGACACTCTCCTTCTTGGAAATTGTCTCTGCCCTCAGTGACCCTGCCAGACATAGTTTCATCTATGATTCTGTGATGGGCATTTGTTGGACTTTTTTTTTAACCTCTTTAATATCTGTTTTCTCTTTGTTTGGAGACACATGCAGCAGGCATAGACAAGGACAGAGATGGGTTCCCCAAGAACTTGGACACTGGGGAGAAGGCATGGTACCTAGAACTGTGCTTCTGGATTAAGGAATGCGAAAGAATAATAACGTGTCTTACCTTCCCTGCCTAAGAGCAGTGGGTCTGCTGCCTGCATTTGCAGCAGAAATGCTGTACACACTAAGCGGTCCACGGTAGGCGGGTGGGTGGAGCTAACACACTTTTTCTGTAGCTCAAGTGTGTTGTCAGGACCAGGACCTCCCACTGCCCATTGCCCGACCCTCACTCTGACTCTTCATGTTGATTCTCTGAGCTGCGAAGTTCAGTTCCAAGAAAGCTCTTTTGAACATTAGCAATTCGATTTCTGTTTGCCCAGAATATTATGGTGATAATTTTGTTGTTGTTCTGCACAAAATCACCTCCTCATTCTAGCACTTGACTGTCATTCTAGGAACTTGACTGTCTTGACTTAACTTTCACCTCTATCCTTTTCTTTTCCTACTCTGTAGCCTGACAGGCCTAGTCAACATTATCTGGTCACATTTTTTTTAAAAGAGAAGACAAAACTAAACAAAACCACACACAATAAAAGCGATACAGGATTTCAAAACAAGATGATGGGAAATTAGCAGTGGTTATTATATTGCATATTGTTGTCTTCAGAATAGTTGCTCAGATTGCCAGATATAAGCATGCAAAATTGATCAAACTATATAAGCACTAACTGTTCATTTCAATGAAATAATATGAAGAGTAGAACAATTACCTTAGCTTTAATATATATATATTTATACTCCCCTCCTTTTCTTCTTTTTTCTTTCCTCCATCCCAGTTGTTCTTTCCTTTTGAGCAGTTTCTTTCTCTTTTACAATATCTACTATACCTTTTAGGTCTTACTTACTCTTTCAGTTTCTTACACTGGGGAGACAATACAATATTTACATATGCAAGTCTGATTTATTTCACTTATGAGTATCATCTCTAGTTGTGTCCATTTACCTATAAAAACCTCAAGTTTATCTTTCTTTATAGCTCAGTGATACTTCATTGTATGAAAAGACCACATTTTAAAAATCTATTCCTCAGTTGATGGGCATCTGAGTTGTTTTTAAGATTTTCCTATTACAAACTGTGCAGCTATAAACATGGATGCACATTTTTTCCAACCAATTAGAAGAAATTTCCTTCCTAATAAAAATCCCACCTATCGTTCAAATTTGCATAAATCTAACTAAGAGTTTAATAGCTACCTTGGTCTTAAGTACCAGAGATCTCAAATTCCTTCAGATGCCTTCTCCCACATGAAGACCTGGGTACCCCAAACCCAAAGAAAACAGATTTGACTATAATTGTCTCTGGACTTTGATAGCATTTTGCATTGCTCTTATGTCAAATATTATATTCCACATGGGAAAAATGGTTATGTTTTATTCAATTTCCCCTAGAAGGTGAACTCTTACAGAAATGCTGGAAGTTATGTCTTGCTTGGTTTGTATCTCTACATTTTCCAACAATGATACGATATGTTGGAAAACAAAGTAGGCATCACACACCTTTCATACTCAGATAGTTATTCTCATGATTATTCAGTTACACAGCTGCCCATGTCTTTAAAACCCTACTCATTCACTGCTTGACTTAAAACATGGTATAAAATGTTTTCTGAATCTCTACTTTCCCAAGAAAGCAATACAGTAAAAGTTTAAGAAATGTTTAGGAGTTGAATAAGCAAATTAAATACTTGATGTACACTCATTTAATTGCATGTTTTAGGTATAAGTGATCAGTGTTTATAAGTGAAGTTTTAGGGACAGTCAATCTATGTAAGTAAAGAAATATGATTTTCCTAGCAAATGTTTGCCATTTTGACTTTGTTTCTAACCAGAAATTTTCACAAATTATTTGATGTATGCAGAGCATCAGAGAAAGTAATAGAGAAAAATTAGATAAATTCAAGGGATAAAGTAAATTATCTACATTCATACATTTTATTTTTTAGGAGATATAGATTTTATTAACTGATATGGATAAGATAGAGTTTCTAGGTACCAAAGGAGAGATACAAAAAAAAAAAATCCACGTGTCTAGAAAGGTATTTACTGAAAGGTATATAGGACCTCTTTGGGAAAAAAAAATTACTATGTAAGTAGGTTTTGTGCGAAACATACTTATGACTTTGCCATTTGCTTCATAAAAAGAAGCTTATATCTTTCTCCTATTTCTTTTCTTCCATAAGTGCACATAGAAAGCAGTGACAGAGTAAGTGCATTTGGCAACTGTAGACACAAGCAACTTTGTCACAGGGCTTCCATGATGGTTCTAGATCAGATGCTCTGATCATGTTTTGGGGAGAGCTTCCATACAGTGAGACAGGCTCCTACAATTCACACAGGAACACACACACACACACACACACACACACACACACACACACGCACACACACACGCACGCACTTCAGACTAACAACAAGCTGTTTTTGCTTTTCCCTTTTTGTACACTTTCAGTCCAGAGCCAATTACAGAAAACAACAGCTCCCTGGCACTCTCACCAGCAAGAATCTCAAAGAGAGGATTGCACCTACTCAAGCCTGAGAACATATTCAAGAAGCTAATTATATTCCTAGCCTGGTCTTTTTAACTCTGCTTCGCTATAAAGTGCCATAGGGTATTATTCCTGTGGAACATATGGGGTGGTATATAAAACCCAGTTTTTGCTGATTTTACTTAAAATCTGTTTTTATTTGCCATTTTATGTCTCCTTTTTACAGCACCTTGGAACATCCTCTGTCTGGGCGCCCCATTCGGTGGCCTTGCACTCCATGCTGCACTGGCTGCTCCCCAACAAGCCCACTCCAGGGCATGGCGCCTCCCAGCACATCCAGAGAAGGACCGAGGTACCGCCAGAAACTAATTTTCGAATAAAATGGCAACATGATTGAAATGCATCCCTCTAAATTCAGTATCAATTAAGTTTAATGGTCACAAGTCTTTCATCGATTTATAGAGCTGTGTATATCATGATTTTTAGAGAGAACATTACTCCCGAGACAGCTCTCTAATTGAGAGAAGGATTCGATAGCACGGAGACCTTCGATTAATGTTCTATAGAGATAATTTGTAGCCTTTTGTTCTGTTGGTCACTGGATCAGCCATACGTGAACTTCACTTAGCAGGTTTGGGAAATGTAGCTCCAGGCACTGCAAACAAAGCTGACAACTGTATTCTCCATGACAACAGAAATCTAAAGAAAGGGTTGGTAACTGACAGAGCTTTTGTTCTTGTCTCCTTTTCCATTACGGACAAATCCTCAAGGCGGTGTGGAAAGAGCCAGTAGAAGACGCAGATAACTGCCCCCCAGGAACAAGCTGCGATTCTCCCCTTCTGCAGCAGCACAGCCTCAAAGAAAACAGACGTAGGACCTGGCTAGCCCTGGTCCAGTGCTGGCTCACAAAAGCGTTCAGTACAGGCAATGTCATATTGCGCAGATTATTGGCACTGGGAAAGCTATTTAATATCCCAAATGCCCACTTTTCTGAACTAAATCAAGCATGATTTAAAGATGAACATCGCTGCCTCACCTGATGTGTCTGTTGCAGAAGAGACTGACTTATGCCCACCCCAGCACCTGAGGGGAAGAGTTTCCCACACTTGTGGGATGCAGGGACTTTGAAGTGACAGGCAGCTAGCTGAAATCCCAAGAATGGGTGAAGGTGGTAGGGTAGGGTGTCCCTACGTCACAGGCCAACAGTCGCATTCTAGTTGTCTCCTGGCTTTTGTGTTTTTATCATGCATTGATAGTACTGCCAGATTCAGGGATTGCTTACAAACTCAGCTTCTCCTAAGAGCTAACAAGCTAATTTGAGCTTCCCAAGAATGCATGGTGGTGATTAAAATGCCAAAGGCATAAGCCAGTCCAGCTCTAAAGAAGTCCAAAGAGAAAACACAGGAAACTGAGAAAGATGGAAAGATGGACCTTCTTGGGAAGGTCACCGACTTTCAGTTCATACTGCCTGTCTGAGAGAGGGACACTGGGGTGACGGCCACCACACAGCAGCCCCAAGTTCTGTGCTGCTAAATACAGATGCTCTATCCAGCAGAAGTGGGTTTGCACCTTATTTCCAGCTATGTGAACTTGAGAAGTTATTTAACCTCTCTGGGACTTAGTCTTCACCTGTAAAAGGAAAAGTACTTTTTCCATAGGATTGTTTGGAGGAATAGGTAAAAAAAAAAAAAAAAAAAAAAGTATTTAAACAAAGGGACAAATGATGTGAGAGACATTAAAATTCAAATCATTGGCTTAGGGAGTTTCAGAAAATTTCTTCAAGTCTCTGTCTCCTATATAACATGATTATGGTAATAAGTCCTATTTTTTAGGCTATTAGGAGAGCTAAATGGATTAGTTCATGAATAGTACTACAAACAGTTGCTAGCACATTCCAAGTTCCAGGTATCAGATATTCACCCGTTCCCGCCACTGTTTGCTCTTGCTGCTGGGTACCCAACTCCTAGTACAAAGGGTGATCAAAAATACAGTGAATATTTAAATTTGAAATGTTTCACCTAAAAGATATATTACCATTAATTCTCTTCAAAATATTTCCCTTCACTTCAAAAAATTTCCTTTCCTTGTACCACTTTCTAAAATGATTCTGGAAGTCCTCTTTTCTGAGTGTGTCCAGCAGGTATGATTAAAAATAGGGAGATGGTTGCAGATGACAGCCACCCGGTGGAAAGCCAGGCTTATAAAAACATTCTGATGGGTCTCTGCCCTATTCACTAGACTGGCACTGGTCTAGTCATGGCTTTTCTCCAAAGCTAAAATGACTACGACAGGTAAATGTTTTGAATCCATTCAGGATATCAAGCAGCCACAACAACGTAACTAAAGACATTCACGAAAGAGGCCTTCCAGAACTGCTTCAGAAAGTGTTGAGAACAAAGGGATGTATGCATGTGAAAAGGAGAATTTTGATGGAGAGGATGGCAAGGTGTGTTTTCATGTAATAAAAAATTTTAATTTAAATACACATGCTATTTTTCTTATCATAGCTTGTACTATGCTTGGCTTCTGGTATATCCAGATTGAATTCTCCAAAGAACCTTGGAAACTAACTTTCAAATGAGTGCTGTGAGTTTCTAGTGGGGTAAGTTTCATGGCCCTCTCCCCTAAGAGTCATGATTAGCTCTTCCTAAGAACAAAACCCATTAGCCTAGTACATGTGACGCTCTTCTATGAAAGCGCTAAAATACAGTTGTTATTTCACAGTAAATTGGCTTCCCCTTGAAGAGGTGACATGCCTTTGTCCTTGCTGGGAGCCTCATTTTCACTTTTGGTCACCTTGCTTTAAGAGAAATGGAACTGAGGTTGAAAAATGCTGGGAAAGGGTACGATGCGGCCCAGAGGTTGAGGAAGAGTTATGTGTTATGAGAAGCAGAACAGAACAGGATTAGCAAAAAGATCAGGATGAATTTGATAGTAGGCCACAGCATTATGAGTTTAATAAAAGCTCATTGGCTCCTCTTTGTCAACATAACAGCAAAACATGTTGGCAAGCGAATGTTCAACTCTGGCGAAAGGCACCAAATGAAAATCAATCCTAGAAAACATTTATGTGCACTAAGTATTTCCTTGTACAAATTTCTGATGGCAAAGCCATTTCTGTAACCAGGATTCTGTCCTTATATTTTAAAAGATTGAATGGTTTGTGCAATAAAAATATGTGATTATGCAAGTATATCCAACATGGGTAATTAAATTTCATGCTTCAGGAGACAAATTAGCTGTTGAGGGATATCTGGAAAACAGTTCTTCTGTGTGTATGTCATTTCACAACTAGCCAGCTTCTCTAGTGGGACTCTGTCTTCCTGGTGGGAAAAGAACCGGAGATCTTTCTGGAGGGGCATTCACTACACAGAGTCCTTTGCACCTACTCTGAACGTCTCTTGCCCTCAGTGTGGTTGTTGGTTAGCCTTTGGAACCAGAGTATCCCGACATGGATGGCAAACTAAACCTTGAAGAGGCCAGCTCAGTTAGTGTATTCAGTTTTCTAGAATGACATGGAATATCTATCTGGGAGCTCTGACCCAAGATCTTAAGATGACCCAAGCGATTCTCTTTTTCCCCTGAAGCTCTCCAGGCCTAGCTGAGTCAGACAAAGACTGTTATTGGGAAGCTCTGATTTGCAAGAATGGACACCCAGGAAGGAGTCGGTGATACTTGTATTGTGGGTGGTCCACAGTCCTAGCTGGCTGCACTAAGGAGGAGTGGATATTTTTAGTTATCCTTTCCCGGAAGAATGTGATTCTTCATTTAAAGTGGAAAGTGGAGTGGGAAGGAATTGGCAATGGGACTTTATCTTCCATAAAAGAAATTTGTATCTTCTGAGAAAAAAATAATTTGAGAAGTCCCAAGGGAAAGGCTCTTTGGAGGAGAGTTATAGCTGGCCCAAAAATGGATGTTTGGCCCAATGCATGATACTTTTTTATGTATCAAATAAAAGCAATAGAAAGTGAGGAAACTTTTTAGAACATGACTTTATTTGAATACATTATTTCCTTTTTACACTTATGTTTTCATTTTCTTTTACAGAATTGGGAAATACAGAGCTATTGTTTATTGTTAGATAACTTTTGTTCTAAAATTCATATTAAACTATATCAGGCTCCCAGAATTGCATGTGTTTCCTCACCATCTATTAATTAGGTTACAATATGCTGCCTTCAATTAAAAGATCTATAGACCTACAGGGCAGTAGAGCTGTCTGCTCTGGTCAGACTCCAGCTCATGATGCACTCACATCCGGTGTTAAACTCCGGTATTCCGGGAAAACCATGATCGTAACTCGTAACTCGAGGGCAGTCCCCCTCCCAGTGACCCAAACACTTCTCACTAGGTCTCACTCTCTAAAGGCTCTGCCTCCACACCAACACACCAAAGACCAGTCCTCCAACTCATGAACATTTCAATGGATACATAAATGTGGACACTGGTAGAATTCATGACAAAAGTCCTAAGTGTATGGTTCGCTGACTGCTGTATCCCTTCAGCCCCCTCAGGGGTTTTTCTAGGGCTGTTAGAGGTTGGCACTTGCCAACAGCTGCTCAGACCCCTGTTCTGTTACAGTTGCAAGTAGGCAGTGACAGCTATGGCTTGTGCCTGCTACTTATGCTTTTTCAGATATGTCTTCGTTTGTTCCCCTGGAGAATCCTCACTCTGCTCCACACGGGTCTCATGAGTTATCATTAACACCGCTTCCATGGAACACACTGACCACTCAGGCTGGCCACTCAGAGCTCCTGTTTGCATTCTAGAGAGTCATTCAGGGATACACTGCTATTCAAACCAGGCCTGGTTGCTTGTACTCTGAGATTGACAGCTGGGCCTCGGAAGGCGACATCTTCTGTGGTTGGATTGATATTCTCAGTGTTTACCCCTCCTTAGATCTACACTTTTTGCCCTGTAGTTACACAGTTTCTTCAAACACACACACAGAGTTCATTTCTTTGACCCCTGACTTTGGACTTGGCCACGTGGCTTACTTAGGTCAATGAAACATTAGTAAACCTGGGGTAAGCAGTGGCTTGACCCACACTTGTGCTTTGGAACTTACCCCTTCATGTCTGCTTTTGACCTGAGAATAGGTCAGGGAGGCTTCTGCCCTTCTCTTTGGCCCCAGGGTAGATCTCTCTAACAGCTCAGGATACCTCAGACTGAACCAAAGCCTCCCTGCAGGAACCAGCAAGTTGATAAAAATGAATGCTTCTTGTGCTATCATGACTTTGTGGTTGTTACACAACACTATTTTAAAAGCAGCTGGGAACCAATGTATTTTCTTTCCATGGAGTTACTATGCAGGAAAACAAACTCAGGTTACTAGAAGCTGTCTTCTAGAAACAGCTCGGCTGAGAATGAGGCCAGGTAGGTACCAGATAAGCCAAGGAAGGGAGAAAAAAATGAACCCAGCTGAGCCCACGGATACAGCTGCTGCCTAAAGCATTTGAAGCTTTCAGTAATAAGGCAGTAAATTCCCTTAACTTTTATTTTTTAGTTAAGATAGTTTGAATATGGTTTCTGTCACTTGAAATATGAATAGCCCAGACCAGTGACAGTGAGTATTTTAGAGCTCTCAATGACACAAACAGCCTAACTGTGGCATGCAGATTATATACTTCACCCCCACTGGCTCAGAATAGCATGTGTGTCATGTAAACCATCCTGGATATGTTCCCTGCTCCCTGGTTGCAGCCTTCACTCTTACACTGTCATTTCTAGCACCTGAAAAAATGAGCTTTCAGTCATGCATTTTTTTTTTTGGAAGGCGTAAAAGATTTTACAGTAGAGATTTGCTCAAATACACAAATTGTCACATTTTTCCCTGCTCTTCCTGCACCAGATGCAGTGAAACTTGGCCTTCAGGGGCCATGGCATGGTTTCCACCAGCTGTGATAGATTTTTGTCCTTTAGGAGAACTGGACTCTGACTCTCCTGGGTTCTTGGAAGGACAGGGAGCTACAAATGAATCTAGGAGATTTCAACTCCCTCTTTCTTCTAGGACCATGCAAGATCCAGCTAAATTTAGGACATGAGATTGGCAAATTCCCACCTGAATTCCACACTGTAATGCTGAAAGGTTTATCTATGCCCCAGTGGTACACGACTTGAGCTCGAAATGAAGAACTTCCTCAAATATGAGCCTGTATATGTTTGCTCTTTGAGTGCTTCAGAAATGCAAGCTATAAGATATTCTGAACAAATCCCATCCTGCGCAAATAGCATGAGAGTATTTGAAGGGCTGTGTTTTTCTTACCCGTTTATGCATCTCTAGTTTAGTGTCTTTCTCAGGTCATTCTTTTCTCATAAGTCTCTTTTACCTTCCCCTTCATCATTTCACAAGGCATCTTTCCCTACAACTCCCCAGTGAGAGCAGGAAATCAGTACCTCACGCACATACATTGGCTTGATAAGAAATTGGACGAGGCTGAATTGCCACACTGAACAAAGGCCCCAGGCCCCTGCCAGCATTCGGGTCCAGGCCCAGAAATCAAACATGACGTTCTTTCCATGGCAGCCTCATTGCACACTTAACGACAGGTCCAGCGGGCTGCGTTCCTTCCATTTTAATTACGAGGCAGGAGTGTAATGAGGCTGCGTGGCAGAGAATTGCGGCAGAGCCTGACAGGGTCTTTCATCAACATATGATTATATTCAGATGCAGGCCAGCCTAGAGGCTGAGGCAGGGCTCTGAAGCCAGCCAAGGTCTTGGCAGACCTACGTTCCTGCACCTCTAGGGGTCCCCTCGGGGACAGAGTCACGGTGACCCAGACAAGTGCCTCCTTGGGGCCAAGGGTAGAGGTCAAGTCTTGATGGAAGGCAGTGGAGTCCAGGGAGGACCCAGCAGTACCTGCTTGGTTTTCCTCTGAGTGTGCAGACCTACATGCATGTGAGGGATTCGGCCCCGTCAAAGTCCTGCTGCCAAAGGAGCTGCTACCCAGCACCTTGATGGGGCTGCCAGGCAATGCACACGTCCCCCTTAACCTTCACAGCCATGCTGGGGAGCAGATTCATGTGAATGTTGCCATGGCCTCCAGTATTTGCTCTCCTTTCTGTCCTTGCAAACTAACAGCAGCCTGGTGGGGTTATTGTGTTTTGTTTTTTGTAGGTTGATAATATGCCAACAAAACAAGCTTGATTCTCTAGGCTTCCTCGCAGGTCTGAGAGACCAGGCAATACAATTTGGCCCATGAGTAGAAGCATAAGTCTCCTGAGAAAGGAGTGTGGCAAAACTATTGTTCCTCTGATAAAATGAATAGATACGGCTGGCCCGGGCCTGTTGCAGACTGCCTACTCTCCTCTCCCTGAACGGAAAGAGACCAAGAGGCTTGGAGGAGCAGCAGTTTTCGTATGTCCAAGCATAAAAGGACAGCAGAGGAGAAACACACAAGAAAACTGTAATCCAAGCATCAAAATCATTATGTTCATTTCACTGGTGGATGAACTGAGACTCAGAAAGATAAAGCTATTCATGTACGGTCATAACATACATGTAAATCCTAACATCTCCAAATCCAAAGCCCCATGCTCTTTCTAAGAATTCTGGTTTAGAATATAGTCTCAAAATCAGAGAAGGTAGGAAACTCGTGCTCTCCCTGGTAGAACTGAAAACAGCTACACCTCTGGGTGGGACCAAGCCTCTGGGAGAGGGAAGCTATGGAAGACAGAAGAGTAACCATAGAGCACTCAGAAATCTTCGCAGAACAAGACCGGAATTGCTCTCTAAAAGGAGGCCATGTGATGGGATTAAATAAAAGTACCATGAAAATGAAAGCGGTGATGTCACTGTCATAGTTTGAATCTTAAGTATCCCCCAAAGGCCTCTGCATCACGGTCTTACTTCCAGGCTTGCTCCTATTGGGACATGGTAGAAACTTGGACAGGTTGGGCCTAGTGAGAGGTTTTCAGGTCCCCGGGGCTGTACCCCTGAGGGCGTTTCTAGGTCTCCAGCCTCTTCCTGCTTCTTTCTTTTGTTTTCGGCTGTGCTCCACCACACACTCCCCACCACGACACGCTGCCTTGTTGTGGGTCTAATAAAACTTCTTGGTGAGTCGACTGTCTCAGCCATGTAGTACAGTACTGGCAAGCTGTCTAACAAAGTGCTATGTGTAGACAGGAGGCCAGCAAATAAACTCCTGATGGTGTTTAGCAATAACAAGCAGGATTTTTCTTTTCTTCCTTACCATTTTGTTCAACTCATGAAAATAGGTTTTAGAAGCAGTTAAACCAGGAAGGAAGAATGAAAAGAATTTGCATTTGTATCCAAAATATTTGCTTTTAAACTTTTTGCCGTTCAAAAGGTTTAATCTTCTGTGTGCTTTACACCAAAGTGGGAGTGAAGTCATCTTAAAAAGTCACTTTTTTCCTTTGGCTGCTAGAGATGAAACTTAGAACCTTGTGCTAGCTAAGCAAGAATTCTGGTGCTAAGCTGTGTCCCCACCCCGCTCACTACCTTCACTATGGGGGTGTGTTTAAAGGGATGGTGGGAGGGAATCTTGTCAAGAACTTTCTTTTAATGAGCTACAGTTTCTTGAGACAGCCTGGATCTTCTTCTAAAGCTTCTTTATTCCTATACGGTTTAACTCAGGGAGAATTAAGCAGGTCAAACCCAAACGAGTCTTTTACTTGTACCAAGACTAAATGATTTTCCCCTGAAAGTGCCTGGAGAAGAAAATTATAAAGAGAAATTTGATCCTATACTCCAGGACCCCATTGAGCCTTGAACTACAGGAATATTTTTCTTGCTTTGGTCAGAGATTTTTTTAAAAAAATAAATAAAGAAAGAATAAAGATCTGGTATATTCTCAGGTACCTCTTGCCTTAGATCGGAGAGACCACACTGAGTTTCTTCCAATAAGTGAGGAAAGACATACACCATTTAAAGCTAATTTTTGGAGAGATACAATAGGGCTGATTTTCTCCAGTCAGTTACCTCAGAATTGCCTGCCCCAGTTGATAGTTTAGTGTCATTCTTCTTTGGGCTTTGAAACTGTCTTCTAGAATTTAGGGGTATCTAGGTGATGTTTCTCTAAATAACCAGTATATGGGAATAAACTCAATGCCACAGAGAGTGAACGTCACTGAAGATGTGGTGTCCTGTGTTGGGATCTCTGAGCCAGTGCAATGACCTAAGCTGTACCAGGTGGTGGAGAACCAGAGGGTGAAGGTCTATGTTCTCCCTTCTCCATGCTGTGAATTTTTATTTGGGAGATTTCAGATCCACAAGTGATGAACTACTAGGCAATGGCCCTTCTAATAGTAGACACTAGTAGAAGTGGTTCAGGGGTATGAGCTGGCTGAGGTAAGGGCTGCCCCCTCAAAGACAAAGAACCACCTAGCAACAGGAAGGCTGCTGATGGTCAGAAGACAGCTCCACCTCCACACCAGCTGCTTGAGGGGAGGAGGTAACAGGGAATGAAGGCACAGCTAATTTATATTTTCCAGATATAGTAGTAAAACTAGTATGCTTGGCAGTGTGTTAAGAACTTTACAGGAAGTACCCCATTTTGTTTTTGTACCTTTGCAGGAGTCTTACGAGATCCCTTAACAGAAGAGAAATTGAGCATTGGAAATGTCTTAACCTGGGCAAACCATATGTTAGTGAGTTAAGCCATGATTCCACAGCAGCAGCTAGACCTCCATAAAGCCATGGTGTCCGCTTCCATGTCAACAATGTCTTGGGCATTGCAAATACCAACCTCCAACAGGAGGGAGACATTTCCCTGTTATGTGGCTTTTTGTGCTCTGTTCTGTGTGTGGTATAGGGAGAGCTCTGACAGCAAACGCAGAGGAGTCTGGAAGAGTTTGGGAAGCCATCTCTCAGACCCTGGTTCTCCAAGGCCTTGAACAGAGGTGGGGAATAAGATTTCAGGCTGTTAATAGTAACCCCAGGGTTTTGCTTCTTACTGAGCCCCTCCACTCCCACCCCTACTCCCAGGAGAACCAAAGTGCCAGTGGGAATGAGGTGACATTGTTTGAAGAGGGTCATTTGGTCCTAATGAAGAAGATAAACAAGTGGGTAATTGTTTCCTGCCTAGAGAAAGGTCACTTCGGTGACCTTGTGAGTAGGTCTTATGAATACCTTTTAAATTCTTTATCTTCATTAATCGCCTCTTAAAATAAAAATCAAATGTCTCCCTAGCACACCTTTAAAAGGCTTTCGGTCCCATGTTGGCTAAATAAAACAATAAAAAATGTGTGGTGAGCACGATGGTATGGATTACCACCAAAAGCACAGGCAGCTGGGATCCTTCCTGCCTGAAATCTTTGACATTCTGCAGCCCTGGTTTGTTTTTCTTGTTATCTTACCCCAAAGCCTGTGCCAAAGTCCTTAGCTTATTGGCAGGTGCCAACTTGACCCCAACCGAGTTAATACCTTATATCATCTTATTAAAGACCTTAGCCTGCTGTGGACCTAGAGACCTTAGATGCGTAGCAGATGCACTGTGTTTCAGCACATCCTCTGTAACATTCTGACCTCCTTCCAGGAACACCTGTAGCTATTTCTGAAGGAATTCAGCAAGAATGTAAAATAGACTCAAGTTCAAAGTTATTCCATCGTTTTTTGTTCTTTTATTTAAAGCTGCTTGACATCTTGGTCCTATTCACTATGTGAGTTTTATAATAATTACATGCTAAGTCAATGGCTAAATGTAAAATGGAGAATAAAAACATGGAGTCACACAAAGCCTGTGCCTTCGTGGACCCATTCTGCATTGTGGTAATCATACAAGAACATGTGAAGTGTTTAAACAGCTAAGAGTATTCTGGAACCTTCCACCTGAGAAACATTCCCCAATTAGTCATTTCAGAAAGCTTCTGACATAGCTTTAGTGACATTCTAAGCCCCCAAAATGAGTGCCTTGGATACAATTAGGATATTCCAGACAGGTTTTGCCAATACTCTGTTGGATTCTGGGGGCGTTTTGTATTTAATGTGCTAATTGTCCAATCCAGCTGCTTGAGAACACTGGATTCCTGAGTGCCAGAGCAGGGCCCCCAGCGGTGTCCAGGCATGCAGTGAGGGCTGGCCACTCTGAATGTGGCTGGCAGTTTAGTCCCTGCTCCAGGCTCCAGCTGCCTCCAACAAAGGTCGTCCTCTCCCTCACCCAGGATCTCAACAGAAACTGTGAGTTATGTGGGAGAAGGCAGAGCAGTGTTTCAAAGGCTGGAAAATGAGACCTATGAGAAATGGGGAAAGGAATAGGGATTACTGAACCTGTGGAAGAAAAGAATTCAGAGCGTCTTAACAGCCTTCCCCTCCTCTTTGAAATGATCTCTCATGTGGAGGAACACAGCCAGCTGTTCAGCATCTCCAACAAAGACCAATCAGGAGGAAATGGGCTCATACGACAGCATTAGGGATTTAGGGCAGAAGAAAGAATTTCCTGACTTTGAGAAATGTGAAACACCAGGAAAAGTTACCCATAGGGGTTGAGGAATCTCTTTCTCTTGGGATATTTAAAAATAAGAGATTTTCTTAGCAGTCTGGAATGATTTAAAGGTCCTGCCTACGTGTGGGGGCAAAGGTTGAAGGAAAGATACAGATAATTTTTTCCTACGTATCTTTTGGTTTTAAAAACAAAGAAGACCTTTAAAAAAAATTTTTTTAAAAAGATGCTTAGATATGTCCTCCATTGACTCTTTTGTTGATAAAATTTATGAAGTTGCATAAAAAAGAAAAAAAAAAAAACTACCTGCATTTAAAACCCCTAAACTTCATTTTGTACTTCTACTTTGAGAGGATATAAAGTAATTAACTCTACCGCTCTCCTCAGCTATAAATTGGTGTCAAAACTACTTTGTATTGTTTGCCTCATGGTTGGTGATAGTATCAAATAAAAGATGGAAATCCTTCCAACAGCGAAAACAATTATGCCAAGGTAAAATATTGTGGGAAGGTGTTTTGTAGAACAGTATTTCTTGTTCTTGCTCTCATTTCTGCAGTCAGGGCTGACAGGAAACGCTAAGCTCTCCAAGTAGGGCTGCTGTGCCTCATCCCTAACTCACTGTCAGGGAGGGAGTTCAGGGAATTTCACTTTGAGGACTGGCTTTGGTGTGTTTCCCGTAGCCTGGCACACCCAAGAACTTCCCAATGGAATTTTAAACCTGGGCAAACCTCCAAGCTGCTGTCGGGTGGGTAGGCTCTGGTGAGGGGGCTGTTTTCCTGAGCTAAGCATTTCCAAACTGTCCTCCTGAGGAAAGACTTGGAGAGGATTGCATGGCCTAAAAGGCAGCCAGGGTAGTCACCCCAGAGACTCCACAACAGGTTCTGAAAAAGTGGCTCAAGTTACAGCATGCTGGTGACATTTGCTTGACTTGGGGGCTGCCTCAGAGACTGCAGAGGCCCTTGGAGGCTCGGCCTGCTGTTCTTACAAGGTCTCTTTAACTTGCTGAGTGTCTGACTAATTGGGAAAGTGTTGATTAAGAAACCACATCACAACTGCAGAGCTGTTCCCAAGGGCCTGAGTTTAACAAGGGGGAAACCATCTCCTGTATCTGCTGTGTGTTCTACCACCTTGCAAGATCCTTGTCATTTTGCCTTCTCAAGCCTCCCCTGGTGAGGCAACTTCCTGGAGCTCTGGACTCAGTGCTTCCAAGGTATCAGTGTTGTTTTACCACCGAAACTTCCGTGGGGTCCTGCTTCAGGGAAGTCTGCCATGGCTCTTTTGGAACTCTGCCTTTGCTAGTGTAAAATTCATCTAATCCCAAAGTGCTCAAAGGAAAAAGAAAGAGATAACAGGGAGAGAAATACAGGTATAAAAAAACAAGCAAACAAACAAACAGCAACAACAACAAAACACTAGATTACAAAAAGGATTTTTGATTGAACAAGTTGGCTAATAGCTTAGAAAACAAAAACGAGAATTAACCGTTACATCTTCCAGTCCAAAACTCTGTTCCCTAAAAGATGGAGGAGCAAACATGCAGCAAACATACTGTGTACCTTACCGAATTCCACAAGGCTGGAAGGTGGGCAGAAGAGCCCGTGGCAGCATCTGGAAGTGGGTTGCTGACTGCAGACCCTCTGCACTGTCCCTCAGTTAACGTGTGCGTTGCTGGCAAACCACCGAATTTCAAAAGAGAATATTACTGGTACTTCCACTTTCATCCTGACAATAATTACACCTTTTCTTGGGCCTGACTATGAAGTACTTCTTTTCTGTCTTTCCACTGGTCCCTGGCAATTTCTTAGGTAAGAGAGAGAACAAGAGCTGAAACCAACACCGCTTCTAGCGGAAGGCTGCCTTCCGTGTGAATTTCTGTTGTTTAGTTCCTTCCCCTCTCCTTTGGGTCTAGAGCTTTCCACTCCACGCCACGTGCCGTGTGCCATTATGACTTCACAGGGTGGTGCTCACACGAACGAATGAGGGAGGGCTCAGCTGGTATTCCTTGTGCCATGCCACCTACACCGCCAAATGAGTGCCTGTGAAGAAAACAGGTGGGTCCCCCCTCACAGCACCATGCCCTGCAGCAGGTAGTGGGAAGGAAACTGCATTGATGAAACGGTTAGACAGTGATTAATATGTACCATAACTCATCACGATAGCCCTGGTTCAGCATCCTCCTCTTCACGGAGTGATGTTCAATTACTCACTATTGATCCGCAATTGCACTGCACGGCATAGAATGGCAGCATCCATTCATTTCAGCCTATTGAGTTTCAGCCAATAGCAATTGATATCTGGCACATGCTTCTCAGAGACATTTCTCTGCCATCAGGGAGTTGATTAACAGGTTGGCAGTTTGTGTGTTTGCGACCAAGGGAGGGGAAGTGTAACTGTTTCTTTTGAATTTGTTCTCATACCTGATGTGGATAAAAAGACAGCGATTGTCCTTCCTTCTCTAAGTACTGTAGTTAAATCAGCTGTTTGCCCTGCCAATCAATTCACATTGGACAGGTTCAGCCCTTATTTTTTATTGATAATCATGTGAATAATTAAAGTCCAAAGACATGAAACCCGCATAAATCATCTGCAGTGGGCACATAGTGGACCTGGGCCCAGCCATTTCTCAGAGCATAAATTAAGGCCAAAATATTCCTGATGTAAAGTAGGCCTATCAGTGCATCCTGCAGACTTCATTGTAAGCTGCTTGTCATTCAAAACCTGTCAGGTGACAGGTTTGGCAGGAAAAGGACCCCAAATGATCCCAGGACCGCCGACCCCTCTTGCTTTCCATTGCCTCTGCCATTGAGGCTCTGGAAGCAGATGACGCACTATTTGTTTTGAAAAGCCACTTGCTCCATTTGGCCACCCCTGCTGTGTGGCCTTAGTGTTCATTCTGTGCCTACTTTGAAAAAGCCCAGGCAGCAGCATCCAGAGCTATTAACCTTCTCTCTGGTGTCATCCATCATTCGCTTGGCACATGGGCTCTGCTAGACAAACCTAACAACATCTGCCATGCATTCTGCAACTTCCTTTCGATTCCTCACACTTTATTTTCACTTTCATCTCTGTGCACTGGTGAGATGATGTCTGATCTCTTTCGGATGCCAGGCAGCCAGGAATGTGCCATTCTTCTTCCATGGTGCAGAGTGCCTGTGAGAAATTGGGGCAATCAGAAGTTCAGGGCTGGAGGGCACCCCTGTTGCCACATGCAGTGGCGATTGGAGCATTCTGCTAGTGCACGTGGAGCCACGGCAGACACAGCACCTGGGAAACTGAACCTGTGGGCGCATGGGAATCACTGGTACATTACAGTCATCTTTGGGGGAAATTCATTTTATTGGGAAAACAGGTTACATATTTCCTGCCAAGATCTAGTTACCATCCAAGACTACCAGGTTGGCCGAAGCCTGCTCTTCTGTTCAGAAGGAAACCCCATTTTCTTTTCCATGTCATTGTATTTCCCAAGCCCATTGTTGGCCTGGCCTCGCACAGCCTACTGCTTAGAATGTGGCTTTCGAACAGCTGAGATGGCACCGAGGTTCGCTCTGAATGACATGCTCAGGAGCCCAGAGATCAAGAGCTGTGACTCCTCCTTGGGGGTGTTCATGATGCCTCATCTATTTCCTGACGGGCATTTGCTCTGCCCAATATTCTAGTGACTTGCAGAGTGACAATCTTAAGAGAAAAACCTGACGTCATGGAATATTCATCAGGGCTATTAGTCTAGTTGTCACTTTGGGAACACTTAGACTTGCCCTCAGTCTTTGGTTGTGGAAGGGGGTGGGTGTGCAAGAGAGATAGGTGTACTATTAAATAAAACATCCACTTCCAGGACAATGTAATTAGTAATAACAAATGCATTCAGAGATTCTCTGCAGAGCATCTAGGAGCAGTTATATAAATCAAGGAAAGGAGAACTCACGCCTCGGAGGTTTTTCTGTTTGGTTTTGTTTTTTTCTTTTCACATTTAGTAACTTCATTTTGGCTTACTAAAGCTAATGCTTCTCTTTTTCAATGTGCATCATAAATTTGAATGTTTTTTGTAAAAACAAGAAAAAAACCCAGCCATGTTTGTATAGTTTACAAACCCTTGTATCTTCACTGCATAAAACTAACATTTTATGATAAGGTTATAAAGAAAGGAAATTGGAAGGTCTTCTTCAACTCAAAGACTTCTTCAATTGCCAGCATTTGTATGGAAGAGAAAAACGAGCTGATTCAATCAGTATCAATGTGAGGGCACCCTACTTCTAAAGCGGGCTCAGATTTTTAATAATAAAAAATTCCATAATAGGCTTAAGTGAAGGAGGCAGTGAGACACGCTTTGGATGGTGCCTGTGATAAAGAGACCGTAATTGACGTAGAGGGAAGGAGCAGCCGCTGCCCTCAAATACGTTGATATTACATTTTTTCCACTTGGACGCCCCCCTCGTGCCCACTAATCCATGGATCTGAGAGAGAATAATCCACTGACATCCAATTTTCTGGGAGAATGTTTCCCCTTTGTGAATGAGGCAATTTGTTCCTAAAGTCGTTATAAGTTAACTCTTTCTTGGCTCTATGGTCTTCACAAAATAAAGAGTAATCCTGGCATGGGAGATTAGGGTCACTAAGTCAAGAACCCTAGTCAGATTCCTTCCATTTCCAGCCACATCCCCCCTAGTCTAGAAAAAAATAGCAAAAGAAATTGTGATTTCCCAGTAAAGCAGGAACAACAGCAAAAGATCAGTGTTGGACCAACCAAGCTCTTACGGATGAAGTGGGGTGAATGAATCAGACTCTGGTCCTGAACGTGTTCTCTCTCAGGAGAACATTTTTTTTTCTTCTCCAAATCCAACTGGTAACAGTGCAGATGTTTATTGAGCGCATGGTGTGTTCCAGACATGGTGTCCCAGAGGAAATGGAATATGGGGCGGATCTTTCCAGGGATTATGGGAAGACACACGTGCAAGGGAAAGTGTGGGCACTGCGGGAACACAGAGGGCATGTGCTGGACCCTGCCCAGTTTGGATCAGGGAAGACCTTCTTCAGTGGGAGGTGTTTAGAAGAAGATGTGCCTGGAAAAGACCCACTGAAGAGAAACAGGCACAGAAAAGCAAGGACAAAAGCAGAGCAGAGCCACAGTGTCCTGTGATCTGCCTTCACAGTCCACGGGTGACAGGTAACTTTTGCAGGTGTCGTTTCCATCTCTCAGGTTGGAGCTGCAGGTCTCTCTCCAGATTCCTTCTCTCACCCCATTCTGGGGCTTTGCTAGGTCTTCTGGAGGTGTTGTGCATGTGCTCACGACAGGGGCAATGGATTTACTGTGGCCTCTATCGTTCTTTCCTCTCCACTCCGGCTCTTTCTGCCGGGCAGCCTTGGGACCTGCAGGTGCTGCTGTGTCTTCTGGCATCACTGCCACTCTGGTGGCTTCCAGTGTACCAGCCAGGCCTCATGTGTCCACCGAATACCCCGAGTCCCATAAACGTTGTTCTCCACAGAAACCTGTGTCTACTGCTGCCACTCTCCTGTTTTCAAACTGAAGCAAAGAGGATGTCAGGACTGATCACGGTACCTGTGTTACGGACCAAAAATGGAATCAAAACATCCAGTGGGGGTCTTTCCATTTTCACACATAGTCTCCTCTCTGCAAAGGCTCCAACATGAGGAAGCAGGATCAACCCCAGGCTGGAACCACTCCTGCCCCAATCAGTCCAAGCTTGTGCACCTGGCTTCCTCCCCCTTCTTCTCAAACTCTGCTCCTTGTGAGAACACAAGTCAGCAGGCTCACTATGGGACAAGTCAGCTTGTCCCATGGACTCATCTTGGTCCCCAGGATGGACATGGTTTATGTTCAAGCCCAGAGAGCCTTTGTCACAGATGATAATCGGAGGAGTGAATATGCTCCTTAAGGAGTCCACTAAATCACCACAGCTAAAAATAAAGACCCTGCATATTAAGATGCTCAGTTTCAAGAGATAGGGAAAACTGACTCGAAATAGCTTTTTTTTAAGTGAGAGAATTTTGTTGGTTCATTTAATTAAATAGTCAACGGATCTGCTTCAGAATTTTATCTAGGACTCAAACAATGGGACTATGGTCTAGTTGCTTATCTTCAGTTTCTGGATTCTGCTGCATATCCCAGAAGTACGTCATTCTCTGTTTGAAGCCAGTAGGGAATAGAAAAGGCAAAGTCACTTTTCTTTCCCAGAATTCCCTCTTGGGTTTCCTGGCTTTGACCAAGATAGGCCGCCAGCCAGGATGGCTGTGAAGGCAGGCAGTGGCCTCAGCAACTTAAGAAGGTACTTTCAGTTTATCCTTCAACCTGTGGTCCATTCTGCACAGCCACAGGGCAGAGTAGGCAAAGAATTTTCCCAGAGGAAAATCAGAATACGGTGTTTAAAAGGAGGAGTGGTAGATGTTAAATGACCAAATTCCAAAAATAAATATTGCGGGAGGAAGGTAATATTGTAGAGAGTGTGTGCTTAACATTCATGAAGCCTTGGATTCAATCCCTACAACAAAGGAATGAATGAATGAATGAATGAATGAAAAGAACCACAATCTATGTTACTAAAACATTGTGGTTGCATTGACATATAAATGATTTATCAACCTGGAGTAGAGTCATTCACACTGTTGGCAGAGTTGGAGGAATGTTAGCTTTTGGGCCAGAGACTCATGGAAAGATGTAAATGCAGGAGAAGAGGGAGGCCGCATAGAGGACTCAGACGGGTCTATGGGTAATTGAAGGAGTTTTAACAATTAGTGGTAACACAGAGAATATAGAAAGTCTAACGCTACATGGATCAGTCAGACTACACACAACAAAAATTGTGCAGTTAAATGTAAAAAATAAAATAAGAAACATCTTTCAAGAAAACACAAGATACCATGCCTATGGACTAAGTAGAATTTCCCAACCAAGGCTATGAAGTCAGAAATTCAATAAGAAAAGACATCATGAGTGAATGTATATGTGTTGTGTATATTTATAATATGGAAAAGGATGTAATAAACAAAACTATGGGTGCATATAAGCGATGGAAAAAGAATCTTGCAAAGTTTAAAATAGTACCTATAACATGTAAAGTGTTCTTAAGCCACAAAAATAAAAAGTAATCCATTAGAAAACTAGTAAAATATGTAGACAAATTATGTAGAGCAAAACTAACCAAATATACATTATATATAACATGTATATGTATATAAATGCTCAGATTCACTAATAGTCAAGAAAATGCAAATGTAATAATGAGATGACATTTTACAGTCATCAGACATTCAAGTTAGTAAGAATTGTCACACCCAGTAATGACACACTGCGGGGGAGGTTATAGACAAGCTACTATACAGAGGATGGCAGGAATGGGCTCTTTTACAGTTTAGGAAAGTACTTTAGCAATAATTATAAAAACTGAAATTGCATTTAGTGTTCAGCTCAGCAATTCCTTTCTTGAAAATTTATCTTTCAGACATAAAAGGACCAACACGTAAGTGGAACCAACACATTTAAAGTGGAAAACTTGGAACCAAAACAAATGTCCATCAATCAATGAAAGATGTTATGTTATAGAATATTCCCATCATGAAGTATTCACAACCAATAAAAAGAATGAATTAGGATTACTCTAGTCAAGTTGGAGTGATCCTTTGTTAGTGGGCAAGTCAGATGAGGGATGTATCTATAACATAACGTAACTGAATCTGACCTTATTTTTATAAAACAACAACAATATTAAAACCTGTTTTATATAATACAAAGTGAAAATATCATGATCACGAACTGAAGTTTTAAAAGGCATTATTTGAGGGATATACACAGCTGTGTATAGAGAAAGGGTGAGCAAGTATCCTGCTTTGTCTGAAACTGAGGACATTTCCAGAATGTGAGACTTTTGCTACCCAAACTGGAACAGTCTGAAGTAAGCTGAGACTGATGGTCACCCTAAGGTACAGCACAAAGAGCAGAGAGAGGAGGGAAAGGCAAACAAAGATGGGAGGGGGACAGACTAAAATCATGTCGTCACACATTTAAATTTTTTAAAATTTATTTTTATTTTAAAGAGAATAAAACCAAGCAAAATAGAACAAAGCCAAACAAAACAAACCAGTGTAAGTGACACAGGGCTTCAAAAAAATATGAAATCAACAGTGGTAACCATAATGCCTCTTGTGTCTTCAAAATAGCTGCCTTCAGACATAGTAAATAAAAATAGTAAATAGAAATACCTTCAGACATAGTAAAACTCAAACAAAATAGAATAGAATAGAACCAATAAAAATGAAACAATGAATGCAATAAAGGACTTTAAAACAAGACAATAATAAACTCAAAATGGCTACCACAATATATTTTGCTATCTTTGAAATAGCTGCCCATGCCATCAGATATAATAAAATCAAACAAAACAAAACAGAATTAAAACCCAACCCAACAAAACAATGACAATAATTATAGGACTTCTAAACAAGATAATAAAGAATTAACAATAGTCATCACCTTCAGAAGGAGATCCCCCATAGATGCCACACTGTGTACAGTGATCCTCTGAACAGATGGTCAGACCACCAGCCCTAGAGCTGTGAAGTCAGTGAAACACCAAATACCACATGCATCAAATTGCATTTCACCTCCATAGCTACCATCACAGCCTGTGTTTCTCCAGATCAGCCAATCACTCACAGGGGTGGTGGTTGGGATTGGGGCTGGGTGTTGGCTCTTCTAATTTTCCAGCTCATGCACTGGAAGGGGCTGGGGTGTGACTATCCCCCCAGCAGCAGTGGTCTGGGCATGGCACTGGTTCGCAGGGAAGGCTTGCTTCTTCCATGCATTTAAATTGTCTATCTGGTTGATATTTAGAAGATAAGTTTGAAAAAGACTAATTTTTACTAGTTTCTATGATATTTGATGAAGACTTAAATCCTGCCCACAGACTTCTTATGATTTGAAGATGTATTGTAGAAAAACAAAAGGTATTATAGATTACGAGGAAGTGTCATTTATTTACTCAATAAATATTCATTACACATCTATTCTGACTATTAATTTAACTGTTAATAACACAACACATTGAAGGCCATCAAAAAGTATGTTGAACTAATGAGCAAATTCGTGACTATAGTTGCCACACATATAATTATTATAATAACTACAGTAATTATGACATGTATATACCATGATAACACATGGTTTCATAGAGGTAAAAGCAGAAGCCTATGAGAACAGAGGAGGAACTGATTTTCCCTAGTGGAATTGTGGAGACAGAAGAAAAAAATGTCAGGGGTTTGAAAAAACAAGAGAGTGTTTAGAGCTAGGAGAAAAAGGAAAATCTAGAAACACCCTATGCACAGTGAAGAGTTGCACAAAAGCCAAGTGTGGGTCCATCATAGCCTGTGCAGAAGAGGAAGGGGGAGTTGAGGGAGGGTGACCAGAGGTGTAGGATGAGTGTGCTCACCTCCAGCCCACAGCTGCATTCTCCAGTAGGGGGCAGTGAGGTTGTGAATGGTCCTTCACTTCCCAGGACACTCAGAATTCATTCTGAAGGCACCAGGAAGACAGTGGAAGTCTCCCACCAGGGAAGAAACACAATCAAATCTAGTTTTTAGGAAGATAAAAGGAGCACCAAGATGGCAAATTGACTGTATGTCAAATGCCAGTTCCAATTGATTGTTCATGAAAGCTGAAGGACAATGTTAAGACAGACTGTGTGGTCACTGGTGTCTGGGCCTAGCAGTTAAAGTGTCATGACCAATTAGCGATGCTCGCTCTGGACAAAGAAGAAGTGGTGACCAGTGCACTATGAGTTCCCCAGGACTGCATATACCACCAGGAGAAGCCATACAGGAGAGACCACGGTCAGCGAGAGCAGGTGGGCAATGTGTGGCAGTGACAGGCACATGGCAGAGGGAGCAGGGAGGAATCAGTTTTTCAGGAGACATCAGATGACATCAATGGAGTCAGCTAAACAGATTTAGGAATGGAGGAGATCCAGGCACGGAGGGCGTCTCTGGCACATGGTCTCATTTGTGATGAGGTTTGCTTTATAGTATTGCAACCAAACTCACTGGGTCTCCTCCATGCACATCTCACAAAGGGCGAGATGACTCAGCAGCCTGGCACATTCTCGATAATCCCTCCACCAAATCACCATCTAGTGTCTGTAGCTCTGGCTGCCTACTCTAGCAGTTCTCATGATTTATTCTCCAGAGCAGTTCCAGAAGTGGAAATGTCCTCTGTGAGCCAAAAACAGGAAGCTCACCTGGCCATGGGGCCCGGAAGGAATATGTGTGTCCTGACACACCAGCAGTGCGAGTTCCCATTATGTCAGCAGTGTTTACCATCTCCAGGTACTTCCTGTGACATCGCGGCACTGGCTAAATCTCTGTACCAGGAGAGAGGAAGTGACTCATTCCAGGAAGTCATTGCTTCTCCTTCCCCATCCCCAAAATGGAAAAGCGGTTGAACTTTCACTAAAAATATCAGTACTGTCTAAAAATAAGATTCGTGGACTCTGCCCTTGCTCCAGGAAATCCTGACCAGCACTCCTCTCATGGTGAGAGGACAAGGGCCCTTCAGAGCCACACCCTTCCTGCAATCTCATTTTAAAGTGCGTTTGGAAATCCGTCTCCATCTGCCTTCCCCACCCATGAGCTCATGAGTAGTTTCTGGCCATGGAAGTAGCCAATCAGTGTTTTCCTGGCAGATCAGTGGTCTTCCAAAACTCTTCCACAAGCCTACACGCCCAAGGAGGTGTATTTCCTGTCTGGGTGGCTTCCTGCAGGCTTATTACTGCTTCAGTGTCATCTTCCAGGACAGGAAAGAGAGTGCAGGAGCGTGGCCTTTTGCAGCCTGGAGTGGATGTGCAGGGCTGACCTGTGGCAGATAGAGTCTAAATGAAGCCATTTGTTAGGAAGCCACTGACAAGCACTTGGAGGATTCAGCATGGCTTCTTCTGCTGTTTGCTCCTGGGGCATTCAGTGTGCGCAGCTTTAGATTCTGTCTTGAGCTAAGAAGCTGCAGCTGAAAGTTGGCAATGCCTTGGTGGTAGTGCACCTTGGCACCAAGGGCTGATCTAGAACAGAGATAGGAAAAATAAGGCCTGAACTGTTAACTCTAACTTGACATGAAGTTTCCCTGAGATCTGAAAGGAATTATTCATTGTTCTTCTCAAAGGAGAACACAGGAGGGTCTCAAATAGGGATACTTATCCCAGGGGAAAGGAGCACAGCATGTGAACACAGGCTTGGAAGTTAATTCTGTTGTCACTTCCTCCGGCTGTTGAGCCAGTTACTTAGCCTTGTGAGACCCCTTTCTGAGGTGTAACGCGAAGGTTGTTAAAAAGGTGAACTAAGAGTTGAGTGGTGCTTGCTCCATAGTCAGCGCTCACAGAAGTGCCCACTGGGTTTCCTCCCTGAGTGCTTTACCATGTGCCTGCCTCTCCGAGTGCTGGAGGTCTGTAGGGAGCAGGACACGTACAGCCCAACACCAAGCGGGACTCACACTATGCTGCTCGAGGGACTGAGTGTTCTGCTGATGGAAAGGACAGGTAAGCTCGGCGTGAGCAGAATGGAGAGCCCTGCATAGATGACTGCCTCTTGTTGATTGTTCTCTGTCTGAGCCCCAGAGAGCCCCGGAAAAGGCTTAACATTGTGACTCCGAATCACCCTTGGTGTGTGACTCCGAATCACCCTAGCATGTGGAGCATGCTAGGCTGGACAGTGTCTTTTCAGACCTCAGCATCTGCTGGATCTCGATCTCAGAAAGAGTCCCAAGGAGGGTTCAAAGGATAAGGATGCACAATGGTCCCTGAGAGCCCCACAAGCAACATCACAAACAAAGCGACTCAGCCATTTGCAAGGTACACTGAGCAAAACTTTGCCCATGTCTCACCAGAGCAGTGAACAAGGCAGACAGCAGAGGAGACCAGGAGATGGGAGAGAGGACAGTGAGGAAAGTCTACAGGGAAAAACCACGTGGAACATTCGTGGGTTCAGATGAATCAGCTTGATTTCCTGAGTGCCTCAAGGTAAAAGGTTTTTGGCTCAAAATTTCCTCATAACTCTCATTACACCACTCTGGACCCAAGAGAAGGGTCAGACACCGTTTATTGCATACATTGTAGCAATACACACACATATATACACAGACATGGTGGGGAGAGAGAAGAGAGAGAGAGAGAGAGAGAGAGAGAGAGAGAGAGAGAGAGAGAGAGAGAGGAGAGAGCGCCAAGGCTAACAATGTACACACACACTTCATGAAAAGAAATACTTGTATAAATGTTTTAATACTAAATTACTGGGACATCATGAGATCAATACAAGTTACCTTTGGCCTCTACAATTACAAGAGGTGCTTTAGAGTGGAGGCCGTGAGCTTCCAGACATTTATTAGTATAGCGAAAGGGTGCTTGGGCAGCGTTGGTCATGGAGACTGCTTCGCGTGCATTTTCAACCTCTTCTCTAAAGGCCAGTGGTGTAATGGGTTTTCTGAGACTTGCAAGATTCTCTAGGGTCCCCCATAAGAGGGTTACACCATCTGTTTAAAAAAATATCATGCTCTTTTTCTTTTTCTGAAGTGTGTGTGCATTATTGGATCTCTCTCTCTCTCTCTCTCTCTCTCTCTCTCTCTCTCTCTCTCTATATATATATATATATATTTCATTTCTATCTCCAAATCAAATATTGCCTTTTCCTTTTCCTTTTCCTGGTACATTTGCACTTCAGGCTTGCAGTCTGCATGTTGTTGAGGACCCGGGACAGCCCGGCAGGGATTGTTTGCAGGGCACTATTCTCTCACCCGATCGGTATGGCTCCCAAGAGAGGCTTAGAGAGACTGCTGGGAATGAACAAAGACAAACAAAAACAAAGCAAACAACAGCTGCAATCCGCAAGGAAAAGAAGAATGTCCCCATAATGGGGTCACAAAGGAGATGAGGTGCACAATTCAGACATCTCTGGAGGAACCAGGGTGGCCCTTCTTCCCACGTGTCGGGTTTGAGCCCACCAGAGTGACCCCAGTCCAGCGCAGGTGGGACGTTTGCCCTCTTCCTCAGCGAAGACCTCACACCTGTACACACAGACAATGGTCTCTCAGTTATCATCTGAGGAGCCAGTGTCAGCGCTTGCTAATGTCACGTCTCATTCTTGCAGCTTTCGTTCTGGATCTACCGTGTGGGATGTAACCTTGTCCTTTCCACGTTGGTAGCCACTGTGTGCTTACGATGTCATCGTTAATGCAGGCTTTCATTCTAGCCACTGTAGCCCATGCCTTTATCCTTAACAACTGAGGGAAAGAAGTTTGGGTCACACGTGGTCATAGAGAGCGGATTCTGCTCGACACTCTAATAAAGACCGCTTCTGTTGCAGATCACTATTCCTGAGCACTCAGAGCAGCGGCTGAGCGACCCCTCCGTGGGGCTCCCCGCCCCTCACCTCTGAGCCAGCTGGCTGCACCCAGGCCAGGAGACTTCGGTCTTTGGGGGTCATGACGGAGGAGATCCCCTAGGGGGCAGTGTATGCACACGTTTCCACCAAGGAAGGCTCTGGTTTGCAGGCCGCTGAGCGAGTTTCAATGGCTCCGGGAAGGTTTGGGGGTGAGAGACAAAGCTCCTCCACCAAGTTGCTCTTTAGGTAGCGCCCAAGAAAGGCGGCCTTCCGAGCCCTGCACGCTGGAGCAAAACCCGGTGCCGCAGCAGAAAACGGGGCCACGATGATTTTCCAGGCTCAGCCACCAAACTGCTCAAGGCTCAACGCGGGAATTATTCGACATGCTCTTTAACAGTTGCTAAAGGATTTTTAATATTTTTATTTATTACCTTTTACATTTCATGTTTCTGAAATCCGTGCAGAATTGTATTTCCTTTTCTTGTCCATTCCAGGTGGCAGTTAAAAATCAATTAAAGTTAACTGGTTTTAATTGGGTAATAATAGCTGATACTGTATTATTGAGTGCTTATGGTGTTCTGAGTGTTTCCCTTGCATGGCTTCAGTCAATTCTCCCACTTCTGTGCCAGGTGAAGGCTATTATTATTATTATTATTATTTTAGGAACAGAAACCTGTGAAATAGATTTTGCAACTTGCCTAAAAGCCCATGCTTAAGACCAGACCCCGTTCTCTGAATTATTTTAATATTCAATCCCCTAAAGTAGTAACAGGATCTTGTTAAAATGCGGATTCGGACTCAGCAGGGCTGGGGGATGGGAGGTGGGGATTGCTGGACCAGGCAGGACCACACTGCTGTGTGGACTGCGTTTTGGGAAGCAGAACAGGGGTGTTCTAGGGAGTGGGTGTGCATGTAGAGAGACATGCGTCGCACAGTCTGTTCCTCAGGAAGGTTGCATCTACAGCATCCCCCCCCACATACACCCCAGAGTAAAACCTCACTGGAAAATAACCCCGTAGCATGATTTTTCAGGGTGCTCGTCATATAAGCCCTACCCAAAAAGTAAGCCCCAGTAAAGACTACTGGCCTGATGGATGCATTTGGTACACTCACTGCCACACACGACAGACACATTGACTTCTAAAACAGTAGTATCGATATGTAATTGAACATAAGCAAACAGTACCACTGATATTAATGCTTAAATGATAAGATAAATTATAGTTAAGCAGCTACCTTTGGATGACAGGTAAACGCCTTTTAAACCCATGAACTTGAGAATTTCTGCTGACTGGCCAGTCAGGGTACAGATAGTGCATGGATAACCTGTGCACTTGGTGACTAAGTCTCCAGAAACTCAGGCCAGAATCTGGAGTTTGGAGAGTTAGGACCGTGTTCCAGAAAAAGATGACATGACCGTGTTGGAACAAATGTAGATTTTTGTACATAAAGACTTTAAGGCTATTACTGAAGTGGAAGTATTAGGAAGGAATTTGCATTTCTGCTGGGAAACCAGGCGATCCCTCCCCACCATGATGAGCGGCTGTGAGTGTGGCAGGGTGTGGCAGCCCAAGATGGGAGCCTCCAGTGTTTACTGGGACCCACACCATGCTGGGACTTGGAGCACCAGGAAACCGAGAAACCCCTACCCTCTTGCCTGTTTTGTTTTGTTGAACTTCAATATTCATGAAAGTATGGACAGCTATTTTGAAGAGAATGAGAGACTCTACGACAGCCATTAGTGACTTCTCTATTGTCTGGTTTTGAAGACAATTCATTCAGTTCGGATCAGTTTTATACTATGTTGTTTTGTATGAATTCTCTATATGCGAAGACATGGACAACTATTTGGAAGAAAACAAGAGATAATATGATAGATAGTAAAGATCTCAGGTTGTCTAGCTTTGAAATTTATATCTCTTACATTGCTTTCTTATGTCCTATTTTCTGTTATGTTGTTTAATTTTACCCCCTTTAAAATAAAAATAAAAAGAATTTGCATTTCAGGGCTGAAGAGACCCAAACTCAGAACAACTTAGTAGGTACAGAATGAGAGATTTTTATGGCAGGAAATGCACCCCTAAAGCTTTGAGAAGTTCCAGCGGGATGAGACCCAGTTCCTGCTCACAGCCTGGTGGGTTGAAGGCCAGTGAGTTGACATGTTCTCGGGGTACAGGCATAGGTCTACCAGAGCTCCCCTGGAGGACTGTGGGAACAGAATGGGGGTGGGGGAGAAGCTCAGTCCCCAGTAGAATTGAGTTCCCTCCAGAAAGACTTGATGAAACTCGTGGAGCTAGAGAAACCAAGAAACAGAGATGGGGTGGGGCAGTTCAGAGAGAAGGTTATTTTAGGGCAAAAACTCAGCTTAAACCCAGTATCAGCAGTACAAATCAAATTTGGGCTTGAGTCCATTGTGCTGTTTTCCTATCTAGACTCTGTATGAAGTTGCTGTGGAAGTTGTTGTTTAGGATAACAACTCTCAACCCATGTTAAAAATCAGTTAGGGAGCAGAAGAAGATTTTGATGCTGGAGTTCCATTTCCCAGATTCTGGTCTCATTAGTCTGATTAGAGGGAGGATTCAATATGTTTTTAAGTTCCCTTGTTTTTAATTAGGTGTATGCAGCTAGAGTTGAACATTACTCTGAAAGGATAATTCTTAGCATACTTCCTGGATCCATAGAATTAACTTCCAAATTCTCGGTCCTACCCCCGACTTAAGAAATTGGAGGCTCTGGGGACAGGGCCCAGCTGCTGTTTGAATGAACCTTCTGGTGATCCTCATGCAAGCCAGAGTTTATAAATCAGTGTTCTTAAGCTTTGCTACCCTGATCTTGTCCACTTGGGAGCTTCTAACGCATGCAGAACCACTGAATCACAACTGCAGGTCAACTAAACCATGGGCGATGCATGCATGTATTTAAGTTTGGGAAGCATGTTGAATTTCAGGGTGAAAATTCTAAACCTTTTCAGTAGTAATGGGGAGCAATGGAAGATTTGAAGTTGGATAGCCCAACAGATGAGGACCCTAGGAAGAAAAATTCACTGATCAAATGTAAGGTGCAGAAAATAAAATAGGCTCTGTATAATAGAGCCAATTTGGTCCCGGAGTTAGTTCTGTTCCAAAAAGGGGTCTCTGAGAAAAGCCACTGCCTCTTATATCTTCCCAGGCCTTACTCCCACTGTGGTTTCCTCCTTCTGGGACCCAGCAGAGAGAACAGGGTGCTGTACCCTGAGCCCAAGCCTGCTTGGGGGCTGCTTTCCTGGTGGAACCTGCCAGCCAGCCACCCCAACCAGGGAGCACTATCTCCACAGTGCGTAAGTACTTGGGCTCCAAGGCTGGCTGTGTAATACTTCCGATAATAAACGAGCCCAAATGAGCATCCTTTAAAAGGCCCTCACTGTTAATTTGGCACGGGGAAAAAAGCCAGCACATTGTACCAGGTTTTCCAGTCATTCTGCCCGTGTCACATGGATTTTCTGAATGGATGTCCATAATGAAATCACTCAAAATGGAATTCATTACCTGCCTTAAGATTTATTGCTTTTTAACTACAAATGCGAGGCTATGCACAGCCTGCTCCAGAGTTGCTGAGTGAGTGCCCCTCTGCCCTTTCCGATGTGATCCCAGGACATAGACAGGGGAAACCCTGAGGGAGGGTGGGGTCCTGGACATGGGCTCCATTATGAATCCCAGGACTCTGTCACCAAGTTCTGCTTCTTCAGTTTCACCAGGGGCCGCAGGCCACTACCTCCCCACTGGCATTATTGGAAAGACCCTAAGGTGCCCTGAAGTGCTGTAAATTAGCAGTGCTCAGTTCGATGAACATTAAAGGGAGTGTGCAGCTAATTCCTCCGCACATGCTGGTGGCCAGGCCTCCCCATCAGGGGCCTTCAGCTTGGAGTGTTGTTCCTGGCCCATGTGTTCTGCCTGGCTCCCCCACCAGGGGAGGGACCTCAAGGAGAGTTAACAGGCTTGGCTGCTCAGTGTTTCATTTTAATCTGTATTCACCATCATCATGTGTATTTTTTAGAACCTCAGGTGCATGGCACATCATTGATGCACAAAATAAGTAAGAAACACGGGGCACTTGGCTCTTTGGTAGAGGGCAGCCACCTTTAAAGGGTGGGGTGGTGACATCTTGCCTTGGGCTCTGGCTTCTGAAGATGCTTGGTCCCAGCATGCCCTGAGTGTGCTGGTCCCAGCATGCCCTGAGTGTGCTGGTCCCAGCATGCCCTGAGTGTGCTGGTCCCAGCATACCCTGGGCTCCACCAGCTGCTTACCTCTTCACCGTCTGCAGCCACCTTCCCTGCACTGGCAGGAGGAAGGTGAGGAAACATCTATGCAGTCATCAGTTAAGAAGATAGAACCCCTGTAACCGCGGCCCATTTGGTTTTCTTTGTCCTCCCTCCCTTTTTTTTCTTCAAACATTTGCCCTCTGGCATGCAATGTGGAAATATTGCTGATGGTGGTGTTCCATGAGATAATAATCTTAAATAGATGATACTTACATGGATAATAGGATAAAGTAAAACAGGATGGGCAAATTGATAATTGCAGATTAGGAGGAAATGTAATTAGCAAACCAAACAAAAGCCAAATTTAGGAAGTAATAAGCATGATGTGTTAGAATTGTTAAGAGTGAGCTATTTTCATATGTAAGTCTTTAATCCCTGAGGTTAAACCTCGCCAGCTTCTTCATGTACTATGGAAGGATATCTGACATGGCCCCCTCTGGTTAAAGATTTCACATTTTCAAAGCAAAAGGAATTGTTATTAGAGATATTTTTCTCTGTCCCTGTAAACATTAACAGGAGGAAAATGTCACCATGGGTCATACTATGGCTCTGGACAATCACAGGACATGCCACCAGCCTGAATTCTTGTTATTACTCTAATTTGTATGTAAAACTTGTCAGATATCTAGACATATTTTCAAGAATGCAAACTAATAGCCATCATCATTGGAAGTCTCCGAGTCAAATTCTACAATGACAATGTGTTATTAAAGGCCATTTTTGTACTATCAAAGTAATGAGACAGTGGCTTAGGCTGCCTGACAATTTCAGCTTTTAGTGGATTTGGATTGTCACTTGGGTAACACTGTAACGGGTCCTATAGGAGCTATCTATATACCTAGAAAAAGTCACATTTCCTCCTTTTTGGTGAATGCGAAATGGCTCAACTTCCACTCTCACACACTGGATACCTCTAACAGCAGCCTTCAAGGCATACTGAGGTGGTACAAACTTGCCACAGGGTTAATTTCCCTTGGTCTGAAGGCAAAACCACAGCTAAGCTTTCCTCATGTCCAAGTGCCCATGCACATGATTCTGCCATGGCCCAGGGAGGTGTGTTTAGGGCATGGTATTTCCCCTGGGAAAAGCTGTTCTACCTGCTTTTTCCACTTAAAGTTGAGGCTTCTTTAAAAGTGGATGAATATTGTAATAGTACCTGGTAAATTTTCAGAACTCTCTTGTTGGAGTCTCAAGTATGTGTCACTGGAGTTCTCCACTTGACCCTACTTCACTAGGATTGTCCAGGTGATATTACCAAGTGGCGCGTGCATTCTGCTTACCTGCAGTTCCAGAACTGGTTGTCCGTGTGTGGATGCGGTGGGGGGAAGGATGAAAAGGACTTAGCAAACTTTTTAAAAAGAAGTTAGCTTGTGCACTATTGCATTTTTAATGTTTATAAAAATACAAACACACTTCTGCCAGATAGATGTAGTTGCTAAAGTGCTCTTTTTTATTTAAAAGAGAATAAAACAATTACAACTACGTAAGTAATAAGTCCTTTCTCACTATGAAAAACTCAAACATTTGTATAAACTTGCAGAAAAATTTTGAACGTTGTCCTCTATTCTCCTGTCCTTTTTCCCATACCCAGTCTACTCCAGGAATGCGAATGTCTTCCTGTGGTTTTCCAAGATTCATGTGCATATCCTTTAAAATAGGTAGCTAGCTCCTACCGTACACTCTGTCCTGCAGCTCACTTTGATTGTGTGATGTCTTCTCCTACCAGTGCATGTATCATGATCTCATTCTCTTCCATGGCTGCCCAATAGTCCATGTCATAGATGAATCATAGTTTACTTACACATTGCTATTGCTATGATGTTATGCAATTTTTCATATTTTGTGTGTTTTGAATAATTCCGAACATTCTGAAGCCCGTGTGCAAACCTGTCTTTAGGATGGTATTCAGGGTAGCACTGCTTTTACAATGTGACATCTGTGGCCGCTTGCCTGTCACGGGCTCTGTGGCAACACTGCTGTAGTCCAGCTTCGCAGGCTGATGGGCAGAGCACCTTTCTGGCCACACTCTCCTAGACAGACAGCAGGCTCAGGACTTGGGAATCCAGGAGGCTTGAGCTTCTGCCCCGACAGCCCTGACACTTCACTCCCTGGCAGGGTCACTGGGCCTCACTAAGCTTCAGTTTCCTTGCCCATTAAGTAGAAATTATGTTATTAGTCCTTGGGGGCTAGGGGGCTGACAAATGTGATAACATTTTAAAAGCACATGAAACATAGTAGGTGTCTGATGAGTGGCATGTTTAAGGAGCGGAGGCAGGCCCTGAATTCTACAACTCAGAAAAGGAATTCTGTGAAGTTTTAGAAAGAAATATCCAGGGAAGAAAAATATTCAGACAAATACACGAATATGTATTTAATATGTTCATCGGAACAATTCTATATATAAAAGCTGGTCATTGAGTTTGAATTTCATCAGTGTTTTTGTTTCTTTACTAAAACTACCAAAAGTCACTAATTATATTTACTTCTTCAACCTTTGGTCTACATCGGCTGTTTACTCTCAAAGGTAAACAACAGAGGAGGAATTCCTTGTTCACTTCTGTATAGTTTGCATTATGCGGAGGTCCACATGAGAAGTTATACTTTATGGGCTATATTTTTCCACCCAATATTAAAATGAACAGACACTTCCCAAACACAGACGGACATAGATGTTCAGTCTGTCACCCAGTCCTCTGTCTTTCTCTATCCCACTTTCTATGACTGCTGGGTCCGGGTTGATGCCAGCAGCTGGCGCTTCCTCAGCTTCTCAGCCTCGTACCTGACACTGTTTCTGGCACTAGTTGATCTTTTTATATTGAGAGTCTTTCTAAGATCACTTTTAGTTTTTAATTTGTCTATTACAGCAGAATTGCCCACACACCTGATCTTCAGACTTATTTAGAAATATTTGTCCTATCAACCTAAGGAATGGATCAGGCAAAACTATTCACTTATTGCCAAGAAACTTCCTGGGGTTTGTAAAGGAGAGGCAGCTTCTAAGCCTTTATGTCTGCTAAGATTTCCATTGCCCTACGCCTCCCTGACCTGTTTAATTCTTTCTCTCAGGTGCCAGCTGCCACCCACCCAAGAAACGCAGAGGTCAGCACACTGGGATATTTAAGAAGGCTTTGTTATTTAATGGCCTCTTGTAGTTTTAACAAGACAGATAAAGACATAATGTGGAAATTCAAAGTCAGCAAAATGTTGCCCAAGCAGACCTGTGGCAGAGGTGTGAGGAGCCCTGCTAAAGGGTCAGGATGGCACAGTGCAGAGAGGAAAGACCAGCAAAGCGGCTGAAACGCAACCCCAGGCCCCCACTGCACCTTGCTACTTAACATGCCCACGACCCTGGGGATGCTGTGTTGCTATGTGACCTCTAAGGGCTTCACTCACTTCACTAATAAATCTGAACTTGACTTCAGTATCCACTTAGCAAAGCCAATGAGAGGATTCAGTGAGTTTCCAAACAAAAAGTACTTGGTGCCTCACTTAGAGTAAGTGCCATGTACACGTTGGGATTTAAGAGCCAACAGTCTGGAATGGGCTCTCTGAATTCAAATCCTGGATCTCCTATTCACTGCTTGGGTGCTCTTGAGGAGGGTACTTAACCCTTCTTCATGTACTGGGTGGGGATAGTAACGGGATGCCAGAGGATTTTTTGCAAAGGGATGGATATACTCAGTGTTTGGCATTTAGAGAGTATGATGAGGATAAGTGCATAGTTATAATACGTTTGAATTATGTTTTGTCAGCTATGCTATAGGCACATAACAAATTTATTCTGGTATGAATGAATCATGAATTCTCAGACTCTTTCATTCTGGTGATTTTTTCCAAACTATGGTGTTAATAGACACCAAGGTCACAGAGAATATCTGGACATGGCGTGCCATTCCTTATATCCTTATAGTCTTTTAATGTATCAGAGTTGATAAGGCAACATGCAACTGGTGGACCTTGGGCTCCAGACAGAGCAGTTACCAATGGACCTAGCCAGAAGCTGGTTTTACCTAAAAGTCAGTCTCTGTCTGTAACTGGGAGATGTACTTAGTATATTTTATTGTACATCAATATTAACACATGTTCTGATACTACTGTAGTAACATTATTTAGAGATTTAGCTTTCTATCCTGCATGTCTCCCAGAATCATGCATGTACACATCTTCCCACCCCATACATGCTTTTAGTGCATGCAGGGACCAGCCGGCACCCAAGTCCTATAATTTTGAAAGCTGACTTAATTTGCTTAGGGACTTTGATTTCACAGGCAAGTTGTGCTGTTGGAATGAGTCCTTGCAGCATATAAGTCTTGTTTCAAATTTCATTTGGCTGAGGCTGGAGACAAGTACCTCATTTTAACTAGAATTTCAGGCAAACTACATTATGTTGCTGCGTGTTACTCCACAAGGATACACCACATCAAGGACAGCTGCTGATGGCTTAAAGATTCCTGTTTACACCCCCTAAAAACTCAAACTCCTTCCTCTCACTTCACAAGCTCTGTCACTATGCTGCTTCTAACTTGTCCCAGGGAACAAAAAAGACCTGCCCTGCAGTTTTCTGAGACAGTAAATGTGCCCAACTAGGTGCCAGGAAATAATCCCCAGGCCCGTGATAATGTGGCACCACCCCATCATCGGAGTACGCATGCAGGTCTTGTCCTGCTCCCTGTCTCCCAGACTTGCCACAGAACGCGGCAGCCTCAGGGGGACTCACTTCTTGCAGAGTCCCAGCTTGTGTTGAGGAGAAACGGAGGCTGTGCTGCTTGAGACCTGCAATTAAGCCTCTGCTGTTCTTCAAACCAAGGAATCCTTCCAAGTAGTAATCTAATTTATTTTTCCCATTTTCGAAGTAATGCCAGGGTAAGCATGTTCATCATTTTAGACTCGCTGATTCTAATTCTTAATTCAAACTTGTTTGTTCAGGAGAAGGTAAACAACCCCCAAGCTATCACCCACCCCCATTTCTTTGGAAAGAGAGTGTTTCAGCGGGAGAAGATAAATAGCATGTCAAACATGGTTTGGAGGGGCAGCAACTGAATAATTTCTAGTTTCCTGCATCTGTCTCCAGCTGTTGGGCCCAGTGTGACTCTGGCAGCTGTGTGCTGGCTTGGCTGAGCTGCTATTTAGTCAAATCAGATCAATACTTCTAAGCATTTGTTTGATAGAATAATCTCAGGCTAGCCCAGGAATGCACACTTTGAACCACATGGAGAGGGATTGGTTTCCGGGTATCTGGCTGTGCATACAAGATGAACCAGTTGATACTTGTAATGCTAACATCACTTAGAAATATAAGGGAAGCCACATTTAGAGGATTGCTGGGGTCGAACAACCCTGGGGATGAGTCAGTTCCATTCCACAAACATTTACTGGGTGCTACTACAGACAAGGAAACAGGATTCATAAAGATCAGCAAGACGTGGTCCCAATTCTCAAGTATAATTTAATACTAGGTTATAAAAACATCAGTAGTCAATTAATTGTGTTTAGACTTGATCTTGTTCCAAAAGGATTTAAAATGTAATATCCTTGCAAAAATATATATATATAATAGGTCAAAACGAAATAAATAGGATTACATGAGGGGGATTTCTGGAAAATTAAGGGTGGGGAAGATCACATGAAGCCGGAAGTGAAGTAAGCTTAGAAAATATAGACTGTGAGAAATAGGGCTTACCAGTGAGGGCACATAAGTTTGTCTTGGAGCTCCCTGGAGGGTTTCACAAAGCCAGAAACAGAATTGATTTATTCTATGATTGACAATGTCTATATTGACCATACTGTAGCAAGCACGGCTATACCAGCTATGGAAATCCTTCCCTAATTTTTGGCATTAGGTACTTTGTGTCAGCAATGAGAAAAAAGAAACCAAGACAGTTAGCTTTCTAACTCTGGGACAAACTACCCCACAAACTACCCACATACTCACTTGAAGGAGGGAAGGTTTATTTTTGCTCATGGTTTCAGTGTGGTCTGAGTTCATGATCAGCTGGATTGTGGCAGAAAGCTGTGGTGGAACAAGGCTATTCAACCCATGGAGGCCAAGAAGCCAAGCAGTGGAAGAGCACCAGAGAGGGAGAGGCCAGGGATCAGACATAGACCACAAGGCCACAGCTCCATCACTAGGCACATCCAGGAGTGCACTGGCTCTGATAGCTTCCCAGGTAGCTCCTAAATCAATCAAGTCCACAGTTAAGCTTACCTATCACAATAGGTCATCATCTTGTGGGTGGAGGATGAGTATCTAGAGCAAAACTATTCGCTGAGTTGGAAAGTAAGTTGGGCAAGACTTTCATGAGATCAAAATTTGAACCCAGACTCAAATTTCTGCCCAACCTAGGTATGAGCAATAAAATTCATGTCAGAATCTTAAAAGAAAATTGATGTAAATTATAAGGAAGTGTAGCCAGATGAAAAATATCTATTCAAGTCTCACAGTGAAAATCTTAAAAAGAAGTTATTTTCCATGGCCCAGTTTGAAAAGGCAGGCATCTGTTCCACCTGGGGTTAGTCTGTGAAATAAGAAGAGGCCTATGGGCCTGGCCACTTCTTCACCTCCTCCTTCCATATCCAGCTTACAAAGAAAAAGTTTTGCAAACAACTACATTTGTGAGACGAGTGGATATGAGATAGAAGGAGAAAGAGCTTCAAAGATAAGAAGCCAAGAGAACATAATTTTAAAATCTCACAGGTAAAATTTATAAAAGGGCACAGACAGAGAAAGAACAGACTGAGGCAGTACAAATTCTTATTTTTCAAGCACTAAATCCATTCGAATACTAAAAAAAATTAGGCAGTAGGGTTAATGCAAGTTGGTAGAACAGATTAGAACTGTATGTGTCAACCTTCCCACCAGCTTGATGTCTGCACCACTTTCCTGTCATTGGAATAAAATCACTGATTCCTGCATTTTAAAGAAGAAAAAGTTTACTTTGGCTGTTGGTTTCAGAGGGTTCAGTCCATCCACTACAACGGTACGTGAGAGGCACATAGTGATAAAAAATTGCTCAACTAAATAGCAGCCAGGAAGCAGAGAGAGAAGGGTGGGGCTACAGGGAATTCACTCTTCTAGGTTATACTTCTAATGACTTACCTCTTCCAACAAACACCTGCTTCTTAACAGAGAAGTATGATTCAGGTATGAACTCATGCATGAGTTGGTTTACTTCTGAGTACTGTGCCCCCATGATCAAGTCACCTTCCAAAAGCACCACTGTTGAACACAGTAGACTTTGAGAGGAATTTCAGATCTAAACCATAATAAGATCTGACCACAGAGTTCAACTGTCATACAACGAGGCAATGAGGATAAGTCAGACAGTCTGTCTGTTGACAACGGACAGGTCTGGAGGAAAAAAAATGAGACTTACAAAATGTACTGCAGCGTGGAGAAACAAATATTTCACTCAAAGAAGGAGCTCATCTCTGAAAATGATGTATAACAAGATTCAAAAGATAATAACAGAAAACCATTGGGAATCTCTTAAAGAATACAAAAAGACCACTGTAAGTCATAGCTGAGGTTTACAGCTGAGATTAAAATTCAGAAGTTAACAAGGAAACCAAAAAGTTCTAAAAGGTTGAAATTCTGAAAGCCCGTTTAATAGGGCTCTCAGGGAAAATGGAGCCTTAAAGAAATAGCACTCTGGAAGGCTGAGGCAGTAGGATTACAAGTTTAAGCCTGGCCTGTGAAGTTTGGCAACTTAGTGAGATGCTGTCTCAAGATAACATAAAAGGACTGGGGATGTAGCTGGGTACAAAGTCAGTAAAGCCAGTATGGAGACCGTAGGTTCAATCTCCAGTGCCTCTAAAACAGAGATGGGACTAGAGGCGCACATCCAACTTTGCTCTCTCCTAATACTACAGCAAAGTTTTGTTTTTAAAAAAACACAAAAGCCCACATGGTTAGAGAAGAGAGAAGAAAATAATGACAAAAGCTGGAAAACAGACAGACATATGGAAAGCAACTTCACAGAACTGAGAAAGCCAAGCCCTCGCTATACGAGGAGAAGCTAAGAATCAGCTCAACATAGGCGCTAGACAATTCAGAGACTAGCAACACAGCATTTCTAGAAGACAGAATGCACGAGGGCGAGGCAAAGCACTAGGAAGACTCAGAAAATTAAGAAGCTTGTCTCATATTGCCCTCCTCCACATCTCTGCTGAGTGCGGTCCCTTCCCAGAGGGCCTGGAAGAAAGGGACTCCAGATGTGAGAACAGCAACTAGGCTGAGGCTCAGTGTCAGCAGCAGGAACAAAGTACAAGTTTGCCTTCCACTTGTTGCTCTGGGGTCCTCCTTCACCGGCTCATAGAATCCAGGCCTCCGCTTTGCAGGAAAAAGAAGCTTCCTCAAGAAAGACATGATTGTTTCATGGTCCGAGACCCCAAAATACTGAGAATTAAAGACCGTTCCATGATTCACAGAGGATAAGCCACATCCAGACCCTCAGAGTTCCAAGCCAGCCTTTTGGTTTCTCACTCTCAAATACAAGTAAGAAACCAAGATTTTCCATAAATCCAAAACAGGCAGCTATTGTGAAAGAAAAAAAAGGAAAAAGTAAGAGAAGAAATGAAAAAAAAAAAAAAAAAACAGAAAAGTAAACTAATTCATATCCGCCAAAATCTAAAGGATTTGTATATGTGAAATAAGATCAAGAAACAAACAAATAAAGCACACAAAAGAGGCCTTGGGGGAAAATGCAATGACAAAATTAAATTCACATGAGTAGTGGTACAAATCTAAACAACATCATGAGAGTTTGAATCAGTCATAGGCAATGTGAACTTGAAAAGCCTTCTTGGATTGCAGGAATGAACTCAGAGAGATTTAAAACATAGGCATAGGGGAGGCAGGGAAGGTGTACCCTGAAGAACTAACACAGGTCCTGTCCTCAGAGCGGAGACTGATGGAAAATGGAAATGAGAAAAACCCAAAGATAAGAAGAAAACATCCATCCTGGGCTGAGAAAAGTTCTGTAGTTGTAGGACGGTGAAAAGCTAAGTGGATTTTAAAAGATCGGAGTTGAGCCACATCCTGGCCAACTTTATGAACTGAAGGAACACTGGGGTACATTTGTAAACCTCTTGAGAAAAAAAAAAAAAATATATATATATATAGTGGTACAAATAAAACTGGCCTCAAACATCTTTTTGCAACTTGACATTACAGATGTAATACATAAATGTCCATAGAATTTTCAAGAGAAGTAACTGTCATCTGAAAGTTTTGTACCTAGCCAGGTTTCAGGCACGAAGGCAACAGAAGAGAATATTCTCAAAGGTATCATGTAAGTCCAAATAGAAATGTCTTGCAAAATCATTTGTTGAACCTGTAACTATAATACCTGAAAGAGAACAAATTTTACAAGTTTCAAAACATGAATATAATTATGTAAGCACTGAACTATTTAGAACTGAGAGATATCCAAATTAATTTGTAAACATGATTACAAAACTGGATGCCAATTTCAAAACTTACTTTCAAGTTAGGAGATACGTAATCATTGGAAGAAAGAAAGGAAGAGACCAAAGGAGAAAAACGAGGAAGGAAAGGAGATTTGAGGAAAGGAGGGGGGGCAAAAGACGGCAATTTAATGATATTAACAATGACAATGAAGTGGAAATCAAAGGTTTAGAGCTTAAATTTGTGCCAAATCTAAGTATAGAAGCTGTTCAATTTTGTTGTGTGCTGAAATCAGCCTGAATCTTTATGAGATGAGAATGCTTGTGGGTTTTGTCCCCCTTTTCATTTAACTGAAACAGCGGAGCGGGGTCAGCTCAGAGCTCCTCCACTGCGTCCAGCGTGCAGCCACTTTTGGGACTCACTGATTCAGCAAGTCAAGTAGGAAAGGCAAGGACAGCAGGTCTATTCCCTCCTAAGTCCTAAACGATCCTCACTGGCAATGGCTGCCCGTGGGCTGTGCTGAGACATGTCCAGCCAGACTCACTGCAAACTTTCCCTGATATATTTGCTGTCTTTACAGGAAGAGGTAATAATGGCATCAAACCTGGCCATCCCTGGATTGAAATAGATTGGAAACTATTAGTTAGTTAACTATTAGTGGATTACAAAACAGGATAGACCTGTCCCAAAATATTGGAGAAGGTCAAAGTAAAAAAAAAAGTGCGTGTATGCGTGTGTGTGTGTGTGTGTGTGTGTGTGTGTGTATTCCAAAGATCTACATTTTCCAAAAGATCTACCAGATAAAAATTACCTAACAAAACATACTAAATGATTAAAAAGTAAGCAAATATATCTTGCAAGTGCAATCAGAAATAGTCCCAATACTAATAACACACACATAGGAATTAATGTAGAAATATTAGATGGGACAAAGATATCCTGTCTCCATGTTTCATAATAGATATAAAACTGTCATGAGGTTTTATGCACCAGTTAGTATTACATCAAAATATACAAAGTTAAATTTGCTATGAATTAAGAGAAATGGACAGATGTACATACCTAAAGCCTTGACATACTTTTTTTTTTGACAGCCAATAAAAAATGTAAATCATAGTTCATACCTACAGAACTGTAGAATATAGTTTTGTTTCTAATTTCAATGAAACATCAACCAAAAATAGTAAGATTGCACAGAAGTAGAATTATCAAAGTGTAAAATGTATAGCACATGTTGACTAGAAAGAAATCATTATGGAGTCATGGCAAAAATTCGTATAGCAATTATAAAAAGTTTAAAAATTAACAACAAAAATATTACACATTAAAATTTATGTGACCAGAGTGGTATGCAGAAGGAAATTTAACAGATTTCAGTGAATCTTTTTTGTTTCTTAAGGAGGAAAAGGATGATGCAACTAACATGGCTATGAGAGAACAATCATCCTAAGAGGGAAGTCTAGGCTGATACCTGTAATTGTTTCACTACATGAAACCTATGATGCCTTCCAGAGTCTTTCTCCTCTTCCTAGGGCTGCAGTGATAGTTCTCTCTATTCTCCTGTCAGTGCCAGTACAGGTGAAAACTTTAGGGTATGTACTTGGATTTTTATTTTTTCTTCTATGTCAAGTTAATTAGCATAAGAATCTTATGAGAATTAATCAGAAGCTACTATAGTACAGTTCCTAAACCATATTAGAAACACGTTATTTCTAAACTCATCAAAACCTTCCTATTGGGCTAATAATGTCTCCTTGGAGAAGTGGATGATAATTTCTAAAGACACAGAAAGAAAAATATGCTCTGTCAAATAAATTACATTTTCCACAAGCCTAGCTGCCTAAAAAAATAAAACATCAAAGCTACTTAAGAAGCCAATAAGAGTAAATATAAAATGCAAAACTAAAAAATGTTTAGTGTGGGAAATGTACATGACCTTTGGTTTGGTGATGACTTTTGTGTGTGTGTGTGTGTGTGTGTGGCCTCACACTTGTCAGGCAGGTGCTTATACCACTGAGCCAAATCCCTGGCCCAGGTGATGAATTTTAATATAATATTGAACATGGCCCAGGAAAAGAAATACAAACTATTTTGCTAAAATTAGGCTTTACTAAAATTGGACTTTTTACAATTTTGAATTTTATTAAAATTTAAAATTTCTTCTCTGTGAAGGCATTGTTAGCAGAATGAAAATAAATCCCACCAGCCAGGAGAAAAATATTTGCAAAACACATGCCTTATAAAGCACTTGTAACCAAAATATACAAAAACCTCCTCAAACAACATTAAGAAAGGAAACAACTCAAGTAAAAAAATGAGCAAAAGATTTGAACAGGTAGTTTCATCATGGAAGACATACAGATAGCCAATAAGCATTAAAAAAAGGGTAACCAACACCATTTCTAGTCGGGAAAATACAAATTAATACAGCAAAGCCATACTAATAGTTAAATGACTGAACTCTGAAAAGCTAAACCCAAAATACCAATTGTTAGCGAGGATGCCTCCCCCCATTGCTGATTGTTAGGGTTTATATCTAGATGTCCCCCAAAGCCTTATGCATTTGTAGGTGGGGCTTTGGGGAGGAGGCTGAATCACGGGGGTGCAATACCTATCAGTGGATGAGTCCACTGATGAGTTTATGGCTAAATGTGATGTTGGAAGTGAAGCCTGGTCAGAGGAGGTAGTCACTGGGGTGTGGCCTGGAAGGTTCTGTCTCCCACTCCTCTCCCTTGATCTCTCTGTACTTCTGGCCACCATGCCCTGAGAAACTCTCCTCTGCCACGCCCCCCGCCATGCTGTCCTTCCTGAGAGCCAAATGACTGTGGACTGAAATCTCTACAAACTGTGAACCAGAATAGTTCTTTCCTCTTTAGAGCTGTAGGTACTGGGTGTTGTGTCTCAGCTATGAGGAAACAAAGAAGTAAGGCACTGGTGGAAATACAAAATGCACAGTCACTTAGAAGATAGTTAGTTTCTTAAAAGACTAATCATAGGATTTCCATACAACACAGTGATTTTGCTCCTTGATACTTATCAACTGATTTGAAAACATTTGTGTATATTTGAAAACTTGTATGCAAATGTTTACAGTGCCTTTATTCATAATCATCAAAAACTGAAAGCAACCCCGGTGTCTTTCAGTAGGTCAACTGGTAAATAAACTACAAAGCATTCATATAACACTCAGGAATGCTGTTTATTAATAAAAAGAAGGTGCTATCAAGTTATGCAAAGACATGAATACACATGGTGTCCTAAGTGAAAGAAGTCGGCCTATAAAAGGGTATACACACTATTCAATTCCATTTATATGACATTTTTGAAGAGGCAAAACTCTAGAGATGCTAAACAGATAAGTGGTTGCTGATGTTACTGGGCTGAAAGTAAATGGAGAAAGTTAGAAGGAGTGAAACACAGCAGATATTATTGGGATGGTGAAACCATTTTGTATGACACCGTAATGGTGGCTACATGGCATGAAATATTTGTCAAGATTCATAAAAATCTATAGAAAGAAGAATGAACCTTCATGCGCGTGAATTTTTAAAAACTCATTTAAGCAGTTGAGACATCCCAGAATGGAATGTCAAAAGACTCTAACTATGTTATCAATATATGAAACAACCTCACTGAACAGGGAAGGCAGAAAGGATGCTAGCATGAGTTACTGAGTAAGTAGAGTCATCAAGGCAAACAGAACTGCGTAAAAACACCACGCTCAAGTTGATTAAAATATGCAACATTATACATATGTACTGGAATTGAACAATAACAGTAAGTGGATAGCGGAGGGTGAGATCCAGGTTTCTCCCATAGGAGTGTGGGATCAGGTGAGCACAAAGAGAAGGCAGAAATGGGTCTGATTTGGAGACATCAGGGTGAACTCATGCTTAGCTTCAGAAAGGAGAGAAAAAGAAAAATATGCATAGATATGTTTATGTACACAAGTTAATATGCACACACATATTTCCTTGCCCTGTCAGGTTGAGAGGGTCTAGAAAAATTGACAGTCTGGTAGCCACAATCCTACCTAGCACTCCAATTTTGTCTCTAGTACTATTTTCAAAGAGAAGAAGCCAGGATCTATGGGAGAAATGGCTTAGAATGAGAGCAAGGAAGGAACCATCAAGGTGGATCTGGAGCATCTTGTATTGCCAGAAATTAAAGAAGTGCTACAACAATTCAAAAATGTATTCTATCAGAAAGAGAGAGGGGCCAATTAAAAGAACTCTCAATGGACAAAGCTGGAGTAACAGTAGGACAACAAAATGAAGCCGTGTTGAGTATAGTCAATGAAAAAACAGACATCTCCCATGCAGAATTCCACCTAATTTGTGTATCTCATCTTCCTCCGGGAGACAGAGAATAAACCCCAGTCTGTAAGTGTGGGTCGTGCCCGGTGACTTCCCTTCAAAGAGTACTGCTATAATCTGGAACTTGAGTATCTTCCAGACGCCCATATGCAGGAGGCTTGACCTGCAGGATGGTGTGGCTGGGAAGGACTGGAGCCTCGAAAGGCAGGAACTGGTAGGAAGTCCTTGGGTGATGAAGGAAAGCAACGTGCTCTTGAAAGGGACTGCAGGCCCCAGGCCCTTCTGCGTGTCCTCTTTCTGTGTCCTTGCCATGGAGTAGGTGGTTTCGCTCTGCCATACTCTTCTGTCATGAGGTACTAACCCAAAGCAACAGGACAGTCAGGGACCAGAATCACCAAAGCACAGAGAGAAGCGAACCCTGCTTTATCTTTATAAATCAATAAAGACTGTAGTGGAAAGATGATTACAAAGTACACTTTAGATCAGGAAAGGAAAAGAGCAAGTTCACAAAACTGGAGGAAAACTGAGAGACATAATCTCAGCCAGGTCATTGAGGTTCTCACACAGTATGTCATGTTGAGACCATGTTCTCTTGATACAATGTGATGGCCTTGGCTTTACGTCTGTGATCTTCCTCCCTCAAGCCCCAAACCCCACACAATCATGGGGAGAACATCAGATGATCACACATCTGCAATATGCTGGGGCAGTGCTCCTTAAAAGTGTCAAGGTCATCAAAGACAATGAAAGTCTGGGAACCCCTCCCCACCATTAGGAGCCTAAGGCTGTACATGAGATGTACATGACTAGCTTTCATGTGACACCCTGCAAGGAATCCTGAAATGAGAAGACAACATTAGATAAAAACTAGGAACACCTGAATAAAGTATGGACTTTAGTTCAGACATTATCAGTACTGGCTCCTTAATCACGGGGAATGTGCCATGCTAATGTAAGATGTAACACGCGAAACTTGGTGTAGGGGATAAGGGAGTTCTCTACTATATTTAAGACTTTTCTGTGAATTTACATCTATTTGAAAATTTAATCAAACATGCAAAGCTTATTTAAAAATCTTTAATGAAGACTAAAACCTGAACCTCTGCAGGACAAAATCTCTGAATTGCATCAAGCTGATATTACATGGCTAATTCCTGCCTCTTCTGGGGTCATCTCACTACTGTCCCAAAAGAACCCATCCAGAGTCCAGTGCCAGGCTCTGAACTGAGCCGAATGGATGGAAATCTTTACTCTGTCACACCCTTTACATCATTCTTAGAGAATCTGCTGAAATGAAAACTAAAACCAAGAACTGCTGCTACCCAGTTTCCTACTACCGCTCTCCGTCCACCTCCCTCTCCCGTGACTGACTCAGGCCGGGCTCCTTACCATGGAGTTGACTAAACAAATTAACCAGAGTGTTACATGTCTACATTTCATGTTCTTTTTAATAATATTCCATGTGTCTTCTACAATATGCCTATCCTCTTACCTGTTGAGCAATATGGACTGCTCTAGTGAGTTATCGTTTTTAAGTGCTATGAACACATACTTACAAGGTTTTGCAAGGAGTCTCTCCCCACTCCTGCCCTCAGGTAAAACCTTGAAAGCAGAGTAGTTTTTAGTTGTATGGTAAATGTACAGAAAAGGCCAAACTGTATTTTTTGAAGTGGCTCTACTAGTCTACATTCCCAGTGAGACTTTATGAGGGTTTCCTAACCCTTCGTGTATCAGTCCAGCCAATTTAAACTGTGTGCACACTGGACCTTTAACTTACATTTTCCTGATGAGCAACAAAATATTTTTATGTGCTTACTATTTTGGGTGTGGCACTGGGGACTGAGCCCAAGACCTTTTCTCTGAGCTACATTCCCGGTCCTCTTTTTATCTTTATTTTCCTGCTTTTTATTTTATGAAAAAATAAAGCAAAATTTCATACCAAACTAATAAGAAAATAACAATAGGCTGTGTATCATTATCTTGAAAGTAGATAGAGATCCTCCCCAAAAAAGATTCTCTCTTACAAAGAAGAAACAGATAACTGCAAAACTTTCTTTTCAATGAAGTAAGAGATACTATAATATAAAGAAAATGAATGATTATATATATTAAAATATTTTTGATACAGTGGAATAAGTAATTTGGGGAATTATTTGAATTTACTTCTACTTCTTGTTTATTTATCCTGAACTTTGCTCTTTTATATTTTCTCATATGAGAAGAACCATGTGATATTTATGTGTCTGCCTTATTTCACTTATCATTATATGCTCAAATTGCGTGCATTCACCTGCAAATACCTCTAGTTTCTCTTTCTTTGTGGCAGCATGGGACTCCTTTGTATATAAATATTACATCAAATTATCCATTTATCTGATGAAAATATACTGTTCCCAAGATTTCTCTGGTATAAATTGTGGTGCTACAGACATGGGCATGCATATGTCCCTGTGAAATGATGATTTTAATTCTTTTGGGAAGACACCTTGAAGACGTATAACTGGATCGAATGGAATGTTTTTGTTTTTTGCAGAATTGCCACATTAATTTCCATTGTGGTTATACTAGTTTACATTCCCACCAGCAGTGCAGAAGGGTTCCTTTTTCCCTACATCTTTACCAGCATTTATTATTAGATTTTTTATTCTTTATTCTTTCTGGAGTAAGATGGTATCTCAATGTAATTTTAACTTGCATTTCTCTAATGGTCAGCAATGAAGATCATTTTTGCACGCATTTATTGGCTGTTTGTACTTCTGAGAGGTACCTATTCATTTTTGTTGCCCATTTTTTGGTTGGATCTTTTATTTTTGCAAGTCTCACTTTTTTATTTCTTTATATATGCTAGGTGTTAGTCCTCTGACGAATAGCCATTCCATAGGCTGGATCTTCACTCTGTTGGCTGTCTCCTTTGCTGTGCAGAAGCATTTTAATTTGATGTGATCTCATCTGTTGATTCTCAATATTATTTCTTGTGCCTCTGGGGTTATGTTCAGAAAGTCCTTGCCCATACCTATGTCTTCAACAGTTGTACCTTTTTTATCTTCCAATAGAAAGTGTTTCTGTTCCAACATTTAGATTTTAATTTAATGCACCATGAGATATGTAAGCCTAGATTCAGTCTTCTGCATGTAGATATCCAAATCTCTCTGTATCATTTAGTAAAGATTCTATTTTTTCTCCAAAATGTTTTTGGCCCTTTGTCAAAGATCAAAGAGCTGTATGTGCCTGGGATTGCTTCTGCTATTTTTGAGTCACTTCTGTGATTTTTTTCTTTTGTCTTTTTCAGACAAGGTTTCACTATGCAGTTCAGGCTGGCCTTGAACTCACTTTGTAGCCTGGGCTGGTGTTGAACTCTCAAGGATCCTCCTACCTCAGCCTCTGGAGCACTGGGATTATAGTCATGCACCATCACAGTTGGTCCACTTCTGTGCTTTTTAATCAGCATAGCTTTATAGTACAACTTCAAGTCTTGGATTGTAATGTCATCTACTCTGCTTTTGTTACCCAAGATTGTTTTTGCTATTCTGGGGCTCTTCTGGTTCCATATAAATTTTAGGATTTTTTTTTTCTTGAGATATGTGAGAAATGCCATTGGTATTTTAATTGGGAGTACCTTAAATTTGTATATCAGTTTTGGAAGTATAGCCAAATTGATTCTATTGTTTCTGCCTATCCAGGTACAGGGTACATCTTTGCATTTTCTGATGTCTCCCTTGATTTCCTTTTTCAGAGTGATGTAATTTTCATTGTAGAGGTCTTTTACTTCCTTGGGTAGGTTAATACCTAAGTATTTAATATTTTTTACCCTATCATGAATGGTATTGTTTTTTTTAAATTTTATTTAAGAGGAAAAAGAGAAAAACACAAAACAAAACAAAGCAGTGTAAGGGTACACGTAATACAGAACTACAAAGAAAACATAACAATAAGAAATCACCTGTTAATAGATTACATATTATCATCTTGGAAATAGTTGCTCAAATCACAGTATCAAAGAATACAAAGTGGACATTCAAACAGAGAGACTGCAAACAGCTGTGTTCAGTGATCCAAAAACATTAATATAGTCAGCTATTTAACACCCCTAAACACACTTGCTGTTATATCCGTTAGAGCTCTTTTTTTTTCCCGCTCTCTTTTTTACAACAAAATTTACACATTTTGGATTTTATTACTCCTTAGTTCTTATTACTTTTTTTGGGGGGGGGAGAATAAAGTCAAATATGGCAAAACAAAGCTGTCAGTCAAAACCAAAGATAGACATAGCACATGACGTAGAACAGAGTACAAGGTTATCAACAATGGTTATCAACGTTGTCTCTTGTTTCCTTAAAAAGAATTGTCTATCTCATTAGATATTATAAAGTTGGACAAAACAGTAGAGAACAAGACCAATAAAACTTAGGCATTGTAAACATTACAGGACTTCCAAAGGAGACAATAGTCAAACCAGAATGGGCATCTTAGTGAATCTTATTGCCTTCAAAGTAGTTGCCTATACCCTCAAACTTGATACTATTGCACAGAATGGAACAGAGTCTAATCAGTCAAAACAAGATCGTGGGAGTATTACAGGACTTCAAAACAAGTTAATAGGAAATCAAAAAGAGTTACTATTATATATCCTAATTTTTTAAATTTTTCCCCTTAATTAAAACAAACATAAGAAATAACTAAATAATTTTTTAAAGAATAAGGGAGAGATTGAGTTAAAACAGGACATAACAATATAACAATAGAGGTCAAAGCATGACTGTTTCAGCAACCTCGTGCTTCACCACCAAATAACCCAATTTAATAGTAGTTACCATAGTGTCTGTCTTTTTCCTTGAAATATTTGGATAAAACTTCATATACTATAGCTTCAAATATTTCCATATCAAGAAGCCCAGAATAAAGCCTTTCCAATTAATAAGTGAAAATTTTATAAGGCTTCAAGGCCATATAATGGGGAATCATGATTACCACATATTTTTATATATTTGAATCATTACTTACATTAGGGAAACTATTCGGTATTCATACACACGAGATTGATTTATTTCACTTATGAGTATGGTCTCAAGCTGCGCCCATTTATTGATAAATATCTCAATGTGATCCTTCTTTATAGCTGAATAATACTCCATTGTATAGAAATACCACAACTTTTTTATCCATTCCTCAGTTGATGGACACTTGGGTTGTTTCCAAGATCTGGCGATTACAAATTGTGCTGCTATAAACATAGGTGCACATATATCACTGTGGTATGATGCTTTCAGTTCTTCTGGGACTATGCCTAGAAGTGGAATAGCTGGAATAAATGGTATTTCCAATCCCAACTTTTTGAGAAATATCCAGACAGACCTCTGGTATTGTTTTCCTAATTTCTTTTGCAGTGAGTTTATTATTAGTATTTGCTACTGAATTTTGTGTGGTGATTTTGAATCTTGCTACATTGACAGATTATTAGTTCTAGGGGTCTTTGGTGGGGTTTTTGGGGTTTGGTAAGTAAAGGGTCATATCATTTGCAAATAATAATTTGACTTCATCTTTTCCTAATATGTATCCCTTTTATTTCTTTCTCTTCTTGATTGTTCTGGCTAATCTTTCGAGCATTATGTTGAATAGGAGAGGTGATAGTGACCATCCTTCTCTTGTTTCTGATCTTCAAATCAAGAAAGCTTTCAGTTTTTCTTCATTTAATATGATGCTGGCAGTAGGTTAGCCTCAAATGGCTTTTATCCAGTTGAGATAAGGTCCTTCTGTATCTATTTTCTTCAGAGTTTTAATCATTGATGGATGTTTGGTTTTGTCAAAGGCTTTTTCTACATTTCTTGAGATGATCAAGTAATTTTTGTCCTTGTTTCAATTTATTTGATGAATTACATTTACTGATTTGCATGTTTTGAGTCATCCTTGCTTCCCTGGAAGATGCCTACTTGGTCATGGTATGTGATCTTTTTGATATAATGTTACACTCTGTTTCACAGTATTTTGTTAGGGATTTTTGCATCTAAATTCATTATAGAGATGGGACTGTAGTTCTCTTTTTTGGTTGTATCTTTGTCTAGGTTTGGGATCAGGGGAATTCTAACTTCCAAGAATGATTCTGGAAATATTCTTTTCTCTTGATTTCGTTCAAGAGTTTGAAGAGTATCAGTGTTAGATGTTCTCTGAAGTTCTTTAAGAATTTGACAATGATTAATTAGATCCTGAGCTTTACTTAGCTGCTAGGCTTTTTATTACTACTTCAATTTCATTATATGCTTTTGGTTTGTTCAAGATTTTCAAATCCTCTAGATTTGCTTTTGGTAATTCACGCATATCAACTAATCTCTATTTCTTCTGAATTCTCTAATTTTTTGACATATATGTTGGTAGTAGCTGCTAATAATTTTCTGGAATTCAGTATTGTCTGTTGTGATTTTATGTTTTTCATTTCTAATTTTACTGATTTGTGTATTTTCTTTCCTTTTTTGGTAAGATTGACTAAGTGCTTGTCTTTTGTTTATTCTTCCAAAGAAACAGCTCTTAAATTCATTGATTCTTTGTTTTTTACTTATTTTTTGGTCTTCGTTTCGTTTATTTCTGCTCTTATCTTTATGATTTCCTTCCTTGAACAAACTCCATGTTTGGATTATTCTTATTTTGTTAAACCTAAAAATGCATTATTAAGTTATTTATTTGAGCTTTTTTCCATTTTTCTGATGCAGACAGTCACAACTATAAACCTCCCAAATTGCACTGCTTTCATCATATCTGATATGTTTTGGCATATTGTACTGCATTATCACTTAATTCTTAAGAACTGACTTATTTTTTCCTTAATTTCTTCTATAAACTATTTTTTACTCAAGTATGTTATTTAATTTCCATATATTTGCATAGTTTCTGTGCAACTTATTTATTTCTAGGTTCATTGTTATTTCTAGTTTCCTTGCACTATGATTGGATAATATGCATGATAAAATTTTGATTCTTTTGCATTTATGTATGCTTTCTTCATTAGCTATTATGTGGTCTACTTTGGAGAAAGTACCATATGCAGCTTAAAAGAATATTTTTTCTGTTATTTTGGGGTGTAACATTTATATACCTATAAAATTCATTTGTTCAAGATTAGAAAAGGCAGAAACAACTTCAAACACACTCGGCCAACTTATCTTTGACAAAGGAGCCAAACACATTTACTGGAAGAAATAAAGCCTCTTTATAAAATGATGCTAGAAAAACTGGCTTTCCACATGCCAAAAATTGAAACTAGACCTATGTATAGCACAATGCACTGACATTAAAATGGATCAAAAATATAAATATTAAAACTGAAATACTCAACAAAGTGCAAAGACTTCATGAACAAAACCTTGACTGGGGGGCTGAGGATTTAGCTCAGCGGCATAAGCGCCTGCCTTGCAAGTATGTGGTTGTGAGTTCGATCCCCTGTACCGATAAAACAAGAAAAAAGACAAAAAAAAAAAAAAAAAAAAAAACCCAAAAAACAAAACAAAACAAAAAAAAAAAACCTTGACTGCATGGGAAATACTACAAAGAATCAACAACTGGGATCTCATCTTATTAAAAAGCTTTTACTCAGCAAAAGAAATCACTAACAAAGTGAAAGGACAACCCATAGAGTGGGAAAAAAATCTTAGCCAGTTGTTCTTCAGACAAAAGACTAATAGCTAGAACATCTAAGGAACTGAAAAAACTCAGCCCCCACCCCTGCCAAATTTAAAGACCCAGCGCAACAAGGGGCATCTGAAATGAATAAACATTTCTCAGAAAGAGTACAAATGACAAATGAATACATGAAAAAATGTTCAGCATTACTGGTCATTTGAGAGATGCAGATTAAAACAATGCTGAGATTCCATATCCGTGCAGAAAGAATGACTATCATCAAGAAATCAACCAATAAAACCTGCTGGAGGGGCTGTGGGAGAAAAGGACCCCTTCTCCACTGTTGGTGTGAGTGTAGACTGGTGCAACTGCTATGGAAATCAGTGTGGAGATTCCTGCAAAGCTAGGACTAGAGGTTCCATTTAACCCAGCTATTCCTCTCTTTGGCTTCTTCCTGAAAAAATTAAAATATGATGCCACACACCTATGTTTATAGCAGCACAGTTTACAATAGCTAAATCTTGGAAACAACCCAAATACCCATCAACTGACAAAAAAGAACTATGTTGAGCAGAAGTGGTGATAGCAGACATCTTTATCTTATGTTTAGTTTTAGAGGAAGCGTTTCCAGCTTCTCCCCATTTAGTATGGTGCTCAGGGTTGATTTGTCATAGATGACTTTTATCAGATTAAGACAGAAGCCTTTTATTCCAATTTTATTCAGAGTATTTATGATGAACGGATGGTGGGTATTGTCAAAAGTTTTCTCTGCATCTATTGAGATGATCATGTGATTTCTGTCTTTGCTTCTGTGATGTATTACATTCAATGATTTGCATGTGTAGAGCCATTCTTGCATCCCTGGAATAAATTCTACATGATCACGATGTATCTTTTTTAATGATTATCTGCATTCTGTGTGCTAGTACCTTACTGAAAATTTTTGCATCTGTGCTCATTTAATGAGAGTTGCCTGTAGTTCTCTTTTTTGTTTGGATCATTTTCTGGTTTGGGAATTAGGATAATACTTGCTTCCAAGGAACCCTTTGGGAGTATTGCTTGCCTTTCAGAGTCATTAAAGTGTTTGCAGGGCATTGGCATTAGATGTTCTCTAAAGTCCTTATAGTATTTGCCAATGAATGGTAGGGATGTGGGCTTTTCTTAGTTGGTATTTTTAAATTAATTTTTCAATTTCACTGAATGATGTTGGATTATTAAAGATTTTTATATCTTCCTGGTTCAGCTTTGGTAGTTCAACTGTATCTAAGAATCTATCCATTTCTTCTAAGTTTTCCATTTTATTAGAGTATATTTTCCTAAAGTAGTTAATGAAAATCTTTTGGATTTCAACAGACTTCATTGTCATTTTGCATTTTTCATTTCTAATTGAATGTATTTGAGTCTTTTCTTTCCTTATTTTGGTAAGAGTGGTTATAAGTTTGTCTGTTTTGCTTAATATTTCAAAGAACCAATTCTTCATTGATTTTTTTGTATTTTTTACATCTCAATTTTACTAGTTTCTGTTCTGGCCTTATAATTTCCTTTGTCATTCTAGCTCTGGGTTGGATTCTTCTTGTTTTTCTAGGAATTTGAGGTGCATTATTAGCTCAGTCTGTTTTCTGATTCCCTGGATTTCAGTGCAGATCCTCCAGCCTTCTGTCTCACATCCTTCAGTCCTTTGGCACAAACACTTGAGCTTCCAGCACTGGCCCATGGGTCTTTCCAGTGTAGATTCTTAGATCTTTCATTGTGAACTCTTTGACCTCCTCAGATGGAGTTGCACAGTACATTACTATGGACGCCAAGCCCTCAACTGGATCCTTTGGATCTCCAGTGTGCAGACAGGCATCTTACACTCTTCACATCTGATTCTAGTAAACACTGACTAATACAGCAGGCTTGGGTCAAGTCTTTCTGTGTGGAATTATTGTCTAGCTGATCCGTCCATTGGTGACATTGGGGTATTAAGATCCTCCATAACAATTGGATTGATGTTTGTTTGATTTTTCAGGTCCATTAGTGTTTGATTTATGAAGATGGGTGTGCAGTATTTGATGTATATGTGTTTAAAATTGTAACTCTTTCTGTTAAAATGTTCCCTTATGTATGTAATATATGTAATGAATTTGTTTCTTCTGATCAGTTTTGACTTGAAATTTACTTTGTCTTAAACTAGGAGACCAACTCCTGCTTTTTTATGGGTTCCCTTTGCATACAATATTGATTTCTACCCTTTGGTTTTTAATCTGTGAGATTCTTTTTAAATTAAATATGTTTCTTGTATAGTGCATATTGTTGGTGTTCCTTCTGACCCACCCTGCCAATATGTATGTTTTGATGGGGGAACTGAGACCATTCACACTGAAATTTGTTACTGAGAGGTTTTGACTTATTCTGGTCAGTGCATTATTTTCCTGTTGCTGATTCCTCATTTTCTCTTTTTGCTTAGCTGTTCATCCTGCCAAGTGTATTTATTCTTTTTTACTCACTGGCATTATCGGCTTCTTTTTCTAGTATATCCTTGAGAATATTTTATAACCTTGGTTCCATGGTCATGAATTTCTTGAGGAGTTCACTGTCATGGAAATACTTTATTTCTCTATTCACTTTAAAGGAAAGTTCTACAGGATATATAATTCAGGGTTGGACATTGTTACCTTGTATGGAGAAAAGTCTGCTGTAATTCTAATGGGTTCACCTTTATATGTGATTCATTGAATTTCTCTAATAGCTTTTAAAATTTTATCTATGTGATGGACTTCTGGTACTTTGAATATAGTGTGGTGGAGAGAAGTTCTCTTTTGGTCATGGCTACTTGGGTTCTATATGCCCAGTTATCTCTATGTTTATTTTTTGTAGGGGGAGATTTCTGTCATTTCTGTGAATAGGCTTTTTTATGCCATTTTATTATTTCCTGATTTTTCACTTATTCCCATTATTCTTAGATTAGTATACTTGCATCATGTATAGTGGTTGGATCCATTTTTCAAGTTCTTTTTTTTTTTTAAAGTGACTTTGAATAGTTGATCTTTGAAGGTATCACTGTCTTTTAGTTCTGACATTCTATCTTCACATTGGTCAGTACTGCTGTCTGTACTTTCAAAATGATTTTTAATCTCCTGAACTTCTGATTGAAACCTTTTAGACTCACTAATTACTTGGTAAACTGGTCATCCATGTTTTAGGTAATTTCATTTAGCTCATATGACTTTTTTAAAATGTCATCTGAAAATTCCTGTATCTTTTTCGTTATTACTCCCATTATCTTTTTAATTATATTGTCTCTAATCCTCCTGGGTACCTCTTTGAGCTGTTTTCGGACCTCCTTTGCTATCCTTTTGAGTAATTTGGGTTTGTGGTTTATGCTAACCTCCCCTACTAATCTAGGACCCCTTTAGCCCCTGGACTGGTTTCAGGGGAGTTGAGAGTTTAGGGAGATGCTTTGTTTCCTTTTCATTTCATGTTTCTTTTGCTTTTGGTTGTTTGTTTTGTATTGTGCTGAGGTTTGTGGATGCTTACAGGCTAAAGACTTTGTTGTTAATTTAGAGGTCTCTGGTTGCTTTTCAAGGAAGTAATTTGGGTTACCTAACTACATTGATTTGTAACAGCCCCAAGACATGACCACCTTGGTTAATTTGGGAGAGAAGGATGTAATATAGTTAGCCCAGCAACCAAGTTCTCTGGGACTATACCCTAATATTGTTAATATACAAAGATATTCTGCGTTTTGGCTTACAGAGAAATAGCAGCAATTATGTGACCCTATTAATCTCAAGTGAATTAGCTACAGTAGTGTTTTCCAAGACAAATTAAATATTAATATACCATAAGAACCAATTATGTATCACCCTTACTCTTAGAGAAGAAATCAGAAATAATGATTTAAACATTAGTAACCTAGGTACTGACTTCCAGCTAATATGTTATAAATGTGACAGCTATATCTCTGCTAATAGTAGAAAAGAATTCAACAGTAATTTTGCCAAGTTAACTATCAAAAGATTAACAAAACTATATTCTACTGTTAAAGATGCAGCATTGGGGAATGGAGACTGCAAGAGCAGATCTTTGCGACTTTAAACTCTGGTATGAGGAAGAGAGAGAATTATTGCCTCCATCTTATTGGACAGTAGGTGGATCTTTATACAATTAGATAAAGGTGAGAGAAAAATCTAGCAAGAAATAGAAGACAAAAGAGATGGAGAAACATTATATAGAGCAAAAATAAGAGCGAAATAATTTTGTGGTAGAATTATTAAAACAGAGAAGAAAAATAAAGCAACAAGTAAGAAAAAGAGATAAACAGCAAGGCAAAGGGCAAAGGAAGATTTCCAAAGCCTCAGAAAGCTAATGAAGAAAGAAGGAAGGAAGGAAGGAAGGAAGGAAGGAAGGAAGGAAGGAGGGAGGGAGGGAGGGAAGGGGAGGAAAGGAGGGAGGGAAGGAAGGAAGAAAGGAAGGAAGGAAGGAAGGAAGGAAGGAAGGAAGGAAGGAAGGAAGGAAAGAGGAAGGGAGGGAGGAGATCTAAGAAAACTAAAAACCTGACTCATACACACACACACACACACACACACACACACACACACACACACACAACTGAACAAACAGTAAACGAAAAATAGGAAGAAAGAAAGAAATTGAGACAGTGTCCAATTCAAGACGTGTCTCTGTTCTTGTTGGTAGACTGAAAAAGCTCCCAGGGCCAGCTCTAGGCTGAACAACATCACCAGGGTGAGGGGTAGTGGGTGCCAGTTCTGGGACTTCCAGTCCATTGAGATTCTTGCTGATCCTGGCCTTGGCTGTGGTGGTTGGGCCCCAGGTCATTTGGCTTAAACTCTCTTGAGGTCTCTTGCCAGCCTGACCATGGCTCCAGCTTAGATGTGTCTTGTCACCCAGTCACTGTGGGCCCTGGAATGGGGTCGTCTCCAAGTGCTGGGTTCAGGTGACCTCTCTCTGGAGTGGCATCCAACCCCTGGCTCCGAACTGCAGTCACCGTCCTCCTGCTGCAGCCCACAGCACCTGCAGTCCACCCACTGCTGGGTTTCTGCCCAAAGCTTCTCAAGCCCCCGCTTCTCTGAGTTTCTGTACGTTCAATTTTCCTTTCTTACGGGCCACAAGCCAGCATTTGGAGCGTAAGCAAGATGGTTCCTTCCTTTTTTTTTTTCACTTGTGTTCTTGTCTTCAGTTTCTCTGGAGGCTTCAATCTTCCCATCAGGTCCTCCTGGGTCTGCATTCTGAACCATGGAGAGGCTGATCTGCTGTTGCTTACCACTACCATCTTCCTGCAAGTACAATCCTTCCGATACTTTTGCTTGGGATGGCATTAGTTATAAAGATCAATTTAGGGGATACATCTCAACAATTTTTGTACTTTTCAGTATGAAAATTTTGCATCTGACTTGTTAAAATTATATCTAAATATTTCATGTTCTTTGATTTTTTAATGTTTATAAAATTTTTCAGTTATTTGATAATAGTACATGGAAATATAATTGATTTTTTACAGTTGACCTCATATACATTGTAAATGCATGCATTTACATTATGTATATTTGATTTATTCTTGATACAGAGCAAAAGAATATATACAAAGTACAATATATGAAAGTAAATAGTGTGCATTTGACCTTGATAAATTTACTTGTTATTTCTAATTTCTTTTCTCTAATTTGTCTACCATCTATTTCATGATTTTCCTCATCCAAAATTGTAAAAAGTTACTTTTTCATCCTTTTCAAATGAGTGGGCCAATTTCTTTTTCTTGTCTTGTTGTATCAGCTATGACTTCTACCATGGTCTTAAATATAAGTGGTGAGTTCCAACAATCTTCCTGATAAAAAGGAAAGCCATTTTTATATTCATCATTAAGAATGATATTTGCTCCTTTTCAGTAGATACTTTTTGCAGATTAAGAACATTATCTTCTATTCCCAGTTTTCTGTAACTATCAAAAAGTGGTGTTAAATTTTGTCAGTGTTTTCTTCTACTTCTCTTGAGACTCACCTAAACCCATCCTATTTATTCTGTTGATGGGAAGTTATATTAATAATTTTTCAAATTTATACCAACCTTGGTCCTGAGTATCCTATTTGGTTCTGATATATTTTACTTGGAATATATTTCTTTTGTTCTGAATCAAGAATAAATCAAATGTGCACATTATAAACCTAAGAGCGATCACACACATACACAGGGGCACACATATGCCAGAGTCTTGAGAATAAGGCAATAATGGAGCAAAATTGCTCATCAGAGTCATACATCTCTATACTTTTCTCTTTTTCAGAAGTTTGTACTATAAGGCAAATAGCAGTGGCTTAGCTTGCCCAAAATCTAATCTGTGCCTTTTTTATTGAATAAGACTTCCATACGCTCCTGAGCTGTGGTTCAGAAAGTGCCTTCAGGTAGATTCCAGGGCTCACATTTCCCTACCTTCTCTCATGGATCACAGTCCAGTTCTGCCTCTTTTCCAGTATCTGAAAATAGCTGGAAAATTTACTGTTTTCTTATTATCTACAGTGGAGACCAAGGCTGACACTAATAGCTACAATACTGTCAAAAGTGAAAGCCACAAGCTACTTACTTTTAATGGCATGGGCTTTCTGTAAGTGCTGATGCACAAATGGGTACCATTAAAATATAAGCAAATGGTGTCACTCTCTTCTGGATTCTACAGCTCCCATAGTTCAGGGCTCAGTAACAGAGACAATTGTAAGACAGCACACAATTGATATCTTTGCCACATTTTTGAATCCTCCCTCTAAATATAGTATAAGAGAAATGATAGCTTAGGGAGAAAAGTGCAAGTCAAGACTGGACAGGTGTCCATTAAAAATTAGTGAAAAGAAGCATCCAATTGAGAAAGGAGGCATTAGTTAGCCAATTATACACATATATGCTAATTACAGAGAAATGGTGACAAAAGTAGGGCTTTTTTGAAAGATAAAAGTGAGAACAGAAATTAACTACTTTGAAGTAAGTCACTGAGGGGAAGAAATGACGATCATTAGTCTGGGGACATTTAGGTACAAGCAGAGGGCTAGAGCCTCAGACCTCCGGAGAACTTCTCTGGTTTAAGGATTCCATGATTAAAAACAAAACTTTGAATAATAGACCTCGTTTATAAACCATTAGCTAAAGTATTACCTTATGGATATCCTGTTTCTAGCTTTCAAGAAAGAGCAAAGAAAAACATCTTTCCTTCATTTTGCAGTGCATATATATATATGTATTACTAATCAAAGACAATGAATATAGATTGAACCACAGATACAGTTTGATATAAGATACAAAATCACATCATTATTATAAATACCATTTACTTACTTTCATATTTTCTATTTCATTAATTCTGCCTGCTTTTACAGAAGACAAGAAGGGAAACTTTTCTGCAATTCTCCATTCCTTTAGTTTATGCTTTTTCTTATTTTTAAACACCACTCATAGTTATCAGGAAAAGGAAGGCTAAGTAATGTGCTCTTTATCTTTACAAAAAACAGAGTTAAGGGCTGGAGATTTAGCTCAGCGGCATAAATTCCTGGTCGTGAGTTCAATCCCCGATACCAAAGACAAAAACAAACCACACACCCAAAAACAGAGTTAAGCTAAAAGTTACTTGACATTCTTGTACTTATCTTTCCAATTATTTTTCAATGGTTTTGGGAGGGAAAAATAGATTTAATATTTAATGCCAGATCTCAATCATGATGGTAGCTTATTTGATCACTGTATTTAGAGAGAGAGAGAAGATGCTTTTCTGATCAGTCGGAGTAATTATCAATTGCTCCTGTCCCCGGGCAAAGAAGAAAGCCATATAAAGGTGTATTGCTATCTCTGGACAAGTCACCCTGCTTGGTTCAAGATATAACATTATATATATATATATATATATATATATATATATATGTAATGTAATATATCCTATATAAAATATATTATATATTATAATATATATGACCAAATCTGATTCCTAAGTCTAGTATAGAAAAATTCCATCACTAATGATAACTGTAAGAATAAGGACAGTACATTAGTCAGAGTTAGTTCATAAGAATAGAAATCAATCTGGAACCAGAAGAGACCTAGAATAGTAAAGACAATTTTAAGCAGCAAAGGCAATATAGGAGGCATCACAATCCCTGACTTGAAGTTATACTACAAAGCAACTGTAATAAAATCAACATAATGACTTGTCTGAAGACCAGTGGAATAGATTAGAAGACACAACCACAACTACAAACATACTCAACCACCTTAGCTTTGATAAAGGGGCCAAACATGTTCACTGGAAGAATGACAGTCTGTTTAATAAATGGTGCTGGAAAAACTGGCTCTCCATATGCTGAAAACTAAAACTAGACTCATGCCTATCACCATGCACTAAATTAAAATCTAAATAGATCAAAGATCTGAATATTAAAACAGAAACACTAAATCTGTTGGAAGACAAATTGGGTAAAAATCTTGAAGACATAGGGGTAGGTAGAGAATTTATGAATAGGAATCAAACCGCATGGGAAATATTTCCCAGAATCAATAACTGAGATCACATCTTATTAAAAAGTTTCTGCATGTCAAAAGAAATCTCCAGCATAGTGAAAAGAAAACCCACAAACTGGGGAAAAATCTTAGTGAACTGTCCCTCAGACAAAGGATTCTGACTAAACATATAAAGAATTAAAAAAAAAATCAAACCCCAGAAATTCAAAGAGCCAAACCAAAAATGGGCATCTGATATGAATACACAGTTCTCAGATGAAGAAATACAAATGGCAAATAAATACATGAAAAAATGTTCATCATCATTAGACATTAGAGAAATACAAATTAAAACCACACTGAGATTCCATCTCACTCCAGAAAGAATGGCCAGGATCAAGAAAACTACCAACAACAAATGCTGGAGAGGCTGTGGGGAAAACGGAACTCTCCTGCACTGTTGATAAGAGTGCAGACTGGTACAACCATTGTGGAGGTCAGTCTGGAGATTTTTCAAAAGGCTGAGATTGGAAGTCCCATTTGATCCAGCTATTCCACTTCTGGGCATATTCCCAGAAGAACTGAAAACATCATACCACAGTGATAGATGTGCACCCATGTTTATAGCAGCATAATTTGTAATAACCAGATCTTGGGAACAACCTAAGTGTCCACCAACTGAGGAATGGATAAAAAAGGTGTGGTATTTTTATACAATGGAGTACTACTTAGCTATAAAGAATGATCACATTGAGATATTTATAAATAAATGGATACAACTTGAGACCATACTCATAAGCAAAATAAATCAAACTCACATGTATAAATACCGGATAGTCTCCCTAGTGTAAGAAATGGGAAGAGTACATAAGATTTTATGGTAACCATGATTCCCCATTACATTGCTTTGAAGCCTTATAATTTTTCATTAGTTAGAATGGTTTTATCCTGAATTATTTGATTTTATTATCTGTGATGGTATGAACAGCTATTTTGAAGAAAACAAGACATTATAATAGCCAGTGCTGATTTAATATCATCTTGTTTTGGAGTCCTACCATACTTTTGTTCTTCTGTGTCCATTGTTTCTATCATGTAGTATCTTATTGGATTTTATCATGTGTGATAGTATAAACAAATTTTTTATGGACAATGGGATAATATAGTAAAATATTGTTTGTTGTCTTTTATTTGGTTCTGAATGCCCTGTAATACTTTCATTCTCTTTAATGGTTTTATACTGTTTTGTTATGTTTGATACTATTGTGTATGAAGGTATGCTCAACTTTTTCAAGGAAAGAGACATTATAGTAGCTACTGTTATATCTGGTTGTCTTGTGGTGAAATACTGTGTTGCTTAAATTGTTCTGTTCTGATCTGCTTTGTTATGTCTTCTTTTATCTTAATCTCTTTAAAATAAAAAAAAATTTAAAAAGAATAGAAATCAGATCCAGGTACTTCAGGTAGGCAGGAATTTAATGCAAGAATTTCATATAACTGCTGGAAAAGCTGAAAGAAAGATCAGGGAAAATTACCTCCTAATATGAACTTTTCAATACCTTGCAGGGACTTAGAGAATTGCAAAAATGAATGAGAAATGCACCTATGGGTGCTATCAACCCGCCCCCCTGAGGCAGGGGAGACTGAGACCCAGAGGAGGAGTCCAGCCATCTGTCTCGAGTCACCCGCTGGCCAAGCGTAGAGCTCAGGTCTTATTCTCAGTGCGGCAATCTTTCTTCATATCACCTCAGTTCTTCTCTTTAAACTGAGCCTTTTATTAATGCAAAATTCACATCTATGCCTTGTCACTATTTTCCTGTGTAATTTTGTCTCATGTTTAAGCCTTAGTTTTGGTTTTCACAAAAAAAAAAAAAAAAAAAAAAAAAAAAAAAGGAAGGAAGAAAAAAAAAGAAAACAAGCCTATGCTAGTTAAACTTTTATAGCCCTGGGAACTCTGACTTCTCAATTTCTACTCTACACCAAATCCAGTGCATTAAAATGCATCTACTTTGGGGGTTAAAAAATGTAAATTTGCTTTGAAAATAATTTGGCTTCAGATAACTAGCTTAATTTGAAGCTGGCTATGATTTCTTGGCAATCACTTTACATAGCTGGAAATTCTTGCAAAGTGAGAAAAATGTAAGCTCCAAATTGTTTTAAGTGTAATGAAATATTTAGGAGTAGAGCACATGACGACTAATGAAGCTGGCCCAATGTTACATTTTGTGGATGTTTAAACATTTATTGAATTCAATTTTGCAGTTTTCTTTTGGAAACCAATACTATTTATTTTCAGGTCTCCAGCATTAACTTCTGGCCTTTCTGGTTTCGGTTAGCCAAAATGGGCCAGAGTCCTGTGCATTTCAGTGACAACCCCTGCTGCTTCTCTCTGGGCGTTACCAAGGGGAGGTTTTGGAACACATGTGTGCCTGTGTGCGAGCTGCTCCCACTGGATGGAATGACACACATTAGCCCCAGCCCGCCCATGTTGGGCATACATGCCAAGGCTGCCTTTCTCTTTGGTTTCTTAAATCAGCTCACCACTCACCTTCTTCCCTCTCTTACCACGGAAACTGTGAATTTTGATTGAGGATATTTGTTTGTGTGTTTGCTCCCCTTCTCAAGACAGAGATAATTTGATGCTCTTATGAGTTTACTTAAGCACAGTCCCTGAGCACACTCCTAAAACACTATGCAATAATACTAATTCATAAGTAGCATTTAAGCGACTTCTGTATGCAAGATATTATAGGGGTGTCAAGGAAGAGTTTAATATTACCCTTCAAGCTACCTCCAATTTTTGTTTGCAAGTTTTAGTACAGAAGATAATGATGAATTTCAATTCTCAGTCACTAGACTCAAAGTCATATTCAGACTTTTATGTGTAAATATTTCTGGTTTATTTTCATGCAGTTACTTTCTTTAAAATTCAATATCTAAGAAGTGTATATAGGAAGGAATGTGATACAATAGTAAAATGTTTCCCTGTAGTACAATGTAGAACATTAAAACATGTTCAGGGACAAAAATTTTTGTGATCCACGAAAATTATTGTTTGTGACAATAACAAAGCTGGCAATATCGTCCCCATTTCACAGATGAGGAAATGGAAGCTTCTGGAGTCTCAAGAGAAGCAGGATCAGACATCTAAGCCTGGCATGACACGTAGTACATACTTCACCTCAGATCCCAGAACATTAAAGTGAAGTCAGACTGGTGACAAATTAGCATTGTGGATAATTCAGCCATGAATGTAAATCAGAGTTATAAGATAAATGACATTTAGTGACATTAATTAACTGATTAAATTAAACCTGATATTTTAATCAGACTTTGTTTGTGCAAAGTGCTACATAAAATGAAACGTAGTTTAACCTAGTTACTTCTAAAAATTCCAGTTACCATAACAACTTCTTGGGATTTCAATTAAAGGTGGTCTTTTCTTTATATTATTTTTAGAACCTCAGTTGCCATAACAACCAGATGCCATGTATTTGATCAGTTAAATCATTCCCAACGAGTTGAAATATGGTGTTCTCTTAGAAACCATCAAAAGATGCTAAGTGGAATGTCAGGAATTAATGCCCAAATGGCAGCGCAGACTCAGTTTTTCAAGGAGCTTACATGTGAAACAAAAGACCAATGAATCTCCCTTTGTATGTTGGATTTATGATGCTTCTCAGTTACAGAAATCAAAAAGAGATTATTTATCAATTCGAGGAAAGTGGAGATGTCAGGTCCTGGGGTAATACGAATTGTCAGAGCTACAAAGAGAAATGACGTAAACGATCAATTCATCTTCCCTGGGCTTAGGGCTTTGCTAGAAACAATTCTGCCAGAGCTTGCCCGCGCTGGGGGTGGGGAGACGCATTCCACTTCGCACAACCAGTGGCTTCTGAAAGCAGCCCTGCCTTTCTGTGTTCGGTTTCTCTCCCCACCCTCCTCTCTGGAGGAGGATTGTTAAAGGAATATGTTTCTGCCCTGACAAACGGGTTTTCTCCTATCAGTGAGAAACGTCACCAGGCGCTAACAGATTCTGCAATTAGAAATTGGGAGCAGAAGAGTTCAAACATAGGAGGAGGCAGCCAAGGAAGATGAAGGTGAGGGCAGGCGGTAGGGCCAAAGTGCAAGGCAGAGGGCCAGGGAGAAGAGGACGGGCTGGGAGACACATCCTCACGGGGAGCCATCTGGCCCTGCTGAGAAATAAGCGGGCACAGTAAGTTAAAAATGCTCAGGGCTTTCCATGTCCGATCATGTGGACACATCCCTGATGTACTGGGCCCAAACGCAGGGCCCAGTAATGTCAGGAAGATGCCCTAGCGCTCAGAACCCACGTCCTCACCTGTCCGAGGTAAATTTGCCCTTCGGGACAGCTGGCTCACTTTATTTGATTGGCAGCCATCCACACTGGAGGTGGCAAGGAGAGACACATCTGGTTGCCCCGAGGGGAGGGCCAGGATGCCCATTAAGTGATAAACAAAGGTGGCCTGTCCCGGCACTCTGCCCATGCGATGCAGAGGAGGGAGTGGGTTCTTGGCCCACGCCAGCCAGGCACAGAGCAGGAGCCTGAGGTAGGAGTGTCACTGTGGATTCCAGGTTTAATTATGGTCCTCTCACTTAATGAGGTTTCCTGAAGAGGTGGAGGTGGGGGATTAGGGTTATTTAATTAAAAAACAATAAAGCTTCCAGCTGCTGCTGGCTACCAATCTGGAGCCTGCCCCCTCCCCCTCACAGACTGGCACACAAGGCCCAGACCAGGCCTCTCTGACTTGCCCTGGACTGTGGCCCTATTAGCACCCCAGATCAAGCCAGCTCTTCCCTTCTCAAGCTGCTTTGGCTGCTGAGACATTTTGATCAGGTAGAAGTAAGGATTCCCTTATGGTCAGATTATGAAAGAAAAACAAAGATCAGATCTACTGTCTTTCCTAGGTACTTGAGACCAAAAACAATCAACAACAAAACAAACCGTGTATTTTCCAGCTCTTCTCTACTCTACATATCCTGACTGCATGGAAAGCAGGGAAGGATTTTCACCTTAGATTCCACAGAAAAGGAGGCTGCTTTCCTACTGGCATCCAGTCTTTAGTTTTACCTACTTTTAATAATCACCTAGGGAGATCATTTTTTAAATATATAACTTCTCAGGCTCCTCCCTGGAGATTTTGAATAAATTAGCTTTCCTTGATTTTTATGATCAAAATATTTCAAGCAATTCCCTCCTGTTCCCGGAAAGGACCAGACCAGGGAAGAAGAGAGGGGCTGACCCAGAAAGGCCCTTCCATGATGGCGATTTTGCCTCTGATACATTTCACAGCTGCCCATCCAGGACCAAAGCCTGGCTGTGACCTCCCTGTCTCCGAACACCTCCTCAGCTATTGAGAAAGTGCTACAATAAAGCCACAGTGTGTGTTTCTAGGGAGGAAGTGCTCCAAAGGGATCAGCTGTGCTCTGTGCTGCCGCCCTCCTGCTCCTGCAGAAGTTGAAGGTTCCTGTGGCAACTTCCTGATGGAAGCAGCAGCACGGCCCTGGGGCCAAGATTTCCTTACCAGCCAGGTTCCTATACAGGCGTAAGGTTTCCCTCTGTAGTAGGTTACACCATCCCCTTTTGCCTGGCACCATCTAGGGTACACCTTTGAAAATCTCATTCAGACAAAGCAGGCATTGGCCACCCCACTGCAGGGCGCTGGCTCCTGGGATTATTCGGTTCCCTTCCCCTGTATAGGTGTGCCATAAATCAGATACAGAGAGCGGGAGTGGTCCATCCTGGGATACTCAAACCTCAGGTGTGAATTCTCTGCACCCTGGTTAGCACTATATTTGCAATTTCCTCTTCTCTAGTCCCTGTGAACTGGATGGAGAGTCACAGTAACTGTCCGGCTGCTGATAACTCTATTTGCTGGGAAAAGGTCCTAGACCATTCTCCAAATCGAGATTCTCCCAGGATTTGTGTGTACCCTTTTAAGTCCACCAAGTGGGCTGACCTGGGATTAAATAATCGGCATAGTTACATTTTATTTGCATTCTGATGTACAATTTTCACGGCAATTGCTTGTGTGTTAGTCAGTTTGGCTCTGAATTAATCCATGTTTATTCTGAAGACAGAGGAACTACAAAAGCAGAATATCATGGACTCCTGCTCAGAGAAACCGCTTCCAAACCTTGGCCTGGTGATTTGCTGGCTCAGCAACCTTGGACCAGTTAGTTTTGTTTGTGAAGAAAGGAGATGGTGTATGGGTTGAACTGTGTCCTCCTGAAATTACAAAGATATCAAAGTCATAACTTCTAGTCTTCAAAATAGGGCCTTCCTTGGAAATCAGGGAATCGAAGATGTAACTACGTTAGTCAGCATGCGTTCATCCTCAGTTAACTCAGGTTCATCATGCTGGAGTAGGGGATCCTTTATTCACAATGACTGGTGTCCCTATGGAAAGGGGAAGACAAACACAGGCACAGGGAGAAAGCCATGCAAAGCTGCGTTACAGGGCCACTGTCAAAAGCCTGCAGTGCCACAGGCAGAGAGAGAGAAACCTAAAGTTACCAGACTTCTCCCTAGACAGCAGAGACAGCGTGGCCCTGCCGAGCCTCGGTCTTGAATTTGCAGCTTCAAGACTGAGATTTCTCTTTAGAAATATGTGTCTGTTGTTTAGGACAGTCTGTTTGTGGAACTCAGTTATGGCAGTGCTAGCCAGTGATAATACAAATGTCAGAGGGTTAATTTAGGATTAAATGGGTAAGGCTTTTGTGTTGAAGTACATGGTACATAGACATCTTTGCTGGAGAAATAGCGGGGCAGAGGGAGTATAACTGTGTAAGCTGTACACTTGGAGTTACAGACTGAAGGTTCCCGGCCCTAACTGGCATGATACTGCAAATCATCTCGTCCTTCTTTCCCGGCTGCAGAATGAACCCACTGCTATGAACTTTGTGAGGTGATTTGATGACCGAGGAAGGGAAGATGTGAAAGTGCCTTGACCAGCTTTGCCACAGAAGCCACACTGATTGAAAAAGCCCAAAAATCACACCCCTTATTTTCTCAGCACCCCATCTTTACCCTTTTGGTGTCACTGTGAGGCTGTGAGCTAAAAGCTGAGGGACAGATGGAGCTTGAGACCCTGCCAAGCCCTATTGTCGGGAGAAGATGAAGCCATTGGAAGTAGCTACTTTACCATCACCTGGTGTCTCTCCCACTTCTATTTCACTCTGCTTCCTGGATAATGATGTAATCCGTGCCAGGGAATTTTCTGGAAGTGCCAACAACCTAATAGAAAATGGAGACTTTGAAGGGACCTATTACCTCTCTTGCCTTAATTTTTTTCTCCAGTTTCCATCTCAGCAACCAAGTAATATGTGCCTCAAATGTAACCATTAAATCACCAGGAAGAATTTTGCTGAAAATTTAACTGGAAATATCAGTGCTGGCATTCCAACCTCTTTGTCAACATAATAAAGTCCTCTCCTAAAAGGCTCCATGCTGTCCCTGTAAGCCATGCATCAAGAGGCTTGTGGTCTATCAACTGATACTGTGCACAATTTCTAGCCACAAATAGGCCTGTGTATTCACAAGTGTGGCTGAATGGCAAGGGATTATTGAACTCGTGCCCTAGCAAAATAAGTCAAGAAATGGGCCAAGGGTATAGCTCAGGGGCACGAAGCTTTGGCAAGCACGAGGTCCTGAGTTCAATTCCTATACCAAAATAAATAAATCAGTCAATAAATGGCAGGTATCAACCTGGATACAAATCACTATGAGGTGTAGGAGAGAGTTCAAAGAAATACAATATATAGGTCATATTCTCTACAGATTTGCAACCAACTTGTGCATTCAAAGGTATGTTACTGCTTGTAGGTTTGTTTGTCTTTCTATCTGTCTATCCATTTTAATCTTCTAATAACAGCTTTTGTGACAGATGCTGTAGGTCCTGGGTGTATGCTATATTCTCAAAGATAGACTTATGTTCCAGATTTTTGCCACTAAATGAGCACCTGCTTCTCTCTGGCCTAGGAGTTTAAAATGGAGACAGATCAGCACAGGGCTTGTTGGCAGTTGGTAATCGCTCCAGACCAAGCTCTTTCAATCTTGGCACTGCTGACGTTTTGGATCATATGATTCTCTATGGTGAGAGGGCACCTTGTACATTGTAATGTGTTTAATAGCCTCCTTGCCTTCTACTTACTAGAAGCCAGTGGTTTCCTCCTATTTGTGGCAAACAAATAATGTCTCAAGACATGGCTAAATGTCCTCTGGAAAGCAAAATCACTCCAGGTGGGAATCCTTACACCAAGTGAACCAGACAGGAGTGCATTGCACTCTGTCCCTCCAGAATTCCTCTCACTTCAGTGGCACTGGTGGCACCAAAACAGTTCCTCAGATCTACTCTTCCACGCACTGATCATTCCTTCTCCAGTGCTGATCTAGCTGTCCCTGAGCCCATGCAGAGGTGGCAGCTTGTATCAGTGTCCTCATCAACTCCCACAGTTGTGTCACTTGCAGTGGTTCTACTTCTTGGATTGAGCCCTTAAAGGTAAGGATTTCAGGTCACAGAGACATTTTCGAAAAGAATGAGATTTTTTTTGTTCCTTTGCTTTTGCTTTTTTGAGACAGTGCCTCACTTTGCCAGGATGGCCTCAAACTCACAGGGATCCTCCCACCTCTGCCTTCAGGGATTACAGGCCTGTGCCATCATGGCCTGCAGGTATGGAAGATTTCTCAACATTTATTCAATGCCAGATAATTACTCTATGCCAAGCCTGGTCATTACCTCTCTCTTGCTAGGGAGTGGTTCAGAGCTGAGCAAAGCTAAGTCAATTTAAGTCAGTGTAATTCACGAAGAGGGTCACTTGAGGATTCTGGAGGGAAAAAATCAGACTCTTTCTATTTACTGAAATAAACACAAAAGTTTTCTTCCTTATCTGTTGCTGCTAGCATCCATCATGTGATCATCACATGGAAAACCTACTTTAGGATAAAGACAAAATTGAAAAGTACCTAGGCCAGAAAGTATCTTTGAGCTGTTCAGTCAAATAAACCATGGAATCCTCCCTGCTGCTGGGCTTCCTTTTCTATTTGAGAAAAAATTTCCCTATGATTTAGGCCGGTCTGGCTGGAATTGCGTTATATTCTTAAAGCAGCTTTGTTTTAAGCTCCTGATACAAACTATTCTCATTTGTGAAAGATGATTTGCTCCCCCTGAGATGAATCTGTTTCTTCTTCAAGTGTATTACAGTGTTCTAGTCATCTCAGAACTGGGAGTCTGGATGGTCCTGCTTTGCTGCATCTACTAATTTTGACTGAGTTCTTGGTAAGAGGAGGAGTCAATCCTTGGTGGAAATTGTCTCTCATCATCAAACTTCTCAAAACACTGCTTCTGAATGAAGAGCAAAGGCCAAACAAAACTCAGCAAAGTGATCTCAGAAAATCCGGATACACGTGGTCTGGTTCCCTCAGTTCAAGGCACCTGGAAGGTTTGTTCCTTCTGCAGCTATGATCAACACCAGTCTAGTACCAGCTGATACCATGGATACCAGCGCCACCCATGCCACCAGGAAACAAATGTCCAGTGAGAAGGCAGCTGGGAAAAACACTTCCTGGACTCTCTGGAATCCTCTTACCTGGAGCAAAGTTCTTACGTAGCATTGAACTCCGGGATTCCAAATGTAGGTACTGAGTCCACAGGGATGGTGGGCCAAAGTAGCAAAGTGGTAGAACCCTACTGCTAACAGAAGGTGCCCAGCTGGGTGGTGAGGAGAGTCCTGGCTGGATGCCATCACCTCCACTCTAGGACACAACTGTTCAATGCAAAGCCCACCCTTGAACAATGCCCTGGCCAAGAATATGGGATCCAGACAAGCTAAGATTGAAGCCTTGTGCTTTTACCAGAAAGGGATGTATTGTGATCTTCCTAGAGCCTCACTGGCTCACCAATCAGATGAGAATATCAAAACCTACCCTCACGTCTGGCCCATGGGAGAAACTCAGTAAGTACCACTTTCTTTGTCTTATGCTTTCCCTGCTTCAGCTGGCCTCCCCAGCCCAGTGTCTCCTCCTCTTCATTCTCCTCCTGGATATTTGCTGAATCCTGCAGCTCATCTGGGTGGCCAGCCTTACCCTCAGCTGCCCATACTCTGACAGCCGGTGTGGTCCTATTAGGAAGAGCCTACTGTCCATGCTCAAAGCAAACCAGGAAATTTCCAGACTTGCACATAGAGGAAACACAGCCCACAAGGTCCGAATGAAGTTCTCAGGAGAAGCGGCTTTGGAGCTTCAGCAGTACCTTTGCCACATGTTCATATCATTCCTGACTTGGCCACCTAAGCCTCATACTTCAAACCTGGCCACACCAATGATCTCCAAGTTCACTTACAAACTAATGGCTTCAGAGAAGTATAATATGCACATGGCTGTGATCCAGCAGCCCTGAGCTTAATCCTGCTCTAGTGTTGATTAACTGTGTGACTTCAGATAAGCCATTTCAGCTCAGTTTCCTCCAGCACCTAATTGGGGGATTATCTCACACTGTCTCAGATCCTGTATCATTTGGGGGCAGAGGTGGGATGAGTGCATTTTGAAAAGTGCCCTCCTCTAGTCTGTTTCAAGGATTCTGTGTCTTTTAGACCAGATAATCCCATGAAAGTCTTAGTTTCCTCAAGAGTCAAACGAAGTATGCTAACCTCCAGCACTGAGGTGTAGCTCATATTTGGTTAATTGAATATCATTATGTGCTTTGAAACTGCCCCTGCATTTCAAATAGCCTGTTTCTTATTAGGAAAAGTGCATATAACTGTTCAAAAATGTGCTACAAGAAAGCAGCTGCCTTAAGAATATTTCTGCTGAGAAGCGGATTATTTGGGAATTGTGATGTATCCTGCCACTTGTGAAGAGAAATGAAAGAGAGAGAGAGAGAGAGAGAGAGAGAGAGAGAGAGAGAGAGAACACAGATAGATGAGAAGAATAAATGTTCTTGTTGCATGCACCATGCAGAGGTGTCACACACACTAAGTGATGACGTAACTGTTGGAGTAATGCCTATAACTGCTGCCTTTGTAAGTGATCCATAATCCCCACTCTAATAAACCAAGCAACAAAGTCCGAGGCACTTCATATGACAAGGGCAGCCTAATCCCATGCCGTGTGAACTCCATGTCTGACGTAGCCATATCACAGCTCTGGATTCAGCCAGGCATAATCACATCCTTATGAAAAAACAAGATCCCCTGTGTAACACACCAAAATCCCTTCTCCACAAAGCAAGCATATGAATCTGCAGTGAACAGGAAAAGTCCTTGGTGAACTGCCAAGGAAGAGCATGGGGCAAATATTCCATATGTCACCCACGTTTCTGTGGGGTGCTAACCACTGGAGGGGGAGTGTGACCTCAGGGAACCAGGAAGATGTGGCCAGGCTGTAATCCTCCTTTCATTTCAACATCTGATTGTACCAAGTATTTCCTCTGCATCCACCAAGAGCCAGGCATGAAGGATTTACTAGAAATGCATAACTCAGAGAGAGGTAAACACTGAACAAAGAGGAAAATAAACAATTAATACTCTGAAATTGTAATAGCTTCTTTAAGAAAGAGTGGGGTGCTCTGCCTGTGGATTCCAGACAATGCTCTCTTTGAGAAGAGGCCAAACCTGCAGGCTTGCAATCACTATTGGCCTGCTTTGAATAACAAGAGACATGGGCCTTAGTACCCTGGGAATGAGAAGTTCCACTGAGGATTTTTTAAAAATTGTCTTTTAACATTCGATTTGATAACATGCTCCTGTCACTGAATATTCAAACTTTGGCAGGGTACCTGTCCGGACTCTCTTCTCAATTTGGCAAGCAATAAGCATTAAAAGTAATTGTAGATATGGGGAATATCCTTTCTTTAAAAAAAATCACATTTTAAAAATAGAGAATACACATCTCTATAGCTGAATAGGTTTGTATAGCAGCCAAGAAGATGGTTATAACCAGACTGCCTGGGTTCTGAGCCTGCCTTCACCACTGTAGATCAAGAAAGCAAACTACTTAAACCTCTGAGCCACATTGCCTCATTTCTAAGACAGGAATAAACCCATTGTTTCCGCTGTAGGGTCATCCTGAACATGAATTAACTCAATACACTTGAATCATTTCAAATAGCGGTCATACTAAATGCTGTGTTAAGGTTCCTAATATTACTATTCGATGAAGCTAAATCTAGGACTCTCCACTGCAACTAAATAATGATGTCTTTCCTATTATTTTTTAATCTGGAAGTCATTCAGATTTGGATTGTTCCTTGATCCTGATCCTAGATCTCTGCTTCTTCCAGATGTGAAATTTCTTGGCCCTTGTACAATCAATTGTTTTCACTTGATCCGTTATAAAACACAGCCAAACATATAATCCATCCATGAATGATCATTTTCTCATTTCTCAGGTTTTGACAAGAATCCTTGTGCTAAATTCATCTTCTTCCCCTGGGTCAGAAGCCAAGGACAAAGGAAAAGTCACCCAGGACAGTTCTCTGAGTACCATTGCATTGTTAAAGAGTTAAAATTAAGCCTAAGACCACCTCACCAAATTTCCTGCACTTATCTAGCCACACAGACCTCACCTCCTTCCCCAATCACCTTCAAAGACAATTAAAAACCTTGGAAAGGTCAAACATCAGCATATGCATCCTTTGTCCTTGAAGATTGCAGCCAGATACCTTAATCTCCCTGAATGAAAGCAGAAGTCTTAGGAAGTGAGATAGATGGTCAGCCATTGGCCTTTAGCTTATTGTTCTGGGAGAATCAAGGACATCTTTGACATTTTGAAGCCTTCTGGACAAGCAGATTGCATTTCTGGAATCCAGGTTAGAGTGAGTTTTGCTAATTGTGATCACTTGTATATTCCCAAGCTCTTCCACCCAAACAGCTTGGAAGATGAGGAAGCACGCTGGTTAATTGCGAATGCAGTCAGTACCATTCCTTCCTGAAGAAAGAGTTTGCTGTTCATTCACTGGGGGGACAAAATGGAGCAGGACAGGAATACTATGGCTCAGGGTGAAGGAAAATCTTCTTTGAAATCCTTTTGAAAAAAAAATCCTTTTGAAAGGACAAGTGAAAACAATTTAGTCTTCCTTTTGTAAATCTGCACATTATTCCCACATCTGTCCTTTCCTTTTTCTTTTCCTGTTTCTTTCCCACTTATCCTTCTTGCAATGTTGCAGGAGACTTTTCCCAGAGAGACTCAGAGCAAGTCAGCTAATTAATTATTTTTTCAACATTATTTCTAGAGCTGAACTCTGACCTCCTGGCAACCCTACAAAATATCTTGTTGCATTCTCCATTCTCTTGAGAATGATTCTGAGAAAAGATGATTCATTGAAAGACAGAGGGAACTCTGCTGTCTCAAGAGAGACATCGCATATCCAAATCATTCAGCCCCAAGCTTTGGAGCCCTTGCTCTTCACCTCCTTGTCAGAAGCCCCAGGAGGACCTGCTGCATGCTGTGACTCTCAGGAGCCTCATTTTGATAAAGGCAGCAAGCAAACACTGCTTTGCACCTCTGTGCTTTCTGCATGGCTAAAACCCTCCCCTCTCTCTCCTGACTTATGCTCTGAGATTGCCAAAGCAAGGGCCAGGCGTTGGCGGCAGGTGCTGCTCCCCTATGATGAGCAGGCTCCTGGCGATGTCTGCCCATTGCTGCTGCTGTTCTCCAGGACAATTGCTGCCTGCAGACGACAATCACAGAGATTTCTTCCAAACGCACAGCACAGCCTTTCATCTTTTCCTTGAAGCCTCTAGAAATTAAATATATATATAAAAATGTATATATATTTCTTGGATCTTTCTGATGCAAATGTTACTGGACATTTTCTTCCTTGGGTTTTCTGTTTGATAAAATAGTTAAAGTGATGTACACACTACTTGGCAATGGGGAAGGAGGAAAGTTTCCTTTACAGGAATAATAAATACAACTTTGAGCCTTCCAACTCACCTCAAGCTCTGGGATATGTTATCTTTTGCAGGTACACGGAGCTCTACTCATTGTCAGTGACCACTAATCAGGGGAAAATAAAGAAGTTGGGGCCACCTCTACCTCTTCCTTCCAAGGAAAAAATATGGTATGAAATCGGTGCCCTTTTCTGTGGTGGGCCAACATATCACACAGATAGCAAACTGGGCCCACGGCCTGCTGCTGCGGGCTGAATTCCACGTGATTGGCCACTTGTAAATTCAGTGTGTCATGACCCTGTCATGTGCCTGGTAGGCCCGAGTGAACTTGTGCACTTGTGATATTTGGTGTCACAACAGGCTGAGCCCAGTGGAGGACTCGAGGAGGCTTTCGCCCTTCCAATCACCGTGCTTTTCACGTCCACTAGGAACAGGATGTTCCGTCCTGTTTCTCATTACAGAATTATGAAATGGGAATCTTTTTTTCTTATGAATAATAAATAGGATCATGAAAACTAAAAGAATATGATAGGATCCTGGTAGTGGAGCTGACGTTTTGTTAGCAGAAAGTAGCATGAGCAAAATTTTTTAAATAAAAAACAGACTGAATGCTTTGTGAAACTTTGCATATTTTTAATTCATTCACAAGAGATAATTAGCTCATATATTTAAATTGCCCTTCTGAATTGTATTCAGCAATTTTTTAGGGAGACCACATGCTATTTTATTTTCACATTAGTTCAGCCACTGATGCAGTGCAGATCGAGCCCCACCACCACCCAACACCCTCTGAACTCCGGTCTCTCCAGACAAGGCTGCTCAGGGCTCCGCTTCCAGCCAGAGGACTCTCAAAGTGCTGCATCTCTTTTCCAGGAGTCTTTAATTTGTTTGAAGGAAGAGGCAGAAGGCAAGAACAGGAAGGAAGTAGAAAGGGGCCCAGGGAGCTTGTGGAATGAACAAGGCTTTTTTGGCTTCATCGGACTGGAATGGGGGTGCTTAGTGGGTGCTCATTGGGTGCAGTGAGAGCACCCTGCCCAGTGGGAAAGCCTTGCTGCCAGGAATTCTTTCAGGAATGAAGACATCGATGGGAGGGGCCGTGACAGGCAGCATCTTCCCCTGAGGAAGCAAGGTGAAGGGCAATGAAACACTGACCTAAAAATACACTGCAAGAGTTTGAGGGTGGGGAAGGGAAATTGTTTTCATCTCGCTTGGTCTACCTGGCGCTTCTCAGTGAGGTGCTGGGCTTGCTTTTGGTTCTGAAACACAGAGAACTAATTATGGATAATTACAAACACGATGCAACATTTCATTTTGTAGGATTATCTTTCCATTTCATTTTTCCCATTTTCTTCCTGGTGGATGGTAGGTTCTTTTTCCTAATGGTGCATCTTCCGTTTCTTTCCAGTCTCCTGTTTCCCATCCCAGTGCAGAGCTCACTGGCTCTTCTCTTGTTCTGGGTCTGTCCTTCAGGAATCCAGCGCCCTCCTTGCCCGCCCTCGCCCCTCTTGGATGGGAGCTGCTCGCACCTTCTCAGCAGGCAGGGCACATCAGAACTGTCTATGTGAAGGGAGGGAGGACAAGGTTGTTTACTTTCTCAGAAGGCTAAACATCTCAGCCGGGAGTCCTTGACTGCCTGCTGCAGGACACAGATGGAAAGGACAAAGGGCAGCAGAAAGTGCTCCTGCCACTGTGATTTGCATCTGAGTGCAATTCAACTTTTCTTTCAGGAGTCTCATTTGAATACACACTACATTAGCCCCATCCCTGCTTGTGCTCCAATCTGGGAAATACATTCATGGCTCCATAGCCTCCCCCATCCGGTCCAGACGGCTGGGGAGAGTGAGGAGGGGCACCCGACCACGGCAGAGAAATTGTATTTCAAATGAATATCTTTTCGTCAACTGCCTATGGATCCTTCAGCGGCGCTGAGAGGAGATTTGCATATTTTTCTTCCTAATGGAAACATATATGGGATGAAGATTGTGTTTTGTCCATTTAGAAAAGCTGCTTTGCCCTATGTGCTCGAGGGCTTCTAAATTCGTGATAGGAAGAAATGATTTGTTAGGCTAAAGAAAATCAGAAGAATTTAAATGACATGTCTACCATTATCATCTGTGAAGAACTCCACACAGAAATCGCCTCCAGAATACTTTCCTGCAAAAATTAATAAGTAGATTTATAATGTAAGGAGATGTGAACATAGTCCTGTGAAGGACCACTGATCTAAAGCAAATCAGCCTGCAGAGGCCTAAATTATGCAGGAGGCTGAAATGACATTAATGGGCATTGTCTATTCCCTTTCTTTTCCATTTTCATGTGAGTGCATATATATTTTGGGACCTTTGTGTATATATTCTTAACTCTTTTTCTTTGTTTATCCTGGGAAAGCAAGAGGATAGCTAAAGAACGAGTGTGTTTAAGAATATATGAAGCATTATACTGCCGAGTAGTATTTCAACACCAGCATGTATTTATCTCATGCATAGATATCTAAAATAAATAATAAGATTGGCTTTTTAAAAAACAGCCATGCCAGGACTTATATGCACAGACCTACACACATCTTAGATTTTTTCATGTCAATCCTTAAAAACAGGCACTTTAAGAAGCTAAGATTTTTTTTGTCATTTTAGCTTTTAGTTTTCCACAGAGGTTCTTCTTTTAATTTTGTTTCATTGTAACACCATAGTTGAAATTATTACTAAAACTTGTACCATTTTCTATTGACTATGGTTAATAGAGAAAAATTTTTGTCACTTAAAAGTGGTTTGATTTTGACAAATAGCTCCACCTTACCTGGACCCAAGGTAATCAGTGAATAAGCAGAAAAGTGCCAGTTTAAATAAGATCTTCTGTGCGTACAGCTGTGGCACTTCTAAATATCCACGGAGCTTAGTTCATTTCCTGCTAGAAACTGCAAGACATGTGGAAAGTCATTCTTACCTAAGAGACCCCATTCTTTTAATCAAAGAATATAGCAAAATATAGAGAAACCTTGGAAGTTACTGAATTCAGTCCCTTAGTTAAGATTATTGAAAAGACTATAATGGTGAAATTCTACTTAAAAATATTTTTCTTGATGGGAGAAGTTTAAGTAAATACAATTTTGTTGATTGTGATTATTTTTTATTGAGTACATTCAAATGCTATTGGGGTATGTGTGTGTATGCATGTGTGTTAGATTGTGTTTGTATTTGAGGGACATATTCTTTCTAGGGTATCTGCCTAGCTTACTATGTGACCACCCTCCTCCACCTGACACATGATCTCCAAAGTCCCAGGTTGAGACCTCATCAGCTCTCTTGCCACTGTGGCCTCTATCTTTGGAGAAGGCTAATTGGACCAGCACTAATGACTGACCCAAGTTGGAACAATGTTACCTTCTCCTGGGAATTTGGCAATTTGTCAATATGTTGGCATCTGAAACACAAAGACTTGGAAACTACAATTTTCTAATCATTTCCATAAGAACTGGGGAGACAAAAAAAAGCTTGTCTAGAAGGAAAGAAAAATATATTAATTTGAACACAGACAAAACTATCTGAAAGCGTCAGTCTCCAGTTAGAATCCTTCTTGGCATCTGATTGTATCATTGCGCTTAATGTTTCTTAAGCCACTGACACATTCCTAAATAGCATCTGTGAAATCCTTATTTCTGTTTGTTAAGTTAGAGTGAGTTGATTTTGTTACTTTAGACCTACCAGATTCACCTCAAGAGGAAACTGAAGCATTCTGCATCTCAGAGAAACACCCCCCCGCCTTTTTTTTCCCATGAGGATTTGATAGATTCTTTGAAAAACACAGGAAGAAGTGAAGGGTCAGGTCCTGGGCCATGAGGCTCGGGTCACTTGCCAACTGCAGCTCTTCGGAGGATGCAGGCAGTCAGCAAGACTCCCTCCGACAGGAGTGAGCTGGCACAGCAGGACCAGGGCTCCACTTCAGTACCATACATGTCTGCACTGTTGCCCTGCATGGCCCCCTCTTCTAAGGACCTCTGTGTTTTCTTCCCCGCTCACCTGTGAACAGCATAAAGCCAAGAATCATTTCCTATGTACCTTCAAATATCCAGCAATGAACAGGTTGGGGTGCTCAGTTACTAACCTGCAGCAGACACTCTGGTCAGAGCACCACCAATATGTTCAATAAACGTGGACATAAATGGACCAAAATTGTAAAGTCATCTTATGAGAAAGCTCTAAAGTATTTGTTCTCTGTCATCCCCTTCCTAGGTGAAAGTGACTGTTGGAACTTCTCCCACTGTAAACTGGTTACCTCTGGCTTCTTTGGAGGGTTATGACACAAATGGGAGAGCTACTTACAGCTATGCTGCCTTGCAGGGGCATTTATGTGGGAGGAGTCATTTCCAGCCTTAGGAACTGTAACAGAGAATGAAAATATCCCTGGTTCCCCCTGGTTCATGTCTCTTCTAATAAGACTGAAGTTATGTCTAAATTGGCTTTGAAGTCCAAAAACACTATGAGAAAGGAAAAAATCCGGTTTTAAAAAAATCTTTACATACACAGTATCTGAAAAAGTAAGAAGTCAACAGATGCATGACTATAGACATGAGAAGGATAGAGGGAAGGAGACAGTAGAAAGAAGGAGGAGCATTACAAAGCAATTTTAAATTATTGAGAAGAATTAACTTCATCCTCTAAAGTGAATTAGAATAAAATCACAACTAGGCTTAAACACACGTCGCAAAGTGTGCAAAGTTCGATTTCACTGTTCATTATGCGTCACGCTCTCCTGGGTAGTGGCGAAGTCTGAGGCTGGGTGGTGCGGCCACACTCACACTCAGGATGTGGCCGCATTTCTCTACCCGCTGCCCTCTTTGGCGATCCCACATGGACACTGGTGCTTTGGTACTTGGTCTGAATAACTGGATGCTCAGTGCAAAGCTACGATTTCCACCCAAAGGTGCAGAGCTCACACAACATCTGGCTCATTCACTGTGGTGTAGCAGCAGGAGCTCCAACAAAGGCATCATTTGTGAAAGAGCTCTCTTCTCTGCAAATATCTCCTGATTTTGCACGAAAAGAACAATACAGATATTCTTGGCTTTTGGAGCACACACTTACAAAGGATATCTGAGGCTCAGTGCATCTGCTTACTAAGATGCTTTTATCTGTAATTGTTTCACTTCTATATCCTACTTTGACTTTGGAGCTTGAAAATGGCAACTGTTCAACACATTACCTTCAGGTTTTTTCAGTTCTCAGGCTTATCTAGGCACAGGTGCATTACATTCTGAAATAGAATGATCGAAGGAGCTAAGAAGATGATAACCTAATGAAAAATTCTAATTTTATGATGAATTTATCTCAATCCTTGAGAAAACCACAAACTTATCTAAAAACAGAGACAGATCCAGTGGCAGAGCAAAGAAAAACACTGCCACTATTTTCAAAGCCAGGTGTTCTTTTTATATACTACATAGGAAACTTACAAGTAGGCCTAAGCATTAGTACCTTGCTTGACAGTGAAAGGGACTCAGGTCAAGTTCTTCCAGTGTCTTAGTTGGAGGAAACATAAAGGCAAACACAGAGTACAGAGTGGTGGCAAGGAAGGTCTTCGAACTCCTGCTTTGGTTTTCCAACCTAAGATTGGTTGTGTGGCCTTCAAAACATGAACTTCTCTGGGCCTCATTATCTTTATTCCTAAAAGGAACACAAGAACCTACATAAGACATATGTTTTGAAAACTAAATGGCAATGCATGTAAGGCATTAACATATTCCTGCATGTAGGAAGCACTACGATAGCAGAATTATGTCTTAACACCCTTGACATGGGTGAACTCAGCTCAACATACATCCTCAACAGATCAGGGAAGAAAAAAAAAAGATGTGTGTATTAGCTGGTCACTAAATGAATGCAGTATTTGGAATGAGCTTGAGAAGGGAGCTATGAATTTTCGGGTCCCCCGGGCATCCTCAGCCCTGCGTGTTTCTCATACCACAAGGGTCTCCCAACCCCCAGGAGATCTGTGCAGCACATTTTTGCTCTCCACCATTCCTCTAAATGTGGGCCAGCTACTCCATCTGGTGCACACATGAGAAAACATAAATCTGCTCTGATTTGGGAAGAAGAATTAGCGTGTTATGCTCATATAGAGCTAAGGATTGATGTTTTCATTTGTTTTTGTTGGTTTGGTTTGGTCTCTGGCATGACTATGTGAGATATCAAGGAAAATTTGGATGAATTCCATTTTCATATTAAACTCTGACTTCATGTCTGATTCCCTCGTTAGGTATGGGTAGAAGCGCTTTCAATACCACCACTGTCATCATCAGCACGATCAGCGTCGCTTTCACTGATTGTCTGTCCCAAATCCCCTCTTCTGGCAACTGTGCTCAGAGTTTCTCTTGCAGGCTACATTGGAAAGTCTGTTCTTTACACACCATGGGATCAGAGTCATCCAGAGAGCACCTTGTGGAGGGAGGCAGTGGCCCTCCTGCCTCTAGCAGTTGATCTATCACCACATACTTAGTGATTACCTCCAAGGTTCTGTATTCCTCTCCCAGGGCTGGAAGAAAATCAGTAAAGGACTTGCCTTAGGGACATACTTTAGGGAAGCACAAGTATCTCAATGATCAAACAATATATCTTAATGTAATAGTTAAAAATAAAGGTCATGCAAAAATTTTTATCGTAAAGAAAACATAAAAATGTTAAATAAAGACAAGATCGGCATCCAAATAGCTTGCCCTGTTATTGGCCTTGCATTCTGGGCCCCGTGCATTCCTCAAACTGTTCATGCTTCATAGCCCCTCATGTGAAAATGGAATCAAAAATTCAGCTTTCTTTCATCATTGATTCTCAAAATTGACTCTATGTCCATGCAATTCAAAGAGCTGAAGATTCGCAGTAAATAACCAGACACTTCTCTTCTAAGGAGTTTACATGTAAGGGTGGAAACTGGTAATAAATAAACATAGCACAGTATTTGTATTAGACGCGTTAAATAAAGGGATGCATTAGACACAGATTAGGTAAAGGGACTACGGGAGAGACTGCAATCTTACAATGCAAGGAACAAGCAATGGGTTACCTGAAGGAAGTATGGTATTCCACACACGGGGCCACCAGGAGAAGTAGCCAGAAGAGTCTTTTTTCAAGACAAGACCATAAAACACAACAGCTTCCCAGCCAGGGAGGAGGGACTCACCATTGGTCATAAAAATAGCAAGCATGAGAGGATTCTGACAGGAAGAAGGGAGTTTTAATTAGGGGCCATCAGTGCCAGCATCAGGAATCCATTTTTTAGTAAAACCAAGGTGAGGCAGATTCTCAGAAGCAAAGGTGTCTATGTGGAGGGGATAGTACTGATAGAGAAAGTGAGAAGGGATGCAAAATAGCACTGAGTTTGGGGAAAACGGTAGCCTTTTCTAACTTCTTCATTCTTCCTGGTAATGAGAAAGCAGATACCAGGCCAATGACAATAATTGCTGATAAGCACCCCAATTTCATGCCAAGAAAATTGTTGGTAATCCCAGTGGCCAACAGCATTCTTCCCTGTCCATATACCATGGGTCATAATTTAATAGTGCAGAACAATGGACTATGGAATCCAGTTTGGACTTCTCAAGCCTTATCAACAAATTAGTCCATGCAAGCAAAGATATGGCTGTCGCGTTAGCATTATAAAGTTGGAAAATCCAAATTCCCGATATATGGATGATATAGACTTTCACAATGGACATATAGTCATAGCTCCTGTTTTCTTTGTAGGTAAGTGCTGTAGTACCCTAATGACTAAGTCATATTCCTTGATTTCAGTCAAGAAATGCCAATCATTTTAATACCCCAATGTTTGTTGTTCACTCTGCCACATATAAATGTAAATGTACAGGTACTCTCCATCATTTGGTGATAAAACTTCCAGCATTGCAGGTAACAGCATCGGTCTACAGCGTTGTCAAAGCTTTTGAAGATATTTACAGCTTAAAGAACCCTACATTGTCGGTTTCTTGCTGAATACAATGCTGTTATTTGTCTTGAGCAGCTCTCTTTTGACCCAGAAGATGAAAGTACAATGTTAAAATTTTTTCCAAGGGAAAAATTCAGAGATTTGTGCATTGGAAGAGAGACTATTATAAGCAAAATGACAAACTTTATAGTAAGAAAGCAAAAAAAGTCTAATAGAGTAGCCAAACCAATACTTTTAGCAATGGCAGAGCATAACCTTTTCAAAATAGCTTTTCTCCAAAAATTGTTTAGAAATACACCTTTGGATTTAATTTTCAGTTTACATAAATTGCCATCTCACAAAATTCTAAAATCTTATTTCATCTTACCCATAATTTCTACTATGAAGAAGAAAAAGTAAGAACTCTGCCTTCATTCATTCTGGATTTGTTTACAGTTACCTAAATGTGTCACTTCAAACCCTGGCAGGCACAGCAAAGCTTCAAAACACTCATTTCCCTTGGCTTCTCAGACTTCATGGCAGAAAACGTCCCTGGTGGGGAAAAAGAATTTGACATACACATAAGTGAGGCATATAGAACTCCAATTAGCCATGATTTAAAAAGCTACAGCCAGGCATATCATAGTCAAGATTCCAGAAATTCAACATAAGAATAGAACATTAAAAACCATTCTGGAAAAGAAGCAAATTAAATATAAAAGAAAGTCTACTTGTTTCCTGCTCCAAGCTGACTTTTCAGCACAAACTTTCCAGTCAAAAAGAGCATGAAGTATTTCAGGCTTTAAAGAAAAACAACCTAGATTGATGTACACTTCAAAATTGATGGAGCAGTAAAATACTTCCATGACAAAGAACAAATGTGAAAATTTATGACCACCAAACGAGCACTCCCAAATGCTTTGAAGGACCATCTAGAAAGAGATAACAAGGACTACAGCTCCATGAGTCCCAACAGAAGAAATCGACCAGGCAAGACAAACAATTAAATGGGGGTGGCAGATAACAGGAAAATAACACAAGAATAAGTCAATACATATCAGTTACAACCATCATTGTTAATGGTCTTAATTCACCAATCAAAAGATACCGACTGGCAGAATGAATTAAGAAGCAGGATCTAACAATATGCTGCATACAAGGAAAACATTTAATTCAAAAATAAATTCATAGACTGAAAATCAAAGGATGGAAATAATATTATATGACAGGAAGCAGAAAAAAAGCAGGGGTAACTATTCTGTTTACAGACAATGTAAACTTTAGGAATGATCAAAAGAGATAAAGAAGGTCACTACATTTTTGTAAAAGAAACAATTCAAGAGGAAGAGATAACAATTATAAATATATATGCAACAAATATTAGTATACCCAACTATATAAAACAATTATTAATGACATGAAAAATCAAATAAACACGAACACAATTAAAACTGGGGAGTCTCAATATCCCACTGTCACAAAATGACAGATAAGCTAGACAAAAAAATCAACAACAAAATATTAGAGCTGAACCAAACTTTTGAACAAATAGATTTAGTAGATGTCTTTAAAGTGTTCCAACAATATCAGAATACACATTTTTCCCAGCTGCACATGGGACATTCTCCAAAATAGACCATATACTAGTTCAATGAACATGCTTTAGTAAATGTAAAGGAATTGAAATTATCCCATGCATACTATTGAATATAGTGCAATGAAACTGGAAATCAGTGGCAAAAGAAACCCAAGAACTTCATAAATACATAGAAATTAAATAGCATCCTCTTGAACAAGGAATGGGTCACAGATGAAATAATGAAGAAATTAGACAGTTTGTACAATTAAATGATAATGACGGTACAGCATACCAGAACTTATGGGGCACAATGAAAGCAGGGGGATCTTAGCAGTGGAGGGGAATTTATAGCAGTGAATACCCATATCAGGAAAACAGAACAAAGGCAAATAAATAACTTAATATTGAACCTCAAACTTCCAGAAAAAGCACGGGCAAAGGCTAAGACTCATATGAGGGAGGAAATTATAAAGACTAGAGCAGAGGCAGAGATACTGAGAACATGGCGGACAGACAGCAGCAACTACTGAACGCTCTCTAAAGGCTCGGCTCAGAGGCCAGGAATGATGCGGACTAAGGAGATACGAACCAGTAGAGATATGCTCTGCTGACTCAGGAACGAACTGGGCTGAGAGAATCCAACTTGGAATACAGTCCTGGTGCTAAAATAGGAACAGAAAAATCTCGGTGTGGAGGCTCGACTCCGCGCCATTGGAAACCGCGGTTTGGATTTACCACCCCGCCCGGCGGCCGGCGCCTGGTCCACAGCGGCTCGGCAAGGAGAGACGCGACTGCCGAGCTCTGGGAACGGGAGTCTCCGAACGGAGTCGGAAACGCGACGGACAGGGAGGAAGGCTGACTGATGGCGAGGTGAGCGAGGAACTGACTCCCTACCGCAGTTTGACTCCAGCGGAGGTTTTTCTGGGCGCGGGCAGCCCTGTAAGAGCAGGGCACGGTGGCAACTGCAGCCGCACGATTCCCTCTCGGACGGGATTGGTGAAAGGTACCTGGCCGGAGGGACGCTGCTCGCGGACTCCCTAGGCTGACCTAACCCAGATCCCAGAGCCTGACGGTGGCCCGGAGGAGCGACTGACTCCCGCGTAGGCTGCCTCCTCCGCAACTCCCTGGGGCGCCGCGGTGAGCAGGTACAACTAGCCAGCGCAATTTGATCAAGCTGTGGCTGACAGGCAGGGAAGCCGGGCCTCCTGTGTAAGATTACATTTTATAAGGAAGAGAAAATATGGGGAAGGGAAGCAACAAAAAAGGCTCCTCGACCCCCAATCCTGAGAATCAGGCAATAGTGGACACTGCACCAATATATATTAAGCGCCATTTAGAGAGCCTCATAGACCAATTCAGGAATGAAGTTATCAATGACCTGAAGCTAGAAGTATGCAGAATAGTTAGAGAAATGCTAAGCACCACCCAGGAAAATGCAGATGGTGGAATGGAAGAACAGAAAAAGAGGGGAGAATTGCTTGATGGAGAAAACAGAGAAAGCATTGAGTATGTGAAGCAGGTGCAAAGGGACTATCAAGAAATTAAGAAGTCTACCCAAGACTGGCATAACAGCTTGAAAGAAACTAAGGACAGACTATCTGAATTGGAGGGCAGACTTGAAACATGGGAGAATGAAATGAAAAACTTCTTAAAAATAACAAAGAAACACACAGCAATAATACAAAGACAAGAAGATGATAAGAGGAGCCATAACTTAAGGATTAAGAACATAAAAGAAGAAGTAGGGACACAAACAAGTGAACTACAAAAGCTACTCACAGAAATAATCCAGGAGAATTTTCCTAATTTAGCAAAAGGTAAAGATACTCAAATGTATGAGGCATACAGGACCCCAGCTACCTACAACCCTAACAGAGAAACACCCAGGCATATAATAATAAAAATTCCAGAAATTCAATACAAGAACAGAATATTAAAAACTGTAAGAGACAAGAAACAGATCACTTACAAGGGAAGACCCATCAGAATTACAGCAGATTTCTCTTCACAAACCATCAAATCACGAAGAGCATGGGGAGAAATAATTCAAGCTTTGAAAGATAATAATCTCCAGCCAAGATTGAGATATCCTGCACAACTGTCCCTGGAAATTGATGGAAAAACGAGGTGCTTCCAGGATAAAGAGGAACTGGGGGAATTTGCAACCACCAATTCAACCCTACAGAAAGTATTGCAGGATATTCTAAAAAAAGAAAAATACAAAGAACCCAGAAATAGGGGCGGGGAGGCCACAATGAATGGAGCAGAGAACAAAATGAAGAAGACAAACTGACAGCTACTGACAGAAAAAGAGCTCAACAGAAATGAGACAGAAGATTGGAGGATAGGAACAGCTTTTTTTTGGAGAAAATGACATTTTAATAGGTAATGCTGATTTAGTACCATCTTGTTTTGAAGTCTCATCTAGCTTTTGTTCTTCTGTCTCCAATGGTCTAAACAGGTTGTATCTTATTGGATTTTGTTATGTACGATAGTATAAGAAAAAACCTTTTAAAGACAAGGAGATTATACAGAGACCATTGTTCATTTTCTGTTAGTCGATTCTAAATGCTCTATAATGCTGTCATTCTCTTAAATGGATTCACATTGTTTTGATATACTTAATGATACAGTATATGAAGTTGTACTCAAGGACTTCAGGGAGGGAGTCAATATGGTAACTATTTTTGGGGTCAGGATTAGCTGGTGGTGAAACACTATTCTGCTTAAATGGTTATGTTTTGATCTGCCCTGTTTCACTGTTATGCCCTCCTTTTTCTCAATCTCCACTCCATTATTTACTTTTTTATTTTTATCCACTTAATTAAAGGGAAAAATATAGCAGGATATAATATAGTAACCCACTTTGACTTTCTATTATCTCGATTTGAAGCCCTGTATTACTCTCACCATCTTGCTTTTGACTGAGGTTCCTCTATTCTGTTTTGCTGGATAGTATCAGGTTCGAAAGTTTAGGTATCAGCTGAGAAGATAATGAGATTCATTATAACGCCCATTCTCGTTGACTTTTATCTACTTTTGAAGACCTACAATATCTCCAATGTTTTGGTTTTGTCGGTTTTATTCTTTACGGTTTTGTTCAATTGTATTACAACTAATGATATAGGCAATTCTATTAGAAATAGCAGGAGGCATTATGGTAACCATTGTTGATCACCTTGTATTATGTTTTTATATTATCTATTATGTCCACGCTTTTGACTTGACCGATTCTGTTCTGTTATGTCACATTTGGTTTTACTCTCTTCCAAAAAAGCAACAAGAACTGTGGGAGCAATGAAACCCAGAATGTGTAATAGTCACTGTACAAAAGAGAGGAAAAGAAAGTGCTCTAAACTATATAACTGCATGTATATTTAAATGTATAAGATAGAAAATGATAGCACAGAGTTTTATTGGATCATTGAACAGAACTGTTTGCAGTATCATTGTTGGAATGTCCACTCTACAATGCTTTAATTTTGTGACTTAATTATTTCTAAGATGGCAATATGTAATCCATTAACTAGTGATTTCCTACTGCGCATTTTTTTATTCTGTAAATCTGTATAACTTTTAACCCTTCACTGTTTTTTTTCTTTCTTTTCTTTTCTCCTTAAATAAAAAAAAAAAAAGACTAGAGCAGAAGTTAATGCACTACAGACTAAGAAAACAGTACAAAGAATCAATGAATTGGACACTTGGTTCTTCAAATATTATATAAAATCAACAAACCCTTAGCCAACCCTATCAAAAAAAGGAAAGAAAAGACTCAAACCTATGCAATTAGGAATGAAAAGGGTGAATTCCCTAGGCTTAAAAAATACCTCAAAATTCTTTATATCACTAATTGTCTCGGATAGAATGAGTCATCAGGAGATGCCATCAAATTTACATTTGTAAATAAACCTTTAAATCTCAATGGCTTAATTCCACAAATTTCCTGCTCCAAAGTTTGCTGTTTATGAAGAGTACAGTTCACTGTTTCTCTATCATTTTGTCCTACCCATAATCAGAAGGCAAGCCTTTTAGATAGATGTGAGAAATCAGGGGTTGGAGGTGATTCTCTGTACCCAGCGGTCACAGTACAGTCACATGACCCCCACCCAACCATGTGGCTGGGAAATTCACAGGAAATAGGCACAGAGCCCCACAGCTCTCCAGTCTGCTGTGTAATTTCCATATATTCTTTGCTCCTTCCAGTTTCACAAAAAAGCCAATCCTACACCCACTACATTCAGCTTAAAGACTAGGATCTTTGTGTAATGCGCATTAGTTTTTGCAAAGTTCCGATGTGTTTCTTCATGATCCAAAGGCCCATGATATGTGGGACTACTAATTATCTGCCCCACTCCACATAGAGGGGTGCAGTGGATACACAGGACCATCACAAGCAAGGCTCCATTCAGAAAAGGGAAGCAACAGGAGCATGAAACCCGTTGGACACATTCGAGGACCCCTATTCTCCAGGGTAGGGGAGGCTTCTTTGTTAGTCCTGACTCTGTCCCTTAGGAGGGTCTTCTCTTCTGTGTCTTCTTCCACTGCTCCTGAAATGTGTATGAGGAATCATCTCCTTCAATACCTGCTTCAGCTCAAGGATGACTGGGGGTCAATGGGTGCTATCACTGAAGCAGCAAAGGCTTCGCATTCCAACCTCACAGATTTTGGTTTTTGGGAAGAGGGCCATTCCTTGAGTAGTTCAGGCTGCTTTGAACTCACTTATGTAGCCCAGGCTGGCCTTGAACTTGAGCTCCTCCTGCCTCAGCCTCCCAAGTACTGGAACTGCAGACATGTCCCGTCATGCTGGGTTCTCCATTTGTTTGTTTGTCTCTCTGTTTCTTTCAACCTCATGATAACCATGTTGCCATTTGAACTTCTGAGAGAAAGACTACTCCCTTACTCTGATCTGGGTTCAGAGTCATTCTACCTACATTTTACTAGATGTTGGTTGTTCAAAACTTTCTTAAACACCTCTTATGCTTTGGAATCCAGAAGCAATGGACTTTTTTGATCTTACAATACCTTAAATTAATGAACTTAATTTACATTCATAAAGTGATTAATTTCTTCTGAATTCACCTCTGTTGAATATCTTGCCAAACGTAGCTAAGAGGTCACAACCTTCACACTAACATGTTATATTCAGCTTTTTTTCCTCAGAGGCGCTAACTCAGTAATCATATGGCTCCTCCTGCAAATTATCACAGCAAATTTCCCCAATATTTTGCCTTCCTATAAAGTGAATCGAAGTTTTTCCAACTCCTAATATTAATTTCTTCACTACCTACTAGTTGCCCACTGATCCAATGCTACATACTGGTCCTGAGGCTTCAGGGACAGAATAAGAAACAAGAATGAAGGTATCTCCCTCTCGTTCCCAGAACAGCAAGCCTCTTAACTTTAAATAAAGTTAAAAAATATAACTTGCAGCCCATGCAATGTCCAATGCATGACAGGTGGACCTCTTCCACCATGCAATTGTGTCAGCTGGAATATCCGTCCTCCCAGGCTGTTGAGGCTGGGAGATGTAAAGGCTGGATAATCCCACTGGAAAACTCTAGGCTTGGTTTGGAAGTGGCTCCCATTATTCCAACTAAATCTTCATTGGCCAGAACTTCATTAAATAGCTCTAATCTACCTGTAGGAAAGGTTACAAGATATCTTGAAATATATGGATTTGGGCATAGACTAGTCACTGTATCACGTGTATCCCAAGAATATCAAACCAAAGAATGCCCACAAAAATCTAAAATTTTGGGCAGTACTTGCTTTATCATTTGTTGTTTTTTCAATTTTAAAATATCTTAAACTTACTTAACATAATGAAATGATGATAGTGAGGATTTAATATCATGACACATAAAGTCTTACTTAGCGTAATACTTGTCATAAAATAGCCTCTCCAAAAAAGGTTTTTGAACTAATAGAGTATATTTGTTTTGGGTTTTATGGTTTCAGAATATTATATTCTTACTCAAGGCTTAGTATTTTTCACAAAATAATGAAAGGAATAAATTTTGACCATTTGCAGACAGGGAAGTTTTCTTTCAGAAAACTGCTAATTGCATTCTTAATGTTAAGAGTTTAAGAGTTTTTTTGCTGTGCTCTTGATATTCCTTAGTGATGTCACTTTCAGAAGTCCTGGATCAAGTTGAAAACTACTGAAAGATTTGCTGGGAAGGGTTGATGCACAGGCTCTAGAAGACAATATTGCCTCTGGGTTGAATTCATCTAAAGAAATATTTCAGACAAGGACTTCAGTGCAGGCAGCTGAACTGAGAGATGATCTCAAGAAGCCCAGTGAGGAGTGGGAAGCAGAAGTTAGAAAAAAAAGTAAAGGAAATTAAACATGTCTTGACTGGTTGATTCCTATGGGCTACTGGGAGTTGCCTGGAAACTTCTTGGCCTACAGATAAGTGAGGCATATAGAACTCCAATTAGCCATAACCAAAATAAATCTACACTGAGATATGTAATTAATCAAGATCCCTGAAATTAAGCACAAGAGCAGAATATTAAAAGCTGTTAGAATGGATGTGACTTGAGACCATACTCATAAGTGAAATAAATCAAATTCACACTCATAAATACCATATTGTCTTCCTAGTGTAAGAAACTGGAAGAGTATATGTGATCTAAAATCTACAATAAATGTTGTGTAAGGATAAGAAACTGCTCAAAGAGGAAAAGTAACTGGGATAATGGAAAGGAGGAAAGAAGGAAGGGAAAAGGAAAAAGACATACATTCTCTGTGTCTGTATATATATATATATACATAAGACAGCTAAAATGACTATACTACTAATCATATTAGCTCTTGGAAAAGAACAGTTAACACCCATGTGATTAGATCAATTTTACATGTCTACATCTGGTAATCTAAGCAACTCTTTTGAAGGTAATATGCAATATCACAACCATTATTAAGTTCCTATCATCTTGTTTTGTAAATCTATATTGTCATTGTTTTTGGTTTGTTGTTGTTGTTTGTCTCTTTTGCTTTTTGCTTTTGTTTTCTCTGTTCCTCTTTGTAAAAAAATTAAAAAATAAAAGCTGTTAGAGAAAATAAGCAGATCTCTTATAAAGGAAATCCATCAGAATCATGGCAGATTTCTCAACAGAAACCCTCAACTCAAGAACAGTTTATAATGAAGTATTTCAAATTTTGAAAGGAAACAATTTCCAAAACAGATGAATGTACCCTGTAAAACTATCATTCAAAATTAATGGAGAAATACAATACTTCCATGACAATGAACAACTGACAAATTCACCATGACCACCAAACCAACACTATCAAAGGTACTGAAAAATATTCTGTACAGAGATAAAAATGACCACAATGCCAAGAACATAACAAAAAGAAACCACCAGGCAGGGCAAGTCATTAAGCAGAAGGAGAAAGCAGGGAACCACCAGCTGGAAAATAACATGACAAAGATTATCCAGTATGTATCAGTTATAACCATCAGTATAAATGACTTCAACTTGCCAGTGAAAAGAAATAGACTAAAATAATAGATCAAGAAACAAGATTCAAAAATATTTCATATAGAAGAAATACATTTAATTAAAAAAAGAAATTCATAGAGTCAAAAGATGGGAAACAATACTTCATGCAAAGGAACCCAGAAAAGGCAGGGGTAGCTATTGTGTTTTCAGACAATGTGAAATTCAAATCAAGAATGATTAAAAGAGATTTAAAAAAGGTCACTACATACTTGTTAGGGGGAAAATCTAAGATAACAATCATAAATACTTATATACCAAATATGGGAGCATCCAAATATATAAGACAAATATTAATAGACATGAAAATTCAAATGTGATGGGAAACCTTAACACGCCACTATCACAAATAGATGAACCAGACAAAAACTCAGCAAAGAAATATCAGAACTGAACTAACAGAGTGTTCCATCCAAACACATCGGAATACACATTCTTCTCAGCTTTGTGTGGAATATTCCTTAAACAGACCATACACTAGCCCACAAAACATGCTTAAGTGAAAGCAAAAGAATTGAAATTGCCATATGCATATTATCTGACCATAGTGTAATGAAACTGTAAATTAATAGCAAAAGAAATTGCAAAACTCCATAAACACATGGAAATTAAATAAAACCTTTCTAAACAATCAATAGGTCACAGAGGAAATGAAAGAAAAAATTAAACAATGTCTACAACTAAATGAGAATGCAGATACAACATACCAGAACTTAACGGGACACAATGAAAGCAGTCCTAAGAGAATTTCTTACATCAGGAAAACAGAACAAGCACAAAAGAACAACTTAATGTTTCAAGCTTCTAGAAAAAGAAGAGCAAAACAAACTCGAAGCCCATACAAGGGAGGAAATTATAAAGATCAGAGAAGAAACTGAGGCAATGGGGACCAAGAAAATAATACAAAGAATGAACAAATCAAAGAATTGGTTCTTTAAAAGAATAAATAAAATTAACAAGCCCTTAGAAATCTTATCAAAAAAGGAAAAGACTAACATTCATGCACTAAGGATGAAAAGGGTGAAATCACTACAGATCCTGTGAAAATTCAAAAGATCATAAATAATACTTTGAAAACCTTTATTCTGATAGGATGGAAAAAATGGACACAAAAAATGGACAAATTCCTAGAGAGGCATGAGTTGCCAAAACTGAACCAAAAAGATATGAAAATTCTAAATAAACTCACAGAATGGGAAAATAATTTAGTCAATTGTCCCTCAGACAAAGGCCCTTTATCTAGAACATATAAAGAATTTTTAAAAATCTGACCCCTCAAATTCAAAGACCCAAACCAAAAATAGACATCTGAGATGAATACACAGTTCTCAAGTGAAGAAATACAAATGACAAATCATGAAAAAAAAAATGTTTAACATCATTGGTCATTTGAGAGATGCAAATTAAAAGAATACTGAGATTCTATCTCACTCCAGAATGAATGGCTGCCATCAGGAAATCAAACAAATGCTGGTGAGACTGTAGGGAAAAAGGAAACCTCTACTGTTGGTGGGAATGTAGACTGGTACAACCACTGGGGAAATCAATGTGGAGATTCCTCAAAAAGTTAGGATTAGAGGTTCTGTTCAACCCAGCTATTCCTCTTCTGTGATGTTTACACATATAAATCTAGTTTATTTCACTTATGAGTATGATCTCAAGTTGCATCCATTCACCTATGAATGCCTCAAGTTTATCCTTCCTTATGGTTGAGTAGTACTCCATTGCATAAAATATCACATCTTTTTTATCCATTCCTTGGTTGATGGGCATTTGGGTTGTTTCCAGATTTCTATGTGTAAACATCATATTGTCTCTTTGGTAGGAGAAACTGAAAGAATAAATAAGATATAAAATGTACAATAGATATTTTGCCATAGGAAGAAGTTATTCAAAAGGAAAAAGGAACAAGTCGGGGAGAAGGGGAAAGGATAGAAGGGAAAAGGAAAAAAGCACAAGTCGGTTGTACTATTAGTGTCTCTTAGCTCACGGAAAAGGAAGGTTTGTGCTAATATCGATTGGAGAAATATTAATGCCCATAACTTGTATTCTGAATAACTATTTTAAGGATAACAAGATGCAATATATTAACTACTGCTATTCTCCAATTATTTTGTTATGAAATTTTTAAAATCTTTTTTCCATAAAGTAAATTTTTTAGAAAAAGGATTGTAATGCTGGGATGAAGGGTGTCTCACCCACATGTGGCTTATACTACCCAGCTGGTAGACAGCTGGATGGAATATACAAGGACAAGAGAGAAGGCTGTCTGTCCCTGCTGCCTCTGCTTCCCGGCTGCTCTGTTCAGCCTGCCCTGCCACACCGTGAGCGGCTGCACCTCTGCGATGCCCCTCCGCCGTGCCACCCTGCCCCAGAGCCAGACAAGTATGGGCTGACAATTCTACAAACTGAGCTGACATAAACCCTTCCTGTTTCAACTTGGGTGTTGGGTATTTTGTCTGTGCGGCAAGGAAAATAACTAAGATACCCTCAGGCTACCTGGGAACCGTCCACAGTGACTCTAGGCTGGCTTGGAGAGATCATGAGGTCAACAGCATAGACCTGAATTTAAAACAATTCTCCTTGAAATCTCTGATTCACTGGGCTCCTGTATTCATAAATTCTTACAAGTGTCTCTTTTTTACTTCTGCCAACATTTGAATGTTCCTTAAAATGTGACGATTATGATTTCTGACAAGCAGTGAAAAGGGAACTTTTGCTTTCCTTCCAGCCCCTTATGTTATCTCCTTGGACTGGGCGCCATAATTCATCTCCTTCTTGATCTGTGTTTTTCAAGTGCTAAATTTTCCTTCTTAGACAGAAGGGGATCAAAGGGCTCCAGCCTGCAAAGCTAGTATGTTCACGAAGAATGCAAAGAACATTTCCCTGAAGACAAAGAGGTGGCTACTCGCTGCAGAGGACAGAGCAATGATCCTAAATCTGATAAAGAGAGGGAGGATGGTGACAGTTGAGCAACAAAAGCCAAAGCAGGAAGATTCAAGCATCTGCAGTGTGGACGCACCCAGAATTCAAATATCAGAGAGAGAGGAGGTGAGCAGCTGCTGGCTGAAGATGAGTGGGAAATACAATTACATAGAAACACTTGCTGTCTTTGATTCTGTCCCAAGAGTTGTGCAAGGCTCAAAATCCAGACCAGGACAGACAGTAGGAGTTCTAGCTTTTTACACATTCCCTGCACATCCCCGTCTCAATCGTTCCTTCCTGCTTATCATTTTTATTCTATTTGTAACTAGTTTTGTTTGTTTATGTTTTTTTCCTGGCTTAAAATGTTTCTTTGGGTTAAAGTTCCCTTTTTACTCTGAATTAAAAAGTTATACTCTTCGTAACTCAAACAACAACATTTTGGCAGGAAGTTAGCAGAAACATATGGGCCTCAGCATTTTGATGCCCAGACTGGCTTCTGCCAAAACATTTCTTTGCTGTCACACAGATAGCGGCAATGTTTGGGGCTGTTGGGGGATCATCCCACACAGCACAGGCTAGGGAACATGGCTGCCTCGTGGCCTTTGTGCGGGGCCGAAGGACTCCCCACCCTGTGAGTGAGAGTTTCCGGGAATGGGAGAGAGGGCAGGAGGGCAGTGTCTGCTTCCTCATGCTGCTCAAGCTCCAGGTAATGTCCCTTAACTTTGGTGGCTTGCAGGCAATGACAGGGCAGCAGGGAAGGTACTGGTGTGAAACCAAATCAGAAAACAGAAGAAACAGAAGCCATTCTCCTCTTAAGAACAGGTGATGCAGCACAAGAGGTGGACAGGTCATGGAAGAACAGAAAAGCACGGTGGGGAAGGCAGTTACTGGGGCTCAGCGGTGGGCCTTTCCAGGAGATCTATAGCCTGAAAAAGACTCTCCAATGCCTCCTGGTCAGACACAATGGTTTCCTTCCTTCCATCCTCTCTTCTTCCTATGCCTTCACTCAGTAACTCAAGAGGTAGCAGCCATAGGAGCCTGGAACATTAACCTGCAGAGCTGAGCAAGGGAAGGGCGGGGTGGACCTGAGAACACAGAGTCCAGACAACCTCCCTACAGTGGGAGGAGCTGACAGCTGCCGTGGAGCAAACCTTCCAACCCCTCAATTTAAAGTAGAAATACCCAAGTCCCTGGCCGTTCTTCTGGACCTAATTCAGTGCATGGAGTGTTGGCAAAGGAACAAAAATTTACTGAACTATGATAGCACCTACTTCATGTGATCACCTGTTTCATGTGATCATCACTGTATGCAGATATTCCAAGAACTTTCCAATTAGCACATGAGAAAGTGGAGGCAAATGAAGTCAAAGATCTGTCTGAAGTGGTGGAACAGTCTTCCCTCCCACGCCTCCCACAGCCCAGGACCCCATCCCACCTCCTCCTCTGCTCTCTGTGGTCTCTCCTCCTCACTTACTATCGGCTGTGGGGCTCTGGGTTCCTCCGTGATTTAGAAGCCCCTTCTGAGAGTCTCCTTGAGAAGTTTTTCTGGGAACCCTAGCCCAGAAGCATGACTCTTGGCTCCCCTGTATCTCCACTGCTTGTTGTTTATAGATTGCTGGCTCTTTCCCTTTTGTAGCAGAGGCTTTTCGCTGTGGAGTGGGAGAGTGGGGATGTTCAGTTCTTCCATTTGTTAATTATAAAGCCGCCTTATTTTCCCTTTCAATTCATGCCAAGTATTTCTGCTGGATATGTACTTCAGTTACAACCCTAAAATTACACATTAATAGCCATGCAGCCATCCCAAACCCTTGGTGTACTGATCTCGCTGCTGCTTCATTTCTAGGCAACTGAGACCACAAGGACCAGCTATGGTACTGTTAAGGTGGCAAGCAGAGGCCAGTAGGTGGCAAAGGACAGCTGTTTGGACAGAAGCTGCTTAACATTTTCAGCATTCAGCTCGTGGTGCTCCCAGGCTCCACGTTGAAATAAGCTGGTTCGGTGGATTTCATGGGATAGAACATTCAGGGTCTTTAAGAAAAGAGCTTAGCACCAAGAAGGGTCCTCATTCAGTCTCTCATTACACAGGTGCCACTCAGACTAGAGAGGCCCAGGATGCCAAGATGAAAGTGTGCTTGCCCCAAAGGAGTCTACCATGTCACAGGGGATGGTGGAAGTAAACACAGAGGGGATTTGGGGGACAAAATGAAGCATCTCAATTCTCTGGAAGTAGGAACGAACTTCACGTAAGAAGTTTCTTAAGTGAGGGAGACATAATGCAAGTGGAAGCCAGGAGATAAAGCACAAAAGAACTTGAGTCTACCTTCCGAAAGGTTTGGTATATGAAAAGGTATGCTTTCTTTGTCCCAAAGCCAGTGCAGTGTGCCTCAAATGTTTTAAGAAGAGGAGGCACCTGAACAAATGTAACTTTAGAAAGGCTATGTAGCAATAAGCTAGATGATGGATTGAAAGGAATCAGCTGAATGCAGCAAAGAGGTGAAGCTGGTGCTTCAAGAAACAGGCAAGAAACGAGAAAGACCTGGAATGAGATACTAGCAAAGGATGTGGATAAAAGAGGGTAAGGGCTGAAAGTGAGAGTGAGAGAGGCCTATGTCCAATTTTCAGATTTAAGAGCTGAGAACAGCTATTTTCAATTTCTAAACAAAAACAACACAATTTTAGGCAGTTTGGATTTCAGTGGCTATGGTATAATATAGATCCTGTTAGACAATTAGAGAAAAATACTTCAATTGATAATGAATATATGGAGAATCATTAGCATTGGCTTGGGTCACTGGAGTGAAGAAATGTCATTATCCAAGGAAGACACTGGTGACAAGGACAATGAGGTTAAAATCTCAGGAATTCCAACACTTAAAGAGATGAGAGGAAAGGACTTGAAAAAAGGGCCAGAGGGAAAAGAGGAAAGGTTCAGAGTCCTGGGAGTCAGTGGAAAATGTCTTCAACATTACAGTGAAGATATGTATCACTGAAATGCTGCCATTAGATAAGGGCTAAATTTTGGTAAATAAGAAGTCATTGGTGGTGAGTCTTTTTGTTTATTTGTTTGTTTCATCTGCCTGCATGGGAATTGGGCTGCTGACCTTGAATGAGTAATTTAATAATAATCTCTACTTCATTTACCTTCATGAAAGTTAAATGAAATCTCTTCCAATCAGACAGGTCTTCTCTAGAACTTACTTCCTTTAAACTTCCTTGCAATCACAGTGCTGTAATACATTTTCAAAATAGATGATCTTTGGGAAAAGATAGTCTTTTCAGACATTCATATTTTTAAAAAAATTTAAGGGTATAGCTCAGCCGTGTATGTCTACAGTATGTAAAGCCCTAGGTTTGATTCCTTGAACTGAAAAAAAAATAATGTAGATATTATGCTCTTCACAAGAATTAACTCAAAATAGATCACAGACTTACATATAAATCAAAGATCTATAAAACTCCTAGAAATATGCACTGGAGAAAACTTAACTGACCCAGGGTATGGAGATAACATTTTAGATACAACACTGAAGACATGATCCATGTAAAAGAGCCATTGATAATCTGGTGTTCATTAAATTATAATTCTGCTTCACAGATTCAGAGAATGTATTTGCAAGACATATCTAGGGGGTTTTATGAGTCTCTTTTATAAAAGGACTAATATCATTCCTGAGGGCCTCACCTATTAAACACATATGAAAGACCTCTCCTCCTAATACCATGACAATCGGCATTTGGTTGTAACCGAAATTCTGTAGGGTAACATATTCAATCTACAGCAATACGAAGACAGTTTCGTTTTAAAATGGATAAAAGATCTGAAAAGATACCTCACCAAAGAAGATATACAGATGGTGAATAGGCACATGAAAAGATGCTCAATCTCCTAAAAGAAAATTGTAAATTAAAATGAGATAACACTACATACCTATTTACATGGCCCAAATTCAAAACATCAAATGTGAGAGAGGATGTGGAGAAACAGGAACTCTCATCCCTTGCTGTTGGGGGATATAAAACAGAACAACACTTTGAAAGACAGTGTGACAATTTCCTACAAAACTTAGCATAACTTTACCATACAATCCAACAATCATATTCCTTGATATTTATCCAAATGAGACTAAACATATGCCCATAGAGCACTTGCACATGGTGTTTATAGCAGCTTTATTTATGATTGTCCAAACTTGGAAACAACCAAGATGCCCCTTAGTAGGTCAATGGATAAATAAACTGGTATGTCCAGACAAGATGATTTTATATGATGCAAAAAAAAAAAGGCCTGAGTTACCAAGCCACCAAGGAACACTGAGGAGTTTAAATGCACATTACAAAGTAAAGAAAGCCAATTTGAAAAGGCATGTTACTATATGTGACTCCTATTGTGTGCCATTTTGGGGGGAAGAAACCCAAAATTTTTGAAGTTAATAAGAAGAGGGTTGGGAAGAGAGAGGAAGAAATAGACTCTCTTGTCAGACACAATACGCAATGCTCATAATTTAAAGAAAGAAAGTTTTATTTTGGCTCAGTTTGTAGAGATTTCAATCCGTAGTCAGCTAGTTCTCAGGTAGAGGGACATGGCAGAGGAGGCTTGCTTACCCTCCACCAGCAGGAAGAAGAGAGGGATCAAGGGAGGAGGGGATTATACCCTTCCAGATCACAGAGTGGCCTATCTCTTCCTACCAGGCTTCACCTCACACCCAGCTATAAATTGAACTAACCCAGTCATGAGTATCATGCTCCAATCATGTCCCAAAGCCCTGCCTATGAGCACATAAGACTCTGGAGGGGCATTGAGATGTAATCCATAACCTTCTGCCCCTGGCCCCCAAAGTTCATGTGCCCCCAAGATTCATTCCTTTATATAAAATGCATTTAGTCCATTATTAAGTATTGACAAAATACTAACAGTCTCAGCATTGCTGAAAACTCCTAGTTCAACGACTCCTTTGGGATTTAAGGCAAACTCTTAGTGAAGCCCTGAAAAAATGAAAAGAAAGTGAAACACTTTCAAATGTACAATGGTACAGGATAAACATTCCCACTCCAAATGGGAGAAATAAGGAAACAGAATGGAATGGGACTAAAGCAAGACCAAAATCCAGCAGAGTAAACATCAAGTCCCATAGTTCCATGTCTAGAATGTGGAACAATCAAACTGCGGCCTGGTGGAAAGTTGATATTGGACTGAGCCCATCACGGACAGGGCAGTTTTTTGTCCTCACTGGCATAGACACTTACTCAGGGTATGAATTTGTCTCCCTTGCATATAATGACTCTGCCAGAATACCACCCATGGATTTACAGTACAGCATTGCTTCTGGCCAAGGAACACATTTCACAGGCCAAAGAAGTGAGACAATGGATCGATGTACACAGAATTCACTGATTTTTACCATGTTCCTCATCAGTCAGAGGCAGCTGGATTTATAAAAAGGTGGAGTGGCCTTTTGAAGATAGAGTTATAAAGCTAAGTAGGCGAAAATTCCTGGCAGGGATGGGACAAGGTTCTTCAGATGACTCTATATACCTTAAATCAACGTTCACTACATATGGATGTGTCTCCCATGGCCAGGATTCACAGGTCCAGGAATCAAGAGGTGCAGGTGGGATTGGTACCACTCAACATTAGCCCCTAGTGATCCACTAGCATCCCATTCCTGCAGCCTTATGCTCTGCTGCTTAGTTCCAGAGGGGGGAATCCTTGTTGCAGGAAGCACGAAACTTACTCGATTGAAGTAGAAACTAAGCCTTACACCTGGTCATTTTGGACTCCATTCCTCTGAGTAAACAGACCAAAAAGGGAGTTATGGTGTTGACAGAAGTGCTTGCTCCATGTAAGGCAAATCTGGACTACTACCTCACAATGGAGGAATGGAAGATTATAACTGGAGTACAGGAGATCCCCTGGAACACCTCCTACTATTACTGTGCCCTATTACTAAGATCAATGGGAAACTAATATGCCCAGTCCCACCAGGATGACAAATCTGTAGAGCCTTTAGGAATGAAATGTGGTCACCTCACTAGGAAAAGAACTGATAGATCTGCTGAGGAGCTTGCTGAAGGCCAAGGAAATACAGAATGGGTAGTAGAAGAAGGTAGTTCTAAATATAAGCTATGACTCCATGACCAATTACAGAAACAAGGATTGTAACTGCAATTGTTCTCTTCTATTTTGTTTATGCTTCATTTGTAGCATAATGTTGATAGACTTAATATTGGTTCTTAAGTATTGTTAAACTATGTTAGTTATAATGTTTAAGTTATGAAATGCTAGGAAGTATCACCCAAAGAAAAATTTGCCTTCTATTTTGAGGGGGGAATTACAGTGTTTTAATTTGTATGTAGAATAGTTGTACCATGTTAAATCTAATTATGAACTTGCTATTATATCATGAGACTAAATATGGTTTAAGGAAATGTGCCTGGTTGTTAAGTTGACAATGGATGGGCTGCAGTTAATTGTGGTGTCAGTTTGAGTAAGAAATGCCGAGCTGGCTTAGCATAGTTCTAGGTACATCTAGGTTCACGGACTTACTGAAGAGAAAAGACCCACCTTGGGTGTGGGCGGTACCAATCATAAGCTTGTATTCTGGGTGGAATAAACAGGGAAAGAAGAGGGAATTCTCATTTCTGTTTTTTCAGAGGCACTCCAGTCATCGTATCACCTTTGGACATCTATCTCCAGGTTTCCAGCACACACTCTTCAGCTTTCTGATACAAATTTCCATACATCTCTGCAGTGAGCTCCAGGCCCTCCACTTTTTGGATCCTTCAGATCTCCAGCACATAGATGGCCCTTTTGTGTTGTTCTTCCACACCTGAATGTGTAGGCAGTCATTGTAAGCCTATCTTGTAACTTTAGGGTAATGAAACTATTGTGTCTGATTCTATAATGGTGGGTATACGCCATGGAATATAAAACATGATGAGTGAATACTAATGTAAAAATGGACTATGGTTGATAATGATGTTTCAGCATAGGTTTACCAATCATAACAAATGTACCTACCATAGTCAGCTTTCTATCACTATAACAAATTACCCAAGTAAATCAATTTATGAAGAAGAGAGATTTATTTTGGCTCACTATCTCTGTTGTATAAGTGCATAAAAACTTTCCACATGCCCTACTGCCTTTAGATGGAGAAGGTGTAACAGAGGATACTGCTCACATCAAGACAGCTGGGAGATAAAGAGTGAGTGGAAGGGGCCAGGGTTCCAATGTCCCCTTCAAGGGCACATTCAGTGACCTAACTTCCTTCCATGAAGGCTCCACCACTGCCTGATAGCATCGCAGGCTGGCAGTGGAAACCTCAACAGCATATATCCATCTGGGGATATGGTCTAAGCTGAAGCTCTTTGATGATAACTGAAAAAGCTGGTATGCTGAGTGGGCCCAACACTTTTTCCCCAAAGTTTGGGAGTGGAAACCCTTTATGGGTTGATAGATGTGACAGATCCAAATTGTGAACAAGGCAATGATTATTCTTAATCCCATTTTTATACAACATTGCATCTAAGATTTTAGACAGTATGACAAAGTGAGAAAAAGGAGTAAACATTAATTGAAAAGATGTAGCACTGTCTTTGTGTAAGATTGTGTACATAATTGAAAGGAATCTGAAATCTATTAAAATGAATCTATTAATTCCACCAAGCTAATCTATAAATTAATATAACCCTAGTCAAAACTCCAAGATTAATTTATATAAGTTGAAAATATTATTTTTAAATTTATATGGATATGGAGAAGACAGACTCATCAAAACAATTATTAAGATGAGGAAATTTGTATATTTACATTGTCGTACTTTAAGACTTTATTAAGTTACTCAACTCAGTGTGATATTTAGCTATGAAATAGAATGGAAAAGTTTAGAAAAAGACCTATTGTATTCAATCAATTTTCAGCAATGACCCCATGCATTTCAGTGAAAAAAGGAAAATCTTTTCAACAAGCCATGCTGAAGCAGGATGTTCCTATAGGGACAAAGTAAACTTTGACCACTAACTCATACAAATAAATTAATTTAGGTCTAATCATAGACTAGTGAAAGGACACAAAATCTGTATTTGCTAGAGAAAGCATAGTAAAGTAGCCTTGTGGTGAAGGAAGATTTCTTGAGGAGAATGTAAAATGTACTAACCACAAAAAATTAAAATTGTGCTTCATCAAAATTTAAAACTTCTCATCAAAAAGACATGTTTAAGAAAGTAAAAGTGAAAGCCTTGGGCTATGATGTAATATTTGCAATGCATATACCTGATAAAGGATTAATATCCAGAATATATAATAAACTACAATCAAATAAGAAAAAGGCAAATATCTCAACACAACAGACAAATATTTTAACAGATACTTCATAAGATATGATACCCAAGTAGCAAATAATATGTGAAAAGGTACTGAACATTCTCAATCATCATGAAGCTGGACATTAAAGCTACGGTGTGAGACAATTACATACCTGCATGAATAGTCAAATATTAAAATGATTGATAAAATGAAGTACATATTGAGAAAGATTTGAGCAAGTGAAACTCTCATAGATCGCCAGTGGAAATGTAAAACCAGTTGGAAAACTGGTAGTTCTCAACAAATTTAAATATATGCTCACCTTATAATGAGCAGTTCCTTTTCTTGCTATACACCCAAAATAAATGACAGCACAAGTCCTCAAATCAGTGTGTTGAAGAATGTTTACAAAAACATTATTCATGTTATCCCCAAACTGAAAATATTTTAAAATCAATAGGAGTATAGATGAACATAGTTTGATGTATCCACACAGTGAAGTAATGTCATAATAAAAAATTAAAATTACTGAAACAAAACACCTACAAAAGTCTCAAAACATCATGTCGAGCAAACTAAGATAAACAAAATTTGCATACACTATTACTCCACTTAGATAAAGTATAAAACAGGACATGTTAATTTACAGTGATAGATGGCAAAACAATTGTTACCCCGGGGGTAGTTATTGACTGAGATAGGCATAAGAAAAATTTCCATGAAATAAAGGAATATTCTTGATATGAGTGATATCTTCATGTGAGTCATGATAGATTTAGATCTTTCTCTCTCTGTGTCTCTCTGTCCTTCCAACTTTCCAATTTATACATGTACATACATGCCATTTCAAATTATATAAATGTGTATAATCCTTTTGCTTTTATGTGTCAGTTACAATAAATTTATGAAAAGTAATTCACCCAGTTGCATATTTGATTTATGCATCATACTACATGAAAATTTAAACAAATAATTCTGAGAGGACTATCCCCTTTTTGATGATGGAAGATTCAAGTTACAATAACTTGCCTTTTATATTGGACAGAATGTTCTAGCAAATACTAGACAAGTAGATCCCTAAAACATCGGCAATATGAGGAATCCTTGGTCTTCATAAAATGTCTTTCTCACCCTGTTGGGCACATATGTTTCAAAGTGCTCATAATAATTGATATTTCCTATTCATCAGGTCTAGTTAGCATATAATTAATGTGTTAGTCTAACATGATTATGTTAGTTTTCTTTTCACTGCAACATAATGACTGATATCCTCGACAGAAAAGAGAAGGGGTTTATTTTGGCTCATGGTTCAGGGGATTCTGTACATAGTCAGCTGGCTCTAAAGAAAAAGCATCATGGCAGAAAGGCATTGCTGAGCAAAGCTGCTTAGTTCCTATTGGGTGGAAGTCAGAGCAGGGTTAGAAATAGTGCCAGAGAGGAAGGGCAAAGACCCAGACATGGTATGCAGGGTCATAATTCTGTGACCACAGAGACACACCCAGAAGTGTGCTCCACCAATCCCCTGGGCAGATCCCAAAGCCAATCAAGTGAACATTCCTCTCTAACTTCCTCATTGACATTCTTTGGAATACAGAAGAGTAGCATAGTCCTGGGGCGTATCTGTAAATGAACTGGTACTGCTGTCACTCCTGGTTGAATCTGACTCCTTTTGATATTCCTTTATGGCAGGAATTGGAAGTAATGCATCCACAAGATCAAAAGTAATATTCCAAGTGCCAGGTGCTGCTTGATCTGTTTCAGCAAAGGTATCTGTCACATCGGGCACACAGCTGCACCTGGGTCTCCTGCTTATCTTCTTTCATAGTCATTTATGGTCCTCTACCATGATCCATTTGATTTTTCAGGGACCAGTCCAGTGAATTAAAGGAAAATGGGGGTAGCATTCAGCAGTGTTTAAATTTTTGAGAGTGACTCATCTCTGCCATTCATCTGGGATGTGGCCAGACTTTAGTTTTAATTGCTTCCAAGAATTAAAGGTAGCAGTACAGGCTCAAGAGCTTCCCGCATTCATTTTAAATTGTTCCTGTAGCAAATTACCACAAATTTAAAACTTAAGAAAAAAAAATCTTATCTTTTTGGAGGTCAGAAGTCCCAAATAGGCCTTGCTGAGACAAAGAATGAAGATGCTGGCAGAGGTCTGCTCATTTTGAGATCTAGGGAAGAGTTTGTTTCCTGGACATTTGCCAGCTTCTAGAAGCTACTTGCTTTCCTTTTGCTTAGGATTCCTTCGTCTGATGTCCAAGCCAGCATCTCCATCAGTCAATTGGCTCTCTGGCTTCTTCTCCAACCTCCCTCTTCCATTTTTAAGCCAACTTGCAATGACATTCGGCCACTTAGAGAATTCAGAAAAGTCTTTTCAGTTCAAGGTTAGCTGATTAGTAACTTTATTTCCATCGACAACCTCAGCGACCCCATAATGTAATCTAACACTATAGGGAGTAGGAACTGGGCATCTTTGGAGGGCTGTTTTTCTGCTGACCACACTTCTATTACTTTCCCTTATCATAACAAATCAAGTAATGACTATGAGAGTCTATCAGCTCTAGATAACTGCATCTTGATGAAAATTGTAGGGGCTAGAAAAAAATCACCACAGAGTGAGGCCACAGATCCATTATATCCACTGAGAGATGGACCTAGAATGGGATCCACTTGTTTTATGGTCTCCAAGTCCTCCATCAGTGTTTTGGTTTTGCTATTACCTATAATCCAGCACCCAATAACCCTTGAAAGATCTACTTTCTCAGCTGTATAGTTATCTGTAAATGACCCTACATCTTATTGAATTGATATGAGAAAATATGAGTATTATATATTTGGTATCATGGTATCTTTCCTCTAAAGAAAATAGCCTTCCTTTCAGTTAGGATCTGAGAACAGTGTGAGAGACTATGATTTTCTAATATGGCATTTGGCACCAGCTTTTTGCTTATCCACAATTGATTGTCTGTGATTGTGTAAGTCAAACAATGCCATTATCACTGTCCCAACCTAAGAAGAGAACAGAAATATCAAGTTCTATTACAAACCTTCCCAGATTTCTACAGGTCAAAGTTTGCTTGTTGTCATTCCAGCTATGCCATCAATTATGGAAATTGCATTCACCTCTGATGGGTATGTTCTGCCACCTGGCCTCTTGCATGCCAGAAGCTTTCCATCTCCATTGATTCTAAATAGCCCAGGCTTACAACAACCTCCCACTTCTCCCCATAACCCACAAATGACAAGAACCATTGGCTTTCTTCATTTTTTACTGTTTTAGTGAAGGGATACCCTCTGGGCGCTCATAGAGAGTACAGATGCCAATTTCTTGATGTGATATAATAAATGCATTCAGAATGTCTGCATCTCTGATCCTTTTGACCCTTTGTTTAATACACTGCCAAAACAGCTCTGGCATCTCCACTTCTTTACTATAGGCCTCCAGAAAAAGACAGGCTTGAGAATTAAGATGCCATTCCTGCAATATATTAGGCTTGGCTCCAGAAGTCCTTGCCAGGATTTTAAATCTTGCCTGCACTCATCAATATTCCTCACTATCCAGACTTATTCTTTCCAAGCAGGCTCAAATTACACTCCCTGGTTTATTGCCTTCAAACATATTTGCAGCTATATGAATTCTTGGTGCATAATTCCTTTTCTTTCCATGATATAGACAATCCCTACAATACCCTGATAAGAATTAGGTCTAGTTTTTTTTAATAGACCAAGAATCAAGAAAGTAAAACCCATCTAAGTCTTGTAAAACTAAGGAACACAGTCAGATTCCTTCAGTTTATATATTGTGCATGGCTGCTTCCATGTGAAACTGGCAGAATTGAGCTATGGCAACAGGAACCATTTGCTGGAAAGACTAAGACATTTGACAAGCTTGCCAGTGCCAAGTCTGGATTAGCATTGGACTATAGAACTTCCTGCAATGATAGAAATGTTCTATAAGCTGCATTTTCCAATCGGAGAGTCATCAGCCACCTGGGGTTACTGAATACTTTAAATCTGGCAGTGTCACTAAGAAAAAGAATTTGTCCTTTTATTTCACTGTACTCAATTTTCAGTCTCAAGTAGCTAAAAGGTATTGGATTGGGCAACATATCTAGAAAGAATGAAAGGAATCAGAAAAAAAGTATAGATCTCAGGGAAAACACACATCATCACAAAGGCAGCCATCTCAAGGAGGGATTTTTCGTGGTCTCTGGAAAACGGCAAGTTGCTTCCCAATAACCAACAGGAGAGCACCAACCCAGCTGTCCACAGGGTTCAGAGGAACCTCTGCACTCTGACAACACTCAGGCACATTCATTGTAACTCTAGTGTAGAAAACCCTGGAGCTGTGAATTTAATTTCGTTCTTCTACCAACCTTACACTTAAATCTTGGGGCTGGTTTTTAGCAGTCTTCTGGATGTGGGAGAGGAAAGTCTTTCAACCCTGCTGCCGAAGCTTTCTAGTTTTCAGGCAATACCCAGAGACGATGGATTACTGACCTGCCTCTTATTTTCTTCCTTCCTACAGACAGTAATAACAGCCAAGCAACAGCTCCATCATTGTGACTACTCCTGCCTCGTATCTTTCAGGCATAGAGCTATTGCATAAGCCAGTACATCCCATTCCACACGTTCTTCACCTCAATCCAAACTCAATGTCACTCATTTGTTAGTGAACTCTAAGAAAGGCTATTATTCATGGTAGAGGCAATCACTACCCTCACCCACCAGTAATGAAGTCAATCCCACATCTCCAGTCAGCACCCTAGGCTGAGTCTACACTGCCGATAGCCACTGTTGGATCTACTTTCTTGGGCTGAATTCTACCAGAGGTGACTGTGAGGCAAAGAGTTGAGTGCCTCTGGTTTGCTGGGAGATGATTCCAGGGAAGTGAAGTAAATGAATGGCAAGGCAAGACAGAAAAAAGTGGTAGCATAGAAGGAATTAAGATAGAAAAGAGGCAAGGAAAAATCTTCATTAAAAAAAATTGTACTTTTAAGAGAGCTGCAACTTCCAGGACAGAGTTACCCAAGGCTATCCAAACTGGCATTCCTTTCCTTAACTTACACTTCTTTCCCATCACACCCAAAATTCCATAGTGATATCATAAATCCATAGATTGAGTTCAGTTGAGAAAAGAAAGAGCAGCAACCTGATTTTAAGATGTATGGCTTGTAGCTCAAGTCCCCCCAAAGTCTCATGAACTCATACATGGGGTTTTCAGACGCCAGATCTAGAGCATGTGATACTAAGATTAACAGTATGTGGTACTAATTTAGTATGTGGGTTAGCATAGTTCTGGGTGATGTAATAGGAAGCCACACCTTGGGTGTGGATAATACCAATCAATAGCCTTATGGCCTGCAGGAACTATGAAAGGAGGGAAAGCAGACTTCTGCTGTTTGCTGATTCTGCCTCCCCTGCCAAGGACTGCTTCTCCTCTGAGATCCCCCTCTTTAATGCCCCCTATGCCCTACGGACTGAAACTTCTACAAACCGTGAGCTAAAATAAATCTTTTTCTTTAATTTGTAGTTATCTGGTAGTTTGTTCCAATAACAAGAAAAGTCATTAAGACATAAAATAAGCAGATTGAGAGAATCCAAAGAATGTTTAAATTATCCATCTTAACAACAACAAAACCTATTCTAATATGTTTCACTGGTAAAATTGGTTAGTCTCCTTCTGGAGGGCAGTGCATCTTTTCTGTACATTTTCACTACCTCAAGAGAAACATAAATGTTTCCAGTTCCAGAAAATAATGTCCCGCCCCCAGCCCATACCCTATTTCTCTGAGTGTGTACATAAAATTCTCCCCAGTCGGGATACCTATGGGACCCCATAAGGTATGTTAACAGCAATACTTATGGACAAGTGAGGCTCAATCCTGCTAATCAACCTGGGCATTCCAGACCTGTCCTACAGTATGAACTGAAGGAACCCAGCATTGTGTTAATTCTCTGGTACTTCCGTGGTTTCAGGTGCTTATATGTTCATATTTAGAAATGCTGAGTATTGCGGTGATATTGGCAGGGTATAACTAATGTTTGTTATGACACTGAAGACACAGAAAATCCATGAGTCCATTACAGCATTCAAACAAAGAGGAATGGCCAAAACAATAAAAGTAAAGTCAAAATGAAATTGCACATAAACACACACACACATCCCTTGATCACCTGGTGGAAACTTACATGTTGTACTTCATTGTGACAATTGACAGCTCAGGAGGGAAATTAACTTAAATTTGCTGTAATGAATGATATTTTAAGCTGATCAATCAATCCTGGTTGAGAAGGAAAGAACTTCTTTAAAGAAAAATTATTATTTTTCATCATCATTTTGTAAGACTAAAATAACATGAAGTCTTTGATTTGCTTTAACATACTTCAGAATAAAAAAGGGGAATTAAAAAATGAGGGAAATCTGAATTGAATCTGCCATACAGAATTTCCTCATATTATTCTCTTTTGTCTTTATGTTTGAATTTTTATAGACAGAAAAATTTTCTCTTCTTTTCTTACCCCTTTCACCAGTATCATTAGTCTTGGGACATAATCCATATTACCTATTGTTAATATAAATAATAAATATAAATATATAAGTAATAATCCATATTACCTATTATTAATATAAATAAAGCACTAAATAATGAAATTAAACTCCAAGGGACAGCTTTTTTCCTAAACTGTAAAGCCCCAACCATAATGTCAGTTCCTGCCTTCATCATATTACAAGTGTAAGATTTTCTTAGTCAGTTGACCCCTTCCCAGTACTTACTATGAAATCCTGTGTCTGCACAGACCTTATAGATTGGTTGTGTGCATTTAACAACTAAGGATAATAGAGTTCCTGTCAGAGTGTCCAGCACACAGTAAGACACTCAGTATATGTTAGAGAGACGTACTTCCCACACTCTCCGCCCCTTCCCACACCTAAATCAACAATGGCAGCTCCTTTGGAAGTAAATGTATTACCAGAAGTGGGTTCTAAGTCAACTCTTCAGCACCCCCAACACTTGAGCAGTCTGTGGTTAATCAAGTTAACTTCAAAAATCAAGGTCCTGATGCAGTGGGATAGGCGTCATCTAAATGTTGGCAGACAATGGGAAAGTATAATTCCATCGTAGTAAATATAATTCCATCTTAGACTTGCTTGTGGACATACACTTTCTAGATTACTTTTGTTACCAATCTGGGTCTTTTTTAGTTTAATTTACTTTATCTAATAATCACACACTATCAAAACACTTGTACCCCTGAAATGCACACAATTTAAAAAACACAAGTAAATGAACACCAAGCCAAATACAAATGAACAGTGTTGGTTTCTGCAGTTGTTACTCAATTTTTTTCATTATTTTTCATGATATTTTCCTATTTTGTCAATTTTTATTTTCTTTATTACTAATGGTTTCACTGCATAACGATTACATTCCTTGTGGGGAATCTTATTTTCACACTCACACTGTCTTTCACAGGGAAGGGGCTCAATAAATTTAAAACATGTGTCTTGCCTCAAACAGATCAAAAATGGTAGAACTGGAACTCCCATCTATGGAAGATTCCAAAGTCCGAAGGAATTTGGTCCTCTGGAGCTCAGGATGAGAGCACCCAGACCAAGACACAGCAAGAGCAGGACTTCTTAAGAAAGAGAAGGCAGCGGTGCCTGTCCCCTGCACAAGGGGACCTTATTAAGTGTCCTGAGAGGTCTCACATTTACAGTGAACCACGGTACAATCCTTCTGGTATCTTGGAATGGCCCAAGTGTTCAACTGCCTAAGGATTCTCAACTTGGGTTCCCTTGAATGTTCATAATTGTGTCACTTTTACACACTGAAATAATGATCTCATTTCCAATTTTGTTAACAGCAACTTTAGAATTATAACTACAGGGCTGAGGACATAGCTCAGTGCAGAGCTGGGCTTGGCATGTGCAAGTTCCCAGGTTCAGCCGCCATTAGCCCCAGCCCCAGTTATAACTACAGAGTATGGCGTAGTTCTGCAAAGACCCAGCATCATTTTTCCTCAACTACTTTTCAATGTTTTCTTTGATATTCAACTCTTTTGCCCTTTCTTTAGTCATTTGAAGTTCAGGATATAGCACATTATAATGGTGAACCCTGTTATTACATTTCTTCTTATAGAAAACATATAAAAAAGGAAAAATCCTTATGTATTTTGCCATTTTTGTAAGTAAAACATACTTATAGCTTTTATCGTAGAGGAAGGTATAAATCAGATAGTGAAGCCTGCCCAGGAATCCCATTCCTGAGCATGCACCACATTTAATAGTTTCATGGCTCTTCTTTCTGACTTTTTATTTTGCAGAGTTTACGAAGTGCTTTCACATACTTCATCTCATTGAAACTTCACAACAGCAGATTTCAATTATAAATATGAGATTGGGGAAATTGTTTTTCAGTGAACTTCAGTAACCTTCTCACAAAAGGGAGCTACCATGACTGACTACCTTCTATTCACATTTTTCCCCAAAGCCAGCCCAGGATTAATTCACTGTGACCTTTCATGCTCCTTTCATACAGCCAAGAACAGACAGACCAGGTTGTGGAAAGCAGAATCAATCCCAAATCTGCTAAGCATTTTGGTTCTATCAGCTATATCCTTAGCCAAACGCAAAACATTTGCATGGGCAATAGGTAAAAATTGAACAGTCTTTCAAAGCATCAAGAAGGTGTTTCTTCAAGTTCACTAACAGAGAAAAATCTGGGGCTAATGAGACTAAACTATGATGTAACAGTGAGTTCAAATTAAGGTAAATTATGATGTCTTCTTCCATATAAGTGGGTAGAGATAGACTTTCACAATTACTGTTAGATAAATTAATGGAATAACATGAGCTCCTCACCCCACACTTTCTGCCCTAGGACTTAACACCAAAATCTTAGGTTTGATCACGTAATTAATGGGCTCTTTGTTCTAACAGATCTTACAGGTAAGATCTTGAAATCAAAATTGGGATGGAAGAGTGTTAGGGAAAGGTTGATGACTTATATGAATCTGGTCATCGTATTTCTACACTATACTACAAGAAAGATAAAACTTTGATTCTAAGGAACCCAACCAATATTATTGTTGCAGGCAGCTGAGTTAGTTAAAAATAGTATAGGCAGTAAGACAGGGCTGGGTCCTCAAAGGAGCCAATGCATAAGCACAGATACCTTGCAACTGTGGGGGAGACAGTCATCTGCTGTGGACCAGGCCTCAAAACAAAGGATCAAATAAATGCAACCGTATCCTAAGGACTGATATTCTAAATAATACCCTATAACCCTGAGGAAGCCAGGAGTCACCATTCCAACCCCCTAAGGAGAAGAATCACTGCTCTCTAAGAATGCCCGCTTTTTATGTGACTTGCTTCCCCATTTGTCTCCAGTTTAATCAATTTTACCTGAGCTACTACTCTTATTGGCTAACTATAGCTATGTCCCACCTTATACCCAACTGCCTTGTGAGTTCTCAGTTTTCCCCACCTTGAACCCCTCTCCTACCATGATTTTGCTCTATAAAAGTCCTTGGAAAAGACAGAGTCCTTGGCAACTATCTCGGGACCTCTTCTGTCTCTCTCAGACAGAAGCTTTCTCTCAATAAATATATTCTACTCTTAACTTCCATTGTTCCTAAAATTCTTTGATTTCCATTGTTCCTAAAATTCTTTGATTTTAGAGAACATGAACTTGTACCCGACATAGTAGGTCAAGTTTCATTACCTTATATCATTATCTTTCAAATTACGTAATTTGTATATAAGTAAATGTTCCTTTTGGCTAAGAAGTTATTTCAAAGAACCCATTATGATGGCAAAGGACTAATGACTGTTACATTTCTTCCCAAGAACAAATAGAGGAATCACAAAAAAAGAAAAAAAAAATTTCAGGCTTCACCCATATTTTTTTCATATCATGAATAAAAAGCTTTGCCTGGAAAGTCAGCTGTCTTCAAAATTGTGACTTTAACATTTGAGGCTTGTACAGTTCTCTTAAATTCTTCAGTCCCTACCCCAGCCAGAAGTAGTGAGGGAAATGGATATTATTTGCACAGGAACTGGAGTGCAGAACAAGTCTCTGACTTCCATTGCCTATGAGGAAAATGCAGAGTGACTTAGATCACTGTGACCTAGCTGGAAACGTTGTAATGGCCCTGATAGTGATTCATGTCTTCACAAAACAAACAGCTATCTCTCTAACCCCTCCTGGCTTAGAAGGCCTCCTCTGCAGGGTTGCCTGTGGTGGCTGTGCTGGCTTTGATGACAAGATCCTGGCAGCCAGTCTGAGACAGAAAAGAACATTCCTGGAATTTTAAGTGGTTTGGATCAGCAGTTGTCATGTACAATTGATGCTCATTTATATTTCACTAGCCAAAATCTAGTGCTGCCCAAAATTGGGAAAGAAATATTTCAAATGGCCTAATCCTGCTCTAATGTAAAAAATTAGCTGTCCTACCTTCTTTCAATCTCAGTCTCAGAAGGGAGATTTAACATTTCCTGACAGTGCTTTAAATACTTTGCTGTTCAGACGTCAGTGAATCCACAATAATTACATCAGTTAAACCAGCCTGGCTTTCCAAAGCTATTGTAAGCTTAGGGTACTTTTTGAATTCCTTATGGTCTTCGCCCTTTGATGGTTTAACAAAGTGCCCATAGGCAAATGGATCACCACTTAACCATTTAACCCATTTAACCCCTTTACCTGTTAATTATTGCTGTAGTTTTTGTTGTTAATCTATTGATTTGGTGGTCAATGGTTTTTCAACCCTTTCTTTTCCAGGAAGTTTAATTATGCAGTATCCAGGAGCCATGTGCTACTCCCAGAGGAGAATTTCAAGAAGGCCTAGTGGTTTTTGACTGTAGGAGAGCAAGCCATAAAGACATTAGTAGACAATCACTAAGAACTGACTTAATATTCTGAATCTGAACATTTTATGAGCTTTCATTCTGCCATTGCTATAAGAGAGACTAAAAAATAATTCCTTTTACAGATGGAGAAAGCATGAGATAACAGTTTGACTTTTTTTGGAGGGGTAATAGTTTCTTTAGGTAAAAATTAATTCTGTCTATCCCCCATCTTACATCTACCTCCCATCACTAGTGAGCCCACTTTTACTAAGTCAAACTCTAGGGAAAAAGGTATTCTTTGTATGCTCAGTAACTGTTTGAATATGCTTCTTTTTCCCTCCAAAACTCATTTTGAAATTAAATTTCTCTTGTGAGATATTAAGAGGCAAGTTAAGAGGGGCCCTTTAGGGGGTGATCAGAAGTACATTCTCATAAATGCATTAATTCATTCATCAAATTAATAGATTAATAGGTTACCTTGAGAGCAAGTCAGTTATAAAAACCAGTTTGAGTAGGTCTCTGGCACGTTCCATGTACACCATACGATGCCCTGCAAAACATCAGGTCTGCCAACAAGAAGGCAGTCACAAGTTCCTTGACTTAGACCAGAACCATGAACAAAAGTAAACTTCTTTGCTTAATAACTTATCCAGTTTATGGTATTGTGTCCTTATCAGCAGAAAATGGACTGAGACATGTTCTACTGGTGCAATTCAACCTTCATGTCTAAATGGCAGAACCTACCACAAAGGAGCTCAGCTGAGAGCAATTGGCCTTCAGAAGAACAGTCAAAGAGCACAAAGACATTTGCATAAAGCCGTATAACACGTGTGACACCCCCCTGTGTCTGTTGCTGTCTCAGGGGCATGGTACACTAAAATGGAAGTGTGGGCATAGTGAGCATAGTCCCCCTTTTTTTTCTTAACAATCTCTGAATCCTCCCTCCTAACATCAGAATCTGTCTGGGCTTCTTTGACACTGTAAACAAAGCCACTACTGACTTGTTATCACATTTGAACATTTTAAAATTCTTTTTTTCATAATCTCCTATGCAAAAATAAATGAAAAGATACAGAGTATATACTTTGTAAGGAAAAAAATACAAGTTGTCAAATAGAATCACACAAATGGTTGTGAAATCAGAGAAGCCTACAAAGTGAAGATGCCACAGGGTCAAAATTGAAGAGGAATCATAATATGATAAGGTTTGCTTCTAAATTCTTAGCTAAGATTTGCCATGTTTTCTAATGACCAATTTTATTGTTTTGTATTTGACCTATCTCCTAGAAATATAGATTTTCACTATTTGTTTGATGTTGTTACTAATCCTGTCTCAGTTCACTTACATACTTCTCCAAGATAAATATCAGCAACTCAATTTGTCATTTCACTCTAAGTGGGACCACGTTTGATGATATTAGTAGGCTAACTTATGAAAGACTGCTGCCCAAAATAGTGAATTTGAGTAGTTTATAGGATTAACACCAAGTTGGAACACCACTGTGATAAGACTTTCAAATTGAGGAGTCACAGGATAAAAGGGCTACTACTTCTTTGCCTTTTATTGATTGTGTAGGCTGCTTAATAGAATTCTGTAATTCCGCCTGTATATTTGGGAAATATAAGATAATGCAAATGTCGGTTTAAACTACAACCTAAGAGTAGTTATTAATTTATAACCCAAAATTTATACCCCAGTTGTCCTCAGCCTATCAGTAAGCCACCCTTCAGAGATGATCAAGCTTTTACCTTCCCAAAACATCAGTATTTTTAACTTGCTTAAAAATGGGTCTTTATTAGAAAAAGATAATGGCTTACTAATTAGCAGCAAGGATGCTGGAAATAGGGCTTAATTGGCAAAAACAGGAATATTAAAGTCGCGAATTGGGCTGGAGATAAAGCCCATAGTATAGCATTTCCAGGCAGAAGGCTCTGAGTGTGAACCCCAGTATGAGAGAGAGACAGACAGACAGAGAAAGAATGAGAACTTAAAATTGTCTGGACTCCTCTGCTTGCGTAAACAAAATAGACAGGATAATAGTACAGAAAACCCTGAGTCTTATACCTTTAGAAATACTGTCTGAAGTCTGGTTCCCAGAGTGTCCTATGTCTGGTAATTGACTCCTTTCTCAGTTCTTGACTGGTTTGATGCCCAGTATAAGGTTCATTGAACCTAGTTTCTAGAATTTGATCACATCTGCTTCAAGTCAACATTGTATACACCAGGGCAATTAGAATACTTAGAAGGCCAAAAGTTAGAATTTCATTAAATTTATAGAATAGATTACATGGCCTGCATTCTATCTACTGTCAAATAACTATTTATGTGTAGTCAAATTTGGGAAGAAATTTACTTTTAATATAAACTAGTAGTCAGGTTATATAGAAAACAGTTCAATGTCATCAGTGGTGGATATGTCATGATTGATGGATACTGTTACCCAGAACACCTCATACAGAGTCTTTCACTTAGCTCTTTAGTCCTATTTCCCTTTAGTCCTATTCTAGGTACTGTATTCTTAACATCACCCAGTTACCTATAGACTATCATAGGGCAACAGAGTCACCTATTTCCAAACAACATATCCTGAGGGAATCGATGTGATTCAGGGTTTTTCTCCCTCTAGATAGTTTAGGACATTATGGCATTATTGCCCCTGAGTCCCAGTTAGGACTTTACTGGTTCCCTATGGGAATGGAAGACCCTAAAATAATTCTGGTGAATGCTTCTTGCTGAATAAGTTTCTTCTATGGAGCCATTATCAGTCTATAAGACAAACATTACATAAGAATAGAACAGAGATATGAATATCCTGGGTCATAGATATTGATGATGATGATGCCAAAATTATATTGAAGAAAAGAAAATGCACAAACTTACATTATCATGAATTGTGTTTGGCATCAAAGCAAATAATGCATATGGAAGTAGGGATATTTTTCTTTATATAATAAATCTAGAGTTAGTCTAAAGTTTAGTGATGCTATTAGATACTCAAGATCTATTTTCCTTTTCTGTCATCATCTCTTGTGGCTCATTTGCTCTTGCCTTCAAGATAGGTGCAGCACCTCCAGACATTTGATGAGGAAGGACAGTGCAACAGGGATTTTCAAAAAGAAAAGTTTTCCCTTTTTATTCAAGAAACGAAGCTCTCCCCAAGAAATTCTATTCGTACTACACTGGTTGAACTTTGCCATTTCTCATCTACAAAGGAACAAAGATAGAATAATTTTAGCTGGGCATCAGAGTTTAAATGTACCCCAAAATCTCATAAATTTGGAAGGTGATTGGCTCATAAGGTTGTGATAACTGATTGTGCTATTGGAGGCGGGGCCTGGTCAGATGGGGTGGCCATGATATTTACTGCTTCGTTGGTATTTATTCACAGGGTAGCCATCCAAGCTCTCAGAAGCTTCAGCAGTCATGATTTAAGAGACACTGCTCAAGCTTGCAGCAGGCCTTGGTGTTACCTACATGATGCCAGATTTACCGGCATGCAGAAGGCAAGAGTTGTGGGTTCAGAGAGATTTCCAATCAGATTTAGAGGAAAGCCCATGAGAGGGCAATATGTAAAGCCATGAGAGAATTCTGAAAGGGCAGTAGAGACCCCAGGAATTTGGGAAAACCAGGAACATGGAACATCTGCTGAGAAAAGGTACAAACAGTGAACAGAACCACCCAAGAGGGAAGGCTGCAAGTGCTAATGCTTAGAGGTGAGACCACCCAAGCCATTTGGGGGTCACAGTTTTCCACAACTTGCCCAGGATGCTAGACATGGAGCTATGGGATTTAATGTTTGCTTTAGTGGGTTTTAGTCTTGTTTTGGTTTTGTTTCTTCCTATTTACTCATTTTTTTCCTGTTTGGGATGGGACCATATACCCTGTGTTACTGTATGTTGGAAGTGTTTAACTTTGTTTTTTATTTTTTCAGGAGCTCCCCACTAAGAATTTGCCTTGAGTCTCAGAGGAGACTTCTGACTTGGACTTTTCAGCAATGCTGGAACTGTTAAGACTTTGGCAACTCCTAGAGATGGGCTAAATGCATTTTGCATAAGGAGATATGAGTCTTTGGGGAGCCAGAAATGGAATGCTACGGTTCAAATCTAAAATGTCACCCCCAAATCACATGAGTTTGGACCGTGATTGGATTACAGGGTGATATAACTAAATGTACTGTTAGAAGTAGGGGCCTACTCAAAAAAAGAAGTCACTGGGATGGGGTCTCGAAGGGTTTATGTCCCTGCTTCTCTCTCTGCTTCCTGAGATGAGAGCAACTATCCTCTGCTAGACCTACCACCAAGCTTTTCCTGCATTGTAGCCAGCTTACTATGGACTAAAAATGTAAACCAAAATAGACTTCTCCTCCTTTAAGCAGTGAGTATCTGGTGTTGTGTCCCAGCAATGAGACTATGACTAAAACACCAGGCAAATCATTATCTTAAACTAAATGAAATTCTGACAACAAGGGAGAAGGAAACAACAAGCAACTCATAGTGCTTACCATACCTACTATTTACTACACATAACTGCACACTTTATATACCTGCAATCTCTAACTTGGAGTACTAACAATTTTCAATGTGATGAAACTAAGTAACAAATACTACTAATAGTTTGCTGAAGAAAATACTAGATTTATTATTTGGGTCCAGGTCATTTGGCTAATAGTAATAATAAAATAATAATTAATATTGGTCAGATTCTTGCCATAGGTTATATATTCTTCTAGGTGCTTTTTGTGCATTGACTCATGTCTTCTCACAGAAAACATCTGAGGGAAGTGTTTTTATAGTCCTTATTTATCGGATGAGGTAACAGAAGCTTTGAGAAGCCGAGGAACTTGTTCATTGTCATAGAGGTTGTGAGTGGTAAAGCCTCCAGTTCTGCATGACTCCTTAGCTCTCGATCATTTTCCAGCTTCTGCAGAACCCACCTGCTCAAATAATATCCACTGTCTCTCTCCACTGAGAGGGACCAGTGAACAAGCTGATGACCAAACACTCACAAGGCAGTTGTCTCAGTCTACTGTTGCTGTTATAACGAAATATTTAAACTGAGAAATGTGTTACAATAAAACTTATCTGTCACAGTTTTGGAGGTAGGAGGTCCAAGAATAAGATGTCCTAAGATTCATTGTCTGATATACTCTTTCTTTTCCTGATGGTGTCTTTGCTGCAGCCTGATGTGGCAAAATGGATGGAAGCAGCTGAGAGTCCCTTTGAGCTGCTTTACAAGGATACTAACCCCATTGGTTAAGGTGGAATCCTCATGGCCTAATCACTTCCCATTGGCTCCACCCCAACATCATCACTTAGAGGAATAAGTTCCAGCACATAAATTTTGGAGGGAGACATTCATAAAACAGAGCAACACTAATCAGTAGTATAAATTACAAGGATTTATCAGAGGCAAGGCTTGTGAACAGAAGCCAACATTTAAGAAGCTACAAGAAGATGAGTGATGTCAGCTGATGTCCAACCACATGCCAGGATGTAAACTTGACATTTCTGCATGGGCAAAGGACCTCTTTTCTTCCCTCAACGTGTACATATCCTTGACAAAATCACAAGGTAATGTGGGTCCTGGCAGATGACCTAAGTCATGAGGAAATGTCTGTCTTGGACACTGTTTCCCCAGTAACCATTAATCTATTCTTTACTAAGAGAACTCTCATTTTATTAGTAGCAGCATTAGGCTCAGGAAAAATGACTCACCTCCTCAGACTTCTTTGCCACAGTGGCATAGCCATATGTAAAGTGCTGGCCAGTGGCAAAGAAGTAAGAGCTTCGGTTAAACCTGCCTGCAAAGTGACTGGTAATCTGTAAACAAAGGTAGGTTTGTGCAGGATTTGTAATGGTTGATACATTGTGTCAACTAGGGAAGTTTACAAGTTTAAGCAACTCAGCAGGAGCCAGGGTCCTCACTTTGTAAACATCCTCATCCTGTGCAAGAGGAGAGCACTGTAATGGTATAAGGGCTACACCTGCTCTAGAGGGTGGTCGCCTGCATACACTATAAGAGAGGAAGAGGCTTGCTTCCCTTTTGCTCTTGCTGCTTTTGCTGTCTTCTGCCCCTGTGAAGCTCCTGTGCCATGCCACCCTGCTTCAGAACCAGCTGATTACTGACTGAAACCTCCACAAACCGTGAGCTAAATCAACCTTTCCTTCCTTAATTTTGAATATCAGGTATTTTGTCCCAGCAATGAGAGAAAAGTAACCAAGATAGTAGTATATACACGAAAGTTGGAAGGATACAGGGAAAATTGGCATAACCCTTGTATAAGAATGGCACTCACATCTGTGAAGTGCTTCGCATTTTCTGGAGTTCTTAGAGTTACTCAACATGTCCGTGGTTCAACCCAAGAACATGAAAATCTCAAAATGCAATGCGTGACATCTAATAATTGAAAATGTGTCTTTACTGAAAGAGAGAGAGAGACAAGAATATCTCAACTGGCTTGAGAATTTGCACTTTGTTCATTCATTCCTCTTCTCTCAGTCTGGAATGAAATTGCAATGTCTAATGAGGAATCAGCCATATTTTGAGATGAGTGTTATAGCCTCACACTAAGGGAGGTCATAAGATAATAAGATATAAGGTACAAAGGTAATCAATCTGAGTATCTGATTGCATTGTGAAACTCCCATATCAACCTAAGCTTGATTACCTCTAGATTTGTGAAGATTTATGAAAAATAATTCTGTATGTAGTAAAGCCACTGTAGTTGTCATTTTGGAAATTAAAACATGGAAGTTAAAACAATCTCCACTGTCAGAGATGGCCATACTATACTCCCTTTCAATCGGACTAATTTTAGAGTCAGCTTCTGGGCATGTCATCACCATTGCCCTAGCTTCACTCTGTGGGGACTGGATATGAAGTTTAGTTTAGAAAGAGTGGATATATAGCTAGGTGCAGTGAAACACATCTGTAATCCCAGGATACAGGAGACTGAACCAGGACCACAAAGTCAACTTCAGCCTGGGCAACATAGCAAGACCCTGTCTCAAAATCAAAAATAAAGAGCTGGGGTTGTACCTCAGTGGAAGAGCATTCCTGGGTTCAGTCTCCAATGCTTGGGGGGGGATAGAGTAGAATTATGGTTCTGAATATCGTTTTATGGAAGGCCTCAGGATAATGAGGTGACATCTAGGAAATATAACCTTCCTGGCTAGTTGTTCAACCGTGAACAATTTCCACTTATTCTGAACCCCAGCTTCCTATCTTTAAAATGAAGATGACACAGACCTTAAACTTTTACTGAGAGGATTAGACCTGGAAATGTGCAACTCGCTTAATGTACATGATACGGAAGCATACATCTTCCCTTATTGCTAATTCCCCTCTGTGACCAGCACAAACCATACCCTCTCCTTTTTCAATGTGTCTCTCAGCCTTGTTGAGGTCCTTTGGAACAATGCCCTTTTCCCCTGGACTTTGGGCTTGGCTTTCATCTTGCCCAGCATCTGTGTGGTTGAAATGTTGATGAGGAAGGGAATGGGAGAAAAGTGGGCACAAATAGCTCTGCTTCCTTGCAAACTTGCTCACCCCTCCCGGAACTTGCATATTTCTCCTAAGAAAAGGAGAACCAAGTTTGTGGTCATCTTTAGATTCACAAAACATAGCTGCAGTTTTAATTTGGGAGAGCTAAGTCTTTTGGAATCATAGTCATCTACAGTACATATTTATAATACACATATGTACACACTACATACATATTTATATATAACATTAGACCCTGTTACCATAGCAACTATTACAGTACTAACAAATTAGCAATTGTGACTCCACTCAAAAATGAAACAAGAAATTCAAATGAAATACCAAACATTTGTTTAAACACAAATAGCTTTAGTAATTAACTACATAGAGACAATACAGAAACTTTTAAATGGATATTTAGAAGCCTTTTCTAGAAGAAAAATCTGCTTTGATGTTTTTCCCCTTTTCTACGGCATCACAGTCTACATCTTCATAAATTAAGTTTGGCACTGGGTTAACAGGGCTAGATCTGCTGCAGCGGAACCACTGCGCACCTCCAAACTCAGCTCTTAATTCTAAACAGTTACACCTTCCCTGGTGAGAAAGATTTTATTAATCAAAAGGAAGACTTTTCAAAAAGAAAGCTCCAATGTGAAGTAGGTCTTACATCCCCTGTTTCATTCAGAGAACATGTAAAACTACCCCTGGGGTTTGGAATATATTAACATCCTTTCACAATTAACCCTAATGGGACAAGAACAGCATTTTCCCAAGCAGATATATTCAAAGCTGAAAAATGCATAGTGTTTAAATAGATCTCATTATATCAGCTACACCAAATCTCTCCTCTTTATATACAGAGGATTGAACCTCTTTTCACTGTCATGCAACATTAAAATAGGAAGGCATACACAAGGATGACATGGATTTGACAAAAAATTAATGATTTGTACATCACTTTAATGCTTCAAATCTGCAATTCATGTATGCTAATTAGTTCATAATGGGCTGTTGAAGAACAGAGCTGTCATCCTGCTGCTTCACAGGTTTCTGGAAGCTCGGTGTGGCACACACTTGCTGTGTTGGCTGCTGGATTCTGGGCTGTAACGTGGCAGATCTACGAGAGCATTTCCCCCCACATGCAATTGTTTCCTGGATGTGATGCTTTAATCTATCAGAGTTACGATGGCATGTCTCAAATAAGTGGTTCCTGGGTGCCGCTGTACACACCGGGAGCAACGGCACGGCTGCACTGTATCTAAATGATTGATTTCTGGATTCTAGACTGTTGGGCTATACCTCAGAGGGCAGCTGTCATCCTGCTAAATGTATGAAGCTGTATTATGCAGCACATTTTGAAAATGTATGTACAACGTTTTTTTTATTTACAGATAAAAGGGGCTGTAAAAACTTGGAGAGGGGAAATAAAGGGGACTTCACAGATCGGGTATCTTTGCTCACTATGGAATCATGTAGATCTCCCCATGGCAAGGGAAGCAGATCCCAAGCCCTTTCTCTGGATCCTCCTTTTGTCCTTGCATTGCTGGGGCAAAGACAAAGACTGGCCCAGCAGCCAGAGCCTGGGAGGCTGGCTGTTTCACAGACCAAATGGTGACTCCAGTGAGTGCTGGAAGTCAGCAGCTGGATGACAAGTTTTTCTGGTTTTACTGGAAAGCAAATGGACCTTCTCTGGTGCCCTGATGGAGGTTTGATCCACGTGTTCCTCACAATCACACCTGCTGCTCAGGAGACCCAGCATCTGGGCCTGTCAAGGAGGAGAAAAAGGAAACAAGGGCTGAATCTGTTTTCCGGTTCCTGATGCTTGAAATCTTTTGTCTTGAAGTCTCCAGAGTAAATATGCATTTGATTTAATTTTTTTCCCGTGGAAAATATAAGCTAGTGACCATAACAGAAGAATCGAGGCAGGCTAGAGGGAAAAGTACTCCAAATGTAGTCCAGCAATTAAGGGATTTTACAGACTAGCCACTTCATAAATACATAAAATAATAGTATGAATACAGTAAGACATGAAAGGCACAAGGTAATAAGACTTTCATCACAATGTTTATGTAAGGTCTTTACGGAGCAAACTTTATTAATACTATTGACACTAAGTAAAGATTTACTATATATTTACTAGCATATGAATGATACTCTTCAAATAATATGACTTTGAAAGACATAAAAAGTCATTCCATCCTAAAGGTAGCACACGGTTCTCCGGTTGACAACAGGAAAACATACGCTCCAGGCATTGATACTCTCCAAATCCCATTTGAATAGACTTTTTTTTTTTTAGTTATTTTATTCTGGTAAAAATCTTATTTTTAAAGCAATGTAACAACTTTAAGAACACTTTTAAAAAGAAAAATCATCCATAATCTCACAAAGGACATCACTATGTGACTGTTGAACATAGCTGTGTACCACACATATGGTACCCATCTGAACACACACGGTATGTGCACACACAGAAGGACACATTTTCTCATGAGGAAAATCAAACCACAAGCTTGAAGCTACATCTAATGACTGGGTTATTTGAATTTTAGAGACTCAAAGTTGTGTATTCGAAAAGAAAATATTTGAGTGGAATGGCTGGGTCATTTGACAAATTTATGCTGAGGGTTTTGCAGAATTGCCAAACTGTTTTCCAAACTACTTGTTAGTGTTCACATTTCCATTAGAAGTTTATGAGTGTGGTACTCAGTCTTTTATATCCTTCCTGCCATTTGATGTGGCCAGTGTTTCTAACTTCAGACATTCTGATAGGTGTGTCTCTGTTGTAGTTATTTGGTATGTGTTTATCTGGGTTGGGGAACTGTCCAAATGTATTGCTCAATTTCTCCTAGGGTGTTTTTCAGTTGACTTCTGAGAGCTCTTCAATAATCAGGAAGCAATCTTTATTAGATGTGTGACCTGTAAGTATTTTCTCCTGATTTGAGTCTTCTGTTTTCTTAGTACTATCTTTAAAAGTTTATGTTCTTAATTTTAATGAAAGTATATCTCTGTATTTATATGCTTACAGATGGTATCTGGGAAAGAGAGTTCCAAGATCCATAGGGATCCTGCTCCAATCCCTTGTATAAATGACATAATATTGCTTATAATTTACACACATCCTCTTCTACACTTTAAGTCATCTCTAGATCACCTGTATAGGCAATACAATGCAAATGATTTGTAAAAATTGTTATACTCTACTGTTCAAGAAAGGATGACAAGTGGGAAAAGTTCTTATATGATCGTACCAATGCCACTTTGTTTTTCTTAAATATTTTCTTTCTTATTTGGCGGAATTTGTGAATGCATACAGAAACCACAGATATGGAGACCCTACCCTGTATCTTCTAATATCTCTATTCTCTGTTGAGTTTGCCAGATTTTTGTTTATTTTATAATTCACTTTGTCTTCTTTTACTGCATCTTGAAGTAGATGTGAAGTCATGGATTTTAGATCAAAGAGAAATAAAATCATCAAATATTCATAGCAGCCTTAGTTTTAATGGTCTAAACCTAGAAATCACACAAATGCTTACCAGCAGGTGAATATGCAACAGACTACTACTCAGCAATGAAAAGAGAAAGATTGTTACACAAACAGTGTAGAGGTGTCTGAAATAATTATGCTAGTGAAAGGAGCCAAACAAAAAGAAGGTTACAGATGGTATGTTAATTGCCAGATGCATAGCAAGTGTGCAGTAGGTTCCAGTGTTGCTGCGGACTCACAGTTACACTGAAGATGAAGGCAGAAGAGCAGTGTGGCGGAAGTGGAAAGCCAAGGTGTTCTGGGAAGCGGTGAACACGCTCCCTGCCTTGATTGGACTGTTCTGTGGGTGTGTGTATCTGTTAAAACCAATCACAGTTTATATTTTAAGCATGTGCAGTCAATTGTATGTGTATTGTATATGCATAGTTTCAACAAAACTATTTAAAAGTCACCATCACCAAAATGATAAAGGCCACAAAAGATGAGAAAATATTTGTGATAATTATACTAGACTCATCGATGGGATTTTTCATAACTCTTAAAGAAGAAAATGAGGCCAATCCTGAGTTGTCGATTTTGATGGATTAGGAAACACCTAGCAGATGGGTAAAGCACAGCCCAGGCAAGCCCTGATGGGCCATGGAGACACCATGTCCCCCTCTGCCTGCCACCCCAGCCATCAGGAGCTGGGCAGCATTGTCCCACCATGCTCTCCACCTTGCCATTCCTGCCTTGAAGCCAGGCCACCAAGGGCTGGATTCCTTCAGCTGGTGACGTAAATTAAATGTCTCCTCTGTTCAGTTGTGAACATCAGGGATTGTGTCTCAGCCACAATAAAACTGACTAATAAAGAAGATAAACAACTTGATAACATAATGAGTCAAAGATTTCAATAGGTGTTCGTAAAGAAGTATCTTTATGAATGGACAGAAAGCCTATGAAAAGGCTTTCAATAATATTCATCCATAGGAAAGCATATAGAAACCAAAGTTACTACTATATACTCACTAGAATAGCCAAAATTACAAAGAGTAATAGCAACATAAACTGTTGGGTCGGGATGTCGGTGAAAAGCTGGAATTTTAATTCTGCTGGGAGGTGCAGAAAGTGGTAAAGTGACTTTGGAAAACTGTTTTGACAGTATTTTTTAAAAAGTTGAACATACATGATCCGAAGAACCCAACAATTGCTCACCTGGGTATGTACTCAAGTGAACTGAAAGCCTGAACTCACATAAATATATGAATATTCATTGTCACATTAGTCAAAATTATTCAAAACTGGAAATGGTCTCTGTCATCCACTGGGAACTCCAATCACATGTATATTTTATGTTTAAAGTTGTCCCTCAGCTTGTCATGCTTGGCTTATTTTATTTTTCCATTTTTCAAAATTGTTCTCTCTGGGTTTCATTTTGGACCATTTCTATGCTATCTCTTCAAATCTATAAATCTCTTTTTTTAAAATCCAATGTTTAATCTGCTGTATGTTTCCTCTCAGATACTGCAGCTTTCATATCCAGAAGATCCATTTGAGTCTTTTTATGTCTTTCACATCTCTAGCCATCATAGGCAATCTTTCCTCTTGCTTCTATTTATAAAATGCTATTATAATAACTCTTTTAATGTCTTGTTTACTGACTTTATCATTTCTGTAATCAGTTTCAGTTGGTTGATTTTTTTCCTCATTAGAAGCTACATTTTTTGTCTGCCTTCTAAATATTAATTCTGTTAATTTCTAAAGAAATGTCACACACTGTGAATTTTATCTTTTGAGTGCTGGATACATTTATATTCCTGTAAATATGCTTGCGCTTCATTCTCTGATGCACTTGAGTTCCTTGCAGCTTGATCCTTTGAGAATTTGCTTTTGAACTCTGTTACCTGGGATTAGGGCAGTCTGTATTATACAGTAACTTTGCATGCTCAGCCTAAATCTTTCCAGGAATTCTACCCAGTTCTTCATGAGTTCTGAGGTTCCTCACTCTGCGTGTTAGGAACAGGAACTTCTGCTGGCTTTGTGTGAGCACCTAGTGTTATGCCTTCAATCTTTTCAGAGATTTCTTTACTGATTCCTGGATGGTATCCTTACAAACATGTACCCATCAGCACTCAAATGGAGGAGAAAGAGCTAAAAGCGAAGCAGGACCTCAATAGATTTTCATTCTCCTCTCTCTGATTCTCTCCCCTACAAACTCTAGCTGCCGATAGTCCAATTCCCTCCCGTCCCAGGAGCCTGCTGTACTTTGCCTCGCTTCCTCGGTCTATGTTGCAGAGCGTTGATGGTGAATACGTGTGCAGGGCTGCGGCATGGCCTGGGCATGGTTGAGCTGAGAAAGAGGAGACACCATCGGGGGCCAAGACAGGCCACAGCTGAGGCCACCTAGAGACTTTCTGGCTAGTTTTCCTTAATTAGCATCATCTATTGCTCTGAGGGGGCCCTTGAACCCCTCCCAAGGTCCTGCTCAGGTTTCTTCTGTTTTCCACTCAATTCTTGCTTGTTCTGATTAAATACAGGCTGCATGGGGTCAGTCGGCTGGCCAGCTAGCAGAGTTACAAGTTCTGCCAAGGATTTTACTCCTCCTGTAGCCCTAAAGACCATGCCGCTTGTCTTGAAAGAATCTTGCCCTAGGCCTGTAAAGCCTTGGAGGTGGAACCAAGGTGCTCCATCTTCCCCGCCCCTAGGAAGTTACCTGTGGCACCAAATGAATACCAATGAGCTACCTGTGCATCAGTATTGCCCCTTAGACTCCAGCCCAAACTTAAGCTACATGTATGCCCCCACTCCACGTGTCCGACAGAGAGATGGCCAACCCCAGGGAGAGACTGCCAGACCCCGGGGAGAGATTGCCAGACCCCGGAGAGAATGCCAGCCCCCGGGGACTATGCAGGACCCAGGAGGGTCAGATGATCTCTCCCCACATTCTTAAAATAAAGGTCATTTATATTTCATACTTCTTTCCAATTCTATCAGTCTCATTCCTTTGAGCCTTCTCCGTGCACCCATTTGGGAGACTAGGGATCAAAGCGCAGAGCCCAAAACGTCTGCATCTTGGCCTGAGACTTTCTCCAGGCAGCAAACTGGGGCAATTCCAGTGCTCCCTGTTCCATTATTGGCTTACTGTGAATCAGAAAGCATCACTGTTTTTCACAGCTTGAAGCTCACAGCCTTGACAATTATCATCCCATGCATTTTCTTCAGCTTTTTAAAGTTATTTTGGTAATAACAATTGAAACACAATATCCACTTTTCCAAGGAGTTCTTTACCTTATGTCCTGATAAAAATAGGACATTCACAAATAATACTTTGGAGTAAGAAAAGAGGAGGGCAAGGGATTGAAGTAAGTGAGGAAAGAAAGGTTAAGTACAGAACTGGCCAGTAGCTTCTGGTTCAAAAATGAAAAACTATATTTTGTTAGGCAAAACAATTCACCCCACAAAGATATCAACTCCTAATCATGGAAACTATGACTACATTATCCTACATGGAAAAAGAATTGTGAAGAAAGCATTAATATTGTGAGGATCTTCAAATGGGGAAAGTATCTTGGGTTTTTCAGGTGGATTCAGTGTAATCACAATGGTCCTCAAAGGAGAAAGAGATAGAGGTCAGAGACGTAGTAACAGAAAGATATGACAGTGTAAACTTCCCATTTCTTTACATGATTAAAAGTCTCTTTGAAAATTATTGTGATAATAATAACGTGATGGGATTGAGGTCAGCAGGGGACTATATACCTAGCCAGTACCAAGGGCTACAAAAGGCAAGAAGAGCCTACCTTCAGGAGCTACATAAAGCAAAGGCACAGACTTTGTCCCTGAAGCCTCCAAGACAAATGTAAACTGGCTGAAATCCTGACCTAAACACAGCAAGACCAATTTGGGACTTCAAAACTCCTGAACTATAAGGTGATGAGCTTGTGTTTTTTAAACCAGAAGATTTATGATTTGTTACAGCGCTGATCAGAGAATAACAAGTGTTGACTATGAAGGCTGCAGTGGGCAGTGAACTTCCCGTCTGCAGCTTCCTCGGGTGGCCAGAAGGTTTCTACTTGCCAGTGTGTGAAGCACTAACTCAAAGTGTGCCACTCCCTCAGCTCCCCTTGCTGGAGTCAGTGGTGGAGTCAAGGCAGATTCTTGGGGAAACTCTGCCTTCTGTGAGTCAGGAAGATGTCCCAGCCTTCATCTCACCTCCAGGGGGACGCCGTATTCCACGAAGGCTGAGGGAGATGGTGGCTTTCTGAAACCTGAATTCAGAAATGATACATGTTTACTGCTGTAAATGGAACTGACTCTCTGCTTAGTATTTTCAGAAACATGGGCCTGCAGGTTCCAAACAGGGACTGTTCCTAACCATAGTTCTCTTCAGTCGGCTTTTTGCTCAGCTTGAGGTGACTTTACAACAATTATTTGGCAGACTTCTTTCCATAGTACTTGGATACCTTTATATCCTTCTGAAGTTAAGTAGAAAATAGTTCCTTATGGATAAAAATTTCTTGACAACAAGCACAAGTTGTCTGCATAAAAATTCTAAGTATACTCAAGTCTTCTGTCCAGGAAACTGCCCTAGACTAGAGGGTCAGCAGCTGTGATACACTGAGTGCTGGGCAGTCTCCTCCCCTGTCCAGGCATACAGCCACATGTGATGAGCATCCCTCAGGGTTGAAAGCATTCTCTCTGTGTATGCAGATATGCACAGACAAGCACCTAGCTGATCAGGCACTTGCATTGTGTTGGAGGACAGTTTTGCTCCTGGCTGCACAGAAAAGCGCATTGTTGAGCCTAATCCTGACTTGCTTGGATTCTGTGGGGAATTGAATAATGCCCACAGGATCCTAGGAGCAGGCATCATGTCATAAATCCAGGCAGGACTGGGCGGAGCCAATGGCTTAAAGGTTGATTCATATTTTTCTTTTACTTTTCTTTTTCTTTCTTTTTTTTTCCTCTGAAGTAAGCCAAGCCAAGACTTCAAACAGACTAGATGAAGCATGATGTTCGTGGGTAGAATTAGGCTAAAAGTATTCTAAATCTGAGTGATTAATTTTATTTTCCAGATAGGTAATGTTTCCACATTTAGACTGTCTACATAGGATCAAAACAACTGTAGGTTCTTTCAAAAGCCTACAGCCCAGTGTGGTGGTACACACGTGTAATCATAGCACTCAGCAGGTTGAGGCAGGAGGATCGCCAGGAGTTTGAGTCCAGCCTGGGCAACACAGTGAGTTCAAGGCCATCCTGAACTACATAACAAAATTCCTGTCTCAAAAAAGAAAGCTTAGAAGCTTTCCTTTCTTGACTGATCAGAGAATTGGTTTGCCTAGCTTCCTTTTTTCTATCTTTCTTTGAGTCAATTGGAAAAATTCATTCATTTCACCTACCTAGGTTTGTAATGTATTTTAGGTGCATTTCACCAATCTAGGTTCCAGTTTGCAATTTTTTTTTTTAATCAGTACCGGGGATCGAACTCACAACCACCTGCTTGCAAGGCAGGTGCTTATGCTGCTGAGCTAAATCCCCAGCCCCCAAGTTTGTAATGTTTTTAATGTGCAAACACACACACACAGACACACACTCCTTTCATTCCTTCCCTTCTTACAATGCAAGAGGTCTTCAATATGACAGAAGCTGAAATGGTATAACTGTGTTTCAATTATTTTAATTTTTATCACTTAATTCTCAAAATACTGGTATCAACTTCTCCTTTGTGTGTTGCCAATGAAATAGTGATCCTAAAGCTGGGAAAAGAAGAAATTTGGTGTAGAAATACTAGGAGTGGGCAGACATCTCCAGCTGCCTGTTGAGCTGGAGTTCACACGCTGATCTGCGAATTCCAGCATTTGTGAGACAGGTGAGAACACTGCTAATTAGGAGTTCAATAGAGTTTGCTCTTAAGTGTTCCATGAATAGCTGAAAACAGTATAACTCAGGGAAACTCAATGGACAGAACTGGAATAACTTGAGTCCATAGTCAGGTGGGTTTTTTTAGGGTTATTTTGACCAGGGACTTGCTTCAAGTAGAATAAGTCCACTTTCCATTAATGACTACAGAACTACAAAAGATAGTCCAGTCTCAAACTTGGAAATGAAACTGAAAAATAACTATAATATCTCAGCCATTTGTATGAAAGTGGCCTCAATGCTATTACCTTATTTAGCAAATGAATTATTTACTACCTATTATGTGCAAAGGTGCTGCTAGGCAGTCAGGGTTCAGTAGCAGACAAAACAGGAATGATTCCTATCCTTCAGAGAGTTGAAGACTTGGGGAGAAGAAAAATGTGGTGGGTTTCAGTGTGGTCACCCAAGTATGTCCACATCCTAGTCCCGGGAACCTGCGAGTATGTAACCTTACACAGTAGAAGGGGCTTCACAGATGTGATTACACTGGAGATCTGAAAGTGGAGAAATTATCTTGGATTATTCAGATGAGCCCAGTGTAATCACAAGTGGATCCGCATGTGGGAGGGAGGAGGGTCAGAGTCAGGGATTGGAGATCCCTTGGTAAGGATCCCTAGGAGGGGTTCAGATCCCAGGTGAGGTTGGTGGGGATGGATGCTAGGCTGCTAGCTTTGAAGATGGAGGGAGAGGGTGTACAGCCTGTATCTGTCAGAAAAGGAAGAAAAATAGTAAGATATGCCATGTACAAGAAGCAACTCCCTGTGGTGTGATCATCACGTACTACGAACACGTCCCCATTTAAAAAAAGAAAAGACAACACAACATAAGAAAGTTGGTTCCCCCAAAGCCTCCCGAAGGAGCAGCCCCTGCAGACACCTTGACTTTGCCCCATTAAAACCCATTCCGGATTTCTGTCTCCAGATCTGTAAGATAATATAGTTTCATTGCTTTAAGCCACTAAATCTGTGGTAATGCCTGACAGCAGCAACAGAAAAATAATACCAAAAGAATAAGCAAATTACCAGTCTGCTAACTGTCTCACTCCCAGTGCTGTGGAAAGAAATCAGAGGGTACCAGACAGCAGTTGGAGGGGCCCCTAGCATGGAGGTCAAGTCAGCCTCCCTGAATTTCCTCCCGGGACAGGCAGACCTGCGTAGAAGCTGGCAGGAGCAGATGCAGAGTGATGTATTGCAGGCAGAAAAGCAGCCTGTCACATCCCCAGGGCCTGGAGGAGTCTGGAGATGCAGAGACCAGAGAAGCCCTGAGTGGCTGAAGCACCACAAGCCAAGAGACCCCACAGCTGGGACACGGGAAGGAACAACTCTGCAGGGCTTTGACAACAGCGGGGACTTCAGCTTTATCCCAAAGGCAAAGGCCAGCCAGCAAAGGGTTGTAATAAGTGGGTGCTCAGATAAGACTGCCAAGGATTTTAGGGGACAACCAAGGCTGCTGGGTGGGGAAGCGGTTCCAGGAAGGAAGAGCAGAGTAGATGACACCGGACGGAGGCTGCTGCACTCATCAAAGCACAGGATGACTCTGGAAGGTTAGGCAGGGGTGATAAGCACGAGGGCACAGGTACGTTCTGGGGATGGGACCCATGGAACCCGGGATGGATGCATTGAATCCTGATTCTTTTTAAAAATTGATAATTAGTATTCTCTTACTGGCATAACAAAAATGCTTATCAATTTTCCTGCTTAACATTTGGGATCTGTCCAGTTTGAGGCCATCCTGAATAGCTGTGTTCTTGTGGTTCTCATAGAACCGTATCAGGAACATGCACTTTCCAGAAACTGATCAGTCATGGGGGAGGTGTAGAAACCTTTTTAAGAAACCGCCACGCTGTTGTCCATAGTAATTCTGCCACTTTACACCCTCTGGGACGTGCACTGGGTGGCAAAAAAAGAAACAGCTTTCCTTAAAGAACAATGCCCTGAGCTCTTTTACTAGTTCCCTTTGTGTTGTGTGCTGCAGAGACTCAGAGGTGAAAGATGACGTGTCCTGTGGACACTTTCTCTGGGAGTCAGAATCCAGCATTTCCTTGGGGAGAGGGAGCCCCCCGAATGTCTACCAAAATTTTCATCAAGTCATTCCGAGGAGTATTTTCCTTGCAAACCTGTACAGACCAGAGTTCACCAAACCAAATAATAATATAGGATTCAAACCTCAGACTTCAGAATCTAGCTGCTGTTACATCATTTTAGATCAGGAAACTGAGGCCTCAAGCTATTCGCAGACACTCTCTGTTCCCCTTGCTGAGCAGAACAGCAGTATTTTCTTAAACCACACGATGACACATTGTGTTTACCAATTGTGTCCTTCAGCTCATCCCAATCCCTATTTCAGCCTCCAGATTTGTTCCTCCCTCTCATTATCCCTCACTGAACAGAAAATCCTTTCCCTCAATTGTTCCTCAAATCTCCCTTCCAGAAGAGAACTCGTTCTGGCCAATAGTATCACCCAAAGTAGGATTTGCAGCGTCCACAGGTGCCATCCAGAAAGAGTCCTGAGACCAGTAGGCTTAAGTCAGGACTGTGTTAAGTGAGCCAGATGTTTAGCCCCTGGTTTCAGAATCTCAATGGATCTAAGTATGAAATGATGTAGGCAGGAATATGGAAGTTCAACTACTGAATACCTGGAGCCCAAAGGCCAAGGAAACTAGGACTTTTCAGGTAATTTTGAAGAGAAGATTACAAAAGAATGGTGATCTTGAATAGCTTAGACTTGAAGAAAACTGGAGAGATTACAAAATGGGAGTTAAAAATGTTTAGCCATGTAAGATAGATTCCTTTTTAGGCTGCTTAGTCTCTTGCACAGGAAACAAGAGTTCTTTGTACTTACGAGGGATGGTGGATTTCATGGCGGTTCACTCCATAAGATGTGACCACCCAAAACCTGTGACTATGACATTATTTAGCAAAGAGGTTTTGACAGATGTAGTTAAATGAAAGAACCTGACATGAGATGTCCTTAATTACCTGGTTGAGCCCTAAATCTAATGACAAGTGTTCTTGTAAGCGGAAGAAGTAGGAAGCTGTCATCTGCAGATAGACCAGTGACAGCCATAGTCGGGAACACATGGGGTCACCAGAATCTGGGAGAAGCAAAGAACAGTCCTCCCTGAGGCCCTGTGAAGATCTCAACTTCAGAATTCCGGCCTCCAGAATGGTGGCAGAGGTCCTGTTATTCTGAAGCACCTTGTTTGGGTGTGACTTGTTACACAGCCCAAAAAAACCATGCAGAGGGGAAGGCAGGCTGAGCAGATGGGTTATGAGAGAGTCCAGTCACGGGTAAGCTGGGGCAGAGTGCAGTCCAAACAAGGAAAGAGTTGTCTATGTGGTCAGTTCCTCTTTTGGGCCCATTACTCTGGCACCCCGAAAACATTTCTTTCCTACCGTTTCCACTAGTCTCCCAGCTTGAAAACAGCTAGTGATGAAGAGGAAACGCCTTCCCATTGTCTGTTGTAGGTCCCATAAACGTGGAACTTTTTCATTTGGTTCAGGCTCATTACCAATGGAACAAGAAACACAACTCAGTATTGTAATTATTTTTCTCATTATTTTTTATTCTCTGCTTTAGTTGTCTCATATTTCTTCACTCTGTCACCCAGCCCCTTGGTTATATATTTTTCTTGTCATTTATCTTGGAAAAACAAAACTAAACAGCATAATTAGTATTGCTTATATGAAAGATGCAACTTTTGGGGAGAAAAAAATTGCTATTAATTGCTGATTCATGTTGTAAACATCTTTGAATCTTTTGAGTGCTTGGAATTTCTGATCCAAATGGGGCCCTTCATGGGATCCACAGGATCTCTGCTATCAAAGAATGGCTGCGGCTGAGAGGTCTAGATGCAGGCCATGCCTAGTTAAGACCAGGGCCACATCCACCTGAGTTCCCAAGTTTGTACTACAGAGAAAATCACATGCAGCGAATCTTCTACCCTATCTGTACGGGTATCTATAGTTACATCTTTAAACTGGAGATTTCAAAAATGAGAGCATTCATCCTGAAAAAAATAGCAGATGGTTACATTTCTGTCCTATGACAAAATACATAGAAAGAAGAAGAAAAAAGTCAGTTTAAAGGAAGAGAGGTTTATTTTGGCTCATAGTTTCAGAGGCTTCAGTCCATGGTCTGAAACCTCCATTGTTTAAAGGATGTGGCAAGACAGAAACATCACGATGGCAAGAGGTGGCAGAAAAAAGTGCTCACCTCATGGCAGCCAGCTGGCGGGGAGCAGGAGGGGAGAGAGAGGAGGGAAGAGGATTGAGAGAATGAAAGTAAAAGACCCAAAGAGGAAGGGCCCAGGCACAAGTCAGAACCCCCGGCGTGTGCCCCATGACCACCCCTTCCCTTCAGCTGTGTGCTGCCTCCTAAGTCTCATCGTCTCCCAGTGACACCATGAACCCCATGACCCAGGCACCTTCCAAAAACCTAGTTCTGGACATGGCTGCACTGAAAATCAAGCCCATAAACCTTTGGAAGGTATTTCATATGCAAATGATATCAGCAACCCCTCAAAAATATAATCTGTTTAATCCAGTAGCACCCAATTTTTGAAGATGACGTTCCTCTGCAGAGCCCAGGGAGAAGAGGTTTCCTACACCTGGCTCTTTAACTATATTACCCAGTCTCGGGGTCTGAAATTGCTGAATTTGCCTCAGATTTAAAATTGAGCTCTGAATTGACAAGTAATTCGAAGGGGGTCAGTGAGACCCTGAAGTTTAGATGGAAATGACCTATGTTTACGATTGCAAGCACTCTCCAGCACTATGACCCAGTTGATACAATAATACAGGTATTATGAGACTCAAATGAAAAACTATGGTATATAAGTGGTGGGCACATACTAACTGCTCATTAAATATATTATTGTTAATGAGACTGGGGTGAATTCCCACACAGTGGGAAAAGGAAATCTGCTTTCCTTTTCTCATTTTCAAGTCATTCCTGAATTCCATGGTTTTAATAGAAAAATTTGAGTGAGGGTCACAATAGCCCTTTCTAAGGTCTTCACCTGTAGCCCTCATAGCCTGCTGGGTTGTGTATGCTCCACTTGTTGATGTCTCCAGGGTGACATGTACTGTCCCAATTCTCCAGATGTTACCTGTGCAGCCAATCCTATTCCAGTTCCTCCCACCTGGGCAGGTTCCAGACTTTCGAGGGCCTGGAAGAGCCCAGCCTCCTAGCACTAGAATTTGATACTCTTGGTGCTGAGAAATACCTTCAGAAAACTCAGTTCCAAGACTTCAGGACCTGGACTTCTCAAATCTGTCCTGGATCCAGGGCTTCTTAGATCATTGGACATACAGCCCTGGCCACTCTCCCAAGATACAGAAAACACCTCATATTTTTCCTCAGAGATCAAGAGAAAAAACCCTACTTGGTTAGTGTTTAATTTAGCCATATTTGCATTTCTCAGTCTTTAGTGGAAAGGCAGCATTACAAAGTACTTAGGAACCCCAACTAGAAAACCATCCTCTCTCGAATCAAACCCGAATCCATCACTTACTACAAATCAACTCCTGGAGTTTCATTTGCCAAGTAAAATACCTGTACTCAGCTATTCTTGAATTTTAATAAATATGCTTTTTTTTTTTTAGTACAAGAACATTCCATATATTGCATGCAACATTTAGTTTGTTAACAAAATTTTGTGAGCACTAGGAGCACAGGTAACTTCAACTGGACAGTAGTTATTTGTTAAATCTGGCAACTTTATTTTGTATAAGACCATTTATCCTTCTGAGCCTCAGCTTCTTCATCTGCAAAATGGAGATAAAATTCATTATAGAATTCTGAGCTCTAGGACTGGGGATAGAGCTCAGCCGCACAAGCACCTGCCTAGCAAGTGCAAGGTCCTGAGTTCAATTCCTAGGGAAAAAAAGAAATAAAAGAATTCTATCTCACAGAATTGCTATGGGAATCCACTGTGTTAGTATTTGTGCAGTACTTAGAACATGACTTGGCAGACAATAATCACTAACAAATGATTGTTAAACGAATCATCCTATCAGTCTCTCTTCAAACTGTCCATACATACTTTACCCTACCAACGATATTACGCCTTCCCATAAAACACAGGACTGACTGTGTCTGAGAGGGGCCGGAGAGCAAGGGGCTGGGCGCCCTCCCAGGACAGTGATTTCTGCTGTCTTCCTAGCTTCCCCTTCCCCTTCCCTCGCTGTTACTCCAGACAACTGCTTTCTCCCCAACCCATTCATTGGCTTCCCGCAGCCCTCAGGCAGAGTGGAGTTTGCACAGCAGCTGGCAGACACAGGGAACATGAGAGGTTTGCTTCCAGCCTCTTACCCCTTGCCTTTGTCACCACTGCTGCTACCCCTCCTTTTGGTCCCTTGGATAAATCTCAGGCCCATTCCATCCCTCATTTATCTCACTTGCTCTCCAAACAAAAACACAGGCACAAGAAGCTAAGGTGGGGCCGATGCCTAGAGGATCAGTGCCTTCGCCTTTATGTGAGGGGCAGGAGGACCATGCAGTGGGAAGAATGCTTTTTCCACCTGTATGCAAGACCTGTTCCTGTGCTGCATGCTTCAGCCACACGGTCCCAGGGATTCTTCCTTTTGTCCTTAGTGCATGAGCTCACTGTGACCCAATGCCAGGGCATATCCTGCGCACAACTCCCAGCACAAGCAGAGGAGCTCTCTGGGGCCATCTCTTCAGATGCCCGGAGTCACTGGATTTCAGGGACAAAATCTGCTTTGATCTTGTATTTCTTGTTTTTCCTCACAGTGGAAAACTAAGGTCTGAAAAAAAAGTCCTGAATCAAAGACAGGAAATCAAGAGAAGCCACAGGGCTGCAGAACCAATGCCTTCCCTTTCCTCAGGTGGTCAGGCTGGACCACAGCAGAGAATGTGGCAAGAGGGAAGCCAAGGCCAAAAGGCAGACAGAGGCGTCACCCAGGAACAAACCAGCGTGTGATCAGAGGTCACTGAGAATAGACAAAACACACCTTGGACTCAGATTTACTTACAGCAAGGGAGGAGGTCACCCACAAAGCAACACCTCACTCCTGGCAGTCAGTTGGGTGGCTACTCAACAGCCAAAGAAAATGTGGCTGCTTGCACCCCATTCGCCGCAGAAGGACCCCATCTCTACACTGTGGGGGTCTGAAACACACAACCTACATATGTGTCTGAGAGACACCGAGCAGGTGCTTCAGCAGGAGAAAGGAGCATACCATGAGACTGAACCAGGACAGGTGGCAAGCCTGGCAGAAGCTGAAAGAGTGCCCAGTCTCTTTATAGGAAAATGCTCTTGGCAAAGGACTCAAATTACACACCTGACTAGGAGGTCAAAAGACTGTTGTGCACTTCTGGTTTTCCCTAGAAGAAATAACTCCACTCATCAGAAGGCGGCACAGCAAGAAAAGGAGAAAGAATGTGTCAGTTACTAAGTCCTCAAAAGAAGAGACAGGATGGTTCAGACTCAGCTTCTGGGGAATTCAGATCAGCAGAGGTCCCAGCAATTCCTTGACTATTCGTATCCCCACACTCTGCAAGGCACAATTAACTTTTACTCCTCAGTGTCTAGCTGCAAGAAAACTGTCCCAACTGGCAGGAACCATTCAGTGACTTTTAAATAGTAGAGTCTCTGCTGTTTTGACTCATAATTTATGATTTGATTGTCAGAGCTTCAGCACAAAGAAAAGAGGACACAGTATCCCTATGTAGCAGAAGTGTGAGTGCCTCAGTATTCTGGTGATTTATTGCTAGATAACAAATCCCCCAAACCTAGATGTTCAACCAATGATTCATCTCTCTCACAATTCTGCAGATGGTCTGGGCAATTCTTCTTCTTCTTGTGTTGTCAGATGGCTGTGACTGTCTGCAGGCTCTGCAGGAGCTCAGTGCTGCTGGTAGAACATCAGTCCTCTTCCATATGGACCTCGCCACGTGGCTCCTTGGGCTGCCTCACAGCATGGTGGTTGGGTTCCAAAAGCAACATTCTCAGAGTGAGAGCTCCAAGATGGAGATACAAGAAATTTCTAGGCCAAGGAAGCACTGGCCCCAGCACTGGAATGACTCCCCTTTCTTCATATTCAGTTGATTTAAATGGTTTGGCTGGGGTTTTAACTCAGTGGCAAAGCATTTGCCTGAGAAGTGTGAGGTCCTGAGTTTGATTCCTGCTATTTTCCCCAAAATTTGTTCATCCCAGAGCCAAATTAGGAGAACATTACCCAAAAACATGAATACCAAAACCATGTTTCATTTTGAGAAGGAAAAAGTCTACCACTTTAGTTTTTGTTTTTAGGTTCCATAATTCTCCCCAAACAATACTCTATCTCAAATATATTATTCAATTGACCAAATAATTATTGAATATGTTTGAATATGTGCAGTATTCAATTCTCCATACTCCATTTTTATATGTGTACCTTATTTCTAACTCTACTTAAAGTGTTCATATTGAAGAGAGAACAAAGAGTTAAGTAAATTCTAGTGAAAGGAATAATATGAATACTTGCTATTTAAATAAATCAGTAAAGAAGAGGATTTGGTGGAAGGAAAATTACTTCATGCTGCACAAGTATGGGAAAGTTTCGTAAAAGACTGCTGGCAATGTACTTGACAGATAAATTATAAGCCACTATAAAACCCTAAGCTGTTAACAGTTGTTGCTAATAAAATCATAGTTTTGCTTCTTCTAGGTCTAGTGGGCCACTCCAGTCCCATCTGCAGGGTGTACTGGGGAGGATTTTAGACTCAGGAGTCAGCCCACCTGGATCATAACTGCAACCTTGAGAAAATCACTTAACCTTTCCATGCGTCAGTGCCAAGGCCTTAAGGAGAAGGAACTGATGGTATCTTCCTTTTAATGTTTTTGTGACTTAATGTGTAGGAGGCACTTAGAACAGCACTTGACATGTAAAAAATGCTCTGTGAGTGTGAGCCATTGTTGATGACAGTGAAGAGGCTGAGTAATGGCCCTACCTCAGAGATGCCTGAGTCACAGGGAGCTGTGTGTTACTCTACCTGGCAACAGGGACCTTGCAGATGTGGGTAAGGGTCCTGAGGTGGAGAGAACACCAACTTTCACAGGCTGACTCAGTGCACTCATAGGTGTCCTTCTAAGAGAGACACAGCGGGGTGAGAGATGGAGGGGGACCCCGGAAGCAGAGTGTAAAGCATGGAAAGAGGGAGCTCCTAACAAGGACGGCAGACAAGAGCTTGCACAAGGAACACCTCGGGCTTCTGACCTCAAAAACTATGAAATAATAATTCTGTGTTTGTTTGGCACACTTGTTTTAGTGGCAGTGGGAAATCACGCAGTCATGCTGGCGGGCTGTGGCTGTGGCTCTGCACATGGGCTCCTCCCATGCACCATCCTGACAACCGCAGGAGAGTGCTCGCCCCCCAGCCCTGGTGAAATCCGTCCGTTGGGCAGCTTAGTGCGTTGGACTCAATCACACACACTGTCACCCTTGGTTTCTTTAGATTTCTAAGTCACTCATTCACACATCAAAACAATGCTAACTACTTAGCATTTATATTTTATGAGTTGTTTTGTGCATTTTCATCAATATTTTATCATGAAGTCATGAGTTTTACTTTAATTTTATACTTTGTAAGCTTTTCAGCATGGTTAGGTATGCATCTTTGTTGTACACTGAGGACATCTTGGGGTTCTTCTCCCCTTTGGGTTGAACATCCTCAAACAGCTTATGGCAGGCAGGGGTAAGACATGTTTAACAGCCAAAATTACTTATAGTTCACACTTACAGTGAACTTTACATGCTTTTTTTTTTTTTTTTTTAAATCAAATGTCATCTTGCTTTTTTTCTCCCAACACTTTTGTAAGTGGAAATTAGACTCAAGGAAACACGGAGTGGATGATGGAAGAGGCATAGACATAAGTCATAGAACTTCTTGCTTCTCAAACCAGTTCCTCTCTGAGATACTTGTGAAGACTTTCAGGGAAAATGTCAGAGAATTATATGTTTGAAAAACAAAGTTTTTCCTTTCTTCAACTTCTCTCACTGCTCATTTTGGATGGAAAGGCCTAAAATGTTTCAGGTATAAAACTACACGCGTTGTGTTTTCCTGGCTATTGTGAAAGTTTGAGCTTTTCTTGGTCCATCATTACCATGTTTATTCCCATGATCAAAAACAAGACACTGGGTGTTGAGTACTATTTTTTTAACATTATAGATATAGTACATATTTAAGGATTGGACATGAGTAGAGATTGTGAAGTCAGAAAATAATACGGCTTCTTGGTTTGCAAAAGTTCAACTTTAATTTAGTAAGCCAAAATTCAGAAATGTTTAACATAAGCCTCAGCTGTGTGTTAACTCTACCTGGTAACAAGGACCTTGTAGATGTGGGTAAGGGTCCTGAGGTGGAGAAAACACTGAGTTTCAGCATAGTCCCTTAGAGGAAAATGTGAATTTAGGTCTTAGGTCTTTGGCTTTGAGGATGAAAAAGAGTTATTGATTACCACTAAAATCTCAGGGCAACGCTGGAGATGTTTTAGAGGTTTGCAGCAATCTTTCCTCAGCTTGTCATATCACCACTGGGAACGACTGTGGAGGTAGAAATTAATAATAAAGAAATGCACAGGAGCCCGAAGGGACCCTGAAAACCATGTCAATAAATGTAAACAGACTTGGAGCCACTGCCTCCAAAAGATCTAGGCAACTTCCAATAATCATGACCATGAAATCTTACTCCTCCCATGAAATTTATCCTTTTACCTGGACGAGCCATAACTTCTTCCAATTACAAAGTTCTGTAACACCCAAGTTCTAGCACTTTTACAGCTGAAATTGCATCCTAGAAAACATCTAAGGAAAATTAGAGATGGCTGAGTACAAAATTGAGATTAACAAAAATAGCCTTACTATAAATTAGCAATGGAATGGAGAAAACCAAATTAGCAAAAACAAATCTTACAATATAATGGGGAGAGTCCCAGTCACAATAGCAACCAAAGAGAATATTGTGCAGGACCTTTCTAAGTAAAACTAAAATCTACTGAAGAATATAAGGAAAAACTGAATAAATGGAGAATTATGTTCTTAGACGGAAATCATGAAAATGTTAACATTTCAGTTCTTCCAAAATTAATTCATAAATTTAACATGATCCTAATCAAAATTCTACTTATTTTCATGAAACTTAGTAAGCATATTCTAAAACCCATGTGCAAGTGATTATGGTAAAAAAAAATAAGATTTAGAAAAAATAACAAAGAGACATTGCTGTAACAGATTGTGAAACATTGTATAAACTGGGAGTCATTAAAATTGTGCAATTTTAGCACATAAACATATTTCAGAAATCAGTGAAACAGTTTAAGAACACAGAAAGAAAATTATGTATCTTCAGGACTTTGGTGCATGATAAAGGTGGAACTCAGAGTCAATGGGTATAAATTATGATTCCATTCTGCAGCAAGTAACAGAAATCTGAAAAATGGTAAATTCACCAAAGAGTGATTTATTTTCCTTACATAACGAAAAGTAGAGGATTGCAGTGCTGGGCTGGAGCAAAGCCCCAGGAGTCACACAGCCCCCTCAGGTGTCCACTCCAGCCCCTTGTCACAGGTTTGTGCCTTATGCTGCTCTTCATGGACACCTTGCCGCCCTTCCTTGTGGTGCATCTCAATGCTAGCTACAATAAAATGATAAACAAGGAGGAAGAGATGTGAAGCTAGGACTGGGAATTCTGCTTGCATTCCGTGGATCAGAATTCTCAGGACACTCAAGCTTCAAGAAAGAATGGCGGGACTAGGAACTGGGAGATACTGGTCAAAGGTATGAGGAGTAAATTAAAGAGATCTACTGTACAACATGGTGATGATAGTAAACAGGAACACACTGTGTGCTTGAAAATTGCTGAATATATATTTTAGGTGTTCTCACTACAAAACATGATATGCATGAGGTAAAGCATATGTTAATTAAGTCAATTTAGCCACTCCATAACATTGTATATGCATGCATGATACATACAATTTTATCAAATTGTATACAATAAGTACATACAACTTTTATTAAATTTTTAAATTAGGAAAGAATAGAATATATAAGGAAAATTGGCCAGGTAAACACTGGAAATTGTTAGCTAGGTAGGTAGTATCTAGGTAAGCATTGGAAATTGGCTAAGTAGCAGTATCTGCCCCAAAGCACCAGCTTCATAGGTGTGAGACTTCTGCTGACACACAGGAACTCATGGTTGGTTCAGTGCTCTTCTGTTGACATCATGAGATTCTTAGCAGTTTATCTCTGAAATTGTATTTCATAGGTGCAGTCCAGTGAAAAATGGAACATGTGCAGACTCTGGAGGTATGTAAGTCATGCAAACCCACCAGTCCTTGCTGCCCTGTTTACACATAGCATGTGTGATGCTCCATGAGTGAAGAGTTTTATGTACTCACAATGTGTGCACATTCACTCAGACTCTGAGCACAAGGTAAGTTTGTTGCATCTATTATTGATTAATTGGGAGAGCTGATACCTTGAGAAGTGGTGCTTTCTATTTCAAATTAGAATTTACTTCACATGGTGAAAGAAGGCCACAGTGTTGAAGAAACACAAATGACTTTGGAACTCAATGTTATTTCTTAGGCATGCTACTTCATAAACTCCTGAGCTTTTCCACTATAATCCCATGGAGGAAAGAGAGATAAACTAACCCAATTCCTTTTCCAGTCAGCTATTCCTTAGTAGCAAGTCAGAGGTAGAGAAGGTTCCTAAAATGTTCAGATGTCAAAAGGTAAAATGCAGGCAGTTGAGTTACTTTTGTATAGTGTCTATTCTGTTTTGAAAATAATGATATATAAATATAGAAGCTATGATATATAAATTGGGCAGTTACAGTGACTCTATTGTGAGTTATGCACAGCCTTGTCTTTGTTATCTTTTTCATTTTTTTTTTGTGAAAAAATAGCCAACACCGACAAGTTAAAAGAGGAAAGGTTTATTTCAGCTCCCAATTTGTAGAGGTTTTACTCCACAGTCAGCTGGTTCCAAGGCAGAGAGGAATTGTGGAGAAGAAAGATGGCATGGTAAGCCGAAGGCAATCAGCAACAAGCAGCAGGTTTCCTTATTTTGCATACAGATTAAAAACCTTTGGATTGATATCACCCATACCCAGGGTGGGGCTTACATTACTCACCACCAACACTAAGCCAATTTAGTTATCACACACCCTTAATCCTAATATCACTCCCAGTGATCCCTAGAAATCCCCACCTATGAATGTATGAGGTTTTGGGGGGACATCTAGATGCAAGCCATAGCAGGACTACTGGCATGTCAATGATCAGAAAAGACCTGAGAAAATCCTAAACTCTGTCCTGTGGCTAAAGAAATTTCCAACAATTAGTTGACCATGAAGCTAATCAGAGACTTCCATAGCTTTTATGTGACAGGGAATACAGGCTTTCTTAGTCATTTTCTTGTTGCTGAGACAAAATATCTGGTAGCCACAATTTAAAGTAGAGACATTTAGTTTGGCTTACAGTTTGTGAAAGTTTCATTTCATAATCAGATGGCTTCGAGAATGGGAAACATGGCAAAGAGGAACATGACAGAAAGAGTTGCCCAAGGCATGGTGAATAGGAAGCATTCAGAGAATGAAGGGAGTGGCTAGGAGGGTGATGTGTCTTCCAGGCCACACCCCCAGTAACCCACTTTTCAATATCACATTGGCAATAAACTCATCAGGGGACTAATCCACTGATGAATATCACAGTCACATGATCAAATGACTTTCTCAAAGGCCTGCCTACAAATACATGGGGCACTAGTGGGAGATCTAGATATAAACCATTACACAGATTTACAGAAATAGCTCAGAAAAGTCACTTAAAAAAACTACTGCAACAAACAGCAATACATTACATTGTGTGCATTACATTGTTTCCTTAAATTGATTAGGATGTCTAATTTTCAATGACATTTATAAAGAATGTAAAGAAACATCAAAATATGGCCCATACATTGGGAAAAAGTAGTAAGTAGAGAAAGACCTCAAATCATCTATTTCAAATGTGTTCAAAGAGCTAAAGGAAGCTATGTCTAAGAATTAAAGGAAAGGAGAATGATGTCAGACTCAGAAAACATCACTGAAGAATTAGAAATTATTTTTAAAAAGAATGAAATGGAAATTCTGGAGTTTAAAATTACAGTAACTGAAAATTTTACTAATGGCATTCAACAGCAGAACGGAGCAAGCAGAAGGATCAGCAAGCTTGAGGAAGTTCAAGAGTCAGAATTGAGCCCAAGGAGCAACAGACTAGAAGAATGAAGAACAACAAAACACATGCACAATAGGAGTCCCAGAAGGAGAGGAGAGGAAGAACTGGGAAGGTGCAATGCATGAAGTCTTCCACTTGTTTTTTGTTGTTGTTGTTGTTTTTGTTTGTTGGTTTGTTTTTGTTTGTTTGTTTGGTTGGTTGGTTTTTTTTGAGAAAGGGCTTGCAAAGTTTCCCAAGCTGGCTTTACACTCTAGATCTTTTTTCTCAGCTTCCTGAGCAACCAATATAAAAAAAACTTCAGTGTATGCATTCAGGAAACCTAGTAAATGTCATAAATTCAAAGAGATTCACACGTCGGCATGTCATAATCGAACTCTACAGATTAAACATGGAAAAGAAGAGATTAGTGATTCATGACATTCAAGGATCCTGTAATAAGACTGAATCATTTTTTAAAACTGGAAATTATGAAGGCCAGAAAACAGTGAGACAATGTATTCAAATCCTAAAAAGAAGAGAGATATCAATCAAGAATTTCAAATCAACAAAAGCATCTTTTAAGAATGAAGAATTTATGGTAGTCTCAGATTTGAAATAAGGAAAGTAAAGCAGAATTAATGATTTTTTAACAACATTTCCTCCTTTGTATATGATTTGAAAGATAAATGCTGAGAACAATATTCATGAACTTGTGTGGCTACACACAGAGTATATAAAGATACAATTTTTATATAAAGAAATTTTATAGCAAAAAGGTTGTTGTACACTGTTAAAGTTAAATAGGCATTAATCCAAACTAGACAGCTTCAAATTAGGATGTTAATTACACTGCCAATGGAGACTAGTAAGAAAATAATTAAAATGGTACATAGAAAATATCTGCTTAATAAAAAAGATGGTAATGGAGAAGTAAATAGAAAAGAAAACATGAGATACATAGAAAACAATTAGAAAATGGAAAGTATAAACCCAACCTTATTAAATATGTAAATAAGTGAAGTAAATCAAAAGTCAATGATTTAGCAGACTAAATTTTTGAGAAAACATGATACAACTCTATAGTATCCAGAGCTGTTCTTTAGATGCAAAGACACAAAACGTTCAAAGTAAATCAGCTGAGACTAGTGAGAAGACAGCTGGAATAGTGACATTAATATTAGAAAAACTAGACTTGAAAACTGAAATTATTATGAGACAAGAACATTTTATATTGATAAAAGGACAATTCCATCAAGAATACATAATAACTAAAACCTGTATACGAATAACACAGTCCCAAATATACATGAAGCAATATAGAATTGGAGAAAGAAACAACAATAATAATTAAAGACTTCACCAGATCATTTCTAATAACAGATAAAACAACCAGATGAAAAATCAGCAAGAAAATAGAATACTTAATAACACACACTAACTAGATCTAATGGAGGTCTGCAGAAAACACCACCTAGCATCAGAATAAATATTTTTCTTAAGTACTCATGGTATATTCTCCAGCAAAGAGCATATATTAACCCATAGAATATTTCTCGATAAATTTAAAAGAATTTGAGTGTTGCATACTAGGTTCCTCAATCACAATGGAACATTTTTTGAACAGCCAGAAATCTGAAAAATTCATAAGTATATGGAAATTAAACAGCAAACTCCCAATAACCACCTGGTCGAAGAAAAACAAAAATCACAATGGAAATTGGAAAATACTTTGAGATGAATGAAAATGAAAACAAACAAACCACAGCTTATGATGTGGCTAAGCTGACTTGGAATTTTTCTCTGTATGCATCTTTTGATGCTGTTTAGAATACATTTAAGCACTGTAATTTAAATAATTTATCTCATTAATTCCTTTGCAATAGTCAGAGACCAGACCCAGAAAGCTCCCAAAGAGTTGCACAACTTCCCCACAACCAGCTTGCTAACTGTGGGGACTCAGGACCCAGGGACTGTAGATTCCTGAAAAGTTTATTTCTGGGACCCATCAAACACCCTTGCACTTCACATAAATAGTTTTCTTCACTAACACAAATTGTACATTTTATTTTATCTAATATACCAGACTACTGGTTTATAAAATATGGGACTTTGTTGGACTTCTCAGGGTGCATGGTCATAGTACCCTCAACAGCAATGTGGATATACGTACTGGTTACTTGTTGTGTTATGTGCTTAGTGCTAGAGCTGCAGACAGAAGGTGAACAGGGCATAGTCTCTTTCACTGAGAAGGCCGGTCACTACCTGTGGATATTCCATGAATTCTTTATTGTTAAGAAAATGGATTGGGAAGCCAACAGCTATACCATCCTGCCTACTTAATAGCACCACAGAGGTTTGCTGGGATGCTTTAAAGCATCATATTGAAAACTTGGCACTGATCAAAAGCTAACCAGGCACTGACATCTCCAGCAATAGATTAAAACCATTAACGGACACCCTAAGCTCACAATTTTTAGACCAAAAGTGTGTAAAATTGGACTGTTTATCACCCAGTCATTTTCCTCTGACACATGTGATCGTGTGCTGGCAAAGGAGTAGGTTACTTCTTATACTTTGAAAAATAAACTTGAATGTTTATTTTAAAATTGATAGTAACAACAAGAAAAGCCTCCCTAGTTTAGAAATTCATGAAGGCTACCATGTTGAAGTACACATACCCACACAGAAACTTCTAGGAAGTGGATCACACAGCAGAACAGAGTAGTTGAGTCCACGTCCTTCCAAGGAGTGATGGGACCTAGACCTTCCCCGTCTCTGGTCCCTCCAATACACATAGTCCCTGTAGGAGGGGTTGTACAGAGATGGAAGATAAGAGGTTCGCAGGTTCCATGGATCTTGAGTATAACACAGCTACAAAGTGTATCCCAGGAAAGACCTTGCACATTTACCCTGAGAGTCTCATGTTTCATGATTCTCGATGGATCGCTTTCCCTGAGCACATAGAAAAGTTCGGTTACTGATGAACTCAGTGACTAAGGATAAAGGCCGGACTAGAATTTGAATCTGGGTAACTTAGCAACTTGGTGAGACCTCACCTCAAAATCAGCTCTTTTTTAAAGCTGCGAAATGTAGCTCAGAGTGAAGACTCTGGGTTCAGTTCCAGTAATGCGCATACACATACAGAGAGAAAAGAGTACATGAATAACAGAGGATTTCAGAAAAGAGACTTAGAATTAGTGAGTCACAGAGATACATAGCTGAAGAAGCATTTTCATTACTAAATTTGCAACAGTCCTAGTCAGAATTCAGATGTTTTTCAACTTTTAACTTAAGTATTTGTTCATGAACATTTAATGACTGTTTTAACTAATATTAGAATGATTATGCTGCGGTTCAAAACAAAATTAAAAACACTACAAATAGTTATGACGACAAAGTTTTAGTTCTTATTCTTGTAACATGTCTACCACTGCTTGGCAGAAAGTTCCAGAATTTCCAGACAGTGTGGCTGCCACTCTATCAAGTACCACTGGTCACCACACAGAAGAGCGCGCTCTTCTGTAAAACTGTTCTAGGGACTATGTGACCTGGCCATGGGGACACAGACCAGCTCCACTCACCCCTCCATCATCAGATGGCTCCACCAGCTTCAAGGGCATCCTCCCACCTGCCCCAGGTTAGAAACCCAGAAATGTGGATCCTTATTACCACTGATGAGAGTGCTGAATAGAGGCAGAGCCATTCCAGCAGCTTTACCAAATCTCTACCTGGGCACCGTCAAATCTTCAGGAATAAAAAGTAATGCTCCTACTAAACCCTAGGCTCTCTCTTACCCTGCTCTCCTCATTTTGGGGTTCTGCTCTAACCATCTTTTCAGCCCATTGCTTCTCAGAATCATAACTGTCTTCACTGATTGCATAACTCGCTAAGGAGATAAATTGCACCCAAGTAATTAACCCAGGCAATCGCAGGTTTGGTGATTTCAGAGCAAGTTTTGCTACAATGGAAGAGGCCCCACCTCCATTAGGATTTGAAGTTGAAAGCTGTAAAGATGGGGCTGTGGGTGCCTTTAAGAGAGAAATAGGTAACCTGCAAAGAACACAGCCCGCCCAAAAGAGTGCTGTATCTGTCTGGATTCTTACAGAAAATCTTACTTTTGAATTTTGTCACAAAAAAATGCATTTAAAAATTATATTGTAAGCTCAAAAAGCATACTTTATGAACCCAATAAAGCATATCTGTGAGCAAAACTTCACCTGCAGGCTACCAATTTGCACCCTTGACTGGAAAAATTTGAGTTATTAAAAGAGATGCATGGGGCTGAGAGTCCCCACTGGGCTCCTGCCAGGGGCCTCTGCCCCCCGGGTTAATGACGAAGGCAGATTTGAAGCCACACACATGTGGTGCTGGTTTGGGGTAGGGGAAAAAAACGCATAAACCATGAGTGGGGCTTAACTTCATAGAGAATTTGTCCAAATGAGTGTACCCTGAACTACTGGAAGAACGCTTCTTAGTAATAACTAATATATCCCTTCAAACACAGGGCAACCTCAGCACCTATTTGCATGTGATATAGAATTTATCCTCCAGGCTCAGTATTAGCAACTGGTCTTGTGTGGCTTTTATCTCCTTCTGTGGACTTCCTCATGCTGCAGCCTCAGTTTCCAAGCGCCTTCTCAGAAGAGCTGCACCCAGAGCTGACGTTTCAGGACAGAGACTATGGAGCCATATCCACCCTTTCCTTGCTAAATCACTTGACGCCTCTCTGCTTTCAGTTCCTTATCAGAACAAGTGGGGACAGTAACCGTGGTTACAAACAGCCTTGGGTTTGCCAGGAGGATCGAATGAGTCAGTCATTCATGGAAAGTGTTTGGAATTATGACTGGCTTTAAGTAAACACCCAGCGAAAGTTCAGTTGTTTGGAACACTTTCTTACTAACTCTGGGAATCTCTGGGAATCTCTGGCGTGTCACTCTTTGCCGAAAGAAAACATTTTCATTTTTCCCCACAACAAACAGTTTTGATGGTGATTCTTTACATGTCATTCAAAGTCTTTCAAACAGAAGAACAGGAAGCCTGTGGAACTGCAGTGGCTTTTGTTAGGACGGCCTTCATTTCCTGGGACTTTCGCTTCCACTTCACAGCGTGGCTCTGGTGAGAAGGCTTCTTGGAGAACGTGGATCTCTCTCCCCTTTCCCATACCCTACTCCTCTGCAGACACTTTCAACCCCACTTGAGCAACTCTGGCCAAGGCCAATCAGTTAGCAAAGCAAACACTGATTTCTTGGCAGGGGAAGCCTGGGGACTGTGTGGTGTTTTCACCATCTGTAGCCATGGCAACAAGAGATGAAGTGTATGGGTCATTGGAATGCTTTTAACTCACGCTTCCTGTGGCAGAGACTACTAATTGCTTCTCAGCAGCCTTTCTCCCTTTCTTTTTAAAGAAAGTTTTAGCCCAGCACGTCACTGCCCCACTAAAACACTTCCTTCACAGCTTACTGTTGCCATGTGAGAGTTTTGGCTGAAGAACTGTCATCAGGAATGCCCTGTGTGCCTTCAATGGATTCTTAGAGAGTACCAACCTTTCCTTCGCCCTCCCTTCTGCCATGACGCCTCGATGGAGATGTACTGGTTGGAACTTTGGTACTATTTTATTTTATTTTCAGGAGCTATTTTAGATTATGAGGTTTAAGATAGCAATTCTCAAAAGTATAGACTGAGAACACAGAGAGGAAAAAAGCATTGTTCATAAGATTCATAGGACACTCCTTTTCCAGTCACATATATACAGGAAGCTAGAATTTTCTATCTACATTTCAACCAACGCAATACATTACAACAGATTGTATGCAGTGGCAGATATGAGATTTCAATTCTCTATTAAACTAGATGGAGAGTTGCAAAAACAAACAAAAAAGTTACTCTTTTCACTAGTTTGTTTTGTTGTTGGTAGTTGTTTTAGAAAATATAATTACAAGTTACTTCATAAACTTGCGTTACTATTAATGTGCAATAGGTTTAGTATTATTTTAAATGAGTTCTATGATAAATATGTAAAAAGATTCTCAGTTGTAATTTCTAAAATGGTATCCCACATAATGAAAAATTTGTCCAGGTCAGCTCAATAATTTTTTAAGGATGTGAAAGGATCCTGAGAATAAAAGGCTTGAAAGATGATCTAGTCCCACACTGTAGGAATAACATAGAAATGAGCTACAAAACCTGAGTTGACGTCAACTCTTCTTTTTCATGAACAAAAATCTAACACTTACTATCCATAAGTCTTGTCTTTTCATTGGTGTTTCTGTAATGTAAAGCCACACTATTCTTTTTTTAAAACAGTTACATGTCTGTCTTCTGTACTCTGAAATCAGACTGTGGCTAAGAGCACAAAAAGTGATTGAGAGCTGAAGGTATTTGGTGGAATCCTCTCCGGTTCAAACAGGACTGTGTGGCACCAGTCCCCATCCCTTCTGTGTGTCTGGGATGCCACAGACAGACGTCTCACCATAGGTTTACAGAAGCTCTGCAGGCATTAGTCCCATCTGACAGATATAATAGACTTGCCTCGGAGCCTGGACCTGGGCTGGGCAGGTGGGGATGTGGGGACAGGGAGATCATGGAATGTTTGAAGACAAGGTTGAATCGGATGGCTGCTAAGAGCCCCCTGGGGGGCCCAAGGCAGGGCCTTGTGGGCTGGGGTGAAGGCTATGCCAGAGGCAAAGCTGTTAGCAAGTGTCCTGCAAGGGAAAACCTACTTTCTGTCCCCAAAGGAGGGGTCTGGTCTGCCATGGGAAGCACGTACAATGCCCCTCTGTAACAGAAGCGGAGATCAAAGGGGCTGGACTTCCTGCAATTCACAGCCCTTTACCCATCATGTCTGCAGCTCAGCTCACTTCTGGATTTAAGCCTGGTTTTGGTTGAACACTCAGTAGAGCTGAAGTCGAATTTTTTTTCTCCTGTATTTGCAAGTCTATTTAAAGCACTATATTTTAAATTAACATTTTCCTGAGAATAATATAGCCAACTTGCTTGTTTTGTAACCCACCTTAAAAATGCATCTCATGACCATGTTTCCACCCTGTATTATTTTTCTTCTCTTTGTTTTGTTATAAGGGAATGACTCTGCTCAGTTCACCACTCTACCCCAGTACCCATCCTGTTGGTTCCTGTTTCCAGCACCCAAAGGAGTCCCAGAGACAATTCCTGAGGTCCTCAGAATGTCTAACGATCATAAGCAAATTATTTTTAAGAGATTATTTAAATTTTACACTAGTCAGAATTCAACACTCAAGCATAGCAAGTTTAATTGATTAAGAGGTATTTTTCCAAATTATATAGTAAACTGAAAGAACATACCAGTGGGAAGGTGTCTGAATGCTTAGTTGTAAGAATGTACAGTACATTAAAAATGTGTTTAGATGATCGATTTCCTCAGCAGCCTCCCTGAAAGAGGCTGCATTGACCCCACTGAAGTGGAGCCATCACTCAGGGCTGTGGTGGGCATCACAAGGGCATCTCTGCAGAACTCAACCGGAGACATGATTCCTGGCCTAAACTGGACGCTGCCCTCCAGGGCGTGCAGAGCCCAGAACTGGGAAAGCCCTGCTGTATTCTCCTCCCACCACTGTGCTGATGACCAGAAGATGATTCACGCAGTGTTAGGTTGTTCCTAATCATTCACCCCCCAAAAGACCCTGTAATGTGTAGGACACAGAAGTTGTGGATAGCAGAGATGAAGTGGGGAGTGTGTGTGTGTGTGTGTGTGTGTGTGTGTGTGTGTGTCTGTGTGTGTCTGTGTGAGGTGAGTCCAGGTTTTCCTGTGTTGTACTGTGCAGATGGAGCAGCTGGACTTCTGGGCTAAATAAGGGTTAACCATGTCCCCCCACTTACACACCCTTTGAAAGTACTTCAGAATAAATGCCTACTTTATGGTGGGCTTTCCACTGCTAAGGGAGGGGCTGAAAAGTCATAGTAAAAGTGTTTATAACCCAAGAAGAAATGCAGATGTAAGTCGAGGGAAGTCCAGAAAGGATCGATGACTTGCCCAGTGCCATGAAGCTGGCTGGTGTAGCACAGCAAACCTAGCGCCCATTTCTCGGGGCTCATGGCTAGGACTTATTTCCCTATGCCATGAAAACCGCACCGTGAGGGGATTTTGAGCACACTATGTCCTATGTCCCCACCACGCTAACCATCATTTATTAAAATTATCAGTGGACTTATTTCCCCTGCTAACTTGTAAGCCATTTGAAGTAGGAATTTGGTATAATCTGTATTTGCTTCCCCTGTGCCTGGACCTAGAACCTTACGCACTGTAGGCTCTTAATGACATGGAAGAAAATTCATTTTCATTTTGGATCTGTCCTGATCATTCTAGTGTCAAGATATAGACCTAGAGAAATACATTAGTTAAGGTCCAGGCCAGGAAGCAGATAGGTCTGTAGGCCTGTACAGGGATCCTCAACTAGAGGAAACAGCTGCACAGTAGGGAAGGGCTGGGAGGATGCACAGCATGGTGAGAGGTCTGAGGGCTTGTTGGTAACAGAAAGCTTCAGGGAAACCAGGGGGACATGGGGTTCTGGACTGTGTAATGCAAAGACCCAGGAAGAAGAGTCATGGTGGAGATGGACCCCAAGCTGGCGATGCCAGAAGAAACAGCAGGGCAGGAAGAAAAACATTCTGACTTCTCCCCTCCTGCCTCTACTCATTCTCAACAAAGGGAGATGGGCAGATGGAGATGACTGTGGGAGCCTGGCCTGCTCTGACAGGGCACATGGCTGCTTGTTCGCCCTAGGAGTAACACAGGTCCCCCAAGACCATTCACTGCCAGGCACGGTGGTGCCTTTGGGAGGCTGCGGGAGGAGGATCGCCATGGATTCGAGGACAGTCTGGATCATAGAGTGAGTTCCAGGCCAGCCTGAACTATATAGCAAGACTGTCTCCAAAAAAAGGGCATTTTCTTGCCTTTGTGCTAATCCAGTCTTCAGCAAATAGTCCTAAAACATCCAGCCTTGGTTCTGCTTCCATGTAATTATTGCAACCAAGAGGATAAACAAATGTTTCTTTAATAACGAGAAGTTGTTCTAAGTTACTAAAATGTGACAATTCAGGACTTCACTTCTCTGTAAATTAAGAACAAGGAACCCAAAATGCTATGAGTGTTGCATGTGTTCCAGCATTAGCAGGTAGGACTCTTGGGTTGGTGGGGGGAGATGGGTTAGGATAACCTGCCAGCAAATGCCATGGAGTTGGGGGGACCATTTCATAAATTCCACGCTGATATCACCTTCTACATCTCTCTCTTCTCCTTTTTAAAGAAAAAGGTAGAAAACAGTGTTGGCCCACAATCAGATATCCTGGCCTAGTATCAGGAAGAAAATGCAGGAAATACAAGGAGAGAGGTGCAAATCTGCTTCGCACTGAGTCCCCACCTCCTCCTGTCCTCACAGGCCTGGTCCTCGCAAATGAGTTTCCAGGAGAAACTTGTTTTATTGCTAGGTGATCTTATATATGCACAATTAAACTTGTGGATCTCAGCAGTTGCAGCAGAAGCTAACAGATTCTGACACTGAGGGGGAAAGTGCTGTGGGCTAGATAAAACCAAGATTAGCATCTGTTTGGGCCAGGTGCCCCTGCTCCCCAAGTCTGGTTGATACCCACCCCACCTTGGCATGTGCTAGATGCTATCGAGAAACTATTTCCCTTGCTCTTAGGAGTGATACTGGGGAAGAAGAGGCTCTGTTTGGGGAAATGTGTTCAGAAGTACGTGAGGGTGAAGTGTGGATGATGTTTGAAATTTATCTTTAAATGATTCAGCAAAAGTATCGAGGAAATCCATACAGATCTATATAGGTATAGAAACATACAAGGGTACACACATGTGTAAACACAGATGGTTAAATGATTTGAATATGAAAAATGTTAATCATTAGTAAATCTATGTGGTGAATAGAAAGATGTTTTGTTCCAAGTTTTTACATTTGAAGATTTTGTGATAAAAATCAGGAGGAAAAATAACTGCTTTCCATTTGGTAGTTACAATTTTATCAACAACTAATACGAAATTATTTTATTATACAATCTATATCGCTCTTGAATTTGATAAATTTGAACCAATGACCTACAGTGTGAGTGAGACAGAGAATTGGCTTTGCAAATCTGATGAGCTTGAATCATCAAACCCTTAACTAGAAATGAACCAAGTGTTGAGACCCCCTGCTACACTATTATATCCCAAATAGTTTATGATTTGGGTCAAAAATCTCCCCCAAAGGGCTTGCAGGGGGCTTCTGGGAGGGTACGAAGCTGGTCCATGGGTCAGAGCACTGATGAGTTCATAGTGAATGTGCCCTCAGGAGGGAGCCAGCTTGGAGGAAGCAGCTCACTAGGAGTGTCCTTGAAGGCTTGTCTGTCCTCTGTCATCGAGGTTAACAGTGCTCCGCTGCCACACCACTCTGCTGTGATGCTCCTGCCTTGGAGCCAGCAAACCATTACCTGAAACCACAAGTCCCAGCAAAACTTTTCTCCTTCAAGTTGTATTTATGCCAAGCACGTTATCCAGTGCTGGAAAGGCAGCTGGTGAGTACTCCACTAGAAGTGTCTGTAATATGGACTTTGAGACAGGGTGGTATTCTCAGTTATTTGCTCATTCTCTCAGCCCTTAGGCACCTGCTCTGAGCCCCAGGCTTGGGGCACAGGCACAGTTTACTCCTAAAGATTTTCCAGATCGTAGAGGATATGAACATGGGAGCAAATGTGGGCAGTGAAGTGGGACCAGGTTGAAGATTCAAGGAAACACAAGAGAATGGCCACAGGAAGCCAGCCATCAATGAATGGCCAAAGGGTGGAATTCAAAAGACAGCATACGAGTTAGGGTGTCAGCAAGAAAGGCATGGCACCCACAAGAGGTGAAAATGGAGGAACAACTTAGAAAAGGGTGGGCAGGATAAAGGAAGCCAGGTGGTCAAGCTGCTGACTGTGGACTCATCACCATGCCAGGCTAAAAGGGGCAAAATAACTCAGAGAACTCATTCGTGGCTTTCAGTAGAAGGTCATCAAACTGCAGTGTGGGAGCCAAGGGGTAGGTGCCTGACCCAGACTTACAGTGCCTCCTACTGGCCAGGCCCGGGGGATGGAGAGCCAGAGAGCTTGTATAAGTGGGTCCTTCTGCCAGAGAGGGACAGAGGGCAGGGCAGTGAAGGGCAGGGTGAGTATTTGTTCTGCAGCACCTAGTGGTGGAGATGATCCTGGAAACAGGATAGGGCAAAGGAAGCAAAGAAGTGTCCCCTACAGAAACGCAAAGGACATGCCAGCCAGAAGGACCAGCAAGACACAAGTCAGAAAGCAGCCTAAACGCTCAGAGGCTGCAAGATTCTTAGAGTTTAAACCCATTCTACTGATAGAAGACAAGAATCTGTCATAACTCCCTGTCTCTGTCTCTCTGTCTCCTTCCTTCCCTCCCCTATCCGCCCTCCCCTTTCCTCTCTAATTTACTCTCCCTTAGTTTACCATTTACCATTGTTGCATTATTCTGTATGTAAAAATAAATGAGCTTAAATTTCTCTATAACTGGGAACACTGTTCCCTTAAAAGTTTTTTTGCCCTGGAGTTATTGAATTGGTTTTCCTTTGAATGTGTCTTGTGTTCCTCCTGGATTTTAAGATTCTTAAAGGCTACGATGAATGCTTTGCATATAGTAAATTATGATAGATATCTAATGACTGATTCATAGTCAGGTTAAGACTTGCATTCCTGTTCTTTCATCAGAGAGAAACACAGACAGCTCAGTGAGAACTGGCTGTGATCAATCCTAATGCTAATCGACTGAAGATCAGTTATAAATAAAGGGATCTTATACAGTGTTTTCCAATCTGTTTAAATATGAAGAATTTTCTCTGCATGTAGAATATCTTTACAGAGTCCACAGACTAATAGGGTTAATATACACTAATTAAATAAAGTTTTCCCGAATTCATATATGCTTATAGTTTATTAATCAAAGCATCTACATTCACTCAAAAATAGATGAAAGTATTATTCAGTAATTATCTGATGCTCAGAGTCCACTTGAATCTTAGAAACCTTTACAATAAGTTTGTAATTAAGAATCTTCCTGATAATTGTGACAGGTCCCCTGCTCAAATTTCCATAAACAAAAAGGGCATTAATTAATTAAGGAGGATTCAAGTAGGGATGCCACCTTTAAATCAGACCCTATCCAGGCATCCAGATGATGACACCACCTCCTTCTCACCTTCTCTGCCTCCATCTATGAATTGACTTTCTCTCCTGCTGCCTTCTCCATCCAGCTGGTTTTCTGTTGCTGGCAGCAGGGAATTCTGTGAAAGTTCTGTTCTTACAGCCAGAAAAAAAAAAAAAAAAAGAACAACCTCATTCTCATTCTGTTTTCACATCTGTCTATGGTTGTGGGCTTACATTGTCACTGACTAAGGTCAGTGTTCAACTCCACCCAAAGTAGCATCCAGGGAGAAAAATCTTTGATTTGTCAGCAGTTATGTGACCTTCATGTGAGGGTGGGGAAGGACACACAGCTAGTGCTTAATCACACACACACACGGCAAAAGCGCTGGAAAGACTAAAAAGTAGCAGGCGATGGTACTGCAGCCACAGACTGTGCATTTTCCTCACTGATTTATGCAGGTTTCATGAACATCCACTATATTTTAGATACTATTAGAAAACAGGCTAGTTAATGATAAACCCTAGGAGTGTTTTATAACCTCTTACTTGGTTACTGTTTGGAATGATTCATACTCTCTATTATAATTCTGTTGTCTGTTTTATATTTCCTATATATGCATTTGTTTGCCCAATAGTCATTGAACAATTAAAATATGGTACATAAGTGATGAATGTGAATCTAAGACCCAAAATGATTTTTGTTTGTATCAACATCCAAATGAAAAATTCTTTATTCTAAAACAATGAATACCATTGTAGTCACACAAAATAAACGGCCATATCCACAGTTTTCTATTGATATATTCTCCTGAGATATTGAAGAAGAAATAACACCATTTTTACTAGAAGGAAAGAAAAGAAATGGATCTTTCTGTCCATTTTTAGTAAACATGTGTTTTTTAAAAAATGCTCAGTCTCTTATACTTTAAAGTACTTAAGGGTTTATTTTCAGTCTTGAATAATTATGTTGTATCTTTATTATAGTCATGAGAATTTTTTTAAACAAAGTTTTCTTTATAACTATGAATTGTATGATTTGTTCATAAGGATGGGTTATAATATTTGAATTTTAATGTCTTAATACACTTTTTGAATTTACAGAAAAAATTGTACTCTGTTGACCTTTTTAATATTCTGTTCTCTCATTGGCCACCTCCCCTCAACTTTCTCTCATATTCGTTGGAATTATCTGAGCAGGAGGAGGTATGGAAATGCCAGCCAGTCAGAAAGCAGAATATTAAAAAGGTCAGCATCATACAGTTTTCTGCTATAATTCATAAAGACATTAAACATTCAATATTTCATCTCAGGTCCAAGACTGTAATGAGAACAGAAAATGGCACAACACTAATTCATCTTCGTGACAAGTGTTGTAACGAGAAGGAAAGTATACAGGCTACAAATATTTGGTTGCCATTTAAAGGATATTTTATATCCTTTATAATGCAATGAGAGTAAATTTATACTTCCTGAAGTTGAGTCCTCTGACTAAATACTTATTGCCTTTTATATGTAACAGAACTCCCTTGGAAGTATACTGATATTAGGTGAATCCTCAAGAGGATTATTAATATCATTAGGTTAAAAGAAATAAATATAAAAGACATTCATTATAAAAATATGAATGATTTGCTGTTCAATTTTGGCTAATATTGCACTGTTGTGAAAGCAGTTGAACTAATTATAATTTCCTCACCAAGTTAAATGGTTATACCTTCACTACATTTATATCAAGGTAGCCCCAAAATTAAGTAGGGTTCTTCGGTGACTCTCTTTTCTATGATAATTGTAGCTCGTGTTTTCAGACTTGGAGAGAACCCAGGGAAAGAATGAGTTCAAATGAGGTCAAAGCCCCACAGACATTCAACATGGTGTCCAGTACCTTGATTCTACTATCTTCTTTCTTTTGTGTGAGGTGGGAGGCAGGAGAACCTGAGTCCTGTGGACTCTGAATCCAACTTGGATGATTCTACTGAAGGCATCGATGCAGAATCCTGAACAGGACTCAGGAACCTGCAGCCAGAGATAAGCCATGGCAGAAATACATGCTGCCTCCAGGCAGAAGGACAAGGAGAAAAACAGTTACTAGAGCCCAGAAAGAGCTGGAACTCTGGCTGAAGAGTTGGCAGCAAAGCCTCAGTTATGGAGGAGGAAAACCACCACCAAACCAGTGACACAGGCAGGAGAAGGGAACAGACACTGCCACTGCATGCCACTGAGCAGAAGGAAACCGTGTTGAGGGAGGTACCAGAATCAGCTCCCTGGCTCCAAGAAAGGAAGAAGGAAAGGACAGGGAGGGGGCAGATAGCCAATAAACAGCAGACATGTGGGGAAGATCTAAGGAGATTTGCTGACGGTCTCACTTGAGGGCTCTTAAACCAGCATGAAGCCAGGAGGCAGGAATGGGTGGAGAAGAAAATGGAGATGAAAACGGAGAGGGTGAAGGAAAAGGAAACCCAATACTGCTCTCTGGGAGGCAATAGAACTTGGTAAACCCATTTGTCTTACAATATTATTTGGGAAACTGCCCTGAATGATGTTAAGATATAATAAACCTGCCAAAGCATTGTAAAGAACATCTCCTGACATTCATTTTGAAGTGGGAGCTGATGCTGACAGATTGTGAACTGTCTTTGGATCTCTCCCTCTCTCTCTTTCTCTTCACATCATCAGCATCATGCCCTTATAAAATATACCATTTCAAATTCTTTACTATTCAACCAGACCTTGATATAGAATGAATGCAATAAGACTGCTGAATGACTTGTTAACGAGAGTGCGGGCACTGCCTGCCTTTTACCATAGCCTAGTTTCTACAAACACATCATCTGGCAATGCTCACGAGTGCCTTTTGCCCACTGGATCCCAAGGTGCTTTATGAACTAGGAACACAGGAGTAGCTGAAATAGAGCTCTCTCTGGGGTAGAATAAGACAGCTGTTAGCCTTGCAGAAATGTTGCACAACAGCCTGAGTGGAAACCAGGGAAGGGTTCTCAATCTAATTGAAAGTGCAAGAAAAATGTAAGTTGATGGACTAATTGCTGAGCCTGGCATTTATTTAAAAAAAAAAAAAACAGAGCTTTTTCTTCTTTGGTAGTGTGTGGCACAGCATCTCAGCTCCGTTTAATAGATTCTGTTGCTTCCATTTAAGAGGTGAGAACACTGAAGCTCATCGGCACAAACTGGGCTCTGGAGAATTGGATTGCTTGGCGTGCCCTTTAAGTTTCTCTTCTAAGTCACATGGTAAACAGGAGCATCTACTGGAAAGCAGTGACTTATCACTGGCGTGAGAGCATGAACATGCCCATGGTGTGCACACCTTTGCAGAAACTGGGAAGGTCACCGTATGATTTTGACTCAACTTGACCCTCAGAAACTCATTCAAGTCATAAGAGCTGGAGGCAATAAAAATGCAAAATATTTTTATGCCTTTACAAAACAGCGGATCATGAGCCGATGAAACTTAAACTGATTAGTGTGCAGCTGGCTCCCCTTGCCTGACACTCCTTTCATGCCGGAATGTCACATTAATTGGTTCTTAATTGAACAATGTGCTTCCAATTTTCAAAACTCAGCAGAGTATAAAACAGAAGAAGTCAGACTCTTGCTCTGTGGAATAGAAAGTCATATGGGTAAAGATACAGTTTATAAAGATTAAACCCTTGCAGAGCTTGGAAGCTGTCATGCAACCACTTCTCCACTGAGCTTCGTGAAGAGCTGGCTGTACTCTTCAGGTTTTCAGTTTTTATACGGGAACCAGTTCAATGCTGCTTATTCAGGGGAGAACCCAATCCTGGAACATAAGAGGACGACTCAAACTGCGTCAGCTACTTGATTTCTGGGAAACTGAAATTGTTAAAGGCAGCTGTGTGTTGCATGTGGCTAATTATCCATGTCCTCTAAATAAATAACCCAGTCTTAATTTGTGTACTTCAAATCAAACATCGTTGCCTGGTAGTTGGTTACGCTGTATGCAACAGAATTTCTTATCTGCAATTAAATTTAGACCAAAACATCTACTTTCTGCCTGAAATTAAAAACCTGTCCGTTCATGTTCTCTCTTTGGAAACATTCCATGTACAGACAAGTTTATTTTTCAGTTCTGAAGAAATATTATTTTTAGGCATGGTTTGTGTTCTGAATTCCTATGTATGAAAAGTCAGGGATGGAAGGAAAGCTGTTGTCTAGCAAAAAATAAATAATAATAAGCCTTTATAACACTGTCAGATTTCTAATCACACACTCCCCACCCCCACCATATTCCTGGGCCAAAGGAGAGAAAATCAGACAGAGTTCCTTAGACCAGGATACTTAAGAGTCTAATCTTTATTTTCCCTCAGTTACATCTATATTATGCTTGCTCATCTTGCAAGTGAAAGAAAGGTTTTTCTAATTGTACACTCAAATATGGATCATTCATCAAAGTTGGGCTATTTCTACCGCTTGCATCAGAAGTTGAAATTACACTGTTTCTCCCCCTTGCATCATAAAACAATCTCATGCAGCTCTTCTTAGCAGCTGATACTTTCTTGCTCCTTTCCTTCCCATGGTTGTTGTAAAAGTAGATAGAAAAGGCAAGAAACAGTCCATGAGACAGAGCCATTTTCACCACAATGTCGCTGATGATATTGTGTGTGTTATGATGATATTAATATATTTTGGGTTAGGATATAGTGAGATTGCAATAAAAATCCCCTTTGTATCATCAATAAATCAAGTACAGTTATTACTTCTCATTAATAATGAGTCCTTATGAAATTACCTCTCAAAAACCAGTCTGGAATAAAGGTCAACCCAATGCATGTGTAAGACATTGCAGTGATCTCAAGTGAGCTAACTCCAGGCAGTCCCAGGTGGGGAAGGCCCCTGGCTCTCAGGCTTCTTGGCAATTTACTATGCTGACAATCTGATCACACATCTGCAAGCTAATTGCTCCATTCACTCAACCTGCGTTGTGTCTGCTCTAACAAGACCTCCTTAAACATCCCTGGGACTGAAGTTGGCATCAGAGCGGGCATGGCAGGAAGGCTTTCATGCAAGATAAATGTTTCCCTGGGTAAAAACTCAATAATAAGTGAAACATTTGACAAAGAAAAATGCCTTTGGCAGCTCTGTTCAATCTCTCTATGAAATTGACACTGTGGAGTATGGAAGCAAAGCCCAGATAATGACAGTTACAAAGAGCTTTTGTAAGCAAAGTCATCAACCCCATGTCAGCTGGTCTCTCTTTTCATGATCTCCTGCCTGGACAGTTGGTAAAAATCTGATCAATGAGATATTTTTCAACACCTATAGCAAATCATCAGTCAGTACAAGGTGATACTCAGCAGTGGTTTGGAGGAAAAAAGATGAGAAAACAATCCTTGGTTTGAGGTGAGTATTGCATAAGGCAAATTAGGACTTTAAGGACTCTTTGGTCAGCAATTGCTCATCCAGCAGAATTGAGTCACAACTTGATGAAAGCATGTGTTGGTCAGCTAACTTCTCCACTACATAGAGTCTCAAGGCCTCAGCATCTAGGCTGTGTTTAGCAATGGGGAGGGTCCAAAGACCCATGTTTGGGTGACTCCTCCCCACCCTACACATTTCACCTGTAAGATTGGAGTGTATGGTTACAAGTAAATTTTGTCCTTCTTCAATGCATTGATTAATTTAGAAATGTTTGCCTTTCAATACATGTAATAACCAGGCTCTGGCTTGGTCCCAGTGAGGTCTCTCATGGTGTGAGTGGTTCGCTGTTGGTAGGGAAACCGTGCACACATGTCACTGCCATGGAAGACGAGGAGCTCCATGAATCAAGACAAAGCAAAAGGGCCTCCGAAGGGGCTTAGAGCACTCCAGGTAGAAACTAACAGGAGGACCCTGGGGAAGTGGTGGTGTTTGAGCCAGCTCTCCAGGAAGGTGGCATTGCTAAACTATGGAGATGGTGGATGCACAGTATCAGGGAAAAATTCTGGAGCAGAGAAGGTTTCGGTTGGGACGCTTGGGAGGTGTTGACCCTGTCATAAGGAGGAATTCCCAGTTCTAACTAACACATGTGAGGGCCCATGAGCCCTTAGTTTTAGAGCAGCCGTGTGATGTGGGGTGGAGGAGGCCATGCCAAAGCAAGGGTCTAGGTTTGTATTTGTACTCTGCCCCTCACCAGTGTGTGGCCCTTGGGTGAGTCACTCAAACTTCTTCACATTTCAGTTCCCTCTGCTATAAAATGAGAATAATGATAGTACCTACCTGAGAGGGTCAATAGGGATTAAATAACTTGTGAACATGCCAAGACCAGAACCAAAAACACAGGACACGCTTAACCTGTAGTATCTACTATAACCATCACCCCACGCTGTGAGGCTAAGTGCTCCCTGACAGGTGAGGACTTGGGGCTGTTCGGAAATCACTGGGGAGCCAATGGGGAGACTGGAGCAGGACTGGAAGCGACAGTGATGCCTCTGGGTGTCAAACTCTGCTTATCCCACCTGGGGGAGACCAATGTGGGGGGAATTTCATGACCCCTTATGTTTCACACACAATATAGTGGTTCTCAGCCAGGGATGGGCTTGCGCACATGCACACATGTATACACACAGAGAATACACACAATTGTCAAGGTCTAGGGCACCCTGAGTTATCACAGCTGGAGAGGGTGCTACTGCATCCGGTGGGCGGAGACAAACGATGCTGCTGAACATCTTGCAGTGCCCAAGGCAGACCCCAGCAAAGAAGAATTAAGCAGCCCAAACTTTCAGTAATGCTGAAGTTTACATAGGGCTGTTTAAAACCTTCAACAGGACTCCTTTCTGCATAAAATATATTGCTGAAAACCATTGCAAAAAAGAGCAGGTTGTAGAGCCAGCTAAAAATATCTAAGTGTTGGTGAAATTGTTGCGAGAGTTCCTTTATAAAAGAATTCCTGTGTGCCAGGTAGGGGCTGAGGCAGAAAGATTTCCAGGAGTTTGAGGCTAGTCTGAGCTATGCAATGAGATCTTATCTCAAAACATAGCCCATGTTCATGAAAAATAAAGGTATATTTAGCAGGATAGAGAAAGAAAGAGAATCACCTGAAACTACTACTAAAGAAAATTCTTTTTAAAAACTCATCTAATCATAAAAAGCAAAACAACAAAAAACCCAAACAATAACAAAAAATCCAAAATGTCTGCTGACTGCGGTGTGAAGCACCTTGCTTCCCCTTGTCTCCCTCACTCCCTCCTTTCCTCTCTTTCTCTCTCGTACACACAAGCACTCACACTCATTTACACACACATATGTACACATATATCACCAAGAAAAATCAGAGTATTTTAGGTTTTTTTTTTTTTTTTTTTTTTTAATGCAGTTCCCTGGTCTTGAACTCATGGTGTAACACAGTCTGGCCTCAAACTTGCAGTGATCGTCCTGTCTCAGCATCCTAAATCAGTCAGTTATTTCTTGTAGAAATTCATGTCAAAAATGCTAGAAAAAATGATTCCTTCTTTCTTCACTCATTCAATTTGTAAGTATCACTCCTTGAATGCACTGAGATTTTAAAATGACCAAATCAGGTATAACCTCCCCCAAGAGTCACAGACATTAATTCCTTCATTATTCAAATAAGTCACTGTGGTTTCCTTGAATAGACTTCCCTCTAAAGCTGTGGTTTTACATCTCTGTCGGTCACTCTCATCTGTTCGTGGTCCTGGGAATAATAACTCAGCTCCAAACACATTAAATATGCTGTAAATAGTGCGTTCCTTCCCAGTGCCACCTCCACAGATTGATCGACCTGGTTGCAGTGTCATAAATTTGAAGGCATCTAATAAAAGTTGCCACGTCTAGGTGGGTATTTCTGTTCTGAGACTCAGCAAGGAGAAAAGGGCCTCACCTGGCTCTAGTTTCTGCCTTCTTCCTGTGCATCTCTGCTCCTGGAGCCACACTGAATCTTCATAATAGAGTTCCGGAAACATCCGTTGTGTAATGCTTTCCAGTGTAGGAAGCACTTCTAGGTGCACTGTCTTATTTGATCCTCATCATACTCTGAGCTTGGAGGGGCAGCTCTTCCAAAACCACCTGGGTTTTACAGGAGGGACAACATAACCCTGTGCACCTAAGTCAAATGAAAGTGGCTTCCGAGGAGGCCAGAGGTCAGCCAGGACTGGCAGGACCTCTGGGAAATGCTCTCGGTAGGTCATCTGGAGTCCCCTGAAAGCAGAGATGATGGCCCTAGGAAGCACTGGGAGAAGAGGGAACCATAAGGCAGGGGAGGGAGATGCGGAGCAGGTGAGAGCCGCGGATGCTGGGGTTTTAGTGTCCTCCTGCTCCCCTCCATTCTTGTCTGAAGGCTACCTTCTCTCCTTGAGAGAAAGGGGGATTCACTCTGGCACACTGTTCTCAGAAACAGAAATTCCCCACAGCTCATCCAGGACAGCAGCTAGGCCAGCAGGAGTGTCCAGGGGATGCCAACATCTTCTGTCCTCCGAGTTGCCAGGGCCAGTCGTGCTGTTACAGTGCCAAAGCTACTCAGTGAGAACATGGAGGTGGACCAAGGCTCACTTTTCAGTGTAGTTTTCATCTTTTAATCGCTAGTCTGCTCCCTCCTCTGCCCTCGGAGGCTTAGTGCCTTCATGTGGACCTTTCCCCACTTACTGGACTGACACCTGCTCTGTCCCTCAAAGCTGCTTCTCAGATTATGGATTTGTGCATGTGACTTATAGTTTAAAACATTAATTCTGGAATCCATTTTGCTATTACCTGGTAGGGTAATACGAGGCAGGACAGATCAAAATTTTAACCTGCCTTGGTCTCTGAAGGTGACTCCAGCCATGTATATTTGACTGGGCTCACCTATAGTTTAAAATGTTTAATTAGCTAGCCATTTTTAAAGTAAAATAAAATACTTTAACTAGAAAATGAAATTTCCTTCTGAGCTGATAATGGCAGCCCTTGTGGAGTTCAAAGCCAAGGAGCTATTGGATCCTGCTGCAGGCAGCTATATAGAGTGCTCAGAGGTTCCCAAGTCTATCAGGTCCTTACCTTCTATGCTTGGTCCTCTTCCCGCAATCCAGCAACCTCCCTGCTTTGGAATTTCTGACATCCGACCCACAGCACATGGGAGAATTCTTAGCGGGTTCTTCAAGGTTATTGCCATTAGTTGTTATCTCTTCCCAGGGTCCTTGAAATCCTTACTGTCTAGTGTGCAATTTTTCTTAGCACTTCCCTAACATTTTACTTCTATTAGACAGCAATTGGGGGGATCTTTGCATGAGGAATGGCCCAGACGACTTACATTTAATAAACTTACATTTAATTTTCATTAGAATTGTCTTGGGTAGTAGCTGAACCTTAAATCCTATAAAGTAGAAGCAAATCTGTGTTGGAAATAGAAATTGCCAGACGGAAGAACAAGGAGGATGCTGAGATCATTTCATCTGTGCGTGAGAAGTCATGGCGAGATTTGTCTTTCCATTGTCTGTAAGTCGGCAGCCACCTGTTCTTCCTGATTGTCTGACGTTGGAACGAGAAGCCGCGTTTAATTAAGTGACACGTGTGGGAGGAACGTGCCTTTGCAGCAGCAGTTAGGTTATTAATGGACTCCTATATTGAAGTGTTCACATTTTTGAAAGGCTAATTACAATATAATTTTAGTTTTAAAATATTACTTTGCCAAGGGTGGGAGTTGTGTCATGTATTATTAAGTGGCACTCTTTCTCTCTCAGTCTCAAGGGAAATATCGGCATGGTTATGGTAATCTCTATTTCTCTCACTTTCATACTTGATGTATTGAACTTCTGAAAAGAGAAAAATATACTCCATGACTGTCAAATACAAAAAAACTATATGGGGATTCCTGGGATTTTCCTGATTTTTTTATGAAAAAAATCAAATGGAAATAGCTAAGTTTCATGGTTTTCGCTGCTACTTGAGACCTATGATCTTATCAGTCATATGATTTCAACATTTCCAGGGGAAAATTGAACAGAAAATCAAGGTTCTAAGAGGTAGCTGCCTAATGAGCTAATTCTGGAATCCATTCTGCTATTACCTGGTAGGGATGCATAAGTAGGACTGCGGTTGATTGTAATGGGAATCACATGATTTTTAGATTCAATGACCTAATTTAGAGTCCTTGTGTTCAAAGCTTTGTTTACTGCATATTCCAAACTGAAATCAACACACATGCCTTCTACCCACCTATCTTCCCTGTGAAAATCATGGTCACTTCACTGACATTTCAGTTTTGCCAAATTAGGAATGAATCCTATAGAAATGAAAATGAATACTGAGTAATCAGGATTTTTACATGCACCAGGAAGAGCCTGAGAGGGTACTGCTTTTTGAGCAGCACCTCTTCAGAGCAGCTATCCACGGGTCAGGATGGTTTACAACTGCAACCAACGGGGTTGTAATCTTCCTTTCAGCCCCACCTGCCATCCCCCAGGGCAGCACCTGTAAATACATCAGGAGGAGCAGGCTCACTCCCCTGTAGCCATGCAGGCTCCATTTCCTCCCACTGACTCGAGCTATACTTTGTTTTTAAGTCTTTCTGCTTAAAGGAACTGATGGAATTAAGGGAAGCGGCTTAGGTATGCTGGAAGATGACTCTTTCTTAGGCTACCTATGTTCCTTTTCTGCCTGAAACCACACTGTCTCCTGCCTGAGGCATAGGAAAGTCGACATGACCAGTCCTTAGTAACTAAAAGTCTGCCATTCAATCCTTCATTAAGTCACCTGTATCTAGTACCATCTCAGGGGGGGCCAGAGAGGTACCCCTGGGAACCAAAATAATGCAAGGGCAGCTTCTGTGAGCATCTCATGCCCAAGAGTGATCCCATCTCTTTCTGAACCTGTGGTATTATTGAGAGAGAGCTCACTGTCTCCCCCAGTCCTCAACACCCAGGGCAACACTATTTGGAGGCAGATTTACCCTGCAGTTTCACCCTCAGTTTGGGCCATAGTGGTGAAAGGCCTAGTCCAAAATGCCATAATTTCAAATCTTGAATGATCAATATTCCTGAACTCTGAAAAGTCTCTGAAGTCTGAAATTCCAAAAGGGATAAAACCCTGAAATTGCAATTCTGAAAGACATTTAAAAATTCTTTAAAAGTCATTTATTTACATGTTAAAGGGGATTTACTTTAAAAAATTATGCTGGAACATTTCAAACATGATAGAATACATTAAATATGTTAGAATACAACACAGGCTGATAGTAGCATGTATATTTTTGTAAATACCAACACTCTAACAACAGTCACCTGGGTGTAACAGCTAGCAGTAGAAGAGAATTTACATTCATTAAGAAAAAGGCCTTGCAGTTGCTGATGTAACTCCTGGAGTCCACACACCAGACAGTGAACCAGAAGTTCTCATGTCCAGCTGGCCAGGAAAACTGTCCCAGCGCTAGCTCTCAGAGAAAGACATGCATTCTCTGTGTTTGTTCTCTGCTGGCTCCCAGCAGACTGCAGCATGCCTGTCCCAGCTGGGGCAGATACTCCCGCCTGGCCTGCTGAGGCTCCCACCCTGGTCACCTCTGAAAACACCTTCACAGCTATGCCCCACACTTGTGCAGCCTATGCTGTGTGTCTCCTGAATATAAATGAAAATACAGAAGTCCTTTCCCCAGAATTTGGCTTTCTACCTCTCTAACAGAGCCTTTTGTCAGTGAAAATTACAAAAGCTGGCTTTCAAGATTTTAATATTTAGATGTTGGGAATTTTCAAGATTTTCACTTTAGGGCTTTTGATATTTCAGGATTTCAACATTCAGGAGCAGAGTATTTAGGACCGCGTCTTTTGAGACTATGATTATCACCCAGTTCTCACAAAGTTTCCCTTAATAATTGCTCAAGTATTTTCAGTTCTAACTTGTGGTTATGAGTCAGTCCCTGTCCTTGATTTTCTCTCCTATTTCATATCTTGCTATAGTAAATGCAATCTTCTGGTTTCTCCACCTTCAGCTGCTAAATTCCTGAGAGTCAGAGAAGGAAAAGCCAATCTCTTCTGCATATCCTGCCAGTAATATTAAGAGGCTGGAAAGAAAGAAGAAAAGGGAAATCCTAAGATGACCTGCTCTTAGGAATGACCTGCTTCTACGTGACCTTGAAATTGTCCAGAATTGAGTAAGCTTCCCTTCTTTTGACCTTGAAAAAGAAGAAAGTTAGATGGTTCAGAAAGAGAATGAACTCTTCTGGAGACTATGGCTAGAAACTAGAGCTAGAACTTGTGAGAGGGTACGAAGTCACCCGATTGACTCAGGTTCAAGATACACCAAGCTAATAATGTGAGTGGCAAAATAACTAATGGCTTTGGTGTGGGGGATTTTAGAGCTGCAGAGTTAAGATACAGCAAGAGGAGGGGAAGACAGAAGTCCCCCTAGGTCTCTATCCCAGGCAGAAAGCAAGGGCTCTAAAGGCTGCCTAATTGGCCCAGCCCTCAGGTCATCTACCATAGAATTTCTCAGTGGGGAGATTAGGAGGAGATCAAGAGTTAGGCAAGCTTCCTCAGTGCCTGAGGCTTCAAAGACCCAGATCCCCCTATAAAGACCTCCTGAAGCCCTCTCCTTTGGGCAGGGCTTCCTTGGTGAGCTTGAAGCCCCACCTAACCAATGGATTTCACCACTACAAAAATGAGTAATCCAGTTCTTTCTTGTTTCCTCCTCCTGTTTTTAAAATCCAGACAACTGTTTGACATTATTTATTCTCTTTATTCCCAATGTCACTCCCCAAATCTAGACTACCAGTGATGACTCTGTTTATGGAGCTAGCAGGGTAGCTATGTACACAGGGTAGGTTCACTGTACCATACCTGCTTACATGTCCAACTTTGAGATATGATCTATCAGAGCAACCATGCTTGACAAGGCTAGCTAGGAATCTCTTCCCTGGGGTGATGCCTGGCCACCACCCAGAACACTCTAGGGTTGCTAGGTAAAGTCCTCCAAAACAGAGAAACCAAGAAGAATCCATAGCTGGCCTCCAGCTGGCACAGCTCTGAATTAGTATGGAGCCAAGGGGTCCAGGTCAAAAGATAAGAGCCTTAGCTCCAGGTGCTAAGGTGTGGATGTTTGGCTGGGTGAAAAAGAAATGAGGTTAAATGAGATAAGAGATGGATATCAATTACCTGTCAGTGTGCTCTCTGGAATGCCTGCCCAGTAAGAAACACCTCTGCCTGCTTGTGCATCTGAGACCTCTGTGTCTTACCTTCTTTTCCCTGAGGATCCTCCTTTCCTTGCAATCCCCTCAAATGGAGACTTCTGAACTTACTTAGCATTTATTTATCTTCATCATCTTCACCAACCTTTCCTTCCATCCGCCTCAGGTGCCTCTTCTTTTGATTGTGTTCTGATCTATGCTACTGCTCATTGCTCTTACATCATTTTTAGGTACTGTTTCCTGTCTTTCCTGCACACTTTCTTTCGAATGCCCACAACTCATCCGTGTACTAGAAACCTCCAGTCCATTGGTACCACCTATTTGTAAGTGTTACATACCCTTGGGGGCCTTCACTTTCCAATTTATCCTGCTAAATTCCAAGTCCTTTCTTGGACTGAATGTCTAGGAAACACAAACAACGTCAATCCTATTTGGCCTCTTTTATACCTGAATGGTAAGCCTCCAACACCCTCATCCTCGGACAAATATACCTGGCCCGATTGGTGTGACTGGAAAACACCAAGCCCCTAGCCTGGTGACACTCTCTTTACACCTGCGACCACACACATTTACCCAGACATTTATCCTTTTCTCTAGCCAGTGTAACCTTGCTTTTGAGACCCTTGGACTTTTTCACACTTCCTCCATTTTTCTGCACTGGTAGCTGATGCTCCTTTTTCTACACACAAAATAAACACCAAGGGAACAAAACACCCTCACCCTTCCACTACCAATCTACCAACTTACCTGCCGTTTTCTGTTGGAAACCATCCTTGTTTCTCCCTGGTGAAAGGAAGACTATGGCGAGGGTCTCTCCTCTCACTGCTACCAGACTTCTCTCCTCAGTTAGCAGCTCTTATCCCTGCACCATCGGACTGTTTACTTCCTCTACTTGACTCCTAAATGTGTATTAGCATTAGCTTCTTACTTATTAAAAAGATAATTCACTCACCTCATTCAAATTTTAAAAAGTATTACAAAGGTTTGCAAAGGAGAATCCTGTTTTTCCAGTGAGCATGGGGAATCTTATTCTCCCCCGATGGGCAGTTTATGTCCTTGAAACACCAATGTGTATCTCTTCTCTCCTTTCTGAACAGAACCAGCCCCCTACACAAGCTGTTGCATGTGGGCCTTTTTCACTCCATAGTGGCTGCTAGAAATCCTTTCTCCTTAAGTAGTAGTCTGTACCTGCCTGTTTTACATCTCTGTGGTTCCATTGTGTGGAGGAACCATAACTTATTCAACCAGTTCTGTACTGAATAGGGGCCACGTAAAAGAAGAAGAAGAACAAAAAATGTAGACCCAGGACCTCCTGGTCCCCCATCCAGCTGCTTCTCATGTCTGCTGTTCTCTTTCTAATCAAATTCCTCTAAAGAGCTACGGTACATGCATCTGTGTCTTTCTCCCTTATTCTTTACTTAACTTTACCTGAACTTCATTCTTTACTAAGATTGTTTTTTTCAAGGTTACCAAATCGAATGACTTCTCTGACTTCATCTTACCTGGCCTCTCAGCAGTATTTAATAATCAATCACTTTTCCTTCTTGTTTCCAAAATGCCATGTCGTCGCGGTTTTGTTTTCTAGTTGATGCCTTTTCTCAGCATTTCTGTGCCTGCCTTTTCTCTTTGGGAACACTTGAGCTCTTCCTGTCTCTCTACCTTGGTGCCTGGCCGAAACCCTCCAAGCCTCTGGCTTTACATCTGCATGCTGACGACCTCTGTATTTACGTCCAAAACGAATTTCCCTGAGCTCCACATCAAACCGGCTATTTGACATCTTCCTTTGGAAGTTAAATAAGAATCTCGACCTAGGTTTTACTAAAACCCCAAACCATCCGTGATTCTTCCCTCCTAGTTATTCATTCTGCATCTGTGTCCAGACAGTTTTATCTGCACGTATTCCCCAGCATTTCTCTTCTCTCGTCTTTCTGTGACACTTTCCCTCAGCCTTCCCTCGTTTCTCCCTTGCGCTGTCCCAGTATCTCCCAGGGCCTCTCTGTTTCAGCTCAACCCCTTCCTTCAACCCATGTTCCTCAGGGAAGCACAGCAATTTCTTTAAAAATGTAAATGGAATTACGTAGATCAGATCGTTCTCCTACTCAGATCTCACCCACATGCTCCACGTGTTCTCTCCGATATTCAGATATTTTTAAAAAGTTGACCTCAGTGTAGAACAGTGATCACTAGAGGTGGGAGAGGGGGTGTCGATAAGGGGTACCCCATTTAATCCATGTGTGCTGTGTGTACAAATTGAAGCATCATATTAAAACTTATTAATGGTTTAAAATTTCTTAGTGCTTTCTTCTGCACATAGAACAAAGTTCATATTCCTTATAATCACCCAAAAAGTCCCATAAAAGCTGACCCACACTTCCCTTCTTACTTTTATTCTAGGCCTTCAGCCCCAAGCACACTGGCCTCCTTTCACTTTTGCAGCTGACTGTTCCTGCTACCTGAAAGCTCTTCCTTGCATTGGACATTGCCGTTTATTTGCATGCTTTAAATCCCAACCCCCAGTGCGCTTACCCAGCGGTCTCCCTGATTCCTTCCTTTTATAAGAGGCCCTAACAACTCCTTGCTTACTGCCTGCATACCAAGCGTCACATCTATTATCAACAAGAGTATTTCTCTATAAACTCTAAGGGGCTGGGCCCTACTGAGGTCTTCTCTAGTGTCCAACCTCTGACACAGTGACCAGAATCTCAATTCTTTAGGCAGAAAATTATTTCCTAATGTGTAACCTTGTTGGCCGTGGTGGCTCACACCTATAATCCCAGTACTTGGGAAGCTGAGATAAGAGGATTGCTACAGTGAGTCTGAGGCCAGCCTGGATTATATAGCAAGATCCTACTTCAAAAATAAATAAATAAATAAATAAATAAATAAAACAAAAAGTATAAAATTAATGATATATTTATGTCAAAAATTCTGACTTTACCAAACATCTCAAGAATATTATACCTTTTCATCTCATTAAAAAATCATTTTAAGTTACCAAAAGACTTACGATTTAGGACCACAATTTATTTTTCAAAATCTATGAATTTTGCTGCATGTAAAGGCTTTCTTTTAAAAGCCCTAAATTTTTCTTGTGCTACAATTCATGCAGAATTTTTTCATTTCCAAAGCTCTCAGTAGTTTTCTAGTTTGATTTATTTTGCATCTTTGATGAAAGAAAGCATTGAAAAATTCTTTTATGTCACAGACATGTTATTTCTTTCAAAAATCTCAGAACTTGCAGCTCAGGAAACATCCCCGGAGGGACTGAAGACCTCATAGCTTCAGAAACAAAATTCATGGATTTGACCGAGGAAGCCGTCTTGTCCTCAGATCGACGTCTGTCTGGGTCAGGCCTGAGCATCTCTAACTTCACTGGAGGAGAGAATTGCCCTGCCATGGTAGTCATTTGCCAAGCCCACTTGCAGTCACTTTTTTCTCCACCCTGTATCCATTTCCACGAATCGTGTTGTTCCCCCCAGAGCACTTGCGATGCACAGCTATGCATGCACGTTGGAGTCTCCCGGGTCTTCTCTGCTTGCGGGGTGTGTCGCGAGGCCTCCCTGGCTGGCTGGCACATGAGCAACCTGCCAAGGATCTGCAGCTCGCCTTAGCTCGCATACTCTGCATTTGTGTATAGGGTGCCGCTGCTTTCTACTGCAGGGGCAGGGCCATCTCTCCTGTAAATTATGGAATCGGCCGGAAAGGCTGATTGCCTGCTAGCGAGCTCCCTGAACATTAATCTAACCCGGGCTGCAGTCAGCAGAGTCCTGGCGCCCGGCCATCCTGCAGGCGCTGGTCACTTCGGCCTGCGAGTCAGCTCCCGAGGTTGGACAAGGGCGGAAGATGGATCGCAGGGCGGTCCGCGTGGCCCTGGGAGGACGCAGAACACAGGGGCAACTTTACCCTGAAGAAATTCAAGAAAGGCTCAGCAGAAAATCTTCCAGCAGACCTGACAAATGAGAAGCAGCAGCAGCGCGAGCCAGATCTTTCTGGCACAGAGCTGTCAGAGATAGAGTGGCAGAGACACTGGGAAAGCGAGGCAAGGGGCTAAACAGTTCCCGTGCACAAGGCCTAGGTTTTCAAGAACAAAACGAGTCAGTTAAGGACGTGGCTGTGTGCTCCTAGGACCAAGAAAGGGACTGTGTGTATCCACAGATGCACAAATGCACCCTCCTGGGGCGAGGCCAGACTCTTCCACTGTTAGACCTCGTCAGAAGTGATGCCCTTTATAAATCTTAGAATTATTTGCTATACAAACAATCTACGGCTATATCCTGAAGCATGTAGCATAGATGAGATATAATCTTCAATACCACCCTCTCCCCAAATCAATGCGCTATGAACCACCATGAACAAAAAAGTTCACAAAATCATCTCTTTCCTTCTGTGATGCATTTTCCAATTGCCCTCTTTCTCTTTCTAAAAAAAAAAAAAGCATGCTTTGGCCTCCTAACCTCAGCAGCTTCTGCCTCTGCACTCCCATCTGTCCTGTCCGCCAGGTCTGGACTCCTCTGCCTGGGGTGACCTTTCCTTGTGGAGAAGCCCCAGTGGCACCTCGGTGCCCATCTCGCGGAGTCCGGGCTCTCCTCCTCGGCCACAGTGCCTGACCCATCTTCTGCCTACCAGGCCCTCGCCCACTTTGCCTTCTGCTCTCTGCAGTACCAGTGCCCACAGGCTGCTCCCGCTGGTGCCACCCCGATCCCCCAGCCCGCCCTGCCGCAGCCCTCTCTCTGTGCTCAACTCTTTCCTCCTTCTGGTCCAGCGCCCTCCTCCCACTCAGCTCCTCCGAACCCCGGAGCTCCTCCTTTCCCTAACAGCCCGTGGAGCATGCAGCTCTGCATTCACTGTTTCTTCATTGCTTCGCCGGTAGTAATCTTATTCCTTCTCATTAGACAGAAGTGTCCTGAGACTGGGGGACTCACCCTGGCCACTGTGTGGGTCCCAGGGGCCGCCCCAGCACTGGAGCACTTAGGAAAACGCTGGGCCTGCACACGCAGGAAACGGCCAGATTCAGAGAAATTTTCCTTTTCACCAAGTCCTTACCTCTGGGTTATTGTGTGTGCAGGGCTTTCACTGTTTTGGCTTTGGTTTATGATTCTATTGATTCTATAATGGTTCACTTTTATGTGGTCATTAAAATAGAGGTGAAATTACCTTCAGGGCAACTAAGAATCCTGAGAGACAAACTGCATTTTTCCTTTCCAATGTAAGAATTTCTTAGAAATGTGAGAAGATATTCTTATTCTCAGAAAAACTAGCCCTCCGAGGCACAGCTGGTAATTAAGTCCTACCTGGTTTGAGATCCTCTCTCGATTTTAACCTTAAACATTTAGCCCAGCTGCCATTTGAACAAATCATAACACGTGCTCTTTTTCTCATTTTAGTGCAGGAGAAAATTTCCAGGAAAAGGATAACTCTACTGGTACATGGCATACGGAGGTCAAGATCTTACATAGGTTTTTCAGCATTAAAGCAGAACAAATGGACCACACAATTACAAAGAAAACAAATTCAGAGCGTAACCTTTTGAGAACTGCCAAATTGCTGGCAAGATGAAAATGGGGTTGCATCTGAAAAATTATTCAGCATTGTGCTGCTTGGGGAAATGTGCAGCACAGAGGACTCTGAGTGTTTTCTGTCAAAACTCTATTTTTAATATTCCTAATGACACCAACTGGAGCAAAGCTGAGCACACACATAGGACGCCCAATAAATGGACAATGGTGGTGGTGGTGAGGAGTGGGGAGTTCCACAGAAATAGAGGCTCTGGTGAACCAAGTTTATTTTTGAAATATCAAACAGACACATGCAGCCAGGGTGCTGAAGATCACTACACAGAGTGAGAAAAAGTAGAAAATTTGTCCAGAAAAAGTCTGAAAGAAATCACAGCAAATGGCAGGCTGGATTCTCAGTAGTATAGAAGGAGGGAATTTATAAACGAAAATGTCTCTCTGCATATCATAAAAACAGCAAAATTTTTAGCATATGCTGCTAGTTTACTTTTTCGCTTGCCAGGCCATTTGTGGCTGGCTGTGGGTGGGGTTGTTCTCACATGTATGGCTTAGCCAAGTATGACGAATGCTTAGCCTATTTTTCCTGACCTCGCATATGTATTCGTTTCCCCTTTTTCCTTTCTTCTGTGCCTTATCCTAGGGTTTGCTATCAGATGGAGTTCTCAGAAAGCTCCACATAAGATCACATGCAAGATAGGCAGTGTAATTCCATCTAGACAAAATGGATCCATGTTTCTTTCATTTGTTTTGCAATGCACAAGAGGGCAAGCCGAAGAGAATGTAAGTAATGTGAAATTAATAAAGAAACAAATACACATTCATAAAGACTCGATTCTTACGTCTAGTTTTTCTAGGCTTTAAACAAATGACATATGTTTTTCTGTGGTTACTGTTAGTGTATATATTATCTTGGGGACTATTTTATTTTCAGCTTCATTTTCCCTCTCATATTTCTGTATTAGATAAAGCTCATAAAATTCTTATTTTAAGATATTTGATGTTCCATGTTGTTACCATGCTGTAGTTTCTTTAGCTGTTTTGCTTTTGTATTGTGAATTATCAAATTTCCACCATTATATCCATCAGTCATACCAACATCTTCATAAAATAGCACCTATTTCTTTCTGTAGGTGATTTTCTTTGAGGTATCTTATTCAGACTGGAATTTCAACATGAAAGGAAATGAATGATCATTCTAAATCTCTCATGGTCTACTTTTACATTGTTCCCCAGAAAGCTTCATCAACTCATCACCCCAACAACTGCTGCAGTGTGTCTGATTCTCCATGTCCCCATACAATCAATGATTTCACATCTGTACACATTTATTAATTTGAAAAAGTTATTTTAAAAAAGTTATTGCATGATTTTTCTTCATCTTTCTCTAATTATTACAAAGATTTTAATTTTTCTGTTATCACTTATTGAATTTATTTCTCTAGGTACTAACTGCTCATTGTTTGGGAAGGTTTTCTAACTTATTTGTTTATATGAATCTTTACCAATTTTCTTAACAGACACAATATAAAATAAGAGTTGAAATCCTGGTCCTAGCGCCAAGGCCCTAGATTTGAATTCAGTCTCTGCCATGTACTAGTTTATAAATTCAGGCAAGTTATTAAGTCACTCCGTTTCTCAGTTTTCTCACTTGTGGAATGATGATAGTAACAATCCTATTTCACAGAGTTTCTGTGAGGTTTAAATAAGTTAATTTATGTAAAGTGCTTAACATAGTGACATGGTAAATCTGTGTGTTTCTCTACTAATATGAATAAACTTCTGATGTAAGCTAGTAACTACTTTCCCATTCTGTGATTTTTCTGTTTGTTGTTTATTATATGACACTTATTTGAAAATAAATAAATCCAAGTGTTCCTTTTATTGCTAGGAAAAGTGTTATTTCACAACAACTTGTAGACTATTTGGAGTTTGTTGATTCTATGGTAGTACAGCATTAGAGGAAGGAGAGATAATATTACAAGTATTTAACATTTGTTTCAGAAATCAACACAAATCAGTAAGTGTAATACATCTTATAAATAGAAGCAAGGACAAAATCATATGATTATCTCAACAGACACAGAAAAAGCCTTTCACCAAATCCAACATCCTTCATGATAAAAATCCTGAAGAAAACAGATATAAAACACCTTATCTATGTTTGATAAAAGCCCTTATGACAAACTTGCAGCCAACATCATGTTAAATGGAGAAAAACTGAAAACCTGTCTACTAAAATCAGAAACAGGACAAAATGTCCATTAACATTACTCCTGTTCAATATAGTACCCGAAACTAACCAGAGCAATCAGGTGAGAGAAAGAAGTGAAAGGAATAAGTTTAGGAAATAAAGAGGTCAAACCACTCCTTGCAGATGACAGGATCTTTTTCATATAAGTCCCAAATTTTCCACCAAAAGATTTCTAAAACTAATAAATTCAGTAAGGTTGCAAGATACAAAATTAAATACATGAAAGTTCAGTAGCATTCCTGTACACCAATAATGAAGCCACCAAGAAAGAAAATAGGGAAATATTAACATTTGCAATAGCATCAAAAAAAATTAAATACTCATGAATTAATCTAACCAAGAAAATGAAATATCTCTACTAAAAAAGACTATAGTACTCTGAGAAGAGATCAAAGAGGATACCAGAAAATATAAATATATCCTATTTCTGAATAGGCAAAAGTAAACTGTCAAAATGGCCATTATTACAAGCTTGCTGCAAACATCTTATTAAATGGAGAAAAATGGAAAAGTTATCTACTAAACTGATGTAGATTTAATATATCCCTAATCTAAATATCAACAGGATTCCTCACAGGAGGAAAGAAAGCAGTCCTAAAATTTTAAGGAACCCCAAAGAGCAAAAGCAGTCTTGGGCAACAGGAGCAAAGTAGGAGACATTACAATCCCAGATCTCAACTTTATTACAAAACTGCAGTAATAAAAACAGTATGGTACTGGCACAAAACCAGGCATGTGGATCAATGGAACAGAACACAGGATGTACAAACCACCCCAGATCCACTGAGCCATCTGATCTTTGACAAAGGGGCCAAAAACATACGCTGGAGGAAATGTAAGTCTTCACCAAATGGTATTGGGACAACTGGTTATACACATGAAGAAGATTGAATCTAGACCCACGTCTCTCGCTTTGTAATGAACTAAAAATGGACCAAAGCTGTAAATGTTAAAATAGCAATACTTACTGTGCTAGAAGAAAAAATAGGTAAAACTTTTGAAAACAGAGGGGTAGGCAAAGATCTTGTGGACAGAACCTCAATTGCATAAAATTAGCATCAAGAATCCACAAATGGGATCACATCAAATTAAAAAGCTTCTGCCCAGCAAAGGCAAGAACTAACTGAATGAAAAAACAAACCTACAGAACGGGAAAAAATGTTTCCAGTTATTCCTCGGATAAAGGACTAATATCTAGAGTATTAAAAACTAAAACAACAGACCTCCCAAACCAAAAGACTCAATAAAAAAGGGGCTACTGAGATGCATAGGCACTTCTCCGAAGTAAAAATGGTCAGTAAATGTTTGAAGAAATCTTCACTATCACTGGCCATTGGAGAAGTGCAAAGTAAGACAACACTGAGATTCCATCTCACTCTAGAGAAGCTATCATCAGAAAAATCAAATAATAACAAGTGCTGATAGGCTGTGGGAAAAAGGAATCCTTTTACATTGTTGGTGGGAATATAAACTAGTACAGAACAACCATTATAGAGCTATGAAAATTCATCAAAAAATTAAAAATAGGCATTCCATTAACCCAGCTATTCCTCTTCTAGATATCTTTCCCAAAGATACATAGTACAGTGACACAGGCATACCCATTTATAGCAACACAACTAATAATAAGCAAATCCTGGACGTGGCCTATATATCCATCCACAGATGAATGAGCAAAGCAAATGCAGTATTCATACACAATGGAGTACCACTCTGCTGTAAAGATGGATAAATTTGAGTCATTTAAAGGAAAATGGATGCACTTTGACACCATAACGTTAAGCGAAATAATAAGACAAGCAGTTTAAATGTCTCATAGTTTCTCTTACGTGACAAACCCAAAGTATAAATAAAGAGCAAAGTACAAGATAATAGGAAACAGGGGCATAGATCTTCTGCAAAGAGGAAGGAGACCAAGAGATGGAGGGAGGAGGGAGAAGAGAGAAAGGGGATGTGAAAAGAATTAAGATGTAGTAGGTGCATGTACCAGTGCCTCACAAGGAATGTACTCATTGTGTGCTACAAACATGTACTAATAAAAAATTAAAAACATAAATTTAAACCAAAAGCTAAAAGCCTGAAAAAAAATCCCTTCAGAAATCAATCCAATCGCAAAATGTTATTATTTTGCTTTGTCTTCTTTTTGAGACAGGACCTCACTATGTGATGCAAACTGGCCTTGAATTTGTTTATATAGACCAGACTGGCCTCACATTCATAGCAATCCTCCTGCTTCAGCTTTCCAAATGCTGAGATTACAGGCATATGCCACCATGCTTGGCCAAAATACTTTAAAGTGGCAGGAATCAGTTGACATAAGAAGTTACTCATTGGCTAACAAATCAGAACTCAGAAGCAACCACCAGAAAATACTAAGTATCATTCCTGAGCTTTCTGATACTGTTTGCCAATTGTTCTCTTAATGTGTATTTAATAGTATTTTTTTCCTAGAGCGTGATACTGTCTTTCATGGAGCATCGTACATCATTTCCCCTTCCACTGGGGGATATCTCAGAGGTTTAATTGTGTTTAAAATATGTGACTTCCCTGTTTTCCTTCTTACTACAGAACATACCTAACTGTAATTAAGTGCCAGACTAATTGCTAATGTAATGTCATAAATGTCAGCTTATGATGGGGACTTCAAACAAATATAATCTATGTGAGCCATTTACACCAGGCAGTGCAGAGTCTAGTACTGTCTCCACCATGTAAACACTTACTGGTAAAAAGTGAAGGAGTCACTGACCCCTCCCCAAACATTATAATAAATACCGACATGTTTTAGAAGCTCCTGGCTGTTTTGAATGATTTCCATTATAGAGGCACAAGTAGTACCTCAATCAAGTACCTTTATCAAGAAATATATTGACAGACTAACAGAGCACACTCCATTGGTGTTGTTGAAATCCTACCATCACGAGTGCTTTCACCATCAATATTTGTGCTTTTCTTCCTCAAAGAAGTGAAGGAATAATTGCAAGCAGCCTCTTCGGGTTGTGTACAGCTAGTACTCACATGACTTTTTCCACCTCTTAGATAGCTCTCGAATTTCAATAACTCTCTTTCCAGCTCTGTGCCACTCCATATAATTCTCAGAGATCAGAAAAAGATAAATAGTGGTAGAGCTGAATTTACAAATCATATTAGAAGAGAGTTCAGGGTGAGGTCTTATGAGAAATATTATATTTCTGTTGCATTTTTCCTGCTCTGTCTCTTACCTTTGACTTTTAATCACTATTGCATTGTATCCCATATTTTCAAACACTTCCAAAAATGTCTATAGATCATACAAAGCAGGCTGTCTGTTAGAGGCATCCCAGGACTCTGAGACAGACTCATAAACTTAGCATATGATGGGTAAAATCCTACACATGGGAAATCACCTGAAGAGACATGGCCCAGAGCTGGACATGGTGGCACACACCTGCCATCCCTGCACCCTGGGAGGCTGAGCAGGAGGACTGAAAGTTCAAGTTCCTCCTATGCAGCTTAGCACCTTAGAACTCTCCTGTTTAAAGCTAAATAACAACGATGACAACAACAACTAAATGACCATAAATTTTAAAAAGTTGGGGATGTAGCTCAGTGAAAAGGCCCTGTGTTCAGTCCCTCATACTAGGGGGAAAAATGACCTGGCCCGGAGAGAACAGGTGTTGGCAGTGACTGATCACCACAGCTAAGACAAGCTGAGAAAGTGGAGCCAGCACATTGGGGTTCGCAGTCGAAACATCTGTAAAAATGAGAGAGGTCCCTGTCACTCATCTGGGCAGAGGGATCCCATTGATCAGTGTGTGAAAGTGTATTAGCTGCTTCTCCAAGGAGCAGAGGAGGCATCGACTGGGAAAACTGGGGTTCAGCCTGTTTTCGAATCCCAGTCCCATCACTGAATAGTGAATTCAGGCAAATTGCGTGACCACTCCAAGCATGTATTTCTACTGTACGAGAAGATGATGCTGATGGTTCTGACCTGATGGACAATGTGGGCAAACACTTCAGGCACTACCTGACTCTCCAGAGCTACAGAAGGGGACCCTACGGCACCCGTGGATCTGCCCACACATACAGAGCAAGTACTCTGTAAATGCTAGGTCCATTTGTTTGCTGGATGCCATTCATCCTAAATGCCATTCTGCTTTAAGGACAAAGTCACAAAAGTGACCTCCTGACTGTTAGGTTCCTTCTTGCATAGATTTGTCCAATGGTACAGGATGTGTGATCTAAGACTGTAACTCTCAACCTCAAAAATGTGGTTTGAACTTTCATGAAAATTAATCTGCTTGTATGTATGTGTGTGTGTATGAGAAACAGAGAGGCAGAGGCCGAGGCAGAGAGAGGGCAAAGACAAGGCCTTTGCACTGAGCTATGTCCCCAAACCTTTTAATGTTTTTGAGATAGGATCTCATTAAGTTGCTCAGGCTGATCTGAAACTCACAATCCTCCTGCCTCAGCCTCCTGAGTAGCTGGGATTACAGGCATACACCACCACGCTCACATAACATTTTGTTGCAAGTTTGACTAATATTATTCTTTCTGGGGAAATAACAAGCTCTGGTTTCTCGAACTGCAACACTTGAGATCCTCACTGTGAACAGAGGCGACGCCATCAAGGTAACAGTGTGTCTTTAGAGTCCCCTCACTGGGTGTCAGCCCATCACACTTGTATCCTGGAGGAAATGACTGAGGTAGGGAACCTGTTGAGTTCGCATGAGAAAGCCCTTACCAAGGTTCCCTCATTTGTGAGCACATGTTTCCTTCCAGGTTAGACACTCACAGGCGGCCAGTAAATGCACCTGAGAACCAGATAAAACAGAGTGACATGCAGGCAAAGTGCCTTCCTGTGACTCTGCTACTCAACGAGTTGCTCATTTCTGCAAAGATAAAAATGTACACTGCTTTGTGTCCTATTAATACTATTTAAAGAATTTATTTCGTTGTACCCTCTAATATGCTCACTGAATGGCACTAAGTTACCAAGCATGGAAGTATGAAAACTATCAGGGACCCTGCAGCCAGTGAAGGGCCCTCGGAAAAGTCAGAGACTTGCTGGAATAGTAGGCCAGGTCTTGACTGAGGTTTTGGCGAGAGACTCCCACTTGGCAGATAAATTTCTGTCGGCCTTATTAGCTTAAAATTTCATGATTTTTTAGCATTTATGGCTTTGACAGGAAGTTTCCCTTGGAAAAGGGGCACAAACATAGACCTTTCTCCTTGCTCTAAGCTATGAAGGTTTTACAGGACAATGGTGCCCTAGCTAGGTGAAGGCTGCTGGCGGAACTCCAGGGAAGGGCTAAACGGTAGCTGTCCTGCTCATGCTCAGAGAGAAGATCTAGTTCTGAGTAATCAAGATGAACTCAAGGCGCAGGGTCCAGAGCCAAGGTGCTGACGGTCACATAGATATGGTCGGCCAGGCATTTTCTAAACCCTATAGACAACTGGGTCTCCTGCTGAGTCTTCTTCCATCTTGATTAAATATCTATGCATCATTTGTTGTTTCTTTTAAGATGTTTAGGTTCATCTTTATGTTGCTAAAATTTACCTAGGAGCCCCTCCACAAAGGCCAGATCTAGTCATAGGGGACCTGGTCTTAGTATAGATTTATTTCTCAAATATGACTAAATAATCTATCTATATATTTTAATGTTGGACTTATACAGGATTGTATAAGAGTTATTATTCAGACTAAGATGGGACCACCCTGATCAGAGTACTGTATATGGTACTGGACTTTGGGGGACAAGGGAAAGAGTCTATCACTAAATAGACACCAAAAGTCATTAGGTACCTTTCTATATCTGACTTGCATGGTCCTTCAGGAGGGACTGTGTCCTCACGTAACATATACATGCCAACTTCCCCGTGAACTTGTCATTTTGTGATCCAGTAAGGTCCTGTGGCACGTTTTTTTGAAAGCTGTCAAAATGTAGGAATTAAACTTAGAGGATAATAAAAGTAAGAAAGAAGAATAAAGTCACCAACTCCTCTTTCATTTCCAACTATATCTAGGCCAGATTCTGTTTGTTTCTTAATGACAGAGAAATCTGTCAGATATAAGGACCTAAGAAAACAAGAAAGAGTGCATGTTAATTGAAAGAATTAGTGTTACCAAAGTTAGAGAGCAAAATTATAATTGCTCATAATTTTACATTTAAGTGATGTGCATTTCTGCCCATGCTCGGAAAGACAGAATTTTCTTAATGTCTGACACATCAAATACCAATAAGCCTGCCATATAGTAATACAGAAGAAGGTTGGATGGGTTTCAAAGCTTTTTTATTGTCGTAAACATAAGGATGTGAAAATGCTCATTATGTAGGCATGTAGGTGTGGAGTAATTGATCAACAGCTCTCAGAGTGTTACTGCAGACAACAAAACACACACAAAAGAAATATTTTTAATTCTACGAATATTCGCATTTCAGACTTAAAATATGACCAAAATGTTATCTCATAAAAATCAACTTAAATTAGGCACAATTTGATTAAAGTTGCTACTTTATATGTATTTGGGACATAGATTAAAAATATAGTGTAGAGTCAGAAAAAAATAAGGCTTGATCACCTTAATGTCACTTTCTCTGAAAGTCATTGGAAGATGTTATTGAGAGGTAAAATTCTTCAAATACCTATGCTAAGACACTAAGGAAAAGAACTTAAAATGAGAATGCAGAAGAGGAAGTCTGGCTTCTCCACTTGTGAATGCATGATCACTGTATCAAGCACTGAGGAGCTGATTTTCAGCTGGCCTGTGTCATTTCTAAGTCACCTGGATGCGTTCACTCAGTTTATGGTATAACAAATGGCTTCTTGTAATTAAAAATGCAAAGGCTGCTTGGCTGTCAGAATGCACAAAGGACCTGCAGTTTCCTTGCATCAAGCTAAGTAGTTTTGGAGGCAGTGATCTTCAGGATGGGATCCCAGGCTCCTGCGCCAGGGTTTTGAAGCCTGGCCAGTCATAGTCAGCAGGGATGGAGCCCGGGTCTCTCAACAGTTCCTCTCCAGGATTGTTCTGCACATAAAATCTGAAAGGAATCAACCCTTAAACTACACCTGAGTTAGTTAAAAAAATCTAGGCAGTCAGACAGGGCTGGGCCCTCGAAGGAACCAGTGTAGAAGACTGGCAACCTTGGGGAGACAGACCTCTGCTGCGGGCCAGATCTCAAGACAAAAGGCAAAACAAATGCAACCACACCGTAAGTATAAGCATCAGGGATCGATATTCTGAACAGGTGTGGATCACCTTGAGGGAAGCCAGACGGAGCCATTAACATAACCCTCTACAGGAAAAGGCTCTAGTCTGTACTCACGCCCACCTGCTAAGTGATTGGTTTTCCCACTGGATCCTGACAGTGATTACACTCAGAATCTTACTGGTTGACCACAGTTCTGTCCTACCTCATGCCCACCTACCTTGCAAGTTCCCATTTTTCTCCATCTTGGACCCATCTCACCTTGTGGTTTTGCTCTATTAAAGTCCCTAGAAAACACAGAGACTTTGTCAACCCATTTGGGACCCCTTCTGTCCCTCTCTTTCTCAGACAGAAGCTTTCTTTTTCTCAATAAATTTATTCTGCTTTAAAAAAGAAAGAAAGAAAAGAAAAAGAAATTACACCAGAAACGTGGACTCTGCCTTCTGCAAATCAGTGGTTCTCATTTTTGGTGAAAGAGTAAAAATCCATTTTAAAGAATATTCATGTTTCAACCTCACTCTCAGAGTTTGATTCATTTGGCCCAAGTTATGGGCCAGGCAGCAGGAGGAATTTTGTGATCCTCTTCCATGACTCTCTGATCTATGGACGGACTGATATGCATCATAGCATTATGTATAATTCTTGAATGGTGGGCACAGCCAGGCCCTGCAGTAGAGGAACGCACAGACAATATTCATCTGCAAGTGATGGAATATTGTTTGGCTATAAAAAGGAGTGAAGTTCTGATACATACTACAGCATGGAGAACTTACAAACCGTATGCTAAGTTAAATAAGTCAGATATAGAAGACCAAAAATTGCATGCGTTTACTTACATGAAGAATCTAGAATAAGCAGCAGCATAAAGAAAGTGAAATGGAGGCTACTGGGAGCTAGGGGCATGGGAGATGTAGAGTAACTGCTTACTGTCTGTAGTGACAAAAAGCTTTGGAAGTAGATGGTGGTGTTGCTTCCAACAGGTGGAAGCAGGTGGGCGTGAATACAGAGTAACTGTGAGTGCACTCAAGACCACCAAATTGTACACTGAAAAAGTTTCAGGGGGAAAGTTCCCACAGCAATGTCCTGCATGAGTCCAGCTGAAAACTCAAAGCCCATAACATTGCCTCTCATGAGTCCAACTGGAGGTCTAGAGCCCAAGAAAAGGACTCATACCAGTCTATTTTACAGATCTGTGCTGGGAAGGCTCAAAGGTCAGCGGTGGAAGCTAGAAAGTCTATGCCAGTGGGGTGATGGAGCTGTGCTGGTAGGTTGAGGGTTCTATGCTGGAGCCGAGAAGACATGCTCAAAATAAGAACAGGGCTGCCCTGAAAAGCATCACAGCCACCCTCAGTGACACGGAAGTCCTGAGCTCCTCTGATGATAAGAACAGTCGAGTACACGCCAGGAAGCCAGCGTAACAAGTTTGTACTGGAGATTAAAAGGCACACACCTTACCTTCTGGGGCCAGGAAGCGATGTTCCATGTAAAACCCAGAGCTCCCCCAAAGGAACCACAGCCATTCTTATCAACAAGGTCCTGAGCTCCTCCGATGACAATGGCTGAACTCACACTGGGGAAGCTAGTCATGACGAGCTCCTCCAGGAGAACCAACGGCTCAGCTGCAACACTTAGAGAAACCCATAATGCCTCACTCTTGTTCTCTACGTCTATTTATGATAGCAACTTTCCTCAGCTGGAACATCTATGCTCAGCACCGAGCTGATTTAATTCCCCTGGCGTTACGCTGACCACCAGTTTTTAATCCACAACCCTAGGAGACAGCCCACCTCCAAGGCACGGAGAATCACCTTTTCACTTGCCATCCAGAGCGCAGTCTGCCCACCAACAACCTTGACATCACCTTGAAACTTCGTTAACTTAGAAACCCCCCATCTGGGCACGCCACAACTCATTCAAATTTTACATTGTAAGGAGATCCGCAGGCGACTGCTTGCCTGGGAGAGCTTGAGAAGCCTCTGAGGAAGCCTCAGTCCCTGAGGGCTCTAGCTGAGTGGACTGCTCACGCCTTGGCCTCACTTCTGTCTGTGCCCTTCTCTCATTGCGAAAGGTTGTGAGAAATTGAGGTTAGGAAAAATCTTTTATCTTTTTTTTCCTGTACTACGTAGCAGAGTACTTAGCTCCCAAAAATAATTACTTGAATTGCCCTAACTTTGAAAAACAGCAGGTCACCAAATAATTAGCACTTCCAATTCCTTAATAACACTAAAGACTACAGTAAGACAGTAATAAGAGGATCTTCCCCGTGAGCATCTAACGTGTGCCAAGACCTTCAGGTGTGACGTGTCCAATCCCCACCAAACCCCACAGGGTGTGCATTACTCTTCCCATCTTATTCATAAAGTCACGGAAGCTCAGAGAAGAGAGGGAAGTTGACATGCAGCTGGTACACCGGGGCTGGAACTGGGTTTATCTCCGGTTGCTTCTCAACCAATTTTGCTGAGTTTCTTCTACCAGTTAAAACAACAGCAGAAACCATGATTTCAGAACATCCCGAGCGGACGTTTAGTCTCTTTGTTACTGTTCTTCTTATCTGTTCTTTGCCATCTCTTCCTTTCTACCTTCTCCACCTGGATCGCTTGCTTCTTCCTCTCGTCCTGTGCCTCCACCCTCTGCGACCTCCTTTCGTCTCACAGCGCCTGCGGTCCACTCCTGCCTCTTACCTAGCTAGTGTGTCTCTGTTTAAGTCTTAGTATCAGTTACATTTCATAAGTGCTTAAGATTTTTTATAAGGCTTCCTTGATAGGTCTTAGCGTGGGTACAGATTAAAGAAGAAAGCAATTTTAATGGGAAGTAAGAAATTTTGTTGTTGCTTCTCTTTGAATTTTTTTTTGTGTGAAAGGTAGAAATTATAAATCAAAACTGAATTTCTTAGTGTGGGAAACTAGAGCTTAATTCAAGCATATCTCTTGTCCTTTTTTGTCCTGCACTATAAAAGGGACCCAACCCCAATCCGTCTCTTTTCCACATGAATGGAAACATTAGTTTGAGGAAATTAAAGTTTTATCATATACTTAGATGCCATGTATAAATATCTACTCTCCTTGCAAAGTATAATAAATTACATAAAATCGAGTTCCCAAATGCATATTTTTCTTTGGAAAAAAAAATTTCCTAAATAGAACATTTCAGAAACTTCCTAACGGAAAAAACCATGGTAACATTAATCCAAGCCAAATGTCAAGACTAAAAACCTCTAAACTTAATATAGAAAAATAACTTTATGGACTAGAAATCAAGCAGAAAAGAAATAACACTGATCTATCAGTTAGTTTGCCACATAAATATCACCCCAGTGTTTTACAGTATCCTTGTGAGGTCAAATGGAATAAAATTGTATCAGTGTGGAGTCTCCACAATATCAGAATAACAAATTAGCTATGAGAATTCAACCCCAAATAGTAATATGGATGATGTACCATGCCTCCTGTGTGGGTGCCTTCTCAGCCCACTCCTGGTGAGAACTGTACAGCTGTAGAGAGTTGGCCTTCACAGTAGAGGGAATAGCTTGCATGGTTTGCCCAGACTTCCCCCAGTTGGAGCTTTTACTGTGCACAGTGGTTCAGGTTGTGCACTGCATCAGAGCACCACATCCCAGGGGATGCCATTCACAGTGTAGTTGTTAGAATTTGTGTGTTCATTTCAACATTTTCCCAGCAGTTTAAGGAATCTTGTTGCACAAAATCAATAGTTCATGACAACTTTCTGACTCAAAGTGTGTTAAAGAAGAAAACCTATTTCTAATTGATGTATAAGAGCTGAAGGCAGTAGAAGCAGTCCCAAAGAAAGCCTGTTGGGTGATGTGCATTAGAGAAGACTGGGGAACCCATCTGCAGGGAAAGAGGAGGACAAAGAAGCCCCAGTATCTAAAGATGAACCAGTCTCTCTGCCTCATTCCAGTCTTCCATAACTGAGGGTGGACAATATTTAAGATCTTGTAACACAACCTTCCGCTGTTTAAACCATACTGAAAGAATCCTGTAGCTCCCAGATGCAGCTGGTTCTGTAACTCGCACCCAATTCAAAGAGGTGAAAATAAAGCAAATGTATCGCCCAATGCGTTTGTTTATTTATTAATTTTTTTCCTGAAATGACCAGAATTCTCAATTCAAAAGTCATTCTTATTAGACTGTCACCCTATGTAGACATGGCCTATGTAAAATTTTTTAAAAATAAAGAAATTGTATCTAGGATGAACACTTTGGTCACGTGTTGTGTCAGTTACACTTAGTGTAGGATAATAGAAATATCTGGGAAGATGTAATTAATAGTAAAGTCCCCTTGGATCACTGTGAATAGATACTATTAAATCTTAGTAATCAGCAAATTATGTATGAGAATTTAGCCTGGTGGGTAACGATGTTGTTATTGGTAAAGGGATTAAAAATGAGCATGAATTTGTTTATCTCTCCCTTTCAGTGGTGGCATATAATGCTATCCTTGAGATAGCACATACATAAAGCAAGTCTTCAATTAAATCTTTGATAAAAGACTGCAGGATACCAAATTCTCTGTATAACTCTCAACACCTTCCAAAGCACATTGTTTGTGCTCAATTGCATGTAATATAGAGTCTACTGCATGAAATGTAATTTGCTTGTGGGATTGCCTGCTTTCTTTGCTGTAATAGTTCTAATAATAATAATACTGCATATTTACAGAGGGCTGTACTTGAAAATCAAGTTTAGAAGATTGGCTTGTTGCTATCTATTTGTGAGTTAAGTACAGTGCCAATGTTGGGCATTGGAGAAAGAAACCTTTGTACTGTATTCCAAAGAAAGCCACTTTTCCCACCTTTACTTCCCAATATTACATACTCTCTAGTCTAACAAAATGAGCTCTGCATCTCCTGGCATAATTGAAAAGCTTATTCTTAAATGCCATATGTTACTATGATTCATGCTGTGTTTTTAATGATTATTGCACATGCAAGCAAAATGCTATATTAGTGTTATATTCACGTAGCTCCTGATTATCATCAACACATGCAAAGAGAGCGAGGAACAATATTAGAGTGCCAGAGATGCAAAGAATCTCAAAGAGCCCTCTAATCTAGCATCTCATTTGAAACAAATGGGAGCATTTCCTTTTCAATGTAATGCTCTTTTGTGGATACCCACAACGTTCCCTGTACTGCAGAGAATTAAAATCTAAAGACCTGGCTCCATCCCATCCATAGGGATATAAAATGGCTTTTTCCAAGAGCTACAAAATATGTAGAAAACAATAAATAATGTATTAGGGTCGTGCCTGCCTTGGAATAGACCATTGTAGTGGTTCTGAAATTTTAGCCTGCTCTGAAATTCTCAAGAAGTCTTGTAAAAACAGATTACTTGGAACTACCTTCCTTTGGATCCAGGCGGTTCTCCAGAGAGACCCAAGTATGTGTCTTTCCAGCAAGTTCCTGGGTTGTACCGCTGGTGCCCCTAGGTTCTAGATAGCACTTTGAGAACCACTGCTGTTAACACAGGGATTACAAGTGCAGGCTTCGGAGTTCTAGTCCAGGTTTTGCTCTTCATTGGTGCATAATTTTAAGCAAACTATTTATCTTTGTTGCCTCAGTCTATTCATGTATAAAATGGAAGCAAGGCTGACCTCAGGGTTATTATGGGAATTAAATGAGATAATGCTTGTAAAGTGATAGAACAGTGCTGGACACACAGTAAGCAAACAATGAAGTTTTATTAGTAGTAAAACTTCATATTAATAGTTACCAAATACTAGCTCTCAGGCCAACCCTAGGATACATGTTTTAAAAATACATATTAATTTAAAATCACAAATTATCCATTCCTGAGAGCAAGTTTTCTTTGCTCTGTCTGAGCTAGCAAGTTTTTTTATAGAAACAAAATATAAATTTTAATTGGAAAGTCAAAGGGAACATAGGAAAAGACTGCCAGGCCAGCTGACAGGTAATAACCAATTGTTTATATTCCCATTTTGAACACAAAACGAGAACACTCAAATCAGTCCCAGAAAAATGACTTACTTCAAGATAGATAAAGTTTCAGTAATGAAAGGTCATTAGAAAACATCACCTTGGTTTGGGTTCCCCCAAAAGCCCTGCAAGGGGATCTGGGTCACGGCACTTATTTTAGAGGTAACCTTAGGAGGAAACACAGGGACAATGCCAGAAGTAAGACAATGAAAGCAATAAAAATGGGGTGCTGCAGTGGGCTATGGGGGCTCAGTTCTGCTGGGGACACCCTGAGGACTGCATGGAACACATCTCAGAGCAGTGGGTAACCCAACATGGCCAGCAAGAGAAGACACCTCGTCCACCAGCTACGACAGGAGCTGAGGGACCCGAGCCCAGTGGCCAGGCTTTGAAACCCACTACCAGTTTGGGGTTGGGGCCACCCTGCTACTGGCTAAGTGGGTTAGGGGTGTTAAGGAAGATCTGTAATTAAGAAATGTGGGACTCCTTTCTCACTCACTTGGCTCCGGGAATTCTGACGGCTTTGCTGAAGGTCTAGACTGTACCACAGTGCACCATGCACCCGTCCAGCCTTCTGTTCTTCCACTTCCCTTGAGGTTAAACTAGGATTTGGGTATAAGGACCCCCCAGGCTTCCTGACTCCATTCCTTTTTCTTTGGGCCCTGCAGTTCCCCGATGGCCCATTTAAGGCCCTCTTAGTGTCTGCTTTCAGGAGGACCCCGGTTAGTGTGTTCTCCATGAGCCTCGCCTTAGCTTTTCAGTGCAGTCCTCCTGGGGTACTCGCTCCCATCGCTGAGTCTGACCCAGGAACTGGCTGACTGTGCTCCCAGCTCCCACAGGTACCCTTGGGCAGAGAGAGGCAGGAAGCCTCCTGGGAGGGACCGGTCAAATGTGACTCCTGGGAGCCAGACAGTGACAAAGTCTCCTGCTACGATTCTGGTTTGGTTATTTGTTAAAGACCATAAATAGATTGTTGTGCTTACTGACTAGTCTAGGAGAAAGAGAGAGCTTATGGCAGTGATAGCCCCAGGGCTGTGTCAGCAAAGATAAATATTTTCAATGATTAGGGCTACTTTGATTTTTCTTTTCCAAGGACCCAGAAAGCAAAATAAATGACTTTATTTTCTTTCTACCACTTTTCTATTCACACCCAAATTCGACTGACTGTTATTAAGTTGAGAAGTGTTTTTTTGTTCAGAACATTTGCATCTTATAATCCTAAGATGCGAAGACTCTTGGAAGGGAATCTTTAAGTATTGAGTCTTGCAGTGTCCAATAGATAGAGTCAGATCCCACTGAGTTCCCTGAGAGCTAAGGTGTTGAGAGCAACAGCCTGTGTGGGGTCATAAACAGGATCAAAATGAGATGATTACATGAAACTACTGCTGTAAACTGTGAAGGGCTAGGAGTTCCTCGGAGCTCTTAGCACCTCATTATTACACTGGTTTAGATGGACCATGGGTCAAGGCAAATCTTGGAAAGCCAGACATCTACACGGAGGAAAATCTCTAGAACCTAGTGAGCACATAATATTATATATCCCCAAAATGTGTGTTCCATTCTATTAGTGGAATTTAAATACAGTTCAGAGCCTTTAGGATATTCAGACAATAAACAAAAAATAAAACAAATTTTAGCTATTGAGAAAATATTCTATTCCATATGTTAGACGGTGTACCATTTGTTGTAATTACAGCATCCCTGAGTGCTCTACATATATTTATAATGTAATAAAATAAGTCTTCTGACTTTGGGATGTTATGGTGCCATTTCTTGTGTACCATTAAAAATACAGCTGATATATTCTACAGGCTGACCTAGCTGCAAATGTAGAGAAATTATTGACACTGCATAATAAAAATGAAGAAACATGAAACCTTAAGAAAAATGGAGAATCTAATTTAAAGAAAGGAAAAGGCAGAGATAAAATCAGGACAGTGACTGATCTAGCACCATGTACTAATATATCTTTTATGCTTTTTCTTCTTAAACTGAATAATGGAGGTAGGTCAGAATTTGCATTGGAGCGAATCACTCAGATGAAGAGATAGGAAGAAGGAGACACATATATTATCTGGTCTATTTTAACATACACAGTTCAATTGCCCAATGGTTCATCTGTCTTTTCTGAGCCAGATTTGAACAAAGGTGACCCTCAAAACTTGTTACAAGATCTTGTTATTTGAAAAACATTTCATTTTTGTATTTTCTTGAGACAGACTCAAAGATTAATGTCTAAAATAAACTAAGCTCTTGAAAAAATTTTAAGTTACAATCAGAAAAGTAATTCAATGTGTCTCTGATGCTTTTAGCTCCTGTGATGAAATTCTAATCAGCAACAAACTTGAAAAAGAACAACAAAATACTCTTGGGCTTGGACTTCCTGTGTATATCTTTCTGCTAACAATTTTAGCTCAAATTTCATCTATGGCAAATTAAATTAAACTTCACTAGAAATTCAGTGGGCATCTTCTTTCTCACCAATTATCCCAGGAATATGCTTGGCACAAATTAAAATATTAGACTATGAAAGATCCAGCAGAACAACATAGTGTTATTTAAACACAAAAGGCAGGAGTTGGGTGTGCCTAATTTAAGAGTCAGTTCTATTTCTGGCTCTGGTATTCATTTGGTATGTGACCTTTCTTTGTGTCAACTTACTGAGCTAGAAAATGAGGGACTTAACTACCCTCGTGTTCTAAAATACTTTGTTCATGTACATTTACCTTCTCTTGCAATTGCCTTTTAACTTATCCATCTCATTACCAGATTCTTTTGTTCTTACATTTAACCCTATACCTAGCTTATAGCAATAGATATTTTGTTGACTGAATGAATAATCACAAGTAAATGTACATGTAATGCATTAGCTAATATCTGCTTCTCAGACGATACAGTCACTGAGGATGTGTTCACTGGATAAACGGGATAACTTTTCTAATTGATGACCACAGATGTCCTATATGCCTCTGACCTCAGGAAACAGCATGAAAACACAAGTAAACATGTCTGAGTATCTCAGTATTAGGTCTTTTCTTTGCACTTATGGTAAATTTAAGGATACATGGCAAAAATCACATAAGAATTATATATCTCCTTATTTCTGGGACAGGAATACTTGCTACTGAATACAAATCCACAACCCTTCAAAATTTCCAGGACTGGGGCTGGGGAGTTAGCTTAGCAGCATAAGTGCCTGCCTGGCAAGTGCAAGATTGTGAGTTCGATCCCCAGTACCCCCCCAAAAAAATTCCAGGATGAATTCATTTCATTGCACTAATCAAATATTTAGAAATAATACAATGCTCCTTTAAAAAGACCATTCTGTCATGAATATTTAATTATGTATTCAGTTGCAACATCAGACTATAGTGCTAAGCCACCATGTGTTCTCCTGGAATAATAAATTGATAAATGGGGAGAGTACCCTGGAGGACTTCAAAATATTAGATCTGTGGAAAATGACAGTATAATCCCACAGAAATATACATTCTAAGCCAAGGAAGATGGAATGTCAGTATGGTAAGTTAAAATATGGGATCATTTTGGGGAAATAGTTGTGTATTATATAGTTTTTGTCTCTGAATATGAATGAGAAAGCCTTTTTGACGGTGTCAAAAGATGATTTAACAAATACTATTAAAGCAACCCTACTTAAAACCGGGGCATTGAAACCAATCTGCCATACCATAGTGATAGATATGTAGTGTTTTTCAATTGGAAAAACCCCTAGAACTGTAGAAAAAGAGTGAACTCTAATACAAATAGACTATCATTATAAATAATGTATCACCACTGGATCATCAATTCCCATAAACGTACTACACTAATACAAAATATCAATAAGGGAAACTGCGGGCAGGGAAAAAGATCTAATGGGAGCTTTATACTGTTTACTCAAATTTTTTTTTGTAATCTAGAATTGCTCTAAAAATAGTCTATTAATTTAAAAACTACTATTGGAACTATTCCACCTAAAGCCAATTTAGCAAATTAGTATATCAGCTATGGGCATTATAGTTTCATTATATCCCAAGATGATGATGATTGAGGATATTTTGGTATACAAAGTCCTCTATGACTTATATCTAACATGTGTCCCAAAGTCTCTTGAGTTCATAGGTGGGGCTTTGGAGGTGTGGTTGGATCATGCGTATGTGATATTTGTTACTGGACCAGGCCACCCATGGGTTTTTATAGCTGGGTGTGGTGCTGAGAAGTGAAGCCTGGTGGGAAGAGGTGATTCCTGTGGGCATGGTCTGGAGGTGTATGGCCTTCCTTCTCCCTTGATCCCCCTCTACTTTCTGTCTGCCCTATCATGAACTATTTCTCTTCTCTGATGCCCTCTCCCATGCCACCCTACCTTGGAGCCAGCCAACTATGGACTGAAACTTTTATAAACTGTGAGCCAAACACACCTTTCCTTTTTAAACTTGTGAGTCTTCAGTATTGTGTCTCAGTAATAAGAAAACAAAGATGGCACTCTGATATCTCCAGATCCTGAATGTGAAATGCAAGACGTATTTACAAAGATATACATTAATCTTTAAGAAAAGCATTTCTATTTTGTATCTCACATTTAACTTTCCAAATTCTACATAGCTAAATTGTGGGGTCAGAAGAATATGCTCACAGTCCATGATTTGTGAGATGATATCTGGGAACTAACGTGATACACCATAATGAAGTAAAATGTCAGTCTAGGCAAGAGCTAGAGAAAGTCACAGAAATGACCTAAACTGGCCCCATATTCTTAGGTAAGGAAAATGAATATTGAAACATATGTCTTCCTGTGACATAAAAAAACCTAGGGGAGGAAAATAATCTCTGGTCAAACTACAGAGACACTTTAGCTTTTGCTCGAGCACAGATTAATATTTAACTTGAGAACACTGAAGTTTATAGGCAATTGCTTTTTCTTCTTTTATTGGCTGTGAGAAAGCTCAGCACTAGCCTTGTGGCCCATTTCCAGAAAGTTTATAGGTTAAGCCTCACTCCTGACTAATCTTGTTTTCTTACCCATCTGTGCAATTTTTTTACTTATTGCTATCTTGTCGCATGTGAGATAGATGACTTTAGACAGTTTCTCTCCTAGTTCACCTTCTAACTCCCACCACTTTGGCCAAGCAGCAATGCCTGGGCTCAAACAAAATTGGGAAAATGGTAGCCAAGGAGATAGTGCAGACTGTTAGAAGAGTACTGAGCATCCCAAATGACCCAGAGTTCCCTGCATTCCTTCACCAAATAAGACAATACGACCTTGAAAGAAGTAAGATCAGGATGCTACCCAGAGAATACGTACTCTTGTTGAAATTAAACAATTATATACATTCTTCCAGGTGGTATGCAAAATAATCTACATTCTATAGAAGGAAATGCTACAAGTTTTATTTATATGGAAATTTCATTGGAGCTCTGGTAACAATTTAATATGAAGATGATCATGGCAACACCATTTGCTTGATGTATTAAATTTCTGGTGTTATGTAAGTGTTTATGAGAAAATCTGAGTGAGAAGTCAGAGTTCCTGCTGCATCCCTGTGGCTAAATATGCCCTGCTTATTCACTAGCTCTCAGAAAAGGACAACGCCAAGTTGGGCATGGTGGTGCACACGTGTAATCCCAAGAACTCTGGGAGGCTGAGGCAGAAGAATCAGAAGTTGAGGCCTACCTTGGGCAATTTGGGAGAGTATCTCAGTGTGAAGGTATTGATTTCAATCTAAAATAATGAGAAAGAGACAGAAAGACCGGCACAGAGACACACACAGAGAAAGAAAGAAAAGAAAGAGAGAAAGAGACAGAGGGGGGAGAGAGGAGAGAGAGAGAGAGAGAGAGAGAGAGAGAGAGAGAGAGAGAGAGAGAAACAGCATCTATAATAAAAGTTACTCAACATTGATAAAGCAAGATCCAACAGCAAATGGGCCAAAGATATGAATAGGCAATTCACAGTATAGTAAAATCCAAAGGGTAAGAGATAGAAAAAAGAAGCTCAAATTTAAAAACAAAACAGAAAAATGCAAATTAAAGTAGAAATGAGAAAGCACACATTGGTTTAAGAAAAAATATGATAAACCATTACCTTGGGCAAAAAAGAATACTTGTGCATTGCAAGTAGAAATGAGAACTACTATAGGCAAAGAACTAGAAATTATGACTAATATAAGCCACATTTATAAATCCAACCCAAAGCCCCCTTTGTCTCTGTGGCTATACTGAGTGCTTTTTGTTTAGGTATATAGGACTGTGGAGAGACATATAGAAGGTTGTGTGTACTGGATTGCTGACACAGAGATCTAACTTGGGCAAAATAGAAGGGAAGAGAATAGGAATCCAAAAACCAAGAGATGAAAACACCACACTAAAACAACCATGTCATGATATGAACACTTTTCGAATTTGTATTTATTTTAATATAAGCAAAACTTAAGTATAAAATAAAACCATGAAACTTTCAACAAGTTCAATGTGTATTTGCTCTGGGAAACTACTGGTGAGGTGGTATTCGGAAATAGTGCAATTTATTTCTTTGTTGTTAACCTCAAGCAATAGAGCTCACCCAGAAAGAGGATTATTCCCTACCCTTTGATGAGGGTGAGTTGCATTATACATGTATTATACACAAAACATTCAGTCCTTCTGGGATCAAGTTGGCAAATATAAATGAAGAAACACCAGATCAAGCCATCAGGATAACTTCTACACTCAACATCAATATCAAATGGGTCCTAATGCTATTGATTTATAGCTGTACAGGGCTCTTGGGTGTTATAGTCTAACTTCCCAGGCAGGAGTAATTATCCCTTCTATAGCTCTGCTGACAGCTGGCACCATCTCCTCTTTGATATTCCAGTACTAAAAGAACCAGGAACCTTCTAGAGCTGCCTTCCAATGATTCTGGTGCTATTCCAGGAGGCAAAATAAGCCCTTCCCCACTTTTGTGCTATAACTCTTCAAAGAGTTGAAAGCAGCAAAACCATATTTCTTGTTCCGTCTTTCTCTGCACCAAAGAGCACTGGATTCCTAAATGATGCTTCATTGGACATAGTTCTCAGCCTCTTGTGATCCTGAGTACCTCCTGTGGAAGCGCTCTGGCTGCAATGTGCTTCAAAAGGGGGTCACCAGAAGAAATCTGGATTCCCACTATGATCTGGCCTGTCTAGACAATAGTAAGGAAACAATGACTCTGTTTCATGAATGTAGCCCAATATTACTCAGACACTGATTTTTTTTTTTCTTAAAAATTATAGAGAGCCCTTCGTGGTCCTTATGATGATCTGGGAAGCTTATACTTGTAATGCCAGGGAAAAGTTATTGCAATTCCAATAATTTAATTCCAATATACCACTTCCAGTGCAACCCATGGTGAGAATATAGACACTAAGGCCTATTTGTAGTTGCGGGGAGCAACGAGGTTATAAGTTCAGCTAAAATGACACCTAACTGGAACAAAGGCCTAGATCTAGGGCTGAACTGAAGTTTTATTAATCCACACATAGGGCAGTGGCTTGAGGATGAGTGACTGTGAGAGTGACAGGAAGTATGTGAGCACTGTGAGCTGGGCTGTTAGGAGGCCTAAGATCATCTCTGCAATATGCAGAGACAGAGAGAGAGAGAGATGCAGAAAGAGTAACCTGCATAACACAATTTGAGGCAGTATCTAATGTTTTGGGGTCACTGCTTCAGCTCGGATGTGTAATTTTTTATGCTCTGAGATATCAAGGCCTCTTATCTTGAGGTTGTATCCCAGCTGACAGCATGGAGCATGGCTCTCCTTCCTGCCTTGTTCACACATGCTTCTTGGGAGCTAGAGGCCGGGAAGACACTGACCTGTCTACTCGCTTCAAAGACTGCACATCAGCACCTTTACTAGGCTGATTTGCATTGTTTAAAGCCAGTTGAGGGAATAAGGAAAAGTCCTAGCTAGCCTGTATATATCAGTACATGAAAATAGCATATATATTGTATCAACTTGAAAAGTTTAGAAGCTTGACTTCAAGACTCTACAGGGAGCTAGGATCCTTACTTTGTAAATATCCTTATCCTGTGCAAAAGGATGTCACAGAGATTTTGTGAGTGCTACACCCGCCCTGGGGATAGGAGGTGGCCTGTGTACAATATAAGGGAGGAGAAAAGGCTTGTTCTCCTTTTTGCTCTGGCTGCTTTTGTTGGATGCTGCCTGGAAGTGTTGCCTCAGTGTCATGCTACCCTGCCTTGGAGCCAGCTGATATATAGACTGAAACCTCCACTAACAGTGAGCTAAATAAACCTTGCTTTCCTTCATTTTTGGGTATTGGGTGTTTTGTCCCAGGAACAAGAGAAAAATAACCAAGACATAGGGCTAGGTTTTGCCAAAATGGAGATAATTGCTCTTCTTTCAAGGAGGTCCAAGTGGTCCTCCACAGAGAATCACATTGTGAGTTCCATTTGAAGTTGTCACCAATTCCACTTATTTAAAAATGAACTGCTCCCATGTTAGGAACTGAACTTACATGATTCATTTTGAGTACCTAGAACAATAAGTAACTCAATATTTTCAATGACTTTGACCTGAGACTCCAAAATTTTGTGATCTTACACATATCTTGTTATGCTTTCTGTTCTGTGAGCTGGCACATTACTGCATAAGGAATTGCCCCAGCTCAACACAACAATTAAACATTGGCCTTACATAGTTTCTGTGATTGGGGAATTTGAGCCCATTCTAGCCTGGTGATTCTGGTTCAGGATATGTCATGAAGCCATAGTTATGATGTCAGCCAAGGTCCTTTCTGGGCTGAAACTTCGCCTCCCAGAATGGCTTACTCGCAAGAGAGGTAAGTTGATGCTGGATGACCAAGGAGTCCCAGGCCTGTGGACTTTTGCTCAATGGACAATTCTACTAATGGCTGACTTCCCTCACTGTGATAAACTGAGAAAAACAACCAGGAGGGAGCTGCAATACCTTTTACATATCTCAGAAGCTATGGTCACATCTGCCAAGTTTTATGGAGAGAACTAGCTCCACTTTTTAAAGGAAAACATATCAAAGAATTGTGGTTATATTTTAAGTATCAGTAGCTGACTTATCTTCAGACTGAAAACAGGCAGAGAGGAATCAACAGTTGATTATACAGGCTTGAGTTTGACTCCTACCTCTGTCACGTATTAGCTATGTAAACTTGGGATACTTACTAACCTTTAGTACCTAAATACAGTGCATACCTCATTGGGTTGTAGTGGCTGTTAAGTTGGATAAGACATGAAGAATACCTACTACAATATCTGGAATGCAATGAGTGTTCACTGAAGTCCTCCACATTTTCACCAACTAGTTGATATGAGATGACGAAAAAGCAGAAGATAGGCTTGAGCAAGAGACTGTCTTGCCACATTTTCCTGGGCGCCTTGTCCTGGGTGGAACTCTCTGTAGCTAAAATTTGAGGATCAGAGAAACAAAGCAGAAAGTTTGTAATCAAGACCAAAATGTGAGATAAAAAGGATCAGAACCAGACAGATACACATTGCATTTACATACTGAGAAAATTTTTTGCACATCAAATAACTTAGGTTTAAATTTTGAGTCCTTTAAATTTTTTACCCAAACATTTTTTGAAAGAGAATATTGAAAAGTCGCTTGTGTTCTTTAAGCACATCAAACAGTGGCATAAATAAGGTGAATTTTTAAAAAGATGACAATCATTTTATTTTCTTTACCACTCGTTAGATATATAAGAGAAGCTCTAGTGCTTATCTGAAACATTTGAGAAAGTTTAGTTTTCTGTCATTTTTAAAAATGAAAAATATCAATGAAAGCATTGAGTAAATGAACTTATAATTAGCTATACAGAAAAAAATTGTGTATTATATAACTTTTTTCTTGACTTCTATCCAATGATTTATACTTCCAAAGTTCCTTTTAAAGTATGAGCTAATCCTTGTAGCTCCACAGGACTGCAGAAATTACTGTTGCATCTCCATTTTATAGATGGAGAAACTGAGACCCAAAGACCAAGCACCTCTCATTTTCTTAAGAAATTAGAAGTGGAGATCTATTAGAAAATAAGGCTTTTCTACTGCCTGCCACATTGACTGAGAAGTTGTATGTCAAATGCTATAAAATAGTTTTGTGTATTCCCAGCCACTTGACAAATGAAAATGAAGATATTAACTGTAGCATGTTTTGCAATATCCAAACTTACACACCATTACCTAAAGGTTTGGGGAAAAAAAGCTGCATCATGAGATTTATGAAGGCTATCTTAAATCTATAAGAACATACTTTGTGTTTCACCAAGCTGAAAACACACTTATTTTCTTCTATGCAAGACCAAATTTTAAAGGGTCCTGATCGTCCTTGGAGTTCAATAGACATTTCAATTTTCATATGCTGTCTCTTATTCATTTATGGCTCAGAATTTACTGTGGTAACAGATCATCAGGTACTCATGACAATACTTGGCAGTTCACAGTTCAAGGAAGCAATGTGCTCGGAGTGATAGGGTTTACAATTTCTATGTGGCGATGATTATAAAATTGTGCATGTGGCAGGGAGAGAATATAACACAGCAGATTATATTTCAATGCACCCATTAGAGGACCAGCATGAGATACCACCAATAGCAGAGAAATTCATCAACTTCATAGTCACCCAAGCAGTGTTAAAAGCCTTAACTTTACTAGAAATATAACAAGTAATAAAAACAGACAAGACCTGTGATAGTCTAATGGACCCAGCACAAATGTGGCAGAAGATTAACAGCACTAAATTCATCAGCATAGAAATGTCCCCCAACATTCGGTAAGCAGTTTCTTGAAATTCAGGGCCTTCAAGTATAAATATTTGTGTCAGCATAAATAGGTTTCTGGATGGACAAACTTTTTATCTACACTGTCACACTGAGTTCATATTCTTAAAAACTATGCTTGAGTTTTTACCTTAATGCCTTTTACTTTAATGCACTGTGAAAAATCACTTTAAATCCATTTGTTACCTTTTTATCTAGTGTTGATGAAAATATTTTCTTTCTGATCCTCACACTTGTATTTGGTAGTATCTACATAGGCCTCCCAGGATATTTATTCTTTAATTTTATTATTACATATTTGGGCATATATGGAAGAGTATACAACTGACATAATAAATTCTATCTCTCACCAACAAATTAAAGAACCAAAGTATTTCCAGTGCATTTGAATCCCTATATAAATTCTTCCCCAAAGTAATCTATCCTCTTCCATTAGCAAGAATCTCTTTTGAGTTTGAGGTTTACCATTTCTAATGCCCCGCTAGTTTATACATAGTCCTATCACTCATGTCTATGATAAACATATGTTTTCTCTAAGAAAGATTTATTATTATTTTACATGATTTTAATTATATATGGATGGGATAATTTAAGACTACTGAAAATATACTTTTGATACTTGATTTTTGTTCAATATTGTTTTTATAATTAGTCCATGATGATATCTCTCATCCTAGTCTATTTTTTCCCATCTTTGTATAGCACTGTTTGGGGCAAACATGATTTACATATCATGCTCTTAAAGATGTTTCCCTGTAAAACCACTGGTGATCAGCTATCAAGTACAAGTGAATTTTTGCAATTTTTTTCCCGTGTGCATTAAAGTTATTGAAATGGAAGAGTCCTTGAGTATCGGTAAGACATGTTTCCTCATGGGTAACCCTGAAACAGATCCTTCCTTCTGAATGTTTGTGCCCTGTGCCATTTACTCCACTAGACAAATGCAAGTATCAATTTTTAAGCATGCACAATAGTCAAAATTTAAGCATATGCAACAATCAGATTTACTCTCACTATTGTTACTACTATTTTCTGAAATAGGCATTCTATTTGTCTGTCAGGGCAAATGGCCCTTCATTCCTAATGACTAATTTAGTACTTTATTGTACCCATGAATAGTCACAAGTGGTTTTCAGTTGAAAACAGATGCTTTGTTGGAGGTATTTCTATTGATTAAAAATAACGATGGAAGGGGAAACTTTCTCTCTATGTGATGTAAACCTTAACAGGCACAACAATGGTATAATAGAGGAGTAGACCAAGTACTGAGTAAAGAAAGTGCAGGAGAATCACACCTGAAGCCTGAATCAAGTTGGTTTGTAATATGTCAATCATTGGCAATTATACTATTTTAATATTTAATATAAAAATTAACAAAACTACTGCAGTCTGAATTTGCTTAGCTGTTTCAAAGTTAAAATAGGCTCTTTCTAAATGGCAAGGGAATAGCTGTACTTAAGAAATGTTTAAGCAGAGATAGAGAATAATCATAATTCCAAATCACAATGAATAACTTAAAATAATAATGGTACAAGCAATGCATAGCTACATCACTATCAATGATTCTTGTCCAACAAGTTAGTCACTTGAAATAAAATGCATTTTCAATCAATAGATGAAGTGCACATTATCTTACAATGCTTCTGGGAGAACAAAGGAAAAATTTAAAAGCAAGAATTAGCAATCCATATCATATACTCTGATTGCTTCTGCTATAATTCTTTCTCAGAACTTATCTTTTCAGTGAAGATTTGTCACTTTATTTTTTGAAAAACAATTTTATTACTAAAGTAATACATGAGCATTTTGGAAAATTTGAGCAACACAAGAAATTACAAAGAAAATATAAAAGTTCAATATTAATTTTATTTTTTCACATGTAATCATTATTAATGGTTTATTAAATATGCAATTTCTATCAATATATGGATATTCATTAGCAAAGCATAAATATAGTGTAGAAATTTTATGACCTTCTTTTCTATAGGGCATGTGTTGTACACATTTTCCACAGTGTAGTTCTTTTTCCTCTCTTGTAATAGCTCTATATCATTACATTAGGTAGGCAATAATTCATTCAATCTGACTTCACTTTTGTACAGTTGTTTCCTAGCTTTTTGTACCCTGTGAGCAAGGTCATAGGAAGCACGTTTCCTGATAAATCTACATGTCCATGATGACTCATTCACCTAGCATAAGTTCTTAGAAATGTCATCACTGAGCAAAATGCTACACACATGTACAACGTTTTTCTTATATGCAGCCTAACACCTGCCTCAAGTTCAATGTACCAATTTTAACTCTCAGCATCACAGTTGGAGGACTCTCCTTCCCTCTAGTAATATCTCTAATACATCTCACTTGTGACCACAAGCTTTACTAGTCCCCATGTCCACATTTTTCCATGTGAACTTGGAGTGGCCTTTTGCTACAACTGATCCTGACCTTGGGCCATGTGTGCTTCCTTTGTCCAGTAAAATATTTGCATTCATGATTCATGAAGAATATCCAAAAGTGCTGTTGTGATTGGGCTTGTTCTCTGGAGCTTCAGTTACTGCCTCACTGCCCCACTGGTTCCAGAAAGAGAATGAGAGGCAAACACAGAAAACTACCCTCAGTCAAAAGTATGTGACTGAGCCCAGAAGACACCAGAAAAATGCATTTAACTCTGCCCAGTCAACCAACACCCAGGTGATGCAAAGACTTGTGGATAATAATAAATTATTGATTTATTTGGCTACTCTGTTAAGGAGGACAATTTATGAAATAATAATAGCCAAATGATAAAATCTTTAATGTTGCTCTCCCAACATATTTTAAGTTAAGATTTTGATAAAAATTTACAGATTTAAAAGTACTTTCACTGAATTTCCTAATTTATTATTAATGAGAATTTGAAAACCCAGAAACCAGGGTTCAGAAAGATGGTGATATGTCCAAGTTTTCCTAGTTATTAAGTGGCAGAACAAGGCTTCAGAGATTATAGAGCTATATCTCTTTCTCTATTCCCAATTTTTTCTTTATAAAATGTGTTAATAATATTTTAGCTTTTATAAGCCATATGGTCTCTTGTGACTATTCAACTTTGTGGCTATAGTACAAATGTAGTACAGATAATAGATACGGGTGTCACTGTTTTCCAATAAAACTTTATTTACAAAAATCCACCTTGATTATCCTACCCTAGCTGTTAGGCCCACCCTCAAATCAGTCAGCACTAATGAAAGTACTAAAAGTTTAAATATATACGTGTATATTTGTTTATGTTTTATGTATGTATGTATGTGTGTGTGTTATATGCATATATACTGAGATTTACAGATTTGGAAGTGACAAAGATTCATCTTGTTCAATTTCATTTGAAAACCAAAGCTACCATGGAACCACATTAAAAAGAAATACTAGCAACTGGCAATATATCTCCTTGAAAGTAATCACAGGTCGAAGACCCACTGCTGCAAAGGAGATGATGGTTGGAAAAATGTATAAACGGCTGCTGGTCAATCATGAAAATAGAAAATAACCGAGCAGAATCCATCAAAGTAGGTGATGTGTGAAAATGAGAATTTCCCAACTTGGTTCACAAAAGAGTGATTTGAAATGAAAGCCCATGAATGCATGAATGAATGAATGAGTGATTGAAGAGGTGCTTAGGGAGCTAATGTCAACCCAACTCGATCTCAGAAAAGGTTAATTGAGACAAGGCAGCTGTCTCATCGGCTGGGGGTGTCGTGCACGTTGAGAAGTTTGGCAGCAGATATTCTGTGCAATTTTAAAGTGATCAGAACCATTTTCAGTGATCTCTGGCTTTTGAAGGGTTCAGTTACTGGGTCACATAGTGTATAAAGGAACAAAGATCACATCAAATTCTAAGACTGAATTGCAGCTCTGTCACTTCCTAGCTGTGCAATAATGGTCCTATATCATAGGATTCACTTTCAGACTAAAGGCAGTGATATGCATAATATGCTTAGCACAGCCCGCCTTCCATGGAAGAAGCAGATAAACTATTAGCTATTTGCTAAAATCAGTGCTGGCCACTGAGGGCTCTTGACCTTAAGGAGCTCAGATTTGGTGGGAGGCACAGAAATTGCCCAGTAGTGTAACAAAATGTGCAAGGTTCCATAACAAAGACATTCAGAAATCTTGCAGGGGAAAGACAATTTCTGTTGAGAGACAGAGGTTCTGTATCCCAGTACATATGTGTTTTCTTATGAATATTAGCATTGAGGCACTACAATAGTAAGTCATAATCACCATACCGTAATATCCTTAGGATAGAGATTAAAGACAGTCTCCTACCCAGCAGCCCATCAGGGCTCATCAGGTTCAATGAACGTGCTTTGAATTATAGATCTTAGTAAAGGAAACCTTCATTTTAATTTTAAAAGAGTAAAAATTACAGTTGAAGAGGGGAAGTAAACTAGTCTCTGTTAACCTTATGATCATTTCCTACACTTTGAGGCTCTCTTGGGTTTATGACATTATTGCTGGGAGTTTTAGAATGAGTCAAACAAGAATTTGCAAGTGCATTTCAGTCATAGTTACTGAGACCTTAGTTAAGTGTCTTACTTCATCCTCTACAGAAACTTGTCTGTAAAATGATGCTTTCAGTTTGGGTTTCTTCTTGTTGTTTTTAGTACCAGGGATTGAATTTGTGACCTCGTGTTTGCCAGGCAAGCACATGTATCACTGAGCTATATCCCCATCTCAGTCTGGACTTCAATAGCATCCCAAGCCCATGGTGATTTGGGGGCAGGTGGCGAATTTGGGAAATGATCCGAAGTACAAGTATATAAATATGACAGGCACCCTGGAGGGAGTAAAATCCCAGATAGGGTGCGGTAGGGCAAGTTACTACTAGAGAGAAAGAGTCCAGATCCTTCTTACAGAGTAACAGTCAGGCCACAGGTTTGTTCCACCAAGGAAAGAGAAAGCTGGGGTATTTACGCACCAACGTGAACTTCTTTGATTTAAAACTGTCCCTGGCAGTGTGGAAATCTCCTGCTCTCCCAGGAAGACCTTGTGGAAGCTGAGCGAGCTCTTGGAACTCTCCCTAGGGCAGAGATGCTGAGCACACATGGGTCATGAGGGGAGACGCTGTCTTCATGGCAAGTGTCCTGGGGCCTGCCGGTGAGCCTCCGGGGCAGGCATCAACAGTGCCTGCCACACTTCTACACATCAGGAGAAAAGCAAAATCTGTTACAAATAACAGAATGTAATGCCTGATCTTTGGTTAGATGCAGAGTTTTAAAAAGAAATAATTAATATTAGGATGATGGAGGAAATCCGAGTATGTCTGCGTGTTAGGAAATGTCATTACATCAATGTTATATTTCTTGGATATGATAAGGATATTTTGGCCACTGAAGAGAGAAGATCCTTATTATAAGGACATGCATGCTGAAATGCTTATAACCAAAGTAGATTAATGTCTGCACCTTGCTGCCAGATGCTTGAGAGTGTATACACAGAGAAATCGATTACGGTGAAATTCCAACAGGTGGTGGATTAATGGAAGAGTAAGAAGGTGTTCATTATACTTTTACAGTTTGTATACAGGCTTTTGAAATTTGTCAAGAGAGTAGGAAAAAACATAAAAAGCAGAATTTGTCGCCACAGGATAAATCTGCTTGAGAATTAACTGAGAGCTCCAGGAATAGCAATACATCGTGTGGCTAAGAACAAGGACTTGGTTCAAGCTGTTCAAGTCAAGCTCTGCCTCTTCTAACAGCCATCTGGGTGACCTTAGGTAAGGGACTTATCTTAGATCACCACATTTTCTCACCTGCCAACTAGGATTAATAAAATTCCGTTGTTATGGGATTAGCAAGTGGGATGATGCATGGACGGCACTGAGAATAGTGCCACACACACACACACACAGTGTGTATCACTGTCATCATTCACCACCATCACCACCACAAGTGGCTATCCATCCCAGTTTTGTGTTTTTTTTTTTTTTTCAAAAAGGCTCCGATTTGGGCAATAAATGTTATGAGCACCTTATTATTACCTCATCAGAGCACTGAGGGCTGCTAAACAAAACTGTACAAACACAGTAGCAGCTTTGACACTGGTGTTGCTGGTTCTCATTTCACTGTGCCCTAAGTCCTCATCTAACATGAGTCCAGAGCAGCACAACCTTGGTGGCATGGCCATGGCAGGCAGGGATCCCTGAAGGAGATGAGACAAGGATCAGCGGCTCTAGCACCAGGCATGATAACAGGTACAGATGCCCAACAGAAGTCACAGAATAGGGGATCCAGCCATAGGAGCAACAACCAAGAGCCAAAGTGCAATTCCAGGTCCTGGAAGAACCTCAAGCACTCCTCCTGCAGAGGAGTTGGAACTTACTAGAAATGTGGACGCTAAGGTGTGGTCAGAAGACACAGCTAGTGCAAAGCCAGAACACACCAGAACCTCAGTTCTGCTGGCCACCCAATAGGACACCTACAAGTGGCATTCACTTGTTAAGCCTTAATTTTTAAAACATTCATAAAAGTGGGTCATGAATTACCAATTTCCTTCCAACTTTGTAGAGAAAGAGTGGTCAAAAGCACAGACTCTAGAGGCAGACAGCCTGCTTTGATAGAACAAAAAAAGTGACTGAAGGCAACTCATTTGCCTCCATACATGGGGAATTATTTCATACAGATATTATCAACACTAAAAGAAACACAGTACACATGACACAGGAGCCACTTACAATATTTAGGGGTGCATAAGACAATATTTATGCGTAGGTTTAACTACAAGTTACTAAAACATCTCAATAGCAGTGGGTTTGAAAGATGGAAGCTTATTTTACTCCAGGGGTTTAAGAATTTCACAGATGTCAGGTCAAGGGTTATGTGGGACAGAGGCTTTCCATCTTGTTGTTCTGTATTGAATGGCTACTTTTCCCAAGGTCATTATTGGCCAAGTGAAGACTGGAGATCAGAAATGTTATTTTTTGTGAGCAGTCATTAACTGAAAACCAGGAGACTTATTACTAAGAAAAGCAAAAAAAAAAAAAAAAAAAAAAAAAAAAGAATGGGTATTACTAACAATTTGTAATCTCTGTCACAATCCTCAATAAATGTTAACCTCTATCTGTATTATGGTTATTGCAGTAATATTCGTGTTCTTGTTATTAATACTCCAATAATTGTATAAGTGAGAATTAGATTGATTCTGCACCTCAAATTAAATGGGTTGAAGATAATGACCAAGGAGAAGGTTAGAAAAATTGATTTCTGTTGAGGTTTTGCTTTCACTTCAGACACTAGAGAGTTTAAGACTAGAAAAATGTGTCACTCTGGCATTTGGTTTCATATTCATAAAAATGTGAAAAAACTGGATTATGCTTAAAATGATTGAGACACTGTGGTTTGGTTGATGAACTAAAAATGATATAGAAGAGAAATCAAGCAACCATGGGTCCTTAAATGTCTGGGAATAGTACATTTATTTTAATAGCACAAAATGGAAATCGATTCCAATTTCTAGTGCAGAACATATATATATATATATATATATATATATATATATATATATACATATACATATATAGGAATTAAATGCTCTTAGAATGTTTACCCTCCATTTTTGTTCTAAAAAAAATGGAAAACATCAAGGAGAGTATGTGATATGAGAATAATTATACTATTAAAAAAGCAGGTGTCCACCTTGCGTATTTTCAATTGGCACTGCACAACCCAACAAGATACAAGCATCATAAAAACCTACAGATCAGAGGACTGAGAAATAAAAACAAGGCATATTCAAAAGATAAATATTCAAACGATGATGAAATGAGAATTCATATATTTATCTTCCCTTTTCCAGCCTACATTTGGTATTTTTTTTGGAGACTTTTCATTTGCTAACAGGTCCACAAAAACCCAAACACAAATTTAAAATCTGGTAACAAAAATCTCCAGAACTAATCCCTAAATGCTTCCAAAACCTTTTAAATTTCACGATCATCAGTCAAGAGATGCCATGATTTTTTTTGGTGTGCATCATCATTTCTCATCAATCTTTGCTTCTGCATGAGCAGGCTAACTATAGGGGAAACCTTTGCACAAAGCCACTCCCTCCGCATGCCCTGCTGCTGTCCACCTGGTAGGGCCGTTCAGAGAAGAAAGTAGAGCACAAAAGGAAACATCAGTGTAATTAAATAATGCCACCAGCCTCTGAAGAGTACTCCCAACTGTGCTGCTCCACGTGAGAGTGCTTTTAAAGACAGAGCACCTGGGTCTCGTGCCCGTCTCTCACTCTTCTCCCTTACATTCCCCTGGAAGAGCTAAGGTGGGACACAGCACCTGAAGGCAGGAGCCCTGCTTTTTCTATTTCAATAACTTCAAGCTCATTTTTAAAAATAACCCAGCTACCACTTATGTCTACATGACGTCAATATCTATATGGAAAATGGAAGATTAAAGTAAATTAGGCCAGTAGTGAGCCTAATCACCTATTAAGAACCGAGTATCTGGTTTCCACCTTGAGTGAATAGTGTGTTTATTGCTTGATCTGGTGCTAAGATGACGGCCCAGCTCAACCACATCTCCCCTTTTCTGACTTTCCTAATTTATCAGATGAGCCCAGCCTGCATCCTCAACTCACGCAGACCTGCATCTCAAGTGCTTTCTGAATTCCCTTCGTTTTTTAGTGGCTAGTATTTTAATGTCAGTAGATGGCCTTACTGCCTTCTCTACTTTTTTATTCCTCCTTTTAAGAACATTTCCTCTCTCTTTTCATGCTCTGGCTGTGTTGCTCTCATGTGTCATGTATGTCTTCACTCATCCCTTTCTGCCATGGTCCATTTCCCTAGTGGTGACACACAGTAAGTGAAACGTTGTCTTGCATTGTCTTCCAATCCCAGGGCAGACTGCATAGGTGTGCACCCTATCATCTGATTCCTGTGCCACTGGACAGATGTTGCAGTCTGAGCTGCAGGAACAGGGGGAAGAGTAATTCCACTGTGTGAGACTGGTGATATGGCCAGGATATTTCCAGAGAAAATGGGATTAGAGGCTTGCATAAGGAAGCAAAGCATCTTCCTGGCTTGTTTCATTTTTTTTTCCATACTGTACTAAACTGTAATTTTATTAGTCATGGCTCTGGCAGGAAACAGATTTCAAACTTCACAGGGGTAAGCAAAAAGAGTTTAGTAAAGGAACTGTCTGCCAAGGTATAGGCATGGTTCAAGGAACTCAGCAAAGAATAATAAAGTTCTTTAGAGCTAGAAAAGAGTAGGAAGCCATGACTACTCTGTTCCGAAAGACGCCAGAGAAGGAGCAGGATTTCAGGTTGGGAAGGCCTACTCCTGTAGCTGAGAGTAGTCTCACAGGAGCTGTGGTTTTCATCATAAAGACAAAACCAAATGGAGAAAGAGAAAGAAGAATAAAGAGAAAGAAGCTGAGAAAATAACAGAGGAAATCAATTCCATGGCCTCCTCTTCCCAGCCGCTAGTATCCTGCCGGGCCTCTTTTTGGCCAAACCCAACAGGAAGTCAGAGAAGAAGGAAGTTGACAATGTCCACAGGGTTTTGGAGGCTAAATCAGGAGAGCAAATATGTCACATAATAACCTAGGTTCAGTCAATTGATGATGCACATTGTTATGTCATAATAATACAAGGAGGACAGACATGACAGTGGTAATAGTGTTGTTTGAAGGCATTTTAGTAATATCTTAATTTCACAGAATATATTTTCACATGGGTTACACCTTTATCCAACGGGCCCCAGGAATAAATGGACACAGTACAAAGCATTTAGATTGCTTTGTGGAGGACCATGCCTTGGTTTATAGTTACTGGCCTAGAGTTTCATTGGTGGATGGAATGTTTTGTTTATTTCAGTCATAGTTATCAAAAGCCTACTGCATGCCAGGCTTCGTAGTAGCTGTGAGAGAACAGGTCTTTTTTCTCCTGAAGCCCATTCCTTATACATAACTTTGAGTTGTAGCCATTTCCATGGTGAGACGGTGACCCAATCTAGTTATTGCATGACCCAGAGCTATTGCTGAAGCTTGGGGTTCAGTAGGAGGTCTGCAGGGATTCTAACACAGCTGGGTCTGCCTTGTACCTTTGAACTATGCTGAGATTCTACTAGTTTTCCAGTTTCTCATTATCCTCTAATGTAATGTTGAATGATGAGATATGCAGAAACATTAAGTTAAAAGCAAATATATTTATTGTATTTTCATTGTCATCCCTGGCAAAGAGCGCTAACAGGATTGTTTTGCTTTGCTTTGCTTTCAATTTGTTAGACTTACGGCATCTCTCTGCTGAGCTTGCTGCATGGGGAATTAAAAAGAGCATAGGGCTTCTAGCCAAAAGACCAGAATTCTGAGATCTGGAACAGCCACAACTAGTTTTTGGATGTTGGAAAAGATGTTTGATTTTTTGAGTGTTCAAATGCCAACAGGGCATGATTGTTACATGGATTAAATGAGGCAATGCATGTGAAAGTTTTTTTTTGTTAAAACTCAAGAATCTACTCAGATCTTAGGTATTAAAATAAGAATTAGCTTGTGAATCCACTGAAGCATAGAAGCAGGGAGAGGATTAAAAAGGCTCCACCCTTTCCCTCCCTGCAACCTAATCTTCAACTGGATGAGCAACTCACAGGGATGCTATTGGTAAGGTTTACATCTCCATAACACAGAACAAGGCATATGGGCCTTGTTGATAGTTTAGAGCTATAGGAAACATCCAACACTATCCTCCAGTTTACAGATGATGAAATTGAGGTTTAAAGAGGTGAAATACTTCCTCAGGGTCACACAACTAGAAAATGATGGGACCAGCCCCTGGTGGTGGCTCTTCCTCCACGGTGTGAGCAATCACCAGGTTCTGGTAGCACTGTTTCTCCCCTTGCCCTTGGGTTCTAGGCAGCCCACACTCTTGTTAGTCCTTCATATCTCCCCTTCCTTGTACTTTTCCTGAACCTGCCCATATGCTGGCAAATGATCTCTTCACTAAACTGCCTTCATGATTACACCAGCAAATGCTTTCAGTATTCTATTGGGACATTGATTGGTACAGGGGATAATGGTAACAGGTGAGTTCTCCTGAGGACTGTCAATTGAGGATTCCAGAATAATATGACTAGAACAATTAGAACATGGAGACATAAGAGGTCAATAAACATATTACTGTCATCTTGCCCTACTCCCAACTTTAAAGCGCTAGTTTTCTAATTTATTTCCCACGCCAGCCTAGATATCAGCCATCAGTTCCCTTTCACTCTCATCTGCCTGAACTCCTTCTACCACCCAAGCTTAGCTTCTGAAATCCTGGTTTTCTATGTATTACTGCTAGGAGTTTGAGCAAAAGCAAACAGTCCTGAAAACAACTCATTGGCACACTTAAAACCAATCTAAAAATTACCCACATGATTAGAACATACAGTGAGCAAATGTATCACTAATTCATTCATGAATTATCACTTTAGCATATGTACTGGCTGGGGTAATTTGTACAGAAATGTATGAAAACCTAATTGTTAACCTCTTAGCAGAAGATGCATCCTCAGTGTGTGTGTGCGTATATATATATATATATATATATATATATATATATACCCAGGACCACATCACTCTTTATGATCACTAGTATATACATATATGTATATGTATGTATATATATGTATGTATATATATGTATATGTATGTATAGATGTATATATATATGTATAGATGTATGTATATACTAGTGATGACAACAGTGGTAGATTTCAGTTTGGTAGTTTGGAGAGGCTCTCATATATCAGTGAAGTTCAGTTTTTTAAATAGTTACATGTTTTAGGTTTTCAGAAATGGATAAACAAAGTCTAATTTTGACAGTGTAAACTCTGCCTTTAAATGCTAATATAGAAGTTTGGAGTGGTGTAGAGGAATAGAGCCAAAATAATTTTTAAAGCAAAGAGTGAATGTTTCTTTGAGATGAATTCCAAACCTAGAGCTGCATAATTAGAATGCTGACTCTCCTGGAGACATATTTGTATGGTAGCAATCTAAGCCTGATTAGTAACATGGCTGCTTCAAGCTGGTTGAATGGGGGCTAAAACCCTGCCAACTGTAAAACTGGGGTGTATCAGATTTGTTTTCCAGAAAAACAGAATCAACAGGATGTATATAGAAATACAAGAGGATATTTATTATGGAAATTGGCTCGTGGAGTTAAGGAAACCAAGAAATCACACAATTGTTTATTAGGAAACTGGAGGACCAGGAAAGCTGGTGATATATCCATTTGCAGTATGAAAGCTAAGAACCAGGGAAGCGCATACAGATGATCCACAATCCGAGGCCCACACTGAATTCTAGAGTCTTATAGCCTGAGAATTGGGGCAAATCAAATGTTACAGCTTAAGAAGAAGGAGAGAATTTTCTCTCCTTACATATTTTGCTTAGAGCTCCCCACATATCAGATGATGACCAATCACACTGGCGAAGGCAGGTGTTCTTTACTCAGTCTGCTGATGCAAATGCTAATGTTTTCTAGGAGCACCTCATAGACAAAACCCAAACTGATGTTTTATCAGCTATCTAGGAATCCTTTAACCCAGTCAGGTGGACCCATGGAACTATGGCATGGAGAAATAATGTCAAACTACTTCCCTGAAGCACTAGTATGGATAGCATAATAATAACTCACAGGACAACTAGAAATGATAAATACCCAGCCAGCAAAGTGAAACCAGGAGCCAGGACTACAACCCACAATGAAGAGATCTTCAAAGGCCACAAGGAGAGTACCGCCATGTCTGATCCTCGCTGATAAACGCTCTACTGTGAAGAGAATGCTGGGAAATGTAGTTCCCAGCCTTAAGAAGGTAAGTGATGGATGAGATTATCTGACAATAGATAATACAGCAAAAATATCACTAGGCACCTTCTTTGGTACTTTAAAATATTGTTTCATATAAGCCTAGTAAGAATTATTGGTATTAGGTATATTCCCATTTCCAAATACATACTCCTGTGGTCTCATACCTGGTAGTGAATCAAAATGCAAAAGTAATATTACTACCAAAGTGGATTTATTTTACCAGAGCCTGGTGAAATAACGCCTTGCTTTTCAGCTGCTCAAAGGTGACTTGGTTCTCATTATGAAGAACAATTAATGAATAAACTTTTGGGAATAAAAGTGAGCATTCCCTAAGGCTAAGGCTTAAAATGAATGGGGTAACTTTTAAATCAGAAACAAGATTTTAATACACCTGCTGACATCAAGGCCCACTCAACTTGGAACCACTCAGAAATGGACTGTACTCTGGAATCACTTATTGTTTCAAATGGTATCTTGCAAAGTAGTTCTAAAGCCTAAGATCGACTGTCAAACTGTATGCTTTGCAATGATGAGATGTGGGGAAGTAAAGGGAGGCCAATTTCTTCTTGGTATTCACATAAACAGGAGAGTGGAAGCATGTAAAATCAAGAGCTTTCCAGGAAGGTAAATTAACTCAAAAGAAAAGAGTGGTGTGGGGGAGTGGAGATTGAGAGAAAGAAGTTCAAGGTGAAAGCAAAGAGCAAACTGACAAAGTAGAAAGAGTGGTGGGGACTGAATCAGTCATAGTTAGAGGGGAATTTCAGAAACAAAGAGCTTTGAGAGGGAGCAGTTTTAAATAAGGAAGTCAAGTACATGTATGAGTGAAGGGTGTCCGAGGTCAACCTAAACTGAAGGCCCCTGGGACTTCAGACATTCAGGAATGCATGGGCAGGCTAACCAATGTTGGTAGTTGTCGTGAGTGTCTAGAGCACTCTGAACTCCGGGCAAGGTAAACACGCACGCCTTGTCGGGACACGGGGGGTACAGCGCTTGGAAAAGAAAGACAGGAGAGACACCTTTGCTGTCTGCACCGCGTTACACTGCACTGCACTGCACTGTACGCACAATCTTTATTTTAGGATTCATATATAGTAAACCCGATCAATTCACAGAGCCCAGATAATTAAGTAGTGAAAAGGCATTCTTTGTGGCAAGCTACAACGTGACAGACTACAATGTTTATTCTAAAACTATCTAAGTGAAGTAAATAATCACAACCAGTTCTCACAACTTCTCTAGCCCAGGAAGAAATTCATTAGCTCAAGAATGTTGTTAATTTGTCTGCTGTTAGTGTCACAAAGGGTGGCCAGCCACTTCCTCAAGACTTCTGCAAAACAAAGCCAGCTCACAGTATGGATTCCAGAGGGTGAGGGCTCACTGAGAACGGGCATTCCCGTTCTACCTCCTTCTCGCATACCAGGGCGGCTATTGTAAATTGCAGGTTAGAGGGGGTTGGGCCTACAAAGTGACACCTTATCCCCCACACTTCCTTCCTTTTTATTTTTTAACAACAATTTCCATAAGATCAGGTTATTAATAGCATTTCGTCTTATGCAGTAAAAATACACAAGAACTATGGCAATGAGAACTATAATTAAACTAAGTCCCATGCCACTAAAAGTGTGGGTAATGCTCTGCCAGATTCCTTTGGAATCTAATCCTTTCAAAGATTGAGCAAGCAATTGCGCGAATTGTGCTAGAGATTCATCATCATTTTGCTTTGCAAAATCCTTGTCAATTTGATTATGCAAAGATTCTATTTTCTCCTGGGCAGAGGTGTTTCCATTTAAATACATTCTAATCATTTCCCATTCATGTTCTGTCTGATTATAAGGTCGTTGGGTTATACAGAAAGTAGTTGAATTCCAATCACATTTTAAAAACACTTGATGCTGAAGAGCCAATATTTTTCTACCCATCCATTCAACTGTTTGTTTAAGGAGGTCTATTTGTTGTTGTAGTCTGACGTTTATTTGCCACTGAGTTAACCAAAGTTCATGAGAATTTTTATGCCATAATTCTACAACATGTTTTTCTTGCAAAGAGGTTTGTAAAGCTATTCCTGAGACTGCTGCTAGGGAGGCTACAGTTATCAGACTTAACAGTACAGCAACCACTATTCCAATAAATCTTTTTGTACGTTTTAACAGATGTTTAAAAAATTCAGTAGTAACAGAAATTACCGGGTCTTGAGACCAAGGTCGAGTTAAATTTACAGGCAACCAAATATGAGTTTTTTGTTGTAACAGCATAACTGTATAAGGCTTAGTGAAATTTAGTGTGCTATTTAAGCATGTAAACAATTGACAATTTAAACAAGTACAAGAAAAATGTGTAAAATTAAAAGTTCCCACTAAAAAGACATAAGGTAGAGGTGCACAAACAGTAATATTATACATTTTAAACCTAGTAAAATTATAAGTAGTAGATACAGATCGACTAGTCCCTGAATATGAAACATTGTACAAGGTTACAGGTTGCATAGCGGCTGGGATCTTCCAAATATGATTTTGAAGGTGATGAGGGTATTCTTCGGCTGCAACAGCAGGGTTAGCGATTCCACCATCTCCCCACCACAAGAGAGCCGTCTTTTGTTGAAATATAGGAGCTCCGTCAGTTATTTTCTTTGGATCTGGAAGACTATACACAACAGAGAGATTACATCTTGTCTCATTCCATTCAGCACATCCATTAACGAATTTTCCAAATGGTCCCCAAATAATATACCCATCAATATTTTTAGCAAATTTTCCCATACATAGTTGCCAAATTATGGGATTATAAGAAATATTTTTATAAGTGAATTCAGGGCATACAGGAAATGTATTTGTATCAGGTGCTGTTAAATTTTTCCAGGTAACATTAAAGGTTTGAGCAGCCAAGGCTTGAAGCCTTGTCCTTTTGTTGCCTGCTTTTATTCCATGTTGAATCCAATACTGCCATCCCAGAGGGATGCAAGGCGGTTCCCCAATGCAAATAGGCCTTTGATTACCATAATAAGTAAAATTGAATAGTGTCCCATCATCTTGATTGTGGGGGGTTAAATCAGCCCACGGTGCTGACAAAATTTCTCTAGGTGTGGTATAAAGTAAAATATCACTAGTTCCCCATTTTACAGGTTCTAATAAAGGGGGGTTTGGAATATATGCCCAGTACGAATGCGGAGGTACCTCAGTCCCCGATGCAACGGTGAGCAAGGCACATAAAGCTAAAAACAAGTTTTCGGGGTTTAAAGGCTTTCCTGCTTGAAGGACAAGCCGTTGCCCTTCTATGGTCAATTTCTTTAATTGTCCCCATGTAGGGAGGGGATTTAAATTTGGTCGCTGTGAGCGGCGGGATTTTCTTAGCTGTAATCTGGCCATGGCTGCGATAGGAACAAACTCAGCATCCTCAGCTTCTAGCTGGTTTCGCGCTCGCTTCTGAAGGCACGGTTCCGGTTCCTTGGGGAGTTGTCTCCGGGGCTGGTGAACAGGATCTGGAGACGCGGGTCCTGATCCATCGTCCAGGGACCCACTGCTGAATTCCATTTTCTGTGGAGATATAACCAAAACCTTTCCCCCTATAGAGCAATGTGCCCCTCTCCCATTCAGCCTCTGGAGCTGTTTTAGTCCAAATAGGTTCATTAATCACAAAAGGCTGTTGTTGCTGTTCAAAATGTTTTTCAGCTCTTGTTAATATTTCACCTTGTGGTAAATTGAGAAAATTTAAAATAAACAATGCTTGATGCAGTAATGTTTTTGGACTGTTTTGCAATTTAAACAGTATTGGTATCTGAATATCCTCCTGACTCCTCCTTTTTAATTTTTTAATTTGCAACTTAAGAGTGCCATGTGCTCTTTCAACAATAGCTTGACCCTGGGGGTTATATTCAATCCCTGTAATATGAATAATATTATGGAGATCGCAAAATTGTTTAAATGTTCTGCTAGTATAAGCAGGTCCATTATCTGTTTTGATTTTAGAAGGAATTCCCATAACTGCAAAAGTCTCCAATAAATGTACAATAACATTTTTAGTGGATTCTCCCTGTTGAGCAGTAGCCCATAGAAATGAAGAATAGGTATCAATAACTACATGTACATAAGAAAGCCGACCAAAAGAAGGTACATGTGTAATATCCATTTGCCATAATTCATTAGGTTGAATTCCTCGAGGGTTGACACCTGCGGGAATAATTCTTAAATGTAATGGTCTACAAATAGGGCAGGCTTTTACAATCTGTTTAGCTTTTGTAAAAGGTATCTTATATTTAAGATGCAAATGTCCTGCATTTGCATGATTAAATTGATGTTCTTTAACGGGTGTGGTGAACATAACTAAGGAATCCACTGCATTGTTACCTGATACTAATGGTCCGGGTAACTGAGAATGAGAACGTAAATGAGTAATAAAATAAGAATGATTTCTTTTTTGAACATGTATTTGTAAATTTTGAAATAAAGACAATAAAGCAGGCTTATTAGAATATAACACAGCTGAATAGATATTTGTCACTACTCCAACAGAATAGGCCGAATCGGCTATAATATTAATAGGTTGGTTATGAAAATCTAAAAACACTTGTAATATAGCAAAAAGTTCATTTTGTTGTACAGAGTTAAAATTTGTCTGACGTACCCAGTAAGATTTTTGAGTCCAATATGCAGCTTTATTTTTAGATCCATCTGTAAATATAGTCAAAGCTTGTGGAATTGGCTGTACAGCTAATAAGGTATTAACCACAAATTGTTGACGTCTAAAAAAATCCCATAATTTACTTTTAGGAAAATGATATGAAAAAGTTCCCATGAAATCTGCTAAAGCAATTTGTAAGGTTTCAGTAATTGACAACAAATATTCCCATTGTTCCTTAGTTAAAGGGATAACTATATTGTTTATATCTTCTCCTATCAAAGTTATAGAACGAGCTCTACCATTCATAATTAAAGCTGCAACCATGTCAATATAAGGCATAACATTTTTAGATTGCCTAGTTTTAGTGAATACCCATTCTACTGGCATAGCATTTTGACCTAAAACTGCAGAGGGATATTGAAAAGTATTAATAATATATAAAGTTAGAGGCAATTTAGGATCAATCCTAATTAAAAATGCATCCTTAATTCGTTGTTCTACAAACTGTAATTCTTGCTCGGCTTTTGTTGTTAAAGAACGAGGGCTGGATGGATCTGAAGAGCCCTGTAGAGTAGCAAACAAATGCTGTAATGCATGGGTAGGAATACCTAGTGTGGGACGAAGCCAATTAATATCCCCTAATAATTTTTGAAAATCATTTAAAGTGGATAACTTATCTCTCCTAATAGACATTTTTTGTGGAATCACCTTTTGTCTAGTAAGAATATATCCCAAATAATGACTAACTTCTTCCTTTTGAATTTTATCCTGTGCTATTACAAGTCCAAACGGAGAAAAATATTGAGGTAAAGTTTTTAAAATATCTTTTAAAACATTTCTATCACTATATTAGCATTTTTGTCTTGCCTTTTTCGCACAACCTTCCATAAACCACATGTGCCACTGTAAATATTCTGGCTCCTTTAAAAGAATTTTGGCCAAGGCTTTCCAATCATAAGGAGCAAGATTACCATAGTGATCTGCTACCGATGTTATTAATTCTCTAGTGTAATGAGCCTGAGGGCCATAAAGGGTTACAGCCTTTTTTAATTTTGCTAAATCATCCATATTAAATGCTTCCCATCTAGGGGGAACTGCCTCTCCATCTATTGGCTGAGGTCTGATTACAGGGAAAGCAAAGGCAGGCTTTTCCTCATCAGAATCCCCTAATTTTGGTAGATCAGCCAAAGCTAGCTTGGCTTTACTCCAATTAGGGTTAGATGGAGGAGGTGCAGAGGGAACTATAGGCGGGTTTTGCTTAACGGAGAGTTGTTTCACCTCTTGTGTTAAATGTTGTATAGCCTGTAAAATTGGGCGATTGTCATAATTTGATATTGCTGCGGCAGCTAAAGCTGAGTCGGCTGTAGTGGATTTTACTTTTAGTTTGGACGCCTTTTCACTACTTAAAGCGATAGCGTCATTTTGAACTACATTCTGCTCCTCCTCTGTGAGGGGCAATTCCTGAATAACTGGCTTAATTTCTAGTTGAAGATTTTCTACAATATGTTCATCTTCCATAGCTTTTAATAAAGAGTACACAACCGACCAAATAGCCCAAAAACGTAAAGGAATCTTCTCCTCCTGTTGCATAGCCCTTTCTATACTAACCCTTGCCTTCCTCCATACTTCTACATCCAAAGTTCCTTCATCTGGAAACCAAGGATTATATTCTTTAATTGTATCAATACACATATCCAAGTCAGCTGACCTGAGCGATATGCCATATATAGATAATAAATGTTTAAGAATTTTTAAGAAAGGAGAGGAAGCAGATTGTCCCATTTCCCCGTAATAAAATTATACTTACCTTCCTAAGCGACCTTCGGAGTCCCTGAATTCGGGCGCCACTTGTCGTGAGTGTCTAGAGCACTCTGAACTCCGGGCAAGGTAAACACGCACGCCTTGTCGGGACACGGGGGGTACAGCGCTTGGAAAAGAAAGACAGGAGAGACACCTTTGCTGTCTGCACCGCGTTACACTGCACTGCACTGCACTGTACGCACAATCTTTATTTTAGGATTCATATATAGTAAACCCGATCAATTCACAGAGCCCAGATAATTAAGTAGTGAAAAGGCATTCTTTGTGGCAAGCTACAACGTGACAGACTACAATGTTTATTCTAAAACTATCTAAGTGAAGTAAATAATCACAACCAGTTCTCACAACTTCTCTAGCCCAGGAAGAAATTCATTAGCTCAAGAATGTTGTTAATTTGTCTGCTGTTAGTGTCACAAAGGGTGGCCAGCCACTTCCTCAAGACTTCTGCAAAACAAAGCCAGCTCACAGTATGGATTCCAGAGGGTGAGGGCTCACTGAGAACGGGCATTCCCGTTCTACCTCCTTCTCGCATACCAGGGCGGCTATTGTAAATTGCAGGTTAGAGGGGGTTGGGCCTACAAAGTGACACCTTATCCCCCACAGGTAGTGAAGTTTTTTTATTTTTTTTAATTTAAAGATAGAAGAAAAAAAAAAGAAAGGACATAAAAAAAAACAATGCAGTAAAAGGGTACAAATAATAACAGTATTTCTAGAAAAAAATATATACAGTACGAAATCACCAGTTAACAGGCTACACATTATCTTCCCAGAAACAGTTGTCCACATCACTAAATTAAAGCAAATAAAGTGAACATTCATACAGTGGAATTGGAGACAGTTCCGTTCAATGATCCAACAAAAGCTCAGTTATATGGTTTTCCGTCCTACACTCTTGAACATATCTGCAGTTATATCCCTTAGTCCACCTTACTTTCCTCTCTTTTTTACAGTAACAATTAGACTTTTAGGGTTCTTATTACTTTTTTGAAGAGAATAAAAACAAATGTGACTAAGCAAAACAGAGTCAGAACAGAAGGGTGGGCATAGCATGTGATGCAAAAATAGAATACCAGGTGATCAAAAGTGGTTGCCGTTGTGCCTTTTGCTATTTTCAAATTGAGTTGTCTATATCATCAGGTATAATAGAATTGATCAAAACAATACAGAACAAAACCAATAAAATCTACACTGAGGACCTTACAGGACTTCAAAAAAAAAAAAAGGATGATAGTCAATCCATATTGGGCATCATAGTATGTCTTATTGCCTTCAAAGTGATTGCCTATACCCTCAAACTTGATACTATCAAACAAAATAGAATATATAATAATCAGACAGAACAAGATGGGGAGAGCAATACTGGGGTTCAAGTCAGGTTAAGAGGACAACAAAAAAGTTACTATAATATGTCCTGTTATTCTTTAATTTAGTTTTCCCTTAATTAAAAAAATGAGAGAAAATAGATTAATTTAAAAATAGGGGGAAGATTGAGATAAGAGAGGATATTGTAATAGAACAATGCAGGGCAGAACCAAGCAATTCAAGCATCACTGTGTTTCGCCACCAGATAATCTAACATAATAGTAGTCACCATAGTGCCTCTTTCCTTAAATTATTTGAGTGTAACTTCGCATGCTATAATATCAAGCGTATCTAGACAGTGTGAAGCCTTTCAAGAGAATACAAGAATTACAGGGTATTTAGAACCTGCTAATAGAAAACAAACAATGGTTTCTATATTATCTCTTTGCCTATAAAGAGTTTTATTTATATTCTAGCATATAGTGAAATATAGTAAGATACAACATGTTAAAACCAGTGGAAACAGATGTACTACAGCTTGATGGGACTTCAAAACAAGACGATATTAAATCAGCACTAGCTTTTATGTTGTGTTGATTTTTTCAAAATAGCTATTCATGCTATCATCTACTAAAATCAAACAACCCAGGTTAAAACCATTGCGGTTAATGAGTGAAAACATTATATGGCTTCAAACCAATATGATTGGGAATCATGATTACCACATACTTCTCTGTATTCTTATCATTTCTTACACTAGGGAAACTATTTGGTATTTATACATGTGAGTTTGATTTATTTCACTTATGAGTATGGTCTCAAGCTGCGTCCATTTATTTATAAATGTCTCAATGCAGTCATTCTTTATAGCTGAGTAGTACTCCATTGTATAAAAATACCACAAATTTTTTTTATCCATTCTTCAGTTGATGGACATTTAGGTTGTTTACAAGATCTGGCTATTACAAATTGTGCTGCTATAAATATGGGTGCACATATATCACTGTGGTATGATGCTTTCAGTTCTTCTGGGAATATGCCTAGAAGTGGTATAGCTGGGTCATATGGGGCTTCCAGTCCTAGTTTTCTGAGAAATCTCCAGACTGACCTCCACAATGGTTGCACTAGTTTACACTCCCACCAACAGTGCAGGAGAGTTCCTTTTTCTCCACAGCCTCTCCAGCATTTGTTGTTGTTGGTTTTCTTGATCTTGGCCATTCTTTCAGGAGTCAGATGAAATCTCAGAGTGGTTTTGATTTGCATTTTTCTAATGACCAATAATGATGAACATTTTTTCATATATTTATTTGCCATTTGTATTTCTTCATCTGAGAATTGTTTATTCATGTCAGGTGCCCATTTTTGGATTGGGTCTTTGAATTTTGGGGGTCTGATTTTTTTAAATTCTTTATATGTTTTAGACAGAAGTCCTTTGTCTGAGGGGCAGTTCACTGAGATTTTTCCCAGTTTGTGGGTTTTCTTCTCACCACACTGGAGACTTCTTTTGATGTGCAGAAACTTTTTAATAAGAGGTGATCCCAGTTACTGATTCTGGGAAGTATTTCCATGCGGTTTGAGTCCTGTTCATGAATTCTCTACCTACTCCTATATCTTCAAGGTTTTTACCCAATTTGTCTTCCAATAGACTTAGTGTTTCTGTTTTAATATTCAGATCTTTGATCCATTTAGATTTTATTTTAGTACATGGTGATAGGCATGGGTCTAGTTTTAGCTTTCGACATATGGAGAGCCAGTTTTTCCAGCACCATTTATTAAACAGACTGTCATACTCCCAGTGAACCTGTTTAGCCCCTTTATCGAAGATAAGGTGGTTGAGTGTGTTTGCAGTTGTGGTTGTATCTTCTAATCTATTCCACTGATCTTCAGCTCTGTTTTGGTTCCAGTACCATGTTGATTTTACTATGGTTGCTTTGTAGTATAGTTTCAAATCAGGGATTGTGATACCTCCTGCCTTGCCTTTGCTGCTTAGAACTGTCCTTGCTATTCTAGGTCTCTTCTCACTCCAGATGAATTTTAGGAGTGATTTCTCGAGTTCTATGAGGTATGTTGATGGTATTTTTTATCGGGATTGCATTGAATCTGTATAAAAGTTTTGGGAGAATGGTCATTTTCACAATATTTATTCTCCCTATCCATGAGCAAGGAATATTTTTCCATTTTCTGAGATCATCTTCAATTTCATTTTTCACTGTAATATAATTTTCCCTGTACAGGTCTTTCACTTCTTTCATGAGAGTAATTCCTAGATATTTCATTTTTTTGGTTGCTAGTGTGAAGGGTGTGGCTTCTCTTATTTCTCTTTCTGTGACTTTGTTGTTAGTGTATAGGAATGCTATTGATTTTTGAGTATTGATTTTATAGCCAGCTACATTACTAAATTTATTTATTATATCTAGCAGTCTTTCAATGGAGTTCTGGGGATCTTCTATATAGAGTAGCATGTCATCTGCAAATAATGATAGCTTAACTTCTTCTTTTCCTATCTTTATGCCTTTTATTTCTCTCTCTTGTCTAATTGCTCTGGCTAGTATTTCCAGTACTATATTAAATAGGAGCGGTGATAAGGGACATCCTTGTCTTGTGCCTGATTTTAAAGTAAGGCCTTTAATTTTTGGCCATTTAGTATGATATTGGCTGTTGGTTTGTCATAGATGGTCTTTATTATATTGAGGTAAAGACCATCTATTCTGATTTTCTTCAGGGTTCTTATCATGAATGAATGTTGGACCTTATCAAAAGCTTTTTCTGCATCTATAGAAATGATCATGTGGTTCTTATTTTTGGCTCTATTGATATGGTGTATACATTTGTTGATTTACGTATACTGAACCATCCCTGCATGCCTGGGATGAATACCGCTTGGTCATGGTGTATGATCTTCTTGATGATTTGCTGCATCCTATTTGCCAATATTTTATTGAGGATTTTTGTATCTGTGTTAGGGAAATTGGTCTGTAGTTCTCTTTTTTAGTTGGGTCTTTCTCAGGTTTTGGTACTAGAGTAATATTTGCTTCTAGGAATGATTTAGGAAGGATTGCTTCCCTTTCAATTTCACTGAAGAGTTTGAAGAGTGTTGGCATTAGGTCTTCTTTGTATTTCTTGTAGAATTCTGCAGTGAATCCGTCTGGGCCTGGACTCTTCTTTGTAGGTAAGGATTTAATTATCTTTTTGATTTCATTAATAGAAATTGGGTTATTCAGTAGTTTTACATCTTTATGACCTAGCTTTGGTACTTCATATGCTTCTAGGAATCTGTCCATTTCCTCTGTGTTATCAAACCTTTGAGAGTAGAGGTTTTCAAAATAGGTGTTGATGATTTTCTGTATTTCTATATGGCCTGTAGTGATTTCTCCTCTTTCATTCCTTATTGCATGAATTTGAGCTTTTTCTTCCCTTTTTTAAATAAGGTGGACTAGGGGCTTATCAATTTTATTTATTCTTTCAAAGAACCAACTCTTTGATTCATTGATTTTTTGGATTGTTTTTTTAGTCTCTATTGCATTGATTTCTGCTCTGATTTTTATAATTTCTTCTCTTCTTTTGGCTTTGGCCTTGACTTGCTCTTCTTTTTCTAGATGTTTGAGGTGTAACATCAGGTTATTTATTTGTATTCATTCTGTTTTCCTGATGTGTGAACTCAGTGCTATAAATTTTCCTCTGAGAACAGCTTTCATTGCATCCCACAGATTCCGGTAAGTTGTATTTGTGTTTTCATTTTCTTGTAGGTAGTGTTTAATTTCTTCTTTGATTTCCTCTGTGACCCACTGATTACTCAAGTGTGTTATTCAGTTTCCATGAGTTTGTGGGAATTTTGTAGTATCTTTTATCATTAATTTCTAATTTAATAGCACTATGGTCCGATAGCATGCAAGGGATGATTTCAACCCTTTTGCATTTATTTAGATATGTTTTGTGAATTAATATATGGTCTATTTTAGTAAATGACCCATGTACTGCTGAGAAGAATGTGTATTCTGTTGTTGTTGGGTGGAATACTCTGTATATGTCTATTAAGTCCATTTGTTCACAGGTGCGATTCAGTTCTTTTATTTCTTTGCTGATTTTCTGTCTGGTTGATCTGTCCATTGGTGTCAATGGTGTGTTAAGATCTATTAGAATTGTGTCATTATTAACTTGGCTTTTCATTTCTGTTAGTACTTGTTTTATATAACTGGGTGCTCTAGAATTTGGTGCACATATATTTAAGATAGTTATCTCTTCTTCTTGGAGTTTTCCCCTAACCAGTATGTAGTGACCTTCTTTACCCTTCTGATCATTATTGGCTTGAAGTTCACATTGTCTGAAAACAGAATAGCCACCCCCACTTTTTTTGGGGTTCCTGTTGCATGAAGTATTGTTTTCCATCCTTTGACTTTCAGTCTGTGGGTATCCTTTTCAGTTAGATGGGTTTCTTGTAGACAGCATATGGTTGGATTTTGTTTCTTGATCCATTCTGCCAGTCTGTTTCTTTTAATTGGTGCATTGAGACCATTTACATTAATGGTTATAACTGTTATATATTGGTTTATTGTTGACATGTTATCTTTCTGCTGTTGCATCTTTGTCTTTCGGTTTTGTCTGCTTTGTTTAGTGGCTTTTTCCTAGATGCATCTAGGCTGTCTTTCAGTATTCTTTGCAGGGTTGGCTTGGTGATCATGTAGTTTTTCAGCTGTTCTTTGTCATGGAAGTATCTTATTTCTCCATCCATTTTGAAGGACAGTTTTGCAGGATACATCAGCCTAGGTTGGAAATCATTTTCCTTTAGGATCTGAAATACTTCACTCCATGCTCTTCTTGACTTTATTGTTTGTGCTGAGAAGTCTGCTATGATTCTGATAGGTTTTCCTTTTTAGGTGATCTGTCTTTTCTCTCTTACAGCTTTTAATATTCTATTCTTTTGTTCGATTTCTGGGATGGCCATTACCATGTGTCTGGGTGTAGCTTTATTTTGGTTATGGCTATTTGGAGTTCTATATGCTTAACTAATCTTGATATCGGTTTCCAGTCTCATGTTTGGGGAATTTTCAGCTATTACTTCTCTAAATATCCTCTTGACATCCTTTATGTTGTTGCCTTCTTTTTCATTTATCCCTATTAACCTTATGCTATTCCTTTTTGCATCATCTTGCAGGTGTGTTGAGTTGTTATTTCCTGATTTCATGTTATTTTTAAAAGATCTTTCTTTTCCTGTTCACTGGCTGAAATCTTGTCTTCAAGGTCTGAAATTCTATCTTCACATTCATTGAGGCAGTTTTTGTAACTTTCAATGGAGTTTTTGATTTCCTGTATATCTCTTTCATCTGCTTTATATATTGTTCGTTTCTTATATTGTTCATCCAGGGATTCTATTTTTTTTTGTTTATCTCCTCAAGTTTTTTAACTGTGTCTTCTTTAGATATGTTCAGCATCTCCTTCATTTCTTTTATCATTTCTTCTTTTACCTGAGAGATTATTTCTAGTTTGATTTCCCTTAAGGCTTCCCAGAGTTGCTTCTTTATTTCAGTTACTATTATTTCAGGTATTTCAGGTATGTGGCATATATTTTCTTCTATACACATGGCTCCTAGGCTTTCTTGGGATGGGCTGGATGTTTGAGACGGCATTTTGGTCTTTTGTTTTGTCATTTTCCTATATTTTTGTGCTTCAAGTTTTGTTCCAAGTGAGGTAGAGAGGTTAGCCAGGCTGGGACAGAGGTCCCTGCTCCCTCCTTACTCACTGATTTCTACAGGAAGTGGAATCCTGGGCCCCAGGCAAAGAAGACAGTTCGCCAGGCCTAGGGTGGGGTTCCCTGCCTGGGCTAGTCTTACCGGACCAACAGGGAGCCAGAGGAGCCTGGGCCCCAGGCGAACAGGAGAGTTCCACACTTCCGCTGGACTTATGCGACCCACAGGCAGCCGGATCCTGGGCCCCAGGCAAAGAAAAACCTTGGTAGTGAAGTTTATCATGTCGGTTATTCTTTGGTCCTTCAGTTCTCCCATTTACCATGATAATCCTTATACGGTTGTTATAGGAAACTATACAACATGTTAATGGGCTACCTTGAAAATTTGTGGTTCTATCCTCCATTTAGTCCCTACTCAAGTTTAGCAATCTTTGGGTGATCTTAGTTGGTTCACTTTTTATTACAAAAACAGTTCTTTTAAACTCAGTACCATCCACCCAGCATGCCTCCCCACCACAATTCTCAATAGAAGACCTCACATAAAAAGTAAAAGTAAGTGGTCAGGAAGTTCCTTGACATCCTTCTTTTTCATATTTATACTTACCCATCATTTTACCTATCTGTACTTCTATTGTTTACTTAATCTAACTTCCTCCATGCTTTTGTGAACTTGCTCCATGAATTATTACCCTTTGTATCAGCAATGTCTGCTTTTTGACTGGCTTCTTCTCAGGGCTAATAGATAAGATTCCACCTCACCCTGTAATGAATAATCCCTTGCCAATGGTCATTGAAGTTATCACCACATCATTTCTTTCCTTAACAGATTACGAAGTCTTGGTTTCTTCATTTCTCATCAATCATATACTCCCACAATCCATTGAAACATGCAAAAAATATAATAATTAAAATCCAGCATATACATCCACTGCATACTGAAAACTCTACCAGAAGACTTCTGCAAACTTAGCTGCCACATTCAGGCATAATCTTTCTCATTCCTGTTAGACCATGACCCTCATCATTGGAATCCTCTCCCACAATAGGGTCAGAATCAGCCGTCTCTTCTTGATCTTTTCCTCTCTACTTGTTCATAGTCTTCTTGGAGACTCTGTTCCTTCCTCCTTCACTTTCAATGTTGATGATCCCCTTCATTGTTACAGTGTTGGGGCACAATAACTTAAGAACACATTTATAAAATAGCAAGCTTATAGATAATTCATGAGAGCAATTAGAGGTCTCTGACCAAGTTTCTGCTGAATTCAATTGACCTTGACGGTGTCTAAAGCCCAGCTGCATACTTCTGATAAGCACAGAATCAGAGTAATCGTCTATATCTTAAAGTACCCTGGCCTACTCAAGGACAATTTTAACTATGTTCACCCTGTAAGGGTCCCCTCCCCTTGTTCCCTGAATGTTTCTATATTATGATACACAATTCCTTTGTTTCAACAAATCTGTGCAAGACTAGCCTGCCTGTCAATATATGACTCAATACATGCAGCCAATTGTGTAATGTTTTGTCACTTGCTTTCTACTTCCCACTCCTAAATTCTAGATAAAAAAAGACCTTTGTAAATTCAGGGATGTTGCCTTTGGGAACCATCCTGCAACCATCCACTGGTGTGAAAATTCAATAAATAGTTCACCTGCATAAAGATTAAATGCTGCCTTTTTATCTCCTTGATTGATGCAAAGAGTCTTCCTTTTGGTTTGATTTGGCTTGGGAATTTTCCTGAAACAACAGGGTTTTGGGTTCAGCAGACTCTTTCCAGATATTCTTTCCCAGTTCTTGGTGTCCTGAACATAGAACTGGACAAGACAATTGCAAAATGAAATGAGGTTCTACACTTATTAAAGATAGGAAGAAAGTATGCACTGCACAGTGAGAGTGGGTCACCGAGAAAGCCCATCCATGGTGACCCTGAGGTTATTGGCAGACATCTTTTGTATCCCTCATTTTTCAGACTGATGTCAGATCCAGGCCATCCTATCAGAAACCAGAAGAACTGAAGATGACACTTTCTGAATGGTCCCAGGTGCCGAACTGAGATCTGTGCCTCACAAGTGCCTTGGATCTTCATGATGGACAGGTCGTGCCCCCTTGCTTAACTGGTTGACCATGCCCTGATTTCCTGCCTCACCATCTTCAATCTTTCTCTTTTTTATATATTCATCAGTACATCAAGTCTTATGAATTCAGTATTACTTGTGATTCCAAGCATTCAAATTCAACACATTTGAAACAGAACTCATTAATTCTCTCCACCCTAGATCTTTCATTTTCAATTTTAAAATTCCTCCCAAGAAAGAATGAAAGAGAGAGAAGGTTGAATGAAACGAACAAGTTCAGAGAATTTTTACCACGGGAAATAGGAAGGGAGGAAGAGTACAGCTTACTAAAAATTATAGCTAGTATTTACTGCCTGCTTCTATGTTGAAGATTAGATAGATTTCAAAAGGAATTATTTGTCTTTTATGATTTTGCAACAATCTTATGAGGAAGGGAAGTAAGCAAGGGAAATGTCCTTGTCCTTATTGCCAGAATCTGTGAGTGTGCTCTGTAGTTGCATTCAGCTCTGCATTATGTGATTAAATGAAGAATCTTGGTATACAGAGATTATCCTGGATTATGGGGAATCCTAGTATAATCAGGATTGATTTATGTGCTTTCATTGCCTGAAGGTCTAGGAAGAGCTGGCTTTGTTTACAGGACAGGGCCAGTGTAGATTTGGTTTGTTTACAGTTTTCTACCAGCCAGTGTGCAGTCTAGAAATTTTGTACTCCTGTTCAACAACCTTAGTGAGCTCTTTCTTTGTGTGAGAAAATGTGCTAGATCTTACTGATACAAAATAAAAACCTTATGTCACCTTGTCCTCTTGCTTCCTCTTGTTCTGCGTTCTTGCTTGCAAACCTCTGATCACTAGGCACTTGGCACTTCCTGCACTGGGTCCAATCCTGAAAACTGTTCTTACATTAAACTCTTTTAAGTTAATCTTTTGAATGCAACATCTGTTCCCTCCCTGGCCCCAGACTGATGTGATGTTTATGGAAGATCTACAACAGCTTGCAGGAATGTAAGAGGGTGGCAGAAGCACCTGGCTGGGCACAGAGCAGACCACCAAACCCGAGTATAGAGTGCTTTGGTTGGGTACATTTTTTCAGGCCAAGTGATAATATTACCCATAAATTGAGGTTCAGGTGACGCAGACCAAGTAATATGGAAGAAACTGAGTTTACTGCACACATCTTGAATACAAACTGTAGTTTTGCAACTTCTCATTGGAAATTTGAGGGTTATAAGCTGACAATTCAGAGTCATGTGCAAGGCTTAAAAGCTCATGGATGTGCAGACATGTTCACTGACGTAGCACCGTTATCTTTCTGAGAGTTGTTGAAGGAATCTGTAATCAAAGCATAACATTGCAGAGTATCTCACCATCTCTCTCATGTTGGGTGACTTCGCCTCTGCTTCTTCCTCCTGTCCAAATGGGACACCTCCTTCTGTATCTGTCTTTACTAAATACCTAACCTCATTTCTAGCTAGTATTGCTTTTATTCCTGGAACCAGACTTTGATGTCTTGCCCCAGCTTTCTATTTCCTTGGTTAGACCAGATGACAGACATATCTCTGCAAATGAACTTTCTCAAAGGTTAAACTTTGGCTGTAGAATGTAAGTCCTTGGTCTAGTGATCTGAGAAATAAAACCTCACACAGTCAGACTTCCCATTTTTCAAGGATTTTAAATTTTATCATGTTTGAAATTTGAATTTTTCCTATGAGGACAAAAGCAGGGGGGAAGCAAGTAAAGAGGCTGGGAAAATGTCCCATAGCAATTCAATTCCCTTATTGCCCCAAACTGAACATTTTCCTTAGCCAGAACATTAAAGGAATTCACCTTAGGTAAGCAACACCCATCCCACCCCTCTCCTTCTTCCTCACACACACCAGAAAGAGAGTATTGTGCAGAGGTACTTTCCAGAGATTCCATTAGGCAGTCCCAGAGGACAGTTCAGAACCTGTGAGTTTACACAGAAGATTCTTTTCAGTGTTCCAGTTGAGGAAATCTTCAAGAGCTGATTCAAACGAACTAAATTCATTCATTCAAAAACCAAAATCTAAGTATAAATCAGATGTCATTTCTCAGAACAATCATGAAAAGGGACATAGACTCTTTTATTAATTCCTATGAAGGCAGGATAACTGAGGCACAGAAAGGGTGATTATGCATCCAAGATCCCGCCGCTAGGAAGTGGCAGAACCCCACTCGCTGGCCAGACATCCAGCTCAGTGGCCTTCATTCTTCGCTAATAATACATCAGGCTTCCAGGCGACATTTAGACAAGACTCTGATGAGTGGTGTTTGCCCGAACGTATTCTCCCTGAGGCAAACAGATGGAAATGTAACCTACAGTCAAGATTACTTGGTGAATATTAAGTACAAACAAAAAGGAATTAGATTTTCTTAATGAAGGGTTCTTCAGCTAAGGGTGCTTGAGAGATTGTCTTCCCCTACGGAGAAAAGCACCAGCCACAGATGACTGGAATCTTGCAGAGGGCACCTCTTCCTTCCTTGGTACATGCTGGGACCCTGGGCCAAGGTGTGGTCCTCTCTTCCCTTCACTCTGCTGTTGGGAGCCGAGTCTGTGATAGCTCGCCTTGCGCGGCGGACGTGCGGCCTGTGGTAAAGAGCAAAGCCTGAGGTAGATTACCCCTCCCATCGAATATGTTAGTTTCCTGCTTACCGCGTAAACAACCCGCTCAACAATATAGTCTGCCTGGCAACTGATGATGTTAGCCAATCAGCTTGCCTTGCTTACTTTAACATGATTGGACACTGTACCTGTATATATACCGGTGCCACCCCTGGGCGGAAGAAGAAGCCAGGTAGAAGCCCAGAAGTAAAAGCCCAAAAGGAGCCGCGGAGAGCGGACCGGTAGAGGCTTTGGGGCAGATTGAAGCACAAAAGGAGCCGCGGGGAGCGGACCAGAGGAGGCTTCAGCTGGGAGAACCCAGGGCAGGCTGTACGGAGAAGGAAAATAAAAAGAAAAGGTTGTCCACTACCAGACTTTGTCGTGTGTCCTTCCTGCCGGCCGGGAGCGGACATTGACATTTGGTGGCCCGTACGGGGACTGATCACCCCCGAGACGTGGAAGTGGACAACGCTCCAGTACAGAGCTGCGAGACAGGTGAGTTGGGGATAAGCCTGGGCTCTGGGTGGCGCGCACCTACAGGGCTTTTAGACTCCCCTCAGGCTCACGCGTAAGTGGCGGATTCCTTGGGCCTCACGCGGTGAGTAACATATTAAAAGATGGGAAACATGTTAGGTAGCAACACTAAGAGCGAGGGTGGTTGTGGAGAAAGCTCTCAAGAGCTTACAAAAGTACGCAGGGTATCTGAGCAGGCCCAGTCAGGGAGCTCCCGAGAGGGGTCCGTCAAGGGGAACAAGGATGCTAAGGAGGAGGACGGGGCTCTAGCCTCGGAGTCGTCTGACTCCGAGGACGAGGGAAAGTTGAATGGCAAGGAGGCCAAAGAGACCAGCTGTCAGGAGCCTAAATCGCTCAATAAGGAGTCGCAGGGTTCTTTTCCAGCGTTGCCCCGCGAATTGCGCTCTGCTCAACCTGGTCTGCGGAGGAGTAGAGAGCTCCTGAGCGCTCCCCGGCGCGAGAGGGAGGCGAAGCCTTCCGCCCCACCTTGGGGGCCGTTTCCGGAGGCGATTCCTCGCCACGAGGCGGCCGCCTGGGAGCTCTCTCCCCTTTCGCCAGAACAGGAAGTGATGCACGGGCCCCCATTTTCCGCCCAATCACGGCCGCTGTCTTATGCTCCGCCGCCGGCGGGTCGGTATTTTTACAGGCGGCTTTGGCAGGGGGGACGCTTGTCTCATGAGGTACATCCACCTGGGATAGATAGTGGCCCCTACGGGATATTTCCTGTACAAGTAGCTATGGGCCAGGGACGCAATGTATGGGAGCCTTTTGAGATAAAGCAGATTAGAGAACTTAAAAATGCAGTTACAACCTTTGGGCCGACTGCGCCTTACACCATTGCCATGCTGGAGAATCTGTCTTCTGGGCCCCTCACCCCCGCGGACTGGATTCAGCTGGCAAAGGCGTGTCTGCCCTCGGGCAGTTACCTGGATTGGCGAGCCTGGTACGCAGAGTTCTCTGCAGAGCAGGCTGAGAGAAACGCCAATCGGGGAAACCGGGGGTGGAACAAGGAAATGCTTATGGGAGAAGGTCGGCACGCTGATGACCAGACCCAGTTCCCCGGCGCTGTCTATGAACAAATCAATGCCATAGGGCTCCGCGCCTGGAAACAGGTAAGTGGTGCCGGAACAGCCTCCTTGTGTCTTTCAAAAATAATTCAGGGTACCACAGAGCCATTTGTTGACTTTGTGGCCCGAATGCAAGATGCTGCCGATAAGATATTTCCTGATCCGGGAGTGGCTCAACCGCTGGTAAGACAGCTGATTTTTGAGCAATGTACAAAGGAGTGCAAGGCAGCGATAGCTCCTCATAAGAACAAGGACCTCAACGCCTGGATTAGGATATGCAGAGAGATAGGGGGGCCGCTCTCCAACTCGGGAGTGGCTGCTCTCCTGGCCGCGGCTGTACAGCAGAGGGGACCTCGCGGGTTAGAAGGGGAATGTAAGGCTAAAGGGTGTTTTGCCTGTGGGGAGCCAGGACACATTAAACGTCATTGCCCAAACAATGCAGATGCTAGGCCTCGCCCTAGGAATGAAGAACCATATGTTTGTGGGCGATGCAAAAAGGGATCACACAAAGCTGAGGAGTGTAGGTCGGTCTTTGATGCTCAGGGCAACCGTATTTGTGGACAAGATGCTAGAGAGCCAAAAAACGGCCAGAGGGGGCCCCCTTCACAGGCGGGCCCCCGCCCCAGAGACAGGACAGCTCAGGGTGGCAGCCTTCAACAAGGGCCACCCCTGGGTCAGCAGGTGTGGACCTCAGTGTCGCCTCAGGACTTATATTAGTGCCTGATATGGGTGTTCAAGTGGTTGAAACCACCTTTAAGGGACCGTTACCCGAAAATTCTGTGGGTCTGGTGATCGGGAGATCCTCCACGGCCCTTCGGGGTCTCACAGTAGTCCCAGGGGTCATAGACTCAGACTACACAGGACATATTAAAATTATGGTTCAATCTCTTGTGGGTACTATGGTAATCAATAAAGGAGACAAGATAGCGCAGCTCTTGCTGCTCCCCAGTCTCCACAAGAGATTTCCCTCAAAGCAGAAAATTAGAGAAAGTCAAGGTTTCGGTTCCTCAGGGGAAGTCTTTGAGGGACTCCATATGACACTTGGTAAAAGGCCCATGCTCTCACTTAAGGTCAATGGCAAGAATATAACAGGGCTCCTAGACACAGGAGCTGACCGTTCCATTATCTCCAGAAAGGATTGGCCTTCCAACTGGCCCACCAACACTGCAGATAACACGCTGCAGGGCCTGGGGATGGTGTCAGCTCCTCAGGTTAGTGCTTCAACCCTGCTCTGGTGCGATGAGGAGGGTCATCAGGGCCATTTCCAACCGTTTGTGTTGCAGTTGCCAGTGTCTCTATGGGGAAGGGACATCCTCACTCAGATGGATGTCACGCTTACGTCAAACTGCTCCCCCCAGGCTAAGGATATACTCAGGAACCAGGGATATACCCCCGGCAAAGGCTTGGGCAATGCCCTGCAGGGTCGGACATCCCCAATACCAGTAGAAAACAAAAAAGGTAGGCAAGGATTGGGTTTTTCTTAGGGGCCGCTGAAGAAGCTCTCCTACCCACTTCGATCAAAATCACCTGGAAATCAAATGATCCGGTTTGGGTACCTCAGTGGCCCCTGCCTAAGGAGAAGCTATTAGCCTTGTCAGAAATAGTCAGTACACAACTTAGATTAGGACATATTAAGCCGTCAACCTCCCCATGGAACACCCCCATTTTTATAATTAAGAAAAAGTCTGGCAAGTGGAGGCTGCTCCATGATCTAAGGGCGGTCAACGCGCAGATGCAGCCCCTGGGGGCGGTCCAGAGGGGGCTGCCAGCTCTCTCAGCCATCCCTCAGTCCTGGCCAGTTTATGTTATAGACCTTAGAGACTGTTTCTTCTCAATTCCCCTGCACCCAGAGGACACTCATAGGTTCGCCTTTACTTTGTCTCATGTTAATGCCAGGACACTAGCAAACCATTTCCATGTTTCTAGAGCAGATGCACGAGATATCGTGCGACTATGTGACTCCTGTGCCACATACAAACCTGCCATACCGATGGGAGTAAACCCTCGAGGTTTGATCCCTGGTGATGTTTGGCAGATGGACATCACACATATACAGGAGTTTGGGACTCTTAAATATGTTCATGTTTCCACAGACACCTGTTCTCACGTCATATTCGCAACAGCAGAAACAGGTGAAAAAGTGTCTAATGTGATCAATCATTGCCTGGCAGCTTGGGCCGCATGGGGCAAACCAAAAATATTAAAAACTGATAATGGACCAGCCTATATAGGCAAAGCCTTCAATGAGTTCTGCAAAATGATGGAGGTTCAATTAAAACATGGTATCCCATACAATCCCCAAGGTCAAGGAATCATTGAGAGGGCTCATAGAAGCCTCAAAGAAATTTTACAAAAACAAAAAGGGGGAGTAGGCCAAGGCCTGGCCCCAAAGGCACGATTATCCATGGCACTATTCACACACAATTTTTTAAATTTAAATAATGATAATCGCTCCCCAGCTGTGGAGCACTGCAACCCTTCCCCCAACCATAAAGGGTGGGTGAAGTGGAAAGATGTCCTGACAGGACAATGGATGGGCCCGGATCCAGTGGTCAGCTGGAACCGAGGCGCGGTTTGTGTTTTCCCACAGGAACCGGGACGAGAACCACTGTGGATACCGGAGAGACTGACACGGGCAACAAAGCCCTCGACTGAAGATCAGACCTGCCCTACTGGAGATCCATCACAGACCAACCAATAAGATGAATAGAAATAGCGGTAGCCCGAAATGGACAAGAAGATCCTCAGGCATATGCATGGCTTGCTCAATTGGCCCACGACCGAGTCTAGATATGGCGGGCATCCCTCATTCTCCTCCATAAGGTGACAATACACAGCAGGGTAGGTGAGTCAATGACGGGTAAGAGCGTGCCTCCCCAGCACGACTCGACCTAAGCCAGGCCCTACCCCATCCTGCACGTAAGCCGCTGGACTGTTAGATGCTGCCCAGGTCTAAATTTCTCTCCGAGGGGATTTCTTTACGGAGAGGAAATGAGTGCAAGCTTGTGTGCATCCAGGTTCCGTCCAGTTTGTGCCTGGCCCTAGAAAAAGGACGAGGGCCTCAGGGCCTTGGCAGACCATGGCATGGCCAACCAGGGTCTAAGCCAAGGACCTACGGTGGACCTACACATAGGGCATAAGCCTCTGCACCCAGTCCAGGAAGGGCTACGATGCGCACGTTCATAAAAAATAAAATAGGGGGAGATGTTGGGAGCCGCATCTGTGATAGCTCGCCTTGCGCGGCGGACGTGCGGCCTGTGGTAAAGAGCAAAGCCTGAGGTAGATTACCCCTCCCATCGAATATGTTAGTTTCCTGCTTACCGCGTAAACAACCCGCTCAACAATATAGTCTGCCTGGCAACTGATGATGTTAGCCAATCAGCTTGCCTTGCTTACTTTAACATGATTGGACACTGTACCCGTATATATACCGGTGCCACCCCTGGGCGGAAGAAGAAGCCAGGTAGAAGCCCAGAAGTAAAAGCCCAAAAGGAGCCGTGGAGAGCGGACCGGTAGAGGCTTTGGGGCAGACTGAAGCACAAAAGGAGCCGCGGGGAGCGGACCAGAGGAGGCTTCAGCTGGGAGAACCCAGGGCAGGCTGTACGGAGAAGGAAAATAAAAAGAAAAGGTTGTCCACTACCAGACTTTGTCGTGTATCCTTCCTGCCGGCCGGGAGCGGACATCGACAGTCTGCCACCAACAATTTTCTGTTAACCCTTTGTGTTTTTGCTGTGTTGCTGCCACTATCTATGCCACCCTTCAAACATACTAATTGCCAGGCTTTAACTACTGGGGATCATTTGGTTTGACTGAGTTCTGAGGTACTTTGCTGTAAACCTCATGTCTCTTTGAACTTACTCTTACTCTGTGGCTGATGTTTTTTAATACTGTTTTATTTATTTATTTATTTATCTGCTTTCATTATATTTTTATTTTATACTTTTTTACTATGTTCCAAAGTTAGTGCCAGGGAACTTTCCCTTGAATATTTTTTCTGCGAGCACCTCTTATAAAAAATCTTGAAAATGAAGTTTTCAGATATTTTAAAGAAAAAAGCCACAAACATGCTTGAACAGTCTGTAAATCGTTAACATGTAGACTGGAAGGAAACTGATTTTATGCCAAATTTAGCAATATAAAAGGTCAGTTAGGTAAAAAGCATGTACCAGTAACCAAAAGCGTTTGCTGGTATCATTCCACAATTTACAAAACAAGACAACAGGTTCAAAAATACTTTTTACACCCCTAAATGATGTTATTAGAACAATGGCTGTTACAAGGCCATTTACTGCAGGCACATTTCCAGGATGTTCTGGTTGTCATTACTACCATTTTTTATCTCCTTTCTTTCTTCTCTCTCATTAGTTTTTTGCTTTCTTCTCTTCTTCTTTTATTCACTGGATTCCGAGGATCATAGATTTCAAATGTGTCTGAGTCCTGCATGCTTGCATCTTTCACCTTTCTGCTTTTATCTTCAAACTGAAGTGCATGTGACATCCATCCTTCATCATCTTCGATTTCTGTTTCAGAAATTTCATTTTCAGGAGTTTCAGCAATTGCTTGAGTGAGTTTAGATTTAAACTGGTTTAGCAGTGCAAGAGTCTGGTCTTCTCAGGAAGTTCCCTTCTTTGCCTGTTGCTTCCTCAAAGCTTCATACTTTTGTTTTTCTCTTCTGTATTCTGCAATAGCACCATCTGGAGTGCCTTCTTTTCCTTCCTTTCTTTTCTCTGCATTTGCTAATTTTTTTGTTTGTTTGTTTTGCTGCTAAGAGTTCCCGCTTCAATTGTCTTGCTTCTTTTCTGAGCTCTTCACTGCGGCTGACTGATTTATTCTCTGTTTCTCCCTCTCCAGTAGACTTCACATTTGCACCCGCATCTTTTTAAAATTTTTTTGTAATTCTTTCTCTTACTGGGTTCTGTTCAGCAGCATCAATGTATTCATCAGGCTCTGTGCCTTCATCTTCTGCACCATCATCTAAATCTCTTCTTGCATCCCCTTTTTCACTTTCAACAGCTGGAACAGAACTCAGGTGTGGGTCATCCGTAAGCAGATCATGGCTGCTTTTGCTTTTTCCTTTCATACTCTGACTGACTCGATTTTCTTCTTCTTCTTCTTCAGCTTCTTCTCCAAATAAAAATAAACTAAAATTTTGTGTGCCTTTGGGTTTCAATTTCTTTACTTCCTCTTCTGGCTTCTCTTTTTTGGGCTTTTTAATTTCCCTTGGAATTATGTCATCAAAAGGGTTAAACAGGACCTCACAACTTTTGATTTTATGTGGATTTCTTGGTCTTTCTTCATCATCAATGTCTACTTCTGTTAGTCAGAGCATATTGTATACTGTATCCCCAGTAACCTTTCCAAAGATGGTGTGCTTATTGTTAAGTTCATCTGCTGGACCAAGGGTAAAGAAAAACTGGCTGCCATTATCATGAGGACCACCATTTGCCATGGCAACCAGTCCTCTCCAATTAAAACGCAACCGTGAGTGAAATTCATCCTTAAACGGGGCTCCATATATGGATTCCCCACCAGTCCCAGTGCCAGTAGGATCTCCTCCTTGAACTATAAAACCAGAAACAACTGTATGAAAAATGGTGTTGTCATAATAAGCTTCCAAACACAGCTGGACGAAATTTCTGCAAGCTTTAGGAGCTTTTTTTGACCACAACTCTATGTCAATATCTCCAGCAGTTGTTTTCAATAAAACCTTCCCATTGGTGGGAGGTTCCTGGATGTAGATGTTGCTCATCCTGGTCACTGGTGTGGACTCTGCTTCTTAGTCCCCAAAACGAGAGGACGACCAGTCACTAAAGCTGTCTACTTCTTAGTACACGATTCTTTAAACTGACAGTCGCGGAAAGCTTCACAGGGATATTGCTCAAGTCAGGCTCACCAAACACTACCGGGTACCAAAGCTAGCCACCTATGGACGTCGCCATGTTGCTCCTGCAACATGAGTTCTGAGGTACTTTGCTGTAAACCTCATGTCTCTTTGAACTTACTCTTACTCTGTGGCTGATGTTTTTAAATACTGTTTTATAACATTAGGGGCAATTTCTGAGCAACCATTGTCAAGAGGGTCCTCTGGCACTTAGACCATTGGTGAATTATTTTATTAGGATTGTTTGCTCAAAACTTGCTGAAATCAACTGTACAGAGATGAAAGGAGGTTTCCTGGGGCTTTTCGGGAGAGGATATGACAATATTAAAAATCTGGGTTTCTGCACTGGAGAAAATACAGGCAGAAGCAGCATGACTTGCCTGTGTGAGTAATCCCAAAAAGTGGCATTTTTAAAAACAGTTTGATGTGACTTTGGTTAAGAATATTGGAAAAAAGTCTTGGGGAAAGAAATCTGAGAGCTAGACTTGATTTTTTGCACCTTTTGTGTGTGTGTATGTGTGTTTCCCACCAAGGGTTTAGATTAGAGAACACAAACTCAGGAAGCAGATTTCCAACTACCTATTCATAAACTTATGTCATTTGTAAGTTGTTTACATTTATTGGACTATTTATTCTATTCTGTAACATGAGTCTATCCGGTGATCTTAGTGTAATATTTTAAATACATAGTACCTACCATAGCAATAAAAATTGTAGCAATGCTTAGGAAGAAATGGAAATGCCCAAGAGAGAACATGAGTATCACTTTGCATCTCATCTTGCCAGCTCTGAAGTACTGTATCTCTGTTGTAGCATTGTGGGAAAATTCCCTGGTGGCACCAAAAGGAAGGCTTTTCACATTGAAGTAATAAGAAGGCAGCATTTAATCTTTACACAGGTGAAATGCTGAATCTCCACGCCGCTGGGTGGACTGTTGTGGGATCATTCCTCAAAGGCAACAACCCTGAGTTTACAGAGAGCTCAGTTTATACAGCATTTAGGAGTGGGAGGTACAAAACAAGTGACATTCACATATTGACAGGCAGGTGAGAGTTGAACAGATCTGTTAAAACAAAGGAATTATTTATCAAAATATAGAAACCTTCTGGAAACAAGAGGAGGGCCCCTTACAGGTTAAGCATGGTTAAGGATCCTTGACTAGCCTGGGGTGCCCGAAGGTACAGGCCATTCTTCTGACACGCAGTGCTTATGAGAGGTATGCAGATGGGCTTTAGACACTGTCAGTGTCAACTGAATTCAGCAGAAAGTTGGTCAGAGACCTCTGACTGATCTCATGAACTACCTATTGCTATTTTATAAATGTGTTCTTTCATTATAATTATGCCCCAATAGTAGGAGTGTCTCCAGCCATATTTGAGTAATGGCAAATATGCCATTAACTGAGTGGGTATTCTTCAGTGGTAACTTGATTTAGTTCATAAAGCTGTAGTGAAACTGTGTCATTTGTATATCTAGATGACTGACTTCTTAAAACACTGTAGTCTAAGGCAGGAGAGAGAGAAAGAGAGAGAGAGAGAGAGAGAGAGAGAGAGAGAGAGAGAGAGAGAACCTAGATGAAGCTGAAAGACTAATTACGTTAGTATCTCACCTTTAGCCACAACAGCGAACCTTTCCTTCTGAATGAAAAGGGATGGGTGGAGGGCAGAGGAAGAGAAAGGAAAGGGAGTGAAAAGAGGGAATTAAGGTATGTTATGTACATGCACCAACTTCTCACCAGGAATGTAAGCATTATGTATCACAAGCATGTACTAATAAACAAAAATTTTTAAAAAGTTATTAGGGGAAGGGGAAGAAGGATCAAGATGCATATGTATACGTATCTATTTCCCATGATATGATGACATATTTATTTGTGTATTGCAAACATGTACTAATAAAATGTTTTAAATAAAACATTGCTGGATATGCATGCACTATGGAATAGAACGTAAAATTCAAGTGATTCTTTTTAGACAGAATACGAGGCATTAGGAATAACTTACAGTGGCTTCCTCCCAAGATGCTGAAAATTTAGGGTGACTCGCAGCCATTACTGAGTTACTAATTCAGTTTCTTTGGCTCTATTTTCTGCTACTCTGTCCTTTTGGATATTTTTAAAAAATAAATGAACTAAATTACACTACATTCTCTACTCTTATCACCCGCTTATTATCTTTAATTTGATTAGTCATTACCTGAGTCCTCACTTCCTTGCAAAGCATGTGCCTGAATTTTTACCAGTGTCCTTTTGTTACTCTATGCTTTAGGTAGCTTACATGTTGAAAAGACTATGAGGTGGAAGTGAACATGTGTGGTGAATTGACAACTGGTGGGCAGCTGGTAACACCCAGCTAAAATGAACCAGTGTGGTGCTGGGTGTGGATGGTCCACCTGAGGATTGTTGCCAACAGCATAAAAAGGAGATCTGAAGAGCAAAAATTTGTTTTTTGATTCTCCTGTTACTGTTGATTCTCTTGGCGGGGCTTGCTGAGCTTCTTTCCTGATATAAACTTGGCTGTTCTCATCGTTAGAGCTTGGGACCTCATTGTCACTGAGGGTGGCTGTGGTACAGTGGGTGGAGACTTGGCCCTTACTTTGAGCATTGCTTCCTGGCTCCAGGGCAGAGTCCTCAGTATCCTGGCACAGATCCTTACCCCTACTGGTACAGACTTCCTAGCTTCCACTGCTGACCTTTGGGCCTTCTCAGTGCAGATCCATGATACACTTGCATGAGATATATTTGTGGGCTCTAGGCCTCCAGGTGGACTCATGGTGGGGGGCACTGCCATGGGCTCTAGGTCTTTAGCTGGACTCATGCAGGATGTGGCCATGGGATCTAGGCCCTCAGCTGAATTCTTTGAGTCTTTAGTGTGTGGACAGATTTCCTGAACTTTTTTTATATTTGACTCTTTGGATGACTATTACAACATAATCCTATAAATTATATGTCCTATATTAAACTGTTTCCCTTGCAAACCCTGACTACAGCAATATGCATAAATTTGAGCAGGATTGTACAGAGAAAGGATTTTCTCAACAACATACTTGCAACAAAGGTGTTCATAATAGAATACAGAATTGATTAGCCTGAAGCAAGGGATCTAAACATCCCCCCACCCTCCGCAACAAACTCTATCATCATATGTGGGCATGTGGGCTGCCCTGGTGGGTTTTGAGGTTTGTGATCCCAGGGAGTAAGGCTCACTTGCATTGAGGGTAAGTCCTGGACAGCAGCACCACTAAGAGCCTCAGCTGCTGACCCTTCTGGCACCAGATGTTATGCACCACGGTGTAAATCACTATACTATTGGAGCGTTGGAATACGCCTCCAGCAAGTCCCTCCTCCCAGGCTGCCTCTCAGGCAGGCAGTTTCATTACTGCTGTGTGTTAGTCATATCTGGAACCATCAAATGCAATCATTTGGGAAGGAAAAACCTATCCATCTCTGCTGGGGCACAGGAAAGTCACAGGCCTTGACTTTATTACACTCCTGACAGTCCTTATCAACTCCTGGGAGCTAGTGTTCAACTTCCTTTCCTCAAGAAAAAATGTTCAAGTGTCCAGACTACTCTAATTACAGTCATTATAATCCCTTTTAATGTCACTAGAGCCTGGGTTCATATTGGTAAAGATGTGTTTAAAAGATGGTGAGTCTATGGATTATTGTTCATGAATGTATCCCTTATGAATTTATATTTTTATTTTTTTGCCAGAGTTAATTGCTTTTGGTTTTAAGAATTGAGCATTTAGAGCACGGTTATGAAAAATAATTGGGTGGTGGTAGTTGTTTTCATAAAAATGCTTATACATTGGCACTGGAAGGTGAAGGAATCGATGAGGCAGCTCAAAAAGTGTCAGCTTTTTCCTCAGAGGATACCAGACCAGGGTCTCAAGATTGTGGCTCTTCAGTGGTCTCACTGCCAGACAGCCAATCCTCTCTGGTCAGCTGAGACACTATAAAAAGTTAGCTTGATCATCATAGCTGATCAGGTGACTTTCCTAGCTTTTAATACCATGTTATTCCACACCCATCCTTAGTCTATGTCAGGGTATCTTGGAACCAGGGGCCATCCTTGGTCCAGTCAGCTATCCTAGTTTTTTAAATGGGCAGGCACTGTTTCTTTGAGTAAAACTCTTGTAGCATGATGAAATTTATTGGAGATCATGATTAATACATGGTACTATTCATCTATGCCACCATTTTGTGCGTATCAAATGCCAAAAGTTTAATTACTTGGTAAATTGGTAGCTTTTTTTGTTGTGAAGTTATTCCTTTCAAATCTCCTGCGATATGCTGAAGTCTACATATAGTCTATTTGTAGTCTTTTTAATATTAATGTTTTGTTTATATAAAAAGTGTGAATATCATTGTGAAAATTTGTAACATATATGAGTATTTCTGAAGAAAAACTATTAAGGTTTTCCATGAGTACTAAGATAAAATTGAACACATTATTTTTATATATATGTGGTAAAGTATTACTGGCTTTCTCACAATAATTTTATATAAAGGACTCCCTTTAAACTCAGATAATCTTTTGAAGATTTCATCATGGATCTATGGATTACTGTCTAAAATAATAGCATATAAAATAAATGATATATCTGATAGGATTAAAGATGACTTTACATTTCAATATTGATAGGATTTTTGGATTTGCTGCTTAAATTACTGTGCAGTCATAGCTAAATAAAACTACTGTGAACTTCATAACTGAGCAAAGGTAAGATTTTTTATGCTTTAAATGATATTGAAAATGAAAAGTTGCTTTGATAATCAAGGAAAAGCTTATGAATGTAGAAGTACTTTCTCTTTAGAACAGCATAAATTTGGCCTAGACTTCATAAATATTTTTTTAGTATATTGGTATTACATTGAACTGGGGCATTGTGCATACTTTTAGTAAATCTAAAATATTAATGATATTTAAAATTTCCATGAATTACGATAGAAGTGCACATGCAAGCCTTCCTGGGCTTCTTACTGTGTTTATTTCCACACAGTTCCCAGCCTTCTTCCTTGCTGATTGACACCCAGTCAGTTCAGCAACCAGAGACACTGATGGAAGGATAAAAGGTAGGCACAAAAGGCAAGTTCTCCTTCTCTCCCATGACCTTTTCACCTCCTCCATTTTCTTCTCCAAGTCTTCTCTGCACAGCTCCCTTTACTCAGTTCCCAACTTCTGACAGGCAGAACCAAATACTTTAGCTTAGTTCCTACCAGGCAGCCCAGCTTCTGGGTTCTACTAACTTCCTCCAGCTTGCATTCATCTGGTCCTACAGAAGCAGCAGCTCCCCCACCACAGTGGAAAATCATTTTGCTTGACCTCTCATTGATTTTTCATTGACTGTATAATTATGTTCAGTTCCTTCTGTTTGAGATAAAATGTGTTTTCAAATTGCCTAATTGGACCTATACTGCAATCCAAATAATGTAATCCCTTTTCTCATCCTCCTCGTTGTCCAGGAAGTTTATATTTTGTAATCCTTTGAAATGTTATTGCACCCCATGAGTTAAATCCAATCTACCACCTCCAGTGCAATCCACGGTGAGAACAAAGACACTAAGACATATTCATAGTTATGGGTAGCCAAGGGGGTCCTAAATCCAAGCCAGGTGAAGATTCACAGGAACAAAGGCCTCACCCGAGTGCCTCACCCAGAATTTATTAATTTGTGAAGAAGGGAGTGGCTCAGGCATGAGTGATGCTGAGAATGGTGGGAATACATGAGTAATGTGACCTGAGCTAGCCAGGTAGTCAGAGAGTATCTTTGCTATATGCAGACAGAAGGGTATACAGAAAGACCAATTTGAAAAACTCAACTGGGGTAGCACTTGAATGTTTAGGAGGTTGTTTCTTCAGGTTCTGATATGTAAATTTTTGTGCCCTAGGGTGTCATAGCCTCTCATTTTGAGGCTGAACTCAGTTGACATTCCTGCAGCTATGTGGCTCTGCTCAACCATTCCACTGTGCTCAACCATTTATAGGGAGACATGAGGTGAGGAAACAGGAGACTGTTGGCTGGCTTCAAAAATTACAGATCAGTACCTTAGATAGACCTACTTACACTGCTTATAGCCAATTGAAGGGAGATAAGTACATAGAGGCGGGGTCTGGTTTAACTAATGTTCTGCATTCAAGGAGAGCCATCCAAATGGTCTTTTACAGACCTGATTCACATCAACACCTTTGCATCTCCAATCCATGGGATATTAAAACGTAAGAGTGGACATGAAGACTTTATGTGGTCCACTACTTTGGACCACCATATATAAAGGTAAGGATATTTTTACTAACTTTTTTTCAAAGTCTTTAGACATACAGTCAGATTTTTTTTCTTTCTTTTTCTGTACTGGTAATTGAGCTTGCACTTGCAAAGCAGGCACTGTGCCAACTGAGCTATATGTCCAGCCCATGGAGTCAGATTTTATGCATATTTTTTCTTGGCTCAAGCATCTAAAGGATACCTCTTTGGCATATCAGATCCAAACTCTTTAATCTAGTTTTCACTGCTCTTTATTAATCTTTTCCCTCTTCTCAATAGCTAACCTTTTCTCTTACGTTATGCTCCATTGTAGCCTCACTGCTCCAAACTGTCTTGCTTTCTATTCTTAACATTGTTTTCTTTCTCTGCCACCCTTTCTTATAACACCTGTGACAGACAGAATATTAGCTAGTAATTGGAGGATCATCACCACTCCCATATGTAACTTCTCTGGATCGTCCTCTTTTTAATTATCGGCTTCCTCCAGGATTCTTGCTCAGCCTTTATTTTCTCATCATTCTAAACTCCTCTGAAAGCTGTCCTCTCTCCCAATAGGTTCAAATCCAAATCAATGATCTCAATCTAAATATATAGTCTTCAGACTTTCTTTTAGGTGCCAGACTTTGTATTTCACTTGAGTGAACATCTGGTTGCCTTGCAGATACAGTGCATCAAAACTAGAAATGTCCCAACTAAACTCACTCTTATTTTCCCTGACATCAATTGGCCTCTCACCTAAGATTCCTTCCATTTAATTTAAAATTTCCTCTCAAAACTAGTTGCCTGAATTAGAAAGTATTCATTGGCTCTTCCCCAAGTTTACCCTTCTTGTTCTATTGCAAGCCTGGAAGAGCTGCCCTTCCTGCTCACCTGAATTGTTTTAGTCTTTTAGTACTGTTGCAGATAATTTCTTCAATTTTATTTTTTGTTTCTCTCTTCTGGCTTGTTAATGTTTCAGGAATCAAACTAGCTTTACTCTATTTATTCCTAAAATACAACAGTTTTGGTTTTATCTTAGGAATATTTTCTTTTGCTTTTTCTTAGGGTTCTTCCTCAAGTTATTTTTTCCCTTTGCATTCATCTAATCTAAACAGGTTTTCTCTTATTCCATGATTGTCTATTACACAACCTGTTATTTATACGTTTCATTACACTTTACCTCAACCTGTAAATAGTTTGTTCATTGGGTTAGTCATTTATTATCTGCCTTCATAGAGTCTCAGCTTCACAATCACTTTGAGTTCAGTACATTATAGGTGCTGAATAAAAACAGCTGAATAAAGGAATGAATGGCAGACTGAATTGAATGAACTAAGCAGGGGCTTTTGTCTGTCTCCTAGAGCCTGTGCATTTCTCTAAGCACAAATCTGATCATGTTATTGTCCTGCTTAAAATCCATTCATAATTTCCCATTTTCTGTAATAGTGTATTTTAACACTTAGGAAACCATTTTGGGATTTACAGTTGTGGTGAGAATAACTGTTCAGAACCTTAGTTTAATTTAAAACTACAGGAATTGAAGAATGAGTACCTCACCATCATTTCCTAGCCCAATGAAAGTTCAAAGGCTGAAGCCAATGTTGATCAACTGTCTGTTGTTTTGAATTCTATTTATTGCTTTTTCTTAGGGTTCTTCCTCAAGTTAAAGGCAGACAAGCAAGTGAAGAAAGCACTCAACTATGAACAAGAATGATCTGTGTCTCTTGACTTTTCTATTCCTCATCTATAAAATGAGATTGCACCAAAAAAAAAAAAACCAACAAACTCAAGGGTCTTTTCTGTGCTGTAATTTTATAATTCTTGGGTACAAGAGAATTATTCTGGAATTAGTTTTTGAGCACCAAATGAAATAATAAGTAGACTGTGAAGTATAGCACATTTTATTATCAGTTTTGCTATAAGCCTGGTACCCTCTGTATAGAGCTATTTATACTTGGGTTTTAGAAATGTCAATGACAGTGATGCTGCGCAGTTTCTAAGGACAATTAGAATTGCTTCTATTTGGAAGTTGTTTTAGGCCCAATGAAAGCAAGTGGTATTCAGAAGTGCTGGTGATAAAAACAGAATAAAAGGAGGGCACTGTATCTTGCTTGCTATGTGCTGGTGCTTTATACATGTCATTTCTTAAAATAGGTTACCACTCCATTTTACAAAGGAAGACAGTGACACTTGCATGTGGCTAGCAAGTGGTAGGGTGCTTAGAAACAAGGTTTATTCGGCTGCAATCCACTTATCCAAGGAAGCCAGATTTCAGCGCCTTCGCTACCTCCTGTCAATGACACAAACACCTGTCCATTTCCTCTGCACATATAGGGATGCAAGGTTATGGCAGAGGAGGGCTCAGCACAAAGTGAGCAGAACTGGAAAAAGAACTCTCACCGTATCCTCACCTCAGTTTAGGACTCACACAGCCTGGGACAGTCAGCTTTCTGGAGAACATCCTGTCCACTGTCCACGATCCTCTTCTTAACAGTCTGTTGTCGTCCAGTGGTGCGAGGTCTGGGTCCAGCGTTGTGAAGTGCCTGTCCCTGGCAGGTAGCACCCATGCTTGCTAACACACTTCACTGAAGGAGGTGATGCAATGGTGGGAAACAGGTAACTAATAATCAACTCACACTACAGCATCATCAGAACAACTGCTTTACTTTTGCTTGATTTATTTTAATCGTTTTTTAAAATTTTTATTTTATTTTAAAGAGGATAAAATCCAGGAAAATAAAACAATAAAACCATCAAAAGTAAACCATACCTGATACAGGACTTCAAAAGCTTACAAAACCAACAACAATTATCCTATTTTATTATTATTATTATTTAAAGAAAGACAAAACAAAATAGAAAATGGGCAGAAGTAGTACATACTTTCAAAGAAAAGAAATAAGCAGTAATAAATCACTAGTTGATGTATCCATATTGTCCTCCCACAAATAGTTGTTCAAGACACAAAAGTGGAACATATAAATGGGACTTCAACCAGAGAGACTGCAAACAGTTCTGTTCGACTATTCAACAAAAACTAAGTAATATGGCTATCAATCCTATACACTTAGACATGTACGCATTTATCCACATCTTCATTTATGTTGAGACCTAACAAAACTTATTAGATTAAAATCCTTTGAACAAAGATTAATAACACTCCAGAATCAGCACTGGGTACTGCGGTGCCCCTTTCTTTCCTTCAGAGTATTTGTTCATTTCATCATGTGTCATAAGATCAGTTCTCATAAACTGTTGATAGGTTTTATGCAAGCATGAGTCTTAACATGTATTTCTATCCTTTCTATATTGGAGGGAGAAACAGAACAAAGCAGGACAGAACTAAACGTATTCTTATAGACACATAAAACTAAAAAGACATAGAAAACTGCTGTATAAGGAGTTCTACCATGGTCACTGTGCTGTTTCTTGTTATCATCAACCGAATTGGCTATATCATCAGATAAAGTATAATTGAACATATCAGTACATAACAGAATTAACAGAAATACAGCTTTGTAGATAATCTAGAGCTATAAAAACAGGTAGTAATTAAATCAGAATGGAAATCGTGGTGAATCATTGTCATTTTCAGTATAGTTGTCTATACTCCTCAACTTGATACCAGAAACCTAACAGTTTTGAATAAAATCTGTCAATAATAAGCAACTATCAAACAAGTTAGATTTAACTAAGATCAGTCATGATTCAACAGTATAAGTCATACAGGGATCCTGATTGAGTTAATAGGAAATTAAAGATGACCATTGTGCTATGTCCTGATATCTTCAGGACAGTTGTCTGTGCCCTCAGATCCAGTGCTTGTATAAAAACTAGGATGGAACAAGTTCCAACCAAGCAGAGTGGTGCGAGTAATGAGGGTTTTAATTCCTGATACACTATTAGCTATATCTTCTGCTGTTTTTTTTTTTTTTTTGAAGACTATTCCTCCCCTTTACTCCCCCAGAATGAAATGTGTATTTTTGGGTCTCCCCAACACTCACGGTTTTATGTTGGGGGGGCAACCTGCTGTTTACCTAAGTGTTTCCGAACTTTCTCACTCCTGGGCTGGATTTCTAGTTATATTTCTTTACTTATTAAAGCCTCTGTTCAACCTATCCATAAATACTGGTCTAGTTACCCCTATTACTCTCTGTTTCCCTATCATACTGAGTTCCATTTTCTCATATTTATAATTAACCTTCTTCAGGCTAATTATATTTCCTATAAAGAGCCTCTTGGTGGACCCTACTTCTTGATTCACTCTGCCTGTGATTCATTTTTCCCTTAAGTTAGTGTATCTAGGCCATCTATATTAGAAATTATATCCAACCTTCTTTGCCTAATTTCTGTTGTGCTCTTTTTCTGTCATTAGTTGTCTGTCTTCTTCATTTCGCTTTCTGCTCCATTCATTATGGCCTCTCTGCCACTGTTTCTGGAATCCTGGTACTTTTTTCTCTCTTTAGAATGTCTTGCGTATTCTCTATAGAGTTGGATTGGTGGTTAAAAATTCCCCCAATTCCTCTTTATCTTGGAAGCACCTTGGTTCTCCATTAATTTCTAGGGACAAATGTGCAGGATATATCAATCTTGGCTGGAGGTTATTGTCTTTCAAGGTTTGGATTATTTCGCCCCATGCTCTTTGAGATTTAAAGGTTTGTGCTGAGAAGTCTGCTGTAATTCTGATGGGTGTTCCCTTGTAAGTGATCTGTTTCTTGTCTCTGACAGCTTTTAATATTCTGTTCTTATATTGGATTTCTGGAATCTTGATTATTATATGCCTGGGTGTAGTTCTGTTTTGATTATAGGTGGCTAGAGTTCTGTATGCTTTATACATCTGAGTATCTTTTCCTTTTCCTATGTTTGGGAAGTTTTCCTTGATTATTTCTGCGACTAGCCTTTGCAGTTCCTTTGTTTGTATCCCTGATTCTTCATTTACATTCTTTATTCTTAAGTTATAGGTCCTCTTGCCATCTTCTAGCCTTTGTATTGTTACTGCTTGTTTCCTTGCTATTTTTAAGGAGCTTTTCCTTTCATGTTCCCACATTACAAACCTGTCCTCCAGCTCAGATAATCTATCCTTAGTTTCTTTCAACCTGTTATGCCAGCTTTCAATAGAGTTTTTCGTTTCCTGGTAATCTCTTTGAACCTGCATCCTGTATTCTGTTTTCTCTATTTTCTCCATCAAACAATCCCCCCCTTTTTTTTGTTCTTCCATTCTACCATCTGTTTTTTCTTGGGAGGTGCTTAGCATTTATTTAACTATTCTACTTATATCTTGCTTTACTTGGTTAAATACTTCACTTTTGAACTCGTCTATGAGGTCCCAAAGATATCGCTTTATGTCTATTGGTGCCATGCTTGATATTGCATGTTTTCTGTCCTCATTCTCCTTTGCATTTACCTTTCCTGGATCAGTGTTCTCAGGATTGGGGACTGAGGACCCTTTGTTGTTGCCTCCTCTTCCCATATTTTTTGTTCCTTCCATACAGGCATATACAGGAGGCCCAGTTTCTTTCTTTGTTGGTTTCAGTTTGTCTGAAGCATGCTGACTAGGTGGTCCCACCCACTGCAATATACTAGGAGGTACAGACCCGGGCAGCCTATGTTGGGCCTGCTCCTCCAGGTCAACCTACTGAAGGCTTCACTGTGTTAAGGTGCACTTCCAGGCTCAGGAACCTGGTTTGGGCTAGCCTATTGGGCCTCAGGCTGTGGTGTCACCCAGGTCAAGTGCTCCCCACCAATCTCACTTCAGAGGGGAATATGTCACTGAAGTCACTGAAGTGCCCTATTCCAGCCAGTCTGCTCAGTCCCAGAATGTCCGCTGTTGGAACCTCTTTGTCTATGGAAGGGTCTTAATTCCTCTCACTCATCACAGGTCAATGCAGGGTTCCCTGCCAGCTCTGCTCTCAATTCGGTTCTCTGATTCCTGCTCTCAGAGCATTTGTGTCTCCAGTGAGTTGAACCTAGCAGGCTATCCTGGCTGTGCTAATTCAGGCATGCCAGTGGCAGCAAGTTCAATCTGCAAGTTCTAGTGGTGGCACTGAGACTTTAGCTGTTCCAATCGTAGCACCTGAACTGCATTTCCAATTGGTTTCTCTCAGCTTACTTCATTCCTGAGTCTGCAGGGTATATCTCCCTTTGCTTAGAACTCCCCACACTGCACCATTCCTGAAATCTAAGCTGGCTATCTCAGAGAGCCTCTGTAGCTGCTGTTATCTATCTGTCATCTTTTCTCCTCCAGTTATCCTATTTTGTTTGTGTATTCAAACAAAAAGTTTGTTGTGTTCAAAATAGTTGCAGATTCTTTTGGATATAGCAAAAATTGAACAGAACAGGATAGAATAGAAATAATAAAGCCAAAATAGTGAATGCAATGAAGGACTTTAAAACAAGCCACTAGTAAATTCAAAATGGCCACCATAATATGTCTTACCTTTCAAATAGCTGCCCCTGCCTTCAGATTTTTAACAAAATCAAACAAAAGAGAAGAAAACCCAACCCAACAAAACAGTGGAAATGACATGGTTTCCCAGCCAGGATTGCTTCTTGCTAAGGTCTGGATCTCTACCCCCATGCAGTCCAGGAACAGCACTGACTTGCTGTCCCCACTGGGGCAGCAGTTGGTACATGACATTGCTTTTATTTATTCATTTTTAAGAAGCACACTTCACATTTCAGGTCCTTCTGAGGAAAGAAAGTTGAGGAAGAGCATTTGTGTCATGAGGAGGGGTGGCTGAGCAGTACCATCTGGGAGATTTGTCTTCAGAGAACAGGTACAGAGATGAACCACCTAGAAATCTGGGAGCTCACTCAGAGTATAGAGCATTGTCAGTTGTGCTTTCAGAAGAATTACAGAAATAGTCAACATACCAATTGATATTGAGTCAAGAAAAAATATAAAACCTGCAGACCCAATAAACTGTAACAAAACTGAAGTATGAATAAAAAGTTACCTACCAAAGAGGAGTGAGGACTGGATGGCTTTAGCACTAAACCCTATCAAATATCTTTGGAAGTACTCAAATAATTGTTCTTCAATCAATCCAAATAATTGAAGAGGAGGAAATTCCTCTGGACTCATTATCCTTATTCTAAAACCAGCATTATCTTGATACTAAAACCAAAGAAGAACACACACACACAGAGCTACAGGTCAATTTCCTTGATGAATGTATATGTAGAAACCTTCAATCAAATACTGTCAAATGAAGCCTAGTGGCACATTTAAAAGATGATTCACTCCAATCAAGCAAAATTCATTCCACAGAATGCAAGGATAGTTCAACTTATACAAATAAATAAATGTGATATACCACACCAACAGAATGAAGAAAAAAAGCCATATGATCATCTCAAAACACACATACTGACAAAAAATTTGATAAGATTCAACATCCCTTTCTGATAAAAACTCTAAACAAATTAAGTATAGAAAGAACATACCTGAACAAATTAAGGCTATACATAGCAAGCCCACAGCTAAATCATATAGAATAGGGAAAGGCTGAACGGTTTCTCTCTAGTATCTGGAACAGGACAGGGAAGTCCTTGCCAAAGCAATTAGGCAGGAAAAAGAAATAAAGGGTATCTGAATTAAAAAGGGAAAAGCCAAATGGTCACTGTTTGCAGATGACATAAATTCATGTGTGGAAAAAGTTAAAAGCACCACAAGAAAGGCTATTAGCAACAATAAATAAATTCAGCAAAGTTGCAAGACACAAAACCAACTTCAAAAATCTGTAGAATTTCTATATACAAATAGGTAATAGGTTATCTGAAAAAGAAAATAAGAAAGCAACCCCATTTATAACAGCAACAATAAATTACTAGGAATAAATGTAGCCAAATAAGTAAAAGATGTTTACACTGCAAAATACATAACTTGATGAAAAATTTTGAGAGCACACAACAAAAATGAAAGGGCATCTCGTGTTTATAAATTAGAAGAATAAGTACTGCTAAAGTGTCCATGTAGTCAAAGTGATCTTTAGACTCAATGCAATTTCTAAGAAAATACTGTCTTAGTTACTTCTCTCTCAATGCTGAGACAAAATACCTGATGCCCAAACTTAGGTTTCACTACAAAGATAAACGTTTGAAGAGATAGATATGTCTACTCTGATTTGACCATTACATAATATATACTTGAAATATCACACAACTCTTTATAAAAGATGCATAAATTTTGAGTGCCAAAAGAATAAAAACTAAATTATGAATGTAAAGAAAAAAAAGACACAGACAACAAATGAATACAATCCAGTATAGATAACCACTTCTTAAGGATAAATTGTTTCTTGCCAAGTTCAGAATAAGGTTTGCACTTTTGGGGGGGGTGTACAATACTAGGGATCTGAGTTGCACCCCATATCTTCCCATTCTTTTTAAAAATTTTGAAGCAGGATCTCACTACATCATTAAATTGCCCAGGTTAGCCTTGAACTTGGCAATCCTCCTGAATTCGCCAGAGTACTGGGATTACAGGAGTGTGCTACCACATCCCAATAAAAAGCTTTGCTTTTAAATATGGAAGAAATTAAAAACCAAACCCATTTTTCCTTTCTTTTAAAGATCACACCGAGCATATTAAAGCAACACTGAGATTCCATTTTATGCCCAAAAGAATGGCTATCATCAAGAAATCAAATAATAAAAAATGTTGGCAAGGATGGTGTCTTACTTTTCACTCTCATTGCTCAGACAAAATACCCAACGTGAAAGAAGGAAAGGTTTATTTCTTACAATTCTGGAGATTCCAGTCCATACTTAGCTGGTTTCAAGCGGCAGGGTGGCACGGCGGGCAATCATTCACAGCCTGCTGCAAACAGCAAAGCAGGAACCTTCAAGAGAGAGACACCTTCCCACTGTTACATTCTATCGTAGCTCCACCCCTAAGCGGACATAGCACTCACACCACCAATCCGAATGCTACACAACAAACCAATCACAAACGCTAGATTTGGTGGAGTCCATTATTACATGAGGCTTAGGCACCACTGACATAAACCATGACAGCTGGGTTAAGGGAAATCTACATCATTGTTAGGATTGTAAACTATTATGACCAGGATAGAGATTCTTAAAACTAGAAATTCCAGCTGACCCACCTTTTCTACTTCTAGGTATCTTCCCCCAAATGTCAAAGACGTCATACAACAGTGATCCATGCATGCCTATGTTTATAGCAGCATAATTCATAATAGCTAAATCATGGAAGCAGCTACATGTCTATGAAAAAAATGATAAAGAAAACATGTTAGGCATATACCACGGAGCACCACTCTCCCACAAAGGATAAATTTGAGTCATCAGTGTGAAAAGACCTGTGCCTTGAGATTATAAGTGAAATAAATCAGACATGCAAGTTTAAATAACACATGGTTTCTTTCATATGACAAAACCAAAATATAAAGAGCAAAGTAAAAGGTAATAGGAAGAAGGAAGATAGGTCTTTTTCTGGTTAAGAGAAAATGAGAGAGGGGAGAAAGAGGAACAGAAAGAGATGAAAACAGTATGTGTTATGTACATGTACTAACTTGCCATGAGAAATGTAGTGATTAGTACTGCAAACACATACTAGTGAAAAACAAGAAAGATTACTCTGGTACTTACTTTAAGAAAAAAGGATTACATTAATTTTTATCTGTATTACATTGTACCAATTTCAATCTATTATGTCAATTGTTCCAAGAGTTTTAGAAATAACATCTTCAATGCAACTAATTTTTAATGAAAAATAGTGCATGGTATATACAATTTCTTGAAAGTTAGAATTATTTTAAGAGGGCAAGCCTTAGATTGAACATTCCTATTCTTTATTCATTACACACCTAATGGTACCTGATACTTCACCTACACTTCCTACTGTCGGGGTCGCTCCCGGCCGGCAGGAAAGACACACGACAAAGTCTGGCGGTGTGCAACCTTGCCTTTATTTATCTCCGCGTGGGCCCCGCGAGGCCTCCGCTCAGTCACCAGCCCTTTCTCGCCGGTGGACTTTTTCTATCTCTCTCGTGCTTCCTCTCGTGGCGGGAGAGGCATTCACTTTTATAGGGTGACAGTAGCCAATCAGTTCAAAGCGCGCGATGCGGGCTGACTGGCTAACATCAGTTGTTGCTAGGCAGACTATCTTACAGAGCGGGTTGTTTAAGTCGCCAGCGCAATCAGGGGGCAGGAAGCAGGCGCCAACTTGACTCACTCGATGGGAGGGGCAATCTAGCTCAGGCTCCGCTCCCACCCACAGGCCCTACGTCCGCCAAGTAAGGCGACCGGTGTCGGCCGCGGCTCCCAACATCCTACAAGGTAGGGAGGTTTAATAATATTGGTTAGCATTACTGTTTGCTAAGCTGTTGGATAACAAATAGAAAACTTTCTCATCACAGGCAATTTTTATCCATCCAACAGGAATGAGAAGAAAAGGGAACCTAGGGCTAGAGTACTCTAGTATTAGTCAGTGCAGGCAAATTATTCACTGTCTCCTGCCCAGAAAGTCCCATAGGACATGAGATATTGATGAGGGTTTTGCTGGGCATGAATGAGTGTGTGGCAACTGTATTCTTTGGTATTACTTCTTAATATGTGATAAATTGTTTCTATATCTGTGTAATGCATGCTGTGATGAGGGTGAATAACAAATTAAATCTGGCTATTTGATAAACAGGAAATACAAGCAAATTCATTTTATAATTGCAAATTTGGGGTCATAAAAGTTTGCTGTGTGGTGTGCACTGTTCACATCAGCATCTAGCTTTATCGCCTCCTCCTCTCACCACTGTATGACCTCTGCTCTGTCAATGAGGATCCATTCTGGTCTTTTTGGCAACAGACTGGGTGAGCTGGGGCATCTGTCCAGTTCCACCTGGGGATTCTCAAAGCCAGAACAATGGGAGATCTAGGAATGGGTGTGGGCTTCAGCTGGGCAGAGATGGTGCTTGTGGGGGGAGCAGGAGCAGGAATTCTTGTGGCCTGAGCAGAAGACAAGTCTGGAAGAATTGTGCAGAAAAGCGAGGCCAGGAAACATGCAGGATGGCAGCAGGAAACATGCAGATCCACAGTCGTTTCATCCAATGCAAATCTTTGCCCTGTACCTTTTTGTTACCGTTCAATGACCTCAAAAAAATCCAGATTCTTGTGCACAGGAAAGAATTGCCAACTGTACACCTCCCAGTAGGTAGCTAGGTTTAGAGGATCACTGGTCAGCAGTAGCAAGAACAGGCAGAAGGCAAACAGAAAAAGGAGGAAGAGGAACTCCCAGTAACTCAGGCTCCCAGTATGTAAAGGGTCAGACACCTAGAAGCCAGAAACCTCCCATTCCTCTCACTGGTGTTATCCACAGCCCAAGCTCAAGCCCAAGAATGGGCCATCATGAGGGCAGTGCCTGTCCATAGGTGAACAGAGGGAAAGGGGCGGCTGCAGGAACCTCCTGTCTCCACTTGCAGATTGGTGATGGCCTGGAGCCATCAATTTACTCATTTGTGAGATACACTTGGTACTTCCCAGGGAGGCCTGCAGAGGGGTTACCACACAGACCAGCGCTGGAGTCAGCCTTCCCCATTTAGAGACAGGTTCTTCCACTTTCCAAGAATGGGATTTTTAAGCAAGTTGCTCCTTCACTCTTGGCTTCGGACAACCAATACACATTTATTAAAGTCATAAATAAGCTGAAAGTGATTTAAAGAAAAACGAAACGAATTCATTTGACCTTCTGCACGTCATGCTTTCTAGGCAATTCAAATTCCAAGTAGGCATGTCTTGATTGGGCACAGATCCTGACTCTCCTGGATGAACTGGTTTGCTAAGAAAAGTGTTAAGAGATCAAAGATTTGCTTGGGAGGACTTGAGTTCTTTTTAGCACACCAACACCATGGTCTTTTTGGTCCTTCAACTTCTTGAAGCACTTTGTGCATAAAGTGGAAAAAATAATAACTTACCTATTTTTGGTTCATACCAAGAAGTTCATGTAAGTGGAAACCAAGAAAGACACAAATGCTAGGAGACACATAAATGTTCTTCTTCCACGTTTTGTGTAGTGCTGCTGCTTCAGAGGGTACGAATATGCACCCAGTGTCCTGAGCCTACAGGTGTTAATATTCGTTGAGTCGAGTTTCAGATGCTGTGCAAATGCGTGGTCCTGAGGGGCGGTGGGCGCGTTCCTGGGTGGGAGCTGTGTCCTGCCCCCCCCCGGGGGGGGAGGCGGTGCTACTGGCAGGTCGCCCTCAGGCTCCCTGGGCTCCGCTCCCCAGGGTCCCGTCTGAAAGTGGTGCCCTCCCGGCCTCTCTGCACCCGTAGGCCCAGCCTGGCCTGGGGTCCCCGGGGCGCCACGCACCTGCGCCGCGGCAGCCAGGTCTTGCTCCAGGTCCTGGGCCCCTGCGGGATAGCTGTGCAGACTCCGGACTGGCGCCTGACGCCTGCCTCGGGCGACCCGGTTTCCGCACCGTGGTGGCTGCGCTCGGCCTGTTACAGAAGACGCGCGCAGCAGGGCCGACGCTGGGCCCTGCGAGCCTGGAACAGTCCTGAACGGCCTTTGCTCTCTCGGCCCGGCGTCGCCCCGGCCGCGGCCCCTTTAAGAGCGGCCGGGCGGAGTTGGCGCCGCCAAGTTTCCTCTTCGCCGGGCCGCGCGCCCCCTGCCGCCGGGCCCGGTCCGCCCCGCGCCGCGCCCCCTGCCGCCGGGCCCGGTCCGCCCCGCGCCGCGCCGAGGTCTTCCAGCCGGGCCGGCCGGGCCGTGCGCCTCGCGGCGGGATGAAGGTGACCGTGTGCTTCGGCGGGACCGGCATCGTGGTGCCCTGCCAGCAGGGCGGGCTGCGCGTGCGGGAGCTGACCCAGCGGGCGCTGGCGCGGTACCTGAAGGCCCGCGAGAAGGTGGGCCGGACCGGTCGGGCGGGCGGCTGACGGGGCTGCGGGCGGCCGCACCTGCCCGGCGCGCGGGCGCGCGGGCTCGCGGGCGGGGGTCTCAGGCCTCCGCGGGCCGCTGCGCCTCGCAACTTGTCCGGGAACTTCGCGCGCGCGCACCTGGCGGGCGGGCGCGGCCCCGTGGGGCGCGGGCGCGGGGCCCGCGGGCCTTACCTGCACGCGTGCCGGGGGCCCGGCGGCCTGGACGCGAACCCGCGAAGATGGTGACAGTGCCTGGGCTGCAGCGCGGCGGACGGCAGGGCCTCTGCGCCTGCCGGGGCACCGAGGGAGGAGGCCGTGGAGAGGCTCGCGCGCGCCTCCTGATTTGGGGGCTGGCACTTCTCCTCCTGCCTGTTCTCTGGCTGTGGGACTCAGCGAGTAATCAATTGGCCAATCTAGGGAAGGCAAAAAAATGTAATTTCAGTGTTCACTAATGTCATGTAGGTTATACAGAGATGAAAGTAAATTTGCTCGAAGTTTAGTAATTTAAGAAATTCTTGTACTTTCCACGCTTCCTTTAAGAATTATGTACAGAAAAAGTGGATCTGGATATATATATATTGATTTGAATAATTGGAGTACAGTATAGTGAAGGGCCTATGAATATATTGAACAGAATCACCAAAGCTGAGTAGGAGTAGAATTGAGTGGAGGGAAGAGCTGAAGTGTCCTATAAAGCCTTATGAGAACCTACCCCAAAGTGGATTTTTTTTTTTTTTTTGCCATCGTTACATTAGTATGGTGTATGTTGTCTGTCACACATAATTCAGTTAAAAACAGATTTCAGCAAGGAACAACCATCTTTGAAGTCGTATTTCACTAACTTCTGGAAGTGGGCTGAAGTTAATAGTAACATTATCCCAGTTAATAATACCATTATTGAAGTAAGTCTCATTAAAGGATTGTCTTACTGAGATCGTAAATTTAATTTTACCTCATTATTAAAAATAATTCTCTCAAATCTTGAGCATTTAGAAGTTTAGTATAGTGCTATGCTGTGCAAGCATGCAGGTAAACTATAAGCTCATAAATAACATGGAATTAACCAGTGGATTTTTTTTAATGTCTTGTAATTTGATCTTAAAGGGTGGTTAAAAAGCAATTGATATTCTGGACTGGGAACATAATTTATATCACAGAACTTATAATGTAATTGCATTGATCAGTTTACTATTATGACCAGCATCACATTTTTCTGTGTTTACATTTATATATTAGTGGATGTGACATTTAAAGGTCACCTGCAGCTTCTAAAAAGCCTCCCCTAGTTTTTTGGCTTTTAAAATTTCAATTTAAGCAGCAAGTGATTTTTTCCCCTCCTAGTATTCCTCTCTCCTAATTTCATTTTAGATAATATTATATTCATAACAAGACTTTAATAATGGTACGCATAATAGAACTAAAATGTCATGAAATACTTTGACAAACTCCTTTTATTCACTGAATTTTAGGTATAATGGAAAAAGGCCAGAAATGTAAAAATTCAATTTGAAAAACAATTTGCAATAAGTTCACTTTCTGTAAATCAACGAGAGAGTTAAACGGCTTATTTCGTTGGGCAGTTTAAGTCCTGTACTCAATGATAATGTAAGAGCAATAGCTAACAAATATTATGCCACTCTGACTCCATAAAGGTACACTGCCAAGGCTTTACCTTTCATATGTGATTTAACCTTCACATCAACCTCAGAAGATGGAGATCCCATTTTACAGACCAGAGAAAAACAGACAAACACGTGGTGGTAAATTGTGAATTGGGTCTTTAGGCCCTGCTATAAGCCATTAAGTATATAGCTTTGTGTGTTATTGGTGTTTACCCACCTTCCACTGTAGAGTTTGTTTTGAAGAGACAATTTCCATAATAAATGCTATAGTAACACATCAACCTCAAGATAGCATTTTCTTTTCTTTGGTGGTACTTGGGATGGAACCCAGACAGGACCTCATGTGTGCTGATCGTGAGCTATGTCCTGCCTGCAGTGTAGCCATGGCACATCCTCAAGTGCCCTTTGACTGAACCTCTTATAATGCTGGTGTATGTGGTGCAGGGAGAAGTCTAATTTCTGAGGAGAATATTGCAAGGTTTACAATGCAGATATGAAATGTGGTATTTGGCCTAATTACAAATTTAAAAATGAGCCTGATCTCCTAGACATCATCCTAGACATGATCTCCTAGCACTCCAGGAGAGTGCTGTAATGAAACCAAAAATATGGCAGGACCATCATTATAAATTATTTCTTCTGGGGTCTTAATTAATTTAGACAGGGGAAAAGCAGGTTTCAAGTTTTTAAGGTTGAGGGTGAGTGAGCCCCAAGGTGGGCTTCTGGATTTTGTATTCTGCACCCCAGAAGTAGCCACCATCTGGTGAAAGCAAAAAAACTGGTATTTGTGGAATGTTGAGAACCAGCTGAATAAACATCAGTTAAGGCTAGAAGGAGGTGAGATGCTGAAGAAGCTGAGGGAGCATTTGGGCAGCTTTAATTATGTTCTGAAATAGGAGGCTCTAGGTTTCGGCTGGCATTCGATAAACTCCAGGGGTGGGGGAGGTAGGTTGATGAGCAGGGAGACTTCTGGGATCCCTTATCTTTGGGTCCTGGTACTTTATCAGTGTCCCTGACTCTAAATCCAATTTAACAGAGTAGTTATGGGTAGATAATTGTCTACTTACATAACTTGTTAGGTGGGGACCACTGAGTAATTAGTTAAATTTATCATCAGAATTACATGTCACAGGTGAGTGGGTAATTGAACTGTAACCTGCTGGGCCTTTCATCTCTGCCTGAGTATCACCTTTAATTTTAACATTTTAAACAATAAAATGCCTGAGTCTCTTACCAAGATTATCTTTACATGGGTATGGATATGGAGTGGGTCACCTAACATAGGGATTTTTTTTTTTTTTTTTTTTTTTTGGTCTTTTTCCTTTTTATGGGACCGGGAATCAAACTCAGGACTGCCTGCCTGCTTGCAAGGCAGGCGCTTATGCCGCTGAGCTAAATCCCCAGCCCCCTAACACAGGGATTTTAAAGAGATTTCCAAGTGATTTGAATACTTGGCCAGCACTGGGAACAGCTAATCTACCATTAATCTTTTAGAATTGCTGAATTTAGATTTTTAAACTTGTCTTGATTACTTTTCTCTCATTGCTAAGACAAAATACCTGATGCCCAAAATGAAGCAAGGAAAGGTTTATTTAGTTTACATTTTGGTTTATTTAGTTTACATTTACTGCATGGACCTTGCAGTCCATACTCAGCTGGCTGCAAGGTCAAGTGACAAGAGCAAAAGGGCAGAAAGGAAAAGCAGGCCCCCTTCCCTCCCTGACACTGTATGCCGGCTCCACCTCTGGGCAGGTGCAGTGCTCACACCACCAATCCCAGTGCTAGACAATGAACCAGTCACAAACTCTAGACTCAGCCACCTCCTTGACTGCATGAGGCCTTGGGGAGACATTTAAACAACCACAACAAAACTCTTGATGGCAGATACTGCCATAGACATCCATAGGCCAATGTTTCATGAAATGATTGTCTCTCTGCTCTTATCTTAAGTGCATTTTCTACAAGACACTCAAGTTATTAAATAGAACACATGTAAATATGCACACTCTAGATGAATTAAAGTGAGTAACAGAAAGACTTTCTACCAATAAGGGTGTAGAGTGTGACCAGGAGTTAAGTGAAATAATAAGTTCATGGGATAATGGACGTGCTAGAATTTTAGAGAGCACATTTACAGATGCAGCTGTATATATGAGTATGTGTGTATGGATGGATTAGAGTTGAGGCTGGTTTGGGATTGGACCCAGAGCTTTCACATTGAGCTGTATCACCAGCCCTTATTAGTGTTTTAGTTTGAGATGGGATTTTGCTAAGTTGATGAATTGCCCAAGCAGGGCTTTGAATTTGTGATCCTCTTTCCTCAGCCTCCCAGAATGCTAGAATCATAGGTGTACACCATCAGCATTCCTTTTGTTTTATTTGCTATTTTTTTTTTCCAGGATTAGGAATTGAACCTAGATAGGCATGTGCTTTACCACTGAGCTACATCCCCAGGAGATTCTTTTTATCCCCTTTCATTTTAAATAAAGAAAAATTTGGTGGGCTTTTCAAAACTTACCTTTTTTTATTTAGATATTTTTGTTTGTTTTCTTCACAAGTTGGAATCAGCTTTCCAGAACTGGGAATAGTCTGAAGAACAAGAAGTCCATCCCCTGACTAATTATGGGATCAGACTCTCAGAAGATTTGTGCAATAACAAGAATCTGGCATGCTATTCTGTGGGACTAGCCTGGAAAAATGGGCTAAAACTCTTGAATTTCTCAACTTTTCAGCTTTGATGCTTTGCTGCTTCAATAGACTTAAGGTTCTTGTATACATAAATTAAGCCCACACTGAATTCCTCAAATGCTTTTCAGTTTGTCAGCACTGACTGACTGCAGTGATTTACCCCCTCATCAGCCCTCTCCTTTCCTGTTGTATACCCTACATGTCTGCAAGCCTGTAGAGAACGGACTCCCAATAGCAAGATGTGTGCTTTCATTTGGTTTTGCTTCTGTCTCTAGACTTGCATGGAGCAGCTTCTGAGTTTGCAAATACAGGGAATCTGGGGCCGGCTGCAATTCACAGACATATTTTTTTTTAGGTCTGCTCATTATTACATTTTCACTTAATCATTGCCAGTGTTTTAACATGTTGAAGCTTTATGTAAAAATCCAAATTTCTATCTTCTTTTGGGGAAAAACAGAAGCTCTGACAATGCTGGGTTTTACTTTCCCACCTGGCAGCTATCAGTTGGAGCTCAGACACTTCTGTTCTCTTTAAAAGGAATTATTAATGCTGGTAAGAGAATGCAGTGCAACATTCCCTCACCAGTCATGAGGGAAAGTTGCTATTGTCATGTTTAACTCTTTACTCTGTTCTTACTTCCTGATGGTCCATTTCATGCATTGTTGCTGTCTGCCTAGCTTGCTGGCAGGTTTTTAGGTTTGTGCCCTTGGATCATCCCTCTCCCCAATACACAGACACACAGACACACAGACACAGACACAGACACAGACACACACACACAGAGACAGACAGAGACAGAGACAGAGAGAGACATACACATCCCCTCTGTGTATAATTCATTGACTTGCACATAGATTTACTGACCAAGGTTTGGTCATAGTTGAGTTCATTTGAGCTAAATTAACTGCTTTGTGTGGCATGGGGAGCCATAGCGCTAGTTTGGTGCTCAAAGCCTTGGCCCAATGTAAAGTCTTCATTTCCAGGTATTCTGTGCCTGGATTCCCTTTGGGGAATTTGGGGAAATGGCAGTGTTGTTGGGCCTGGAGGGCACTTTTCTGAGGGGTTTGGTTTAAAATCATCTGAGGCATTTTACACTTAAGCTTACCCCAAACTGAGTTCTTCATCCCACACTTCAAATCTATTCCTCCTACAATCTGAAGGTGATGTTAATGAGTGATGCCATCTTTTCTGTTTTTCAGAACAGAAATCCCTATAATCACTCTTGGTGGTGAGGTACTCTTATTGTGCACACACAGTTAATCTGCAGATCCTGTTGATTACCTTCACATAACAGATCTCAGACTCATGTCTGAGAAAGATCTGCTTGCAAAGCTGACCTTTCACTGGCACCCAGGTACTTAGATTTGTGGAGTTCCTCCACTCCCTAATGAGAATGGCTCACTGTGCCAAAACTGTGTCTGCAGACGGTAAGACTTATGCTGAACACCTGCTTCTTTTCAGGAACAAGAGATGCTTGACCTCTCATACATGTTACCATGTAAAACAAGGGGTGCCTTCCTGACCAGTCCCCATAAAATCCCTGTGTGCGAGTTTCTAATGGGCTTCCCTGGTAGCACCATATCACGTGTTACCACAGCTCATTGCTGTTCCAGTCCATTGTGTCTCTCTGGGGAGATTACCTTGGGACGTTGTGCCTAGTTTCCTCCAGACCTGAAACCAGTTGCCTTTTTCTTTGGTGATTATGTTTTGTCTCCTTTCTCTGAGATATCATAGCCATGCTATGATTGTTTCTTGAGTTCCAAGAATCGTCTTAGTAAAATTTTTGAACCCAGAAAGTCTTGAGGACCTGATAAGTCATCTCTTAGCTCTCTGACCTCAGCTTCCTCCACTTTCTATGTCATTGTTCCTAGCCACACCAATCTCTTCCTTGTTATCAGACATTCTGTACAGGTGACCACCTCATGTGCTGGTCTTTCATCCTGAAATATTTTCTCCCAGTTCTTTACTTGTGTACTTCTTCCATCTTTTCTGTCTTCAGATGATTGTTTCCTTTTCCTGGAAGCCTTCCTGAGGCACTTATTACTATAATCCCTCTAATTGCCTTTTCTGTTATTCTTCCCTGCTTTGGATTTATTCACAGAACTTACCACTCCCTAGCGTGCTATTTCTTTTAATCTTATTTGTTGCTCCTCCCACAAAAGTATTAATTCAATAAAGGTAGAGACCTTTGTCCATTTTATTTATTGCTGAGCCTCTGCTCCTAAAAGGATGCCAGGTACATAGCAGACTGTCAGTAAATTCCTTTTCAAAGAGAGCTCTTTTACAATGTGTCCATCAATATGTGTTGCAGTTGTCTCTTGCTGCATTTCCAACTGCCCCCAAATGTACTAGCTTGAAGTAACACCCAACAGCATAGTTGCATAGGTCAGGAATTTGGAGGGAACAGGGTTGAAGGCTCACTGTCATGCTCTCCAGGTCTGGGGTGTTTCTGATCATGTCTTCACACCATGGCTGCTGAGGTGGAGCTCCTGTGATGATCTGAAGTGCTGTCTGCTTCCTCTTTTGCACTCACAGTCATTCCATTTGTGGGAATTTGCACTAGACCCATAGTGGTGTTCCTGTTTCTGCTGGCTCCCAGCTGACAAACCATTCTTCATTAAGGACTCCCATGCAAACCTAGTGATGTCAAGAGGACTGCTGGCCATATTTAGATGGTGCCTATTGCTTTTAGGAGAAAACCCTATTTGTTTGCTTTTCCAGTCTCCTCATCCTGGTCCCCTTGGAATCTCCAGGTGCAGTTTAAGGTTTGTTCAGATTTCCCGCTGTCCTGATCAGGCTCCCCCTTCCCTCCAGCTTCCTTCTCTCTTGTCTTTAGGGCCTCTCTGCCACTTTGCCCTCACTGTGGCTTGGGGCACCTCTCATTCTGTTCCCAGACTTCTGCCACATTTGTGTCTGATTCTTGTGAAACATATCTTTCATTATGGTCTGGTTAGTTAGAATCTGGTATGTAAATGGCAACCCTAAGTCACAGCGACTTTCACAGCAAGGGATTCCTTTCTGGGTGGTCAGTGTGAACTGTGGTCCATACATTGTCCAGTGTTACCATTGCCCTCAGACTTTCAGCAGATCTTCTGCCTGCTCTGACCAAAGAATGTAGTGTGTGTATGTGAAAGATGCTCTGCAGGTCTAGTATGTGGCCTGGACATGGCAGATTGACTTGTGCTGGAATTCTCTTGGTGAGACGAGCCATGTGCTGACCACCTGGGCAGAGTTCAGTAACCAGCTGCAATATCCTCTCAAGAACAGTGAAGCATCTTGTTTATTTCCCTGTCCCTGCTTTTAGCACAGTAGCTGATAGATAGTCTGGGTACCAAAATTGTCTGTTAAATGACATCAAATTTTGCATTTCTTTCTTTTATAAAAGTGAGAATGACCTTTTAGTTAGTATAGTGTTGGTAAGTTTGAAATTGTTCTGTGTGATAGAGTGTTTTTTTTTTAAAGTCTAAAAGCAACTTTTCTCTTGATTATCTTCAAATGCCTCATCATATCTGAATTTGCTGCAGGCAGTAGTTCAGTAGTCCATTATATCTGCCACACTGATTGTCTTAAATAACAGCTTCAGATTTTGACAGGTTGACTCATTTCTCAGAGTTTTGAGACTGAGTGCTTCACAGTTCTGATTTTTAAGGAAGCAACATCATAATGATTTTGCTTCATGAAGATTTGTACAGTGCATTCTCTCATATTTGAGAAATGTTTGATTTTTCAGGATCATGTTCATTAATTTCATGTTGATTTTTAAAATTGATGCTGGATTATCTCAATTTTGATGGATTCTTTACTTTTGACAGGCATGATATCTGTGCCTGGAGGCTGCTAAAATTAGGTCTGCCTCCTGTTGCTAAGCTTTCCTGTTCTTTTGATTGCGGGACTCTCACTTTGGATTGCACCAAGGATATCAAGAGACAAGCTATTTTAAAAAAGGTTTTACTCCCGATTTAGTCTGTCAAATGAAAGCATGGGCTATGTCGCTCCTGTCCTCTACCTCAAGGTGAACTGATTAAACTCTCTGGGTGATTCTGGGCCCTGGAGGAATGGGGACAGGCCCAGTTTGGTGATGGAAGCAGATGGTAGAGGGATATCCTTACTTCTTAACTAATGTCCCATTGCTAAGACAGGGAGTCATACCAAGAGACAAAACAATCCGATCCACTTTATTGCTTCACTTGACACAGAAATTAAGGGTTTGTTGGCATTTTTCAGGCCTCTGATTCATTTATAGGAAGATTTGGGATAAGTTTTGCCACTAATCTTTTACAGAAGTGTGAACGTTAGACTAGGTCTATAGGCAAAGATGGGCTTTTGACAAAGATTGTATAGATGAAATTTGTGCTTCTCCCTCTCTGTAAGGAAGTGCCCTCTTTCTGCAGAAAGGAGCAGAAGTACCTGTCTTCAGAGTAGTGGAAATTAACTGCAGTCTCATAATCCCATGTACATCATATAAAAATGTGTTGTGCATTCAGTGAAACCTTAAGCAGAACATCAAGTAGGTTATACTTTGCTACTGTTGTCTATGCCATCTGCAATGCATTTTAACCACTTGGGAGAAGGTTAAAAGGGTGACTTTGGATCAAGCATTGTAGTTTTTGTTTGGGATATAGAGGAATGTATGGCACAGACCCTTCCCCCTGCAGACACAAAAGGAAGAGAAGCAGTGTCAGTAAACAGCATACCTGTGGTAGTGGGCTTGCAAGGGGAATAGACAGAGGGAGCTTTGCTTTGGGTATAGAAGGTGGGGAGTTGTGCAGGTTTCACTTTGAGCTGTGCCTGGGCAGTATTTGGATGGATGAATGAGACTTCGACATTTGCCAGGGATTCTGGAGGTAGAAGTGGGCCAGGTCCTACCGTGCCACTGGAACAGAGTGGAAATGAGGTCAGGGAAGTGTAGGTGTGTTTAGGCCACGAGGCACAGGCTAAGGCTTTCTGAAGCCCAGATTTCAGTGTGTGCATCTGTGCTCCAGCACTGAGGTGGTGGGCGGGCACAGAAATAAGTGAGATGTGGTTTGTGCTCTGACAGAGCCTCTTAGGTAGAGACAAGAGTGGTAGAGGATTAAAGACAGGTAACAGGCTTGATGAGGACTGTGTGGGCCTTGAAGGTCACAGCAGTGAGTTCACAGAGATGTTAGTTTCCTGCATTGTTGTTTGGCATTGGAGCAGAGTCTTAATCCAAGGATGGGATTCAAGTGCAGCTGTGGAAAAAAATGTGATATCTAGAAATAAGTTATTAGACTAAATTAACACGTATAAACTGCATTGATGGCTTGTAGACTTTTTTTGATAGAGTCTTGTGTTTGTCCCTCCATTCTACTCATTACCCTTTTCCAGTCCCTTATTCCCAAGAGGCCAACAGTGCTGATCGGGTTAGCCCTAGCAAGAAGCTCCTCAGCTCTCCTTCCCTTGCTCTTAGGCCGCTGCTCCCATCAGCTGCCTCCTTTGTGCCAACCTCACTGTCTTTGGTGTGCTTGAATCCTAAATGATGGCAAGGGCTTGTCCCTGTTAATGATCTCCATCATTTGATTGCCCATAACCCTGGCAAACCTTCATAAATAATTTCTTGTTAAACACCTGAATGTCTGGTTTGCATGAAGTATGTTTCCTGCTAGGATTTAGAATGAAGAAACACAGTAGGAAACAGAGTTTTCCTTTATGATCCACAATATACACATACAAATGAGTCAGAAGATTCATGAAACAATGCTTACTCTTATTGTGAATGACACCTGCTGAGTTTTTTGCCCAGTTTTATTTTACTGTTTAAAAAACTAATAGTTGGGACATGCTAAATCAATTTTGATGACCATTAATGAGTGAGAGCCCATCGTTAGAAAACCAGTGTGGCTGAACTGATGTTTCGAGATGTTGGATTGCCGTCAGGACAAGTGGCTGTACATTCCCCTTGGCTCTGAGGTCTGATTGTTATGGGTCAAAATAAAGTGGGAAGTCAGAGTTTAATTCCTAAAATGAATTTCTTTCTGGATATAATTCCTATTACCTTATATTTGTAATAGAGATGAGATTTGGATTTTGAGCCCTGCAGATGGGAAGCATGTGGCAGAGAATCATTTTAGCCCAGAAGTCGCTGTTGCTTGATAGAATCTGGGAAAAATTGAGTTCCACTTGTCATCTCGACTTCCTTCTGTGACAGAGTGATAGTATTGGTAACGTTAAATACTAGGTCTGGATTACTTCCTTTTGTGGAGAGGAGTTGAAGAAATGTGAGATGGATAAATAATCCTTGCCTCTGTGCTTTCAGACACATTTATAGAGATTCAGTGGGCTTGAGTTTTGACAGCAGTGTTTGATCAGAAACATTTTCCGAGTCTTAAAAAATGTGTAACTCTAGTTCAGAAATTTCTAGTAAAACAAAAAAAAAATTTTGTTACTGTGACTAGGTTTGCATTTCAGATTTTTCTCATTTTTGTTTTACTATTTTTTTCAGTAGGTAAGGGAGCACTGCATTTGACTACAGGTAGCAAGGGGACCCACATTGTATTGCTGTTTCAGATTCTTAGGCAAACCATGATGTCTTAGTTACTTTATGCTTGTTGCTGAGACAAAATACCTGATGCCCAAGTTGGGACAGGAAAGGTTTATTTCTTACAGTTTTTGGAGGTTTCAGTCCACACTCAGTTGGCTCCCAGGCAGGCATGGCTGGGCTGCCTTTCATGGCGGCTGCAAACAGCAAGCTCGAACCAGCAATGAGCAAGAAACACCTTCTTCCTGCCATTACATCACACCCTTTGTGGGTGGAGCACTGACACCATCAATCCAAGCACTAGACAATGATTGAATAACAGATGCACAGTGCAAACCTCATGAGGCCTGGGGGACACAGACATAAACCATGACACATGACAAAGGACAATGAACTAGGTGCCTTCAAACAGAAGACTTTATTTCCTCAGAGCTGTAGAGTCTTGAGTTTGCAAGTCTCAGTGCTAGTAGGGAGATCCTCCTTTCACACCCTCTAGACCAAGATGCTTTTTAGCTTGTGCTAGGCATTCCTTAGGCCGTGGCAGTGTCACTGCAGCCTTTGCCAACCATCCTCACTCTGTGTGTGTCTGTTCATTGTCCTCTTACAAGGACACCAGCCCTGCTGGGACAGGGTGTACTTAATGACCTTTTAACTTGATTATACCTCAAAGCCCTCATTTCTAAAGAAATGTTACATTCACAAGTTAGAACCTCCCCTTTTTTGGGGGGAGGATACAATTTAACAACTGCTATTCTATTTAGTATATTGTCTGCTCTTTTAAGTAAGAAACACTGGGGGAATGCTGTTGGTTCTTCTTTACTCTCCCTACAGTGTTAGTATTGCTCAAAATTGTTTGCTCCTAAATGGTACTTAAATAACCTGCTCTCTGTTTTATTGAGAATAAAAGGTCTTAGGATATAATATCGCTTATTTACTACCTTTATGCCTCAATATTTTGCCATCTGTGTGCCTGTTCTTATCTGTCTCAGTAGGTGACACTTTTGAATATGAACTCTATTCTATCGTATCCCTTTGCGATTTTCATTAACAGAATTGACTGAGGCTCAGGAACTACTATGAATTGAATTCCTATTTAGTTTAGAATGAAGTTCTTCCAGGCTGGGGCATGTGTGAGCATCTGTCATGTGTTACAATGTCTCTTTCCATCAGTGCCTTTATCATTTAGTTAGAGATCCCTGTGTATATGTTGGAAATTAAGAAAACAACAATAGGGGCTGGGGATTTAGCTCAGCGGCATAAGTACCTGCCTTGCAAGCAGGCGGTTGTGAGTTCAATCCCCGGTACCGATAAAAACAAACAAACAAACAAAAAGAAAGCACCAACCAGTGCCATATGAGCTCCTTTGGCATTCAGAAGGGAGAGAGCACACAGTCGGCTGGAATGGCCAATGAGAAGTGGCTAGATGGGATAAGTTTCTAAGGAAGAGAAAAAGGAAATAGAAGCAATGTAACAGTTCTCAATCTGCTGATCCCAACAGTGGTACTTTAGAGGACCTGAAAGGTTTTTGTGTATTATGTTAATCTATATTTACCATATTAGAAATTAAAATTAAGAAATTTAAAATATACATAATTTACAGCAGCAGCAGGGTCATTCAAGTTAAAATCAGTTATTTTGTGAAAACAACTATTTTCAGAAAAAAAATTAACGAGGTGCATAACACTAACATTTTTTGCAAGTCTCTTTAATATTTGGATTATTAGATAGCTGTATTCTCCCAGCCACTTTCTCAGTCAATTGAGTATGTTGGATTGGTTGAAATATATGAAGAAAATTCTTCCTCACAGTAGATATATAGTTGGAGCAAGGAGGAGCATTTCAGTAGCTTTGTAAGATAATTATAGATAAGATTTTTATAGGTATATATTATAAAAACAATGATATTTTTATTCTTTTTTATTAACAAATTGTGACATACATATTTTGTTTTAAAAAATTCTTCAATCAGTATTAGTACCAATTAGCCATCTTACAAGACACAAATGTGATTCTGCAGGTGGGATATTAACTTAGTTTTCATGTTTATAGCTAGGTCTTTCACTTGAATCACTGCAGTGCCATCCATGCAGTACTGGTTTTATTGGCATACAGAATGCAAGAGTTGTGGGGTCAGGGAGGCTTCCATCCAGGAGACCAGGCAGTGAGCCCTGAGATGCCACATGTGAAGCTGTGGAAGTAAGGCTAAGCATTCCATGGTGACCTCAGGGAGTTAGAGATGCCAGGAACAGGGACCATGTGCTGAGGAAAGCAGCAGTCAGTGAGTTGAGTTATCTGAGAGAGACAATGAGAGCTGCAACCAGCAGTGCCATAGCAGTGAGGCTACGCCAGCCCTTTGGAGCTCATACCTGACCACCACCTACCTCCAGTGCTGCACACACAGCTTCAGGATTTAATGCTTGCCATGTGCCATCCTGGGGGCCAGTCTTGCTTTTATCTGCTTCATTTTTACCACTGCCCTCCCAAGATGCCTTTTTTTTTTCCCCTTTTGGAATGTGAATGTTTTACCCTATGACATGGAATGTATGAGACATTTAACTTTCTTTTTGATCTTTTTTTTTTTTTTTTTTTTAAACCAGGGCTTATAGCTAAGAATTTTCCTGGTGTCTCAGAGGAGGTTTTGGACTTAGACTTTCTAGCAGTGCTGGATCTGTTAGGACCTCCGTGATTCTTAGAGATGGACTAAAATACATTTCGCATAATGATGAGTCTTTTGGTGGCCAGGCACAGAATGCTATGTTTTATATCTACAGTGTCTCCTGAAGTCTTTTATGTCTGTTGGACATGGGGGTTTTGTAAGGAATTGGATGTGTCAACAGTGGATTGATCCATTGATGAATCATGCCATAGCTTGCTGTTTGGAGGAGGGGCCTGGTTGAGAAGATGGAGACCACTGGGGATATGACCCTGAAGAATTCATCTTCCTCCCTGGCTCATCCCTTTGCTCTCTGCTTCCTGGCTGCCATAGGTTGAGCACCTTTGCCTCTGCCAGGTTCCTCTGGATCTTGTTTCTGGGTTGGAGCCAGCTGACCATAGACTGAAACTGTGAGCCAGAATAAGTCTCTTTTCCTTTTGATTGTGGGTTTTGGGTATTGCATCCCAGCAGTGGAAAAGGGATTAAGACAGGAATCGTGCACTACTTGTCCTTTTGTGATTTGCTTATTTAATGTGATGTAGAATTGCTGGATCACATAGTAACTCTATGGTGAAGTTTCTGAGGAGCCACTGTATTATGTTGCACAGTGGCTGTACCATTTTACATTCATACCATGCTATGGATGTGGGTTGTAGCTTCTCTGACTCCTTGCTGATGTCCTGCTTTTCTTGAATGGCAGTCATTCTGATGGGTATAAACTTCTATTCTCTTTTAAACCATTAATCTACCTTTAAATATAGAAAGTTACAAATTTATTTTGCAATAAAGTAGTAAGATTATAAATTATAGTTTTCATAAAATTAGAACTTTTATAGTAATTTTTGAAAAGATTTAAATTATTAAATTTGTGAAAGATCTGTATAAAAGGCAGATAGCATTTTAGAATTAGGAAAAATCTCTGGCCCTGTAGATGTCTTGGGAAGATCTTGGGACTCTCAGCGGTCACAGACTATACCTGGAGAACTGCATGTAGAATTAGAACTATGTTCACAGCTAGTCAAGGCATCCATTTGGTAGATGAATAAATAGCTATTTATCTTGGCTTGCAAATTTATTTACTGATAATTTCAGAAAGGTTTTTTACAACCTACACCAGAGTTTTTATTTAAAAACTATAGCAAAGGAACCACAAATGAGTCAGTTGCCACAGAATTAAACAGGAAGCGGAGGCAGGTTTTGTCCCTGCCTAGAGATGTGTGTAGATCAGGCCTCAGAGGTGAGAACAAATCATACTTTTTCTGACAGCAGAAACATTTTAAGTGTATTCTTAATCTAGTAATCTTTTAAAATTTTTTAATTTTCAGTATTTTTAAGAGTATCTTAAGGAAGGAGTACATATCAGACTTCACGTTTCTCTGAAGCAGCAGGTACAAGTCTTTAAAATGTTTTGTTAGAATATCAGTTGATGTTTGGGGAATCCTATGAGTGTGCTTAGAATAATAGAATAGGAAATCAGCAAAGCAGTATCACAGTGATTAAAATTTTATTAATGAAAAAATTATGTGTCAGGCACATCATTTTGTATTTTATGACCCCAATATACTGTCCTTTATCATGACATACCAAAAATATCGACATCCAGAGAAAGAATGATTTATTTTTGAACACTGGGAGAGGCAGAGCTGAATTGCAGACTCACTTGAGGTCAGGGCTCCCTTACTTTCTGCTTTCACTGCAGTTTACATATTTAGGCTTTCTTGCAAACAGGAGCTCTGAGTATGGTCTCCATGTATATAGCTCTCATCTTCCATAGGTCACAACAAAAGTTGTGATCAGTCCTCTTTAGAGTAAGACATACTTTTACATTGATTTATAGATCATTGGTGGCAAACCCCTGGCATAAGTGCCGCTACAGGCTGTTGTTTCAGTGAAAGCTCTAACAGGTTCACATCACTTATCTAGATTCTGATTAAAAATCATAATGCTTTTTTCATGTTCTACTTCACAAATATATTTAAATGTTTGAATAATATTATATGAGAGTATCAAAGGTAGATTGAAACTACAAGATACATAACACTGAGAAGTTACCATCAATTAGATGATAGAGTTTATGTGTGGACTATTTATCCCTATATTAACTGAATATCCTACATACATGCAGCAGACAGGAACAGTTCTACATTTTGATTGGGTAGATAGTTACATAATAATTACGTGAATGTCTTTGTATAAGAGTTGTTCAAGAGAAATTTGTTTCTTTCCCTTTATCATCATGAGGTATACAGTTGTAAGTCCCATGTTAAATTATTCCTTGCAGTGATAGTGAAAATCTGTAGGAAGAGAGGATGAGGAAAGAAAGTAAGAAAACTACATGTGTGTGCACAGAATGGGGAGGTGGCCCTACAGGTGGAGTGTGCAGTGCACCAGCCATTTGCTACTGCAGCCACAAATGTCACCATATTTAACATCATCAAGATGGTACTCAACGAGGTGCTTTTCTGCACACTTCTCACACTGTCTGCTGTTAGGATCTGGACTGTTGGGCTAAGATTTGTTTAAGCATATGTGGGTACATAATAGTACCATCAGAGACAGTGGCCTCTGTGACTGGATGCTTGCCTGCTGAGCAGTGCTGAGGGAGCTGGAATACTGGGAGAAAGCTTATTGTACTTCAAATGAGCCATGCCTATGCCCAAAGTGTCTGGCTCATTTTCTCAATCACAGTGTAGGGGAAGTGTATAGAATCTGTCCACATTTGTGAAGATCTCTGGGTTCCTGATGGGGCTGGATCATACCTTACTTTTACTGTTGATGTTAACTTTTGCATTGATAATCTTGCTGCTTGGTACATCCTCCTACAAGTATCTTAACCTGCCAAAAAATAGTGAATGGAATGGGTTTGCCAACTTTGTTGTGCTGGTCATGATGATATCTATCCAGTTGGGATAAGGGGCACCATCTTGGAGGATCAGGCATTGAGCATCTTCTCAGGAACAGAGTCTGGATTGGCTGGACTGGAGAAAGCATGGATTGGATGATGAAGTGACACTGATGACGCTCAAGGCAGTATTTCAGAGAGACTTCTGGGGCCAGTGTGCAGGATGTCTTAGAGGTGGGAGAGACCAAGTAGGCAAGTTGGTACAATTGAGGTGTGTAAATCCCATTGGTATTAGATTTCTGTATATATTATTTCTAACTTGTGGCAGTACTTAGAGTGAAAAACCCATTAATTTAGACTAGCTGGCAAAGGAAGTCAAGGAGATCCTATTGTGGTTTGGGAAAAGTGCTGGACTTAGAGTCTGGGACCTGGGGTACAGTCCCATTCTTCTGTGAATAGCAGTGATCTCTGAAAACATGGGCAAGGCCTTGACCTTCTCAAGACCTAGGTGTGGACTAGTGTGTGTGTAAGCCATAAAACTGTTTTTACACTGTCTGTTACTGTCAAATACAGTTTCTAAGTACTAACCTTGACATGCTGCCAAGGAGTGGTCTTGTAGGGGCCTATTAAGATGAAATATGAATGGATGACTCATTCGTAATTAACAGTGTGTATTTTTATGCAAACAGTTTCTGAGCTCTAAGTTTTTCTTACGTTTTTTTCCTACTTTAAGTAGAGTTAATCCATTGAAATTTTGTTTGCACATTTAATTTATTTGGAAAATGAATTTTCTGAGATACATATATTTCACCTCCATTTTAGATTGTGATTGCCTTGAGTGCAAAATGTCTAATTTTGCTTGCTTCTTATTTTACTTGTTTTGTTTGCTTCTTGTTTAAGGAAAGTATACAGGGTGAGCATACGAGTAAGAAGCCAGAGAAGAAACTTTGGATCAAATTATTATGAGCTTTGAAATATTATAACATAAATAAATAAAGGCTTAGATCGGTGATATTGATTGCTGTCCAGAATTATATAATGTGTTTGTATTTGTTATTGCTGTGAGTTTGTGTAGGTGCAACTGAGGATATCAGTCAGAGTGAGCTGCTAGAGAAGAAACGGAAGGGTTGATTCACAATCCTGTAGCGTTTTTTCTTTACACTGAATGGAAACATCATTTTCCTAAGATCAGCCTTTGAGTAACTTCATGCATCCAGCACACTGCCTTACAATTAGGGTAGAGGGAAGCAAAAAGTCAAGAGTTCAGAAGTGATCGCAACTGAATTACCCAGAGAGCAAAGCTTTCTCAGAAGGAGCAGAATGCCTTTTGCAAGGAAGGATGAGTTTTGAAATGAAAACTTTCAGAGAAATGGAGTGATGGAGCGTGCCTGGCTTCTATATGTCCTACAAGAGAAAATGAAAAGAGGATTGGAGAAAGGTGGAGAGGAATGTGCCTGCAGTGTGCAGAGCTACACATATTGTTAGGGAAGAAGAGGGGAGGAGAAACCATGCTGTAGGGGCCCCTCATTCCGCAGGATGTAGCCTTCTGCTCCACCAGTGGCTCCCTAGACTTTCCTTGAATTTTAATTCAGGACACGAGTTAATGTTCATAATGATAAATCTAACATCTGGGCTGCCTGGCGTGTTTAAGACATTGCATCAAAAGCCCTTTAAAAGAGATATTTATTTATATATTTAATTTACTATCAAAAACACACGTGTAAATGCAATATATGTGCATATTTTTTCTCCCTAACATTATCAAAGTTGTTTGGCCTCCTGATTCAACAAGTGGATGTTCCAGATAGCAGTTTAAATTTTGTAAATTAAGGCTATGAAGGCAACTATTTATTCATGTAACTAGTATTTACTGGTTGGCACACATGTCAGAAACTTTGCCCGCCATTGGAGCTAAAATAAGGATGATACATGGTTCCTGATGTGTCGTAAGAAATTGTGATTCTGTCTGAATTATAATCACATCACCTGTAATGCACCATGTCTCAAGAAAGGCCTTGTAAATGACTACTCTGCCTGGGAATTTGGGGGCATAGAAGGTCTTCTAGAGGAGATAAACCTTGAGACTTCTCTGGTGCCTTAAATTACTGACTCAAAAATAATCTGTAGGTGAAGCCACACAGACAGTATGTCATCAGAGATGACAGGCAGCCTAACCTGGCTGCCGGCTATATTACTTTATCCTGTCTGCCCTTTGATTCCAGGGACAACTCGTGCTTTCCGTCGGGTGCAATGCTGGAATGAGGCGGAAAGGGGCCCCTGAAGTCGGCACAAGTCTCACACTGCGCAGTCTCCATGTCTCACCTGTCTGTGCTGATGTATCACTCTTGCTGTCTTTTTACTGGAATATAAGCTTCTCTGTGGCAAGACAACCACAGAGATATTGATAGTCGTGCCAGTGGGTTGATAATACCCGTGCAGAACACTAGACAGTGTGTGTGCATGATCTCATCAGGTGCCTGCCCAGGGCGAGGGCAACTATCTTTCTTTCCTGCTCCACCAGTGATGTCATTGAAACTTGGAGAGGTTAGATGACTTTCTCATCTCTGTCTGCAGCACAGTGGGAGAGATGGTCACTTGTCTGTTCTGGGTGTGTGTGTGTGTATACAACTTACAGCCTCCCTCCCTGCCACAAGCTCTACTTGGTCATCTAGGACAGGTGTCAGTCTGTGTCAGGTATATCCTAGTGAGCACATGTGCCCTGTAGAGTGGTTTTGCAACCTGACTTCTCCTGATTCTGTTGGAGAGCTGTTTTAAATTCTTCCTCCTCAGGTGCCGAGGCATCGGGATCCAGATCAGTCTGTCCTTTAGGCATCACTGGCTCTTTTCTTTTGGGAGAGAATGTGCAGATCAGCCCTTATTTGCTGCTGCTCTTGGGCACCGCTTCCTTATGCCACTCTGCCACTGTCTCTAACCCCTGGTGCCTTCCTGCCACTGCTGACTCCTGCTTAGCTGAGCACTGACCGAACTCTCTTTGTACTGCTTTCTTCTCAAGGCTCCGTGTGTCTCAGTGTGCATCTGTGAGATCGGTAGCTGAGTATTCACTTTGCTTGAACTGACTGGTCACTTAAAAGAGCACTTCCTGCGCTTTGCCTTTTTTCTGGGCCTTATCCCTTGGTGGGTGTGTGGCCCAGAGCTGTTTGTGTATTCTTGAGGCTGTTTGTTGGGCTGTTTTGTAAGACTGCAAGTTGTAGCTCTTTAAGAAACATGGTACCAGAAGTATGCTTCATTGCTTTAGTAACTGTTGATTAGAAACAAAATAGTCTATTAATCTTCTAAAACTTTATTTCCATTTCTCTTAAAAGCAATTATGACAAAATTCTTTATGAAACCTACCTAGCAGCTATTGCATACTTTATTCATAATAAATTTTTCTTTTATAAATGAGATTTATAACTGTGGAGCTGACTGTGGTCTGATCGTATTATTTTTCCCTCCAGATTCTTAGTCTGAGTTCTACCCCTAGTATAAGGATACTGTATGTGGAGGAGCAGTGTGACATATTGCCAGTTCTGTGGGATCCAAAGGAAAATTGCTCAGGTCCAAATACAAGATTTACTGTACACCACTCATATGATCTGTGCCTCTTTTTCCACAGCTCTGAAATGGGTTTATAGGTTGATACAGAAGACCAAATAAGGTCCCATTCCTAAAGTACTTAGACATGTTGGATTTATGTGACTAGCCTAAGTATGTCTTCACTTTAATGTCTGTGTTTTTCCTGTACACTTGGAGCTATTCTAGCTGAGGAATTATTCCCACCACTGAGTTAGGGCCAAACATTTGTTTTCCACTAGACAGTAATTGAGTGGTATATAAATGTATCAAAAAAGACCCTTTACTAACTCTCACTGTTATTTAATTTTTATTGAATATCTTTTTCTTCCATTCTGAGTTCTCCATATTTCATATGACTCTGCCTTAGCTACTGGATTTCACTGACTCACTTTGGTTAGTTTTAGGTGTCTTTTTTGGCTGTCATACTAGCAGGCATTAGGCCATAAAAGCACTCAGCAGTTTCATAAGAACTGGCTTTAGTTGTGAGTTGTCCTCAAGACATAACCTAAGATGGAGTATCCATGGTTTCATTACAGTCTGTATTACTAAATACATATAGGTTCTGAAATAGTTTTTTTTTTATTTAAAGAGAAGAAAAACAAAACAAAGCACTAAAAGGGTACAAGTAATACAGAATTTCAAGAAAAAAATATACAGTAAGAAATCACTAGTTAATAGATTACATATTGTCATCTTAGAAACAGTTGTCCAAATTACAAAATTAAAGAATACAAAGTGGACATTCATACAGTGAGATTGCAGACAGTTCTGTTCAATGATCCAACAAAAACAGTTATGTGGGTTTCTATCCTACACACTAAATATACATGCAGTTATATTCTTTAGATCACTTTCTTTTCCTCTCTTTTTTATAATAACAATTACACTTTTTTGGTTTTATTACTCCAACAGTTCTTAGAACTTTTTTGTTTTGAAGAGAAAAAAAAAAAAACAAATGTGACAAAGCAAAACAGAGAGGATGGACTTAGTAGATGATGCAAAAACAGAATACCAGGTGATCAACAATGGTTACCATTATGCCTCTTGCTATCTTAAAAAGAGCTGCCTATATCATCAGGTATAATAGAATTGAACAAAACAGTACAGAACAAGACCAATAAAACCTACATTGGAGACCTTACAAGACTTCAAAAGAAGATAATAGTCAAACAATAATGGGCATCACAGTAAATCTTATTGTCTTCAAAGTGGTTGCCTATACCCTCAAATTTGATACTATCAAACAAAACAGAATATAGTAAAATCAGAACAAGATGGGGAGAGCAATACAGGGGTTCAAATCAGGTTAATAGGAAAAAAAAGTTACTATAATATATCCCACTATTTTTAAATTTAGTTTTCCCTTAATTAAAACAAATAAGAAAAAATAAATTAATTTTAAAAAGAAAGGAAAAAAAAAGGGGGAGATTGAGATAAAAGAGGACATAGCAACAGAACAACACAGGTCAGAACTGAACATTTTAAACATCATTGTGTTTCACCACCAGACAACCTGACATAATAGTAGTCACCATAGTGTCTCTTTCCTTGAAATATTTGAGTATAACTTCGTATACTATAGCATCAAACATATCAAGACAATGTGAAACCATTCAAGAGAATGAAAGTATTACAGGGTATTTAGAACCAGCTAACAGAAAACAAACAACAGTTTCTATATTGTCTCTTTGCCCATAAAAAATTTTGCTTATACCATCGCATATAGTAAAATATAATAAGATACAACATGTTAAAACCAATGGAAACAGACGAACAACAGCTTGATGGGACTTCAAGACAAGATGATATTAAATCAGCACTAGCTATTATGATGTCTTGTTTTCTTCAAAATAGCTATTCGTCCTATCACAGACAATAAAATCAAACAACCCAGATTAAAACCATTCCAATTAATGGGTGAAAACATTATATGGCTTCAAACCAATATGATTGGGAATCATGATTACCACATACTTTTATGTATTCTTATTCTTACACTAGGGAAACTATTCAGTATTTATACATGTGAGTTTGATTTATTTAACTTACGAGTATGGTCTTAAGCTGGGTCCATTTATTTATAAATATCTCAATGTGATCTTTCTTTATAGCTGAGTAGTACTCCATTTTATAAAAATACCACAACTTTTTTATCCATTCCTCAGTTGATGGACACTTAGGTTGTTTCCAAGGTCTGGCTATTACAAATTGTGCTGCTATAAACATGGGTGCACATATATCACTGTGGTATGATGCTTTCAGTTCTTCTGGGAATATGCCTAGAAATGGAATAGCTGGGTCAAATGGGGCTTCCAATCCCAGATTTTTGAGAAATCTCCAGACTGACCTCCACAATGGTTGTACCAGTCTGCACTCCCACCAACAGTGCAGGAGAGTTCCTTTTTTCCCACAGCATTCCTCTCCAGCATTTGTTGTTGGTGGTTTTCTTGATCTTGGCCATTCTTTCAGGAGTGAGATGAAATCTCAATGTAGTTTTAATTTGTATTTCTCTAATGACTAATGATGATGAACATTAATTGCTGTTTGTATTTCTTCATCTGAGAATTGTGTATTCATCTCAGATGCCCATTTTTGGATTGGGTCTTTGAATTTTGGGGGTGAGATTTTTTTTATTCTTTATATGTTTTAGACAGAAGTCCTTTGTCTGAGGGGCAGTTCACTAAGATTTTTTCCCAGGTTGTGGGTTTTCTTTTCACTATGCTGGAGATTTCTTTTGACGTGCAGAAACTTTTTAATAAGAGGTAACCCCAGTATTGACTTTGGGAAGTATTTCCCGTGCAGTTTGAGTCCTGTTCATGAATTCTCTACCTACACCTGTCTTCAAGGTTTTTTAGGTTCTGAAATTGTGAGAACAGCCATTTTGTATAACATGCTCTTAGTATTCTTGCTTTTATTTACTGGTACTGTGGATCAAACTCACGACCTTGTGCCACTGATCTGTATCCCTGGCCCAGTATTCTTGCTTGTACAAGACATTTAGTTAGGAGTTTTGGTGAACTTTTATATATATATATATATATATATATATATATATATATATAGTATATGTTTTTAAAATTTTTTTAATTTTTTGGTACCAGGATTGAACTTATGACCTCATGTTTGCCAGGCAGGTACTTGTGCCACTGAACTATATCCCCAGCCTTAGAACCTTTAAAATATTAATTGGATCTAGCCTTTTAAATTCTAGTCATAAGAACACTTCCATGAAAACCTTAAATTATATTATAAAGAACCTAAAAGCATTTATGTAATTTAGAAAATGTGATCTTAGGGTGCCTTTTTAGTTTAAGGGAAAATGTAACGCATTGACCTTGTGAACCCACTGATGATAAGAAAGCAGTTTAGTTATTCATCTTCCACTTGGTCTTTGTTGGTGGTGGTGAATGTACATTGTCTTTCCCTTGTGTGCAGGGTGGATTTCAGCTAGGGATATCCAGAAGGACATGGTGCTGAATCTGGTATGATCCTTGGTGGAGACCCAGGGCCCTTCCGTGTTCCTCCTGGCCCTCTCTGACAGAAGATCACCAGGCTTCCCATGGCCAGGCCTAGCTTTAGTGTAGTGTGCAAGACTGAGGATGCTGGTTGTTTGCCTTTAGTTCAGTTGCTGTTCTAGGATGATTCCTGTTGTTTAAGCAGTAGAATCATTTTTTGTTGTCCCCTTAGCAACAAGGCCCCTTTGGAAAGCAAGTCTGTTATTTTTATTCCATGACTTGGTTACTCATGTGGTTCTGGTTCTTGTCATGGAAGCCTTGGTATGCAATTTATACTGCTGCCTGATACTATCTAGCTCTTGGTCTGATAGTTTTAATTTTCCCCAGTACAGTAAGGCCTGCTTAATTGGTTCTATCCCAGAAGTTTCCATACAGGTCCCTTGGTGCATCAGGAATATGTTTCTGTGTGATCTAAAATAAAAGGGGGAGATGAAGGGAGATTTACTTTTCATATAGCAGTATATTTTGTAAATCAGTGGATACCTGAACACTGTTGCAGCAGTCTATTTTAAATTCAAAAATAAGGAGCTAACTCTTTATACCTGAAGCTGATGCTGCAGGATAGTGGGGTGTGTGTGAGTTCATGTATGCATATATGCACGAACATGTATGAGGGCACATTAGTCATAAGGAAATCCCTGTGATGCTTTTCCACAATGTGTCCATCTTGTGTTTCACTCTTCTGTCCACCAGGTTTCCTGGGGTGGAAGTAAGTGTTTCCAAGTCATCTGTAAGCTCTTGTCTGCTCTCTTAGGGTATATTTGGGCCGTAGTTATAGTTATAGATGGCTTTGTAGCCATTGGTTACAGATCATAACAACAAATACAGTATATTTTGAACAATTAATTATTTTGTGCCAGTAACTGAGCATATGTTTTTAAATAGATGTTTTTCTATTCTACTGAATTAAGGCATTGAGTTCATATTTTGAAATCAAAGGTATTTGGAGTTGAAATATCTAAACAGATTCATAAATCATCTCTTTTCTTTTCTGTTCTTTTCTTTCTTTGTGGTTTTTTTTTTGAGATAGAGTCTTGCTAAGTTACTAAGTTACTCTGGTGGACTCAAACTTGCCATCTTCCTGCCTCAGTCTCCCAGAATGCTGGGACTACAATTGTGCACTACCACACGTGGCTGAAACTGCTTTGTATGTATCCTTAAATGAAGGCTGAAACTAACACATATCTATTAATATTTTGTACTACTGTTAATCCTACTGTTGATTCTTACTTGGTGGCAATGAGGAATACAAGGCACAGAGAACAGGTGAGAGGGTGACACTGTTATCTAGCACTTGAAGAGGGCCAGACACTTTCTAAGTCATTTCTATCAGTTAACTCACTTAATCCTCATGACAGTTTCATGAAACACTGTTTCACTATTATCACTATTTTGTAGTAAGGAAACTAAGGCTTAGAGTAAAAGTACTTGGTCCATGGTCACCCAGCTCCCTTCCATACTGTAGAACAAGCTTCCACACTCAGGGTCTCTGGCTCATGTTGCCATCTGGGCTAGGATGGGGATTTGAACCTGACCCATCTGCCTCCTCTATCTTTTCTCAGAGCCAGATTATTTCTAGATCTTAAAGGGTTTTATAATGTTTAAAAAGTGAAAATTTGTTTGGATCAGTGGCCCTCAGCTGGGATTGTGCAATAGCAGCAACCATTTCTGGTGGTCACTGCTCAGGAGGGAAAATGTTGGTGTCTAGAGCTGCCCCTAAGCACTCTACCATGAAGAGGACCACATGCCCACAGGAAGAATGTTGGCCTAAAGTATTAGTAGTGCTGACACTGAGAAATCCTAATGTAGGATGTTTTCACCTGTGCCATTTCTCTCAAAGGAATCTGTGCCTTTAAATTAAAATTATGCAAGAAAGAAAAAGAATTACACTGAAGAGTGAAAGGGAACAATGGGATAGAGCCGGTGCTGTGGAGCTCTTAGCTCTGAGTTTTGGTCTGTGAGCTAGATTAGTTCTCATTTTAAGAAGTGTACTTCATTGGGCTCCTAGGATCACTTTAAGACTTTGCACATTCTGGAGTGCAAGAGGACAGTATTTTACCCTGCTAGGTTTGAGGTTCTGTGTGAATATTGTCTCTCACCATCTGTGTGGTGAATTCTTCTTTGTGTATAATATTTGTGTGTGCACTGTATAAAAATGACTTCATAAAAGATGACTTCTGCCAGAATGCAGAACACAGAAGGTAATGTACTTAGTGAAGACATAAGAACATGAGTAATTCTTGTCTCACGAGAAAGACGTAAACTGGTTTATTATAATGATGTAATATTTGGGTGCTTGATTTATCATTCCCATCTCTAATGATGCAAAACCTTAAGAACAAATAGGTTATAAACATGCAGAAGGCAACTTTGAAGTCTGGCCTTTTCCCCTAAGCAGTTAAAAGTGTAGTTTATGTACTGATAGTCTGCTGTTTGTAAATATTTCCACAGATTATGGTTAGGAACGTGACCTGTGTACCGCGTGGTGGGGAGTTTTTATGTGCCTGTTCCATAGGAGATCATAATCTGGGAAGATGTGATTCATTCAGATAATAGGGCAGGGAGATATCATAGTAAAGCTCTATGCTGAGGAGCAGATCCAGGACAGCAGGAGGTGTGTCAGAGAGAAAGTGGTCTTTGAACTGCATCTATTTTTAAGAGAACGTTAAGGTCAAGTACCAGCTTAGGCAAAAGAGTGGCCTTTTAAAGGTAGCTGGGGGAAAGGAGGTACAGGAAGATCACCATCACATCATCATCATCATCATCATCACCACCACCATCACAGCAACAGTGATGATCCAAGCTACTCTGTAATAACACTACTGTGGATGGGTTAGGATGAGTTCATCATCTTCTCAGGGATTTCATGGGGTTGGTGTTGTAACCCTCACAGACAAGAAAGCGGGGACCTAGCCAGGCCTGTGTCCTGTCTATGGCCACAGGGCTGTTGTGGGCCCCTCAGCCACTCAAGTGGTCACCCATCTGGTTCAGTTCGGCAGTTCCCTGTGTGGCCAGGATTTAAGATGAATAAGGCTATGTGTGCTATGGCGAGACAAATGTGTCTGTGGTACAGAAGCCTTGGTAGAGCTTTTTAAAGAGGAGCAAGTTGGGGGTTTGTTTAAAAAAACTGACTCTGTTATATGTGGTGTCACAGGAGTGCTAGGAAATGTGGTGACCTGAAAAATTGGAGAAGTATGATGGGAGTTGAACTGGCCAAAGTGATTAATTTGGGCATTGAAGTATGACAGCGTAACCACAGACCAAACAAATGGTAATTATTACCACAAAGCTTTCTTCCAACAGGGTTGAGCCAAGCCAGTCTGGCTCTTTGGTTAGCTGTGAGAAAGTGACAGCAGCTCAGTCACTCCCTTCACCACCGTGGACACAGTGTGGGGATGAGTGAGTTGCGAAACGGAGGAAACTCTCCACAGGCCTAGAGGACTGTGCGCTCAACTCTAGATTTTATGCCCTTCACTCCATTACTACCCTCATGACAATGAACTGAAGGCAAGGGTTTGACCAGAAAAGTAGCAAGTAAAAAGCTTATTGAAAAGTTGTTGATCTTTATTTGTGTTTCCTTGGGTGACACTTAGTTGATGCTTCTGTGTTACAAATGATATATCTAATTTGACTTACTGCTCAAAGAGCATTCAGTTCCTTCCTTGTTCATTAATTCATCAAACATTTCCAATAAGCCAGTCCTTGACCTGTAGGGGGCTCAGAATCCAGACTTGGGGAGAAAATGGACAGGGAAACCAAAAAATTCAGTGGTGGGCATGGCAAACGAAAGATAGAAGGCAAAGCAAAATGTGTATGGGCTCGTGAAAGGACAAGGGCAGAGGGGAGAGAGAGAGTAGAAAGAGGAGTCCTTAGTTCTAGATGTGTTTTCTCCAGTTTGCTCTTCCTGTGTCCTCATACCCCACCCTTCAAGTCCATGTTTTTTCCTCACATCTCTGGAATAAGTCTCCTTGGAAACCGGCAAGATGGTGTCTACCTCTTCCTCCTCATTACTCGTGCCACACCTATACCCATGGGCCCACTGCCTTCTTCTGGCGCTAAGGTTCTTCAGGTCTGAATTCTTACCTCTTTCTATCTTTTTTTATTTTTCTGTTATCTTTCTCTAGCCAGTCTTGCCCCTTGTTATGTTGATGGCCAGAAATGTATGGGATACTGAAAATATTGTACTGGAAAATATATAGCAAATATATTCAGGTGACCAGACTTAGTTGAAGGGTCATTTTGTCTTGTTGGGTATCACCTCAGGTTCAGGGTTCTTTGTAATATCATTTTGGACTATATCCTCTTTTAAAAATATAGTATATAAGTATTGTTCATACCTGATACCATTAATTTGTAGAGTATGGCAAGGTTGTCACCTCTAAGGCCATAAAAACATTCTATAAGAGAGTCTGTGTTCTTGTCACACCCTATAATAACAATCGGTATGACATAGAATAGATCTTTGCCTTTGAAAGGAGTTGAAATAGAATCATAAATATGAAAGCAAAAATATCTTTTGTTAAAATATATTTTTAAATTATAGTATTGCTGTGGAATACCAGTGATGTTTCTAGCAGAGTTTCATATTTATGCAGACTAGTTTATTCTGCTTTGAAAAGCCTTCTTCCCTTTGCTAAGCCTTGGAATGCATGTCATAGTTCTGAAACTGAGTCTGACAAAAGGAATCCAGTGGATATATCATATTATATTTTGTCAAACATTGACTATTTTGGGCTCCCTACATAAAAAGTCTAACTTGTTTAAATCAGTTAGTTTAATTAGACAGGTTTCAAGTAACAGAAAGCTGCTTCCTGTTAGTGCTCTGCATAGGACTATTAACTGTACCTAGACTTGCTCTAGGGTCATCTGGTCGTTCTAAGAGGGGTTTTAGATTTCGGGTTGCATTTACAAGAATGTCATGTTTTCTTTTCCTGCCTCCTTTACTTTTTATTCCATATCATTAAAAGCTTTGCTGTATCCTTGTTATTGTTGATAAGTGCTTTGTACTCTGCAACTAAAATGTTGAACTTACATGATTATTTAAATTTGTTTATTTTTTAAAAGTCTCCTTGGAGAAAGGTGAAATGGTGAGGAAGATGAACTCTGAAAGAGAAGTGTAGACATCAGCAACTAGGTGTGGTAGGTGAGGAATGGCCAACCTTGCTGGCCTGACCAGTCCACAGCTAGTGTTGACTTATTTCTCAGGTTCCCTTACGTGAATTTGCCTTATATATCAGGGCTTTGTATGGCTTTACCTACTTGATCCCCATACTATCTTTATGCAATTTATACTGTTACTGTTTTCACTTTAAAGATGCAAAACCTGAAGCATTAAAATGTTAGTTGTCTTCTGAAGGATACAGAGGATCTAGCTATCAACTAGATTTTGAGCCCAGGCAATCAGGTGCAACTTTTGCAAGTCTTGTCCAGAGAACTAATTTAGGAGTGGACACACATACCTTCCAGTACTACCCTGCCACTTTCCATGCATGACCTTGGCTTTTAAAGCCCTTTGTATTATAGGGTTGTTCAGAGTTTTAGATAAGGTGACACATGAAAATGGTTTTTCATATAGAAGCTTGATGACCATTGCATTTGAGACATTCTGTTTCTGTCCTGGGGAGATGACAGTGTAGCATGTGCTCTTCCTAGATGTCAGCAAGGCCAGAAACACCTCTGAGAGCTCTTAGAGCTCTGCTTAGTTGGATGATCTTAGGATAAATGAAGACAGGAGGAAGGGGGAAAGAGAGAGTAAAAACAATCAAGAGGCGATATGGGTATATATAGCAATTTTTCATGATGATTATATTATATGTTACAGCATACACTAATAAAATATGAAACAACCCACCCAACTGAGTAATTTCTAAGGTTTCTTCTTGATCTAATCTCTGGTGATTCCAAATGGAAATTTTATTTTCATACATTCATATCTAGTAGCTAATCTTTCAAAGTATGGGAATGTCCTTGTAATTGGTATGCTTGTGTGTGTATATAGCTGGGTGTATATGCTGTTATGATACAAAATGTCCCTGCAGGGTTATGTGTTTTAAGAGTGGGTGCTCAATACAACAATATTTAGAGTGGCGCTTTTGGAAGGTTATTGAATCATGAATGCTCTGACTTTATCAGTAGATTAGTCCACTGATGGTTCCTTAACTTAAGACTATTATTGGAAAGCCTGTGAAATGGTAGGTATAGTTGAAAGGAGTGGGTATGGGGACATAATCTTGGGTTTGTATCTTGTTGTTGGTCCCTTCTTGTGTGGCTCCCTTTCTCTTTGCTTCCTGGCTGCCATGAGGCAAGCAGCTTTTGTCTTCTAAGCCCTTTTGCCATGGTCCTTCTTACCATAGGCCTAAAAGTAGTGGAGCCAGCTAATCATGGACAGAACCCTCCAAGACTGTGAGCCAAAGTAAACCTTTCCTCTTTTACTATTTTGTCACAGTGATGGAAAACTGACCAATACACAAGCCTTCTATGTAATGCGATGGAATTTTGCCTAGTACCCTTGACTTTTTCTTAAAGAAAGTTTAAAGTTTGTCTTTTTTGCTGATTTCTTTCTTTGGATTACTACTTCTTGGGTATTAAGAGAGAGGAGAACATTTTTGAGTGAAAATAGACTATATTTTTCATATAGACAAAAGTCACACATGTAAGAGATCACACACAGACCTTAGGTTTCTCCTCCATGGCAGCGGTGGGGGTGGGATATGTGGATTACTAATCATACATGAGGATTTGAGCCAGGGTCAGTTCATGGAGTTTCTCGCCTTCCTTTCACCTTTCCACCTACTCACATTCCTGCCGGAAGTTGGCTGGAGGGAGGAAGGTACTTCTACAACTGAAGAGAAACTTCTGTGAGGTTTGATAGATGTAGTTTGCTTCATTAAATGGAAGCATTACCAGTGACATTTACTAAGGCATAGTCTGCAAACCACCTCCATGAGTATCCTCCAGGACATTTATTCGATAAAGAAGCTTGAGGCCCATCCTAGATCCAATGAATCAGAATTATACTATCATTATTTTTTTTCTAACATATTCTTTTCAGGTGTTGATCAAGCTTCAGTTTAATAAAAGCAACAGTGCAAAGTTATGACATCCTTTTAACCTTGTTCTTATTATGGCACACATGTTTTCAGGGCTACTTTTCTCCTACCAGGGCCTGTTGCTGCCAGTGAGGGCTCGTTTACCAGATTTCCAGGTGATCTCACTGCTGAGTTGTGCGGGGAGTGGCTGGGAGTAGTGCCAGAGAGATGGGAACTGAGGAGAGGAGAGGCTGCACAATGAGACAAGGATGCTCCCGGATAATGTGTTTCAGGAAGAGGTAGCTGTGCTCAGGGCAGTTGAGTTCAGCATTTCTAAGACGCAGAGGAGAGAAGTCAGATTCAGATGCGTGGGTGGAAGGCAGAGGCAGCTGGAGGCTCAGTGGGGGAAGAGTGACGTGTGGCCATAGGACCAGGTCTTGATTGAGGGACTTTTGGAACTAATTAATCTCAGTCCTTTATCACAAGGTGTTTGTAATATGACTTGCCAGTCTAGTCACTAGCAATTTGATAACTGAATATTTAGACATGGAGTATAATGTATTACATGGTTTGAATGTCTATATTTCTTTCAAGTAAATGATAAAATTAAAGATAGTAGAATACAGAACTATTTAAAAAAATCTGAGTTAATTTCTGAAAATGTACCTATCCCTACTTTTGAACCAGCTGTCTTAGAAGATCCTAAAAAGCACAGGTACACAGAAATGCTCATTTAGCATTCTAATTCAGTGGTCCTCAAACCACACACAGGGAACACCTGGGGAATTAACAAAGAAAGATGCCTGACTTCTCCCAGACATTCTGATTTAATTGCTATGGAATACAATGTGGATTCTGGGATGTTAAAGCTCTTTAGTCCTTCCATTTATAGATGAGAAACTCAAGTCTAGAGCCATTGTAACTTTTCCTGAGGTCAGATGATTTAATTGCAGAGACAGGATTAAATAAACAAAGGTCTCCTATCTCCCAGTTCAGGGTCCAGACACCACTCCAGGCCTCAAAGAGGGAATTTAAACAGGGCATGTGGACACAAGTGATGCAAGAGCAGAGAAGGCAAACTCCAGATGGTGAGGCGACCTGAGACCAGCAGCATTAGGAAGCAGCTGCATCTCCCTCAGGCTGGAGGGCTCATGGCAGCACCTGCTCTCTCTGCAGCCCAGAAGCTGGTGCATTTGTGGACTAAGTCAGACCCAGGGTGGTGGTGGCTGTGCCTGGTGGGAGCTGAAACTCTATGGGAGCTGGAGATACCACCTAGAGTAGGGTGGGAGAGGGACAAACACCCATGGGTCTCCCCTCTTCCCTCATGCTTTCTGGTCTTCCACCATAACTTCTTGCCTGCCAGACCAGAAACGTAGTTTGCTTCAGAGCAGAAAAGGGAGTGGACTGAGACCTAGCCAGAGGGTGACTGGCACTGTGGTGTTCAGGTTGATCAAGTTTTGCATTTGTAGCAGAGCTCTGTACATGCTGTCGTGAAGGAGGGTCCTGCGGGAACTGCTCCAGTAAATTCTGTGTGGGAGAGTGTCTAAACTATTGGTGCTGCTATATCACAAAATGCCACACCCAGGCTAATGCGTAAAGAACTAAATTTATTTCTAACAGTTCTGGAGGCTGGGCAGCCCTGCATTCAAGGTGTCAGCAGGTTCCATTGACTGGTGAGAGCTGTACCCTTCGAAGTGGAGCTGGGGAGGGAAACACTTTGTTTGCACATGGTGGAATGCAGAAGAGAAAGTGAGTGGGAGGCTGCCGGAAGCCTCTTAGAGACCTCAATCCCTTCCCTGGGAAGTCTTCATGATCTGATCTCACAAAGACCCCATCTCTTTAACACTGTATGTTGGTCATTAAATTTCAACACCTGTTCAGTGTTCTAGAGCATCATGTTTATGCTGTAGCTAAAATGGAGATGCTCCTTTTTTGAAGAATAGCCATAGTCTAAGATGGTTATTTGTCACATCTAGTTGTATAAGTGGTGTGATTGAAAGGTTTATAGATTAATATAGGTGCACGTTTTCACTAATATCTCCTTTCTTCAGATCTGTATCTCTTTTCCATTCAACATGTTTACATTTTTATGACTTTATATTTAAAACTTTTGTGCATTTGAAAAGACTCATTGGTGCTTTTATCTGCATTAAATCTTAGCCACTTATTCTTGTGAGGATTAGTTGCCTTCCAGATATGTTACCAAAAGCCAGAGGCTCCATGTGTGCATAGGCGTTGACAGACCTTGCTTTCCTATATCATTAAAGGCATTTTTAAAGAAAAACAGAATTACAGTGTGCTGCATTTTATGTGTTCTGCCTGATGAGCCAAGTGCTTTGCACTAGCAGCACTGAGCCTTGCTGTCCTGCTGTTTTAACAGTGCTCCCCTGGAGAGCACAGCATTCTTTAGACTTGGATAATGAGGCTGATGTCATAAAAGGGAGCTTTATTAAAATAAATTCAGTACCATCTTTCCTTTCTAATGCCATACTGATTAATTCCACCCTAAACACATACCTGACACTCTTTTAATCAGTAGAAGTAGCAAAGGGACTTCAGCTAGTGATAGGGAAGGTGGCAAGGGTGCTCTCAGCAGTGTGCTGTGCTCTGACACCTGCTGCAGTATTCATGCCGCAGTGGCCCTTGGCCTGAAGACCTGCGTCTCTGTTAACCGCTCCCACTGAACTGCTTGGAGAGTAATTAAATACTAATGCTTCCCTTGTTTCAGTGGTGTTGCTACTTAAACACTAAGAGATTAAATGTTGCCCCGAGGCTACTGGTAGAGGAACAGCAGAAGCAGGATTGCAATCCTCTCCTAATGTCTTAGGTTTGAGCTTAATTCTCTAGCCATAGGTCCTAGTAATGCATTCTGACTTTATTTTTCTTCAGAATTAGTCTACTGTTGATGATAGCATTCTCCAAAAAGAACATGAGGTCTGGGGTTTATGCCTTCCATAAATCTGCTGCTTTCCTACATACCCAAGAATGGCTTACCAGGGATACACTGTGTGAGCGTCTATTCTCTGCTAGTTAATTGGGCCATTTTTAATGTTTTGGAAATGTTATATTTTATCATAGCACATCAATTATTAATAGTAAATGTGAAATCTAATAAATCTCAGCCTTTAAACATTTTGTGCCATTAGCTAATTTTAAAAAAATGTTACCAAAGCTGATGAGTATGGCATGTTCTTTTTTTCTTTTGTGGCATGTTCTCATGATAATTTTACTTCTGTTTTGTACTCCTGAAAGGGAAGTTGTGGTCTAGAGAATGAAATAACTTATTCTTGAACTATACAGGGGTATTGGTTAGTGGCACAAAACTAGATCCTCCAGACTTGTCTAAATGCTGTATAAAAACGGAATGGAAACTTCAGTTTTAAACTGGTTCTTTGTGTCTTACAACATTCTGTTTGTGTACTTGTTTTTCTTTTTAATTTTTACATTTATTTATTTATTTACTTACTTACTTATTTGAGACAGGGTTTTGCTATATAGTGCAGGCTAGTTTTGAACTCACCATGTAGCCCAGGCTGGCCTCGAACTCAGTGATATTCCTGTCTCATCCTCTAGAGTTCTAGGATGCAGGCGTTTGCTGCCATGCCTGGCTTATGTAATTGTTTAACTATTGGAGGTGTACCAATGGACTTTAGAGGATAAACCAGTAAGAAAGAGAATATAAGAGATGTTCATAGGATAAATCTTATCTTTTATAGGACATGAGGCAGATAAAAAGCTTTTATGATGGTTTATTCTGCTCAAGGTACCACATTATTTAAAAATGAAAGAATCTTTTAAAAATTTAATTTTCTATTTCCATCTACCTTTATCACTTCTGGGAGGCTTTTAAATTCATTGTGGGCAATGGATTGTCCATAGGTAAATGGGCTGTTGATAGACACTTTCCCTTTGGAGCTCTTCTATAGTGGAAATGTGAAGGCATTTGGCTTGCTTTATGGGAACATTTAAATACAAGAAGTAGTTTTTTGTGTTTGGCATTGAAAGCAAAGAAAGCCACTTTACTGATTTTGAATTCCTTTTGTAAAGCTTCAATTTACTAAAATTAGGTTCATTCAGCTCAAATACATTCAGTTGTTTTCTGTTTTGCTCCCAGAGAGAAAAGCAGGCAGTGGGCCATCTCTTCTAGTTCTCTCTCCCTTTTTTTTCTTTCTGCTCAACCTCCTTTTATAATACTCTATAGGAAGATGTACATTAGGATTATCATGGTATGGAGCAAGTGCACTGTAATCCATCTAATATAACCACCTAAGCCAGTTGCTTCTTAGCCTTTCTTTTTGCCTGTAAAAACACAGTGCTTCTTTAAAATTATTAAGGTTGCTTACATCCTGAAGTTAGACAGATAACCTGTGTGTTTCTTTAAGAGTGTGAAGTAGAACAGTTCTTGGGGATGGTTCTCACCATCGGTTAGTGCAAGAGTTTTACTTGGCTTCAAGCAGAAACTCTCTTCCTCACTATTTGAAATGCAAATATTTCCATTGGACTTTTGGTTTTCAAAGACACTATGTCATTATATTGCTAATTTCATTTGTTTTATTTAATATACTGATGTTCCTTATTTTTAAATCATCATAGAATACTTCAATGAAAAGTATTTTTTCTTTTAATATTTAAGATACTTCACTTAAAATGTATTCTCATGTTTACTTGCAAAAAAAAAAAAAAAAAAAAAAACTCTATCCACCCCCTCCCACACAAACAAATGAGGAACAGTCTCTGGAAAATTGTCTTTAAATTATAGTATACAGTTGAATCTACATCAGATTCTAGTTGATGCAGAAGTCTTTGAGCTTTATTTTCTAACTTAGAGAAAAATGTGTACTTCAATCTAAAAATCTGTTCCTTAGCTATCTCTCATAAGATGTACTCCCCAGATACTTAAGGCATTGTTTTTTGTTTTTTTTTTTCCTCTCCTTCCCCTTCTCAATCTTTTTAGGGTACCACACTTACAAAGTTCTTGGCAGATGTGATTAAAGTTTAAGGCTAGGTATGTGTTTAAAGAGATGTCTTATCAGTGTGCTTAAGGGAGACTATGCAAATGGGACTACTTAATTTCAGGAGAAGTCTCTGCCAGGGGATTTCATGAATTTGGAATGACAGCACATGTTGATATGCTATAAGAATACAGAGGCTTGTGGTTAGGTAGCAAAATGTGTGTTATAAAAATGAGTGCTAGGAGCAGAGTGGTTGGGAAATGGTCCTGGGAAGGGAGGGGACAGCTGGTTCTTGATAGATACGGTAGATGGCATGAGGAAGCACACATGCATGTGAGAGTGTTGGAGCAAGTTACTTGTAACAGACTGATCTGATTGAATTGTATTCATGTGGAAGAGTAGAGGTAATAAGATAGGATAAATCCAATAGGAGCAAGTAACTAAGAGGACTCAGATGTCACTGTCCTGACCTGGAGTTTGGGTGAAGTTTATCCGGGAGTCATTGTAGGTTTTCTAGCCATGATGTTTTCAGATGAAGGCAGTAACATTCCTTTTGAGTTGTTTAGAATGCCCTACAGGAGAAAGAGAACTTAGAAGAACAAATATGGCTACTGCATGAGGGTTTTTTTTTTTTTTTTGCCTTAAAGGTGCTTTTGACCCAAAGAGGTCCAATTTAGGATGGATGGATTGTGTGAAAAGACAAGAACCAAGGTAGGAACCAAGAGCATTATTGGAAGTTGGCAGTGCAAGGATTGCCTCAAGGAATGTGTTGATGTCACTGGCACATTAGAGAAATTATGTGTTTCATATTCCACAGCTAAAATATGAACATTTTGTTACCAACGTGTTCTTGAGCAAATTAACTTTGTCTATATTGGATTTTTCACTAAGGATTATATATTGGATGTGCCTACACTGAAGATTATGGTGAATGAAGTGAGAAGTGGGAATGTGGCAGTCAAAAGCAAAACAAAACAAAACAACAACAAAACCCCCCCAAAACTCCAAGTTTTTAATAAATGCAAGAAGTTGATACTTTTAAAGGAATTGTTGGTAGCTAGTAGAGAAATATATCTGATGCTGATTTGGATGCAAAGACTATGTGAAGCCCTCCAGATCATCTGCTCTTTACTGCAATTCACCTTGAAAACAAATCTCATCATTTCCTATTCAAAGCCATCCTTTTTTTTCTTCTTGTCCATAGCATAAAGCTCTATTCCCTAAGCATGGTTTTAAGAACCTTCATATTCTACCCCCAGATACAGATAAAAGTCATATTATAAAAAAAATCACATTATGAGTATTGCCAAATGTCCATTACATGCCAAGTACTGCCCTCTGTTATTCTGATATGAGTTAAGAGGGCCAGTCTCTATTACTGTATGGTGAGAGGTTCAGGTTAGCAAGGGTATGATAACACAGATTGATAGGGTGCTGTGGAAAGAGAAGCATCTAATATAGACCTCTTCTCTTCAGAGAGAGAGGTGGCAGAATGTCAGGGAGAATCCCTAGAGGAGGTGTCCTCTGAGCACCTAGGACAAGCAGGTAGTTTATTGTTCAGACTGCGTCCTTTGGGGAGTAAAAGAAGTGGTGTCAATAATTATGCCTGGACCATGAGTGTAAGTTGGGATGTTTTGAAGTAATCAGCTCCCTTGGTTGGCTTAGGCAGAGATAGCTGCTTACTTTGTGGTCATGTCCTGGCTCTAAATTGGCCTGTGAGTCTCTGCACGTACTTGATACAGAACTGTTCTTAGGGACGGGCCCAGACATTCTTAGGGAGAAAAATTGCAAGGCCGTGGACTGAGTGTGTAAAGTCCCACTTTCCACCCTCCAAGATGGACAGTAGTACAGGGCATGGTGGCAGCATGGGAGCCCCAACATTGTCCTGATTCACATTTAAGACTGGGCCAGATTTCTGGTCTGCCACTGATTAATTGCTTTGCTTCACTTCCTTATTTTATTCCCCACAAGTGAAATGGGAATGACAGCGGGCCTGTAGCATGCCACAGGCCAGGTGCTTAGACAACATGCATTTATTTCTCATGACCTGGAGGCTGGGAAGCCCAAGCTCAGGCTCCTGCAGATCTAGTGAGGGCCTGCTTTTGGGTTTCCAGAGGGCCATGTCTTCGGTGTCCTCATAGAGTAGAAAATAGAAGGGGAGCAAACTTCTCTTGTTTCTTCTAATAAAGACACTGAGCCCATGCCAAGGGCTCAGTCCTATATGGCCCTGATTACCTCCTACTAACCGTGACATTTGGGGTTGGGTTATCAGCCTATGAATTCTGAGGGGACATAGAAGTTTAGTTCTGAAAGTGATTGTAAAGGATATGAAAGAGGAAATGCTAGTGAGAGTGCCATGCAACAAGACCCTTTTATGGATGCTTTTATTTATTGCTGTTGATGTTGGTGATGATGATTTCCTTTAAGAACCTTTTCTGGGTTTTGGCTCTGTCCTACATGTATAGCTGGTGAAATTCAGAATTTCATGGAGAAAGGGAAAGCAAAAACTGGGGCTGTGAACTGGGTGAAGGACCTCTTTGTCTTGTGCTTATTGAGGCAGCAAAAGAGACAGTGTTACTCACAGCCCAAACAATAGGCACTGTATCCAGGAAAATATAGTTGTACTTACCAGAATTCCTTTATTCTTATTTATTTATTTATTTATTTATTGAGAGAGGATCTTGCTACGTAGTTCTTTTTAAAAGGACTGGGATACACTCTTTCGAATGAGCTGTTCAGTTTATGATCATCTGTTTGTGTGTTGCAGTTGGTCAAAATATCTGATCTTCATTTTTTAGGAAGTATGGAATTGCTATTCTTTCCCTAAAATTTGAGTGAAACTAAGAATTAAAGGGTATTTCCAAGTTTTATATGTATATATATATAGAGAGAGAGAGGGAGAGAGAGAGAGACATATATACATATATATATATATATATATAGAATAGGATTTTGCTTCTTTAAAGACAGTGAGACTTTTTCTACATGGTAGTTTTTATCAGCATTTTGTAAGAAATTTAATATCTCCAGTTGAGGTTCAATAACTTAAAAGGGAAAATTGCTATTTCAATAATAAGCACAGGTTGATTGCCTACTTTGTCTTTTGTATTAAAATGAATGTTGCAATTACTATGTGTTAATATCCAGTAAGCTGCATCCCTTTTTCATCTGCAACTAAAAAAAGTATTACTTGTAAGTAGGCATGCACAATTTATCTTGGCAAATAAAATAATTCTAAGTGTGCACATATATGTTTATTATGAAGCCATCATTCAGATTGCACCAAATGGAAGGAGAGAGAAGATGATCATCTGTTATTGTGGGGCTGACAGGATGTTTATTAATGGCCCTGGATTTGAAATGAGCATCTTACTAAATGGAAGTCTTTGGCCAACCTCTGACCCTTTTGTCTTAAAGGTTTGAGAACAGATAATACGAAAGAATACCAGCTTTTTTCCAGATGGCTGCATGCCTGATGTTCCTTTATGTTTAGCTGTCATTCAAATATGAATGCCCAGTGATTATAAGTGTCTCTTTCTCTTCTCTGGACTGAAATGAAACCTTTTATGCATTGTGTGTTAAAACAGATTAACTGTTTGGCTCATCAGTAGGGAAATTAGAACAATAGCTGCCAACTCAATGGTGTAGTAAAAGAATGTCCTCTGGGGCCTGGGGGCCAAGGTTCATAAGCAAATGGTATATCCAAGTGTCAGGCTTGGGAAGGACACATGAGTTATGAAAATATTTGCCCTGAATATTAATTTTATAACTGCATGTGGATGAGGATAGCAATGTCTTTTAGAAGCATTCAGGATTTGAACAAAAATTTCCCAACCTTATATGCACTTTTCAGTTGACTGTTGTATTCGGAAGAGCATATATATTATGTATAATAAAGAATTACTGTAAAACATTTTCCTATTTTTTATTGTGCCGCACTTTTCTTTTAAATCTGTATATTTCATGATGGGTTCATAACGAATAACTTGAATGGTATCCTAAAAATACTAATAGATTCTGTAATTTGGAAAGCAAGTGAAAGTGGGCAATTAACATTTAGGTATTGTTGACACACAGACTGGCGTGGAGGGCAAGAGGCAAACTGATGACCCCTCAGTGACTTCGGTAATACTGGCAGGGTAAGGGGACTGATTCAAGGGGACCAGCCACATGTCCCTAAGGAAGCCAGGTTCCTTATGCAGTGCTGTGCTGACTCTGTTTTCAGCAGGGAACTGTATGATAGCACATTTTCCCTGGAAACTCACCTATGAAGTGAGTGAGTAAACGTTCTCAGGGCCTGGTGGGAGGAGAAAAGCATGCCTCATCGAGGGGTGTGACTCTTACCTGGTACGAGTATACTCGTTGGATATTTCAAGAACGAAAGAAGGCATGAAAGTGAACACTGTCACCGGAAACAATGCTAAAATGTCTGAGGATGGAGATATGCTTATTCTGATTCAAACATTATATGGTATACACATGTATTGAAACATCACATGCTATCCTATAAATATATACAATTTTTATGTCAATTAAAAATTTTAAATGATTATTTTTAGAATAAGAGGTACGTTTTGTTGTTGCTCGTAAAAAAAAACACTGAAAAGCCTACCATAAAATTCTGTTTTAATAAGGATTGTGGTTTCTGAAACACCCAAAGGTAAAAATGAGTTTAAATAAAACAATCAGCTATTCTACCTTTTAAAGTTTTATTTTATATTTTTAATAGTTAAAATTTTTTGTAAATAACTCATGATTTTATGACTTTATTTTTTATAGTTTCATTGAGATATAATTCATACACCATATAATTCCATTTATAATGCACAATTTAGTAATTTATACTACATTCAAAATTGTGTGTCCATTTCTGTTGTCAATTTTAGAATATTTTCATTACACCCAAAACAATCACTGTTGCTCTTCTCTGTCATATTTTGACTTCTCCTGGTTTCAGGCAACCACTAGTTTGTTTTGAGTACCTATAGATTTGTCTGTTTTAGACATTACCTATAAATATAATCATATAATCAATATGTGGGCTTTTGTGATTGACTTCTTTCAGGTGGTTTAATATTTTCAGAGTTCATTCATGTCATAGTGTATATCAGTATCTTTCCCCCTTTTGTATCTGAATAATATTCCATTGTAGGAATACAGTATTTTGTTTATCCATTCATCTATTGGGGGCAAAATTTATGCTTTGAGTAATTAGATTTTAAGATTCCTTCCATAGAATCTTTATCTTCTATTTGAGGTATCTTGTACTAGGTTTTTTTTTTTATCAGTACATTTTGTAGTATGTAGTGATTATATTTATATCATGGAGTTGGTACCTGTACATAATACCTCTTAATCTTTTTAATCCATCTCCCTTCCCTGTCTCCATGCTTCTTCCGAACTTCTGTATTTCTTGTAAGTTTATTGTGACTGATAAAAGAACTGTAGAGCCATGGGCTCTTGTCCAAAATCCAATAAGATATGGGCTTGAGATAATTGCTTATGGCTAGCTGTAGAGTATGTTTGTGAAGACATGGAGGGTGTGGAACAGCAGTAGATGGAATACAGTGTCTTACATATCCTCCTTAACACTACACTGTGCCCTGCAGTTGGCACTCAAAAATACTTTCAGGCTGAGATTATTAAATATAATTACCAATTTACTATTTTCAAAACTGCACATTTTCTAACAGTTTGCAGGGCCCCAGTTTTCCAAAGATAACAGATACTGTTCAACTGAAATAAGACTTATCTTGATAATAATTATGGCCCAAGAGTATTCAATGGTTTATAAATATTTTTATTTGACATATAATTTTTTTAGGTAAATACTTAATAGAGGAGAAAGTTTTCTCACTTGCCTGAAAATTTAGGAGTCACAAAGCATGTAGGCAAGATTTTATTTCTACTAAGCAACAGGGCAAAAACTGAACCGAGATCTTATAGCTTCACCACTTGTGTGTTTTCTGAAATACTCTGTGGCTTACCTCACTCTACCTTTGCAGTATCTTTCTCGTCTCATTTGTTCAGTGATGGTGTTGGTGTGTAGTGTAGAAACTGTTTTATGGAAATCTTTCACTTAAGCAGTTCCATAGTGGTGTGTTGACTCTTTTCTCAAATCTTAAACTTGTGATTGGTTGATATTATTAAGGATTGTCACACTCCAAGGTGCTACATAGTGATCTCATCAACACTTGTTCAGTGAAGCAAAATGCAGAGCTGAATAAATGAAAATGAATTTGAGGAGAGGAGGAGCTGGGCGGATCCAGAGTCCCTGCAGAAGCCCGTTCCTTTGTCTGAAGGACTGAATACTTCTGCAAGCAGAGAGGCATCGCAGCTTCCTGAGGCACCTCAGCCTGTGGTGAGTGCCCAGCACAGTCTGCCCAAATCTCAGACTGTCCCGGACCCCCCAGGCTTCTGGGTGCAGAGAAGTGGAACAGTGGGTTAGAGGCCACTACAGCTGCCTCCCCATCCCCCCCGGCTACACTTGGAAGTCTGCTGAGCTCCTGACGGATGGGCAGGCCTACACTAACCCCCGAGCCCAGCCGCACCTAGCCATCTCCTGCAGAGGAGGAGCTGGGCGGATCCGGAGTCCCTGCAGAAGCCCGTTCCTTTGTCTGAAGGACTGAATACTTCTGCAAGCAGGGAGGCATCGCAGCTTCCTGAGGCACCTCAGCCTGTGGTGAGTGCCCAGCACAGTCTGCCCAAATCTCAGACTGTTCCGGACCCCCCAGGCTTCTGGGTGCAGAGAAGTGGAACAGTGGGTTAGAGGCCACTACAGCTGCCTCCCCATCCCCCCCCGCTACACTTGGAAGTCTGCTGAGCTCCTGACGGATGGGCGGGCCTACACTAACCCCCGAGCCCAGCCGCGCCTAGCCATCTGGCTGCAGAGGAGGAGCTGGGCGGATCTGGAGTGCCTGCAGAAGTCCCTTCCTTTGCCTAGAAGACTGTGGATATCTCTGCAAGCAGGGAGGGATCACAGGCTCCTGAGGCACTGTGGCCTGTGGAGAGCACCCTAACCCGGCTGCAATTGAAGAGCTGTGGATCTTCCAAGGGGCAGGTGGGCACACAGTGTCCCTGAGGCCCAGCTTGTCTGGAACTGCGGAGTTCTGAGCAGGCAGAGGAGGGACACTGGTTCTGCAGGCCCAATGGCTTGGGGTAGTGCGGTGTCAGAGGCTCAGTAGCTCCAAGCATAGAAGGGGATTTTCAACAGATCCTGAGGAAGCTTTCAAATAACACTTGAAACACAGAAATATACAAAATGACAAAACGAAAGACCAAATTACAACCTCAAACCTCCAGCCCATCTCAGGAAACCCTAGGAGCAATGTATATAGAAGAAAATATATCCCATCCACCTCATATATCGGACATAATAGCTACTGAAGTTGACAAACAACTCCAGGAAGCTTTAAAGAAATTCAAACTCGAAATAATCTCCCAGATAAAAGAAGAAATGATAAAAGAAATGAAAGAGATTCTAAATATATCTAAAGAAAACACAGATAAAAAATTGGAGGAACTAAACAAAAAGATAGAATCCCTAGACGAGCAATATAAGAAACAAACAGAATACATAATGCAGATGCACAGAGATATACAGGAAATAAAAAACTCCACTGAATGTTGTAAAAACCGCCTTAATGAAAGTGAAGATAGAATCTCAGACCTTGAAGACATGATTGCAGCTAGTGAACAGGAAAGGAAAGATCTTTTGAAAATAACAAGGAATCAGGAAACAACAATTCAACAACTGCAAGACGATGCAAAGAAGAATAACATAAGAATGATAGGGATTAATGAAAGAGAGGGAGACAACATAAAGGATGTCAAGAGGATATTTAGAGAAGTAATAGCTGAAAATTTCCCAAGCATGAGATCAGAAACTGACATCAAGATCAGTGAAGCATATAGAACTCCAAACACTCATAACCAAAATAAAACTACACCCAGACATATAATAATCACTATCCCAGAAATCCAACATAAGAATAGATTATTAAAAGCTGTCAGAGAGAAAAGACAGATCACTTATAAAGGAAAACCTATCAGAATCACAGCAGACTTCTCAGCACAAACAATAAAGTCAAGAAGAGCATGGAGTGAAATATTCCAGATCCTAAAGCAAAATGATTTCCAACCAAGACTGATACATCCTGCAAAACTATCATTCAAAATAGATGGTGCAATACGATACTTCCATGACAAAGAACAGCTGAAGAACTTCATGAACACCAAACCGACCCTGCAAAAAATATTGAAAGACAGTTTAGATACACAAAGGAAAAAACCACTAAGCAAAGCAAATAATTAAACAGAACAGAAAGATAAAGATGCAACAGCAGAGAGATAACATTCCTACAATTAACCAGCATTTAACAGTAATAACCATTAATGTAAATGGTCTCAATGCACCAATCAAAAGAAACAGACTAGCAGAATGGATCAAGAAACAAAATCCAGCCATATGCTGTTTACAGGAAACCCATCTAACCCAGAAGGATACTCACAGACTGAAAGTCAAAGGATGGAAAACAATTCTTCATGCAGCAGGAATCCAGAAAAAGGCAGGAGTAGCCATTCTGTTTGCAGACAACGTGAACTTTAAACCAACAATGACCATAAAGGACAAAGAAGGTCACTACATACTTGTAAGGGGAAAACTCCAAGAGGAAGAGATAACTATCTTAAATATATACGCACCAAACTCCAGAGCACCAAGTTATATAAAACAATTATTAACAGAAATGAAAACTCAAATTATCAGTAACACAATTGTAACAGGAGACCTTAATACGCCATTGACACCAAGGGACAGATCAACCAGACAGAAAATGAGCAAAGAAATAACAGAACTGAATCATACCTGTGAACAAATGGGTTTGATAGACATATACAGGATGTTCCACCCAACAACATCAGAATACACATTCTTCTCAGCAGTACATGGATCATTTTCTAAAATAGACCATATATTAGCTCACAGAACATATTTAAACAAGTGCAAAAGAGCTGAAATCATCCCTTGCATGTTATCGGATCATAGCGCTCTGAAATTAGAAATTAATGATAAAAGATACTGCAAAAATCCCACAAACACATGGAAACTGAATAACACACTCTTGAGTAATCAGTGGGTCACAGAGGAAATTAAAGAAGAAATCAAACAATACCTAAAAGAAAATGAAAATACAGATACAACTTACCGGAACCTGTGGGATGCAATGAAAGCCGTCCTGAGAGGAAAGTTTATTGCACTGAGTTCCCACATCAGGAAAACAGAACGAATACAAATAAATAACTTGATGCTACACCTCAAACAGCTAGAAAAAGAAGAGCAAGTCAAGCCCAAAGCCAAAAGAAGAGAGGAAATTATAAAAATCAGAGCAGAAATCAATGCAATAGAGACTAAGAAAACAATCCAAAGAATCAACAAATCAAAGAGTTGGTTCTTTGAAAGAATAAATAAAATCGATAAGCCCCTAGCCAACCTTATTAAAAAAAGGGAAGAAAAAGCTCAAATTCATGCAATAAGAAATGAAAAAGGAGAAATCACTACAGACCCAATAGAAATACAGAAGATCATCAACACCTATTTCGAAAACCTCTACTCTCAAAAGTTTGATAACACAGAAGAAATAGACAGATTCTTAGAAGCATATGAAGTGCCAAAGCTAGATCAAGAGGATGTAAAACTGTTGAATAACCCAATCTCTGTTACTGAAATTGAAAATGTAATTAAGTCCTTACCCACCAAGAAGAGCCCAGGCCCAGATGGATTCACTGCAGAATTCTACAAGAAATACAAAGAAGACCTAATGCCGACACTCCTCAAACTGTTCAATGAAATTGAAAGGGAAGCAATCCTTCCTAAGTCGTTCCTGGAAGCAAATATTACTCTAGTACCAAAACCTGAGAAAGACCCAACTAAAAAAGAGAACTATAGACCGATCTCCCTAATGAACACAGATGCAAAAATCCTCAATAAAATATTGGCAAATAGGATGCAGCAAATCATCAAGAAGATTATACACCATGACCAAGTGGGATTCATCCCAGGAATGCAAGGATGGTTCAACATACGCAAATCAATAAATGTAATCCACCATATCAATAAAGCCAAAAATAAGAATCACATGATCATTTCTATAGATGCAGAAAAAGCCTTCGATAAGGTCCAACATTTATTCATGATAAAAACTCTACAGAAAATTGGAATAGATGGTCTTTACCTCAATATAATAAAGGCCATTTATGACAAACCAACAGCCAGCATCATTCTAAATGGCCAAAAATTGAAAGCCTTTACTTTAAAATCAGGCACAAGACAAGGATGTCCTTTATCACCACTCCTATTTAATATAGTACTGGAAGTACTAGCCAGAGCAATTAGGCAAGAAAGAGAAATAAAAGGGGTAAAGATAGGAAAAGAAGAAGTTAAGTTATCATTGTTTGCAGATGACATGATACTCTACATAGAAGACCCCCTAAACTCCATTGAAATACTCTTAGATACAATAAATAAATTCAGTAATGTGGCTGGATACAAAATCAATACTCAGAAATCAATAGTATTCCTATACACGAACAACAAAATTACAGAGAGGGAAATAAGAGAAACTGGACTATTCACATTAGCAAGCAAAAAAATGAAATATTTACGAATTGCTCTTACGAAAGAAGTGAAAGACTTATACAGTGAAAACTATAATACACTGAAAAAGGAAATTGAAGATGATCTCAGAAAATGGAAAGACATCCCTTGCTCATGGATAGGAAGAACAAACATTGTGAAGATGGCCATTCTCCCAAAACTCTTATACAGATTCAATGCAATCCCAATAGAAATACCATCAACATACCTCATAGATCTAGAGAAATCACTCCTAAATTTCATCTGGAACCAGAAGAGACCTAGAATCGCAAAGGCAATTCTAAGCAGCAAAGGCAAAGCAGGAGGCATCACAATCCCTGACTTGAAATTATACTACAAAGCAACAGTAGTAAAATCAACATGGTATTGGAATCAAAACAGAGGCGAAGATCAATGGAATAGATTAGAAGATACAACCACAACTACAAACACACTCAACCACCTTATCTTTGATAAAGGAGCCAAGCAGGTTCACTGGAAGAACGACAGTCTCTTTAATAAATGGTGCTGGAAAAACTGGCTCTCCATTTGCCGAAAACTAAAGCTAGACCCATGTCTATCACCATGTACTAAATTAAAATCTAAATGGGTCAAAGATCTGAATATTAAAACAGAAACACTAAATCTCTTGGAAGACAAAGTGGGTAGAAACCTTGGAGACATAGGAGTAGGTAGAGAATTCATGAACAGGACTCAAACCGCACGGGAAACACTTCCCAGAATCAATAACTGGGACCACATCTTATTAAAAAGTTTCTGCATGTCAAAAGAAATCTCCAGCATAGTGAAAAGAAAACCCACAAACTGGGAAAAGATTTTAGTGAACTCTCTCTCAGACAAGGGACTCTTGTCTAAAACATATAAAGAATTAAAAAAACTCAGACCTCCAAAATTCAAAGATCCAATCCAAAAATGGGCATCTGAGATGAATACGCAATTCTCAGATGAAGAAATGCAAATGGCAAATAAATATATGAAAACATGCTCATCATCATTGGTCATCAGAGAAATGCAAATTAAAACCACACTGAGATTCCATCTCACTCCTGAAAGAATGGCCAGGATCAAGAAAACCAACAACAACAAATGCTGGAGAGGATGTGGGGAAAAAGGAACTCTCCTGCACTGTTGGTGGGAGTGTAGACTGGTACAGCCTTTGTGGAGATCTGTCTGGAGGTTTCTCAAAAAGTTGGGATTGGAAATCCCATTTATTCCAGCTATTCCACTTCTAGGCATATTCCCAGAAGAACTGAAAGCATCATACCACAGTGATTTATGTGCACCTATGTTTATAGCAGCACAATTTGTAATCGCCAGATCTTGGAAACAACCCAAGTGTCCATCAACTGAGGAATGGATAAAAAAGTTGTGGTATTTCTATACAATGGAATATTATTCAGCTATAAAGAAGGATCACATTGAGATATTTATCAATAAATGGGCGCAGCTTGAGACCATACTCATAAGTGAAATAAATCAATCTCGCATGTATGAATACCGAATAGTTTCCCTAATGTAAGTAATGATTCAAATATATGAAAATATGTGGCAATCATGATTCCCCATTATGTGGCCTTGAAGCCTTATAAAATTTTCACTTATTAATTAGAAAGGCTTTATTCCGGGCTTCTTGATATGGAAATATTTGAAGCTATAGTATATGAAGTTTTATCCAAATATCTCAAGGAAAAAGACAGACACTATGGTAACTATTATTCTTTAAAAAAATTATTTAGTTATTTCTTATGTTTATTTTAATTAAGGGAAAAATTTAAAAAATTAGGATATATAATAGTAACTCTTTTCGATTTCCTATTAACTTGTTTTGAAGTCCTGTAATGCTCCCACGATCTTGTTTTGACTGATTAGACTCTGTTCCATTCTGTGGGATAGTATCAGGTCCGAGGGTATAGGCAACTACTTTGAAGGCAGTAAGATTCACTAAGATGCCCATTCTGGTTTGACTATTGTCTCCTTTGGAAGTCCTGTAATGTTTACAATGTCTAAGTTTTATTGGTCTTGTTCTCTACTGTTTTGTCCAACTTTATAATATCTAATGAGATAGACAAATCTTTTTAAGGAAACAAGAGACAACGTTGATAACTATTGTTAATAACCGTATACTCTGTTCTACATCATGTGCTAAGTCTATCCTTGGTTTTCACTGACAGCTTTGTTCTGCCATATTTGACTTTATTCTCCCCCCCCCCAAAAGTAATAAGAACTAAGGAGTAATAAAATCTAAAATGTGTAAATTTTGTTGTAAAAAGAGAGGAAGGGGAAAAAAGAGCTCTAACGGATATAACAGCAAGTGTGTATAGGGATGTTGAATAGCTGACTATATTAATGTTTTTGGATCATTGAACACAGCTGTTTGTAGTCTCTCTGTTTGAATGTCTACTTTGTATTCTTTGATACTGTGATTTGAGCAACTATTTCCAAGATGATAATATGTAATCTATTAACAGGTGATTTCTTACTGTTATGCTTTTTTTTGTAGTTCTGTATTATATGTAACCTTACACTGCTTTGTTTTGTTTTGTGTTTTTCTCTTTTTCCTCTTAAATAAAAAAAAAAAAAAAAAAAAAAAAAAAAGAAAATGAATTTGAGATGAGCGAATTTCAGTCAAGCAGAAAATGGGTAAATAGAGTTCATGAGATTGTCGTCACTGATAGTTGGGCATCAGTACTAGTGCCAGAGACTCAGGACTCAATTCAGATGCGCCTACCTTTTTCAGTAAGTCATTGTCCTTTTCTTCCACTCATTATCAAGTCATCTGGGTAAACATCTGTGTATTGTGGCATCTGTTTAGTATGATGAGAAAAAGCCGTACGTAGTCCTTCCCTACAGAGTCTACCAGCATGAATTCTCACAGTAATAACAAAGAATTAACATAGATATAACCCTAAGTGGGATGTAAAAGAAATCAGAGGAGGGTGAGTAGTGACTTTGTGTGGGCAACTTGCTGTGTTCAGGCAGGTAAGATGGTTTTCCATAGATGTGATCCTTACAAATACTGTGTCTATTGAGGCCAGTACTCTTATCTCCATTTTATAGTTGAAAAAACAAGGCATACATTGTTTCGCTCCAGATCAAGCATGCAGGCAGTGGTGGAACCTGAGTGCTTCAGTATCCGTGCTTGGGACCCGGTGCACTTGACTGTGATGCCTGCTCCCTCTCAGTTTCCCCTGAGTCTTGGTAAAATGCTTTCAAAGTAACAGTCAAAGATTCTGTTCTGGTGGTTACTGTTCTGAGCTATAAAAATGAAAATAAATTTTAAAAAAGAAACAGTACTTGAGTCCTACAATAAAAATAACACAGAATTAAGGAAATGTGAAGGCCTTAGTGTGATGTTTGTGAAGTGGGTCAATCGGTGTTTTCATTCATTTTCTTTTACTACTTTTACATTTGAAGTGCAAAAATCTGAACGTTGCCACCAGTGACCTGGCTAAAGAAGTCTATACCCTTAGGGTGATGACTGAGTTTCCTTGTAGGAAGGGCCTGTTCTAAGAATTTCCTCAAGTTATTTGCAAGTTTGTCCTTTGTTTCACATGAGGCTCAGATGCTACATCAGATCAGAAAATTCAGTTTGCTCATTAGTGTATCTGAGTTAGTTAGACCTTGGAGAGTTCTTTGTTTCTGTAGGGAAATCCACTCACAATGCCTGCCTAACATATCAAAAAGTCCCAATTCTTTCTAGAGTCTCCAAAGGCAGCAAGGTCTGGTTTGTCCCCCTGGTTGATCCCCTGCCCCTCCCTCATTGGCAGGGGCAGTGGAAGAACTTCTTTAAGTCGTTGATGGTAGAGCTGGCCTAACACTGAAGAGAAGGGAGATTGGGGTAGAATGTGGTGGGGACTTTGACAAGGACTGCACTGCAGAGAGAAAGCATGTTTCATGGCTTGAGTCTCATCCCTCCTGAATTTCACTATGCCCCACCTTCCTTCAGCCTTGGTGACATTACTTTTTGTGTTTGTAGAATACTGGTGTGGAGGAAGGAGGGAGAAGTTGGGTGGGAAGAAAGAGGCAGAGTTCAAAGGAATATTAAGCATTATTGGCTGCTTACTAGGAGGTAAGAATTTTCTGTATTTTAGCCAGTTAAGTCATTATGTGAAGTCATTTTCATCATTTTTTTCTGAGAAAATGAAGACTGAGAGAGGTTGACTATGTTTGTATAAAGCTACGAGGATAAAATGGGGATATATTTGAGACATTTCTTTGTTCTTGTTTTGTCTTAACGTTTTGTAGCTAGTAGAACTCTGCTCTAAGTGGAGACTTAGAATTTTGTTTTTAAAGGAAATGAGAGTAATGCTGTGCCCTTGGGCTCAATTTGAGTTCTTCAGTGAAACAAAGAAATGGGCTTTTATTCATTCATTCATTCAGCAAACTTCTTTTCTATTCCTTTTTTTTGAGCAACTGATTAGTTGCAGGTGCCGTGTTAGACACTGAGCGCGAGGCCTGTGCCGTGCTGTCTGCAGCCTCCCAGGGACTGCATTAGAGGACAATGGCGTGGAGACAATACAGCTCTCTGATGAGTCTCGCTATGGTTTTATAGGAATCTAATGAATAGTTACATTAGAATTATGAAATCATGAGGTGAACAAATGTAATATCCTATGTTATTAATCTCTAATAAGTAGGCTTGCCTCCTTTTTTCTTTCCAAAATTTTTTTATTGTGAAAAATTTCAAATTTCTAGAAACAGAGTATATCATGAGCTCCCTCTCAGGTCCTTCAATCATAAGCCACAAGTCAGCTTGCTGGTGTCTTTTTCCTTCTGTCTTTTTTCTATTTTACTGTCTGTTTTTCTTTTTTATGATTTTGAGTCTTGGAGCAGGACTTTCTTCTGTGGTAATGGACCCATATTGAGCATTATTTCCCAAATAATTTGTTGTGTCATTTCTATTTGATCAGTCAGGAAAAAAAAAATCCATGAGCACATAGTTATGTTTTGAGTTATTTGGGAAAAAGACAATAAAATGCTCACTCAGTTTCAAAGTTCAAGGATGAATCTTGCCTACTGGAAAAGTAAATGGAGTTTCAATTGCAAAAAACAAACAGAACAATAAAGCAAACTTTTATTAGGTGCAAATATAGAGCATTCTTCAAGTAGTCTTTCAAGTAAGTTAGGCTGAAAAGAAAAATAATTACAGGGAGCATTTGTATTTGTGGTCTGTATATGTGTGTAAAGGCAGCTGTTTCAGGCTTTTAAGGAATCAAGCTGACTGCAGAATTAGATGTGGGAAATTAACTTGCCTAATTCATTGGCTCAGATGTTGTGGTGTTCATGATCGGTGATGAGGCCATTGTATGCCCTCGTATTGTGTAGATCATCCACAATGCATTGCTGAGAATGGAATAATTTTTCTCATTTAGTAGGAATGGAGGAAAGTTTCCCCCCCCCCCCTTGGAGGAGATCTGAACCGTTGATGCCCATAAGATAAGTAAGGGGTTTCTGTAAATAAATTCTTACTAATACATGTCACCCCTTTAAAAGTTTCTGGGTGCAAACGCTTTGTATTTACTGTAGAAAGTGAACAGTAAGTGTTCTTAAAATTTATTTCTCTAGTAAAATAACGGAAGCCTTGGGAAACCAGTATAAATAGGGAAATATTAACTTAGCCTTAGACTATTGAGGAAAGGCAGTTGTTTGTGAAGGATTATGTAGCTCATATGTAAATGTGCTTTGCAAACTCATTTTAGATATTCAATCTCTCAGCTGGAGAGGCTGGAGAGCAGGGATTTTGACTGCTTTACTCCTGAGTAAACAATCTCAGATGGGCCAGTTGTGAGATGAGAACTCAAATTCATCTTCCCTGTTGCTGGTACATGCCGCTGTGGAAAGTAGACAGGGTGCATTGAAAGCACCATGTAACTTTGAATGAGTAAGCACATGGAGGAGAAGAATGCAGATTCATTTTTGCAGAGTATGTCTTCTAGACTCTTGGTCTGAGGAGATCTTTGAAAAGGTCTGTCATGGAAAGAGAAATTTAGGAGGTGGTAGTCCATGGGAAAGTCATTGAAGTTTTGAATATGTCCTCTAGCACAGAAACCAGTCTATCTTTAGTGTTTAAAACCAAACGATTTTTGTGCCTTTATGTGATTGCACATTGCATTATGCCTAAGAGCTTTAGATAAGCATATGAAACATGGCTATAGACAAAAGTTTTCTGAAGAATTAGGCATTTGGTTTAGACAACCACATTAAAAGGTAAGCTCAAATTTTGACCTTTTACTTTTTTTATTTAACATCTATTCCTTTGGTTCTCTCTTGAAGCAGAACTGCCCTTTCTATCTTGATGATTTGGATTTTACATTTTTTATCATACTTATTTTCTGGCCAATTCTTTTACTTTATGCTAAAAAATTAAAAAAAAATTCTTTTTATAATACATGTTCATATTAGAAAATTAGAAAAATATAGTTAGCAAAATATACAATCCTAACCATAATTCTATCACAGACCGTTGTCACAAGGATAAGTAGAGCTAGCATCTGGTTTCAAATCTCAGGTATTCCTCTTACTGGCTGTGTAACTTTGGCGGATACTTAGCCCGCAGTTCCATTGTCATTGTCTCATAGAAGGGTAGAGGGGGATAATGGTAGTGCCTTATAATAGGGCTGTTATGAGAATTCATTAAAATATAGAGTCTCCCTAAAAATGTTCGCATACTTCAGGAAAAGAAAAACTCGTATACATATTTTAATACTAAATTTACTGAGACATCAGGAGATTAAGGCAAGTTACCTTTGGCCTCTACAATTAAAAGATGTGCTCAAAGACGGCTGTTAGCTTCCAGGCTTTTATTAGTGCAGAAAACTGCTTCTGGGTAACCTTAGCCACTGAGATGGCTGCAGATGCTTTTTCAGTTTCCTCTATAAGGACCAATGTAATGCGGGTTCTCCAATACACAACATCCTCTAGAGTCCCCCATACCATGCTAATATCATCTTTTGAAAAAAATTATACTATTTGTCTGAAATATATATTCTCTTTTGAAGAGATACTATGTTGTATTGGTAAAATGCCTACAGCAATACTTGGCATATAAAATTGATAGCAGAGCTAAATTAAATACAATCATGTGGGGCTGAGGATATAGCTTAGCGGCATAAGCACCTGCCTTGCAAGCCCATGGTCGTGAGTTTGAACCCTGGTACGGATTTAAAAAAAAAAAGAAGAAATAAAAAAGAAAAAAGAAGTTACACTTAAATACAATCATGTGCTGTATAATGTTTTGGCCAATAATGGACTATGTATATGATGCTGGTATTATAAAATTATTATGGTTCTGAGAAACCCACATATTCTGATATTATTTATATACCTTTTCTATATTTACATATGCACATATTACAGTTGCCTACAGTATTCCGTATAGTAACATGTAGTATAGTAGTAATGTGTAGTACAGTAATCATAAATGATTACCTAAAGGTTTGTGTAAGTATGCTCTGTAAAGTTCCCATAACAAAGGAGTCATCTACTGACTAGTTTACAGAATGTATCGCTCTTGTTAAAGCAGTGAATGACAGTATGTGTCTGCGTGTGTATTCGTATGTGTACAATATTATACTGCATGCAATTTAAGCAGCGTCCCATTGTTGGATATCTGGGTTGCTAAACATTTTGCACAATGGTTAATGTCCCTGTAATGAATACCCATCCCTCAGTTTTTTGAGTATGCATTATAATTTCCTTAGATCAGTTTCTTGAGTTGGATTTGCTATATCAATATATGTGAATATTTTTGAAAGTTCGATATAGTCTGTATGAAGAACATGGTAAAAGATCCAGCCAGTGCTGCTGACAGCCTTATTTGTGAATACTATTGTTTATAATGTTAATATGAAGGATAAGACATTGTTCCTCTTTAATGAACATTACTGATGAAGGAAATTGCTGCTATGTTGCTGGATTGAACTCTTGTATTTTCCCCTGGTTGTTGCTGTTTGCAAAATAGTGTACTTCTTCTTTAGAGAGGACAAGGGCTTTTTCTGTATTAAGAATTTTAACTCCTCCTCATTTGTTGCCAGTGTGTCCCTCCCATCTATGTGTTTATGTTATCACTTTCTCTTTTCCCTGCCATTTTCATGAGTCCAAATTTCTGTACCTCTTTTTTGTTTTGTAATCTAACCTTAGAGCTGCCAAAACAAGATTGAGGCTTGATGTGTATGTAGCTCAGTGGTAGAGTGCGGTTAAGGCCCTGGGTGTGATGCTAAGAACCTCCCAGAAAGTAATGTATAGATGACATATTTGTTGTTGATGCCTAGGGAAAAAATTTAAATGGATTTTATCTTGGAAAGAAATGTCTCTGTGGTATGCTTTCTGGTCATAGAGCACTGAAGCTTTAAAGGTTCAGTTTTTGCAAGTTGTATCTCATATATCCTGCTTTTGTGATGTTGACTGTGCTTTCTCTAGCATCTTAGCTTCCAGTATTTGAAAACTGAATTATATAAAATATTGGACTCATAATCTTAAATAATGACTGGATGTAGACTTACGAGCAAGACAGTTTTCTCTGTTCAATTACTTAGATTAAAATAGAATTCATTTTTACTGAATAAACCTGTTCTCAATGAATTTTAGGTTTTTATTTGTCAGCCCTTTGGACAAGAGAAGAGTGGAGAGATATCTTATAGAGACTGATCTTTAAGCACATTTCCTGAATACAGACCTTAAGACCTGTATTTTATAATAATGGAAGTAAAATATTTGATGCATTGAATCTTTTCATGCATATAACCTCATTTTCTACTCCATTTATTTGATAATTGTTTCATCATTTCAGATTCAATTTGTAATAGCAATGAACATTCTTTAATACTTTTCTAATAAGGATTAGTTAGAGAGGTTAATATGGTCAGAAATTTAAAGAAGCACAGAGTCATCTTAATGAGTGTCAGGTAATTAACCTACATGAATAGATTAAAGAAATCAAGCAGACTCACTGATGGTTTTCCTTTCAAGTTCAAATTTAGAACATCATCTTTGCAGTAGTGAGGTCTTACACATCAGATGATGATTGCTATATTGTTTTTTTAATATAGAAAAAGCTTAATTGTGGAACCTTATTAGAATTCCTCATCAAATTTGATTAATTGAAGGATGATTATGATATGCGATATGAATTTTGAGTTCTTGTATGTAAATTATATTTTAAAAATCAATAGACTCCCCAAAATGAATTTCTTTGTGAATTAAGTACCATCGCTTCTTTTAACAAGAAAAAAAATCACAATATAGAACTTAAGCATTTTGTTAACTGCTTAATATGAGACCTAAGAAAGTTGACTACAGTGATTGTTACTATTATCCTGGGAATAATATTGTTCGGAGCTAGATGAAAAATTATCTGTGCTAGTGGTCATAAGATTAAAAGGTAATTCTGGATGTAACCCTGACAGATTCAAAAGCAAGACCTCATCTACATTATTCAACTGGCTTTTGTTTGTCTTCTTAACAAATTCAATGAAGTTTAACTACAATGAAGTTGATATAAGCCATTTATTTTTCTGCCCCTCCTGTAGGTAGTGTGCAGTTAGTGGGTAACCCTTTCTTTTACACCATGAAAACTTCATAGCTGATTAAGATCAAAAGATCATTGGTTTTCATCCCTTGATTGAAGGACATTATTTTTGGTCTAGGGGAGGGAACAACATATTGGAGAATTAGTCAGAATTTCCATCTGTGTCTCAGCTTTGCCACTTATCATTCATCCTTAAGCCTATATATTTTATTTTATACAATAGGGCTACAATTTTGTACATGGGCAGAACAAATGAGATATTGCTTGTGAAAACACTGTGTAAATCTGACAAATAATACAAATATCACATGCGAGCTTATTACTTCCTGGGTGAAATTTCTTTTACTCCTAGATAGGTCTCCTCCAGGTTAAATGTTATTTTACTTGGCTTTTGTTATGCCATCTTTCCACATGTGTGCCCAAGGATTTTCTTAAATATTGGCATAAGGAAACAGTGAAACTCTGATTGTTATTGAGTTCAAGGAGGAGGCAAGAGTATATTATTGTTATGAATTCTGCACATACTTCCTGGTCAACTTAGGTAAGAGCTTTGGATCTTCATGTGTACGATGGCCTTTTTCTTTGTTCCATTATCATACACTGCACTGCCAACTCTCATTAGTGAAAGTTTGTAATTTAAAAGCGAGACTGAATCAAATGAACGTATTTTGGATTCTTCTTGTGTGAATGACTCTGCTGACTGTTTGGTGGGTGGAGGAGAGATAAAGCTAACAAGACACAGCTGGCCCTTTTTACTTCTTACTGTGGTCAGAGGATGGAACATTACCGACAGCACTTGATGTTTGTTCTGAGTGTCTCAACCACTCATAGGTCATTGGATTTTATAAGATATGGTATATTCTATTTCTCTTACTCTATTGGGAATGGAAAAGGAGGTATTTTAATATTTTTTGTCATATTGACAATACATTTGTTTCCTTAGCAGAAATTTTCAATCAAACTGCAGCATCAGCATAATTGAAATAAATCCTTCCTTACTTTTAGGGAAACAGTTCATAGGACAGGTATTATTAAAGTCAGGTAACAGTGTGCTCTGAAACTCCAAAAAATGCATTTATTTCTCCAAATTAGATAGTTTGTGTTCCCTTATTTACTTTTAAAGTAGTTTATAAAATATTCTTGCTCAGCACAGGAAAAAGGAAGTGTAAATGAAATAGTCTTTAAGTCAGAAAAGTTAGAAATACTGTATCCTTATCACATATCCTGGGGCATCTAATTTAATTTTCTTTTATGCCTGACTCCTATTTTATTAAATTTGCAGTCTGTCATACTTTTTGAAGGCTTTCTTAATTTTTCTCTATCTGACTTTCTAATTGTGTGCTTTGTATTTTAACTGTGCTTGAAATAATTTCTAGGTTGTGACTAATTCACTGATATTGTATGAGAAATCCTCATAAAAAGTGTCTCAGAGGTTATTGTTTATTAGTTCCTCTACTGGGGCAAGTAAAGTACTGGAGATAAAGTAATCCACAAAGTCAGTGAAAATTTGATCTCTGAGAACTGGTAGGGACGGGTACGGAAAACATTGAAAATACATCAACTTTAGTGTTATATTTCTTTAGAATATTTTTCATGGTTCTCATAATAATTTGTGAAAACAATGCGGTGCCTTTTATGACTGTACCTACATCCTGATTTTAAACTCTGGCACATTGCACTTGCTTCACTCCAGCCACAAATACAGTGGACAAGGGGGAAACAAAAAACAGGCCATCCATGTAAACCCGGTAGGATTGCTAGGATTGCTAGAGACCCATTTCTGAATGCTAGCAACGATCTGTGTCAGGATGACAGAACCTTGGTATTTTCTGGATAAATCTCCATTTTAGAAAACAGCTTCTTTCTCAGAAGTTTGTACAAGCTAAAGTAGTATCCTCTGGTTCCTTGAGCTTTTTCTTTGGTGAATCCTTGGAGGTTTCCATTCACTGGTCCCCCTACTGTCTGAAACCTCGTAGGTAGCACTTGCTGGAGTAGTAAATATTAATTGAAGACATTTGGTCACTTCTATTCAGCCTTCAATAGCAGTTGATGAAATAGGTTGAAGACAATTGATGAGCCAATTAACAGTGTTCAAAGAGAGTATTTGTCTGGCAGGAAATAAAAGTTGCCCATTCCACTTTGCCCTTGATACCGTGCATGTCCCCTCACTCTAAAATCAGGGAGTGGCAATACCTTGTTTCAGTAGGGTGGGAAATTATTAATATTCTTTAGTTCTGTTCTGGAATTTTTCATATTAGGAAAAATGTTTCAGTAGTAGCTCAGTAGAACAGTGTCTCTGTATTGGTGGATGTTCTAGCATACAAGTTAAACTTTTTAGTAGTTACCTTTTGTCTTTAAAGGCTGGTTAGAATCCAGTCTTTCCAATACATATTTTTAAAGCAGAAATATAAATCCACTCCTGAAAGCTATGTTCTTTGAAGTGTACCCTAAAACACTCTGAGATTTTAAAAATTTACTTTTTATATATAAAATAATGTTGGACCAAATTGTTACATGTATGTAATTTCTAATATTTTTGCAGTGTTTTCCAGAAATTCTGTTTCAGGTCTATTTTATTCAAGTGGTGCCTAGAGATCATTCTTGCAGTTTAGGGGAAATCAGACCAAAACATTTTTTCTTCTGAGTTCATCTCTCCTAGGAAGTTTTTTTTTTTTTTTTTTCAATACTGTCTTTGCTCATAAGGCAATAAAATGTTAATGGTTAACTATTAGTCAGTGGCCCCAGCTGGGATCCATATTAGACTCACCTGGGTGCACCTCTCAGTGATTGGTTTGAAGGGGGTCTCAAAAATTTGCCCACTTTTAAAAGGTCCTCAGTTGATTTGATGGCAGCCAGCAGTGCTTTTGTCCTCCAACCTATTAATTTCATTCTTGCCTTAAAGTAAAAGCTGGCTATCAAGACATATGATTTAATATTATAGCACATAAGAACTACCTTTGGGTTACTGCAAAATCCAGTGCTTGGCATAGTCACTGAGTTTCTGGTTTTTACCAAATTGAGCACAATTAATAATTTAAATTGATACTGATCTTGGTAAATTCAAAGTATATTTGATACATATGATACTGTTAAATGACCCAAAGTTTAATAGGAACAGAGGAAATTGTAAGGACACACTCCAATGTGTAGAATGACTTATATCACTTAAAGAAACATCACTAGGGCCAGGAGTTTAACTCAGAAGCGTAAGTGCCTGCTTGGCAAACGTGAAGTCATGAGTTCCATCTCTGGTTCAAAAAAAAAAAAGAGAAATAAGCAGTAGTTGAAAAATATCACTACATAGACAAAATGAAATCATTATTAAAACAAGAAAAATAACTTTACATACTGTGTTACTCAACTTTGAACAATAATGTAGCAGCATACCAATATGAAAATTGAACGTTGGTCTTCCAAAAAATTTTAATTAATGAAGCAAGGAAAATGAGGAGGGACAAGAGAGGCAACACGTATACAGTTTTAAGTGCTTCATTCTAATTATTTAAAAATGAAACAGTATTTAAAATGATACTAAATAAAAGAGTGTATGTTCAACTTTATAAATAAAACACATTTATCAAAAGTAGACATGAGCAAAAGAATTTGAAATTTATGAATTTTTTTGATAAAGCAAACTAAACTATGAAAAGATAAGGTCCAATGATATATTTCTAATTTTGTGAATAAATTTTCTATACAAATTTTGTTTTATACTAGTTGTGACAGAGAAGAAAAGACAGCTATCTATCAAGTGATTCACAAGGGGGACCTATGGACTGATTCATCTGTAGACATACACTGTTGGCCACAGTTTATTGTTGTTTAAAAATTGGGACCAGCTGCAAAAGAACTCAGATACTCATCTTCTCTTACAAAAGCAGAAGTGTGGCCACCAGCAGCCTGCATTTCCCTGAGCAAAAGCATACTAGCTAGCCTTTCTCGCAACATTTAGCATTCAATAGTATATATTTCTCCACACACACCTCTACAAATATAAAAACAGACAAAGATCGCATGTTTCAAGAAAAATCAGAATTATCAAATATATTTGTAAAAATGATAACAAACCTAACTGTCTAAAATTCAACAAGTGTTTATTTTACCAGTTCTTTGCCCCAGAAATGATTTTCATCTGAGCCCTCTGGTTTCATAGCTGATTGGCTTGAATTGACTCATAATCTCCAAAGACCCATTTAATTTATATTTGTTACACATTACAACTTTGCCTTTGCATATTTTATGGCCAGCACTGCTGTCTAGATATTCTATCTTATGTGGAGATAGAATTAAAATAAGTAGATCAGCATGTTTTAAAATAATAACAGCTTTTGCCATATTTAATATTCAACACACATTAAGAATATAGAATTGCTTCAATATTTTCTTCATTTTATTATTGCTATACATGATATAATTCATGCTAAAAATCTGGCAGGCAGAAACCTTAAAAAGGAGATGAAAAAGGGGAGGATACTAATCCATTTTGTATAAACATCACATGATTTCTTTTATATGAAAGACTCAATACAAATAAAAAAATAAAAGATAGGCAATAAGAAGCAGGGAAAGGAGTCAACAGATGAAGAGAGGGGGAAGAAAGGGAGGGAATGAAATTAAGGTGTGTTATGTACATGTGTCCACTCTTCATGGAGAATATAATCAATATGTACTGCAAACATGGACTACTAACAATAATAATGGGAAAAAACAGGCAGTGCAGCTTTAAAACAAAGACTTTATATTAGTTTTATTAATATGCTGGAAGACAATCTCCAAATGACCTCAGCCTTTCCAAGTAACATTTTAACTGAAGTGACAGAGAATGGAATGCTATATTAGAAATGAAAGCAAGATAAAAGGTACAAATCCTAATCTACTGCTCTACATAGCATTATTCATGACAAGGGGTTTCCACTTTCTCAGATAGGGTTCAAAATGTCAGTTTTAACTCAGCAGCAAATTTTAATAGGATATTTCTAAATGGGTACCATAAGATAGCTACAAGTGTTTTTTCTTCTGTAGCACATTCAGAATGCCACTAACTACTTCTCGCCTGACCTCAGGAGTAAAATTTCTCCAATCCATTTCCTTTAATCTCTGATGCACTTGTGCTTACACTGAGCTAACCACTCCCCTAGCAGGACTGGAACCAAAATCAGAATTTTATATTGTGTTTACAAAACATCAAAGTATGAGCAAGAAAGCTCTTCCTGAAGATCTCCCTGCCTGAGTTACAGAACTGGTCTTCAGTAAAGTGCTGTTCTATCCTTTGACCACCACTGGGGAAAAATTGCATCAGAAAAGCAATTTGGAAAAGCAGAAAATTCACTTTTTGAATAGTCATTTTCAGTGTAAATTATAAAACATCTTTGAGAGGTTCAAAATTTTTAAAAGAATTTCAAGTATCTATCAATTGAATTTTATATGACATACACCTATATAAATAAGAGTTAAAGTTGGAAGACAGCAGTAACATGAATATGACTGACAGATCACAGTATTCTTTGGACACGAAGAGGTAGACTGCATACATGGTGTTTCTCCTCCTATTAAGAGAAAAAAAGCTTGTGATGAAGTAGAGTAATGTATCAGAGTGGTTCTGGTAGAACTTGTCTGGAAAACTACTTTAACAGTTTAATGTTTGTCACATTAAAATCTGAATTTGATAATTCTTTAGTATGTGAAACTTTAATCCTTTTTAGATGCCATTTTCCAATTGTAAAACGTGCAACAAAATATTTTGGGATTTAAAAAGTATTAGATGGTCCAGGAATACAGGTCAGTGGGCACTACACCCACTTTGCAAGCTTAAGGTCCTGAGTTCAATTTCAGGTACAAAAATAAAAGAGGTGATCAGAATACAATACATTTTACTTGGATATTCTCAAAGACTTTGAATTTTGATACTTACAACTTTTCAACAAAAGCAAAGCCTATAGGAAGCTTCACACAATGACAGTATTGTAGCCAATGAGTGTTATCCAAGACATGATTATGGCTAATTGAAATAAAACCTACTGGGAAAGAAAATAACATTAAAACATTAACATCTAAATCTTAAAACATTCAAAACTAACTTTATTTATTTATTGTCTTTTTGTGACAGGGTCTCCCAATGCAGTTCATGCTGGCCTTGAACTCACTTTGTAGCCCAGACTGGTCTTTAACTTGTAATGATCCTCTTGGCCCAGCCTCCTGAGTGCTGGGATTACAGGCATGCACCACCATACCTGGCTTAAATCCAATTTTAGAAAGACAAGTAAACAAAACTACAACCTTTAACTAGCATTTTTTTAAAAAAAATCACTCCAGAGCAATATGACAAAGTATTACATGAACAACTATCTAATATCACAATTGGAATTACTAATGATACAGGAAAATGAAGTCAGATAAGAGGGGACACAGTCTGATACTTTCATTTTCAATCAGACTTTGAAACCTTTCTCTCACCTGCAGCACAGCTTATTATAACTTATTTTTCTAATTATCTGTGGAACTTAAAGACTGGAAGATTTTTCCTTCTGCCCAAATCCTCGCCACCACGCAAACATACATGTATTATTTGCAGATGTAGGAAGCAGAAAGAAGTGAAGAGCAGATACTGCCAGAGTCAGGCATCCTAATCTACTCTCTCTGGGAAAGTCAGCCCTGAGCATCTCTGAGTTCTGCATTCATGTCTTCAACCATGCACGGGTGAAAACTATACAATGGAGAATGCACCGTGCTGCACACACACAGGCTTCTTTGTCTTTGCTTCCTAAAAAGTATGAGAACTAACTCACACAGTGTTTATACTGTTAGGTATTCTATGTAACCTAGGATTGGTTTTCAGTATACGGGAGGCTGAGCTTAGTCTATTCACAAACACTACACCTATTTATATAAGGATTTGATCACCCTCAAATTTTGGTAATCCATCTGCTGCAGATACCAAGGGGAGAGTATACTTCCTGGGTAATTGAGATCTTTATGCAATGCTTATTATCAGTACTTCCCAAAATTCACTGAGATATCCAACTGTGTTGTGAGTGTGTGCTAATAACAAGTGCACACTTTCAGGACTTCTCACAGCCTGGTCTTGGCTCCTTCCAGCCATACCCCTCAGAAAGTAAGGCCCAGCCAACTCAGAACAATTGTGCTTGGCTCTGTATTCTGGGAGCCAAGGAGCATGCTCCATACCTGTGCTCCAGCATAGGAAAGCTATGAAGATGCTCAGCCGCCCACCCACACAAAGGGCAGAAAAATGGGGCGGGGCAGATAACTTCTTTCCTGGGAAAGAAGCCAGGGTGAAAGTTTGGAAGGATATAAACATAGATAATGGAGGGCCATGGAACCTTCTTCCCAAACAAATGTGCTTGGCTGAAGGTTTTCCTTGCCCATTAGGATATTTAAGATTGAGTCACAGAAAATGCTTAAAAATGTCGAAAATTTTGCCTGTCCGTAAACACCACTTTCACTGTGGCGTACTACTGGGGATATAAGCGATTATACACTATTCAGGTTGCCTGTTTTGCAGGGATTCTAAACTAAGTGTTGCATAGAATACAGGACTTTAAATGCAACAGAATATGCACACATGTGTCCTTGCACACAGGGTTCATACAGGGTTGAAGTTGTTAAAGGGGTCCAGATTCTTTTTCAGAATGGCATATCTGTAACATGATTAAAACTTATGTTAACAGGTAGCTAGCTCCTTCTCATCTTCTAGATTAACTACTCAAGAATTTGAGTTGTCATATTGAGTACTAAAGATAAATACATTATATTTCACCCAGTAAACCCCAAATTTTGTTTCAGCCATGTAGTTACTATAAAAAATTGGATATTTTTATACTTTTTACATTGTCATTAAAGGCATTATTTATATATAAAGGATATCTCAATTCAAGTGTTCATAACTTCACATGTCACTACCATATGGACAGCAGAACTATAAAGCATTTATTAATGTGGTTGCATCTAGCAGTATTTACTATGTTGGAAATCAAAACTGAGAAATTATGAAAGTAGTTCATTAAACATAATGTAAAAAACCCATTACATATGAAAAAATGTTCAACATCATTTCTCATTCAAGAAATGTAAATTAAAAAAACACTGAGCTATCATCTCCGCAAAAAATGACTGACACCAAGAAATCAACAAGTGACAAATGCTGGAGGAGTTGTGGGGAAAAAGAAACCCTTTTCCACTGTTGCTGGTACAGTCCCTGTGGAAATCAGTGTGCAGATTCCTCAAAAACTAGGATTAGAGGTTCCATTTGATCCTGGTGTTCCCCTTCTGGGTATTTTCTCAGAAGAATTGAAAACATCATAGCACAGTGGTATATGTACACCCATGGTATAGCTGCACAGTTTGTAATAGCCAGATCTTGGAAACAATCCAAGCTGAAAAAATAATACAAAAGAAGTGGTATTTTTATACAATGGAGTAGTACTCAGCTATAAAGGATAAATTTGAGGCTTTTATAGGTAAATAAGTGCAACTAGAGGCCATACTTGTAAGTGAAATAAATCAGACTTACATGTGTAAACACTTTTTTCTCCCTAGTGTAAGAAACTGAAGATCCAAAAATTGCAATAGATACGGTGAGACCAAAAGAAACAGCTAAAAGAGAAAGAACAACTGGGATGGGGGAAAGAAGAAAAGAAAAGGAAAAGGAAAAATGTATATATATATGATACCAAAAATAATTGCACCATTATCTCTTAGTTCATGAAAAGGAACAGTTAGCACCCAAAATGTTTGATCAATTTTGCATCCCTATATCTGGTAATCTGAGCAACTGTTTTGAAGATAACAATATGCAATATAAGTCATTTTAAAATCCCTGTCATCTTGTTTTGAAATCCTGTGTCACTATTTTTCTTTTTGTTGTTGTTGTTGTCATTTTGTTTTTTGTTTGATTTTTGCTTTTTCTCTTTAAAATAAAAAAATTACATGTTAACACCGGAAAATTATTTTTATGTGAAATAATTCTTCCAGACAAAATTTAACAAGAAGAGTCCCATTGTTTGCCTTTACAAATCTGGATAATGTGTACTTTCCTAGAAGATAGTCATGTTTGCTTATCTGCCTTGCATTCACTTTGTTGCAGATATTCGGTTCTGCTTTAACTATAGGTCTATGATCTTACCCACATAAAAGTTTAGTAACGTTAGAAAAAACAGTAATATTTTGATAGCTTTTTCTAGGTAAATAGGGATATTTTCCTTTGATACGATATCAAAACTTAGCAAGCAATGCTTTTTTAAAAAAGGTTAGCTTCAAGGTGGAATCTAAGGTCATATAAATGAACTTCTTATATTCTGTCACATGAAAACCCATTTTTCCACCTTGCCCTTTGAATGGATCTTTTACCATATATGTGCTTGTAACATTTTGTAATATGCAGTGGTTGTTTAGAAAACATGGTACTGATGAAAGCATGCTAGTTTCTGATTGTTGACGTATGTTAATATGAATATCAAAAGATCACATTTGCATATATCACCATCAATCTCATCAGAGAAGTGTATATGAATGGGAAATTGACAAGTTCATGATAAGAGTATAATTTATCCAAAGCCTAACTTTTGCTCACAAATCCAAATTTTATCATTGACAATAGCACTATGAGTTGTTATTTTTGAAGACACAAGCTCACTGTCTTCAGTTTTTAGAAAGTGTCTATCAAAAGTACTTCAGACTAAATAATCATGGTTTCTCTGTCTGTCAATATCTGAAGTAAAAATGGTGTTCCATGAAAAACCATTGGTTCAATTTGCCAGTCAGACAACACTGTGTGCATCTTTTTCCTGACAAAGCTCTCATACTTGTTATGCAAGAGAAATGTTTTAAAGAGTAAATCTAATTTTGTTACATAGAGTACTGAAGGAGACATGTTTGCAGTCAAAGGTAGAGAGTTAATAAAATTAACAATTTTTCATGCTTTGTCAAGATGTTTAAGTGAATTTAGCTTTTCGAAATACTGTGAGCATTCACAAAAGTTTACTAAAAATGAATCATTGAGATGGATTATGGGATGTATCATGTAAAAGCAAAAATATAAATTCTTAGAAGATAAAACATTTGGCAAATAACCCAAATGATTTTAGGTGTGCTGAAAATATTTTAGAAACAACACCAAAGGCACAAGTGATGAAAGAAAGAATTGGTAACTTAGACTTCATTACAATTAAAAACTTCTGCTTTGCAATCAGCAGTGCCAAGAGAATGTGAAAGCACACCAGAGACTGAAAAAATATTTTTAAAAGACACATCTAATAATAAAGGATTGTTATCCAAAATACACACACAAAAAACTCTTAAGCCTCATAAGACAATGAACAACTTGATTAAAAAGTGGACCAAAGTTCTGAATAGGTGCCTCCCCAAGGAAGACATACTGATGACAAGTATGTGTATGCAAAATGCCTCAGAGCCGATGTCACCAGGGAAATGCCAATTCAAATAATGGTAGGATACTACTGCATAACTGAGTGGCCAAAATCCAAAACCCAGCATCTAGTGATGGTGAAGATAAGCCGCAGCAGGAACTCTGGTTCATTGCTGGTGTAAATGCAGATTTAACAGCTACTTTGTACAGCAATCTGGTGGTTTTAAAAATTAAACCTATCTTTATCATATGACTCCGTAGCCATATTCCTTAGTAGTTTTCTGTTGCTGGGACAAGCTACCTGCCACCCAAACTTAAAGGAAGGGAGGTTTATTTTAGCTTATTGTTTTAGACGTTTCAGTCCCTGGATTGAAGACAGAAACAATGTGGCAGAAGGGTGTGCTCAGCTCATGGCTTTCAGGATGGAAAAGTCAGGAGGCTTAAAAGGAACATGTCAAGGAGAATCCTAGTCTTCAAGGCCGTGCTCCTGTGACCCAGCTAGAAGTGTCCTTTACTAGCATCCTAAGTGTCTCTCACACCAATCAAGTTGACAACCATGACTGTCACTGTTACAGTTGATGCACTGTGTCAGCCACAGAAGTTTAGAAATTTAACTGAGACTCAGCAGGGAGCCAGGACTCTTACTTTGTAAATATCCTCAACCCCTGCACACAAGTATTGTGAGTGCTACACCTGCCTTAGGATGGGGAGAGTCTGCTTACAATATATAGGAGAAAAAAGGGTTTGTTCTTCCTCATTTGTGTGGCTGCTTTTGCTGGCTGCTGCCTTGAAGTGTTGTCCCCCTGCCATGTCACTCTGCCTTGGAGCCAGCTGATCATAGACTGAAACTTCTACAAACAGTGAGCTAAATAAACCTTTTTTTCCTTCATTTTGGGTGTCAGCTGTTTTGTCCCCGCAGTGACAGAAAGGTAACCAAGAGGAATTTAAAGCCTATGTCCACATAAAAATCTGCATATGGGGCTGGGGATGTAGCTCAGTTTACTTGGTTGGCACACCTGACTTCTTGGATTTGATCCTCAGCACCAAACAAAACCAAAAGGCACATGAATGTTTACAGTAGTTATAATTGCCAAAACTTGGAAGCAACCAAGATAGCCTTCTGTAGGTGAATGACAGTGGAATGTTGTCCAGATCTAAAAGAAATGAGCTCTCAAGCCATGAAAAGGCATAGAGAAAGTTAAATACACATTAAGTACATATTACTAAGTTTAAGCAAACAGTCTTGCAGGTATGTCTAACCTGAGGCCCATGTGTTATAATAAAAAAATACAGGAAGTTTTCTTGCTTATCTGTATTTCTCATAGAGTATTTTATGCTTTATATACAATCCACGACCATTGCTGTTCCCTCACGGGACCAGGAAAAGTGGACAAGTTCAACTCACAGGTTGTACATGCCTGCTAGGACAAACACTGTATGATTTCATATATATATATACACATATACATACATATATATATAATTTTATGGGAAAAGTAAGATCATGACAAAATGGAGACTATAATAAGATTAATGGGTTCCACGGGTTAGGATGAAGGCATCCTATGATTGCAGGATTTTTATAAGAGTGAAAATGCTCCCTGTGGCCCTATAGTATGGATGCATGTTATCATACATTTGTCTAAACTGAGAATACAGGTCACCAAAAGAGAACCTTAAAGCAAACCACTTTGGATGATAATGACCTGTAAACATTATTTCCACAGTTGTGGCAAATGTATCATTCTGGTGGTAGATACTAGTAATGGGGAGGTCATGCAAGTGTGGAGGTAGAATATAGGGGAAATCTCTATATTGACCTCCCAATTTTGCTCTACACATAAAACTGCTCTAAAACTAAAGTCTCAAAAATTGATTCAAAATGAAAAAGAAAGTAACTCAACATATGTTAGGGTGAAGAGTAAAGTGATTTCCAGTGTAGTTCTGTGACATGCCTCATTCTTGCCAAGGAGCTAGAAGTTTTTCCTAACCATTGCTTGTTTATTATTAATGAAAATGTCAACAGTAAGAAAGTCAAGGTATATTGAAATTTTCTTACAAAAGTGGTTTTGGCTTTTGTACACCACTTTTTATCCTGCTGCTGCCCAGTTATGAACCACATGTTAAGAACCACTGTCGTAGAGGAATTCTCCAAACCTATGTCCCTGGGGTATAACCAGTGTTCAGGTTGATTGGTGTAAGAAAGGGACTGAGCAAATCTTAACATTCATTCATTCATTCAACTCTGACTTTCACTCCCTTTTTCAATATTTACTGTTGCTCAGCTGTGTTCACTGTTTACAGAGTTCATGTCTCAAATTCCTAGTCTCTTTTGCTTTATTGTTCCATAGAACAGTCCTCAGGTCTTTGGATTTGGGGAAATGATGGCATGTACCTCGCTCTGTATATTCGTTCCTGGCTGCAACCTTCCACATATCCATTGTGTCTAGGTCTTAAGTCTTTGGCTTGTATCTTGTGAGTTTCCTTTTGCACTGGTGGTGGTGCTGCTCTAAGTCAGGACTCACCCATCCACTTGCCCTCAGCCTTATAGACTGCATTGTCATCTCTCAGCCTGATCATTGTAGCTTCTGTTCTTTTTTTGTATGCTTTGATTAATTCCTTTACTTTCGGGGAACTGGTGTAAAGAATGGTATAGGCAAGTTGCCAAGATGTGGGGACCAACAGAGATGACTCTTGACTCTCTTTGAAAAGAAGAGCAGCTATCTCCAGTTTGGATAAACTTGGCCCTATCTCCATGTACTAATAGGTACAGAGTGGACTATTCTATTTCTTTGTCCCTCCAATTAGCTTTAAGCAATGTAATTGGGGCTGGCTGAGGAGCTGATATATAATTTCTGAAGCAAGGCAACAGGTTAGTGTTAACTCACCCAGTGACTCCCCTAATACGTGGTTTAGCTGTTTGGGATGGAGAACTATGCTCCATGCTGTTGGCTGGGACTGAGCTTGGAGAAAGAGGCTGTGACTTCCTAGGGCATAAAGGATCATATGTCAGAGCAGAAGCATCAACCCCAAATTATTAGCTACTACCTCATTTGTTATGCAGATTGTTCTTCTCCCTGCATTTCTTGCCCTCTGCATATTGCAGAGATGATTTCAGGCCTCTTACCTAGCCCAGCTCACAGTCACTTATTTCCAGCTACTCTCACTGTCACTGCTACCCTCTCCTCATGGAGAATTAATAAAACCTGGGAAGGGCTCTGGATCGAGGTCTTTGTTCCCGTAAACCACCACCTTGGCTGGACTTAGGACCCCATGGCTCCCCACAACTACATTTTGCTGTCTTCCTTCTTGCCCTGGCTTACACTGGAAATGGTAGACTGGAATTAACTCACTAGAATTCTAATAATTTCTTTTTGGGATTGCGATTATAAACCTTCCTGGACCACGATGAGGATGGGAAAGGGTTCTTTATACCAAGAGAAGTATCTGTGTTCAACCTATTAGGATTAGCTAGAAGTTATCTCTTTTTGGACTTCAGTGAGGAAACATTTGTTCACTCATCTTTAACTTTATATAATTCCAAATTCATGTTCTTTTTCCTCATCCTTTCTCCCCATTGTATTTATTCCCATTCTGTCCTATAGTTTTCTACTCTATTTTTTACATTTCTTTATTATTTTTATACAAGTCCACAGTATATTTATTATGTTAATTGTTTCTTTTTTATTTTTAAAAGAATAAAACAGAATAAGGGCAATCAAAACAAAACAGTGAAAGTGATATAGGACTTCAAAACAACATCATAGGAAATCAACAATGGCTGCCATAATGCCTCTTGTTTTCTTCAAAGTAGCTGCCCATATCATCAGACCTAACAAAATCAAACAAAATAGAACAGAATAAAACCAACTAAAACAAAACAGTGAATATATACAGGATTTCAAAACAAGGTAATAGGAAATATTTTGGAGTTCTGTGTCACACGCACTGTTTTGTTTTAATTGGTTTTATTCTGTTTTATTTGATTTTGTTAGGTCTGATGATATGGACAGATATTTCGAAGATAACAAGAGGCATTATGATAGCCATTGTTGATTTCATTGTTTCTTAAATATAAAAATGTCTCAGTACAATTGTACATCAATCCTATTTGGCATGATATACTTACCCTTCTTTGGGCTATATCCTGTTCCTTTCAACTATATGTAGCTGTCATGTTGAATAAGCAGGATTTATGAGCAATAGTTAGACCTTTATTTCTGTTTCCTTTGTAATTTTAAATTTATACTGTTTACATAGTTATTCCCTTATCCTTGCATTAAAAATAGGAATCACCATAAAACTTATCTGGGCAACTTGATATCATAAAATGTCCTCCTCTCAGTAATTACTGCAGTCTTGTACAGTAATCAGCACTTTGACTTGATTCACGAGTAGTGCTTGCAACCTTATTCCAGCTCAGATCTTGTGCGAAGGTGCCACTTCCTGTGGAGAAACAGGTACATCTTGCCCCTTCTTTTCCCACAACCTATTTCTACTCATCACCCAGCTTATCAGTTGAGAGTATTCACACTTCCACTGTTGGAATATGAAAAGGAAGTCTTAATATCTAGAATTGTGTATCTCCTGTTGCTCAGTAGCAAATTGATACAGACTTACTGGTATAAAATATAAATGCATTATCTGACAGTTCTGGACTTCAGAAGATCAGCATGGTCTCACTGAGTTTAAATCCAGGTATTACCAGGACAACATTTCCTTTTAGCAGCCCTGGGATAGATCTGTTTCTTTCCTTTTCTCTCCTTCCAGAGGAAGTCTGCATTCCTTCGCTTGTGGCCTTTATAAAACTAGCAGAATCAGGACAAGTCCTTCTCATACTGCATCATTTTATCTTCACCTGACCACTGAATTCTGGATAATTAGCTGTTTAGCAACTTTAGTCTCTGACATCTAAATAAGATTCTCAGGAAACATGGGTTAGGAAATGTTTGAGGGGATCGCTGTTGTGTTTCGATAGGAAGCAAAGCTCCTGACTGACACTATTGAATACTCTGGCAAGGTGCTCAGATTAGTTGATATTTAGTCTGAGTTTGGTAGATTTCTTCAGTGTTTTGTGGCTCATCCATCCCCAGCTACCAATGTCGGGAATCTTAACTGTATTTCTGTCTGGCCAGTCACACATATGTCCTTTTTCAGTGTCATTCTCTCCAAGGCTCCTTCCACAGAGGCTAACACTGCTTTGCAGATATCTCCAGCCACTGAACCCATTTATTTTCATGTACTGGAAAATGGAGCATATAGGGCACAAGGTTGGATTTCATATGAGATTGTATACTATTTGCAGTATTTGGGTTGAATTGTGAGGCTTTGGCTGATAGTGACAGGAGCATACTATTTCAGCATAATGTTAACATTATATTAGATTTAGTCAGTACATCAGTGTCCTATTTGTCTGATTTTTCATTCCCTGAATGTTATCTTTTCCTAAACTATCTTATTTTTATCTTAATTTCCAAATATTTTATGTTTTTCTCTTTGAAAACATCATCTCATGTATTTTTCTTGTATCCACCTTCTGTTTCTCAAATGTTCCCCCTGCCTATTCCTGTTTTAGAAAGCTGCAATGCTGTGTTATCCTTCCTTCTGGAAAAACTGGAGGGTAAGAGTTGCAGTATAAACACAGAGCAGTGCTATCACCGAAAGTCTCCTGCAGAAATCACTGGCCTCTTCTGCTCAGTTTAGCCTCCCATGATCCTTCTGAACCTCTGTGGGTGTACTCAAATCATAGAGGCAGCAATGAACATTTTGTTTGTCCCTGGCAATGTTCTTTCTTGACGATGTCATTCAGATGCCACCTGTTTTCTGAAGATTTCTCAGGCAGAAATTAGGAGGATCATCAGAGTGGGCACTGATGAGGTGTTTTGGAAGATGTGCAAGCCCAAGCTGCATCCCACTGTAAACCCAGAGGAAGGACTCCAGAATGAATGAGTTTGCATTTGGAATGCCTTCCGACATTTTACACTGTGTGACTTACGTTCTCCAACATCATTTCTCCCATTGTCTCATCCATTATCTTTTTGTGCTAAATTTTTTTTGTTTCTTTTTTTGCCTGAGCCATGGTCCTATTCTTGTTCTAGAATTTTTATCTGGGATTACAAAACAGCTCAGCAAGGCAGTGTGTGTCTTTGTTAGTGCTCAGCATGGAGAATGTAAGTGGACGAGGCCCAGACTGGAAAACCAGACCTGCCCTTACTGTTGGAAGGACCCTTACAAATAGCTGGTTTGAGTCTTGGCTTCTATTTTTATAAAATGATGCTCCCTTGAGTGACAGCAGTGATTGAAGCAGATGAAATATGGATAAAATGCTGTGTATACTTAGTGCTGTTTTAGGATATGCCCACAACTATGATCATGACAACACTGAAGAACCTTGAAAGTTTAGGTCAGGGAATCTATGTCCCAGGGAATTTTCTTTGGATTAGATCACTTCTTTTAAAATGATAATGTTAGGAGTAAGTTATTAAACTCTTTAATTTATTAGCATGACTTAGTTGGGTATTATTTTTGCATTTAAGTTAGCCAAGGATACTAGACCTTTGATATGAAAGGAGACTTATAAAACAAATCAAAATAATGAAACAAACAATAGAATGGAGGGTAAAGGTAGGGCTGAATCTTGTCCATTTTATCTGAATATCTTGTGTTGCAGTCTTCAGGTTTGTAGGTGCTTAACTTTCCACTTAAAAGACTTAACGCACCCGGGGAAGCTATTTTCCCCCATTTTATTGTGTTTTTGAATTTTTCTTTCTTCTTTGTTCCTTAGTAGTTTTGCATAAAAATTCTTTTCATGAATAAATGATCCATTTTATCTTCTCCTGCATTAGCTCTGGGTTTCTTTTTCTTAGTAAATTCTTGCTTAGTCCTTGCCATGTGGATTTCACACCTGACTGTGCCCCCTTTGCTTTCAAGAAGGCTTTGTCCTTCCCTCTTTTTCTTCCTTCATCTTATACCTGCATATGGGTTTGTTTCTGTGTAGCAGGGTGGTGATCCTGAGAAGGAGAAGGTCAGCTTGTGGACATCACTTTGCATTCTGAACATCTGGTGGCCACATTGGATGACTGCTGCTGAGCTCATGTCTTGAAGTTCTTGGTGTAAGCTGAGGGCTACTGCAGAACAATTAATTAGAGGGCATTTCGTCATCAGCTTTTGGTGGCAGAATACAGAGCTGTCCTTTTTCTGATTCACTCATTTTTAGTTTTACAAAAGTACATAATGTCTTGAGAATATCTCAGATATGTCAGTAGTTATGATGAGTATCAAACAGTTATATTTATAGCATCCTTCTCCACAAAGTGAGTGACATGAGGAAAACGAGCAAATAGTGCTTTATGGGGAGGGAGGAATAAGCCAAAGTTCTTGAATGCATAAGTGTTATACCATTTCCATGTTAAACACATGCTACCATTGGAATATAACTTTTGGGCATTCATTTTTAAGGTCAGTTTAATCTTATTACCACATCATTCCTACCCTACAAAAATACAGAAGAAGAAAGAAAGAAAAAAAAAAGGAAAAGGGTTGAGGGATGAGGAAGGAGAGGAATGGAGGAGTAGAAAAGGATGATAAGAGGAGTCCAGATGTGTGCCATACATGTGCCAGCTCCACACAAGGGATGGAAACATGTACTGCACACATGGACTAATAAATTAAAATAATAAAAACCTAAGGCAATATCCTCATCAGTTCAAGTTTATATTTTAAATCTTTATATTGCTGATAAAAGCCATAAAACTAGTCACATTTGGTATACTACTTTATAGAAATAGTCCAATTTGAGCTTTTAAGATGAGATAACCTACTTGCAGTTCACTTAGCCCAGCACATACTTCTACCCTGCAAGATAAAAGCATCATGAAGGAGCCACTGTGTTAATGTTACAAGTGTCTTCCTCACTTTTAACTTTTTAAGATACTTCTGTACTCAGGTGGTTTATATACAAATAGCCACACATATTTAATTTGTGTAACTATACCTGTTTGGAGTAAGTGTAGACCCTTGAAACCTTCAATATAACTAATTCTATAAAATATATCCATTAACTCAAAAAGTGTACTCTTGCCTTTATTATTACTATACATTTGTGATAAGAGAACCTAAGGTTCATTTTAGAAATTTTGAAGACTGTAACATAGTAGTGTTTACTGTGGGCACTATAATATGTAGTCAGTCATTTTTGTTGTTTTTTGCCTTGTATAAGTGAAACCCTACTCTAGAGAGTGCCTTTCCGTCCCCTTCCCCACTGACTACAGCCAGCCTACCCTGTATTAGGACAGTACTCTTACATATTTCCTCCATTAGTAGGCTACATGCCATTGTGGATACCTGGTATAGCTAGGGATAGGCCCTAAGCAGTCCTGCCCTGTGTAGGTAGCCAATGATCAGTTGCTTGTGGATATTCAGTTAAGTGTGCTTTTAAAATTAGTATGCAAAAATAATGTGCTTGCATTTCCCATCAAGTAAATTTAGTGCAGGAGTTTTATGTGATAATTAGTGTGCTCTTATATTTATACATTGATTATTTTCTTCAGCTATATCAGGATTATTAAAGGTGAACTTACATTTTTAGGTCTACTTTTTATTTTTTATTTATTTTTGTATTTTTGAGACAGAGTCTCTCTATGCAATGCAGATTGCCTTTAAGCTCACTCTGCAGCCCAAATTGGTCTTGAACTTGCAGTGATCCTCCTATCTCAGCCTCCTGAGTGCTGGGATTACAGGTGTGCACCACTATGCCTGACTTCTACTTTTATTTTTAACATAAGGATGATATTTCTAGGCTTGTGCCCATGGAGAAAGTAATTTTAATAAACTTTACCTCACTGAAGCCATCAGTGAAACATTCTATTGTTATGTATTAGTAATCTGTTTGGAGGGGGATGGAGGAGAAGGGGAAGTAAACAATAGTTAAGATTATGTATATATATATACCAGTTCCTCATGATGAATGTAATCATTATGCATTGCAGACATATTCTAATAAAAAAGGAGCAAAAGAGTGCAGACGTGGCTATCTCTATACTGGACAAAAAGACCTACAGACAAAGAGTTTATGTATGTCTGCCCTGGGCAAACTTGGCAATCATAAACCTACATCTACTTTAACAAATCTGATAGTACAGAAGTATGTAACAGCTTGAGTAAGAATGCCCTTACATAACACAGGTTTTTGATAGATTCATGCAGGCATCACTGTGTTATACTTTAAGGACAGATTTCCATTTACAACTTCACATTAATGCATTTAAAAATCACCAAAAGTCAAACTTAGATGGAGACCTTAGTAGTTTACATATTAGATACACCATACATATGTGCATTTTTTTCTTTAGGTATCTAAATGTTTAAGAAATACAGGCGCACACTCAGATTTTGTGAACTATTGTGTCCCGTCAATGCATATTGCTGTGTGACTCTAGTATATCTTACCTGTACTGTCCAAACCTGAATAAATATTTTTATTGTTAAAAAAAAAAGAATTTGTATGTCTAAGTGCCATGGGTTATATTAGGTTACAGTATTTTGAAAGTTCCTTTAACTGCTACTTTAAACGTTTATTGCATATCTGTTATTTTATACTCTGGGACACTGGAAGAGGAGACAATGAAATATAATTGTCTTTAGGACTGAGGTCTCAAGGGGTTGTTTGCTTCCATTTTTACATGTTAGTCAACTGTTGTACTTAAAATTTTGTCTACTCATTTTTTCTTTATTGCCAAGAGATGGTTGGGGGTTTTTTGGTTGTTTGTTTTTGTTTTTTGGTATCAAGAAATGAACTCAGGACCTCAGGCTTGCCAGGCAGGCACTGTGTTGCTGAGCTATACTCCTGACCAGGAAGTGATTGTTTATGAAACTCTGATTGGAATTTTATTACAGATTTCATTTGGCACATAGCAAAGCATTTTCTCGAGTTTTAGCTCCCATTCTTGGTAAAGATAATTTTTTTTTTTTTTTTTGGTTTAGTCCTTCGTTAAACTCCAGATTCTGCATGGAATGTCTACGTTTTTAAAACCTAAATGGCCAGTAAGCCTACTTCTTGTCAGCATTCTCTCTCTCTGCTCAGTCTTCCCTTTATATTTGTTCCTCATTTCCCATTCCTTGTATGATCTCACTAGCTGATGGATTGTGAACGTTGTTGGAGGCGGTTATACTTTGTGGTTCATTACTGATGGCTTCCTGAGGGTGAAGAGGGAGAACCAAGGAGAAAAGCAGGGAGTTCTGGTTTCATTTGGGCCCAGTTCCTGGCTTGCTCTGCACTCCTGGCAGACCTGTAAAAGTCTATTTGCATGGTTGTTTGAATTTTATTTTCATTTTTGAAGACCTCTACTGTTACTTCCTTGTGGAACGAATGATGCTTATTATTAGAAGCCTTCTAGAACCCCTTTTGATTGACTGAGCCCTTTGAACATTGAAATAGATATATTTCTTTGTCTATTCCTCTCACCTGCCCATTCTCATTATACTAATTCATTCTCTTTCTTTCCCCTTCCCTCACAGTCTCTTAGACATCCTTATAAACAGTGGTCTCGAACTTTTGGTGGAGATTCATCAAAAGGTACAAGTTATATCTATCATAGATTCATCAAAAGGTACAAGTTATATCTTTCATAAGAAAGAAAAGGTCCTCTAGCGTGTTAGCCATTCTGATAAAGAGCAAACTTTTGATATGAAAACTGAGGAAAGGCAGGAGACTTCTTCAAACATCATGGCAGGAAAAGTACTGTGGAATAATGTCCCTTCTCTTAAAGGCATGGCCCAGAGTTGGCACACATCACCTCTGCTCAAGACTCATTGGACACAGCAGGCCACAGCCCTGGACCCGAGCTCCCAAGGGGATGGGTAGTGTGATGCTCTTGTGTGCTGGGAATGAGGAGCTCTTGAATGTCAGGGTCTACCACAGGTGCCGTGTGGCAGTAATGCCCAGTCGTGCTGAAGACAGGATGGTGTTCAAGCCAGGTCTGAACTCAGGCATCCACGCACAGGTTAGCAATGAAAATTGTGTGTGTGTGTGTGTGTGTGTGTGTGTGTGTGTGTGTGTGTCTCACAAACTGTATATTTAAGCCTGGGTTGTACTCTATCAATGCAGAATATTCAAGTCTGGAGTACTCACAAGAAAAGACATATGTCTGGCAGTAACTGGCTTGCTCTGACAAGAAATCTCCATTTTGGTGTATGTGAAACTGCTAGGGAACTAGAGAAAGGAAGGGCAGAATAGAGAGGAATTTGAAGAAATTCTGTAGGTTATTCTGAAGGCTGTTACTGTAACTTGCAAGACTTTGATCTGTATTTATAGCCAGTTATATACATAATATGTCAGTACTTATGTTCTACTGTTACTTTAGGAGGAATGCCTAGTTTGTATGTACCTCAGTGGTTGGGTTTTATATTTCTTTTTTAATTTTTGAGGGTTTGAAAAAATTTCAAAATCCAGTTGCACATAGTAGGTATGCCACACATATTTTAGTGAACAGATTGCAAGAGTCTATCAGTGCTCTAATGTCAAAGAATATAGCATCTCCTAGGTAATTAAAACAGCAGCTGAATGAGGTGAGTATTTATCCTTAAAAGAATGACTAGAGGGAATAGAACTTTTAAACCAGTGCAGGTCATCTGCAGATGTGCATACATATATGTATTTTTTTCCTTTGTGCTAAGCTGAACCCTGAATAGTTTACTCTGTTTTGTTAGTGTCAGTGCTACCACTGGGCCTTTCAAACTGCTTGAGTCCTATCTCTTAACAATTCCACAAACTTACCTCTGTGGTGATATTTTTTCTAAATAAGGCATTCCAGTCCCAGATGCCCAGTTTTGAATTAATTTTGGCTGTGCTTAACATACCTTAGGAATGGAGAAAAATAAAGTATTCTCTCTAACTTACTATAATTTTTTTCCATTTTAATCTGTAATATTGATTCTTTTTAAAGTTGTTTCACTTCTAGTTTTACTGTGAGTGATGGCTTAACTTTCTAGGAACATTTTATCTCATATTTCCTAAATAGTTTTATGTTTTGTGTTCCCCATAGTCTCAAACTAAGGCTCTACTTGACTTGGAAAAAAGTGTCTCATTTGTGGTTTATTAAAATACCTGACAGCCACAACTGTAAGGAGGGAGGATTATTTTAGCCCACAGTTTGAAGAGGTTTTTGGCAGGATGGCATTGCAGAGGAGAAACAGCTCGTGGAATGGTGGTGGGAAACAGAGAGCAAGAGAGGAAGAGGGAGAGAGACCCATCCAGGCCACATCCCCGGGGACCCACCTCCTCCCACTGGGCTTCACTTTCAACACCACACCAGCTATCAGCCTATCAGTGGACTAACGCACCGAAGAGTATCACACCCTATGGTCCAGTTACCTCCCCAAGCTCCACCTATGTGAGGCTTCCTGGGGCCACCTAGATATAAGCTGTAACAAGAATAGAGAATGTTATTTAACATTGATTTTAAATTAGTCATTGCTTAATTTATCTGGGTGATATAGCTTATATTTGTAAATACTATTCAATGGTATCTTGCTTTGTTAAGGTGTTCTTACATTTCCTAGGTGGCTATTAATTATCTTTGAAAATATCAGTTTGTACAATCATTGTTCTAGTCTTAGTTTATCTCTTGTTAGTTTACCAGGGAAAAGTGTTTCTTTTTTTTCAACTCTTAACATAGGTTATAGCATTTCTCTCTTTCTAAATGGCATAATTGTGTATCTTTTAGCTTCAAATATGCAGTGATATTTTGCAGGTGATATAGCTAGTGGCAACATAGTCTGGATCCCTTGAAATATTCTGAGTGGAAATATTCCAGTGTAGGCTCTCCCTTTCTCAGTAGCATGCTTTTCACTTTCCCGTCACCCGAGGACCTTGTGTATGGTATTCACTGATTCGAAAGACCTGACCCATGTCTTTTCAGCTAGACTTCTATTCATTCTTTAAAGGCCACTGGAGTGCCGCCATTCTACACACCCAACCCAGTCTGCTGTATCCAAAGATACAACAGACTGTTGGATCTCTTTTCTCCAGCTCTCACGACAGTTGTGCTGCTCCTGTGAGACATTTGATGTTCAGTACATACAGTTCATTACACGATGAGAAAGTATTTGAAATGATATAGCTCACAGTTTCAAGTTCTTAAATGCTTTAGTTAAAAATACCACATAAATTACCTCACTATAAGATTAGAGTAATATTAACATGATCATTTACTTATATCCTTATTTGTATACTTATATTTGTAATTCATGCTGTATTATACTATATTATATCATATTTTTATCATTGCTTTATGGGTGGTACAGCATTCATGAAGAGGCTAAGTAATGCCCTGAGATGGTATAGTGGTGGTCAGACCAGTTTAGGAATTCAGACCATCCAACCCTAATCTTAAACACTATTCTCATCTTCTCCCTTAGGTTCCATAAAGCACATAGATTATCAACGTATTTTAAAATTAATGCCAATCCTTCTCTCATATGTAGTGTTACTGGATAGATCGTCTGTAAGGTAATATTGGAATATGCTCAACTCTGTGAAAATAAGTATAGTTGTGTATTTTCTTTATGGAACATACTTCCTATTTGCTTAGGAAAGTGGCATCAGTGTGTCATTTAGCACATGTGTAGGATTGTATTGTAACACCAAGGAGAATAAAGGGCTGTTCCATCACCTAAGTCTCCTTTTTGCCACTGCATCATCCTTTGCCCCTCCCAACTCTTTCATGTATGTTTACAGTTTTTCTATTCAAGTATATGATGTAAATGGGTTATATAGTGCATGACCTTTTGATTTTGGGTCTTTTCATTGATAATGCTATTGAGATATATGCAAGTTGCATGTATCAATAAGCCATTTGTTTTTTTCCTTTTTTCTCTATATTGTATTAAAATTACTTAACATGAGATCTCCCCACTTAGCACATTTTAAAATCCACAGTTCAGAAGTGTTACTATAGGCACAGCACTGTGTGTCTCTAGAGTTTAATCACCTTAGAGAACTGAAACTATACCTGTTGCATAGCAACTTCTCATTCACCTCTCCCCCAGTCCCTGACAGACATCCTTCTGCTCTCAGCATCTGTATATTTGACTGCTTTTGATGACAGATAAGATGTGGAATCTGGCAGCATTTGTTCTCCTGTGGTTACTTATTTCACTTCGTGTAATATGGATAGGGTCCATCCATGTTGCCTATAGCAAGTTTTTCTTCTTGCTTAAGACTACATAGTATTCCACTGTAGGTATATACCCCATTTTCTGTGCCCATCTTTCAGTGGACATTAAAAGTGAAATGGCAATGTGGGAAATAGGGTAAAATATGTACAAATCGGGTTTCTAATAAGGGCTAATATGCAAAATCTACAGAGAATTCCTACTACTGAATAACAAAACAATAATAACCAGACCAACAAAGATAAAATGACCTGAAGTTTTTTAAGGACAGACAGACAGATGGGTAACAGTTGTATGAAATAGTGCTCAACGTCAAAAACGTAGTGAGACACCTCACACCTATTGGAATGTCTGTTATAAAAAGTGAGCAGTTTGAACCCATGGTCACAGTGAGTGGGAGCAAAGAATGATACAGCCATTGTGGAAAATGGTGTGAAAGCTCCTAAAAAGTGAAAAATACAAGTGCTACACAATGCAAAGGTATCATTTCTGAGTGTCTAGTCAAAAGAATTTAAATGGAGACATGGAAGAGGTAATTACACTCCCAGATTCATTCCAGCAATACTCATGGTAGCCAAGATGTGGCAACAACTTCAGTTTTTCCTTCATATCACTGGTATGTACTATATTTTATTTACCCATTCAGCTGTTGGAGGATATTTTGGTCATTCCTCGCTTTTGATTGTCTCAAAGCAATTGTGAAAAATCCTACACAGGTTTTGTGTGGGAAAATGTCCAAGTTTTCATTTCTCTGGGATAAATGCTCAGGGCTATCTATGGACCATAGATTAAATACATCTTTAGGACTAACAAATGGTCAAACTGTTTTCTAGAGTAGCTGTACAATTGTACCATTACAGGGGGAAAAGGGTAAGAGATCTGTTGTCTCTGTTCTCATCATCGTTTGGTATTGTCAGCCACTTTAAGTTGTTCCCATTGAGAGTGTATTGCAATATCTGATCATAGCCTTATGGGTGGTGCTTTTGAACAGTTTTTTGCATTACTGATTTGCCTTCAGTGAAATATGTTCTTATGCCTTCCACCTATTTTTTTTTTTTTGTCTTTTTCCTTTTTCCCTTTTTATTGGTACCGGGGATCGAATTCACAACTGCCTACTTGCAAGGCAGGCGCTTATGCCGCTGAGCTAAATCCCCAGCATCTTCCACCTGTTTTTAAATTGGATTTTGTTTTCACTATTGAGTTTTGTGAGTTCTTTATATAATCTAGAGATGAGTCTTTTGTCAAAGGCATGGTTTGCAAATATTTTCTTCCATTCTGTAGTTTATGTTTTTGTCTTCATCATGTTTGTTTAGGATATAAGCAAATTATTTTGCTAGGGCAATTGTTTGGGGATTCAAAATATAACTCAAGATAAATATAAAAACATTCAATGCTGCCAGGGCTGGGTGCCCTCTAAAAAGTTCATGGCAGCTGTGTGGAGGAAAGACTGCCATCTGCTAAAGCTTGGGCATCGCTTTCCCAGCATAGCAGCTCCAGACAGAGAGGGGCAAGGAGCAGACTCCTTCAGGTGTGGCTGGGGAGGGCAGTCCACTCTTGCCATGGAGACCAGTACCACTGCTATTCAGTGCAAAATCAGAACTGATCTCTTCTAGGATGGGGATTGTTGGTGAAGAAGTACACTAGGTCACTTGACCAAATATCAGCAATGAAGATAATAAATAAAATGCACAACATTGGTATCCCCTGATTTCAGACATCTCTTGTCTGCCTCAGCTTTGTTCATTTCAAGTAATTAAATCCTCTATCTAATTAAAGCAAACATTGCTATTAGCTTCAGGTATATTTATAACATATGTCTTAAACTGACATTTTCACTGAAGATTGGTCCCACTGCTGTTTTTAAGTAGATTGTTTTATTGGTTTCAGTTGTCTAACACTCATTTCATAGAGATATTTTCCTACATAATATGAGGAAATATTTTCTATAACATAAAGAAAATTTATTCCTTTTGAAAAAGGTGTGTAAGGATTTAATGATGAATCATTTGGAGCTATGTTACTTTTGTATACTTTTTAATTAATTTGCAGAGACTATAAATATACTTAAGATATAAAATTTAAGTTGAAATTGGTTTGGCTAGATATTCAAAATATGCTACTTTGAATTACCATGTAGTGTAAAATCCTAAGTTTTTTTGAGGGGTAGTGGTGGAGAGTACCAGAAATTAAACTGAGGACCTCGGGCTTGCCAGTCAGGCAGTGAAAATCAATCCTAGTTTTCTGTGTATGAGATAAATGGCAGCTTTAATATTTCTGGCATTAAGACTAAAGGGTTGTTTTCTAGAATAATTTAAAGTATTAGTTTGTTGGACTTTAGTTTTATAGAACTACTTATAATTTAGTAAGTGAATAATTAGGAGCCATCATCCCCATGGATGTACAAATTAGGAGACTTTGTGGACACATGTCTGGGTAGCAGGTTTTGATTTGACATATCCTTATATATCTAGCGAGGAACTCAACACCATATTGTACATTTTGCAAATCAGTTTTCTGCTCGGTATACTTACCCTTCTGTAAGTATTGCATGGAATATGATTTTAAAAATTAAGTACAGTGGTCTCCAGTCTTTGTGGAGGCCACATACCTGGGAACTCCTCCAATATGTCAAAATACCACATGGAAAACGGTATAGCTTTCATATAACCTGCATGTCTTTTCATAGATTTTAGATCATTTCTAGCTTACTTATAAGACCTAGTAAAATGTTAATGCTAAGTAACTAATTTTTGCATTGTGCTGTTATCTAGGGAATAATGATAAGGAAAGTGTATATATTCAGGACAGATACAAATTTTTTTTCTGAGTATTTCTGATTCACATTTGGTTGACTCCCTCAAAATGAGGAATTTGTAGCTATGGAGGGCCAAGTGCACATTTTTCAAATTTTAGTTTCTTAGTTACATGTGTACTGTATGTACTTACATTTCTTATAGAAGTTGGTACATGTACATAACACATATTCAGTATCAATCCTTTGCTTTCTTTTTGTCTTTCATCTTTCCACTATTTACTGAGAAACAGTATAACTTATTTTCACATTCAATTTGTATTGTGGAAAATGTTTCCACCAGTAATTTTTTTGCTATTATTATTACATTATTTGAAGTATCTATGAATCTAATGGGTATAGCTATAATTATATTTTATTTAGATACAGGTATTAGATAAATGTGAGTTTTATTACATTTTACAGTGTTTTCTTACATTTAGAAAAAAATCTGGTGAAAACAAACCTCTTACATTTTAGAAAAAATCTGGTGAAAACAAACCTCTTAAAATATAAAACTCTAAAGGAAAATTTAAAAATTTTGTAGTAAGTGTAATAGTTTCTTTCTCTGTATTTGTGAATTTATAAATCTTTATTTTTAAGCCTTTTTTATTATGGTTTTGAGAATCTAACCCAGGGCCTTATTCATGCTAAGTAGAGGGGTATTCTACCACTGAGCTACATCCACTTTTGTCTTTCAAATGTCTGATAAGTCCAGTTGAACTTTTTTTACTGATGTGTTCATGTTTTGTCTCATTGCTGAGACAAAATACTCAACACCACAAATAAAGGGAAGAAAAGTTTATTTAGCTCACAGTTTGTGGAGGTTTTACTCTGTAATCCACTGGCTCCAAGGCAGAGTGGCACATGGCAGAGGGGCAACAGATCATGGTGATGAAAGACAACAAAAGCAACAAGAGCAAAAGGAGCAACAAGCTCCTTTTTATCTTATGCAGACTTCTGGAATTAGGATGGTACCAATGCAGTAAGTGTATTGATCCAGCAGTCACCCAGCCTTAATCTCCTCACCCTTAATCCCAGCATTGCACTATGAATCAAACACAAACTCTGAATTCCTCTGGAAAAGACAGCATCCACCCATGACTTCGTGAGGCTTTGGAGGGGAAAACTAGATACAAACCATAATAACTTTACCCCCCTCCCCATTAACATTGCCCCACTCTTAGTTTAGAAGGACTGGATTTTTCTGGCCAATATTTCCTATGAAATTTTGCAAAAGGAGAGTAAAGTTAAAATTTTACAAGAATAGCCACAAGCTCAACAGCTACATTCCATTAATGAATTTATAATTTGATGCATTTCAAAGTAATTTGCAAATATTTTTCGTGCAAATCTTTACCTAGATCTCAGGGTGATTTACATGTTCATTTTAAATTTATATAGCAGTGGAGTCCACAAATCTTATGTTATATTAGCTAAGATATGAGAAATTAACACCTTTGTATCCACACTGCTAGAAGAAACAGAACATTACCATTGCCCTGGAGCATTCCTTCTGCCCCTTCACTATCTGTATGTTCCTCACAGATACAAGTTGCCTATTCCAGATTTCATGTACAGTACATGTACTGTTTATATGCTTGACTTCTTTGACTCAACCTAATGTTCTGAGGTCCTCTCATATTGTTATAGGTCATCAATAGTATTTTCCTTTTTATTGATAGGTAGTGTTTCTTGGTATGATTATACTATAGTTTGTTTATACATCTCTCTGTTGAGGAACATCTGGGTTGACTTTTTAATATTTCATTTAATGTTATATATTTATATATAGAGAAAGAAATACTGACTTGTACATACATATCTATTTACATATAAATGACCTATGCTACTTTTTAAATAGCTGTAACTGTGATTTTTTTAGAACTTTAATATTTGTATAAAAATTTTATAATCTAAGTTTTTGCGTCTGTTCCTAACTTGGGTACCTTGATTGTTTGGGCTTTAGCCCTTGTGAAGACCAGCCCTTACCTGCTAAGGTTAGTTAGGTCTTTTCTTCACTAACACAGCATGCTATTTGCAAGAGCTGGAAGAGATAATAACCAGTACATATCAGACCAACAAGGTGGCTGTTTCAGTGTCTAATCTTGCTTCAAAAAAGACCTCACAAAGTGGTACCCTCTACAGTCTTTACAGAAGAATGGAAGTGATGATCAAATTTATAGCTCCTCCAAGAGAAGCAAGAAGGAAATAAAATATGACAGAAACAGTTCATGGAAATTGTGCTATAGAAAACTGAGTGGAGAGGGCCTGTTTCAAAGTGTAGAGAAGAGCAACAACAAAACAAACTTTCTAAGGATTAGAAACATGCCATGCTCTACTAATGTTCATTATTTATCAGAAGCATGCAGAGTGCCTTGGTTTTTCCCATGTGTGTGACCCTTTCTACTCTCAGCTTGTGCTCTTGCCCTGGATTGGAAGCCCCCTCAGGTTGCAGACATGAGTTCAGGCATCATGTTCAGAAGCCAGCTGTAAGCTTCAGTTCTTTACATTATCAGTGCATTGACTCGTTTCTCTGTTACCCAGCAGGATTCTGCACCTTCTGGGTAACTGTCATTTTTGCTGACCTCTGGTTTCCCTGTACCTTGTTGTAGCTGTAGTAAGCATAGCAGTGCTTGTGGGAGTAGTAGCAGCTGCAGCAATAGTAACACCTGTGTAGGGCCATCAGGACCAGGTGTGGTTTTCAGCTTTTTATAAAAAGCATCTCATTAAATCTCCACTGCCACTATAATCTTGGTATAGGTATTTTATCTAATAATGTGTTTCATTGCCTGTACTTTAGTGATGTTGAATTAAATTCTGTATTAAGTTAAGCTAAAGTCTTTTTGAAATGTTCCTCTTAAAAAAATGCTAATTTATCTCATATTTCTTATAAAATTATATACCAAACACCATAGATATTTTTCTATATGTCAAGAAATATTTAACAAATATACCAAAAAGTTCTTTATGTAAATATGTATAAGGAAGTGTTAGAGGCAGATTTCAGGATACGGAATTAAGGTCTGGCTTTGCCAGCTAACCTATCATTTGATTTTCTTGTCTTGTAAAATGTTGGTAATAATAATCTGTCTCCCAAGCTTTTGGGGGGGATATAATATATGTGAATGATTTGTAAATTATTAATATATTATAATGGAAATCATTTCCCTATCTTATTAAAACATAATGAGATAGTCTTTGAACCACTGGACTTTTGATTAGCGGCTTTTCTCAAGATTTGTTTATTCTCATAAGGCACATTTTTCTTCTTTGTTAAGTTGCTAAAATAGGCTTCCTAATTATCTTCTTTAGTGGATCTTCTCCACAGTGAAATGTATATGTTTGTAAGTGTCTCTTGAGGCACATACTCTTTGGCTTAAATATTTGCTTGGCTTAAAGATTAAATATTCTTATATTAATTATAATGTTATAAAATATATGTAGAAATGATCAAAGTAGAGATTTTTTTCATCAAAGTCTACTTCTTACTTTTGATAATACTGTGCTTTCTTTATGCAGCATCATGGAATGCTGTCCATTACAGTTGTACCTCGGGGCACATGCAAACACCTCTGTGTGTGTGTGTGTGTGTGTGTGTGTGTGTGTGTATAAAACCAATGCTTCCCTTGGTAGGCCTTAACTTCAAAGCGCTCACTATGTGTGCAAACAAATGGCAAGTGCAGGTGAAATTAGACCTACAGTGTTAGTAAGTGTTTGGTGTTTTCAGGGCCATTACCATCTTTATTGGGCAGACAGAACTTTCGAAGGCCTGGCAGGTTCTGCCCCACCAGGTATTCTTTTTACACTCCAGGGAAGAAGAGACCTCTCCTCTCTTGATGCCATGTTCACCCAGAGCAGCTCTGGTAATGCAGCTCTGTGCTGCCTCCCTCTATGGCTGCTTCCCTTGCTTGACTGTGGGAGCCTGTTTCCGTGTCATCCTGCTGCCTTGTGTTCCTAGATGAATGCCCTGAAGTTAGTCTTCCCTTGAGTCATATGGTCTGACACTATTTCAGCCTATCTAGGTTTCTTTTCTAACTTTTCTTCCCATCAACGATCATATTTGTTGTAGTTAGGGGTTGCGTGGAGAACAACTAGAATCAGGACATAGAGTTTATATTATTATTTTTATAATGGTCACCGGGAGTTAACACAAGAAAATGCAGGAAATCTATCTGCAACACCAAAGACATAGAATAGTTAATCAAGGGTCTAAATCCCACAGCAATGTCCCACATAAGTCCAGATGAAAACCCAGAGTTCATGACAATGCCTCCCACAAGTTCAACTGGAGGTCCAGAACCCACAAGAAGGACCCACATCAGTCTCTTTTACGGATCCGTGTCAGGAAGGCCCAAAGGTCAGCGGTGAAAGCCAGAAAGTCTATGCCAGCGGGGTGAAGGAGCTGTGCTGGTGGGATGAGGGTTCTACACTGGAGCTGAGAAGTCACACTCACAACAAGATCAGGGCTGTCCTGAAAGGCACCACAGCCATCCTCAGTCACACGGAGACCCTGAGCTCCTCCTCAGACAAGCACAATCGGGTACCTGCCAGGAAGCCAGTGTGACGAGTTCATCCTGGAGACCAAGAGGCACAAGTCTTCCCCTCCAGAGCCAGGAAGCAATGCTTGATATGAGGACCAAAGCTTCTCCAGGAGAACCAAAGGCTTGAATAGCAACTAATAGAAGAACCCACAATGCCTCAACGCAATAATGCATTAACGCCTTGCTTTTCCTTCTCCATGTCTCTATTTATGCTGGCAACTTTCCTTAGGTGGAGCATCTTCACTCAGTGCCATGCTGATGTAATCCAGCTGGCATTAAGTTGACCACCAGTTCTTAATCCATAACAGTATTCTAACACTCATACTTCAGTGAGCCACAATTGCATTCAGTGCCTTATAGCAATTTTAGCCAGTCTTTGCAGTTGGTCTTCTCTATGCAGCCTGAGTTGGGAATGCCCTTTATAGTATTTCTATATGTAGGTTCATAGAGCACATTTGTGTCTTACCAGAAATTATGTCCTTTAGGTCAATGATGACAAACCTTTTAGAGACAAGCATCCAAAATGCAACCCCAAGTCATCTTATCTCTAAGTGCCCACACTGCAATTAAACCTGAATACTGAGAGTTTAGTTTAGAAAAAAACAACTCATATATTAACATCTTTTGTCTAAAAGAAAAACAAGACATGTGCATAGGTTCACCCCCACTATTATAGGGAGTTGAAAATTATTGCCATTTTTCAGTATTTCTAGTTTGAAGTAACAAAGCAATATTATGAAACTCATATAATTATGAAATTCATATAATTATGAAATTATAAAGGAAATATATAATCTTATTACTCTTTCATAACCCCTGTATTGTTTTTCTCCCTTTTGTCTTATCCTATTAATTTCTGAATAGTTGTTTTAGAATATATTTACTATTTTTTTGCCTTCTTATCTCAAAATACTCAAGAGGACACCAGGATAATTTTGTATATTTGTTTATAATATTGATGATTAACACTGAAAGTGAAATTTTAGTAGTTTATTGTCTGTTGTCATGGTAAAGTAACTAATAAGTTTAAAGATAGATGCGCAAAGTTGCATTACTGCATTCCTGTATGGTTAATAGTTCATTGTATTTCCTTCCATATTTTTTTAAATGTTATTTAAGGAGAAAAAGAAAAAAAACAGAAAAAGGGTACAAGTTATCCAGAATTTCAGAAAAAATAAACAGTAGGAAATAACTAGTTAATAGATTACATATTGTTATCTTAGAAATAGTTGTTCAAGTTACAAAAGTAAAGCATATAAAGTGGACTTTCAAACAGTGACACTGCATACAGTTCTGTTCAATGATCCAACAAAACTCAGTAATATGTTTATCTATCTTATACACTTAAATATACATGCAGTTACATCCTTTAGAGCACTTTCTTTTCCTTTCTTTTGTACAATGACAGTTGTACAAAAGAATAAAAATTTTGGGTTTTATTACTCCCACAGTTCTTATTACTTTTTTTTGAAGAGAGTAAAACCAAATGTGACATAACAGAACAGAGTCAGTCAAATCAAAAGGATGGGCATAATACATAATGTAAAAACAAAATATAAGGTGATCAACAGTGGTTACCATATTGCCTCTTGCTATCTTAAAAAGAATTGCCTATATCATCAGTTATAATAAAATTGAACAAAACAGTAAAGAATAAAACCAAAACATTGGAGACATTACAGGTCTTTAAAAGAAGATAATAGTCAACCAGAATGGGCGTCATAATGAATCTTATTGTCTTCACAGTTGTTGCCTATACTTTCGAACTTGGTACTATCAAGCAAAGCAGAATAGGGGAAAATCAGTCAAAACAAGATGGTGAGGGCAATACAGAGTTTCAAATCAAGTTAATAGGAAATCAAAGTGGGTTACTATAATATATCCTGCTATTTTTATTTTTCCCTTAATTAAAAAGATAAAAATAAAAAAGCAAATAATTTAAAAAAAGGAGATTAAAAGAAGGCATAACAACAAAACAGCACAGGTCAAAACATAACCACTTAAGCAAAATAGTGTCTTACCACAAGATATCCTGACATAAAAGTAGTTACCATAGTGTCTCTTTCCTTGAAATCTTTGAGTATAACTTCGTATACTGTAGCACCAAACATATCAAGACAATGTAAAACCATTCAAGAGAATGACAGTATTACAGGGTATTTAGAACCAACTATCAGAAAATGAACAATGGTTTCTGTATAATCTCCTTGTCTATACAAGTTTTTGTTTATATTATCACATGTAATAAAATCCAATAAGATACAACACGTTAAAACCGATGGAGACAGAAGAATAAAAGCTGATGGGACTTCAAAACAAGGTGATACTAAATCAGCACTAGCAATTATGATGTCTTGTTTTCTCCAAAATAGCTGTTCCTATCATTCAACCTTCTCTGCCTCATTTCTGTTGAGTTCTTTTTCTGTCGTTAGTTGTCAGTTTGTCTTCTTCATTTTGCTTTCTGCTCCATTCATTGTGGCCTGTCTGCCTCCATTCTGGAATCTTGCTATTTTCCTTTTTTAGAATATCTTGCAATATTCTCTGTAGAGTTGAATTGTTGGTTGCAAATTCCCCTAGTTCCTCTTTATCCTGGAAGCAACTTGTTTTTTCATCAATTTCTAGGGACAGTTGTGCAGGATATATCAATCTTGGCTGGAGGTTATTATCTTTCAAAGCTTAAATTATTTCCCCCCACACTCTTCGTAATTTGATGGTTTGTGCCGAGGATTCTGATGGGTGTTCCCTTGTAAGTGATCTATTTCTTGTCTCTGATGGCTTTTAATATTCTGTTCTTATATTGGATTTCTGGAATTTTGATTATTATATGCCTGGGTGTAGCTCTGTTTGGGTTGTAGGTGGCTGGGGTCCTGTATGCCTCATACATCTGAGTATCTTCACCTTTTGCTAAATTTGGGAAATTCTCTTGGATTATATTTGTGAATAGCTTTTGTAGTCCATTTGTTTGGGTCCCTACCTCTTCTTTTATGTTCTTAATTCTTAAGTTATAGATCCTCTTATCATCTTCTAGCCTTTGTATTATTGCTGTTTGTTTTCTTGTTATTTTTAAGAAGTTTTTCATTTCATGCTCCCACATTACAAATCTGCCCTCCAGTTCAGATAATCTATCCTTAGTTTTTTTCAAGCTGTTATGCCCGCTTTTGATAGAGTTTTTAGTTTCCTGGTAATCTCTTTGAACCTGCTTCACATATTCTGTTTTCTCTATTTTCTCCATCAAACAATTCTCCCCTTTTTTCTGTTCTTCCATTGCACTATCTGTTTTTTCTTGGGCAGTGCTTAGTATTTCTCTAACTATTCTACTTATATCTTGCCTTATTTCATTAAATACTTCACTTTTGAACCTGTCTATGAGGCTCCGGAGATATCTCTTTATGTCTATTGGTGCTGTGTCTGATATTGCATGTTTTCTGTCCTCCTTTGCATTTACCTTTCCTGGATCAGTGTTCTCAGGATTGGGGACTGAGGACCCTTTCTTGTTGCTTCCTCTTCCCATACTTTTTGTTCCTTCCATACAAGCATATATAGGAGGCCCAGTTTTTTTCTTGGTTGGTTACAGTTTGTTTGAATCCGCCGGCTAGGTGTTCCCACCCACTGCAGTGTACTAGGGAGACACAGACCTGGGCAGCCTTTGCTACCCCTCCAGGTCAACAAGGCTTCACTGCTAGGGTGCACTGGCAGGCACTGGGACCTGGTTTTGGCTTGCCTACTGGGTCTTAGTCAGCGGCGTCACCCAGGCCAAGCGCTCTGCACCAATCCTGCTTGAGAGGGGAATATGTGACTAAAGTCACCGCAGCGGCCTGTCCTGGCTAGTTTGCCCTGTCCCAAGTATGTCCTTTGCTGGAGCCTCCTACTCTATGGAAGTGTCCCCGTTCTGCTCACTCACCGCAGGTCAATGCAGGGCTCCTGCCAGTCCTGCTCTCAACTCCGTTCGCCAATTCCCACTCACAGAGCTTGCGCATCTCTCTCCCTGCTGTGCCGATTTGGATGCAGCAGCGGCAGCAGGAAATTCAAATCGTGGCTTCCAGTGGCATGGATTCCAGCTTCTGTGCTGAGATTTTGTCTGTTCCTGTTATAGCACCGAGATTGCACTTCCAGTTGGTTTCTCTCAGCTTAGTTCATTCCTAGGTCGGCTGGGTATATCTCCCCGTGCTTAGGACTCCTCACGCCGCACATTCCTGGATTCTAAGCGGGGTATCTCAGAGAGCCTGCGTAGCTGCTATTACCTATCTGCCATGTTCTCCTGGAAGTCTCCTTCCATATTTAATATACCTCCATATTTGATATACCTCTGGATTTAATATAACCATCAGCAAAAAGGATGTATCATTTCTGAGATACAGGTATAACATATGTAACTGCTTCTTATTATTAGGCATTTACAAAATTCTGATACTTTTACTATTGTGAATACCTATATGAACATTTTTGTGAACATAGATTTTTTAAAAAAAATTAGCTTATTTTATTCAGTTAGAATCCCAAAAGTAAAATATCCAGGTTAAAGTAATAATTTTCATTGTTTGCAATCTATGTTTCTGGATAAAGAACATTTTTTAAAAATTCCTGATTCATGTTTCTGTAATAGTTTATGATATGTTGAACAGATTGGCTACCCTTTGCTCTCCTGCATGATTCCCCATTCACCCCATGTACCTCTTTCTGTTCTTTGTTAGGGCTTGAACATGTCCTCTAAGCCCTGTACCAGTGAATGGCTGTCCCCTGGTATGCTGGTTTTGGAAGGAAGGATGTATACCATGCTGCCTGAAGACCGGGAGAACTGGAGAATAGACATGGGGTGGTGGAAGATGCTGGTGGCTGTGAGGCTGGTCAGCTAGGACTGAAATTGTCTTCCCAGCTCTTTTTGGGATGACCCACAGAGAAGCTATCCCTAACTTGCAGAAGTGTCAGTCTCATGCTGCAGAATAAACTTGGAACTAGATTTTTAAAACAATGAAGTTAGATCTGTGGCAGTCAAGATGTGCATTTTCTTACCAGAAAACCTGAAAAACTGTTTGCAAGGACTAGGTTGTGGCTTGAATGCCTTACTGAAGAGGCTGTAAACCAAGTTGTGTAGTTATTAATTTACCAAATAGTAAACGTGTAAGGGAGCAGAAGTTACGTTAGTTCTGCAGAGAGACCTGCATTGCTCAGCAACTCCACAGTTCTTCAGAGTGTTGTTGCCTGCTGCTCTGTTTAGCAATCGTGGGTACTTCAGAGTTTGAATGTGCCCATGTGCAGATAAAAACCAGGGAATTGTGGCCTAGTACTGCAGCATAGTGAACTAACTTTTACACACAAGAATTACAACTCTATATATTTAAACTGGCTTTAACAAACTAGATGATTTTTGTCATCTAGAATGAATTAGACTTTAGCATGGTATTGCCTTTAGCTATTCAAGACTATAGTGACAATATTTTAGAGATTATTAATGAAAATAGACATCTGGAACCTTACATTAAACCTGTTCATTATATACTTGGCCATGCCATTGGCACCTATGCTAATTTTTTACCTTTAAATGACAGTATAGTAATTGTACTCTATGGTTAGAGAATTTTTTAAGGCACTTTATCATGCAGTGCTCATCCTATAAGCTGATGGAAATTATGGGTTACAACAGGCCATTTTGCAGAATGTTAGACTGCTTTGATGCTCCCAACATTAGCCTTTAGTTCCAGGTCCTGTTCTGCCCTCCTTTGTTGGTTAAACTTTTAGGACCCTGTGCAGCCAGCATCCAGCCCTGACTCGTGTGCTTCATGACTATTTTCCTTTGGATCGGTCCTCTAACTCCTCTGAGGCTTGCTTTATGTCCAGTAAGTTGTAAATCTCAATAAATCCCAGCAAATCACAGCCTACTGTCCCTGACAAGCTGGAGCCCAGTCAGAAGGGCAGGAGTGCTTTGAGAGCAGCCTTAGCTCCAGAGGTCAGGGCGACTGAGACACAAAACCTTTTCTCTTTGTGGGAGAGATTGCAGGATATTACATGTAGGCTTATAACTCAAGTATAGTGCAGGCTGGTAGTGGAAGGGGATAGAACATAAAATTCAAATATTCTCACTGCTATTATTAGAGACAAGGATTTCCAGGACAGAATTTCTGGGAGAGTATGATTTTAATGAGGATGAAAATGACAACTATTGCTAATAACCGTTGTTCAAATACTTGGTCTGTATCAGATTGTAGTAAATATTTTTACACATATAATCAATTATGTCAGTAATTTTTAAAGACATAGTTGCTCTTGCTATCTTTGTTTCCCAGATGAGGTAACAGATACTGAGGAGGTTTAAGGTCTTTCTGCCCAGGCAGTGAATATGAATAGAAACACAAACTGTCTGAATCAATACCTATAGCTTAACTGCTGTTCTTATGCTGAGCTGTGTGTCTTATGCTCATCTTTTCAAATGTGCTTTTTTCCATCAGTGTCCACAAAGTGGACCCTCAGGGGACCGCCAGAGGTTGCCTTGCCCTGGTTGCCTGTCCTGTCTGTCTTGAGGCAGAGGCCTTGGTGAGAGCCAAGGCCCAGGCAGAGCGCAGCCGGAGGGTCACCACGCTGCTTTCCCTGTGAGGGCAGCAGCTGTCGGTCTGCCCAGGGCCCCGTCTCCTGCCAGGGCCCCTCTCAATCAGGGTAGAAAGAAGGGTAGAAGTTTGTGTGGTGATGGACCTGGCAGTATTGTCTCACCCTCTTTACAGATGGACCTTTATTAAATTGTCTTTGTTGCTCCAGTTGTACTCTGCCAGCTCTTCTTGCTAGGGCCCCATCAGATACACTATTTTTCTATTTTCAGAAAATGAGGCACATTAGGAAGAATTCTTGAAGTTTTGGGATTCAGCAGATATTCATTAATATCCACAATGAGTGAGGGACCAGTATGGGGAAATGACCAATTCATAGTCAGGGCCCCCACCTGTAAAAGCAAATAAATAAATAATGAATCTATGTATTTCTGAAGACCGTGCATTTAAAATGACAGGACGAACGGTTTGGGCTGAGTGGCATGAGTCCCGGGCAGGGTGTCTCTGGCTCTTCATAGAAGGAACGATGAGGTATTTATTTGGCACTTATAAAAATTCATAATAGTAAAAATACAAGAAGAAATTTGCAGAATGTATATTAGGGAATAGTAATTAGAAAAGTCTAAATGAGTTTGCAGGCTCCTTCGGAAAGTAGTGAAGGTAGGCAAGATGTATACGTAGGCTGAAAAGTATGTTTTTTTTCTTTAAATCTTGCTTTTCGGAAAATTATTTTGTACCCAGAATAGTGTTATATTGATAGTTGTCTATGCTTATTGTAAATAAAAACTAAATCAAAGTAGTAACAATGTCTCAACTACTACTGTTTTGGAGAGAGGAAATCAGGTTTTTGAGTATCTGTTTACTCTGTGTCAGGCCTGCAGTTTTGTTTGGACACACCACGGCTATAATTCATACTCTTGGTTCTAATAACACTTTCATAGTAATTACCATTACTTTGTAATTGCAGCAATAAAATCCATTCTTTGGGAACTATTCCAGTATTTGGAATACTGAAAATGTGTGTGCTTAGTACCAGTTGTCACAATGATTTTTCCGATGCTTGTATTTCTAAGAAATGAGCTTCTATTGTACTTCAAAACTGATACCTGGTAAAGTTCTCTGTTTTGAGGTGGCAGCTCTCTGTAGAACCTGAAAAAAGTTTAAATCAAACAGAATATTCATAAAAAGACTTGTGTTCTATTTAGAGATATTGAAAGGGAAGAGGGAATCATAAAGCTGTTCAGAAAAACAATAGTATGGAGTCTTAAGGATATTCTTTGCTCTATTTAGAAAGTAAGTTGGTTCAAACCTAGTGTGGTTACTTGTGTATGTGGATGCATGTCACTCTTTTTGATTCTCTGATTCTTCCTGTTTTATGATATTCCTTGGAAAGCTACATGGTGTTCTGCTGACTGCTCTCGGGCTTATTTCTGCTTGGGCATCTAGTGGTGCATGAGCCTCTGATAAAGTTTAGGCACTGGCCAGTGCTCCAGAAGCCACCAGCAGCATTAGAGGATCAGCAGAGCTCGGCATGGTGTGGGTACCTTTTACTAGCCTGTGGCATCATTTAGAAATTTGTCAGTGGTTTTAATCAGCTGCGCATAGGAATTTGATGGTGTGTGCTTTTCCTAATAAATCATATATCCATGGGGGAAGGTTGCCAGTTCAGCTCCCAGATTACATGACAAACTTTCTGGTTGGGCTTTGGATGCTAGGGACATTTCTGACTTCTGCCTGTATAGTGGCACAAGGACATTTATATGAAGCTGCAGTTAATGAAATGTGAATCTTAGGTAGAGGAGTGACACATCTCTTCTTCCTGATATGGCAAGAGGCTGTCCTGTACTGTAGAGCAGTTTCTTCCTCACCTTCCAGAAGCTTCCTCCTGTGACAGCCATGGGCATGCCGTGGACTTTACCCCACATCTCAACATCTGCTGCTCATTACAGATTGAGTATCTCACTATCACCTTAAGTTGGTGTGTCTAAAAGAGAATGATCTTGCTGTGAACTTGGTTCCTTATGTAACTTGAGAATTTGTAAAAGAACTTTTTCAGATTATACACATTCTTCTGGATATACTCCCCATTGAAAGTTCATATACATATTCGTTGCATACAATTCAAGGTAGATTTTAGTTACTCCTGAGGTGAATGCATAAATACATCAGTAAGATAAACAAACAAACAAAAACAAAGGACAGAACTGAAAGGTCAAGTAAGAGGCTGCTGACCAGGATATCAAATCTGGGTGCTGGTCGACTTTTCCACTTCATAATAGTCTTCCCACCTCATTGCCCTGGTGACAGCTCTCCTTTAGAACTGGGATGGGCTTTTTTTGTTCTCAGAGGGGGCTTGTTCTTTTTCTACCCCTCTGGCACATATCCTTTCCCTCTATAATGCTGGCTGCTTCTCTGCCTGGTAGTTTTTGGCTGCTCTTCAAAGTCCAGTAACATGACACCTCTTCTGAAGTTGAGGTTATGTCTATAAGATGGTTTTAAGTGTTCATATTGTTATGTTTGCACGGGGACACATTTCTCCATGAAGGGATTGAAAGTTTCTCTAGGACAGGGACATATTTTATTTTGGTACCTAGAGTGCGTGATGCCCATATCCAACAGTTACTTTTGGTTATTACTATTTCTGGTGTACCTCAGCCCATCTGGTCACTTTATCTTCATGTATAGTCATAAAATGCATTTTATGGAGCCAGGGATTCAGCTTAGTGGCACAGGTGCCTGCCCAGCAAGCTCAAGGTTGTGATTCAAACCCAGTTATTCCTCACCCCTAAAATGAGGAGTCAAAAGTCCTTTTTTATGTACAAAAATAGATATTTTAATTAGCACATTACTGCCATGTTAACTTGATATAGAAAATAATAACAGTATTTTAACAATAACTATATTTTATCTTTTTCAAAGTGAGAAATATTTCCTTAGTTAAGCAGTTGGAACAATTTTAAATTTAAAAATATTTTAATGGAACACTGTTAATGAGAAAACATGTGTGACTATTCACAGAATTGTTTCTAGCATACTGTTTTTCCATTAAGAATATATAATTTTTAAAATGTGAGAATACATGGAGTTCTGAGGTTTATTGTATGTGATATGAAAATTCACAGGAAGAGTTGAGATTGGGTGTCTTTGCAGTATATGCTTATGACACTTTCATAAAATTAAATACACCTCTTCAAATAACTAGAGAACAAAGATGAATAGCAAATATGAATGTTTTTAAAATATTCAGAGTCAGTAACTTCATATTTTTGGTCTTTGTTGCTATTTTCCTGTGATTATAACTGTTTAGTATAAGTTGTTAACCAACTGCATTTTAAAATTTGAGTGGGTTAGGTAAGATTTATATAGATGTGCTGGTGCCTATAACTTCTTAAGAGGATTCTGGAGAATTTTTATTTGCTGTTAAAGTCATGAGACTAAAGGTTATTCTGGGCATATTTGAAAACCACCCATACTGTCTACTGAAAGTGAGACGGAAGCAAGTGGAGTGTTACCCACTTGGCTTTACAGTGTTGGCTTTCCTGTGTTAAATAAACTTTGAGAGGAACTTCAGGCTCTCGACATAAACATATTCTGTTTCTCAAGCATAATATATTGTTAGAAAAATAAAGTGTGCCCACTGAGAGATCTCTGTGGAACTTAGTCTGTGACTTACATATTTTTTTGTGGACTCTTTCAGTAGCAAAAGTTATTCAGGAGAAACATTCATACCTTTCTATTCTCTTTCTCAATTAGTGCATTAATTATGTGAAGGGATAGACATTCAGATTCCTGAGTTTTTTGGGTTAATAGTCTGTGCTTTTGTTTAATATGTTATGCTAGTTAAAGTGTTTTCCTAAATGGCATCTCTAGGCCTTTCTGTCTTTTGTTCATAGATACTTCTGTTCATTAACCTGCAAGTTAGCCGTCAATATTGGTCATAGTTCCTTTAATAGTTTATGCTTGTGAAAGTATGCAGAGATACAGAGTGGTCATATAACTTCTTTTGGTTAATTAAAGTCAAATACATCTATCTTCCTAAATGTCAAAAGTGGCCAGTTTCAATTCTGAAAACATCTCAGGAAAATGTTTCTATCAGGAATTTTACATTCTCTTGACATGAAAGCATATTTTTAAAATTTGGTTTTTGTGGAACAAATGTTTTTCATGATTTTTCAGTGAATTTTATTATAGATATAATAGCATTTATCTTATTTTGTAAGGATGCTTTGCTAATCTAAGCACTAATTTTTTAAGCAGCTAACTTAACATTTAGGATTTACTGGTATATTTGGTTTTGAATTCCATTTAAATACATTTAAAACAGGAGAAATACAGACATGCATAAATCATGCATAGTTTAAAGAAAAGCAGTTATCCAGTGTGCAGTTCTACTTAGATATGACCACTTTCCTGGTCACAAAATGGACTTTTACCTACATCACTGAACTTTTCAAATGCTGGTTTTGAAATCTTTCCCACTATATTCTAGATGAAAGTACTGTTCTGAATTTATGTTTGTTATTCCTTGATTTGCTTTCCTAAAGAACTCTGAATATTTTACTTTTACTTATTTTTGAGTTATATATCTATATATTGATAGGTTTGGTTCCCAAAGCTTTCACTCAACAATATGTTTGAGATTCATCTGCCTGAGGTTAAAATTTGTCAGTCTATACAGTTTTTGTGAAATTATATCTCATTAATATACCAAACTTTAATTGTCTATTCTTGTTATGGCTATTTGTATTGTTTCCAGCTTGGGGATATTATGACAGAAGTAATGAGAGTATTCTTATATCCCAGTGTATTTGTGTACTGTCTCCCTTGATACATAATGAGTGGATCATATGCATTAGGGTTGAAATAGAAATAACACTTAAAAAATTATTACAGTAGAAATGCATACTGATAGTGATCACCCTTGAAATATACTCCCTTTCCTTGAGACACACTTACGTCATTTTCCACTTTCTGAATCACTGCTGAGTGCCATCCAATGGAAAGGCGGTGTTGTAAAACCGTCACCGCATGTCTTCATGAGCCTTATTCACCAAATCTGGTACAACTACTTCTGCATCTCCTTGAAAGTCAAAATAACCATGAACAGTATTTGGAATTGACTCAGAACCTCAAGATAATCACCACAGTGCAACTATAACATTCTTACTTCATTTTCAGCTTCACCAGATAATGAAAGTGGTTTTGCAGATTACTTGTACCAATTCACATTTTCATCATCGGATTTCTGGTTTCTTCACCTTCTATGCTATACTTATTATTACTAATTATTGCTTTTGCTATTTGGATGAATGTGAAATGATACCTAATTGTAGTTTTATTTTTCCTTGAAAACTAATAGGATTGTATAATTTTCATGTTTACTGGCCATTTGTTCTTTGCTATGAAGATTTTTGTTCATGGTTTTCTATTGAGTTGTCTTTTTCCCTCTATTTTTTATTTAAAGAATAAAAACAAAACAAAAAGGGTAGAAATAATACATAATTTCAAAAAATAAACAGTAAGAAATCACTATTGGTAATTACATATTGCCGTCTTACAAATAGTTGTTCAAGTTACAAAAGTGAAGCATACAAAGTGGACTTTCACATAGCGAGACTGCCAACAGTTCTGTTCAACTGTCCAACAAAAACTTAGTAATATGCTTATCAATCCTATACACTTATATATTCTGCCTCTTATTTTTGAGGGATTGATTGTATGTTCTAAATATGTCTTTTTAAAGTGCTATTTGGTTATAGTTCATTCTATTTTGTGGTATGTTTATATATTGTGATTAGAAGTTTAGCTTAAACTTAGCAACTTTGTCTAGATTCATACCTTTTATTTGGAGATTATCTTTTCATTTCTTGTTATTTCTAATTAATGAAAGTAAAACTAGAATTCATGTAAAGTTGTTTGAAGTAGGGCTGGGACAAATATTGTCATATTGCATTGTGCATTAGCTTTTCATCTCTATGACAACGTACCTGACACAAACAGCTGAAAGAAGGCAGGCTTGATTTTAGCACATAGTTTACGTCCATGGTCTGCAGGGTCCATTGTCTCTGGGCTTACAGTGAGGCAGATCATCAGGGCAGGCGGTGCAAAGCCAGGCACCATTGGAGACAGGAAGCCGGAAGAGGGCCAGAAAGGAGGGACCCAGGAAAAGACACAGTGCTCCCTTCAATTAGGCCCCACTTCCTAAGTTCCCATTCTACCCTTGAAATGCCATTGCATTTTGAACCCATCAGTGGATCAAACTACTGATCAAGTGGAGTCCCCATGATCCAGTCACTCAAAAGCCCCATCTCTGAACAAGTGAACTTTTTGAAGGAAATTTTAAATCGAAACTGTTGTAGTCAGGGTCTGCATGGAGAACAAGACAATACAGGACACAGCATTTATAGTGTTGTTTGTAATAGTCACTCAAGGAGTCAAATACAAAGTAAGTGCAGGAAATCTGTTCACCATACTGAAGACCTAGAAAGTCCAGCTGAAGGCATGGATCCCATGGCAATAACCTGCATGAGTTCAGCTGAAAACCTGGAGCCCATGAGAATGACTCATGAAGTCTATTTCTTGAATCTGTACTGGGAAGGACCAGAGGTCAGTGGTGGAACTTAAAAAATCTATGCCTGCAGGGTGAAGGATCTGTGCTAGCAGGCTGAGGGTTCTGTGCTAGAACCAAGAAGCCATGCTCAAAATAAGGACCAGGGCTGTCTCAAAAAGTACCACAGCCATCCTCAGTGACAATGAGGTCCCAAGCTCCTCTGACAATGAGAACAGCTGAGTACATATCAGGAAACCACTGTGATAAACTTCTCCTTGAAATTAAACAGCAGATACCTTTTCCTTCAGAGCGAGGAAGCCATGCTCAATGTAAGGAGCAGAGGTCTTCCAACCGCAGCCATTCTCAGCATCAAGGTCATGAGCTTCTCTCATGACAACAGCTGATTTTGTATCAAGGGGGCCAGCATGACAGGCTCCTCCAGGAAAACCAGTGGCTCTCAACAGCAACAACACTGAGGAGAACCCACAATACTACTCTTCCTCGCCAGGTCTCCTTTTTATGCTGGCAACAGTCCTCAGGTGGGCCATCCACATTCAGCACCAGGCTGATTCAGTTCAGCAGTGTTTAAATTAACCCCCCATTACCAATGCACTTCGCAAATTGTAGCACATTTCTTTCTAAGCTAACATGGAGTGCTACATGGGTCATGTGATATCCATTTGTAATTTTAAGACACATTTTAGAAGTATGTGTAAATGTTTTTGAGGGCTGCTGCTCTTTGAATATTATTTTAACAAACAGCGCTATGATGTGAAATCCACAGTTAAGTACAATACACAAATAGTTTTAAATTATGTTTTTTAGAAAGGATAGAGTACCAAAATATGATTTAAAAACTGTAAAAAATTAAAAGGTATGAATAATATAACTTGTACGAAGGCAAAATATACGTTATTTAAGGGGCATGTTAAATTTTGGGTGCTAATGTACAGCACTATAGCAATTTGAGTCATTTTGCTTTGTCTTATTTTGAATATTGGGTGTTATGAGTATTTTTGTGAGTTCTATGGACATAATTATACTTTCTATAATATTTGCATGTATTTGGATAAGTTGACTGCACACTAGCCTACTAAGTAGGCTAGAAAATGCACACTTTGAGCTTCAAAGAAGTGACTTTTGAGGCTTTGCATGGATTTTGAAAGCACTCCTTTGGGGGCTGACAGTGTTCCTGCCTAGAATCTATTGCTGCTTCTCATATTTTGAATGATTTTTGAAGTGACATTCAGGACTACATAAATTATCATTGCTTAATATGTTCACTTAATTATAAGAATTAAATTTTATTTATAATGACATTATTTAAAAAAATTAAATTGATCTAAGTATAATATGCATGCAAAAAATGTACAACCATTTTAAGTGTACTTGTGAATTTTGGCAAATGTGTATATACCAATGCATCTATCACTGGAGTACCCCAGGGTTATTTCATTGTTGGTAATGGCATGTTTTATTTGTTTCCATGTTTGTTTTATACAAAGATGTTTTGAACATTCATGTACAAGCTTATTTGTAGCCATGTGTTTCTCTTCAAGTAATAGCATTGAAAATTACAACAAACTTACATTTACCATAATAAGACACTTTTACGGGGCTGGGGATTTAGCTCAGCGGCATAAGCACCTGCCTTGCAAGCAGGTGGTCGTGAGTTCGATCCCTGGTACCGATAAAAAGGAAAAAGACAAAAAAAAAAAAAAGACACTTTTACATCATTTTCCAAATGTAGTATTATTTTATATACCTATCTGCAATATATGAATATTATTTTATTGCATATTCTTGCCAAAACTTGTGATGTGAAGCAATATGGAACATGCTAAAGAGTAACTATTGAAGACGTAGGCATAAGCAAGGACTTTCGGAACAGAACCTCCATTGCATAAGAAATAAAATTAATCAACACATGGGATTATATCAAATTAAAAAGTTTCTACACAGGAAGCAACCAACAGAATGGACATCTATAGAATAGAAAAAAGTGTTTGCTAGCCAATCCTTGGACAGAGAACTAGTATCTAGAATATATAAAGAACTCAAAAATAAGACTCTCAAATAAAACACTCATTGAAAACATGGACAACCAAAATGAAGAGACACTTCTCAGAAGTACAAATGATGAACACATGACAAAATGTTCAACATCACTGATCATTAGAGAAATGCAAATTAAAACAGTGCAGATCCCATCTTATTCCAGTAAGAATGTCCATCATTAAGAAATCTAATACTATCAAATGCCAGAGAAAAGGAACACTTTTACATTCTTGGTGGGAATGTAAATTAGTGTAACCATTGTGGACATCAGTCTTGGAGATTCCTCAAAACTCTAAAAACAAATTCCATTCAACCCAGCTCTTCCCCTTCTAGGTATATTCCCAAAAGAATTAAAATCATTATCAGATTATAGTGATAAATACATACTTATGTTTATACCATCACAATTTACTATTATTATTATTATTATTATTATTGTCCTTTTTTAGACAGGGTTATCTAAGAAAGCAGTAGAAAATTTAGTAGCTTAAAATAATAAGCATATATTTTTGCCTACTAGTGGATGGGTCTGTTGGGCTATTTTTCTGGTTTTGTCAGGTTTACAAAGTTGTGAGCCATTGGTTGAGAACTTGTCTCTGCACATCATGTCTCATCTTTTTTTCAGTATTTGGGGGTAGCCAGGTTGTCTAGTATGGACACAACTGGGAGAATTTATTTCTGGTGGTTTCTTTTCAGCAGACTTCACTTTTCCTTTAGAGGTGCTGCAAAGTTCCATGGTAAAGACTGTGGATATAGGGATATAACATGAACCATTTTTGCAGTTAGTCTTCCACTGTATAGAAAAGGACAATCTGGTTACCTAGACTTATCTTAAGTGGAAATATGTGTTGACAATGTAGAATATAAATATACTGGGAGGTCATATGACAGCAAATATATGTATGTAACTAACAACTTAATTTTAAAGTTGTTTCTAGTACAAATTAGACCTATTTTCAGATATGTAACTATTTGTAATCTGAATGTTTTAGGAATGAGATGATCTTAGGCTAATCCCTTGTGAAAGAAAAGAGTTGTTAGAGGAAACTTATTATGTTGTTGACAGGTTGAGATTATTGACTCAGGTGCCTTCTTTCCACAGTGTTCTCTATAAGCGTTATCTGTTTCCAATTTTACATTTTGAAAGGTAGGTATGTTTTGCTACTGTTTTTCAATGTGCTGGCCTTCTGAAATATAGATATTATTTCCTAACATTTCACAGACTTATGCAAACAGTGAGGGCAAACCCTGTGCACCATGTACCATCTTCTCTTCAGGGTGAGGCTCTAATGAACATTAAATGACTTAGATGGCAGCAGACCCTGTGTTGTCTTACTCTAGCATCTGTGACTGTGGGGTCTGGGCACAGTTACAAAGTCTTGAGATAATAGCCTGAGCTGCCGAGGGTAAGCTAATTATGTCTCTGGATATTCTCATTGAGTGTGATGGTCTTGTTAGTGATCTTGGAACTGTGGCTTCTTGGGGCCAGGGTCAAGTGACTTCACAGACTGTGATGAGCTCTAAGCCATATTCTGACCCCCAAACTCCACTCCACTGCCCCAGTCACTTGTTTCTCTTATGAGTAATAGAGTAGGATATGGAGGTAAAGGGAAGGAAAGCCTTCTAGTGTCCTTTATCGTTGCTCACATGTTCATACTTGACTGTATGCCCTGAATTGTGATCTATAATTTAACTCCTGCTGGGGAAAACAGGAGAGATATGGAGAATTAAACATGCACTGATACAAATTAAGCTATATGGTTAATTTGTAAGATCTGGATTTTGTGGGCCCATTCAGTTTCAGGTAACCTTTTAAAATAAATGTAAGTATCATTTGTTAACCATTCATGAATACTTGTCTGAAGATAATACTTAAAGCACATAGCACAATGATTGAAACACTTCCTTAGTTTTTTGCTGGAGATTGAACCCAAGGTATTGGATATGCTAAGTAAATGTTCAACTGATCAGCTGTACCTTCAAATTCTATATACGCAAGTAGCATCTGTGATCCTAAGTTTTTTCTGTTACATAAGCCATGGTTGCACATAACTAAAATTAAAGATGTTTTAAAAATACTTGATTTTATGCTGGGGATTTAGCTCAGCGGCATAAGCACCTGCCTTGCAAGCAGGCTATGGTGAGTTCAATCCCCAGTACGATTAAAAAAAACAAACAAAACAAAACAAAACAAAAAAAAACACTTGATTTTAAAAACTAAATAAGAATCTTTTGGTGATTATGTATACATGTTTGATTTTCCTAGTTTCTGTTGCTTATGAGTATTCAAGTATTTAAATGCAATACTCTTTGCTAGAAGCTGTGAAGATACAGTGATTCCTAAGACACGATCTAAACTCAGGTCCAGAAAAACAAATGTACACGTTATAAAGTACTCTACTATGGAAAATCATTGTTCTGATTGCTTGCTCACATTAATTTTCCATTTGGAATATATTAGAATTTTATATTTTGACCTTTATTCAAAGGCACCTTGAATACAAAAAGTTTTAAAAAAAAAACCCTTGGCTGGTGCTCTTGGTAAGTGCCCCTGGCATGAGCCAGGAAGAAAACCAGTCAGTGGCTCCCATGAGCCTACTGGTACATAGGCTGAGAATCAAACATCCCCCTCAACCTTAGCAACTGGGAACAGAGGTCTGAGCATCTCTTGGGAGGATGACCATATGCAGTATAGCAAATATGGGGGATTTCCTTCTACCTTCTGTTTGAAGGCAAAGGTTGTTCTCACTGTTTTGTTGTGATTGTTTTGCTCTATTCAGTACTCTCAATTGGTTTTATAATGTTCTGTTTTTGGTTTGATTTCGCTATACTTAATTGACTGGACAACTATTGTGAAGATAACAACATATACCATAGTACCTGTTACCACCATCCCAGTATCCTACTTGTGAAACTGTACCAGTTTCACTGCATTGTCTCAATTGGCTTTGTTCTTTATTGTTCCATTGTATTTTTACTACCTTCAAAATTAAAAAAAAAAACCCTCACCTTATTATTTCCTTGAAATCAAACTGTTGCAGAAGAGAATGAACAAACTGGTTTGTTTTACATAAATGAGGACTGAGTTATAGGTGTAGAGTTGATTTGTCCGATTTTTCCATGTTTTTATAGATAAGACCTTCTCACTTTATTGGATTGTGTAGCTTTAAGAACAAAGTAAGTAGTATTATTGCCTCTAAGTTTTGAAAACATCTTTGGGTCTTAGTAAATAAACATCTGGCTTAACAAATTCTATAGAATGTTGTCTTCAGTGTTTGTAGCTGCCCTCAAGTCCTGTATGAAAGTTGGTGACTTTATTTCAGCATACGTAAAGATAAAGACAGCTACTACAAAGAGACTGAGAAACATTATGGTGGTCATTATTGACTTCCCCAAAATCAGGTCTTGAAGACTTAAAAAGCCTTCATTATCCTGTAAAGATTTGATTAATTCTATAATGTTCAGTATATATTCAATGTGTGTGAAGATGGGGACAACTATTTGGAAGAAAACTAGAGAAAGTAAGATAGACAGTGAAGATCTCCAGTGGGCTTGCTTTGAAATTGGTGTTTCTTTAAAATGTTTCCTTAGAAACTGTTTTGTTATGTTTAATCTTACCCTCTTTAAGATAAAAAAGAAAGTATGTAGGACTGATAACCATTTTACTAAGTTCTTGTTGGATCATTGAGCAGAACTGTTTGCAGTGTCATTATTTGAATATCACTTTTTAATACTTTAATTTTGTAACTCGAGCAACTATTTGTAAGATGAAGTTATGTAGCGTAAAAAAAAAAAGAAAGTTGGTGACTTTTTTTGTGTGTGTGCTGTTGGTAATGTAGAAGAGTGACATTTGTTTTGGGGAGTTGGTACCTGCCTATGACATATCTGATGATTTTAATCCCTCCTTTTTCTACTCGTTCCCCTTGGTCCAGTTGCTCATTTCAAAGAGTTTACCTTCTAGTTATTTATATCTCTCCTTTATTTTATTCATTTGTATTTTAGGTTTTCATATGAGGAAACATGAAGTATTTAACTTTCTTAGAGAGCTTTGCAATGATCTCTAGTTCTATCCATTTTCCTTCAAATGATCTGATTTCATTCTTCTTTATGATAAAATAGTGTTACATTTTCTTTACAGACCATAACTTCTTTACTCATTCATCTGTTCCCCAGGCATCTAGGTTGTTTTCTTCCCTTAGTTATTGTGCCACTGTAGATGCTATATACATGGGCACTCAAGAATTGCTGTAATATGCTGTCTTTAATTTTTCCGAGGTGGGCTAGCAAGGGTGTGACTGGGAAGGGTGTGTTCTCCTCCCTTGCTGGCTTCTCCCCTTTTTCCTTGCTTTCTGAGAGCAATGACTTGAATAGCTTTCTCCATCATGTCCCTCCACCTTATCTTTTCTGCCTTGGGGCTGTGCAACCATAGACTGACCCCATGGGAACCATGAGCCAAAATACACCTCCCCTCTTCCTTAAAGTCTCTTGTGTTGGGTGTTTGTCCCAGTGACAGGAGAGCCGGCACCTTCCCTCCTTAAAGTCGCTTGTGTTGGATGTTTGTCCCAGCGACAGGAGAGCTGGCTAATGTAGGTTCATAAGTCCATTTTCTACTGACTTATTTTTTCCCTGGGGATTAATTTTCTTGAATTAGTTATATTATTATCTATATAATAATTCCATGTCAGAATTGTAGCTAATAAAGATATTTTCATACTCTACAGGTTGCAAAGAAAGCAACAAAGAAAAGTCACCATTCTTTTTTATAGTTATCTCAAAGCTGAGAAATTGTAAAAGATAAAAAGTTGTATAACCTCCAGGATAGACATTAAATGAATTTTTTCTTTCCTTTTCAAACTTTGGAGAACAATGCTTAATAAATAGATGCTATTTGAAGCGTGAGTTTCCAGATAAAGATATACAAATGGCAAATAAGTATAGGAAGAAATGTTCACCATCACTGATCATTTGAGAAATGCAAATTAAAACAGCATTGAGATGCCATCTCATTCCAGAAAGAATGGCTGCCATCAAGAAATCAACCTATAATAAATGCTGGTGAGGCTGTGGGAAAAAAGGAACACTGCTCCACTGTTGGTGGGAGTGTAGACTGGTGTGGCCCACTGTGGAAATCAGTGTGGAAATTCCTAAAAAATCTAGGATTGGCAGTCCCACTCAATCAATGTATTTCTCTTCTGGGTATTTTCCCTGAAAAATTGAAAATGGCATGTCAATATATGTGCACCCATCTTTATAGCAACACAATTTGTAATAACTAAATCTTATAAACAACCAAAATGCCCATCAACCATAGAATGCATGAAGATGTGGTATTTTTATACAATGGAATATTACTCAGTTATAAAAAGGATGATCTTGAGGGCTTTATAGGTAAATGGAGGGAACTTTATACTCGTAAGTGAAATAAATGACTCACATTTGTAAGTATTTTATTGTCACTATAGTGTAAAAAATAATAATAAACTGAAAGAGTAATAAGATCCAAAATGTACAATAGGTATAATAATGAAAAGGAAAGTGCTCAAAAGGAAAGAAACACTTGTAGATATACACCTATAACTGTATGTACGTTTCAGTGTGCAAGATAGGTAACCATACTACTAATTCTCTGTTAGTTCATCAGAAAAATAGTTGTGCTGTCATTGTTCGTTTTTTATGCTTTCATTTTGTAACTTGAGTAACTATGTCTAAGATAATGTGTAATTTATTAATTAGTGTTGATTTCTTACTGTTTTTGAAATTCTGTAATATTTCTACCCTTTTTTCTGTTTTACTTAAAAAAGAAACATAAGTTTCAAATAACATTTCTTCACTTCTACATGTCATCTTCTAATAGAAGTTCTGCTCCACTGTCCAACTATAGCCATTATATTTAAATATCTTAGCTTTTATTTCTGGCATGCAATCTATTATTAATGTGTCTGAGTATTTTATCTTTTACTAACCTGTACACAACTCCTGTGATCTTTGCAGATGCTGAGCAGCTTGTAGGCATTCAGATGCATTATCTGGGTATGAGTGTCTTCATCCTTGAAAGTCTGTGTACCCAGGGTGACCCCCTCATTGTTGCAGGTGTTTTAGCATTCGGTAGCTGTGATAGCAGTCCAGCTGTATGATCTCAGAAAAAGCGAACTCCTCAATTTGTATTTCCATTTTATTGAATGTTACCAGATGCACTTGACCTGGAGACTAATCAATTTCAGACATTTTAGTTTTCAGTCAGTTTGTTGAAAGAATCTTGAGTTATTTTGGTATAACTCGGCAATTATATTGTTTTATAATCAGATTTGTTTCCAAAAGTAGCCCCAAAGAAGCAGTTTCTCTCTCTACTCTCAGCCTGCACTTTAGGTAGTGAGAGGGATCCCTTGAGATATTCATATTTGAAGCTGCTGGCCAAGTGTTTCCAACTCATTAACCCATGCTGCTGAATAGGGAAATCAAGGTCACTGAATGAGACTGAGACTGGCTGCAAGAAAGCAATAAGGACTGACGGGGACCAGCCAGGTGGAGGGGGCACCAGAGCTCGTGTGTCCATGTGTACGGCATCGTGGATCAGATCTAGTTGGTTCCTTTCATTCTGGAATGTAGGCCCATGTTTTTTTTTGTTTTGCTACCTGGGATTAAACCCGGGGCCTTGGTGCTGATCTGTCATCTCCAGCGTTTTTCTGTTCTATTTTGAGACAAGTTACTAAGTTGAATTTTCAGTTTGCCTGCACTATCACACCTGGCTAGGCCCACTTTTGACAGACTGCATACTTTTCTTTTTCTAAGAAGAGATGGAAAGCCAGATGTCTGTAGAGAATTTCTCATCTTTAAAATGCTATGCAAAGTAAAATAAAATAAAATGAAATACTGTGCAAGTCAAGTCAGGTGTGATGGTACCTGCCTATAAACTTAGCTATTAAGAAGCTGAGGCAGGAGGATTGCAAGTTGGAGGTTACTCTGGGCATCTCAGTTAGACATTGTCCCAGAATTTCAAAAAAAATAAATGAAAAGGACTGGAGATGTAGCTCAGTGGTGGAGTAACCTTGGGTTTAATCCCCAGTAGAAAACAAAACAAAACAAAACTGTGCAAGTTGAATAAAAACACTTCTGTGTGCTGAGTTGTGGTTTATGTAATATCCAGGATTCTCTTCATGTGGATGGTGGTATTTGAGACCATTTTGTCACATTCTTAAGTACTTTCATATTAATTGACAGCAGCTTTAAAATAATATTAATTAGCCTTTATAAACAATAGATTCTGCTTACTGAAAAGATTGCAGTATTACAAAATAGGCCAAGCCAGAGTTCCTGTTTATCCCAAACATAAATTGACATCTGTTAACTGTTTAATACAATCCTGGCCATAATGCTATTCTCTTTCTGTGATTGAAGACTTAGAATTAACTTCTTTTCCATGTACACAGGAGACTGAGAGCAATGTGGCTCCACTGGAAAAAGCTATTGTATGGATAGCTCATCTTAATCTTAAAGGTTCAGTGTAAGAATACAATGTCTGCTGGTTACTTTTAGTTAAGGTCTACAGACAGTGTACCTCCTGCCATCTTTTTCTCTTAGTGAAGAAACCACTCAACAACTGTTTGCTGAGCAGTTCTTTCCTTGTGTTATGTTTCTGAGTCTGAATGTTTACTCCTTCAATTGGTCATTAATGTTTCAACCATGTTATTGCAATTGACTATCTTCTGCAAACTAGTCTTTGTAATTTTTTATAAAAGCAGCTATGAGATGCTTACATGTTTCCTAAAGAAAAATGTCCTCCCTGCAGCAGCCCCAGCTATTAAACATTTAAAACAAATGCAATTATTTATTGAGTATCTGTAGTTTGCCAGAGAATATGATAAGTTGGAGAGATGTGCTATGAAAATACATAACATATGGCGATGTATGATCTTTAAAAAAGATGCTAATTTACCGTTACATCAGTACTCTGACAGAAGTTCAGCTGGTGTATAATAAATCATCAGTGGACTAACATGTGTCCTGTTAAGCACTGATGTGGGCTGCACAAGGTCACAGAAGTGGATTTTTGAAGTGATTTCGGTACTAAATTTTGATTCTTTAAGCACACTGTAGCATTTCCTATCTTTTACTTTTTTATCCCTCCTGTGAAATTTTTGTTGTTCATTTTTTAAAGAATTGTAACACACTGTCACTAATAATGGCAAGTGCATGATGTTTTATGATTTCTAAAGGAAGGTGTTACAAACATCGAATACATCTTGCCTCCAAAGAATGTGAATTGTTTTTTAAATGACTGAATTTATAGACCATGCATAATGTTGAGGCCAAAACCTTAGTTTTCGCCCGTTTCACAGCCTGGATACTTCCATGTTTGGTGCACAGTTGCATTTTGATGCATTGTCTGGGGAGCATTGCCCACTAGTTGCTCCAATGTTCCTATAGTGATCAGATGAGTTATTAGCAGTTATTCTTCCGCACAAGAACTGGTATTTCTGGGGCCATTGAAACATTCACTTTCTCTTTAGTTGAATCTGTTTAAGATGTCTTTTAGGAACAGGTGTTACTACCCTCTCCCACCTCACCCTGAGCAGTTTACTCTGAGCTTTGTGTTCCTCCTTGCTTACATTTTCCACCTGCTGAACAAGAGCTCTTTTGGTGAGATCAGGAAGATACAGCTGTTGAAGGCTGTCGGGCCCTGCTCACCTAGAGGATTGGACGCCGCCTGCACTTTCCTTCCTACTTTAAAATTCCTAAACAAGGTATTTACTATTCAAACCTGATACCTCTTGATTAGAGGGAGAAAGAGCCATGATAACCAGGTACCACTTTCCACTCTTTGTTTGGAATGTGGAACTCTGCTGCAGGATGGCTGCTCTCTCTTCTTAGGAGCTCTTAGCTGCTCACGTTCCTGAGGACCACAGTGAGCCGCGGCTTATTTTCTTTGTGTTTACCAGTATTTTGGATTAGGCTTTAGAACTAAGATATTTAAAATATTTGAAAATGTATTTAAATAATAGCTCAGGTTGAGCTTTTTTGAGAAATATGTATCATTTTATATTTTTATAGTTCTAACATCTGATTTAATGGAAGGCAACTGTAGTCTCATTATCTGGTGCAGGCTGTTATATGCTGTTTTGGTTGATGTGTATGCCGAAAATTGGGCCTCATACAGATATATATAGTTGTCAAAGAAAGAATCATTTTAATCACCTTTTCAGGTAGTTGTGGAAATTCTTCTTTATCAAAACTTGTAAGTGGTGGTTTCTTGAAGGTTTCTTGTAAGGAGAGAACTGAAAATATCATCAGTCCTGCTAAGTTTTGTACCCTACTCCATTAAAATATACATTGGTCTTTCACTCTAAGCGAAGCTTTTTACAGATACACAATTTTATGGCATCATGCATTTTTTTCTGGTAGCAGTACTAATAAGTTGAATCACACAGTTCTTTACAATATTGATGCATTTCATTGTATGATGCTCAAATCACCATATTCATAACAGGAGCACCAAACTGATCAGAAAGATCTTTAAGTCCTGGAAAGCTAACCTACTCACTATGGCAAACACAAATTCTTCCAAATTCTAATTTTCATCTGAATTTTGTTATTGATAGTAAATACAATAAATTATTTTCCTTAAAGTGACAATCTTATTTTTTATTTTTAAGAATATGCTTACCAAATACCAAATTATAAAAAATTAGTTTGTCTAGCCACCAATTGTTTAAGTAAACAGAGCATCCCATGAAAACAGTAGCTACACTGGTTTTTTACTTCATTGTTCAAATTCTTTTCCTGTGTAGAACTGTTGGATTTTTTTCTTTAAAATAGCTCATCAATCAAAAGTTTTCCAGGTTCTTGCCTCAAGCAAGGATTTGGATGAGATAAGCCTAAAAGGGTGCCAAATGTTTATTTGAAAAATGAGAGCTGGAGGGATAAGTGAAGAACAAAAACAGAATAAAAGCAGAAATAAAAGTGTACTCTGTTCAGAAGATGCAGAGTAGCTTACCGTGAGGAGTCACAATAGCAAGCTTCTTGTAGTCTGGTCTGCTTCCTATTGTTCACGTGGTGGGAGCCTTGAGAAATTTTACATATGGGTCCTGAGAATCATTTGGTGCTGCCCCTGTGCCTTGGGATCTGGTAATTGGTAAGGCCTTCTCATTTCTCCAGATAGCCTTGCCTTGCCTTACCTTTTGCATCATAATCATCATATATAAGTGCTTTATCCCTACTTCCTGTTTTGTCACCTAGAATATTAAAAAGATGTAAACTCAGTGGTTGAATTTAATAAAATTCACAGTCTCTATTGCTTCTTAGAAAATCTTCTTAAATGGAAATACTTAGCCTTTTGCTTTTGTTTAGAATTGATAAAACAATAAAATGACTACATTTTGGTGTCATTATTTATGCTAAGGCTTCATCATTCTTTGCCACCAGAAGTCAAATGGCAACATAAGGAATAAGGGAAATATCCTAGAATTATTATGAAAGTAGCTTTGACCTTTTGTATCCTGAAAAGGCTTTTGCTTCCCCCAAGAGGGCCAATTTTGAGAACTGCTATTCTATTTTATGTGTTCTAAACCCCTGGGTTGCATGGTCAGATTTATTCTTAATACTATTATTCTGACTGACTGCTACATTTCCTCCAGTCAGACTGCTACATTTCCTCCCTTTATCCACACACCAAAACTGAGCAAATAAACATTGTGACATTTGCCACATTTTAGTAAGTTTTTGTCCCAATTTACCATTATACAATGTGAGTTTAATCTAGGCTTTCACCTTGATTATCATTTTCCCTGGGTTGATTCCACTTTTGGGTCACACATTTCATCTTGCTTATCTCTGTCTGTCGTGATATTTAGCATTAACACATTCTTCCACTGAGTTTTAATATTTGGTTGTTGAGAATATCACCCTTTTCCATTGGTTGCAATGTTAGTACCTAGAAGTATTCACCCAACGTACATCTGTACCATGAAATATGAGTGTTAAGGTCAGTCACACTTTTGGAAGCTTAACTCACACCTATTTTACCAGTTGAAGGAAATTATTTAGTTGGTTTTGCTTTTGAAGGCAAGCAGGTGTTTTTGAAGTGTTTAGCGTGGGGGAATGATCCTCAGGTCTGATTCTTGAGCTTACCAGTCCCTTTGACCTTGTATGAGATATTCTACCTCTTTGAACCTTTCCTCATCTTTATAAAAGTGTTCATAATGCTTATCAGTAAGAAGTGTGAAGGTTAAGTTCCTTATGTAGAAAACAATGTTTTGTACATGGTAGATGGCAACTGTTTAAATCATCATAGTTTATAAATTTGATAATTACATATTTATTAATTCTATGATACACAATTGCATTACTTTAATATGAAATTGTGCCCTTGTGATATAGAAAAGAGGCTTTTTGGCATGTGTGCATTGCTGAAAATTGTGAAAACACATTTTTTTTTAAAGTATATGGGTAATGGATAGCAGATGAGAAACAAAACGTTAAGTCTATTTTCAATAAACTTGTCTTATTCAAAGAATAGAATCCTTGATTGGATGAGATTTTTATTTGATTCAAGATCTGAGACTAGACTATATCTCGGATATATATACTCTTATTATCTATTAGTGAAAAAGAAAGAAACTACCAACTTGCTGAATGTCTGAAACACCAAGTTTGTGTCCTTTAAAATCAAAGAATGAATTCTTGCAACAGTGGAGGTTAAGAGTAGGAAGAATTTATTGAGAGAAAGCTTCTGTCCAAGAGGGACAGAAGGGGACCCAGAAAGTCAGTGCCTGCAGACTCTGCTTCTCCAGAGTGTTGTAAGGAGCAAAGCCATGTGGTGAGACAGATTCAAGGTGGGACAGAACTAAAATCATTAAGATTGCAAGTATAGTTGCTTAGGCAATATTGATCCCATGGAAAAATCACAGAATGGGTATGAGATGGGATAAAACTATGCTCAACCAATAAGATTACAGCAAGTAATAATTGCTGGATTATATTGATTAAATGGGGAAGCAAGTCGCATAGCAAGTACACATGGGAAGGACAAGGACTTTCTGGAAGGGGTGGGTTAAGAACCTTTGCCCCCCCCCCCACCTAGGGTAATTGATACCTATTTAGAATATCAATCACTACTTTTCATCCTTAGGGGAAGTATGTGGGTGAAGTAGTTCCTCTTTTCTTTGAGCCTGGCCTTCAGTGAGTGTGACAACTCCAGCCCCAGTTGTCTTTTGCATTGTCCTTTGAGGCCTAGCTGCCTGTCCACCTGCCTACAATACTTCTACCTAGTTTAGCTCTCTGTAGTAACAACTTACTTTTACATTAGTTATTCATGAAAGAGATAGGTTGATTTTTTTTCTGAGAATTTCTTTCCTAATTCAAATCTCAAAAATAAATGACAAGGCAGAAGATATCTAATGTGATAGAATAGAATATGGAATAAAATATCAATTGCTTTTTTTTTTTTTTTTTTTTTTTAGGACTGGAGTCCTGTAATATAGGACTACTTGTATTCTTTTCTCTTGGGAGCATCTATTTGCAGGTAGCTGGTGAATGTGCTCTCCAAGTAGCATAAACCTAATAAAATTCTGGGCAGCTGGGGGTAGCTAAAGGTTTGTTATTCTCCCTGAAAGTTAGTCATTTATTATCATTGGTTTATGTTAGATTATTCTGGTGCAATAGAGAGGCAAAAGCACAAAATGAACAGGTGTATTGAGTTGAGGACGTGGGAAGGAGTGTACAACCCATGCCGGTAGGGCTGTCGCCTTACATCCTCAACTCAATACACCTGTTCATTTTGTATGGTCATAGACTCCTCTCTATGTCCTTGGAATAAAGGCTACTTTTTACTTTATAATTTTCTTTTTTATCATGCTGAAAACACTAACAGTTTTGCTAGGATTATTTCCAAAAGATGAAAAATATTTCCAAAAGATGAGAAGTATAAAATAAAAAGCGGCCTTTATTCTGAGAACACCTGAGAAAGATGACCAGCACCCCCACCGCTGGTGTCTGGGGCGGACACGTGGCATGGGGGTATGTAAATAGCCTTGGTTTGGGGTGGAACCTAAGGCGGGCATTAGGGATGCACAGGTAGCCCATTGGTCCTAGGTTTGGCACCATATGCAAATTTCCAGGGGTGGCAAGATGGCGTCACAGGTAACTTCCTAGGGGCAGGGGAGATAGGGGCTTCCTGCTTCCAGTTGAGGCTTTTCTGGCTACAGTGTCCTGTCTGGGCCAAACCCTTTCAATTTAATGTAGTAAAAGTTGATTTTTATGTTTGATGTGGTGTTTGCAAATGATAATGCAATGTACAAACACATATTTTAAAAGGATATTTTTATTTCTACATTTAAAAATTGACTCTGGGTTTTGAGAAACTTTTCCTTAGAAGCACATTTTGAATCTGGTAAAATTCATCTTGAAGAACTTACAGGCAAATAGCTTTTGAGAATCTGGACTCATTAGCAGGCTTTATTCCTCAGGCTCTATTTCCTGATAATAGTTTTCTGTAGCTACATGAATATCAGAGTGCAGAAGTGGTAAGAATTTGTCTCCTGCACTCATTAGTGGGTACATACAGGATGAGCTAATGTGAGGCAGTCAGAGGAATCGTCATTGTCTTCTCCTCTCCTTTTATTTCATATTAGTCTTCACTATGTTTATTGAGCATTTGCTTAAAAGCCTACCATTTAGTAGGAACTTTGGCAAATGTAAATATTTTATGTGAGTGTTGTCTGGGTTCAGTTTTAGTAAATCCATGGCTCTCATGAAGAAGACTGCAGAGAAAAATGTTTGTTCTGGTTTAGGAATGTTAAGAATTTAGGGAGTGGCTCCTCTGAACCCTGTAGTGTTAATCATGTTTGTGACTGTGATTTTCTTGATTTTTTTTTTTTTTACTTTGTTCTTTAATCCAGGATTTTAAAAATTCTCTAGAAAGTACAGAATGTCTCTATTTAGTACTTTAAAAATGGTTCAAATATATTTACGTATTCAATGAGAGCTGTTGGGATGGCCTTTAAAAATGGGCTGTGGTTTTGATCACCTCAGAGGTGGGGTCCTAGCTGGGCAGTGTCCATGGTCTTGCAGTTGGGCTCCTGTTAAAATGATTCAGGAGCCTAAGATGTCGAAGCAGCAAGGGTGTTCTTTCTGGCATAACTCTTCGGTGCCATCTGGTTCAGGGTTATGGTCTCAACATGCAAGTAGATTTCCTTATTTTAGGGAGAGTGATCATGCCACATGCCTCACCCAGTGGGTGAAGAATTCCAGTCATTCTCATTATTCATGAATGTGAACCTTTCCATTTAACACAGACTGAGAACCAGCTCACTAGACCAGAACTTGGGAAAATTATTCTGCAATTCTGACTGTGATTAACATGGTGCCCTCTGGGAGTATGTTTAATCCAGGCATCAATTTATTCATCTATATAACAAACTAGTTAGATGGAAGACTCTTTTGTGATGAAACTGCCTCTAGTCTCTAGCTTCCAATTTTCACATATATTCTCAGTAGATGGCTGAGCTAGAGATTACTAGGATAAATGTGATTTGGCACTAGAATGATTATTATACTATTTACACATTTTAGAGGTCTCCCAGGGCATTATGGGAATATCTTGGGCAATGTGTGTCTAGCTGCAAACTTTAAAAGAGCTTTTGATATGGCACTTCCAAATGTTATAAGGGAAATAAATACAACTCTCAACCTGTTATATGTCAGATACTCTGAGTTCATGCTCCTCAAAATCAAAGAATGAAGTCTAAAGACCAACAGAGATTAAGAATAGGAACAATTTATTGAAGAGGAGACAGCTCCTGAGAGAAACAGGAAGGTAACTGGAAAATAGGCTGCCGCTGACTCTACAGAGAAAGTTTTATAGAGCAAAATCACAAGGTAGTTACAATGTGGGACAAAACTATAATCAAACAGTAAGAGTACAAGTACAGATCCTTAGGCAGGGTTGATCCATGGGGAAGCAGGTCATGTAGCGAGTGTACATGGAAAGAACAGGATTTTTTCTGGAAGAGTTGAGCCAGGAGGTCCAGGTCACTCACCCAGGTGACTGATACTTTTGTATACTTTTTGGACCAGGTAATATCGATTATAGAATATTGTTTATCCATTGGAGTGGTTTGTAGGTCTAGTCATTCCATCTTTACCTTGAGGCTTGGTCTTCAATGAGTGGGCCTATAGTCACAGTTGTAATGTGTTCTTATCTTTTGTACAGTGACACTTTGAGGGCCTATCCCTGACTCACTGCCTATAATATTTGTACCTAAGTTAGCAGTCTATAATATTTTGACCATGACTTTGCCTTTGAAGAGAGCATAAAGCTATTTGGTAACAGTTTATGGAATGATGAATGAGTATTTTCTGGTGTCTAGTGCTACATTTTTCCTTTCTTGCACTCATTCCAGTCCTAAGTATTTTTTTATGTATAAATATGATCGGCTTTTTCTACGTATCAATCCCTAGCAGTTGACTTTACCCTTTGTTGAGCTCAAGCTGTATTTGTTATGCTGACTTGGGCTCTCTGGTGGGGAAGTGAATACGTTAAAAATATTTTTCATAATCTGACAAAGAAACATGTAAACAGCTTATAATCATAGAGCCATGGTGTAGTATTAGATATCTTCCAAGTGTGAATAATGTAATGTGGAGATTGTAGTAAAAGGAGAAATAAATCTTGATTAGAGAAGTAGGAAAGGAATCACATGTAAGATGAATAGGTGTCTATATTGGCTTTTTAAAAAAATATATTGGCTTTCATAGATACTAATATTAAAGTAGGAAGAGAAAGATGAAAGGACATTGCAAACAAGAGAGAAACACACTTTGGATTGAAGAAGGCATACATAGGACACCAAGACCACACTTGTGGAAAGGGTCTGGAGTGTTGGAGAAAATTGCACAGATGCATAGGCTGCTTTTGCTGCAGTGTAGGGCAGAGGGTGAGGGCTAACATGTGGACAGATTCCACATGAGAGGAAGAAAGAAAGAGTCTAGAGTTTTGGCTCTCAGCACTAGAAAAATACTGCCACTTTCAGGGAAAAGAAATACCTAGGGTTTTAGAGAAGAATGTCACATGCTCGGTTTGGGACATCTGTATTGAGATCTCAGGTTGGAGCTCAGTAAATCTTGATAGATACATGCTTGGTGACGACTACTTTTATATAGAGTCCGAAGTTATGGGCATGGATGAGCTCACTAGGGACAGAACATACATGTAGGTAGAGTATATAAGATTCAGTGAACACTGAGAAATTTTGATCCACAGGCGATCAACAAAGGACACTGGAGACTAAACATGTACGTATGATGGTGTACCTATAAAGAAGGAAGCATACACAGATCCATTTGAGGGAGAAGGTGATAAAATCCTGACCAGATGTGTTTAGGCAAGAAAGTACAAGAGGACTCCATCCATCATGGGTGTTGTACAAGGTAAATGGGAGTGATCTGAAACTACTGCTCTGTTCTTAGGACCCAGCAGACCATAATCTTTATAAAAACGGGGACTATCCACAATTACTCATTATTGTAACCTCAGAATCTAGGCATGTAAGGCAATCAATAATTGTGGACAAATGCTTATATATTTTTTCTTTTTTAGGTTTAAATTAGAATGTTAACAAATTTTATACATTTTTCAACTCTGCCTTTTAACATATGAAAGGTCAGTAAAACTTTCAGAAGTAAATAAGTAACATGCTTACCAAAGAACATATAGTGAAAGTTAAAACTTTGGTTATCCATAAATGGAAAAAAAAAGTAGCAAGTGATCTTTGGTAGCTCGCATGTTCATTGAAGAAGGCATAAATGTATAAAAAGTGTTTCAGCTCTGAAGATTTATGCTATGGAGAGCAGCTAAGCATTTCCCCAGTCTGAAAGAGCTAAGTGGATCCATCTTTGGCTTTGTTGGGGACTCTGCTGCAGTAAATGTCAGTGCTGTGTAGTGGTTTTCAACTTTTGGAATCAAATTTTGGAGAAAACACACTATTAGTGGAAAAAGTGTTAATATTTTCAATTTTGGCAATATAAATTAAAGGTAATGCTAATAGTTGTGAAAGGGCCGAAGGAAAGAAGAGAGGGCTGTAATATGCTCTCATATTCTGAGAGAATAATAAAACAAGTGAGGTTTAAGGTACCAGTTACAGATAAAGAAACTGCTAAAGGAAATAAAAATGTTTGAGTAACTATATTAGGAGAAGGAAAGAGAAGTTGAAGGACTTCAAGCATACTTTCTCATCACTGATTTAAGACAATTAGAAATGCTTATTATTTAGAGAGAATGTGTTAGCATTCAGAAAGATGAGGACAAATGTCTAGAAGAATTGTGTCTATAAGATGTAACTGGGCGACCCTTTCTGAGCCATTTCATTTTTTATAAGTGAAAGTAATGCTTCTATGTGGTTTAAAGCAGGTTTGGCATTTTTTTTTCCTTTGTGCAGGGCCAAGTAGTAAATATTTTTGCCTTTGTACCTCATATAATCTCTAGTGCAGCGATTTTACTGTTGGACAAAAGCAGCTTCACACAGTCCACCAGCAGATGAGCTTGGCTGTGTTTCATTCAACCATGTCACTTGTGAACACTCTAAATAATACTCTAAAGCAAATACTCTAAAACTTTTAGTTGTACTTAAAATTTTTTCTTCCCTAATTCCAAGAAATATATGAATCAAAGGATAGCAGTGTGCTTGGGTGTGTAAGTACAAATTTGCTATTACTGTCTCTCGATCATCAATGTAGATCTGTTTGCATCCTATGATGGTAAGCTAAAAACACTAGCTTTTTTTTAGCTTCTCCCCTTTCCCTTTTTTGCCTTTCTAAATGATTTTTGGGATTTTTGGTTAAGCCTGTAATCAGTGTTTTCACTGTTTGGGTCATAGAGACATTGTTCACACTTGAGGTAGTAGTGATGGTTGCTTTGGGTCTTATGCAAATTTTTGGTTTCTTAGAGTTGTAATTTATTTGCTTAGTTTTCTTTGACTCACATTCTTTCTTTCCACTCCTAATAGTTGTATAAAATCAAACTCACTGCATTTTTCCAAAAGTAAAACCATCATCAAATCTATTGATTTTTTTAGGGGCTGGGGATTTAGCTCAGCGGCATAAGCGCCTGCCTTGCAAGTGTGCAGTCATGAGTTTGATCTCTGGCACCATCAAAAAGAAAAAAGAAAAAAAAATCTATTTTTTTTTCCTGGTAACATTTCTACTGCATCCTTTCATCGTCCTGTTCCCATCGTGGTGGCTGTGCTCTGCCAGTCCCCTGTTGGCATATTAACTGCTATCACTGTTTACTTGAGAATATTCTTCTGCTCTTGTGGTTGTATGCTCTGTTTCAGGGGTTCCTTGTCTTGTGGGAGCACATTCCTCTACTCACTGTGAGGAGCAGTTGGGGAAGAGGGCTGACTCTGGGCTGCTAGCCTTTTGGGAGAGGGAGGTGGTAAGGTGGTGTGTGTAGCTTTCCTGTGCATTCTTCTGGCTTCAGTCTGTCACCCTCTTTATTTAGCTCTTCTCTGTGTCCAATGTCTTGGAGTTTAGATGGCAATGTGGCTTACTTTGTCTAGAGATTGTATCTTTTGCCTCTTTACAAGTGAGATTGGTTGGGGGGACACATAACTAGTAGTTTCACCCTTCCATAAAACAATTTTTGGGCAACTTCTATTCAGCATTTTACCCCACCTCCTCTACTTTTTCTGGAACTAACATCTTAGTCTTCTCATGCTGCTGCTGCCACCTGCAATGCTTGGCTTGATCCTCCTCCTCCCTGAGAATTCACTGCTCATGCACCATCCTTTTCTGTCTTTCACATTGTGCTTTGATTTGTAGGTAGCTTCTGCTTTCGTAAAGATAGAAGGGTTATAGTTTTTGTTTTGTTTTGCTTTGCTTTGTTTTCCTCTCAATTTCCTTTTTTGATGACAATTTCCAGACTAATAGGCAGGATAGTCTTAAAGACTATAACCATGGGTGTGCTGGTATTAATTAATTTGAATATTTTAACATTAATAATTTTAAGACAATATTTAAATTAACTATTGTACAAAGTAAAAGATAAACTCACAGTCATGTAGCTTTTATTTTCAATAAAAGGAATATATACATATGTGTAGATATATGCAAATACTATTGTATTGTAACTCACAGGAAACCTTTTCCTCAACATTTTCTTTCTCTATAATTGTTGCCATTCTTTTTCATATGGTTATCTTTGAGTCCTCCTTGTTTGTTGTTATTTGGACTCCTAAAAATTTTTGTATTTCTGTTCAGGGCATTTTCCTTTCCCATAATTTAATGGTACAATGATAGCATAATACATAATGATGTGTCTTACAACTTTAGACAGTACTGCCTCAGTTTTTCTTGTCATGTCTGTATGTTCTTGTGCTGAGTACTGAAAGTCATGCGCAGATGGCTAGTTCACCCGGGGCTTGCTGAACCATTTGTGGTAGAGGACCAGATTGTTTTGTGTGCTATAGTCTATAGCAATCACACTTTTATAAAACTCAAATCATGTGCATGGACAGTGCAGCAGTGAAAATTGCTGTCAAGTTTTTAAAGGTTCACTTTCCTCTCAATTTCTGTGTTTATTTTATTACACACAAAAACCAAAACAGTTCATGGATCGCATTGTTATACAGACTACGTTTTGAACACAGGTGCAGAGAAAGACTGGAGAAAAGTGTCCCTTCCTGGTCAGAGTTCTGACTTGTCTTATATTTGGGATGTTGTTCTTGATGGGCCTTTGGCTCACTCTGTTGCTTTCCCTTCCGAAGTGAGGAGGCTCTCTTTGCCTTCAGCAACACCCCATAAGTGGGGCTGAAGAGTGTGGTGCACAGAAACACAGTGTCTGCCTCTATGTAAATGTCCTTTGGAGATGCCCAATTCAAACGTGTGTACGGGATGTCACCTGAAATACATGTTACATGTGGGCCTCTTCTACCTTCTTGGACATATTTTCGCTTGAAAGGTGCTTTTAAACATGTTTAGTGATAATGTTAAACTTGTAGGGCCTTAGTTGATTCTGTAGAGTGGAAGGTTTTGTAGAGGAAACAAGTCACTTAGTCTATAGCAAGGAACTTGGGAGAAAATGGAGAGGCCAGGTGCTGTCTCTGTGCCTGTGCCTCTCTGTGGTGCTGCTCTAACCTGATGCAGGAGGAAGCCATCCACTCCCATCCCAGGTTCCTTCCTGAGTTTGACCTCTCTTACAAATGACCAGAGAGAATTCTACTTGAGGGTGCAGCTGTCTATTAGTATAACTGGTTTACTTTTTCCAGTCTGCCTGTGACTTGCCGCCTCAAGTCTTTGCCTGGGTTTCATTTGTTCAGTGTGATCTGATCCCCTATTTAAAACTCCAAGATCCCACACCCTATCATTCTGTGCTATTTCCTGTCTCAAATTACTTATCTTCTGACTTACTCCTCATTTACTTTGCTTATTGCGTTGAGTTGTTTTCTATCTTACACCCTTGTTTCTCCTTTTCTTCCTGGGTATCCATGCCTGTGTAAATGGCATGTGGTCCAGGGTGTTTCTACACTTGTGCTGCTGCCTGTACCATCGCACATCTTAAGTGAGATGGCTTCCTCTGTGACAGCATGAGGTTACCCGCTTCTTTGCTGCTCCCTTTCAATTGTCCTCATTCTCAGTGGGTCTCACAAGTAGTTTTAGATGCTGAGGGTATGGAAATGAAGAAGATAAAGGAAGTTTTTTGCATCAGAGATCTTATGCTGTAATTGGGGACAAGTAAGAAATAAAAATCAACAAATACTTGAATAAGACTGTCTTATCATGGTGATACTGGCAGAGAACCATCTTTAGATGAGAGGCCAGCATGGTTGTTGCCGAGAAGGGAATATTTGAGTTTAGCTCTTTCTGTTCCCTTTCCTGTGTTGGCTGAGTTCCTTTTAGCTACACCTGTGATCCATCTGTAGCATTCTGGAGAAATGACCTTGCTAAAGAAATGAAGCTCACAGTGGCAAGCAGTGTTCTCTCCAGTACTTCTGAAGATCAGAGATACATGATCCCCCTGTATCCCTATTGCTGCAATTTAAAAAAGAAGTTTTATAAATGGTAGACCAGGGGATAAAACTGAGGAGGTATTCATTTGTCTTAGACTTAACCTACTTTTATAAACACTGCCCCTGGTATAGTTCCTCTTCTGCTATACATTAACATCCTCCACTCTGTCTTCATCTCTTTGGTGATGGAGCCATAAAACTGTGTCCCAGTAAAGAGCTGGAGACTGTGGCTCTTACCTATAGAATGCTTTAAATGGTCCTCACTAGTCATATTCCTGGGGTTATACATAAGTGGGAGACAATATCTGTCAAAGGTATTCTTTGGAGTTAGTATACAAAGAGTTTAGCATTATAGCAACAACAAAATCTGAATTTAATCGATTGCATGAGGCAAACTGAGAGTTGTCTGAGTTTGCATTCCAAAATTTATTTTTACTAAAATTCACTTTGTAGAATACTTTTAAGGATTTTTTAATGGTTACATATTTTAAAATATAAGTCTTTTTTCTTCCCTTTGGAGAGATGGCTGCTTTTGTTCTTTGGCTGTAGGGCTTTGCATTCCTTTGGACCACACAAGCTTCTAAAACCTTGGTTGGCATAACGGGACTTGGACTATAAAATTTCACTGGAAACAAATAATGACAATACTATACCACTGTAAAAAAACCCAATCGTTTTCTTTCAAATTGTTTTGAATTGTTGTATTTCAATATTACTACATTAGTAATATATCTCCCATACTGGGAATTTTTAAAAATAGTACAGCAGTTGACTCTTGAAAATGTTAATATTTGTTTTTTCTGATACAAGTTCAATTTTAATACTATATTTTGTTTAATCCAGAAAATTTATATGAGGTTTATACTTTCATGCATTTATTTATTTTTTGTTTTTCTTTTTTTATTTTAAAGAGGTTAAGACAAGATAGGACATAACAGAGCAGATCAGAACAGAACAATGTAAGCAACACAGTATTTCACCAGAAGACAGCCCATAATTAAAAGTAACAACCACAATGTCTCTTTCTTCGAAATAGTTGAGTATAACTTCATATACAATAGTCTCAAACATAACAAAATAGTATAAAAACATTCAAGAGAATGAGAGTATTACATGGCTTTCAGAACCAAATAACAGAAAACAAATAATGGCTACTACATTATCTCATTTTCCATAGGAAATTTGTTTGTACTTTCACATGTAATACAACCCAATAAGGTACAACAGAGCCAATGGAAACAGAAGAGCAAGAGCATGGTAGGACTTCAGAGTAAGATGATATTATATCAGTACTGGCTATTATAGTGACTTGTTTCCCTCAAATTAGCTGTTTTTACCATCACAGATAATAAGATTAAAAAAAAAAAAACAGGACAAACACATTACAACTGGGATCATTATAAGGATTCAAAAAATGTAATGGGGAATCATAACTACCCTAAACTCTTATGTATTCTTACTATTTCTTACACTAGCAAGACTATACGGTATTTATACATGTGAGTTTGATTTATTTTGCATATGAGTATGGTCTCAAGTTGCGCCCATTTATTAGTAAATAACTCAATGTGATCATTCTTTATAGCTGAGTAGTACTCCATTGTATAAAAATACCACAACTTTTTTATCTATTTCTCATTTGATGGACACTTAGGTTGTTTCCAAGATCTGGCTATTACAAATTATGCTGCTATAAACATGGGTGCACGTATATCACTGTGGAATGATGTTTTCAGTTCTCCTGGGAATATACCCAGAAGTGGAATAGCTGGGTCGAATGCGACCTCCAATCCCAGATTTCTGAAGAATCTCTAGACTGACCTCCATAGTGGTTGCACCAGTCTGCACTCCCACCAACAGTGCGGGACAGATCCTTTTTCCCCATAGCCTCTCCAGCATTTGTTGTTGGTAGTTTTCTTGATCTTGGCCATTCTTTCTGGAGTCAGATGGAATCTCAGTGTTGTTTTAATTTGCATTTCTATAATGATTAATGATGATGAACATTTTTTCATCTATTTATTTGCCATTTATATTTCTTCATCTGAGAACTGTATATATTCAGATGCCCATTTTTGGATTGGGTCCTTGAGTTTCAGGGATCTGATTTTTTTTTAATTCTTTATATGTTTTAGACAGAAGTCCTTTGTCTGAGGGACAGTTCACTAAGATTTTTTCCAGCTTGTGGGTTTTCTTTTCACTATGCTGGAGATTTCTTTTGACATGCAGAAACTTTTTAATAAGATGTGATCCCAGTTATTGATTCTGGGAAGTAGTTCTCCTGAAGTTTGATTCCTATTCATGAATTCTCTACCTAACCCTATGTCTTCAAGATGTTTACCTACTTTGTCTTCCAACAGATTTAGTGTTTCTGTTTTAATATTCAGATCTTTGATTCATTTAGATTTTAGTTTAGTATATGGTGATAGGCATGGGTCTAGTTTTAATTTTTGACATATGGAGAGCCAGTTTTTCCAGCACCATTTATTGAGACTGTCGTTTTTCCACTGAACATGTTTGGCCCCTTTATCAAAGATAAGGTGGTTGAGTGTGTTTGTAGTTGTGGTTTTATCGTCTAGCCTATTCCATTGATCTTCAGATCTGTTTTTATTCCAGTACCATGTTGATTTTATTACAGTAGCTTTGTAGTATAATTTCAAGTCAGGGATTGTGATGCCTCCTGCCTTGCCTTTGCTGCTTAGAATTGCCTTTGCTATTCTAGGTCTCTTCTGGTTCCAGATGAATTTTAGGAGTGATTTCTCGAGGCTTATGAGGTATGTTGATGGTATTTTCATTGGGATTGTATTGAATCTGTATAGCAACTTTGGGAGAATGGCTATTACACAATATTTATTCTCCTTATCCATGAACAAGGGATGTCTTTCCATTGTCTGAGATTTTCTTTGATTTCTTTTTTCAGGGTATTGTAGTTTTCCTTGTATAGATCTTTTACTTCTTTCATGAGATTAATTCCTAAATATTTCATTTTTTTGGATGCTGTTGCGAAGGGTGTGGCTTCTCTTATTTCTCTCTCCGTAATTTTGTTGTTAGTGTATAGAAATGCTATTGATTTTTGAGCATTGATTTTATATCCAGCTACATTGCTGAATTTATTATATCTAGGAGTCTTTCAATGGAGTTTTGGGATCTTCTATGTAGAATATGTCATCTGAAAATAATGATAATTTAACTTCTTCTTTTCCTATCTTTACCCCTTTTATTTCTCTCTTTTGTATAATTTCTCTGGCTAGTATTTCCAGTACTATGTTAAATAGGAGCGGTGATAAGAGACATCCTTGTCTTGTGCCTGGTTTTAAGGTAAAGGCCTTCAGTTTTTGGCCATTTAATATGATACTGGCTGTTGGTTTGTCATAGATGGCCTTTATCATATTGAGGTAAAGACCATCTATTCCAATTTTCTGTAAGGTTCTTATCATGAATATGTGTTGGACCTTATCAAAAGCTTTTTCTGCATCTATGGAAATGATCGTGTGATTCTTACTTTTGACTTTATTGATTTGATGGATTACATTTATTGACTTACAAATGTTGAACTATCCCTGCATGCCTGGGATGAATCCCACTTGGTCTTGGTATAGTATCTTTTTGATGATTTGCTGCATTCTACTTGCCAATATTTTATTGAGAATTTTTGCATCTGTGTTCATTAGGGAAATTGGCCTGTAGTACTCTTTTTTAGTTGGGTCTTTCTCAGGTTTTGGTACTAGAGTTATATTTTTCCAGGAATGACTTAGGAAGAATTGCTTCCCTTTCAATTTCATTGAAGCGTTTGAGGAGTGTCGGCATTAATTCTTGTTTGTATTTGTTGTAAAATTCTGCAGTTAATCCGTCTGGGCCTGGGCTCTTCTTTGTAAGTAAGGACTTAATTACATTTTCAATTTCATTGATAGAAATTAGGTTATTCAGCAGTTTTACATCTTCTTGACTTAGCTTTGGTACTTCATATGTTTCCAGGAATCTATTTCTTCTGTTATATTGAACCTGAGAGTAGAGGTTTTTGAAATAGGTGTTGATCTTCTGTACTTCCACAGGGCCCGTAGTGATTTCACTTTTTTCGTTCCTTACTGTATGAATTTGAGCTTTTTCTTCCCTTTTTTAAATTAGGTTGGCTAGGGGCTTATCAATTTTATTTATTCTTTCAAAGAACCAACTCTTTGATTCATTGATTCTTTGGATTGTTTTCTTAATCTCTATTGCATTAATTTCTGCTCTAATTTTTATGATTTCCTGCCTTCTTTTGGCTTTGGACTTGACTTGCTCTTCTTTTTCTAAATGTTTGAGACATAACATCAGGTTGTTTATTAGTATTTGTTTTGTTTTCCTGATGTGGGAACTCAGTACAATAAATTTTCCTCTGAGGATTGCTTTAATTGCATCCCACAGATTCTGGTAAGTTATATTTGTATTTTAATTTGTTTGCAGGTGTTGTTTAATTTCTTCCTTAATTTCACCTGTAACCCACTATTGGTCAAGAGTGTGTTATTCAGTTTCTATGTATTTGGGGGATTTTGGCAGTTTCTTTTATCATTAATTTCTAGTTTCATGGCACTATGATCTGATAACATGCATGGGATAATTTCAACTCTTTTGCATTTATTTAAATATGTCCTGTGGGTTAGTATGTGGTCTAAAGTAGACCTACTTTAGAGAATGTCCCATGTACCGCTGAGAAGAATGTATATTCTGATGTTGTTGGATGGAATACTCTGTATATGTCTATCAAGTCCATTTGTTCACAAGTGTGACTCAATTCTGTTATCTCTTTCTTATTTTCTGTCTGGTTGATCTGTCCCTTGGTGTCAATAGTGTGTTAAGGTCTCCTGTTGTAATTGTGTTATTGTTAATATGATTTTTTTTTTCTATTAATACTTGCTTTGTATAACTGAGTGCTCTGGAATTTGGTGCATATATATTTAAGATTGTTATCTCTTCCTCTTGAAGTTTTCCCCTAACCAGTATGTAATGACCTTCTTTATCTCTTAGGATCATTCTTGGTTTGAAGTTCACATTATCTGCAAAGAGGATACCTATCCCCACTTTTTTTGGTTCCTGTTCATGTAGTATTTTTTTCCATCCTTTGACTTTCAGTCTGTGAGTTTCCTTTTTGTGTTAAATGGGTTTCTTGTAGACAGCATATGGTTGGATGTTGTTTCTTGATCCATTCTGCCAGCCTGTTTCTTTTAATTGGTGAATTGAGATCATTTACTTTAATGGTTGTAACTGTTATATATTGGTTTATTATTGACAAGTTATCTTTTTGCTGTTGCATCTTTATCTTTCCATACTGTTTAATTGTCTGACTTGTTTATTGGTTTTTTCCTATGTACATCTAAACTGTATTTCAGTATTCTTTGCAGGGTTGGGTTGGTGATCATGAAGTTCTTCTGCTGTTCTTTGTCATGGAAGTATCTTATCTCTCTATCCATTTTGAAGGACAGTTTTGCAGTGTATATCAGTCTAGGTTGGAAATCATTTTCCTTTATGACCTGAAAAACTTCACTCCGTGCTCTTCTTGACTTCATTTTTTGTGTTGAGAAGTCTGCTGTGATTCTGATAGGCTTTCCTTTATAGGTGATCTGTCTCTTCTAAGAGCTTTTAATATTTATTTTTATGTCGGACTTCTCCGATGGTGATTATTATATGTCTGGGTGTAGTTTTGGTTACGGCTATTTGGAGTTCTATATGCTTCACTAATCTTAATGTCAATTTCTGTTCTCATGTTTGGGAAATTTTCAGCTATTACTTCCATAAATAGTCTCTTGATATCATTTGTTTTGTCCCCTTCCTTTTTCATTTTTCCCTATCAATCTTTTTTTTTTTTTAAATGCAGCCACGCTGAGAATGAGCCTGGTTTGGTTCATGCGCACCCACGTGCGCACTGCCTGCGTCACTATGACAGCTGAAGGATGACGTCCCACAACACGCCGCTCAGTTTTCCCATCCCAGAGAGCGAGTTTGCTTTTTAAGAGGCTAAGTGTGAAGGGCAGGGAGGGTCTAAGTGCTTGAGCACGTGGCACTTTCTGCCCAAGGTCCGGGGACTTTCCCCTAAGCAACCAGATGAGGAACAAGTTCCCCATGTGTAGCCTAGGTCTCTATCAATCTTATGTTGTTTTTCTTTGAGTCATCATGCAGCTTTTGGATTGTTATTTCTTGATTCCTTATTATTTTTAAGAGATTTTTCCTTTCCTGTTCACTGTCTGCATTCTTGTCTTCGAGATCTGAAATTCTATATTCACTTTTGTTGAGGTGGTTTTGACAACTTTCAATGTAATTTTTGATTTCCTGTATGTCTCTTTGAATCTGTTTTATGTATTCTGTTTGTTTCTTATATTGTTCATCCAGGGACTCTTTTTGTTTTGTTCCTCTGATTTTTTAACTGTATCTTCTTTAGATGTGTTCAGCATTTCTGTCATTACTTTTATCATTTCTTCTTTTACCTGGAAGATTATTTCTCATTTGAATTCCTTTAAAGTTTCCTGGAGTTGCTTCTTTATTTCAATTACTATTATTTCAGGTATTTCAGGCGTATGGCATGTATTTTCTTCTATGTGCATGGCTTCTAGGCTTTCTTGGGATGGGCTAGATGTTTGAGATTGTATTTTGGCCTTTTGTTTTGTCATTTTCCTATATTTCTGTGTTTTAAATGTTGTTCCAAAGCTTCCCCTGGGCGTGTTGGAAATTGTCTCCTACGTTCTGGGCTCCTGGGATTCCTCTGGTAGTGTAGCTCCCTTCTTGGGTAGTGAGGCTCCTGGATTAAAAGAAGGTTGCCAGGCGTGTCTCAGGTATGCTTAAAGCCCCCTCAAGCAGCAAAGCTCCCCGAACTGAAAGAAGGCCACCAGGCATGGTCCAGGTAGGCCTCAATCCCACTAAGCCCAATCTAGTGTGGCCCTAAGCCAAGTGGGCCCCCAAACACCTAGAGCAAGGGTCTCAAACTCTCCCAGGGATCGGATGTTGTGCAGCCATCCATCTCCTTGGGTGGCAAAGCTCCCTGGGCTGAAAGAACATCATCCCTATAGCCTACATAGGCCTCAAACTTCCTCCACAGGGCTGCTCCCTCCTCCAGGCGGCAGGAGTAGTGCTAGTGCTCTCCGGGTGGAGAGAAGGTCACTGGCAAGCCTCAAGCAGGCCCCTGCAGCTCCGCTCAGCTCCCCTCCTCCTGGCAGGGCAGCTGCATCGTGCTCTTTGGCCGGAGAGAAGCATTTATTAGTGAGTCTTTAACTTATTCATGGATCTATAGAAAAGGAAATTTTCATATTCTTATAAAGAGAGTATGCTGTGATGATTTAGACATTATATTGGAAAATAATTGAAATTTGTTCTTTATTGAAAACAAAGAAGCTCTATCTAGCATTCTAGCCTTCTTTTTCCTTAGAGAAGTGTAGGTTGATTCCCATATTAAAAAATGAACCTTTTGAGCCCTGTAAAATATAAAGAAAACTATTGAGGCTATGACTACTTTACAAGGTAGGGTGAAAAATGACATGGAGTGATTAACAACTTTTAATGTTTAGATGTATGAACTAGGAAGTGAAATATATGTCTTGATGCTTAATATATTTTTCTTTCTACTTGAAAAACACAATAAGTAATATCATCAAAATGTAGACTATGAGGTAAAATAGAAAGTGTCCCCCGGAATTGTTGGTGCTTTTATATTGAAATAAATTTTTTGGAATTGTGGATCATAAGGAAACCACTGCCTTTCTTATGGTTTAACCTTCCTATAACATCACCTCCCTTTATATGAGAAAGGGCTCCAGATGGTCCATGAGCTAGTGAATTCCTACAGTTTTTGGACATGAATGTTTAGTTAAGACTAAAAAATGTGCAATTTTTTTTAATTTAAAGAAAAGAAAACAAAAGAATACATGGAGATTAAAAAAAGGGTAGAAATAATATAAACTTACAGAAAAACAAGCGGTAAGAAATTGCTGGTTGATAAGTTACAAGTTGTCATCTTAGAAATAGCTGTTCATGTTATAGAATTAAAGTATTTAGAATGACATTCATAAAGTGACACTACAAACCCTTCTGCTCTATGATTGAACAAGTGCTCAGTAATATGGTTATCAGTCCTACACATTTGTTTTACATCTCAAAGAGGATAAGATTAAACATATCAAAACAGAACAAAGCAGTTAAAAAAACAATTTAAAGAAATACAGATTTTGCAGCAAGCCCACTGGAGATCTTCATTGTCTATCTAACTGTCTCTAGTTTCTTACAAATAGTTGTCCCCATCTTCACCCACTTTATATACTTATTGTATATTATAGAACTAATCAAATCATTGGAGGGTTTTTAGGTCCTCAAGTTCCAAATTAGGGAAGACAATAGTAACTACCATCGCATCTCTCATTCTCTTTGTGATAGCTGTCCCCATCTCTCCATATGCTGAAACTGAACTCAAGAAACCAGTCCAATGTCATTCTAATCAGCGAACATTAGTATTGCTAGAATTTCTATCATAATGCTACAAAATTAGCCTTGGGTTTCGTAGCGTCTCTTCCTCAGAGTATCTGTTCATTACATCTTGCATTATATAATCTGTTCCCGTAAATAATTAAAAAGAAAACCCATGTGTGAATTTCTACATATATATCTATCCTCTCTGTATTATAGGGAATACCAAGTCATAGCAAGACAGCAAAACAATTTCCTAGAAAAACATGCAATGGATAAGACATATAAGACCACTATATAGATGATCTTCCGTAGTTACTATGTTTTCTCTTGTTATTTTCAATAGATTTGACCACCACACTGGCTTATTATAGTTAAATATAGTATCACCTATTTTTATAAAAACTTAACTTTGACAGCATTGTAGGATTTGAGAGCTGTTACTAATTAATACCAGTATGGATATCCTTTACATCTTGTCATCCTCAGAGTAGTTGCCTCTACTTTTAGGGTTGATACTAACAAGCATACCAATTTCAAATAAAATCAGCCATGGCCAACCCATAGTCTTATGATTCAGATTCAATTAAGATCAGTCACAGAAAGACAATGTAAGTATTGTAGGATTTCAGTTTAAGTTAATAGGAAGGTAAGGATAGTTACCATGGTATAACCTGCTATTTTTGGGTCAAGATATCTGTGCCCTCAAAACTGACATGAGTGGACAGACCAGTATATATTAAATTCAAACTAAATATGTCAGTAAGACTACTATGTCTTTTAAATCCTTATACACCATTAACAATGACCTCTGCCTTTTTCTTTTCTTTTTTTTATAGAGTTTCAGCTCTGTCTATACTAAAGACTATCCCTTACCATCTCTGCGTCATGTCTGCTACTCCACTTTTCTGCTATAATTTGTCCACCTTATTCCCTCATCCCACTGTCTGCCCCGTTCACTGAGGCCTCTCTGCCACTGTTGCTGGAATCCTGGTATCTCTTCCTCTCTTTCTCTGTAATGTCCTTCAGCACTCTCTGTAGGGTTGGATTGGTGGCCATGAACTCCCACAGTTCCTCCTTGTCTTGAAAATATCTTATTTCTCCATTAATTTTGAGAGAGAGTTTTGACAGGTATATGAGCTTTGGTTGCATATCATTTTCTTTCAGGACTTGGAATATTTCTCCCCACTCCCTTCTTGACTTAAGAGTTTGTGTTGATAAATCTGTTGTTATTTTGATAGTTTTCCTGTTGTAGGTAATCTGCATCTTTTCTTTGGCTGCTTTTAATATTCTGTTCTTTTGGTGGATTTCTGGAATCTTGATTATTATACGTCTAGGCGTAGATCTGTTTTGGTTGTAGGTAGCTGGTGTTCTGTATGCCTCTTTTATCTGGATATCATTTCTTTTTGCTATATATGGGAAATTTTGCTTTAATATATCTGTGAATATTCTTTGTATTTTATTTTTGGTTGCTCCTGCTTCCTCACTCACATTCTTTATTCTTAAGTTATGTATCTTTTTGTCATCTTCTAGTATTTGAATTGCTTCTTTCTGGTTCCTTATTATTTTTAAGAGGCTTTTTATTTCATGATCATATGCCATAAATCTCTCTTCAAGTTTCAGAAGGCTGTCTTTAGTTTCTGTCAAGGCATTTTGCCAGTGTTCAATGGAGTTTTTAGTTTCCTGGTATTCTCTTTGGATCTGTTTCATGCATTCTATGTTATGTTTAAATTCTTCTTCAGAAGTTTCTCTTTCTTTTCTGATTTCCTCAGTTCTTCCATTTGTGTTCTCTTGGGTAGGGCTTGTCATTTCTTTAATTAATCTCTTTATATCTTGTCTCACTTGAATCAGGAGTACAGCTTTAAATTCTTCTATGAGATCATGAAGGTACTTTTTAATTTCAGCTGATGCTGTGTCGAGCAATGGATGGTTACTGTGCTTGTTCTCTTCGGTGTTTACTTCTCCTGGGCTTATTTTCTCATGGGCAGATGGAGATTTTTTAAAATTTTTATCTCTTGTCATGTTTCTTGTTTCTTTCCGACTGTCCTGGGGTTCTCTGGCCCTCTCCGAATTGCTTAGCGCCTTTCAGAAGCGTGCTGACTTGCGTTTTTGCTGTCCTCCCCAATTTGCTGTTATCTTGGAGTAGGCTGGGATGCAGGGGTGGTACAGGCTAGTCTCTAGCCTCTGCGCCAATCAATCCGTAAATTAGGCTGTACTTTCTGGATGTCACTGAGTTGTGACTATTTTGTATCTGCTTGTTGGGCCCCAAGCAGAGGCTTGGTTTAGCCCCAGTAGCTCCTGCCAGTTCTCTTTGTACCAGAAGCAGCTGACTAATGTCACTATGACACAGGGTCCTGCCCAAATCCCAGCTGTTCTCTTCCAGACCTCTCTGTGACAGGAGCACCAGAACAGCAGAACTGCCCAAATTCAAGATGTCTCCCACTAGTTCTCTGTATGACGCTGAAGCCAACATGCACTCAGGCTCTACCCAATTTCAAGATGCCTTCCACCAGCCCTCCCTACAGGTTGACTCAGTGATGCCACCGAGCTGTAGGTTCTGCCCAAATGTAAGATGGCTGCCACCAGACTCTGTGTTATTGATGTCCTTGTGGTGGCGGGCGCTGCCCAGTTCCAAGACGTTCTCTGGCCAACCCCAGCAGCCACGGGGTCCCCGGTACTCACCAGGGTCCACGCCGCCCACCTTTCCTGCACTCCCGGCACAGTGCGGAACAGTTAGGAATCCATGCTGCGTGCACTCCTGGCACGGCACGGAACGGTCAGGATTCCGCGCTGCGTGCACTCCCGGCACGGTGCGGAACGGTCAGCGTGCACTCCCGGTACGGCTCGGAATGGTCAGAAATCTGTGCGGTGTGCACTCCCGGCACAGCGCGGAACGGTCAGAAATGTGCTCAGCTTTCGGCTTTGGAGCTCGGGAGCCTTTCACGATCTCCTCTGGTGCAGCGGGGCAGTCCTGGCTGCTTCTCGGGATATCAGGTCTCAGTTTCTAGCAGTCACCAGAAGCCCAAAATGTGCAATCTGTATTTTATTGGGGGAGTTGCTTAGAGGGAGGAACTGCCCTATTCACAACAATTAAATTCTCAGTATTTCTTTCTCTACTACACTAATTTTTAAAAAATCTTTTTGATATAGGGTCTCACTATGCATTTCAGGCTGGCTTTCAGCTCACTTTGTAGCCCATATTGGCCTCAAACTCACAGTGATCCTCCTGTCTCAGCCTTCCAAATGCTGAGATTACAGGCATGTGCCACCATGCGTGACCTAAACTAATTCTTTTGATTTTGAGAGAAGAGATTTTCTTAATTTTTAAATAAATTAATGAAGTTTTGGGTTATGCATCAAGATATCTGAATAACTGAAAGATTGGGAAATTTAAACTATCGCATTTAGACTCTGGATTTGCAGTGTATGGAAACCTGGTGAACTGTCAGATCCTCTGTTCTCCTTTTAAGAGGTTCTTCTAACTGTGGAGTCAAAGCCCTGAGGAGCTCAGGTTTTCTGTATGGCAGGTCAGGGAATTGGAAGTGATCTTCAGTACTGCACTTTCTATCCTGTGCATCTGTGGGCTATGGCTCTCTACTGTGCTTGCCTCCTTGCAGGAATGGAGAGCATACATCCTGCCATACAATCCTGTTTGCTCATAGAAGGCTATTTATTTATTTATTTATTTATTGGGACTGGGAAGCAAACTCAGGATCTTGTGCTTGCCCGGCAGGTGCTGCACTGATGAGCTGTATCACTGGCCCGAGAAGGCTCGCCTTAAAGACCTTTCTATGCTGAGCTGCAGTTTGTCCCTTTATTGTCTATGCTCAGTGTTTGCAGCACTATAAAATAAGCCAAATCTTTTTTGGATTTGGAAGCCTTTCAGTTTGATAGATTTCATATAGTCATACAGCTTTTATGTATGAATTTATCTGAAGAAGATGAGCTTAAGAAATTTTTGGGTATAAATTCACCTGTAGAAGATGATCTGAAGAATAAAGAAGGGAGAGAATTTGAATAGTGTAGCCAGTTTCACTTGTTTGGGCAGTGAACGTATATCCCAGAGTAAGCCGAATGAGATTCTCTGCTTGACCTCGCTTGTTTCAGTTCCCCTGTCCTTACGTATGGAAGTCTGTCTATCTCTGGCCTAATATAAGTATTAAAATAATTTTTCACAGAGCACAGTCTCCACTATAATTCAGATACTTCTTGTGCTCATTCTTATAGGTAATGAATAATATACTCCTACATTTACAAATAAAAGTAATATTGGCCATACTGAAAGCAAGCATATTCATTTCCAGTATGGTCTCTTCCTCAGGGATGCTCATGGATAATTTCTTACCTGATAAGTATGAGAGCTCAGGGCCTTGTAAACTGTAGTCCTGTCATGTTCAAGATAGTGATAGCAAGAGATTTCCCTTTATATGGTCCAGTTTAAACAAAACTAAATTAGTCCAGCACTGTCATCTTCAAATAGTTGCAGTCCTGAAGATTTCCTGGTCAGTATCCTATAAGTCTGTGCATTTGGTTACTGAGCATCTTTCAGCATTGACAGAGTAGTCTCAGTATGGCGTGGCCACATCAGTGCAAAGTGAGGTTTCACCTACACCGTTCTGCACATGGTCCTTCTGTTCCCACAGCCTGGGCTGGCAGCAGCAGAGCCGTGGGTGGCTTTCCTCCCCACTGACTCCTTTAGGCCTGTGCTCTGCCCCTTCACAAGCAGTGGCCAGTCTCCTGGTTTCTATTTCTGGATTCATCATGCCAGTTCTGAATTTATTGTACACAGAATTGTAAAGCATGTGCTTTGTTGTGTCTGGGGCTTTTGTAGTGTTACACTGTGAGATTCACCCATGCTCTTAAAAGAACTTGTGGTTTGTTCATTCTTGTTGATTTATGGAGTGTCATTGTATGGTTGTACTACCTTTTTTATCCAGTTTAGTGCTGATGAATATTTGAATATTTTGAGTATTAGAAATAATTCTGCTATGAATATTGTAATTCGTTTCTTTTGGTAACTCTGTGTACTCATTGTCTGGCTGTGTAGGAATGGAATTGCTGCTTTGTGTTAGATACTTCCAGTTTTTCAAAGTATACATAATTACATTTCTGCCAGTGAATTATAGTTCTGCTTGCTCTGTATACTTATATCTCCTTGTCTAATTTGGCAAAATTAACATGTTTGCAATATTGTCTTTAAATCCATGTCAGTCTTCTTTAATTTTTCAGTATATTTCATAATTTTTAGCATTATTTTTTATTTTTATTTTTTAAATTAATTTATTGTTTCCCAAAATTGGGAATTGAACTCAGAGAATATAAGCTTTAAACATTTCTTTTTCAATGTTTTCTGAATATTTAATTTTTAATGTCATTGTAAATGTAATCATTTAAAATATTTTCTGTCTTTCACTGATTTTGTTATGTTGTTATTGTTTGTCTTTTTTATTGAGACATTTTTTATTGATTTAGTGACTTACACAAATAGTTTTTCAGCATCCATTTGTTGATCATCTAGTTTTCATTCTTTTCTTTTCCTGTTAATGTAATGAATAACCATGGTTGTTAAACATTTTAAACCACTCTGACATTACTACACTAAATCCCACTTGCTTATGATGTCATGTGCTCTATATATAGGTATATCAACTGAGCTTGATTAACAGATATTTGACTTATATGTCTGTATCCAGAGAGAGAGAGAGAGAGAGAGAGAGAGAGGTCTATACTTTTTTTTTGTAAGAAGCTTGTAAGATATGGGAATCAAGGTTATGCTCACCTCATAAAAACAACTGGGAGAATTTGTTTTCTTAGTCTCCAGAATTATTTGTATAAAGATTGGCATTGTTTCTCAAATATTAAGGAGATTTTACCTGTAAAGTCATTGGAGCCTAGATTTTTCATTGTGGGAAGGTTTTTTAGTAATAAATTGAATTTCTTGAATTGTAGTTTTAAGTTAATCATGTTTTATATTTTTATCTGACTTGAGAAGTTATTGTTTTCAGAGAAGTTGTTCATTTTATAAAAATTGTAAAAACTAGACTTGTCCTCTTTTTACTTTTCTGATGTGAGCTTTTTTTCTTTTTAGTATATGAGTTAGAGGATGTCGTGGCTATTAAGCTCTGCTTTAACTGCCTCCAACAAGACTTCATGTTATTTTAGTTATTAAGTTAAAAATAATTTTTCATTTTCAATTTTTCATCTGTGGATTATTTAGTACTTTATCTCCTAATTTTCTAATAGTTGGGCATTTTCTGGATAACATACTTTGAATGATCCTGGACCTTCAGAATTTGGTACATGTTCCACATAAATGTATTTCTAGCCTTTTTTTGTTACTGTTTTTATGTATGTGTGCATTATCATGTGTACAGTGCTTATTAAAGATAATAGAAACAGGTTAAATTTGTTGTGTTGATTTTTTTTCCTGAATTCTTAGTTTCCTGTCAAGTCTGTGTGTGTGTGTGTGTGTGTGTGGTTGTGTGTGTGTGTGTGTGTGTAGTATCTATTTATTTTTGGCAAAATATGTATTGAGGTTATGTTATTTGACACACATAGGTTTAGACTTGCTTTATTTCAGTTGAGCAGGCTCTTTTTTTGTAATGAAATGCTCCTGTTTGTGTTTAGTAATACTTCCTCCTTAAGTTGCCCTTCATCTGATGGCATTATATTTCTACTGCCTTGTATTGATGAGCTCTTAGAGCTGGAAGCTATTTTATAGGTGGACTCGTTCACCTTCATAAATAATTTGATGTTTCTAATTCTGTTGTTGAGTTCACCCAGATGTCACTTTCTACTCTTGGTCCCACCGTAGCTCTCTTAAACTCTGTGGAAGCACAGTTGATTAAAATGATCTCAGTTGACTTTTCTGGGCTAGGTTTTTCTCCTGAAATTTGTATTTGATCTATTTTGGGGAAAGTGAAGACATGCTTTGAAGGCAGTTAGTACTGACTTATAGCAAGGTTTATATTTGTCATGGTTCTTTCTTTGCAAGTGTCCGTGCCACTCAGCTAGTCTTTGCTTCAGCATTGTCTTCTGAAACCTAGTTTTCCCTTTACTGCCCAAGGACTGGTTACTGAGTGTCTGCCTGCTCTGGTCTGCAGACATGATCTGCTGCAGTCTCTTCCTGAGTGCATTGTGGGGCATCCAAATCCCCTTCCATCTTGGATAGAAGGGAGAATGACCCCAGAACGTTATGAAAAGATAGCCAAATTCTAGGTGAATATGCATTTTATAATACTGTATCAAATTTCCATTGTCTCACTCTTCCTTTTAAAGGTTTCCTTGCTTCTCTCACTTGAGAAGCACTGGTCAGACACATACAAAGACTTTGGGGCCTTCCATTGTAACCCTTGTGTCCTCTTGTGGTGTCCATCATGCAAAAGGCAGTGGAGCCTTTGTGTTCACTACTGAAGTGGTGTTTGAGGCCCAGAGTAATGGCAGCTGGCCTAGGTCCATGTTGCATATAAATAGACCTTATGCCCTGACTGATTCCTATGTCAGTATTCTTTGTACGAGTAATTAATCTAAAAAATATTTTTTATGTTTAAGGAATTGCATTATGGCTCTACCATTTACAGTCTGAATAAATGAGTTTATGTACGCATGCTTTGCTGTCTTCATCTGTAAAGTGGATTCATAATTCTTTTGAAGCTGGTGGAGTGTAGAAGGATTAATAATAGAAAACACAAAAGACCTACAGGGCCTCGCCTTGAGAAGTACTAAAACAAGTTACCCAATTCATGCTACTGACCTTGCAAAGTTAAGTTCTGCGAAGGATTTCCAATTTTCTGTGGACCTCTATTCTGAGTTGTTCTTGTGTTTCAGTGGAAGTCAGTGAGACTGAGCTGTGTTGTTGAGCACTGTGACTGCTCCCTCTAATTAAATGCAGCCCTTGTCCAGGCACTGGTTTTCCTCCCTTTGTGACCTCTTTGCCATTACACCTCTGCTTGCATCATAACCATTTGCTTGGAAACTCCCAAGTCTCCTTTCTGTTGTTTACTGCATAACCCCACAGTATTATAGTGTCCGGCATGGCAGTCTATTCCTTAGGTATCACAGATGGAAAATTATTGTTCCGCAGTTTGATCAACAGAGATTTCCTAAAGCATAGGGTTCTATTTCATATCATAATCCACAATGAAGGATATTTGATACTATTAATATTAGTGTCTGTTTGGAGCAATTGCTACATTTGATCATTAAAAATGCCCTATAACTGTCTTCTTCCTGTTACATGTATGTTTTTTGTTTTAGTTTCCTTCTCCAGTTCTTCCCCATAGACTAGTTTGTTTTAGTTTTAGAATTCCAGTAGGGTTTCAAATAAGTGTGTATTAAAAACAGATTAGATACTGTTACCAGTGCAGAAAATAAAATGTATAGTATGTTACTTTTCAATACTTTAATAATCCTAGGAGTATAGGTAATGAGACTTTTTCAATAGCAGAGTGAGCAAGTGTCCAGAGATATTTTCAAAATAACTTAAAAGTTACACATCTATATCTGGTATTTGTGTGTTACAAATGTAAGTGTCTTGGTCAAGAAAATTTATGTAAACTCTTCCAAGTAATTAAGTGTGTGAACCAAGACACATACTTGAACATCTTTTCATATCTGATAGGTTTTATTCCTGATAATAATAAAACCAAGTAAATGAATTGCAAACTCTTGTTAAATGGCTGCAATATTTGCATGTGTGAAAGAGTCAAGGTAAATTTATAGTAAGTTTATGATGGCTGTAGACTGCTGGTATTGGAGGTGTATATCTGTAAGTTATCCGTGGCCAAATGCTGCAGGTGGAGAACCTTAGCTGGTGCATACTCATGTCCTTATTTCACCTCTTGGGTGTATAGAGCACCCTGAAACTGCTCTTCTAGACTTGTCTGTTTTTGCTGAGGATAAGCTGTGTGATTGTCACGCACTTATTCTTGCCTTCTTAAAGAATATATAGACTAACAGCATCAATGTGCAATAGGCAGAATCTTTACCATGTGCTTCCTTTAGTATTTTTGTCAAGTATATGATTTCAGAATTTTAAATTATTCTGTTTTACTTCATTTAGTTTTATAGTGTTTTGAGTCAAATTATTTCAAGGTATGTTGATTTCAACTGCTGTGTCTTACTTGCCAGAGCAGTTTTGACCTCATGAGCATATGTGAGGGAGGCAGGCTCAGTGACTGAACAACTTCATCTTGCTGCCATTTGTTAGCTATTTTTGTTACCACTGATCAGATTATATATCCTGTAAATTAATTAGGTAGTTAATCTATTTAAGTTTTCCTCTTTTAAATCAGAACTCTGGGAGACTAAGACAGGAGGATCACAAGCCAGAGGAACTGAGCAACTGGGGAAGACCTTGTGTCTAAAAATAAACTATATAAATACATTTTGGGAATGTAGTTCAGTGCAGAAGTCTTGAGTTCATTTCCCAGTAGCATATGTATATGTGTGCATGTGTAAATCCATGCACACACAAAATCAGGACTCAGTTTTTCTTTTCTGTTTCTACCTCCAGACAGGAAGCAAAGTAGACTTAAACTTGCAATGAAGTTTAAAGGGATAATTGTTTACCTCAGTTTTAGATGATAAAATCAGTTTTAACAAACTGAGAACAAGTGAAAAGCGGACAATTTAATTGATGTGTGCTTTTAAGTACAAATATTTAAAAAACCTGTTTAGAATACGTTACTTTTTATAAACATGATTAAGTTCAACAGATTTCATTTACAGAGCTGTAAATATCAAAAACCAACTCCGTGGAAGTTTATAGAAATTAATTAAATTGAACTTCTTTATAAGCAGACTATTTTTACAAGGAAAACAAGGAAACATAATGCTCTAGATTTTAGTCGGACGTCCAAAATAGACATGAGAAATACATTGTTTTTGGCATGATTATAGCAAACATATTCAGTTCCCAAAGATTGCTGGGGAGTTCATGCAGTCCAGAGGCCATAAGGTAGTGTTTTGGGTACCCCGTTTCCTCTCTGTTTGAATCTCACCTGTCATACTTAGCTCATCTTTCAAGCACAAACACCTTGAGTGGGTGAAGATCTTTGGTGGCAGAGCCTGAAGGATAGTTGTCCTGTGCTTGTCTTACCTGAGGATACATAGCTGCTCATATCTTTGGAATTTCCATCTACAGTGAATCAGCAATTAAAAGTTTCTTAGTAAATCATGAACGTTTCTATTTTTAGACCTAGTGTTAGAAACAAATGAAACAAATGGGATTGCCCTTTTAATATGGATGGAAAACTTAATTTTGAAATGTCGAAAGCCTAGCTAAGGAGGATTGCTTCAGATTTTTTTTAAGCCTGTCACTTTATGAAGTTGAATTACTGGAAAGCTATGTCATGGGGCCACATTTCAGTAGTCTTCCAAATAAATGCCTTAAAAGAATTGTTATTTAATAGCATGGCCTTGTCAGGAGTCAGTTATAGAGGAGGTGGTATGACAACCATCTCTGTTAGCTTTTGTAAAATTGTAGTTGCTTTCTGTAGGTTATGTTAGTTCTTAAATTCTGGTGATAAAAGCTTAGAGCTTCATCCTAATTTTCTAATTTATTTTCACATCTAGTATCTGTTCCTTTATTTGATGGAATGATTTGTAGCTCAGTAGTTTCCTGTTTTGAGGGATTTTCTAAAAATCACAAAATCAAATTGATTATAATTTGATAAAAATCCTTGCTAACATTTTTATTTATTGTTTCATGTTCCTGTCTCATTTTCATATGTTTTCTGGAAATAGGAAGTATGTAAATAAGGAATGAAAAAAAATAAGAGAATGAGTTAGATCATTTCAAATTTGAATATGAGAAGAAGCAGTACGGAAGCAGTTTTCAGTTGGGAATCTCTTAAATCATTACCCAGCTTCAGAGAACTCACATTGTTTGACTCTGAACACAGCTGGAAAGTGGATGCCATGCTGGAAGACATGGAAACCAAGCCTGGAGCTCTGTGCTCTGTGTGTCATTGGAAACTCAAAAGCTGGAGGTACAGACTGAGCATGGGGATTTACAGCAGGGGAGTAGATGGACCCCCTTCTCATTTATATATTCTGAAGTGATAGCTATTGCACTCACAGATGTCTGCTTTATAGGTTTTGTTTTTGTTTTTGTTTTTATTTTTCCTGCAGCACTGGGGCCTCAATTTGGGTGTCTTTCATCAATATCAGGAAGTACCCTCAAGATCTTCTCTACAATATTTGTGGCATTACCATCATTGTAGGTTATACAGAAATTCCTTGAATATGCTTTTCAAGTTGGTGAGGTGATTAATGTTTGCATTTCACTTTTATCTTCAATGAACACTAGTGACATATGTGCACTTTGGTTCATTGACTTAAGCTAAAGAGGATAAAAATGCTAAATATTTATCCAAATGAAAAAATGATGTTTTTGGTGTTTAAAAATTTATTATTACTGTGAGAGCATGTTTTAGTAAAGTAATTGATTTCTTTTAAAATTATAACGTCTCTTAAAGAAAGATTATGTCATAAAACGTGTTTGTTTTCTCACAGGATCCTAGTTACTGGGTGAAGATTCATCACTTAGAGTACACAGATGGAGGAATCCTGGATCCAGATGATGTCTTGGCAGATGTTGTAGAAGACAAAGATAAGGTAGATGGCTAAAAATGTTCTCTCGGTTTTGGATCTTTAACAAACATATGTGTCAATTATTAAAAGATACCATCTGCTCAGGTGTTGCCTGGACAGCTCATAAATCAAAGTTCTTCATCAGATGTGTGGTAAAACTTTGTTAGAGTTTGAGAACCTGTTGTGGTAGCCTAATTAGCAGACACTTCACTCCCGAGAGTTCCGGATACATCTCAATAAATTAGTGTCAGCCACTGAGGCTGTTTGGTTTCTGCTTCTTCCTGCTGGTTTGGAATTAATTCCCAGCACTTGCTAGAGATTCCATTTAATCCTTGAGAATTGAAGGAGTTTCACAGCACAGCGTACAGCAGTGATATGGCACCATGTGGCATGGCACAGCAGTGATACCGTGCAGGGTCCACCACACTGTGGTGGCACTGTGGTGAACAATTATTTTGAGCAGTAGTCTTCTTTTTCCAGTGCTAAGGGTTAAGAAGCACTAAAACACTTAAACATCATCCATCATCTGTGTAGGAGTAATCTCATTGCAAATACATATGTTTCAGTGCAATTTTCCTTCTGATACTAAACTGATGAAAGTATAAAAGCAAATTATTCAATTGTGCTATGGTGGATATTGTTATAGCACATTGTTTAATATTAATCCTGGGCCAGACTCCCCGTGTCAGTGGTGGAGGTGTTCTCCAAACTGAACTGTTTCTAAAGTTTCTTTTGCACATTTTTACAGATGTTTCTCTATATTGTTTCCTGGAGTCTTACGTTGGGTGCATGTGTGTGTTTGCATAGTTAGGTATTTCAAACTGAACAAGAATACAAATAAGTGATTCATTGAACTCAGATAACATTTTTTTGTATAGTCTCTTTTCATACTGTTTGAATTTACATTCTTCTCTGTGGAGATTCTATACATTTGCTTTTCATATTTCCATTTGGAACTCAAACTTGGTTTGCTCTGCATGGTAATTAGCCATTTGATTAGAGATTTACCTCCCTCAGTAAATTGCCAGCTCCTGGAGGGCAGGTATTTGGAAATATTTATTTAATTTTTGTTCCTTTATTGATATTATCTGATACAGTATCTCACACAAACTGGATTCTTAATAATCACTTACTAAATTAATGAATGAAAAAGAAAGCTTTATTCTCTACTGCATTGTGTGCTATGATTTCAATACACATTTTTTGTTTATTTAGTTGATTTTATGGTAAAGAAGAATATTTGGTTCACCCTTAGAACATGAAGAGAGGGATTTCACTTGGTTTTCTCTGCTTTACTTTGTGTTACATCCCAAGACGCTTTTCTTGCTTTGAAATATTCTAGGTATTAGGATTGTTTATTAATGGAAAAGGTGGTTCCTGTCTCACATTTCATGAAGTCCGGGTATTAGAAAGAAAGCCGATAAATGGCAGCCTTGTCCAAGACCCCATTACAGGAGGGTGATTCCATAAATAGTACCCAGGGAAATAATTTGTCTAACACAACTCGTTCCTCTGGAGCCTTCACTTTAACTATCTCAGCAGTGCTTTTTAACCATAACCATTTAATAGGCACAGAAACATTTTTATTATATTTATTCTTTTTTTAACAGGATTCGTACTACCTTTATTAAATATGATGACATGTGAGATAGTAAGTTAAAATCCTAGCAGAGAGTTCATATGCTTTGGGTATAGATTTAACCATTCTCTTAATGCAGTTTAATGTTTCTCCATGAAGCCTAACTGGTTTAGTTCTGCAGAGTTGATGAGAATTTACACTTTCAGTGGTGCCAGAAAAACATTGCATTTTGATTTTCCCCTTTTTAAGAAATAGGAGTGAAAAAGAGAGCATTGCTTATTTTTTCTGACATTCCCTTTCTGCAGTCATAAGATTTCCTTATGGCCTATATGTCTAATGTGGGAAGAAGGCTCTGCCAGACTTCAGTGTGTCTTTTTTGTCGCTTTAGATTAAGCAGTAATTATAAATGGTGCTCTATGGTTGTTTAGTGACATATCAAAGCCAAGACCCTTTGAGGCAGCATTCAGCTCACCAATTTGTAAACTGACTACATAATGTTCTTTTGCATTTAGAATACGGCTAAGAAAGCAAGCACAGAGAGACTTGCACAAAATTACTGTGCTAAAGCCAGAACATTTCAGGTCCTAGATGTGTTAGTTACTTTTCTCTCCTTGCTGAGATAAAATACCCAACACCCAAAGTTAAAGGAGGAAGGGTGTACTTAGCTCACAGTTTATGGAGGTTTCAGTCCATAATCACTTGGCTCCAAGGCAGGGTAGTGGCAGAGGGGACAGTCCTTCAGGGATACTGGGATGGTAGAAGATGCAAAGGCTAAAAGGGCAAAAGGGAGGAGCCAGCTTCTTTTTCAGTCTCCTATACTGTGTGCAGGCTTCCCACCCAAGGGCAGTTTAACACTCACACCCCGTCCCAGCAGTAGACCATGAGTCAGTAACAAACTCTAGATTCACCCATCTCTGGAAAGCCTGCCCTGCATGACTGTGTGTCTTTGTGTGTGTGTGTGTGCGCGCACACGCATGCATGTGTGGGTGGGAAGTGCATACACAAACCGTGACACTCCAAAGGACTGAGTACAGATGCACATTGCAGTCAGGAACTGTCTATAGTTCAGCTGCAGGGGATAAAGCAGGGAAGACCGGCACTTAGAATGTAGTATAGGCTGAGGCCCTTTAGATTATGGAAAAGCCACTGAGTACATTTCAATAAAGCTGAAACTCTAGGCTGATCTCTTTAAAATCAGAGGAAAGCCTAACTGAATCTAGTCAGTTTTCTGTAGAAATGACTTGCAACTTCCATCCTAGAGGGTGTGCCTTTGCATTCATTCACTGCTGCTGTTCCTCTAGCAAAGACACTTGTTAGTGAGTAAATGCTTTCTTTCTAAAAGTTTTTTTTAAACCAGAATTTTATTTGGTTAATTTTTTTAGTCATATTTTATGGGTACATTTAAATATACAAAATGATCACACTTATAGAAAATTTGTACCTGTACATGACATAACTTGTTTCTTTTTTCCTCATTCTCCTCCTCTCCCTTCTAATCCTCCCTCCCCTTCCCATGTACAATAGCTTTGTTTACATTTTTTCCTTCTTTTTCTTATCTTTTTTTTTTTACTTTTCCCCTTTCCTTTCTCCCCTCTCCCATCCCTTATTCTCCTCCCCATTTGAACATTTGCTTCCTATTTCATAATACCTATTATAAGTTTTTGCCCTTATTTACACATTCAGTTTCTCACACAGAGAAACAATGCAGTATTTACATGTGTGTCTGATTTATTTCATTTGAGGATATAGTCTCAAGGTGCATCCATTTACCTATAATGTCTTCTCTTTCTTATGGAAAAGAAGTGCTCCATTGTATAAAAACACATATCTCTCTGTCCATTCACCTGTTGATGGGCATTTGGGCTGTTTTCAAGATTTGGCTATTACAAACTGTGCCACTATAAATATGGGTATGCATATATTGCTGTGGTATGGTGCTTTTCATTCTTTCGGGAAGAAATGATAAAGGGGAATAGCTGGGTTAGATGTTTTGTTTTTAACTTGCCTCCCCATTTATAGCCCTTTCCTGGGGAATCAATTTTTTTAACTTTGTTATAATATTTTCATCTTATAGTTCATCAAAAATTGAAAAAGTTCAGGAATCTTACATCTTCTGATAACTAGTATTTGTATAAAATGTTGTACTAAAACTTTTGTTTATTTAGTTCTGAAAATTATTGTCAAGATTCTTTAATTTAGGTATTAGGCTGATGGTTAAAGTTCTTTGGCATAAATACATTGATCAACAGCTTTATAGTAATATCTCTTCTCTGGCTGCCAAAGGCAACCAACTTAATTCACCCAATAATGATGAAACATTTTACAGTGATCATAATGTCTTTGGTTCTTCTTTATTCTGTTTTATTTTAAAGCAACCTTGCAGGCAAGAGCCATTATTTTCTCTATTTTTAGTCCCTAGATTATCCACAGAAACTGTGGGAAACTTACTCAGGATCACACAGACCATATAAGTAACAGAACTAGAATCTGGAGTACCATTTACATTTCCATGCTAATTTTTTTTCTGTAATGTGACAGGCAATATATTAGATGTTTGTATTAATAACTTGTATTGAGGAGTATTCATCAATCATAAATAAATATGAAATTTAATTTTATGCACTCACCACTATTGCTAAGAAAGTGTAGGTAGTAGACTCAACTATAGAGTATAACAAAACTAATTAAAAGTTAGTATGTCATATATATTTAATTCATTTCAATTCTCTGCCTAGAGTTTGCATATGATATTTTATTAAATCCTGTTAGTTTTACCTGTTTTATCTTGCCTCCCTTTATTCAGGACCCAGATTACTAAATTCAAAAGTGGTTTAATTCCATTTTAAATCCAGGTGTGGTGGTACACACCTATAATTTCAGCACTCAAGAGGCTGGGGCAGGAGGATCACTGGGAGTTCAGGCCAGCATGGGCTACATAGTGAGTTTAAGGGCTACACAATGAAACCCTGTCTCAAAAACAAACAAAACAAAATGAAAAACAAACACTAATTCCACCTAGATTTTGTATACTATATTTGAAGTTTAACTAATACATATGCATTTTCTAGAAAGATAAATTCTGTATTCCAACAACCACTTTTCAAAAGGATTTAGCGTATGCACAAACCATAAACTGTGCTGTCTTCAGTAGGCAAAACAATATTGCCTTGTCCCAGGATGGTATGAGGCTTATTCATCCGGTTTTGAAGAACGAGGGAAAGGCTGCCACCAAAATTGTAATGACCTTGGGAAACTGTCAAAGGCACGGGAATGCCCAGCATTCTTCTACCCAGCAACAAGAACCTGGATTGTAGCCTGGAAGACCCATTTTGTATTTCCTCTGGAGCTGTAAGGTAATAGCCACTAGCTTTGCAGAAAGTTGTTATAGCACCCTTAGGACACTAGTATACTGCTTTTTATTCTACTTTAGATTTCTAGTGATGTTGGTCTTTTCAAATTCCATGCCAACTGGGCTTAGAGATTCTCTGGGACAAGAGAAATTCCTTATATTACACATCAGTTGTTTGTTTTATAACTTCCTTTCAGTGTCATCATAGATTGATATTCTCTGCCACTTGATTGTTGGACATCTCAGTAGTTATGCTTTTGTATGGTTTCATGTATAAATCATTCCAAAGACACAGGTAAATGGGGGTAATATTCACTTATGAATTTCTCATTGCAGTATATAAAGTTTCTAAGAAATCTGAAGACTTGCACTTAGTAAGACACTGAAACGCTTAATGTTCATTCACTGGCATTTTATTTTTGTATTTTAAAGAAAAAAGCACAGAAAATAAAAAAGCAGTCAATCAAACAAACAAATGAAAAAACAACAAAACAACCCCCCCAAATAGTGATACAGGATTTCAAAATAAAATGATAGGAATTTAACATGGTTGTAATATTACATATTGTTATCTTCAAAATAATTATTTAGGTTACCAGATACAGACATGCAAAGTTGATCAAACAGTATGATTTCCCCTCGATTAGTTTCTTTCCCTTTCACTATATCTATTGTAACTTTTGATTCTTATTTACTTTCAGTTTCTTACACCAGTGAGACAATACAGTGTTTACACATATAAGTCTGATTTATTTCACTTAGGAGTATGGTCTCTAATTGCATTCATTTAACTATAAAAGCCTCAAGTTTATGCTTCTTTATAATTTCTTTATAACAGAGTAGTACTCCATTGTATAAAAATACTACATCTTTTTTATCCATTCCTCAGTTGATGGGAATTTGGGTTGTGTCCAAGATTTAGCTCTTACAAATTGTGCAGCTATAAACATGGGTGCACATATAGCACTGTGGTATGATGTTTTCAATTCTTCTGGGAAAATACTAAGAAGAGGAGTAGCTGGGTCAAAATGAACCTGTAATCCTAATTTTTTGAGGAATCTATACACTGATTTCTACAGTGGTTGCACCAGCTTCAATCCCATCATCAATGAAGAAGGATTCCTTTTTCCCCATAACCTTGCCCAGCATTGGTTATTTCTTGATGTTAGCCATTCATCCTGGAGTGTAATGATATCTCAGTATTGTTTTAATTAGCATTTCTCCAATGACCAATGATGTTGAACATTTTTTCATATATTTATTTGTCATTTGTATTTCTTCATCTGAAAATTGATGCCTGTTTTTGGATTGTGTCTTTGAATTTGGGGGGGAATGTTTTACTTTTTATTTTCTTTTTAATATTTTTCAGTTTTTTAGCTGGTCTAGGTAGAAGTCCTTTGTCTGAATGACAGTTGGCAAAAATCTTTTCCCAATCTGTGGGTTTTCTTTTCGCTCTGTTGATGATTTCTTTGGATGTGCAAAAACCTTTTAATAAGATGAGATTCTAGTTGTTGATTCTTTAAAGTATTTCTCATGCAGTTTGGTTTTTGTTCATGAACTCTGACTGTTCCTAAGTCCTTGAGGTTTCTACCTACTGTGTCTTCCAGTAGATTTAGTGTTTCTATCTTAATATTTAGACTTTTGATCCATTTTGAATTTTGTTTAGTGGATAGTAATAGACATGGGTCTAGTTTAATTTTTTGGTGTGTGAAAGCTAGTTTTTCCAATACTATTTATTAAAGAGGATATTTCTCTTCCAGTGAACATGTCTGGCCTCTTTGGGCTGAGACTCACTGGTGTTTTTAAGACTGAGTGTGAGAATTCATGAGTAACTGTGTTCCATGTTAATTGTTCATATATATATATATGGCTTGGCTGAATACAAGTTAAAATTTTCATATATGACAATATACAAAATATAAATTGAGTTACTGCTATTCTTTTATTAAATACACAAAAGCAGACGTATATCACGTAATGCACTGACATGGGAAGATGTCTGTATTTTTGGTTAAACTTTGCCTATCATAGAGGCCCAATTTAGAGAAATGTCAGAGTTTCTTGTGCATTCTGTTGGGTGAATTGACTCTTGAATCACATGTGAGATCTGGTATTTACATATACCAATTTAAATATATTACAATTTTGGGTCTACTTTATTTACTTTTAGTCATCTGTTCTTAGGCAAGTTTCTTCATGTATATTAGCCTCAGTTTCATTTGTAAAATAGTTAAAATATCAGTTCTCATGGAGTTTAGGTAGAAAATCATACAGGCAAATTACAAAAGGTTTAAGTATAGTATTATATATAATAAATGCTAGCTACTGTCTTAATAGTATTTATGTGGTGCTATTGTAGTTTTTACTCTTGTGTCTCAACTTATGCATTCATTTATGTGTGTTTGTGTGTGTGTCACAAGGGATAGAACTCAGGGCATTTTCACTGAGCTGTGTCCTTGGGTTGGCTTTAAATTTTAAATTTTGAGACTGCATTTTGCTAAGCCACTCCATTGCCCAGGCTAGGAGCAAACTTGTGATCTTCTTGCCTCTGCATCCTTAATGAAGGTGTATACCACGCTACTTAACACTTCTTTTTCTTTAATTTAAGTATTAAAAAAGCACATGAACTGTACATTTTAAGTTTTAATAAACCTTATAAAATTTGATTAAAAGTTACAAAATTGTCCAAAATAGTTTTATGAGAAGATACTTGATCAGTATGACAAAACTTTCTTCTTTTTTAATGTGTTATTGTTTGAGAATTGAAAATGTCAGTATGACTAAACTTAAAATGAGACTTCTTTTATCAGAATATATTATTTGGTGACATAAGTAGGTGCCAGGGGACTCATACTATTTCGAAACACACACTGGTTTGCATAGTGAATTAATTGGTGACCTAAACCAGCCTTCATCCTGAAGTTCGAGTTGCTTTCGCCCTCTAGTGGACTCCACAGTTACCTGGAAACTGGCTTGTAAGGCATAGGATGTGATAATGTAATTCACAGGATCAGACCTGGATAGTAAACTCAGAATTTACATATGTTTCCAGTACCTTGTGTATTTTCTAAAAAAATTTAAAAGGAATTATTTGCACTCATAAAACATTTTTTAAAACAACTTTTTCCCATCTTTTTGTTCATGGGTGAAAAGGTTAAGGGCTAGTTGTGATGAAGCATATCAATTTTTCCATGTATAGTTCAGAAATTTATTTTTAATTTTTAACCTCAAAGATGGGTTTATTTAGTTCAAAACTTTGAAGCATCTTTATTCCTGCCAAGTGAATATGAAACCTATAGCAGTTCTTTTAAAAATATCATTGTTTTATAAACAAATCAAGCAATATAAAAATGTATAATAAAGTTTATAAAAATCACCTGCTAATACCTTGATAAAAAACTTTCTGTAGCTTTCTTTTCCTGAATACACGTATAGAGATACATATACTCATGTAGTGAATTCAGTGACACAAAATGATAATAGAAAATATTACCTCTTTGTGGCTGGCTTATTTGATCAATCAGGGTTTATCTGTGCTGTAGCATGTACTAGAATTATATTTTTTTATCAGTTTGTCCCTACCAGTTTTATCTGCTTATGTGTTCATGGCCTCTTGGGTTTTTTCACTTTTGATGTGTATTGTGTTTTGCTGGGCAAAGAAGATGCTAAATTAGACCACTTTATGAGAAAGTCCTGAATTCATTACTCATTAGTCAGTTCTCATTTTTGAGGAAGACTTCTGTATCAGTGTAGAACAACCACTTGAAACCTATTTTTTAAGTAAGACTTTTTTCTTTTAAAAGTTTTGTTTTGTATCTGTTGATACTAGGAGAGCACCTAAAGTTTAAATAGTGTTTGAGAAATAAATGCAGAGGATCCACAATGAAAGGCCTAGAAATTCTGCCTCAATCTTTTCAAATTACTGTCTGCTACAGAATTATGAAGCTGTAGAATCATAAACGAATAGAGACTTCAGACCAATAGAGACTTCCTCTAAAGGAGGAAATGTTTGGGCCAGGAAGAGTTTGCAGGGCTCCTTGTCTATTGCTGGTTTCTTCTGTGTGTGCATTTCTGCCTTTTCTTTCCAGAATCCTAATAACATCTTATGCAGATCAAAACCACTGTTTCAAGTTGGCCTTCTTCCTTGAACTTTCTGTTTTCTATTCACTCATTCAAACATTTTCTCCTCATCTTTTAGATTTAAATTAACCATTTAAAAATTACTTAATAAGGCTAGTTCCTTCTTTCCTTTTTTGTGTTTCATGTCTTTGTCTTTTGCCTGCAATCCTATAGCTACCCAACTTAAATGTATACAATATCAGGCTAAGATTTCTGTAGTTGATGCAGAATTGGTCTTTTTGCATTTAGTTTACTTCTTATCCCTCACTTGTCCTGTGTCATGAGTGTTAACACATGGCTGACAGTTCAATGTTTGAATCTGTTACCCTTGTGGCTGTGACAAGTTCCTTCCTCACAGACATCTGGAGTTCCAATACCTTAGCAGTTGTGTAAGTTAATAGATATGGAAATGTTGAGGGGAGTGTCTGGCCTGTGGGAAGTCATCAACAGCTGTTAGGTGCTATTAGAACTAACTACCATTTTGTGATGGAGATTACATTTACATTTTTCTAAAAGTACTATATTATTCCTTTTAGTATGCAATTGGTCCTCTCTACCTCTGGGTTCAGTACTCATGGATTCAACCAATTTCACATCAAAAATATTGAGAAAGAAATTTTGAAAAGTCCTGTAAGGAAAGACTTGTGCTTTCCAGGTACCAAGCACTGACCCAAATTCACAGGTAGGGACAGGGTGGTCATGCAGGCACACTCTGCCTTATTTCACTCTCTCCCCAGCACTGCTATCTCAGTCAAGTACTGTGTGGCCTTCAGAGGTTGTGTTTATACTGAACATGTGCAGGGCCCCCTTATCTTTATTCCTTAGATTACTCAGTATCACTGTTTACAAGATACTACATTGCACTGGATGTTAAGAAATGATATAAAGTGTACAGATGTGCATAGGTCATATGTAAAGTTTTTCATGTAAGGGACTCCTGTTTCTACAGATTTTAGTATCTAAAGGGGATTTTTGGAGCAGTCCTTTGGATTTATCAAGACATTGGTGTACTGAATAAAGCCTAACCATATAAGCACATTGCGAACATCTGTCTTCTTAAACCACAACAAGGGTGAAACTATCTCACTGATTATTTTCTTAAGTACCATGTGATAGGTCTGTAAAGGGGAAGAAGAGGAAGGAGTGGCCGGCGGTGGCTGAAAAGATAAGAAATATAAAATATAAGTAACCTTTATTTTGGGAATGCAGCGAAAGACACCCCCGGACCCCTGGGGCACGGCATCTCCACCCCAGGGCCTGCGATCTCTCCCTGGAACACGTGGAGTGAGGCACATAAGTAGCCTCCGCCTGGGGTGGAACCTAGGGGGTATAGGGTTACAGGTAAATCTCTAGGGGCGGGGGAGGCAGGAGCTCCCTAATTCCGGCTGAGGCTTTTTCTGGCTATAGTGTCTGGTCTGGGCCAGCAACCCTTTCACCATGTCCTTTTTGTTTGTTTGATTGTTTCGCTACTGGAGGATTTTTTTCTTAAACTTCTACTGGCTGAATGTTGTAGTTAGGGGTTGTGCAGAGAACAATTAGAATCAAGACATGGCGTTTATAATATTTTTGTAATGGTTACCAGGAGTTAACACAAGAAAATGCAGGAAATCTATCCGCAACACCAAAGACATAGATTATATATAAATTTTTTAGAGCCTAAATCCCACAGCAATGTCCCACATGAGTCCAGATAAAAACGCAGAGCTCATGACAATGCTCCCACGAGTCCAACTGGAGGTCCAGAACCCACAAGAAGGACTCACACCAGTCTCTTTTACGAATCCATGCCAGAAAGGCCCAAAGATCAGTGGTGGAAGCAAGAAAGTCTATGCCAGCGGGGTGAAGGAGCTGTGCTGGTGGGATGAGGATTCTATGCTGCAGCCGAGTAGTCACACTCACAAAGACCAGGGCTGTCCTGAAGGCACCACAACCATCCTCAGCAACACGGAGGCCCTGAGCTCCTCTTCAGACAAGGACAGTCGGGCACATGCCAGGGAGCCAGCGTGACCAGTTCATTCTGGAGACCAAGAGGCACACATCTTCCTCTCCGGAGCCAGGAAGCAGTGCTCGATGTGGGGAACAAAACTTCTCCAGGAGAATCAACAGCGCAAACAGCAACTCGTAGGAGAACCCACAGTGCCTCAATGCAACAACGCATTAATGCCCCAATGCCTCAACACCTCCCTTCTTCTCCACCTATTTATCCTGGCAGCTTTCCTCAGGTGGAGCATCTTCGCTCAATGCCATGCTCATGTAATCCAGCTGGCTTTAAATTGATCACCAGTTCTTAATCTATAACACTGAACATGTCTTTGACTTTGCATCTATTCTCTGCCCGTCTAGGTTTCAGTGGATGTTGTATTGTGTAGCTCCAGGAGAAGTTCTTGCTTTTGTTGACTGGTGTATTTCTGATACCTATAGCAGTTCAGATTTTTGTAGAGTGAATGAGTGAATGTGTGTTTTAAGTGCTCAAAACATTCTGCCACTCTGAACTCCAGTTTTTCCAGAGAGAGATAAATGATATCTTTTTCACAGTGTTCTTTGGAAGACTCAGAAGCTGCAAGTGGAAATACAATGGAAATTGTAAAATACTACATACATGGGAAGAATGTATTTATTGCTGCTGTTCAATTTTCATTGATTTTTAAAGAGCCTGGTAAATGATTGTATTTTTTTTCCTAGTCAATGTATGCGAATCATCTCAATCCTTGGTAAATTCTCTGTCCTCTGTAATTTTATAGATAAGTTTTAATGATCTCTTTTTTTTTACTATTGGCTAACATTGTACCCTTATCATCTTGAAATTTTTCTCCCAAGAGTCATATTATGGTTTGGCTTCTTAAACATTATTTTTTGTTTTTCGATTTTTTATATGCTCATATAGGAAAGGAGTGGTCTTTTAAATATTTTGTTTGCACCTGGAATTCATACTGGTAACTGCGTGTTTAATAAACATCTTTGGTTGTAGTCATCGATAGGGTTGGAATCAGAATTGAAGATTTTTAATTGCCCACAAACTATGTTGTCTCTTAAATATTTCATCAGGGGGCAGTTGTGGGCTTGGGTCAGCCCCATAGCAGCACTTTGAGATCAATACCTTTGTGGCCTCACGCTGGCAAAGACAAATGGTGTTGGAAGAGAGTAACTTACACTGAAGTAATCCTGAAAATGGCCATGTCAGATACACTCTCCCTGGTGCCTTCTGCATTTAGTTGTTTGACAGCTACAGTGTGCAAGAGAATGTGTGTGCCAGTCTGCATGAGAAACAGAGGGAAGCTGCACAGATGTGGATGTGGGGTGCACACACTTGTTCTGAGTGTACTTGCTTCTTGTGTACTTTGGTGATAGTTCCAGAGGTAAGAAATTATCAAGCTTGACATGCTATTAATGTAGCCAAACATCTTAGTATACTAAAAAAGTAAATAATAAAAAATGTTTCCTATATACATAAAAGTTAAGTTTGGAGGAGAAAAATGAAATTTGACAGTATAGTAGTGGTTTAGCTTAAAACTGAAAACATAATTCAAAAAGGAGTCAGTGAGCATTTTTACCTTTGTAGCATGCTTGTAGGCAGAGATTGTTTTACTGGACATCCTTCTATAATTTTTTTCTCTCACAGTAGTTTGTTTTGAAGTTTTTTGTGTAGGCATATTTATGCTCAAGAGTATAGGCCAATTATTCTTTTTATCTATCTGACGTATTATATAATTTAGAAATTACAATCTTACTGTAGTATGCGGAATTTCACCAAATGGAAAACTGCTTGATTTCTAATACAGCCTCTTTTAAAATTACAAATGCCAGTGAGTCACCAATGCTAGGTCTGTATTGATTTTATTAGGTGGCATTCCAGTAATATCTAGCTGAAATATGCTTCACCAAAGCAAGATTATACAGTGCTACCTCATAGAGCACAGTTTTGGTATTTCTTATTATTCTAGCATCTCCCAACTTCAGTTTTCTGTTATAAAATCAGCTGTCCTTTCCCCACTTGCTGGGTTAGGAGGAAGACCAAATGAAATGATATGGTGACACTTGGAACTAAGAGGTATGAAACAAATTCCTTAGTCACTTTCCTTGTCCTTGGGACAATATCCAACACTTGCAAGCTGAAGGAGGAGAGGTTTACTTTTGGCTCACATTGTGAATGTTCAGTTCTTGCATGGTTAGTTAGCTCCAGGCAGAATGGTATGGTGGAAGGGTCTGGGTGGAAAAAAGATGCTCACCTCATGGGAGACAGGAAGAAGCGGGAAGAGAGAAGGAAAGTGAGGAAGAGGCAGAAGGAGGGAGAAGGAGAGCAGAAGGAGCCAAGATTTGTGCACCCCTGCAAGTTGCACCTACAGTGATCTGCCCCTTCTGCCCAAATCCACCTCCCTAAATCACACTTAACTGCAAACTCATCAGTGGGTTCATCCACCAAGGAGTCTAGTGTCCCCGTGAGCTAATCGCCTCCCCAACCCTGCCTCTATAAAACAGCCGGAAAGGTAAAAGATTTGGAAGGGGTGGCTTCTTGTGTTCAACAGACACTCTCTCCTCTTCTTTCAGCCCAGTGAACTGTTGAGGGCAGAGCATCAGAACAGGTGGATTACTGAGTAGAAGAGAACTGAATGTACCTCAGGTACTGAGTGTGGGTAGGAAGAAATGATGCCAGAGCTTCCACATACAAGCAAGGAAGATGTAAACTACAGTACCAGGACTGTGTTTCTAGAGTCCTCTGAGATTATCTTGACTTTATTCATAAAGCTGCATAAAGAGTGTGTGTGTGTGTGTGTTCTCTACATGTTAAGAATTAGCAGGTTTCCTGAAATGGCAAGGGATGCTTGTTTGATCAGGTGTGGAGGCTGGGGGAGTATGTCTCTGTCTTTGGAGAGAAAGGATCTCAAGAAGTAAGGTTAGAAATTATGCAAAGAAGTAGCTGAATACCTGAGATCCTATGATATAAGGGGAAAGGCAAAAAACAAGGGTACCACTCAAATGATTACAGAATCTTAAGTAAACAACTATTCAGTTCTTTGATAGTTTTAAGAAGATTCATAAGCTATTCAGCAATTTTATGGGAAACACTATATACCAGACTCTTTAGCTGTTTCATTATTCTGGTTCTTCTATTTCTCAGAGCTCAAACTCACTTTATATTAATTAGCTGCACTGTGAAGTAAAGAGATTGTGGGCTGCTCTTGGAATTAAATAGGTGTTAACAGTTCTATCAGGCACGTCTTCCAAATTCTATGTATGGATGCATTTTTAGTAAATAACAATATCTAGTTTCTTTAAGAATGGGCTTTTAAATCATAGCTTCTCAAGTCCTATAGGTATCTGTTCAAAAAGAATGCGTGCCTCTCCTGTCACAATGAATAAAGAAATTTTGCTTATAGAATTGTAGCAGAATTACTGAAGTTAATATTGAATGTTTTAACTTTTTAAGTCTCTTTAGTTTTCTTTCTTTTGATGTTATGAATCAGTTTTGAAAGATCAAGTGACATTTCCTTAGCAATAAAGAAGAAAGCTTCCTTGTGCAATGTGTAATCAGAAGAGTAAAATAGCATAGAAGCATGTCCAGATACAATCTCTTTATTAATCTTAACCCAAAATATGTTACAATTGAAACACACATTCATACAATACTTAAATATAAACAGACAAAAAAACGCAAAATAATGTGACTTGAGATGATTCAAATGGTCTGACAATATGAAATACATAGATTTAAATTAGAAAATCTCTAATTCTTCTAATTCTAGTAACAGAGATAGCACTTGATTTTCTCAGCTGATACCTTATTTTGGCTACTCCATACCAGCTCAGAAATCAGCTACTGTGTGGCATAATGATATATTCTAAATAGCCTACCTTTTAAGTGGAAATTTTACAAAGCACTTAATTGGCATATTTTAAAATGAATCCTTGTAATGTTGAGACTGAAAAAAAATCTGTGTATGCACTTGAGAAGAGAGAGTTCAGAGGACAGCAGCTAATTGCCCTCAAATATTTGGATGGTAAAAGCAGGAATAAATTCATTCAGGACTGCTTCAAGAAGTTGGACCAGTGAAGTTTCCAGGAAGAGCCATTCAGCTCAGTCTAATGACTTGCTATTCAATGAGGCCAGAGGTACTTTGCAAAGTGGAAACATCTAGACATGAGACTCTGTAAATAAGAATTGAACAGGCATTTGCTGGGATTCCTATCTTAGGTTCACAGTTCCATTGGAGAGCTCTGTAGGCCAATGGTAAGCCCAGGAGGCATGCATTTCAATACAGAAGCAGGAATTGGCCTCTACAACCAACCTAGTACAGGGTGCTTTGCGTAGTACAGTGTTGTTTGCTTGTCCACTCCATTTTCTTCTTTCTCCTTCCTAGAAGTTCCTTAGTCATCTCTCTCTTGAACATGTAGCCTTTGTGTTTAGTCCAGAAGACTCCCAGCTCCCAGGGAGTCCTTGTGTCTCTTTCTGTGGGTTCCACCTCCTCCATGGTAGTTACTACTATGAGAACTGAGGAAGCTGCTGGACAGGTTTGCCAGGGTGCTCTCACAAGTGTCTTTCTTGATCTTGTGGGAGAGCTTTCCTCTAAACTATTTATTTACTTATTTAGCTTAGAACTGAAAAATATTTCCAAAAGATGAGAAGTATAAAATAAAAAGCGGCCTTTATTCTGAGAACATGGAGAGAGATGACCGGCACCCCCACTGCTGGCGTCAGGTGATCTCTCCTGTGGACACGTGGCGTGGGGGCATGTAAATAGCCTCGGTTTGGGGTGGAACCTAAGGCAGGCATTAGGGATGCACAGGTAGCCCATTGGTCCTATGTTTGGTGCCATATGTAAATTTCCAGGGGCGGGAAGATGGCATCACAGGTAACTTCCTAGGGGCATGGGAGATAGGGGCTTCCTGCTTCCGGTTGAGGCTTTCCTGGCTACAGTGTCCTGTCTGGGCCAAAACCCTTTCAAGAACTACTGCTTCCATCTCTCCCAATGTGAACTGAAAGCCATGACGGGAGCAGCAAGACCCCAGGAATCCACGGGACCTGGGGGAGTGGATTCCAGCAGCTCTCAAGTCCATTCTGACCCAGAACCTCTAGTTAGCCGAGCTTTGCACTTGCTTACTTTTAAACTTACTTCAGTTGCATTTTTCTGAGACTCACAAATTAAAGTTTTACCACTGTTACCCTCTGTGATAGAGTGAGATTCCATTATTTTGGACCTATTTATACTTGATTGGGATATATGTCCTTTATCCCTTTCAGTGTTATGAACCATTAATTTGAAAAATTTTCAGGTTTTTTTGTTTAGTTCTTGAATTATCAGTGAAAGAATTAAGCCTTTTACAATATACAGGTATTAAATGTATGTTTCAGTTGTTTAGTTTGTACAACTTAGATTTCGGGGCAAGATTAATTTGAAATTTTTTCATTTGATGAGAATTGTTATTTTAAGTTAATATATTCATGATTGTTGATTAAGTTTTTCTAGAAGAAATAATTAGTGCTATTTAACTAATAGATTTATTTTTATATTTTAGGTTGTTTGCATTTTATTCTTTCATTCTTTCTAAAATTATATGTTGACAACCAGTATCCTAGGGACTAGAGGATAAGAAAGAATTGTGTTTATAGCCCTTTGATAAATCTAAAACAAAAGTAATTTAGTAAATATGTGGTCTTACAGAGGAAGACCCATGGTTATTCCCATGGATTTTGTTGAAATCTAGTCTTCCTAATTTTTATTTTCACAGCATAGAAGAAACTTCATACTACTGAGATTTCTCTTCAAATAGTTATCATCTTATTTACATTAAAAACTAAAACCCTACTTAAAGCAAACAAATTAAAAAAAATATCCTCAGGCAGTTTAAGAACTTTGCCGGAACTCAGAATGAAGTATAGTAATTTTTAAGTCATTCTTTAATAGCTTCAGATAGTAACATAATTCATACTCAAGCTTCTTGGCAGGGGAGAATTCTAATTACGAACTTTCTGAAGTCATCTTGAAATGGATGGCACTCTTGACTGCCTTTAGCTCAATTGTAAAGAGGTATCTCAGTGTCCCTGGTGGGGCAAGGACAGCCAGTGACTCCTGGGAGACTGGAGAATGTTCCTCTCAATGGAGGAGATAGGCGAGCTCCCAGGTTGGGTGTGGGGAACTTTTTTAGCGATGTGGTCAACACATTTCATACCCAAGTGAGAAAAGACAATGTCCTTTATACTGTGACATCTTAGTCATGATCAGGCTTTTTGAAGTGAGCAATCTTTGAACTGAGGGCAGAGCTCTCCTTCCCCCTTAATGAGAAAGGGTGCTCAGGAAGAGCGGAGGTGGAAGTGGCATGAGTGAGAGTCTGGAAGGGTCTGGGGAGACACTGAAGTGCTAGGTAGTTGTGTGTGGCAGGGCGGATGTGACTGGTTAGAAAGGAAGTGGTGTGCAGATTCAGTGTGCCGAAGACCTAAAAGAAAGGGCTGTAATGGATGTCAAAATACAAAAAGCAATAGAGAATGCACAAGAAGGGGGGAAAAATGGTGTGAGAGTATTGAAATTTTCTTAGGGAGACCTCATGTCAAAGTCATAATCACTGGAAGTATTTGGATGTGTCTTTCCCACATAGAGGCATCTGTTTAAAGAAGCTAAGTGTTTAACTGCACTGATGGAACATCCTGGATGGAGTATTTTGTGCTTAACACAGATTTCAATCTGAGGAATTTTATACTGATATACTATGCATCAAAATATGGAATGTAACTTCTGGTTGGCCAAGTTAATTTTAAATTTCATTTCTATAGTTAATATTAAACTATATTCTGATATATATGTATATATATATCGGAAACATAATTTAAGGTGGCCTTCTCAAAGCAAATCTAGATTTAAAATAGCACTAATTATTTCTTGCTACCTTAAAATTTGAAGTGAGTAATAAAAGAATAACCCTAAATACTGCTCTTTAAATCTACTGTTTGTTGGAAGTCAGAAGCTAAAAAATGATTGTTAGATTTGTTGAAATGAATACTCAGAGAAATCTGTTTTTTGGTAACGTAATTCAACATATTGTTTTGATTTCCCCAAAACTAAGTGTTGTCCTCTGCAATGGAAAAATGTTTGTTGTATTCAACTATAGTATCTGATGGCCTAAAGCCACCAAAGAAAACACAGTAACTTGGAGTTTAGAAGTTTCTCTTTTTTAGTTATAACCTTACTGGAGATGCAAATTTTTTTATAGTGAATATAATTATAATAAAATACGCTGGACCCTATTTTGACAGTAGTATACTTTATATGAAGTAAATACTGACAGAGTTTAAGAGTTTGTTAGTGTCTCCATATAAAAGGAAGAATATAGCTCTACAGCTCTGGGTTGAATATTTGATACACAGTCTTTTATTGTGACATCTAGTGGATTAACTTCAGCCTGCTCATTGTTTTAACACATCTCCTCTCATGTGCAGGCTGGTGCAGGCTGAGAGCCTGGCATCTGGCTCATGCTGCTCATCATTTGCTTTGGGGCAGTGCCAGTGTTGTGGTGATAGCTAAAAATGCCATAAGGTTCATCCAAGACAATATAGGTTCTATGCTGATTTTATTGAGGTATTTGGCTTACACATACTATTAAAAACTTTATTAGGATGTGATTGTATAAGATGTTTGGATATGGAATACCTTTGTAGTCCTTTTCTTTTATCTTAGAAATATTTAAAATTGTTACATTACCAAAAAATACTTGCTAAATGTCAGAAACCCAAAATACAGTAAAATATAAACACAAATGTCAAAATCACCTATAATTACATCGAGCAAAAGTAATGTTTATTAAAATTTGGGCATATAAACTTTTATGTACATATTGAAAACATTTACATATACACTTTTACAACAATTAGCATTCTTTTGTTTAAGATAGTTCGTCTTGCTATCTGTTTATAGTTTGTGATTTTTAGTGTCTGCATTATTTTTTTAAGGATCCTACTTTCACTTTTTGATAAAAATGTTGCCATAATTCTGATCAATGTTTACTCTAGTTATTGTAGTTAAAATTTAAAAGCAAGAAATATTTTCAGTACTACAATTTTAGGGTATTTCAAGAAAAAGATGTTCAACACTCTAAGCAGGATTCTTGTCTAGAAAACTAAGAAAATGACCAGTAGAGTGGAGCTTCTGTGGCCGGTCACTTACCTCGGTAGCATAAAGGCTGTCTTGCCTTTGTGCTGCAGTTTGGAAACATTTTCCATTTGTTTCACAAGAGATCATTGGTACGTTTTAAGTTACAGTTTGCTTTTAAAACTTTTCTTCTTTGAAACATATATCTGAAAGCTTGAAGACAATTCTAACTTTTTAAATTAAAAAAAATCTGTTGTATGTTGGGTTATTTTTGTGTATGTGTGTGGATTTAACTGTTCGCCATCATGTTATTAATGACATAGAATATCATTTCCCACCACCAACTAGAAACAAATGTATTTGGAGGATACCTTTCAGGGAGGAAGCATTTTTAAACATTAAAATTGTTCTTGTAGAACTGTAAGACTATATTTTGAATAGTGTTTGTTACCTTATCAACTATTTATTGAGTAGTATGCACACTGCTCAAGGCATTACTTTATGTCTGAATATTTTATATTGCTCTGTGAAATAAACCTATTACTCCCATTTCACAGATAAGGAAACTAAGGCTAAGAGAACAGAATTAAGTGATTTTTACCACTGTCAAGCAGCTAATTTATGTCTGAGCCAGGAATCAGATTCAAATCTCTTCATTCTCCAAAGCCAGATTTCTTAACCACTGTGTTTAAATACAAAGTCATTTTCCCATCATCTTCATAGTGTTTTGGGGGGAATTTCCTAAATTGTTCTGCACTGGCTCATATTAAAGATGTTTGTGCTGCAAACTGCATCATTATGAGTTTATGTAAAAAGAGATAGATACATCTTGTAGAAGACATGGGAGGGGAAAAGGTTGGATTAGGAAGATGAAAGAAGTGACAACTAATGTATTTCTGTTGCCTTATGCTCTTGTAAAATTTTTTTCAAAAGGTTGTGAATTTCTTTCCTTTTATGAAATACTTTAATTTCTGTAGAGTTGGCATGCATTATTCAAGATTGTAAAACAATTTGAATTTCAGGAGCAGACAGATTTTCTGATGAGGATTTCAAGCTGTGTAATTATGAAATTCATATAGGTTAAAAGTTCAGAACTCGTTAGCTTAATCATTTAAAAATATAACCAATTCATAAGCATGGCATTCACTTGCAGAGGTACCATCACAGTACCGCTTCACTACCGTCCGCTAGGATTCTGCCTTGTGTCCCACCACATGTCAAAGACGTTCCTTGCCGTGTACCATACCACATTGCTTATCTTAAATTACTGCATAATTTATAAAGGAAATTTATATTTTATGGTGGCAAGTTGGATGTCATCATGTAAAGCACATTGCTAGTAATTTCTTTAACAATTTTCTTTGCTTCTTAAAAATTCAAGGAAGTTAATGAATGAATGCCAGATAAGAAAAAAGGTTGATTGGAACCTGTTACATGGTGTCAGAGCATACATTTAGAAAATGAATTGTAAAGTTTCAGATACAGCATAAGTGTCTCAGGATAAAATATATGGAAATGTGTACACATGAAGAAATTGCTAATAAAGGAGTATATTTTATTGATACAGTTTACATAACAAACCTGCCCTCAATAGTTTTTGTAAGTATGTGGTTCTGGGACACTGAGTGCATTAACATTATTTATTATTAATAAAAGAATATGGATATCTGACAATATGTTTGCATTTATGGAGATAGAACTTTTAAAGGTTTCAAGTTTCCAATATATGTAAAAATGAACTTTGAAATTATAGCTGTTGTTATTTCAGTAAAACATTGGACATCCACTGGTGGGACTATAATGTTTGCCCAGCTTTTGAAATACTGTCAAAATTGTGCATATTTTCTTGGGAATTATGGGTAATATTGAGAGATATCAAATCAAATAAAAACCATCTTCATAAAGAACTGTTCCAGATGATAAGTAACAGCTGATAATCAAACACTTGATGATTAAAAATAAACTATGGTGTTTATGAGTATTTGACTAGCATGAAGATTTTAATGTACATTATCTTGTTTTGATGATCAAGGTGATTCAGATTCACTTGCCTAATAAATAGAACTTACTCTAGGATTTTAGGTATCAATGATCTTACATTTAATCTTTTTTTCATTTAAATGGTATATAAATACTCCCCTTTGAATCTGAGAGGGTCACTCGTTTTCCCTTAGAGTACTACTGTAACATGCTGAGAATAGTTTTTTTTCCTCCTAATGCTTGGAGAATGATAACAAAAAAGAATTTTTTATTGGTTCATTTCATGCTTGGTAAGATTCCAACTGTCAAAACATTATAAAATTTTGAACCTAGAGGCACATTTCATCACCAGAGTACTAATTACTGCAGAGAACTGGAGAGAGTCATTATGTAATAGTATGTATTAGTGCTGCCCAATTTTAATGTTTTTTGGACCAGAGACACTTAAATAAAAGGTTAAGCTGTTTTGACACAAAAGTGGGAAGAAAAACTATACAATGCATGTAACACCATCAAGTATAGTACAGGAAAGGTGGAATTAATTGAAAACTGTGCCCCTAGTTTTACTCCAAGCCAGCTTTTATTTTCAGGGATGAACGTGAAGGATGTGATTTTTGTTTTTCTCCATTATGTCCAGTGTGAATTCACTGTTAGGCACAGGTGATATGAAGGAACCATGCAGTGCTGCTGTCTCTCTTCCTGGAGCCTGTGTTTGGGAGCAGCACAGACACTAAGCAGAAGAGCATTTGATAAGTAATTCATGGTAGGGGCTCTCAGGTCACTAGTGGAGGCTTAGAGAAGTAGATGGAGATTCGATCAAAATGGCGGCTTGCTAGGGGATTGAGCGAAGAGTCTCTCCAGAGAAATCATACTAGAAGCTAGAATATGACAACATGGAGAGGGCCAGACAAATCGATAGCGATTCTTATTAACCAAGACAGTGCAGCTGGAGGATTTAAAGTCGTGCTGAGACCTTGAAAGCTGATAACGGGAGGCTGCAAATCCCGCCCCTTTAAATCAACAAACTGACCCGTGGACCCAGCAGGAAAAGCTGTGTTGCTTTTGGTGACTGCGGGAAACTGAGACCCGGGACTCCGAGTAGCAGCCAGGAGGAGGAGGAGATCGTACAAGGAGATCTGCACTAGAGGAGATCGTACAAGGCTCTGGAGTTTCAAATCTAAATGGTGCGCAGATATCTGACTGTTCCGCACTGTGCCGGGAGCGCACGCTGTGCAACGTTCCGTGCTGTGCCGGGAGTGCGGGAAAGGTGGGCAGCTTGGTGTGCGGTAGACCCGGAATGAGGACCTGCGCCGGACTCTGGTGAGTACTGGGAACCCCGCGGCTGCTGGGGTTGGCCAGAGAACATCTTGGAACTGGACAGTGCCCGCCACCACGGGGAAATCAATAACACAGAGTCTGGTGGCAGACATTTTAGTGTTGGGCAGAAACTACAGCTCGGTGACATCACCAGGTCCCCCTGTAGGGAGGGCTGGTGGAAGACATCTTGAAATCTGGCAGAGCCTGATTACGTGCTGGCTTCAGCTCCATACAGAGAACTTAGTGGGAGACATCTTGGTTTTGGGCAGATCTGCTATTCTGGTGCTCCTGTCACAGAGAGGTTTGGAAGAGAACAGCTGGGATTTGGGCAGAACCCTGTGCCATAGTGACATTAGTCAGCTGCTTCTGGTACCAAGAGAACTGGCAGGAGCTACTGGGGCTAAACCAAGCCTCTGCTTGGGGCCCAACAAGCAGATACAAAATAGTCACAACTCAGTGACATCCAGAAAGTACAGCCTAATTTACGGATTGATTGGCGCAGAGGCTGGAGACTAGCCTGTACCGCCCCTGCATCCCAGCCTACTCCAAGATAACAGCAAATTGGGGAGGACAGCAAAAACGCAAGTCAGCATGCTTCTGAAAGGCCCTAAGCAATTCGGAGAGGGCCAGAGAACCCCAGGACAGTCTGAAAGAAACCAGAAACATGATGAGATAAAAATAAAAAAAAAAAATCTCCAGCTGCCCAACAGGAGAAAATAAGCCCAGGAGAAGTAAACACCGAAGAGAACAAGCACAGTAACCATCCATTACTCGACACAGCATCAGCCGAAATTAAAAAGTACCTACATGATCTCATAGCGGAATTTAAAGCTGTACTCCTGATCCAAATGAGGCAAGATATAAAGAGATTAATTAAAGAAATGACAAGTCCTGCCCAAGAGAACACAGATGCAAGAACTGAGGAAATCAGAAAAGAAAGAGAAACTTCTGAAGAAGAATTTAAACATAACTTAGAATACATGAAACAGATCCAAAGAGAATATCAGGAAACTAAAAACTCCATTGAACACTGGCAAAATGCCTTGACAGAAACTAAAGACAGCCTTCTGAAACTTGAAGAGAGATTTATGGCATATGATCGTGAAAGAAAAAGCCTCTTGGAAATAATAAGGAACCAGAAAGAAGCAATTCAAAAACTGGAGGATGACAAAAAGATACATAACCTAAGAATAAAGAATGTGAGTGAAGAAGCAGAAGCAACCAAAAATGAAATACAAAGAATATTCACAGATATATTAAAGCAAAATTTCCCATGTATAGCAAAAAGAAATGATATCCAGATAAAAGAGGCATACAGAACACCAGCTACCTACAACCAAAACAGATCTACACCTAGACATATAATAATCAAGATTCCAGAAATCCACCAAAAGAACAGAATATTAAAAGCAGCCACAGAAAAGATGCAGATTACCTACAACGGGAAAACTATCAAAATAACAGCAAACTTACCAATACAAACTCTTAAGTCAAGAAGGGAGTGGGGAGAAATATTCCAAGTCCTGAAAGAAAAAAATATGCAACCAAAGTTCATATACCTGTCAAAACTCTCTCTCAAAATTAATGGAGAAATAAGATACTTTCAAGACAAGGAGGAACTGTGGGAGTTCGTGGCCACCAATCCAACCCTACAGAGAGTACTGAAGGACATTACAGAGAAAGAGAGGAAGAGATACCAGGATTCCAGCAACAGTGGCAGAGAGGCCTCAGTGAACGGGGCAGACAATGGAATGAGGGAATAAGGTGGACAAATTATAGCAGAAAAGTGGAGTAGCAGACATGAGGCAGAGGCGGTAAGCTATGGTCTTTAGTATAGACAGCTCTGAAACTATATTTTAAAAAAAGCAGAGGTCATTGTTAATGGTGTATAACGATTTAAAAGACACAGTAGTCCTAGTGCCATATTTAGTTTGAATTTAATTTGTTCTGGTCTGTCCACTCATGTCAGATTTGAGGGCACAGACCTCTAGAACCAAAAATAGCAGGTTATACCATGGTAACTATCCTTACTTTCCTATTAACTTAAACTGAAATCCTGCATTACTTACATTGTCTTACTATGACTGATCTTAATTGAATCTGAATCATAAGACTATTGGTTGGCCTTGGTGATTTTATTTGAAATTGGTATGCTTGTTAGCATCAACCCTAAAAGTAGAGGCAACTACTCTGAGCATGACAAGATGTAAAGGATATCCATACTGGTATTAATTAGTAACAGCTCTCAAATCCTACAATGCTGTCAAAGTTAAGTTTTTATAAAAATAGGTGATACTATGTTTAACTATAATAAGCCAGTGTTGTGGACAAATCTATTGAAAATAACAAGAGAAAACATAGTAGCTACGGAAGATTATTTATATTGTAGTCTTATATGTCTTATTCATTTGTTTTTCTCCGAAATTGTTTTGCTGTCTTGCTATGACTTGGTTTTCCCTATAATACAGAGAGATAGATATATATGTAGAAATTCACACATGGGTTTTTTTTTTTAATTATTTACGGGAACAGATTATATAATGCAAGATGTAAGGAACAGATACTCTGAGGAAGAGACGCTGAGAAACCCGAGGCTTATTTTGTAGCATTATAATACAAATTCTAGCAATCTATTGCTCACTGATTAGAATGACATTGGACTGGTTTCTTGAGTTCAACTGCAGCATATGTAGAGATGGGGATGGCTATCACAAAGAGAATGAGAGATGCGATGGTAGTTACTATTGTCTTCCCTAATTTGGAATTTGAGGACCTAAAAAGACTTCATCATCCTGTAATGATTTGATTAGTTCTATAATATGCAATAAGTATATAAAGTGGGTGAAGATAGGGACAACTATTTGTAAGAAACTAGAGACAGTTAGATAATGAAGATCTCCAGTGGACTTGCTTTGAAATCTGTATGTCTTTAAATTATTTTTTTTTTAAATGTTCTGTTCTGTTTTGATATGTTTAATCTTACCCTCTTTGAGATGTAAAACAAATGTGTAGGACTGATAATCATATTACTGAGCTTATGTTCGATCATAGAGCAGAAGGGTTTGTAGGGTCACTTTTTGAATGTCATTCTAAATACTTTAACTCTATAACCTGAACAGCTATTTCTAAGATGACAATGTGTAACTTATCAACCGGCAATTTCTTACCATTTGTTTGTCTGTAATTTTGTATTATTTCTACCCTTTTTTTTGTATTTCCATGTTTTTTTTTGTTTACTTTTCTTTAAAAAAATAAAAAAAAAATAGAGAAGTAGATGGAGAAGAGGGGCATTTTAAGAACTTCCTTTTTGGTGTGTATGTATGGGACACACTGGGCATTGAACCCAGATCCTTTGCACTGATCCTTTGCATCCCTAGCTCTTTTTATTTTGAGGCAAGATTTTACCAAATTGCTAAAGTGCCCAGGCTGAGCTCAAACTTGTGACTTCCCTGCCAAGGCCTTTTAAAGTGCTGGGAATTACGGGCATTTACCACTGTGCCAGGCTTAAATAAGGTATTTAAAGGAGATTACAGAGGATCATAGTTGAGGATAGCAATGAATGAAGGTCATTTGAAAGATCACATTTAAGTGTAAACAGATATATATCTCTCCCATTATTTAAATCTTATAAAGTAACAAGTAAATAAAAATAAGCGTTAAATGAAATAAAATAGGCTACTAAGTAAGCATGCATAATAAGCTTTTTAAGTGATGTCTGCTAAGTTTCTGCCATATATAAAGTGCTCAGCAGAGCAGGGAAGAGAAAAGATAAAGGGTGAATCTGTCTTTGACTTGGGAAATTACAGTTCAGCTTGGGTCATTGTGGTTTGCTAAGGGTAGGTGAGCTGAGCAACCCAAAGCAGTGAGTTTTGTAAGGGAAAGCAGATCCTCTCTTTGGCTACCACCTAGTCACCAGCACTATTTTCTCTCCCTTATCCCTGTCCCCTCTCCAACCAACACAGGAAGTCCTTTATTGAATATCATATTTTTCCCAAGTACTTAGTGCATATGATGCTTAGAAAGGCTCTCAGACTGTGCATATGGATGAGTAAATGAAGACAGAAGACAGCCCTTTCAGGGTTTCCTTCTAAGTATGATTTCAATTAACCAAAAAAAAAAAGGTAGCTTGCCTGTTTGTGTGAGTGACATTTATGAGTAAGGAACAGTCGATCAAGGTTTGGGAAAGAAACCTAGGACAGTGAAAGAAGAGTCAGAATGCCCATGAGGAGATAAGAATAGAGGAAGATACCAGAGAATTGGGTGTGGTGTAGTCAGCAGCCCAAATACTGACTGACCTTGAAATATTTGGAGTGACATTTTTGCCTGCATATTCAAGAGAAAAATAATTGGGCTGTATAGGGGAAGAACTATTGTAATGACCTTAGTCACAAGTTTTCTGAAGGAAAAAGGGCAATCATATGGATCTGATAAATAAAGAAGGGTAGAGAACTAGAGAATGATGGAATCTGAAGTTTTTCAGATTTTAGGACAGAAATACAGAAATGCATCATATACTAGATAATACCACTTGTATGGTCTGGGGAAGTACTCCCTAATCACAGATAAGAATGTTTTTCTAGCAAAGCATATTAATATTTATATTTAATAGAATAAATATGATAAATAGCCTATAGTCAGTATAGTTTGTGCCAAATTAACCAGAAACAGAAACAGGAAAAAAGCTGAGTGTTTAGAGCTCATTAGATATGAAATAATGGATAAGAAACTGTGGCCCTGTGCAGTTGTACTGTGTGTCTTTGCAGGAATAGTTGAGGTGGATCAGAGTGTGTAAGATTTGAAACGCAGTAGAATCATTTTGGGTAAGCAGGGGAGCAGTTAGGGTAGTGGCTGTTGTTGAACTTCCTCCACCTGCCCCTGTGTGTTGCTAGGCCCCTCCCCACACACCCGCATACAACACAGCCTTTGAAACCAGCATCCTGGTTGAAGACTCAGAGCCCGGGAAGCTGAGTGGGGCAGAGGTTTGCTTTTTTGATACTACTGACCAAATGTGTTCCAGCAATACTGAAGACGCTTAATGTGTGAAGAGCATGAAGGAATGTACCAAGTTACGAGGATTTTTTAGAAACTTTTTGGAGAAACCTTTTACAAATCTTTGGTTTTATCATAATTCTTTATATAGATTTTTTTCTCCCAAAATTGACACCTTCTTGAAGACTTTCTTGTTATTTTAATTACTTTTATCTCAAATGCTACATAGTATATGTATAGAAACTTAGTAGATGGTATATGATGAAATAAATTGTTATGCATTATTGTTATGAAGTTCTATAATTGATGATAATTCATTATAAATGACTTTTTATGATTAAATAACAGTTATTACATGTTTGTGTGTTTGTGTATATATACCAACTATGGACTTATGTTTTCCAAACTGATTTATAATTACTTTTCAATAATGATGAAAGTTAATGCATGTAGAATTTTCTTATGAGTGGAGACTTTTTTCCCAAGTAGCCTCACATAATCTCAAGTGCATGCAATACAAATGCTAAAAATGAGTCCTTAATAGTAAAACTTTTATAAAATGAAATTAGAAAAATTAAACAACTTTATGGGTTTATTCTTTTGAGTTTTTAAGTTAGTCCTTAAAACATTTCATGGTGGACATTACAAAGTTGCACCCAGAAACTGAGCTCCTGACAGACCCTGTAGCAAGGACTTGGCCTGAGTTATATCAGGGAACTTGGTCTCCTGGTCAGCATCTCTGCGAAACTCCAAACTTGAAGGAAGAAGTCTCTTTTTGTAACTGACTGGTACAGAGAAAAAGTTCCAATTACGGAGAGAGATTTTTAAATATGTGTATGTGTACTTATGGCATAGTTTGTGATCATTACAGAATTAAAGGTCCTTCCTGTAGAAAAACTAACATAAATATCCTGCTGCTTTGCATTTGACATTAGAAATCATTTACTGAAATATTTGGGTTATTAGATTTCAGAAATGATTTTCTAATATTAGAGGGTAAACACACGTAAAGATAATTTAGGCTTGTAAATTACTTGATAAATTATAGTAGAGAGACAATCTAATTGTATCAACTTGACTTATAGAAACTGACTCAAAATTCTTAGTATTTCTAAGAACTTTGTTATTAGTCACATTATATAGTTTAGTAATCTATTTTTCTTTCTAGAGATTTAGGTTCAAAGTCTAACATAAAATTCTCCTGTTAGAATTATACCAGAGCAAGTTTATGCATTAAGGCATCTCCTCAAGGACATCATATATCCTTTTATGTCTCCATTGTTGTTCTATTTCAGAAACTACAAGATCTTTTCATGGCAGTATTTCTTTTAAAAGGCTGTAATCAAACATCATACACATTGATAGTTATTACTGTGGAAATCTTCTTGGATGTTTTCTTAAGTGTTTTAATTTACCCCTGGACTATTGAATAATAAAAGTTATGTTGTTCCCAACATTTTTCGTGGACTGATAACTTAATTTTTTTTTTTTTTTGTAGACAGAGTGTTGCTATGTAGTTCAGGCTGATCTTGAGCTCACTTTGTAGCCCAGGCTGGTCTTGAACTCACATCAATCCTCCTGCTTTAGCTTGCTGAGTTCTGGGATTATAGGCATGAGCTACCACATCCAGAATAACTAGTAAATCTTAAAAGATGTTATTTTGTTGGGTGAGATTTTTCTAATTTAGCATTATATGCCTTGAAGATGGAAGGAAGCTGAAGCTCTGTTGAAATGGGGGGGAACATATTGTGATTAGGTTTTTTGCATTCCTTTTATCATATTTTATTCTTAAACATACTTTTTTTCCCTCGAAACAGTTCAGTTTCCAGAGATTTTAGGATGTTCTCAAGTGTTTGGAAGGCCCTGCTTATTTGATAGAGTCCTGATAGGAAACTTAAAGAACATTTAGGTTTGACCTTTCAGTGTCCAATAAAATATTTTCCATGTGGCACAAAGCATGCAACAACATTCTATATAAGGCAGAAAACGGAACAAAGAGAAACTCAAATGAAATTCTGCCTCTTTCAGATTTTCTGTAAGTTCTAGGTCAACACATATGGTTCTAGAATTAAATTTTCGCACATGGAAAGAACCAGCCTTAAGATTTTCAGGGTTTGCACATGTATCTCTTATTATTCTTTTATTCTCCTCTTTCTCCTTTATCATCCACCATACATGCTACCTTTGATAATCTAAGGCTTGGCTTCTGTTGAACATGTGGACCATCTGCAAGGGGCAGGGAAAGCAGTTGGCATGCCTGAGGGTTGCATAACTGAAATGTCCAATTACTCAATACTCTTCTGTGTAGGTTGGTTCTCAATTATGTAAGAATTAACAGTGAGGCATCTTAAGATAATTAAAAAAGGCAAAATACAGTCATTTCCAGATTGGAACATAGAGAATAGCATGGTAAAACTTCATCCCAGCTAGTGCAAGGCCCTGGCACCATACTTCAGAGGTACATCCCAGCAAGCCACATGAGTTCTAGAGGATCCAAGCTCTGCCCAGCCCAGCATTCCAGCACAATCTATTGGAGGAGCATACAGCCAGCCACATGAATCTCAGAGGTACCAAGCCCTGCCCAGCTCAGCCCAGAGCCCAAAATCCATCTGTCAGAGGAGTTCCCTGGCTACAGGTGAGGGTCCCAGAGGTTTTGAGCACCGCTAAGCCTAGTGTGAGGCTCTGGCACCATACTTCAGGGTTGCACCCCTGCTAGCCATGCAGGTCCCAGAGGATCCAACCTCTGCACAGCCTAGCATCCGAGCACAACCCATTAGGGGAGCACCTGTCCAACTACATGGGTCACAGAGGTATTGAGCCTTGCTCAGCCCAGCCCAGAGCCCTGGAACCATCCACTGAGGGAGTGCGCTGACTAGATGTAAGGGTCCTGGAGGTTTTGAACTCCATTTAGCCCAGCATAAGACCCCAGTGCCATACTTTGGGAGTGTACCCTGGCTAGCCAGATGGGTCCTGGAAGACCCAAGCTCCTCCCAGGCAGCATCCCAGCATAGTCCATTAGGGGAGCACCCCAGCCAACCCCATAGGTATTGGGGAAGCTCAGCCCAGCCCAGCCCAGTACAGCACCCAGGCACCATCTGTAGCGTCCAGAAGAGCTCTGTCTGGAGACCCTCTGCCATTGGTGAGGGAAAGCCCTAGTGAGCTGAAGGAGGACAGATACCCCACCCATCATTTTTCCATTACCTAGGCAACCTCAGTTAAGGGGAACCCAGGTGGCTGGCCCATCACTTTTCACTACAGGAGAGTTAGCATGGTAAACTTTTGACTTAATCAGCTTGTCTAGAAGAATGTAGGAAAATGACAGAGAGGCAAAATGCAATCTCCGACCTCTAGCCCACTGAGAATAAGCCCAGGAGGAAATTGGCACTTGTATAACTGAAATTTTAGGGAGAATAGCAACTGAAGTAAAGAAGCAACTTGTGAGGCTATGGAGGGAATCAGACCAGAAAAAGAATTAATAAAAAAAGGTAAAAAAAAGAAATGATAAATATTATGAAAGAAATGTTTAGCATATCTAAAGAATATGGAGATAAAAAATAGAGGAGCATAAGAAAATGATGGAAACCTTGAATGAACAATATAGGAAAGTATTAGAATGCATGAACCCGATTCAGAGAGATATTCAGGAAATAAAAAAAAATCCCATTGAAAGTTACCAAAACCACTTGAATGCAGTTGACTATAGACTCTCAGACCTTGAAGTCAGGATGGAAGGTAGTGTTCATGTAAGGAAAAATCTCTTAAGAAGGAAACAGGAAACAGTTCAACAGCTGCAAGATGTTGCAAAGAAAAGCAATATAAGGTTGATAGGTGTCAATGAAAACAAGCAGGAATCAACACAAATGACACACAAAGACTATTTACAGAAGTAATAGTAGAAAATTTTCCAAGCATGGGAAAAGAATCTGACATACAGATAAGTGAGGCATAAAGAACTCCAATTACCCATAATGAAAATAAATCTACGCTCAGACATATAATAATTAAGATCCCAGAAATTCACCACAAGAACAGAGTATGAAAAGCTGTCAAAGAAACAGATTATCTATGAAGGATAGCCCATCGGGATCATGGCAGACTTCTAAACACAAACCATCAAGTCAAGAACAGGTTAGAGTAAAGTATTTTGAGGCCTGAGAGAAAACAACTTCCAACCCAGATTGATGTACCATGAAAAACTATCTTTCAGAATTGATGGAGAAATAAGATACTTACATGACAAAGAACAACTAGAGAAATTCATGACCACCAAACTGACACTACAAAGAGTGCTAAAAGATATATAGAAAGAGATAAACATGACACAATTCCAAGAACAATAACAGAAAGAAACCATCAGACAGGGCATGCACATAAACAGAGACAAATGTTAGGGAACTAGCAACGGAAGATAACATGACAAAAATAAGACAATACATATCAGTTATAACCTTCAATGGGAATGGTCTCAATTCACCAATCAAAAGAAACAGACTGGATTAAGAAATAAAATCCAACAATATACTATATACACAAGAAACACAAAAGGAAATTCATAGACTGAAAGTCAAAGAATGGTGTAGTCAGGGGTTGTACACAGAGAACAATTGCATCAAGACATGGAGTTTATAATATTATTTTTATAATAGTCACCAAGAGTTAACACAGGAAAATGCAGGAAATCTATCCGCAACACCAAAGACATAGATTATTTAGTCAAGAGCCTAAACCCGACAGCAATGTCCCATATGAGTCCAGATAAAAACCCAGAGCTCAGGACAGTGCCTCCCATGGGTCCAACTGGAGGTCCAGAGCCCACAAGAAACACCCACGCCAGTCTCTTTTACGGATCCTTGCTGGGAAGACCCAAGGGTCAGTGGTAGAAGCCAGAAAGTCTATGCCAGCAGGATGAAGGAGCTTTGCTAGTGGGAATGAGGGTTCTATGCTGGAGCCAAGAAGTCACACTCACAACAAAGACCAGGGCTATCCTGAAAGGCACCACAGCTGTCCTCAGTGACACGGACGCGCCGCGCTCCTCCAACGACAAGCATAGTCGGGTACGTGCCAGGAAGCAGCATGACAAGTTCATCCTGAAGACCAAGCAGCACATGTCTTCCCTTCCAGAGCCAGGAAGCAATGCTCGATGTGAGGACCAAAGCTTCTCCAGGAGAGCCAACAGCTCGGACAGCAACTCGTAGGAGAACCCACAATGCCTCCTTAATACCTTAACCCTCAACACCTCCCTTCTTTTCCACCTATTTATCCTGGCCACCCTCCTCAGGTGGAGCATCTTCTGCATGCTGATATAATCCAGCTGGCGTTAAGTTGACCACCAGTTCTCAATCCATAACAAATGGAAAATAATACTTCATGTGACAGGAACCTAGAAAAAAGTAGGAATAGCTATTATATTTGCAGACAATGTGAACTTCAAACCAAGAAGGATCAAAAGAGATAAAGAAGGTCACTACATATTTGTGAAGTGGAAACTTCAAGAGAAAGAGGTAACAATCATAAATATGTATGCACCAAGTAATGGAGCACCCAACAATTTCAGACAAATATTAATAAGCTTGAAAAATCGAATAAGCAGTAACACAATTGTAATGGGGTACCTCAACACTCCATTGTCAAAAAGAAATAGATCAACTAGTTGAAAAATCAATAAAGAAATAACAGAACCGAACCAAACGTATAAACAAATGAAATTAGTAGGTATGTATAAAGAGGTACACTCAACATCAGAATACATGTTCTTCTCAGCTGCACATGGATCATTCTCTAAAATAGGTCCATACTAGCCCACAGAACATGCTTAAGTAAATGCAAAGGAACTGAAATCATTCTATGCATATTATCTGACCATAGTGCAATAAAACTGTAAATTAATGATAAAACAAATCACAAAACTCTATAAACACATGAGAATTTACTAAGACTCTCCTAAACAGCCAGAGAGTCACAGAAGAATTGAATGAAAATATAAATACAATTTACACAAACCTGTGGGACACAAGGAAAGCAGTCCTCAGAGAGAAATTTATTAACAGTGAATTTTCATATCAGGAAAATGGAATGAGTACAAGTAACAATGCTGCACCTCAAACTTGTAGAAAAAGAAGAGCAAGTGAATCCTAAAGCCCAATGAAGGGAGAAAATTGTAAATATTAGGGCAAAAATTAATGCAATTGACAATAAGAAAACAATACAAAGAATTAATGAATTGAAGAGTTGGCTCTTTGAAATATTAAATAAAATTGATAAACCCCTAGCCAGCCTTATCAAAAAGAAGAAAGAAAACTCAGCACTATAAATAAGAAGTGAAAAGGGTGAAATCACTACAGAACCTGCAAAAATTCAGAAGATCATCAGGACCTATTTTGGATGGAAATCACAGAAGAAATAGATTCCTGGAAGGATATGAATTACCAAAACTAAATCAAGAAGATATAAAAATCCTGAATAACCCAATATCAGTTAATGAAATCAAAAACATAATTAAAAACTTTCCAACAACAACAACAGCAAAAAGCCTAGGTCCCAATTGATTCACAGTTGAAATCTACAAGAAATTTAGAGAAAATTTTACACAAATATTCCTCAAATTATGTAATGGAATTGAAAAGGAACCAATATTTCCTACCTCATTCTTGGAGGCAAGTATTATCCTGATATTCAAACCAGAGAAAGACCCAAACAGAAAAGAAAACTACAGGCAAGTCTCTCTAATGAACATAGATGCAGAAAACCTCAATAAAATACTAGCAAACAGAATGCAGCAAATCATCAAGAAGATTATACGCCATGACCAATTAGGACTTATCCCTGGAATGCAGGGATGATTCAGCATACACAAATCAATAAACATAGTACACCATATTAACAGAGCCAAAGAGAAAAATCACATGATCATCTCAATAGATGCGGAAAATGCTTTTGATAAAATTTAAAACTCATTCATGGTAAAAACTTTAGAGAAAAATATATAGTCTTTACCTCTACCTGATAAAAGCCATTTATGATAAGCCAACAGCCAACATCTTATTAAACAGACAAAAATTGAAAGCTTTCACTCTTAAATCAGAACAAGACAAAGTTGTCCACTATCACCACTCCTATTCAATATAGTTATGGAAACATTAGCCAGAGCAATTAGACAAAGAAGAGAAATGAAAGGAATAAGGATAGAAGAAGAAGAAGTTAAATTATTACTATTCTCTAATGACATACTCTATATGGAAGACCCCAGAAAGTCCACCAACAGACTTCTGGATTTTATAAGCAAATTAAGCAGTGTAGCTGGGCACCAAATTGACACTGAAGAGTCAATAGCATGCTTGCACACAAACAACAAACTCAGTAGAGAGAAATTAGGGAAACCATACCATTCACAATAACATTAAAAAGTGAAATCCTAGAAATCAGTCTAACAAGAGAATGAAAGATTTATACATTGAAAATTACAGTGCTCTTAAAAAAGAAATTGAAGCAGAGTTCAGAAAATGGAAAGATATCCCTTGTTCATGAATAGGAAGAACTAACATTGTGAAAATGACTCTCCTTTCAAAATTGTTACACAGATTTAATGCAATCCCAATCAAAATAACATTAGGATACCTTGCAGATCTAAAAAAAATATTTTAAAAATTCATCTGGAACCAGAAGAGACCTACGATAGCCAAGGCAATTCTAGGCAACAAAGGCAGGGCAGAAGGGATCACAATCCCTGACATAAAATTATGCTACAAAGCTGCTATAATAAAATCAGCATGGTGCTGGCAAAAACAAAAACAACCAGACCTGAGGATCAGTGGAACAGAATAGAAGATACAGATACAACTATAAACACATTCAGGCACCTTACTTTTGACAAAGGGACCAAACATGTTCACTGGAAGAAAGATAGCCTCTTTAATAAGTGATGATGGAAAAACTGGCTTTCCAAATGCTGAAAACTTAAGCTGGACCCAGACCTAGCACCATCCTCTAAAGTCAAAATGAGTAAAAGATCAAAATATTAAGACAAAAACACTAAGTTTACTACAAGACCAAGTCGGCACTTAGGTGTAGGTAGAGAACAAAAACCAAGCTGCACAGGAAGTATTTCAAAGAATCAGCAACCATGATCTCATCTTATTAAAAAAAATTTGCACATCCAAAGAAATAACCAATGGAATGAAAACTGACAGATTGAGATAGAAGTCCTGTTTCAGAGTGACAGTTGGCAAAAGTCTTTTCCCAGTCCATCAGTTTTCTTTTCACTTTGTTGGTGATTTATTTTTGCCAACTATCACTGTGACACAGGACTTCTATCTAGAATGTATAAAGAATTGAAAAAATATCATGCCCCACAAATTCAAAGACCCAGCTCAAAAATGGACATCTGAGATGAATACATACTTACTTCTCAGATAAAGAAATGGCAAAGAAATATATGAAAAAATGTCTAACATCATTGATCATTGGAGAAATGCTAATTAAAACAATACTGAGACATCATCTCACTCTAGAAAGAAGGGTTTACATCAAGAAATCAACCAGTAACAAATGCTGGGTGGGTTATGTGGAAAAGAAACCATTCTACATTGTTGGTGAGTGTGCAGCCTGGCAAAACAACTGTAGCAATCAGTGTGGAGATTAATCACTTGTGAAAAAGTAAAAGGCTATTAATTTCAAAGTACTTGGAATGTTTAAGTGATCAAGGAATGATGTCAAATGCATTTAAAAGGTTTTTTACTTTTGTTTTTTAAAGACTAAGAAAATCAGAAATTTGGTATTATTCAACTTCATAAAGTAACCTCTTCCAAAATAGAAGAAAGTAATATTTTATCTTCTGTAGTTTGATTGAATAGTGACCTGTTTAATGCTTCTCTTTCATATATTAAGATTTCAAAAAAATTATGAAAAAATTAGTTTCCCTCCTTAAATTGGCCTAAATGATTAGTTGAATGTAGTATATATTTAAGCAGAGATTACCCCTTTGGAAAGACACTTGCTTCAGGTTCTTTCAGGGCAAGAATTTATGATCATAGAAACCTATCATCAAAGATTCTGGTCTACTAACAAGTGCTGCTTAAGTAGATATTGCAAATACTATTTTCATTTATTCTGAAAGAGGAGGAAAACAGTATAAAAAATTCTTGTCATTGCATGGTACCGAACTTCACAACTTGTAGTGACTTCTTGATGCCTATTATAGCAGGTTTAAAATTGTAGCCCTATTAATAAATTGCTAGAGTAATATCCGTTGTGAGATATATTAGATACATTTGTAAAATACTGTACTTAGAATTGTTTGAGAAAAAAGTGGGACTTATATGGTAGGATTTTACATGTGAGATTGAAGTCCTGGGCGCTCCACTCTATCTGCCAATCACTAACTGGGTGATTTTTATCAACTCCTTCTACTTCCCCAGGTCTCCCTAACTTCTAAGTGGCTTCACCACCTGGCATGATTCTGACTTATTGATCTGAGCAATGATGCCTTTAGAGGAGCCTGAGGAGCCTATAGGTTAACCTATTATTTATTTATTTATTGGTACTGGGGATTGAACTCAGACCTCGCGTTTGCCCGGCAAGCACTTGTGCTACTGAACCCCAGTGAGCCTATAGGTTCTTGTCTCTTCCTCAGAGCTGTAGTCCTGGAATCCTAGACTTTTAAATTTTCACTCTTGATATTTCTTACTGTTGTTACTGACGCAAAGAAAACTCCAGAGACAAAAATATAATAGTAGTTCTTAACAATACGTTCTGTTGTTGTGACCCTGTACCCTGAAGGATGTTGAAACCTGAGTAGAGGTTTATGATGAAGATGATGATGAGACTAGGTTTGAGGAGTTTCTCTTTGACCTATCGCAGTTCTTTTTTGTGCCTTTTTGGAATCAAGTCAATTATCCCTGTATATTGTTTAACTTAACATTGATTTTCTAGTCATTATGATTTGTAATAGAAAGTTTAGCTAATTTAATTTATTCAATACATCTAGTTATCAGTATTTTTAGGTCTAAAAAGAGCATATTTCACATGGTCTTATAACTGGGCTTAAGCAGTTATTTTATAAAATATTAACAGTCACAATGTTTTTGATCTTTTCCCCTGGTATTTGCAAAATATTAATAGTACTTATTTTTTCTTCAAAGGATGTTACACAGAAAGATGAAATGACTGAAAGCTGTAAAAGGGCTATATACTGATGTATTATTGGCTTTTTATTAGTTCATTGTATTTGTGTAAGTTATGCCATGATACATGAAGGAATAGTAAGGTTTTCTAACAAAGGCAATTATTAGTAATGTCTGACAGTTACTAAAATTGTATGATGTAATGGGTACATGTGAACACTGTGTGATTTCATAGCTACACATCAAGCTTCAGATGTTTCAAAATTTGAAAATGGAAAGTAGACATTATTCAGTATTCACTGTATTACCTCATTTACTGATTATAAAACTCATTTAGAAAAGCAATCTTCTTACCTGCATTTCACAGGAGGAAAACAGCTGCAGAGAGCGAGAGTAACTTCCTGTGGGTAGAAAATGGCAGAGTCGGAGTTTAATCTGAGTTTCTATGACTTCATAGTCCGAACTCATCACTCTTATGGTTTGAGTTAATTTTTATTTTGGTGACTTAGACCAGCTCTGAAAGCCTGTGGTTGGTGATGAAAATAAATATTCCTTTATGTCTATTTGATGATGAATTTAGACTGTGCAGCAAATAGTCTTTATCATATTACAGAAGATATTTATACTATGTATTCTTCAATTATATTTATGAAAAGGAAGTGATTATTAGCACAAGTCTTTAATGCTTCATGTATCCTAAAAGATTTGAAACTTTTGATTTAAAAATTACCTCTAAAAATATAATTGTTCTGCATACTGAAGTGGATACATTTTCTGCATCTAGAAAAATTCACTGAGCAGAGTTAATTTAGGATTTATTCATGTGTTATGAGTATAAAAACTTCCTAGCTTTAAAGCCTGAGTAATAGTTCCCTCTATGTACAGCACTGCACTTTGTTTATCAATTCATCCATTGATTTTGTTTGAGAACTGTCTGGTGTTTTCTTTGCCTAGCCCTGGAATCAACTGTTTCTTCAGGAAATTGTGGTTCTTTTTATTTAAGAATGGAATTTGGAAAGATCTAAGCACTACTTATGCTGGTAACTGATCGTGTGTTACTGTTTATAGGTCTTTTCTGTGTACAAATATGAGAAACATACGTTAACATGTATATGCACATTTTTATTTTAAACCTATGTGTCTGTCTAACCATTAGTCTCATTGAGGTCATACTTGTGATTCCTGTCCAGTATTAGAAAGTTAATTGTAGTTTAGCCTCCCTTCTTATTAATAACTTGATTTTCTGAGAATGACAAGCCCAGCTGTCATTTTCCCCATATATTACTAATTTTTTATTTGTATCTTCAAATTTGCTAACATATAACCCTGTAAGAGACAAATATGCCATCTAATGTTTGTATACTTAAGTGTACTTTTTTCAATTCTAATGACAACATCCTACTAGATAAAAAAGTATCCCAAAGCCTCTTGAACAATATCCCATATTCTTATTTTTGTATTTCTCTTACCATTTCAATAATGCTTTTGTTTGCATGAAAATTTAAGTAAAATCCCTACCCTTTCTGCAGTTGAGCTATGAAACAAATAGATTCTTCAGTTTCTGTGAGTGATAACCAGAGTGTCCTGACAGAAGTGTATTGGGTTTAGACATGTCTTCTATTTCACAAGAATTAGGAGGAACATCTACTGTCTCAAGGAAATTGTTTCAGAAAAGGAAAACTGGAAACAGAGAGGTTGTGCATGTAAGTACTCCAGATTATTTGGGAGAACACCCATTAAAGTATCTGGTATTGCTATATCAAATCATAGGAAATGAAAACCCGATAGCTTCATTTCTCAGTGTAATTTACAAACACACATATGCACACACACACACAAAACCTCAAAGTGAACTCACAGCATAGCATGCCATCAATGTCTTCAAGCTAACCACCTTGCTTATGGACTCACCATTCACTTTCTAGTTTGACAATATGTTATAATGATGTGCTATAATTTTCATTTTAAGTTACACAACAGAATTGATATTATATTTAATGGATGAATGGCTTCTGTGTTACAGTTAGAGATATCTTAAGCAGTGAGAGGTGACAAATTATCTTTTAAAAACAAAATTACAGGACACTCACAAAGATCTAGCATTTAAAAGGCTTATCAACAACATATCCTTAAAAGTAATATAGAGTGTGCTTTACTGATCTCCACTAAGCTGTTTGAATTGAGGTTGTAGTTGCTTTTGAGAGGAATGTTCTATAGAAATCCTAGTGTTCAGAGATCAAGAATGAAGAATTATTTATGAGATAATAAAATAATTAATATAGATTAGTAGTTAGTACCCATTCAATTTATAAACTTCAATTTAATATGAGATACTTTTTAAAACTGTGTCTTTAATCCTGGTAAAGTTGAATTCCTCTGGCACTGACAAATTTTAGGGAAAAATTTCTTTTCAAATGTAGTTTTGAATATCATTTATTTTTTTCCCATTGGATGGATTATTTTTTTTTTTTTTTGTATTTTTCTTTTTTATCGGTACCGGGGATCGAACTCACGACTGTCTGCTTGCAAGGCAGGCCCTTATGCCGCTGAGCTAAATCCCCAGCCCCTGGATGGATTATTTTTTCTATAGATATTACCAGTCAAGAATTTTTGTTGTCATTTTTAAAAATCTGCTTTTTAAGCTATTTCAGTTCATTCAACTTTTTTCTAACGCAGATGCTGTTTTTCTTTCCCTTTCTGCTGCTGTTGACTATAAAATTGAGTTCTGGCACTTGATTAATTAAATCATAAATTGTAACTCAGACTACTTTGTTTTGTAAACAAACTTTTGTGCAAAACAGATGGGAAGACCTTAGTCATAGTCCCGAGTTTGAAATTTGGAAGACATTTTAGAGAAAGAGTTGGTCTTCTACAACAGATGAAAATTTCTGGAGGGCTGTTTCTTGCAATCCACTTGAGGCAGCAATTTCTTTGTCTTTCGGGGTTTGCTCTCAAGACTTGTAAGATGTAGGACTTTTTAACATTTCTCAACCAGTGTTTCGAGTGTATTTTTCCTGTACATATTCAGTATTCTCCCTTAAAACAGAACTTGTACGGAAAGTGGCTATCATTCTCCTCTGGATTTGATGACCTTGATGCTGACCTTTTCTATGACTCCTCTGTCCCTTGGCTGATAGTTGCCTCTGGATCCTCTATGAGTCTGCCTTTGGAGGAGGCCCCACCCCTGGCTCCCACTTCCTGTTGTACAGTATTGACTTTTATGTTTCTTATCATATAGCTCATAATCATCTGCCTGTTCCACTAATGTGGTATTGCTTATTTTAGGTGAGCAGGCTGACTTGTGATGCAGTTTCATGGACCTGAACTCTGACATAGTCATGCTCTGCCAGTGGCAATGAAACCATGATTTTGCGTTTCTAATAAACACCGTAAAGGTTTCTTATGCATAGTGATATTTTATCATTGCTCACCAGAGTGCATACTTAAAGACAGGGACCAGTTCTTACTTGGTTTACTTTCATCTGCTTCATATCCATGAGGTAGTTGATAAATATTTGTCAAGTACATGTGTACTAAACAACATGTGAAGGCCAGAAGCATCCCTGAGCAGTAATTGTTTCCTCCAGCCTGGCTGCTGCTAGCCTATCTGTGCTGAGCGCTGAGTTAAAGGCGTTGCCCTGCTCCTTAGAATGTGGCCCAAGAAAACATTACCCAGAGAAGCGGAAACTTCAGCTCCACTCTGATTTAGGAAATCTGAATCTGCATTGTAACAAGAACCCTAGTGATCTTCATGCACTTTAAAGTTTGAAAAGTGCTGGCATGGAAGGCCTTCTTGGCAAATAGTGGGTGAGATGCTAGTCTGTTAGGGAAGGAATGACTCTGTTAAAAATATGACACTGCAGTCATTACAAGATCTGCTTTGAGAGGTTGTGTCCTTTGAGGGGAAAGCAATATACATTATAGTGTGTTTGAAAGAAGCATGTATAGATAGGTTTACTGCTAACTTTATATTGGTATCGGTTAATATAGGGTCCTTGGGAGAAGTTCCTCTTCTATTCCTCTAGGATTTGCCACAGTGGACTCTGCATCTCATTCTGTTAATTATTGCATAGTGAGCCCAACAGCAACTGCAGGCTAAATAAGGTGACCTGAGATTTGAAAGTATAAAGTCAGTACCATTGTGCAAAACCCAAACATTATTTAACACTGTCAGAAATAGATTCCAGGGGAGTGTGAGACTTGGATATACAGATCTGAGACATTCTGGTTTAATATTAAAATATTTCTAATTTTTAAGTCCAATCTGTACCATCATAAGTAAGTAATTAAAACTTGTTAATGACTTCCATGGGGTTTTCCATTTAATTGAATCTACTTGGAAATGCTAAGTATAAAAAAATGCTGTCCAAGACTTTCCATTTTCCTTCCTTTGAAAACTTGCCTCCCATTTTTTTCCAGTCTTATCTCTGCCAGGAGAACATGTGAAAGTGTCTCCTCTCTCTTGATTTCATTTTTGCAGTTTGGGAGACTGATGGAGCTGTGAAGAATAGAGAGCGGAAATAATAGCCTAGGGTGAGGGAGCAAGTGGTCTGATGAACAGTTTAACTTGTATTAATACAGAATGAGCAGCCAGAGCAGCAATAGTTCCTGTCGCCTGCATACCCAGGGCAGGTAGCTGGAGAGCCACCCTGGGAGCCAGTCTCAGAACTTCAAGGGAGTGATGTGTGGGGAGAGATGGTCAGGTGGTGATGCAGAAGAGATGCATGAGCCTCAGGCCCGGGAGCAGTGGCCCACAGATGGGGCTGCCTTTGCCTGTCAGTCTCTGGCAGTTAGAGGCACAGCCAAGCCCCGGGCTTTAGTTCTTAGCATATCTGCTCGACATCCATGGTGATTGGCATCTGTGGTGACAGTTCTGCTGAATCATCTCAGACAAAATGAATTTGTGTGGATCACATGCCTTTTGATGCGAATGTGAATGTTCTAATTATGGCTTTTTTGGTTTCAAAATAGTCACACATGCTAGTTAATTGTAAGTTTTTGTAATGATATATAGACATTTCAGAGAACCTGAGGGAAGGAAGGCAGACATCTTGAGAAATGAAAGCAGGAAGGGGAGGGTATCAGGACCCAAAGGGATTATTCTGGAAGGGTTTTCTCATTCATGCTCTCAGTTTTGGGATGGAGGTGGGTGAGAGTGGCATCTGTAGTCTTTCTCTATCACTTTTCTTTCTTCTTTCCTTTGTTTAGTTTTCTACTGACCTTTCATGTGGACTCTATCCTCAACATTGTCATAAGTTAATAGATTCATCCTCCACTGTTGACTGGCCGTGTCTATTGTGTTATGGAACAAGAGTACCAATTTTCTTAAATTTGTCTTTTGGAACTAAGCCATATCTCCTTACAGCCTTTGAGAGGAGTGCATGCCAGACAGTCGAGTGTGCTGAGTTTTGGGTAAGCCATATAACAGGTAGATCTGCCTTCTCAGAAACTGCAAATGAACCAGGTAGTAAGCATGTTGTCTGTGTTTTAATCCCAGATACGCATGCCATGTTTACCTAGCCAACATTTGTACAACCCTTACACCTTTCAAGGAGCATGTGTTTAGATTTACAACCATGAGTACAATACACCTTAGGAGAATTTATAATCCAGTACAGAGATAAAACTGTAGTTAATTAACCTGAACAGTTTGTTTTCTGTTTTAACAATAGAATCTATTTACAGTTGTATTTTATAATACTATTAATACCATGTCTGGTTTCACTTTGTAAAGCCATGGTCTTTATGAAACTTTTCAAGAGCATATCTTTTAGATTACTTTAGTTGACAAGTATTTTCTTTATAATAATTATAACAGAGCAGTTATTTCTCAACAAGGAAAGCTGATGGAGAATATTTGTGGACTGAGGTGTATTTTCAAAGCCTAGTAGATTAGAAAACAGTTGAAGAATTAGGGCCATGTGCCTTCAAATGCTTGTCTGTTCATTTTTGAAATTAAAGCTGATATTTGACTAGGCAGAAAATATGAGTGATGAAATCTTTGATCATCTTATTAGTATATATCTTTAAAGTGTAAATTAACTGCTAATTTAATTCACTGTAATGCTAAGTGAAATAATGTGTTTTTGCTTTAAAACTTGTAATTTTGATAAAAATATGCAGATTCTTAACTACATATAATCTGTTTTTTTTGCCTTTTCACATAGTTCTTACATGACACCAGATTTTAATCATGAACATATTTTTGTTAGGTATTCTCAATTATATTAAAATAGCTAAAGTAAAACCAGCAGTAGTATTACTGATATAGTTGTCTTTATATAACCATTAATTACAGAATGATATATTTTAAATGTGCTCCTGGATGATATAATTGTGTTAGTTTTTCATAGAAGTTGATGTAAATTTTAGAAAATAAGTAACCACCTGAAACTTTATTATGAGTATTATGTGAAAACAATAGGTAACCAAGATATTTAGAAACTATTCTGTAGTTTTGTTGTGTGTATGTATGTTGAGATAGGCTTCATGTTTGTTTAAATTTTGCCTCTTGAAGTTACTTTTTTTGATAATTCTTTGTTGGTATATGCAAGAGGCATATCCGTGCTGACTTTACAGAATTTTTATAAAGGTCAAATGAGAATACAGTAAACTGGAGATTAACAGATGTTAGGATTAATTATGGTAATTTATAATGATACATATCTTCAGTCTTAAAATTGTAAATTACTGTGGGCCAACAGAACAATGCATTGATGAGATAGTGTTTCTTGATTGGAGACACATGGTGATTAAAAAGGCACATTCAGTCCACTGCACAGGGACGTTCCTAGCATTTTAGCCAGCTTAGTAATTCTCATAGTTATGGCTGTGAAAGTGTGAGTGTGATCTGTATAAATTTGAGTATTAGGATGATACTGAATGTTTAAAATTTAGATGTAATAAAGTAATCCAAATTAAAATGGGGAATCAAAGTGAAAGTGACATACTGCTTTATATTCAAACAGTAATTGAAGTTATCAGTCAGAAAAAAGAAATTTCCAGGAGGCTGGGCTGCCTGGTGAGGTCTTAAGTCACTGGGAATATGCCTGCAAAAGGGACTATGAGACACCAGTGTCCTTCTCTTTCCTGCTTTCCATTCTTAGCTCATATGGGGAAGAACGTTGGTCCTCTGTGCATTCCCAGTGCAGTATGTCTTCGTCATTAATGGTGCCTATCAATGTGATGCCTCCAAAATTGTGAGCCATAATACATAATAGTAAACCTTTCCACCTTAAATCACAGTTGGCACTAGTGATACTCAATTGTAATAGCGATTTAAGGATAAATTGGTACTGAAGATAGTGATGAATATGAAGCTTGTTACATAAATAAAATTGGAAATGCCTTCAGGAGGCACATCCCCAAAGTCTCTGAGACTTTGAGCAGGTATTCCAGAGCCTGGAAGGACTCTCTTAAATGAAGGAGTTTCCCAGTTGTTGCCTGATAGGAAAATGGACTAAATTTTTACTTATATGCTTAAAAATCTATACCTTCATCAAAATGTGAGACCAATTTAATATGAATTCTAGTTGAATATGGATTAGAGTATGGATTTACAAATTCTGACCTCAATAATATGACAGAATATTTAGAAATTATATGGTGTTGAAGTAATTTTTCTTCAGAATTCATTCTATTATTTAAAAACATGCATAAAAAGAAATTTATTGAAACTGAAAATTAGGCGTGTTTTACCAATCCAAGACTCTGGCCATTTGCAGTAAAATATGTGGTTATTTGATATTCCTAAACTATCGTATTTGTATTATCTAACATTATTTGTTAAGGTTTATAGAACCCTAGTTGTGGATGAGCTGTTAATGAAGTAATCATATAGTTTTACCACATTTAGCAGTGATTTTATGTTAGTTCTGCTCCCTCTACTTTTCAATCGCTTTATATCTAGCTCATTAAGAATTGCCTCTGAATGCAGAGGCATTTTGAGAACTATAATAAACCACACTAATAAGTCAGTACTTTGCACTGGGATGAGCACAAAAATGCTCAGTGAATAAATGCTATATTAAATATACCTTTGTTAGACAATCACTGGTGTTTATATCCCAAAACAAGATAGCCATTGATTTTAGTTATACCTATATCAGTGGAAATTGACAAATCAAAACTATTTCTAACATTTTTTTCTCAATTTTTATAAATCAAATAGATTGAAATAAGCTTCTTATTTGTTGACAAACAGTGGCTGGTATAGATTGAGTTCATTACTCAGTGAAAACTTAATTTTTCTGCTTAGCTGATCAAGGTATTGTCCTGTAAAGTGAAATTTGTCATGAGATTATAATGATGTCAAAATAAATTTCTAAAGAATGTCTAATTTATATCTTGGAACTAATTTATCTGGTCAGATCTGGTTGAATAACATTTTGGAGTGACAGTGTTATTGGATTACTTTGGCCACATTTCTTTATCTCAAAGTCAGGTTTTTTTCTTTTTCTTTTTTTTTTTTTTTTTTTTTTGTACTGGGGATCGAACTTATGACCTCACACTTGCCAGGCAGGCAGTTATGCTACTGAGCTAAATCCCTGGCTATGAAAATCAGGTCTTGGAGATGTTCCTCAGAATTATAATGTTGGCTGCCATGCCTGTTGCTCAAGTTTTTCCTTTCGTTGAAAGCAGTACTATCAGGGTCTCGTCTACACTGCTTGACTAGAGAGAAGAAATCAGAGGTATGCAGGTTGATATGTTTCATCAACTGGACAGGTACTGCACTCTTCTTCACTTATTTCATGAGAGTATTGGTTTTGGTCTTTGTTAACCAGGATAGGGAAACACCAAGACTTTTAATGAGCATGTAAAATCTGCAGATCACCAAGTTTACAAGGCATTAATTGTGAGGATCTCCTTGGATAGGTAGCTCCTCTGAACACGTGCAGGACACTATCCTACAGCTCCCTGGTTTCTTGGCAGGGGTCAGGGTTGTGGTATCTATGTCCACCTTCTATCTTCTGAAGTTTTGTTTGACTGGAAATGGTGGGTCAAGCAACACCATAGACAGTTATCTTTGAAAGGGAGAATTGTTGCACTAAAATTTGTTATTTGAAATGTGATTTCTATAAATGCCTTATTTTGATATTTTATCTATCTCTGGAAAGTGATTGGTTGATGTTATCTGTACAATCATTTGGCCATTTCATCACATAGAAGATATTTTGTAAGTCAACTGTCTTAAATTTTCATGAAAGAATTAAGTTTTTATAGATTCATCTTTTCTCTACAGCACAAACCTTCAGGTGTGGTTGAGAGTATTTTTATAACAAAGTGCAAGTAGACTGGGTTCAAGAGCACTGAGACACTAATAATGATTTGATGCTTTTATGTTTATTTTTAAAATATTAAAAATTAGAATGTTGCATGTATATACAATTCACTTATTGTTCTAGATCATCAAACATTTCTTTCAGCCGTACTGTGTATATGCTGTGTCTTTTTGTAACTGTGGGAAACATTTAGTTCGATAATGTTTCTAAGGAAAGATATTCATCTCTATACTTTCATGTTTGCAGAGGAAGAAAAGGAAGACTTCTTCATCTAAGTTATTGGGTTTTCCATTCTCTGCAGAACCAGTCAGTAGACAGTATGCAGTTTCTTGGCACTTTATATTTTGAAGAGAGTTCCTGTGTTTCACGTTTTGTTTACTGTACCTCAGGGATTAGAGCTACTTTGTTTGAAGAGAATCAAAAGTAGTCCTGTGGTTTTTAAAAGTTGTATGGCCGGGAAGTCAGGGACCTGTGAGGCTAGCTGACAGGCTGCTCACTGGAAGGAAGGTGAGAGGGTGGTGGTAGTCTGCAGGAGGGAGCCAGCACAGTGACAGGGAACAGCAGACCAGCCAGGAGGCTGGTGTACTGTGATCCGCGTGTCGATCTGACCTAATTATTAATGTGACTTGAGAGTGATTTCAAATTTCTTTAGGCAAGAAACAGTGATTTGTTTCCCTACATAAGTAATAAATTTGCTGATATTGAGTTCTTACATGCCTTCTGGGCACAGAACAAGAACATGGAAAATGTTGTTATTCAAATTACTAATCTTATGGCACATGCCTTTCCTTATTACTGGTGATTATTTCCCATTCTTGGTCAGAAACCCCTAATGTGCTACTTGTATTGGACATCTTGGCATTTCTTTGATACTCTCTAGCACTTTTCACTATATGTTAGCATTCTCCTTAAAAGAACAATAGCTGTAGTTGTTTTCATCAAGGAAACTTTGATTGGCAGTCATTCATATTTCTCAAGTATTTTTGCTAATCAGAATCCCAACATTTACCTTCTCTTCATCTCTTCCGCATTTTAGTTTGACTTTTCCTTAGGCAGCACTGCTACATAATTAATATGATGTTTTAAAAACAGCTGCTTCTAGATCTTATGACTGATTCAGACTGATACCTTATATGGATTCCATACCCTGTGTGAAGCAATATCCACTAATGTATTCACAGAGAGAATGTACTTTAGAGTTAGTAATTTGTGCCATTCATTCAAGGTATTCCTTTCCTATTAAATTACTGCTTTCTTAGTCAATATAAATTTGCTTCTCACTGCTTTGGGTGACCTTTGCCATCAGTGAATAGTTAGAAATGTCCTTCAGGGATTCCCTTTGGATTATCTACAACATTTGGGGTTGGATAATAGGTGTGCTGCATAACTTGGGGAGGTATCCCTTTGATATTCAGTTTATTAATTATTTAAGAAGCAACTGTGGAGAAATGGAGTAATAGGAGATACAAATTAGTAGAAACTATAGTTCTTGCTTTCAAGGAGTTCATGATCTTATTGTCGAGACGAGGTATACTTCAGAGCCTGTCTGGGTATTTAAAAAGTGCATTGGCCATGTATGTTTTACGAGGAGGAAAAGTACACAAAGAATGTGTGAGTTTTAGCATAAGAAGTAAAGTAATTACAGAGTGTGAAGCCAGACCTAATCTATTTATAGTTATTAGAATTTGGACAGGGAAGGGAAGACTGGGAATTGGGCAAGTGCTGTGGCATCATGAATAGCAGCATCTACGTATTTAAGAAAATGTATCAATATTTTCAGTCTCCAAACAGAAAGTATGGTTAATAGAAAGTAATAACTAAATCAGATTTGAAGTTGTTTCTTTATTCATATGCTATATTCTATAGTTTGCTAGTTTTTATTTCTATTCTAATGAGTAAATTCATACTTTGGAACATCTTAAAATTTAAAAATTATCTCAGAAGTATAATCAAGTCAAAAACTGTTCTTTCTTTAATAGTACCATTTGTCTCAACAACCACTTGCCATCTTTTGGATCTTAGAGTCAGTGAAATCTGCTTAATTTAATTTATATGCTCCAGCAATCAGACATTAAACATGAGTCATTTTGAGCCCTAAGAATTTATTCTCCCAATATTAGTGTTGCCTTCCTCTATTAAGATTGCAAGAAACTCTCTAAATTTGGAGAAGGTGACAGTGTTTTAAGGACAGTTTTAATGAGATCCTCACTAATGTCACAAAGTGGTTGACATAGAGGATGTGACCACTGTTGACAGACCACATCAGCAGGGCAGAGAGCAGAGACAGACTGGTGTGGTTGGAAGAACCCTGGCCTGCTGACCAGGAAGCTAAGCAGCAGAGCACAGCATTGGCAGTTTGTGCTAACAGTGGCTTTAAACCTAACTGAAAGACAGACCGAGGACAGTGCGAGGTCCACAGACCAACCATTAGTGCGCACTTGTGCGTCTCTCCATTAAAGGGAAGAGATGTCCACGTTGTCATCCCTGCATTGACGATGATAAGTAAAGACCGCATTTTTTGTATAAGTAATGCAGTTTTAATGACAGTTCAGCCTTGGAGGTGAGAATTGCTGCATCACTAACTGAGGATTCAGTTAAATTGTTTCCAGTCCAGCTTTATGCTCATGGTCATTCGATCCCTGAACACACACGTTTCCAAGATGGCAGCCCAGGAGCTGTAGTGTGTTTTGGGGCAGTGGAATCAAGACCACTTGAGGGCAGAAATTAAATCCTGGAGATAGCACCTGCTCTTGTTAGTTCATCACCCATTGTTTCTACTGAGCAGCCCTGAAGGAAACTGTTTTCATCTGGCTGTCTCCCTCTGTGTTCTCCTTTAGTGGTGGTGGTAAAACTCCATTGCCTTCACTAAGACTCCGCCTCAGGCTTTAAACTTTCTCTGTTCCTCACCTTATAATCTACAGAAGGTATTAATTACATACTGAAGACTTAGAATCCCTTCTCTCACTCAGGGCTAGTTTTTCACTTGTTTGTCCATCTCATGTTCTCTTTTAGTCTGTGACTGTTTAACCTTGCTTCTCCCCAGGCTGTCTGCTGCACTGATTTCTCTGTCCATAAACATCAACGATCAGCCCTCTTACAAACCAATGGGAGTTGGGGGCATCAGAACTTCTAGGTTTTTTCTATGCTATCATTTCTCTACAGTTTCCTAAATCCTTTTCTTACTGAACTTCACTCATTGTGTCTGCTGCTTAGTACATTGATCACTGAAACACTGATCACTGAGTTTTGCAAAAGGCAAAAAATTTATTATTGAGACACCAGTGGTAAGGAGACAGGAGAAACCTAAATCCTTGTCCTTGAATATAGGCTTTAAGGATGCTTTTGGGATAAACAGGATATGAAGCATGGGAAATGTGATCAGGGTTAAAGAAAAGTGATTGATTGGCATGTATACCTGAACTTTTTGGCTCTTTGTAGGATATCTGTTCAGAAAATGGTGGTATTGGCATAATCCAAGGCAGGGTTTTAGCCCTTGATGTTAAAAGGTCACCACCTATCAACTTTTCCTGGTCCTAATTGGAGAGCTAATAGTTTTAACCAGTTTGAGCTAGACAAGCTTACCTGAAAATTCACGAAAACAAGTAGTTGTTACCATAGTGATCATAGATTACAGGTATTTGCTCTAGTAAACTGGGGGGGGGGGTTTGAGGTCTATTTATCGTTTAGCTAATTTATCTCTAAAATCAGTGATTAAGTAAGTTACTAGCGTCAAGAGGTTTTCCCTTCAATTCTGTTCTCACTTTACCCCTTCATTTTGCGGTTCAGTTTTCTGTCCTAAAATTCACCAAAACCCCTTTCACAATTTGTAGAGATGCCAGAGGAACAAGGGCAGAGACATTTTGCTTTGAAGTCAGGAGGTCATTAGGCCAGAATGGGAGGTCAAGCCTGCTGATGGTGCTGAGGACCCTATGGCAGCCTTTGTTGTTTTTCGAGTGTGTGTGTGTGTGTGTGTGTGTGTGTGTGCGTGTGGGGTTTCTATACTCCTTGCATGACAGTAATAAAGAACTCATAAGGACATGGACTTACTTTTAATGGGCTTCCAGTTCCTCAGAAATATTTTAAGCTTTGTAAACTAAAGATACTATCCAGAATTACTGAGTCACTTTTGAACCAGTTATATAGGAAAAGTGATGTCTGATTTCTGAACTCTGGTAGGTCTAGTTATTTTGTCAGTCATGATTATCTTGCAAATACACCATAGCAAATATGTGAATTATCCCTGGGATGTAGCTATCCATTTATTTATGCTTTGTACTTTTCTACAGTTTGGGAGCTTCAGAAGCTTCTCAGATAAATAAGTGCAGTGCAGCTTTGCTAGTGTGGTGAATAGTAATGGAAGAGAAAGAAATTCAGAAGATATTAAGAGAGGGAAGGGCTTTGGGATACAAAACATAATCAGTGACTTGAGATGTGAAAAGAGAAAACTACTCATATTTGTGGGAGTAGGTTGATTGGGTCATGTTTGCTGCTCCACAAAGAGTAAAAACATAGCCAAGGCAGGACATGTACACATTTAACAGTACATTTACAAAGTGTAAAGGAGAATTTGGATATTTGTCCCAGTGACCTTGGTCCTACCAAGGATTTGTTACATTTTAAACATGCTGTGGACTTACCCAGTGTATTCACTTGTACTTTTCCTGAAGATCCAGTAAATGAAACAGTGAAGTGTTACTGTTATCCCTGTCTTAAAAGTGATAAAATCATTTCACTGTTACATAGACTATCCAAGTACATAGTAACTGAACTGGGTATGGATGGAAATTACCTTAATCTGCCCCAGTGATGATGCTGGCTTATCAGTTGGCTTCCTTTTTAATTTAAGGATACTTGAGAACAAGTAGTCAAAAGGAAAGGACCTGCTGAGACAGGTATGTTGGTACAGGAAAGGCTGGTGATGAAGAGAAGGTCCCTCAGTACACAGGTGAGGACAGGTTCTAGAATTAGTGTTTGAGGAAGAGTATCATCTTCACAAAGGAACATGTTATTCATTCTCTACTATTTCAGTGCAAGCTGAATATAGGATCTAGGAGTCTGGGTGGGAATGTATGAGGTGGGGGTCTGCTTCTGTTTGGTCCCTAGGTCAACAGAGCCTCACAGAAGCCCTCAGATATTCTCCCAATATACTGTGAAAGAGGATATTTACCAGGAAATTTTAGTTGGCTTTATGTAGTCATGTGACTGTGTATTTGTGACTGCTACTCATCGGTTTTCATCAAGCATTGAACTTAAAATAAGCTTTGCTCTTTCCATTGGCAGCTCTTTCAACATTGATCCTAATGTATCTTTTAGAATGAGCCCTTAGAGCATAGAGAGCTTGGAAATTTCTGAACTCTTACCTTGTTCCTTGGGTACCTATTCTTCACAAACAGAACAAGCAAATTTTGGTTTTTAAAATTTGTTTGAATTTTATTAGTGTATGTTGGGAAATTTATGTAGTTTACAGACATTTTGAGAACTGGATACATGTACATATTTCAAGTTTTTTTTAAAAGGCTCTTCCTCTTCCTTCCTCTTTCCTTCTTCAGTTCCCTTATCCTGTTTTCTTTTTTAATTTTGTTAATACTATTATACTTAGCTCATGTTATGGCATATAATGTTTACATTAATTGATGTTATTAGGCTCCTGGTCATGTCTTATCTATATTCTACTTATTTCCTCTTTCCTTTCATCTCTCAACCTGCCCTTGTTTCCTTGGTTGATGTCTCTGCTGCATAGGACATCCCCTTATCATCTTCTATCCATACTTTATTATCTCTTTACTTTTTACTTTGCTTTACTAAAATCAGAGGTACTATAGGATATTTAAATTGTGTGTCTATTTATCCCTCAATATTATATTTTTGAGGGGTGCATTCATTTTCCTATAAATGTCAATTTTGTTATTTTTTATACCTAGGTAGTATTCCATTATGTATAGATACCATATTTTCTTTATATTTTCTTTATTCAGTCATCTGTTGATGTGTATACAGGCTGCTTCCAGGATTTAGCTATTATAGATTGTGCTACCATAAACACTTGTCTGCATGTAATATGATGAGATATACGTAGCAAGGAGATAGATGGGTCATATGGAATTTCTAATTTCAGTTCTTTAAGTAGTATTGCATTATATACAGACATTTTCCTTATCCAGTTACCTGTTGATGGATATCCTGATTTCCATAATGGTTGTACTATCTTGCATTCTCATCAACAATACAGGATTGTTGCATTTTTCCACAGCCAGACCAACATTTGTAATTGTTTGATCTCATAATGATTGCCATTCTTTCTGAAGTAGATGGACTTTTAGTATGTTTTAATTTGCATTTCTCTAATAGTCACAGATGTTGAGTATTTTAAAAATATATTTGTTGGCCATTTGTATTTCTTCCTGTGTGAAGTGTCTATTGGCCATTTCTTGACTGGATCTTTAATTTTAGGTGGCTTAATATTTTGAGTGTTTTATATATTGTAGATATTAGTCCTCTATCTGAGGAGTAGCTGGCAACTTTTTTCCCATTCTTCAGGTTATTTCTTCACTTTACTGATTGATTCGTTTTTTTTTTTTTTAGTCTGATATAATCCCACTTGTTAATTCTTGATGTTATTTCTTGTGCAATTGTCATTCTGTTTAGAAAATCCATTCCTTCATTTATGTCTTCAAGTGTTTTAGCTACTTTTTCCCAGTAGGTTTAATGTTTCTGTGTTAATGCCATTATTATATTTGCTAATAACTTGTTGAGGATTTTTTCATCTGTTTTCATTAAGGAAATTGACCTATAGTTTTCGTTTTTAGTTGTATCTTTATCAGGTTTTGGGATCAGAGTGATACTGGCTGTCATAAATGAATTTGGGAGCACTCCATCCTTTTCAATTTATTTGAAGAGCTTGAGAAGTATTGGCGATGTAGCATCTTTACAGGTTTTGTAAAATTCAGCAGTGAATCCATCAGGTCCTGGGCTTTTTTTTTAGTTGGTAGAGTATATTTATGTCTTTTTGGGTTAGTTTTGGTAGTTTTTATGTGTCAAGGAATCTGTCAATGTCTTTAAAATTTACTGATTTTTTTTTGAAATATAATTCTTTAAAGTAGTTGCTGTCTTTCTGGATTTCTACAGTATCTGGTATGATTTCACCTTTTTAATTTTTGTTTGCATTGATGTTCATCTTTTCTCTTTGTGAGTCTGGTTAGGCTTATGTATTTTATTTATTTTTTCAGTGAACCAGCTCTTTGATTTGTCGATTTTTTTTTGACTAAATTTTTTTTTGGTCTTGCTTTTATTGATTTCTGCTCTCTTCTTTACTTCCCTCCTTAATTCTAGCTTGAGGCTTGTTTGTTATTGTTTCTCAAGTATCTTAAGATTTTTCATAAGGTTATTTCTTTGAACTTGCTTTGCTTTCCTAGTGGGTACATTGATTATGATGAATTTTCCTCTTAGAACTGCTTTTGTAGTGTCGTGGAGGTTTTGATGAGTTGTATAGTCATTGTCACTAACTTCCAGAAAGTTTTAAATTTCTTCTTTTATTTTTTCTATGACCCATGGTTGTTTGGAATATGTTGTTGATTTTCCAGGAGCTTTTGCCTTTTCCAAAATTCTATCTGCTGTTGATTTTCTATTTTCATTGCATGGTGATCTGATAATATGCATGAGATAATTTCATATTTACCTAAGAAGGCTTTGTGGACCAGTATGTGACCTATTTTGGAAAAAGTGCTGCTGAAAAGAATGTATATTCTTATAGTATGGTGGAATGCTTTGGATACAGATATATATATATGTTCATAAGTTCATATGTTCAAGGTTTTGGTTCAACTCTAATATTTCTTCTAATATTGGATTTTTGTTTAGTCGAGCTTTGTCTTAGTGAAAGTGGAACCTTAAAAACCTCCTACTAAGATTATGTTAGTGTTTATCTGATTTTTCAGTTTCAACAGCTTTTGTTTTATGAAGACAGGTGCTGTAGTATTTGTGCATTTATATTTATTAGTGTTCTCTCTTCTTGTTGGATTGTTCCTTTAGCTGGTACATAGTAACCTTCCTTATTTCTTCTGACTAGTTTTAGCTTGAAATTTATCACGTCTGATCTTACAATTGCTACCCCTGCTTTTGTTGGAAGCCTGGTGCAGGAAATACTGTTTTTCATACTTTTAATTTTTAGTTTATGAATATCTTTTTGGATTAGATGAATTTCTTGAATGCAACGGACTGTAAGATTCTGTTGTTTGATACAGTCTTCCAGTTTGTATTTTTTAGAACTTTTGGTTCAGAAAGTGTTAGTTGGCTTCTTCCCAGGATCTTATTTGAATAATACTGAAACGCAGTGTGATAAAACCATAAATGATAGTCTTCAGCACAGATGCATAAAATGCATTTGTATAGTATAATCTTGAAATGTGATACTTAACAAGAGTTGTCTGAATCTCAAAATGTTAATATATTAAACATATATTTACTATAACCTTACTTATAAAATTATCTTCTTCAGGATACTATTAAATTATAAACCTTCAGAAGATGAAAGGTATTTTTATTACATAGCATTAGGCATTTGGAAAATACTTCAATTTCATTTTCAAAAACTAATAAGCTATCCCATTATATTTTTATTGGTTTTATAGTTTAATACTTGCTTTGGACAGTTTAACCCTTTTGGTAACACATTTTGAACTAATTTTTAAACTAATTTTTAACTAATTATTATTAGTTACTCTGAAAATGTGAAAACATTTTTAAAAATCAGTATTATGTGTTTTTGACTCCTGTGCATACTGATTTTTCTTTTTGAATTTTTACATACATCATCATTTATTCCTTTCATTGCTCTCTCTAGAATTTTTCATACGTATATGTATGTGAACACATACATATGTACACACACACATACTGGCTATGCCTTAGGTTTTAGTTTTGTTTTGTTTTGGTACTGGGAGCTTGGAGTGAAGTATTTCAAGCCCTAAAGCACAAAAAATCAACAAAAACTCAATTCTAACCCAAGATGATATGTCTTGCAGTAATTTTTTAAAAACTGATAGGAAAATGGTATGATAAAGAGCACTCAAAGAAATTAATGACCAGCAAACCAGAACTGCAAAAATTTCTGAAGGATATTCTAGAAATGATGAAATGAACAATGACAAAAGGCCTGATAGGATGAATGTGTCAGATAGAGTAAGCAGTTAGGTAAAAGGGAAAGATAAGGAATCAGCAATAGAAGAATAAAGCAATGACAGAAATAAGCCAATAACTTTCAGTAAAACTCTCAATGTGAATACCTAAATTCTATAGTCAAAAGTACAAAAGAATGGATCAAGAAACAAAATACTATGGTGTGCTATATAAAAGTAACAAATTTAGCACAAGAAGAAATTCAGACTCAAACTCTATAAAGGATGGAAATCAATATTCTACGCAGTGGGAATCTGAATAAAAGCAAGTGTAGCTGTAATTATCCGCTATTCATATTCAGGACTTCAAACTGAAATTGATAAAAAGAGGAAAAGATGTTCAGTAGTTATTGGTTACATGAAAATTCTAAAGGAACAGATAAGAATTGTTAACATACATGTTCTGAGCAGTGGTGCTCCCTACTTCATAAACCAGGTGCTGTTGGATATGTCTAAATATAAACACAGGTATAGTAGGGATCCACTACCACAAATAGACAGATCGACTAAACAAAAAATCAATAGAGAAATATCGGGATTGAACAGAACCATCAAAAAAAAAATGGACTTAGTAGATACCTGCTATGTGTATTCTGTTGTTTCACCAACAACAGAATACATTCTTCTCAGCAACACATGGAACTTTCTCCAAGATAGATCACATACTAACAAATAAAGCAAGATTTAGTAAATTAAAAGAATTGAATTATACTATGTAGAGTATTAGCTCATAGGTGAGTGAAACTAGAAATCAATAAGAAAACAGACATTATGTAAATGCATGGACACTGAACAATACCCTCAAAAAATGAGTTATAGAAAAAAACAAATCATCAGTTTCTAGAATTGAACAGTAATGCTAGTACAACACATTAGAACCTATGGAACATGAGGAAATTAAACCTTAGAAACAAATGTGTAACTGGGAATGCCCACACTACAAAAACTGAGCAAGTCCAAATAACCTAATGATGCACCTCAAGGCCCTAGAAAAACAAAAACATTCGAAATCTAGTATAAGGAAGGAAATTATGAAGATCAGAGAAGGAACTAAAAAGTGAAACCAAATTAAATGACTTCCCAACAACTACAAAGAATCAATGAATTGAAGAGTTGGTTCTTCAAAAGAATAAATAAAAGATAAACTTTTAGTCAGTTTAACCAAAAAAGAAGAAAAAAGACCTAAATTAATCCAATTGAAATGAAAAATGTGAAATCACAACGGACACTACTGAAATACAAAATATTATTAAAATTACTTCACAAACCTATGCACCAATAAATTTAAAAATTCAGACAAAATGAATGGCTTCCTAGATACTTATGAATTATCAAATCTCAGTCAAGATTTAAAACTCCCTAGTAAACCAATAACAGGCAGTGAAATTTAAGTAGTAATAAAACCTGCCACATGACAGAGTCTCAGTCCACGTGGATTCACTGCTGAGTTCTACAAAAGATTTTGTACCAATACACTTCAAACTCTTTAATAAAATTGAAAGGAAGAAAGTACACCAAAAGTCATTCTTGGAAGTTAGCATTACCCTGATTTTAAAATCAGACAAAGATCTAACAAAAAAAAATGAGAACTATAGACCAGATTCTTTAATAAATACAGATGCAAAAATCATCAGTAAGATAGTGGCAAACAGAATGGGTGAACCGTCAAAAAGATCATACATCGTAACCAAGTAGGCTTCATCTCAGGGGTGCAAGGATGGTTCAACATGTGCAAATCAATAAATGTGACATGTCACATAAACAGGAGCAAAAACATAAATCACATGGCCATCTCAGATACACAAAATGCCTTTGACAAAATTTAACATCCTTTTATGTAAAAACATTGAAGAAAATAGGTATAGAAGAACCTTCCTAACCTCTAAAAGCCGTTTATGAGAAACTACTGCCAATATCATGTTTAATGAGGAAGAACTCAAAACTTTCCTCTAAAATCTGTAGGAAGACAAGTATGTGCATTATCATCACTTCTGGTTAACATAGTCTTTGAAACATTAACCAGAGCAGTTAGAGAAGAGAAAAAAATAAATGGAATACATATAGGAAAGGAAGAAGTCAAAATACACTATTTGCAATTGACATGAACTTCTACATATAGAACTAAAAAAAAAAATTACCAAAACATTTGTAGAAGTACTAACCAAGTTCAGTAATGTAGCAGGATACAAAATCAACATGCAAAAATCAGTGTTCTTGTACACCATTAATGAACTCACTGAAAAGCAAATTGGGGAAACATACCATTCACAATAGCACTGAGAATAATGAAATACTTAGGAATTAATGTAAGAATGCAGAAGACCTCTATAACAAGAACTACAGTACTCTGATAAGGAAAGTAAAGAAGTCATCTGAAAATGAAAAGATACCCTCTGTTCCCAGATAGGGAGAACCAATTTAGTCCACATGTTCATACTTCCAAAACTGATACATGGATTTAACACAGTCTTAATCAAAATACCAACAGCATTTTTCAGAGAACTGGAGAAAACCAGAAGAAATCTGGAATAGCAAAATTTATATGAAGAGAAGAAATCTAGAATAGGAAAAGTAATCTTAAGTAATAAGAGCAAAGTGGTAGGCATCACAGTCCTGGCTTGAAGTTATTTTACAAGGCTATAGTGATGAAAACACCATGGTACAAACACAAAAACAGACATCAGGATCAATGCAACAGAATAGAGTATGCAGAAAGAATCGTAAGCACATTCATCTATTTGATCTTTGAGAAACGGGCTCATAAACATACACTGGAGGAAAGTTAGCCTCTTTCATGAATGATGTTGAGAATACTGGCTGTTTATATGCAGAAGGTTGACTCATATGTCTTACCACGTACTAAACTAAATTTGAAATGGTTCAGAGACCTGAATGTTAAAACAGAAACATCCTGCTGGGAGATAAAATAGATAAAGCTCTTTCAGTCATAGGCATAGACACAGACTTCATGAACATAACCTGGTTGACCTGGAAATAGTACTAAGAATCAGCAAATGGGATCATGTCAAAAGCTTCTGTACAGCCATAACACAATGAAAAAATAACCAAACCAAACTTAACTGAACCTAACCAAAACTCAGCAGAGTGAAAGAGAAATTACAAAAAGAGGTAGAGTATTTTACCAATTATTCCTGACAGAGGACTGATATCTAGAATATATAAAAGATACAAAACTGTTAGATCCCCCAAGAGATCCAATAAAAAATGGGCAAATGAAATAGACACTTAACAGATGAAGAAGTCCAGTGGCCAACAAATATGAGATGTTCAATGTCAGTGAGCATTAGAGAAATTCAGTTTAAAACAACATTGAGATTCTTCCTTACACCAGAAAGAATGGATGTCATCAAGAAATCAAGTAATAGCAAATGCTGGCAAGACTACAGGGGAAAAGAAACCCTTTTGTCTTGTTGGTGAGAATATAAACTAGTGCAACCACTATAGAAATCAGTATGGAGATTCCTCAAAACACTCAATTGAGAAATTCCATTTGATACAGATATTCCCCTTTGAGGTATGTTACTACAAGAGTTAAGAGAAATCTGATTACAATCATGAATGCATACCCACATTTATAGCAGCAAAATTCATAATAGCTAAATCTTAGAAGAAGCCTGTATGGGCATCGCAGATGAATGCATAAAGAAAATGTGGATACTACTCTGTCATGAAGAAAGAGAAACTTGAATTATGTGTAGGAAAATTAATGCACCTGAGACCATAATGTTACGTGAAATAACTCAGACACACGGGCTAACCATCAGAGTTTCTTTTACATGAGATACACAAGATACTGTATAAAGAGCAAAGTAAAAGTTAGATAATAAGTGAGTTGATGGATCTTTCTTAAATATGAAAGATTTACAGGATGAGGGAAGGGAAAACTGGAAAAGGAGATTGGAAAAAAAGCAGTCGAAGTGTGTCATGTTCTTGCTCCAGCTCCACACATGGAGTGAAAATTTATGTACTGCAAATATAGACCGATAAAGTAATGCAAGTGAAAATTTTGGCTGGTAATCTTGCAATAACCTGTTTTCCTTCAATTTTTTTTTAACCAAAGTTATTTATTAAAATGAGAATAAATTTGGGTTACATTTTAGTAGTAGAAACTGTTTCTTGTGTAAGTTATGAATTGATGGTAGAAGCTTTATTTGTAAATTGTTAGTTGTTAATTTATGCCACAGCTGGACTTAAATTACTTACAGTGATCTAGATCCACTTAGGATTTTATCTGTTGTTAGTGAATAACAGTGTGAGAGATCACTTTTCTGAATTAGTTTAGTAGAAAACTATAGGGCAGAAGTTCTTCTTGTTTTTCACATGATTATATAATTCATTAGTCTGATGAAATGTGCACTGTTAAATTGAAGATACAGTACAATATCATTCAACAAGAGGTACTTTACATTTATGTAATTTTTCATTGTAATTAACGCTGTAAGCTACTACAGTCAAGCACACTAGTGCATGGTTAGTCACAGTGTTTTGAATTAGTCAAGCTCATATAAACACCTAAAAACAGCAAAGGTAGTTTAGTGCAATAATTGCATAGAAACTGAGTCATTTATATGAATAGTATCTTGAGATATGTTTAACAAATGTTACATTAGAGCTTCTAGCCTAGGTACTATTTATCCTTGCTATGAATAAAGTCAAAGACTGGCAGATATATTGGAAAATGCATGTATGGTGTATTCTGTTAAATACAGTTAAGTTTCTGTATTGTAGTTGCCTCTATTTTATTAGTTTATTATTTTGTTCTATTGTATAAGATTACAGCAGCAATTCATAAAAGGAGAAAATAAAGATCCTTGCCAGTTTTTGCTTTAGAGACTGTTCTAGATTAAGGAATTTGTAGAGAAACCTGATAGCACATTTGTTTTAGATAAAACTCTGGTTTAGTCTAATTCTACAGGTTATATTTGCCTTAAGTTTTGATATTGGAACTCAGCAGTTATTAGTATTTAGATGTTTATCTTTACAAACCTGAATAAACTTTGTTGTGAGAGCAGCGTATTGGAAAAAAATACCGGGTGTGACTCTGAGTTTTTCAATATAAAACCACTGAATTTTCACATTATAAATAGAAGCCAGCTGGAGAACACTAGTATGAGTGAACTTTTGAACATAACAACAAAGGAGACCATCACAGCGTCCACATATAGAATAGTTAAAAAATGTTGAGTAAGTAGCTGTGACTGTTAATTGCGGTATCAACTTGAATAAGAACTATCTGGCAGGTTGGTTTAGCACAGTTCTGGTGTGTCTGCACGAAGGACTTCCTCAAGAAAGAAGACCCACCCTGGATGTGGCGGTCACTACCAATAGGCTTGTACCCCTAATAGAACAAAAAGGGAAAGAAGGAAGAAGACACCTCTTTTGCTTCTTTGGAGGAGCTCCAGTTTACTATCGCTTCTGCACACCTGTCTCCAGGCTACCGCACGCTCTTCAGCTTTCTGATAGGGGCTTACACAGGAGTCTGCAGTGAGCTCCAGTCTTCAACTTTTGACTAGATTCTCCAGCCCTCCAGCACACAGAAGGCCCTTTTGTATTCTTCTACCCAGATCTGCAGGTGCCTACTGTAAGCCTAGCTCTAGAGCCCATTGGTATATATAGGTACATAATATTAGAGAAAAGGTATATAATATTAGAGAAAATCATCAGAGAAAATCAAATAAAAATTGCAATTTTACCTGTGTACCATTGAAGTAGCATTCAAAATGCTAAAAATAACAAGGGTTAGCAAATTTATAGGACACTGGTGGTGAGCCTATGGCATGTGTGCTGTTTTCCTTTTATGAAAAAAGATGTCAACGTGTGAGTTATTTCTTCTAAACCCAAACCTCAGTATTCAGGTGTAATTGCAGTGTTGACACTTGGCAGTGTGTAAGTGGGTTGTGAGTTGCACCTTGGTCCTTGTCTCTGAAAGGTTCACCATCACTGGGCTAGGATAACTGGACTTCTTATACATTGCCGAGCAATTCAAAATTCAGAATGGTGCAATCATTTAAAAAAATTGACAGTTTTTAAAGTTAAACCTGTGTTTACTCAATCATTTCACTAGATATTTACCAATAACCAAGAAAACATGGTCACAGGAATACATGTATGTATAGCAATTTTATTTATTATAGCCCCAAACTAGAAACAACCCAAATGTCAGTTGGTGAAAAAGTGAACAAATTTTGCTCTATACTATGTGTATTTATCATAACTCAGTTTAATCATTGAAATGCATGAATTTTATTATATATAAAGTAGTGTTCATTAAAGCTGTCTTAAAATAAGACCGTAAACCAGGCATGGTGGGTCACACCTGTAATCCCAGCAATTGAGAGGCTGAAAGCAGGTTGATTGCCTGGGATTTGAGGCCAGCCTGGGCTATGTACTGATACTAAGGCCAGCCTGAACTACATAGCAAGAGTTTGTCTCAGAAATACAGTACAATACCATATGAGGCCACAATGGTATTGGGAAGAAGAGGTTGTTTAAAAAAGATGATCAGAAAAAATAAATATTCAGTAGGTCATGCCAATATATTTAGGAGGAATATAGGATTTGTAATATTTAAATCCTGAACTAGTGACTGAATCAATCAAGAATCAACAATGACTAATAGAAATATTTGAAGATTTTTGGACAATATGATATTTCCAAAGATTATAGTAAACATTATTGACTACTTTTATACGGTAAAATTCTAAGTTCTCATGTCTGCTATCGAAGGTCACATTACCAGCTGTGAATGGCCTTACCCTAACATGCACTTCGTGCTGTATGCTTCTATGAAATGTTTCAAATTGTTCAACTTGAACTTAAACCAAATTAAAATAGAAATCTAACTTTTAATGTACAGAAATACCAAGGATAGAAGATTACATTTAGTGACAGTATAAATGAATCATTAGTTCATTTGGAACTAATGTTAAATTTGGAAAATAGGAGACTCTTTGAGACAGTTGTATTGGCCTTTTCAAAGTTAGGTCAATAGACAAAAAAATCCTTGATGAACTGTTATAGATTTAGCATCAGAAATTTTTTTTTACCAAAAGCAACATGTGAAAATTCATTGGATTAGGGTGGGGGGAGTATAATTAGAAAAGTGCATTAGGGAAAATTAGGATTTGTGGAAAAATTTGAGAATATCGTACAGAGTAGGATTTGGTTAATTTTTTAGTTTGGATATTGTGGTGATGAAGAGACCATTTTTGGACAAGCCTAGTGTAGTACAAGATTTTCTACAACTTTTTTTGTTTCAGAAGTAAAAGAAATATATCAATCCACATGTAAAGCGTTTGTAGCAGAAAGTTGACTTTTAAATGAAGGTGAAAGTTAACCTGTACATTCATTTTTTTATGCCCTTAAAAAAGTAAAATAAGTATCCTTCTAGGAAAGATAGATCTGAAAGGTACAGAAACAAAAACACTCTGGAACTTTTAGTTTTTAAATGATATGACAATTTAAGAAGTTATATTCCTTTTCTGTTTTGAACATAAAATTCTTAGTTATGAAGGATTATGTTGCTACACAAGGGAAGATATCTGAGTATTGTAATTTTTTGTCAGAAACAAAAGGTTAACTGATTTTTACATTAGTTAAGATTAAAAAGAAACTGCGGCTAGTTGAAGCACAGAATTAAACCTTTAAATCTCATTTTTATATGGAATTGAAATTAGAGTCAAAGGCTAGAATATTCAATTAATATTGTTTCATAACAAACTACCACACACTTAGCTTCTTAAAAGCAAGCCAGTGTGTTAGTTGTAGTTCTGGAAGTCAGCAATCTGGGAGACTGAGCTAGACTCCAAGTAGGATCTCTGAAGGCCAAGACTGTGGTACAGCCAGGCTGTTTCTCTGGGGTGCTCTGTTCCGAGAGTTCAGGTCAGCACAGGGGCTGATCTGAGGTCCTGTACCTTTGCTGGCTGTTAACGCACAGTCACCTGCTGTTCTTAGAGGTGTCCAGATGTCATACTTCCCCTCCCTAAGCAAGAAAATCAGCAGCAGCAATTTTTCTTTATACTTTGTATTTCTCTGATTTCCTGTTCTGCTACCACTAGGAGAAAACAGTTTTTAAAGTGCTGATATAATTATATTAGGTTTATTATGGAATTTCTTTACTTTAAGATCAATTCTGTCATACAATGTGAAATAATTATGGGATTGATGTCATGTATGCACGGGTCCCACCTACGTACCCAAGAAGGGGGAATTGTACAATAATAACCATCATTTGAGATTATACTCAGAATTCTAAGAATTCTCACTTTGATTTCTGGTAGAAAAATATTCCTTTGAGGTGATGAACTCATCATTTCTATTATATCTGCTTTTATTCTTTATAATAACATAAAAAGATATTTTGATTGCAGAAAATTTTATTTTTAATGTCTAAGAGGACTCCTAAAAGATGTCACCTTTTTTATTATCACATTGCTCTGTATCAAATCAAGTCCAGGTATAATGTATTCCTAGCTAGCTTCAGTTATTTTTCCGTGTTAACAAGCCAGCTCAACCATAATACAAATCAAAGATCATTTTATTATGCTTCTGGATTCTGTAGTTCAGGGAATGAGGCAGAACACTACAGGATACCTTTATGTTTGCCTCATTGTCCCAGTCCTCATGTCTGGGACTCAGCTAGGAAGACATGAGCTTTCAGGAGCCTGAAAATCCTCTGAAGGATTCTTAGTGCTCACATCTGTCTCTGGGCTGGCGTAATTAAAAGACTGGCTGTGTTAGCCATCTTGACTCTATGCAGCCTCCCCACATGGCTTGGGCTTCCTCAAAGCATGGTAACCTCAGGTTTCTCAAGATTTTACCCGTGCCAGCCCAGGGCTTCCAGTGTAAGTGAAAAGTTAATATAAGACTCTTATATCACATTTTGAATGGAACATGTCTCAACATTTCCCAAGTTTGATAGTTGACATTTTATAGAACTTTCTTAAAATGTGTGCAGATGTTCTAAGTTATAGTTTCATTTAGAGCAAAAAAGGAATGATGACTTTTAAATCATAAAATTGAGACTCTTGGATGGGTGGAAAAATATGACATACATATATATTATTCATTGCTAAGTAGCATTTTGCTTCATTTCAAAATAATTAGCATCAATTTGAATAATGCATAGTTTTTTACTGCTAAGAAGATTGCAGCATAATTAAATATAGCAGTTTGTGCTGTGTTCCTGTATCATCGTTAATGAATGGTTAGAGTTTTGTAGAGAAGCTAACAAGTTTTGAAACTAAGAGGAAAGGAATATTGGGGAGTGATATAAAAGAAAGAAGGAATGATCCAGTTCTATAAAATCAAATTATATTTGCCATATTCTTGCCTTTTTCACAGAAAAGAAAGTTTTCTTTTGTTACCTAGCATGAGATCTGATGATGCCAAGTCCATCTTTTCTCTGATGACCTACCTGAGAAGGTGACGGTCTTGAGCCAATGGGAATGTCACAACAGCCTCCTCCAACACTGACTCACCTAACCAGACCTGCACTCTTAGATTCTAGTCCAGTTTCTTAGTTTTTAGAGTTTTGGTTAATTTTGAAGCCCCATATGATTCTCCTAATGCCTTTAAGTTAGTAAAATAATGTTTATTCTTATTAATCTGAGAGGAAAAGTCTCACCTAACCCTCGGTTGCTCGTCCATTTTGGCCACAATCATAGAGAGTATGGCCTTCGGATGCTGTTTTGCTGTTGTTCCTGTGCTGGCACTGTAGCTTTTCCCTGTGTGTCCTGGCAGCCGGAGTTCTGTAAAGTCAGTTTAGCGTGCTGTCCCAGTAGCGATATAAGGCATCTAGTTTCCAGTCATTGTGGCTTTTCTGACTCATTCCAGGTTTGGCTCACCTAAAAATCATTTTTTCCAAAGGTTCAGCAACCCTGAAAACTATAAAAATAGAAATAACTGATACTCACAGTGGAAGCCCAGATTTTCAGTTTGGTGCTCAGGCTAAGCATGTCGGAGTTCTTGAAACCTGTCACAAATGCACATTCGTAGGCCTTATCCTTGTCCTGCTTAATGAGCGATGCTGGGGCCGGAGTCCAGCACTTGTGCTTTGCAGAATGCACAGGGGAAACTGATGAATGTAAACTTTGAGAACCACTGTCTTTTTGCTCTTGGTCATGGCACTTAAACTGTACCTTCTTTTGTATTAAGTATTATTTTTTTACTTATATAAGCTAGCTATATTTATATAGCTACATATGTATCTTAAATAGTTATGCACTGTTATTTAGATATATACTTATGTAAATGGCCATAAATATATCATTGGGTTTGTAAATTAATGTAAAAGCAGAGAATGTACTGTTTCCGCTATTGTCCCCACCACATTTTGAGATAAAATGAAGAAACCCACATAGTGATGGACACAGTGTTGACAGGGTGAGATGCTTAGGCTGGAGACTGATAGCCAAGGTGCGGAAGGGAGGAGACCATGGTGGCTGAGGCTCCAGGAGCCCAGCCAGGAGCACTGTCCAGGGAGCCAAGTGGGAGGAGAGTGAATGCTGATGCTTGCTTGTGTGGTTTAATCAGGGCTGTTCCCTTTAGGGGTTCAGGGACCTAAGCAGAGTCCTTTGGAGATACTGTTGCTCTTAGCCCCATGCATTGCTACTGCAAAGTAGCTTCAGTTTTTGATGATTGCTTACTTACCACAAACTTGGTTTGCACTGTCACCAACCTGATTATAAAACTTATTCTACTTATGGCCCTGTAGTATATAATAATGTTAAATAGGGAGAATATGGTTGCGTTATGATTGCTAGATTAAATAGGGAGGTGGCATTTTTATAAAAAGAGCCATCAGTTGCTTTCTCCAGGAGCTTTTGAACAAGTAAAGGATCTCTCTCTCTCTCTCTCTGTCTCTCTCTGTCTCTGTGTGTGTGTGTGTGTGTGTGTGTGTGTGTGTGTGTGTGTGTGTCTCTGTTGGTCTGTCTGTCTGTCTGTCTCTCTCTAGCTTTGGGAATTTAACTCAGGACCTTATGCTTGCCAGGCAAGTGCTTATGCTGCTGAGCTATAACTCTGGCCCAAGAATTTCATTTCATTTACATTGTTTCCACTTACAAAGACCTTTCTCAGATTTTGTGGTGTTCCACTCCATGCTTCTTGTTTTTTAGTATCTTGGGAAGCCTCATGCCTTCCAGTAAGTTGTAACCTGTTTGTCTTTCAGTAAGTTGTAACCTGTTTCTAAATTATTTGTTGGCTTTTGAGGGGGTGGTAAAAATTAAGTAATTCACAGTTTCGATATTGTTTTAGGTGTTATTTTTAGTGGTTACATGTACTATAATAGGTAACCACTAACTATTGGCTAGTAGATGAATATTGGTACTTCTGCTTTCAGATTTTCCTGGGAGATATTTCTGTTAGGAAGAGATTTAGAAAGATGATTTTTGCTGTTGTTTTGCTGTTCTGTAGTTAAATGTCAATCTTTTTAAAAATCTTTAACTGCATATGGATTTTTATTTTATAGTGCTTTATTCCACTTAATTTCAAATAAGAAGGGTCTAAATAAAGTATATCTACATGTCTTGAAAAATGATCTGTTATAAGCCTTGATGTAACACATTTTTCTGGCAAAGTTTCTCACATGCATGTGGAAGGAAAGAGAGTTTGTTGTATTCCTTTACTGGTAGTATAAAAATGGTAAGAACTTACTGGGCTTTTTACAGCCTGCTGGTGTATGAGGGCTTTTAACTCTCTTTTTATTGCCTCCCCTCCCCACGGCGTCCTGAATGGCCTTTCAAGCTGTTTGTTCCCCTTGTATCTCCTTACGTTTTTACTTTTGCAGCTACTTCAGCTGTCGCCTATGTGGTAACCTCAGACCATTCTCAGGCTTGTTTCTCTGAAGCTAGTGAGTCAGTGGATGCTAGCACTTCAGAAGGGAAACTGAGGTTGGGGTGACAGTGAGAAGGCCTTGTTCTTTTCACTGAGAAGTCTTTCCACCGTTTGATTAGGTTTAATAATAAGTAGGGCTGTCTTAAGGCAGGAATGGTCAGTCATAAACATGGTGCCTTGCAAAGGAAAGCGAAAACTATTAAGAAAGGATATTGGGTCCCTTTTTCTCTCCGTATGTCTGTTCCTTTCTTCTCTCACCTTTCAGTTGATTTTATAAAGATGGTTACAGGGAAGCAATGGAGTTGTAAAAGTAGCTCTGGAGACTAGACTTGAGTGAGTCAGGCCTGCTCTGTACAGAACAGTGACTGAGACTGGCCCGTCTCAGATGGCATGTCATCAGACTGTGGCCTGGGAAGAAGGAGGGCATCCCTGTAAAGCAGGATGGGACCTTACTAATCTTTTCCCAGTGTAAAGTCACGTCTGATCTGGTTCAAGCGGGGCCAAGGCAAAGAAAACCCAAACTTTGTGGTTTTAATTGACAACATTTTGAACTTTACATCACATTTTCCTAATTATCAATAGCTAGTTTAGAAATTTTTTTTGTTTTGTTTCATTTTGTTTTGTTTCAGGATAGGAGAAACAAATAAATGTTTTTAGTTGGTACAGATTGAGAAACTGGAGGAGGTGGCAGCTGAAAGAACAGTATGTTGAAAAAGAAAGAGAACATTTAATGGCTGTGTCTCCAAGAAAATGCAGGAGAAGATCCAGGACCAGATGGAAGTGTTGGCCTTGGGCAGAACAGATACGTTATTCTGTGAGCCCAGGCTGTATCAGTGTGACTGTGTCAAGGCGTGAGGAGTTGCGAAACTTAGTTCCTGTGTAGGAGTTGAGACTGCCTGCTAAGAGTGATAGGCTGGGGTTGGGCCTGGCAGAAAATGGGAGTTCGTGGTAAATGAGATAGAAAATGAACTATGAATAAATTAAAAGAATTTCTGGGAATGAGACTGAAATGCAAAATCCAAGACTGAGAATAAGAGTTACCACTGTAACCTGTTTCCACCCAAACTGGATGCATTCCTTTAACAAATGAGTAGAGCAGGCTTTGGATTAATATACATGCAGCAGAAAGACTGAGGGAATGAGGCTGGGGAAGACAGGTGGCGAGTGAAAGAATAGAAATGCTCTCGTCTGAGTAGGGAACAAGATGAAGATTGGAAGAAGCAGGAACATTGAAGAATAGAAAAGCTTTATGTAAGCTGAGAATCTCAATATTCCAAGCTTGCATTTAGTGATGGAAGGGTGGAAGATAGATGCTGGAATTAAGAATCGAATGTTGGAGGCAAACTTTTTCCAGTTGATGCCAGTTTCCAGGTTATATGCACTGACTTTTACACTGATGGTCACCTCCTTGGAGAAAGACAAGGAATGTGCATTTGGGAACTCTTAAGTGAACTGTCCATATAGACATTGATTATAACAACTTCATTTTCATGGCTACCTTATCTGTGCCAGGTATTGTTACTAATCTTTTCATTTATTACTTCTGATTTTCCTAATAAACCTGCAAGGTAGATAGTGTCATTTTTACTTTGCTCATGAAGAGCCAATTTAGTATGTTGTCCAAGATTATTCATTTGGCAAATCCGGGACATGGAATTTAAACTCAGGGATGTCTGACTTCAAAGCCTGTCACTGTGAAGTTGCTGAATTTTCCAGGTGGATATTATTCCCCTTCCACCAGCCCCAAGCACTCAGTTCCTTGTTTCTGTTTCAATTCTTTAATTTGTGTCTTTCTTCATTCTGAAAAAAAGAAAAAAAACTAAAGGTAACACAAAAAATGTAATAAACATGATTTTTAAAAATAAGTAAAAATAAAAATTAGAGAAACAGGATGTAATCAATGGTTAATACATAAACAGGTTATTAATTTCAGCACTTTACTAAGCTTACATGTTTGAAAGAGTTTGAAAGAATTAAAGAATGGCCAGGATGTAAGCAAAACTATCCAGGTGCCAGAATCTTTAAAAACTGCCAGAGTACTAGATAATACTACAGATGGTAGAATGTGTCAGTGCAGAGTATAAAATAACTCAGCCTAGGAAACACTGTGAGGGGACCTAGTGTGGAATCAGCTGGTGCAATTAGTTCACTTAAAGGTTCACCTCTCTGAGCCTGAATTAGGGCTGAGGACATCCGGCATGTACAAGGACATCTAAGCAGTAGGAAGTAGGATATGAAGTCAGGAGCATGAGAACTAGTTCTTAACTTTTTTTCTGATTTCAGTGCTTTGTAAGTGAGGTCTTGAGAAATTGTTCATGTCACCATGCATTTGTGTGCATGTGTGGAGAGCGTTAAGAAGTGACCCCAAAGCCTCACACATACTGAGGAAGCATGCTGCCACTGAGCTGCATCTCCAGCACTTTGGCTTTGAGACAGTGTCCTGCCCAGCTGGGAATGTGGTCCTTGAATCTATAATCTTTCTTGGTCAGCCTTGCACATGTTGGTGCTACAGATGTGCGCTATCCTGCCCAGCCCATCTCAGGATCTTTAGGGTCCTCATTCTCCACAGTTAATAGGCATTTAAATCATGCACTGGCTTGTTTCACACCCAGAATGCTGCACCCTAGCCAGGTCTATCTGATTCAGTAGATCTTGAGTATGGCTTGAAAGTTGTATTTCTAGGAAATTCTCAAGTGATGCTAATGATTCCAGAAGCCCACACTCAGAACAGTAAATATGATATAAAAGGAAAATGGACAGTAATTTAGAGATAAAATTGTCTTTTAAAAAATTACTTATTTTCCATATGTCCAATCTTCATTAGAAAGCTAATTATTGAAAATGAATCCTAAGGTAAATTTGATAGAAAAATTTTCATTTCCTTGGAGGGGATATTTTGTTCTTAGCAAACCTGATCATTTGTATGCTTAAAATTTCATGGCTTGAACCAAAATCCTTTTCACTAATAATATCAAAGGTAAATTTTATATAACTTTCATCAAATGTACAATTAATCTATATCCTAAACTGTTGTAGGGAGATTTGTATCTCCCAGTCTGATCTGTTAATTATTGCAGCCACACAAGTGAAAAGATTATAACCTCTCTCTTTAAAAGTGTAATGCCAGCAAGAGTTCTTTGAATAAAAATGAATAATTTGTAGATTAGTTACAATGTTTTAAACCATGTTTTCTAAGGGTACTGAAGTACAGAGCTAATTTTAATGTCTTCATCTCCCAAGTATCAAGGTAATTTCCTTATCATTTTTTTTGGTTTAGAAAAACAATTTTAGTATATCTGCATCAACATTTCTTTAATATGGCATTGATCACTAAGAAGTGGTTTTTTTGGTATATCACAATAATAAAAAATCTATTCTAAGTTTATAGAGAATATGATTAAATAAATGGCTAAATATTATAGTTTACAATTTTCCTCAATTTGGAATCCCACCAAATGATATAACAAAAGCATAAAATATATGTAATCTCTTTTTTTATTCCAAAAATAAAGCCACTTAAGGAAAACATCAATCAGATCTCAATTATATTTTTCCATGGTTCTTGGTGTAGTTCAGAAGATAAACTAAACAGCTGTTAAGAACTTCGTGTTTCCACCTGAGAATAGCATTTAGGTTAGCTGTTCTCGAGAAGCTTATAAAAAAAAACACTTTTCCACAAGTAGCTAATAGAAGAAGTCTCAAGAACATAAATATTAATTTGTGTCCAGCTGATAACCTCATATGGAATACTGATAGCTTTGCTTTTTCTTTTTTAGACATTGTTTTAATGCCTAATAGGATTGAATTGTACATGTGGAAAATATTAAAGTAATTAAAAACATTTGGCTTTTTTGCATATATTTTCTAAAATTAACCATCTTGTTAACACTCAGCTGTCTTGTCTCTAATTGGGCTGCAATGTGTGAAAGAAAAGAGCTTTGATATGGAGCTGTTTTTCAAAGTTTGGCTCAACTATGATACACACAGAGGAGCTAATAGATGTAGCTTTGAAAAAGTTTCTGATGTGAATGTTTTTTACCTGTATAACACTAGATTTAATAAGGATGTGCTACAATTCCAATAATTAAAGAGTTTTAGTGTCATTGGACATATAACATTATCACTTTAGAACTTACAGTTGAAAAATGGTACTCACTATCTGATCCAAAGTAATATTTTTTCTTATTTAGAACTTGCATAGTGCCATCTAATTTTCTAATAAAAAGTGATTATAGCTGCCAATTTGCTTTTCTAAAGACAGATAAATACTATTATTTTCCCATCCTAAGTGTTTTACAGAGGAACAGTTTTGACTTTTATAAACTATACAATTACTTTTAATTGTGGAAGTGTTTGTATACTAGATCAAAATAATGTAATTGGGGCAACTCCTGCAAAGGCTTCAGATTTAGAAAAGCTTCATAGACAGCCCTTATTCTGCAGTCTCATATAGGCGGCAGACATACAGTATATTGAGACAGCTCTTACCGTTTTTGAAGGTTGAATTTTACATAAAAATAAAGCTATATTGTTTGCTTGTGGAAAAAATATTCATTCCTTTCCTATCATGCAGTGAGTTTTATTAAAATTGATACTACCTGTCAGCAAGAGGCAGAAGAAAATCATAATAAAGGAATTGATACCAAAGTAACTTTATGAAGGAAAACAAGTGCACTATTGTTTTATTTTGTTTGTTGTTGTTGTGTGTTTTTTTTTTTGAATTATCATTGGGATTCGTTATCATAGACTAATCACCATTGTAAAAATTTGAGGAGATTGATTCATTTAAAGGAGGCAAGTGGGGCTACCTCTAAGTATGGTGGCCCTGAAGCATATATAATTTGCAGGGGTTGGGGTTCTTTAAGAAAAAGTACTTTCTCTGGAAATTTACAAAGCCTCTAAGACAAAGAGTTGAAGGGCTCTGAAAGAACCTCTGGCAGGAGAAGCCCTTCAACTGAATTTGTGCTACCTTCAGGGTAAATACCACTATTCCCCAAGTGGAGGTATATTTGTTCAGCACCAGGGGATGAAGTAGCCTCCAAAGTTACTTATTAGTTCTTATGCCAAGTGAAAAAGGAGTTTACTTCCTTACATATTGAAATTGCCACCTCACCTTCTTCAATTGGTTTCCAAACCATTTATATTTGAGACCTTCAAGTGAAACTTGTTGAGTATATGGTATTTAGTTGCTTAATTATGAGTTGACCAAAATCTAACACTTGGTGAGATTACTGAAAGTAGAAAGCTGCTGAGTCATGAATATGGATGGAGATGTATTGACTTTTCCCATAGTTCATGGCAGTATTAAGATAACACATCTGCAAGCTACATATCTCAATTAAATTATTTTTGAAGAAATTTAATCACTGACTTAGAATTGAGTGTTATGTTGTGGAATCTAAGTAGGAAACCCATTTGCTAGAAAACTGTCATTTGTCAAAACCATGAAGTCAAGGGTTGTGTATCCATGTTGCTAATTACAATATCCAGTATGTCTAAATTTAGCAAGATGGGAAAGTGTAGTGATAAGATGTGCAGGCTTTAGAATTTTTATTTTTGAAAAGCATGGTAACTGTATAACAGATTCACTTTCTAACATTTATACATAAGACATTTAGAAAATGTACTAATTTTTGTATATTTAGAAATAAATATTATCTTACAAAGTATGGATTTTGTAGATGGGCTCAATGCCGTTGGTCATACTGCTTTCAGAATCTGTGCCACAGGGCCATCTTTATGTCTTTGGACTTTTGTTTCTTCATCTGATGATTGAAAATCATGTTATCTGGGGAACCTGGCAGCATCTTCCATGTAGCGGGCATCCTACAGCTGCTGTGTAGCCCCTGATTCAATATCACATAAGCACATGCCTGATTCTTGGCTACTTTAATGAATGAATACAAATACTAAGTGTCTGTATAAACTTGAATGTTTATTCCTTAACAGAAAAGGTTTATTCTTACTTAAATATCAGTAAGCTCAGAGCTGTATTCATTATTTCAGGGGTATAATTTGTCCAGTTCAAGTCTTGAAACAACTACTACTTTGTTTTCTTCAGTTCGATCCTATTCTCTTTGATCCTTTAATTTCTAATTTTATGTATCTCAATCCTTTTTATATTTTATAATTTTATATATCTCAATTTATATATTAAATCAGTAGCAAACCTTTTGGCATGGTATAGTTTATAAAATGTGTTCTATCTCCCATCCTTATTAGCATCGTTACCATGTTCAGGTGTATGCAGGGCTCATCTCTAAAGTTTTAGTTGTACATTCTTCTTGGACTTAAATAGAAACATGATCAGTCTTAAAAACTGTGTAGACTCTTCCATAGTAAATTGAGTAGGCTAGTTTTACATGTATAACACATTTTGTGATACTGGATTGAAGATCAAATGCAAGTTGTTATCAATGTATAAAATTTGAATAATGACATTTTTGAAACTCTGTTAAATTGTTGGGTAACTTTGCTAAAATGAAAACTTCTATTCAGTATTTTAGATCCCAAACATGAAAAAGTTACATCATGGAGTTGTAGGAAATAGATTACTGATTCATTTTCCTACTTGAAGGTTATCAAGAGTAAATCATTATTAAATGAGATGTTAAGTCTGTCACAGAGTGAGAGATATTTTGTTAAAAATGTGGCTAGTTGTGTTTTTATTACTTAAAATTTTGTAGGCTAGAGATATTGTATTTTAGAAATACCTCTAATTCCACATTATATGTAGGTGGCCCCAAAATTATTAAAATGTTTTTACTTAGTATGGTATTATGAATGATTCATAATACAAAGTTAGGAAATTTTATAAAATTATAGCCAAAAATACTGCCTGTGATTACTAGATGTATTTCAATTTTTATTCCGGCTTATTCATTACCTCTCCAACCTAGAATTGTGAAAGAGTGGTAGGATTAAGCAAACAGAATCCCTACTCTCTTCCTGATACTTGAACAGCAACCCCATGGCCTATTCCCAGTTGTGTCATTCAGTGGCGATATGATTTTGAGCAAATAAATAAACTCTCTGTATCTTAGTTTTCTCATCTGTAAAAAGAACAAAGTTGGGTTAAATTGAAATCTGAAGCTTGAGTCAAACCTGAAAACTTTCATTTCTACTACAGCACATAATAAAGTGCAGCACACACTAAAAGCTTTTTCTCACATCAGATGGTATGGTCAGTAGTACTCAGCACTGATCCCTGGCGTGTACTGAATGGAGAAGAATGTACGTCACACTTCAGCCACACAGTCTGCGTTGTACAGGGGTACTCAGCAGTGAGCACATCTACAGTCTCCTAAAACCTGTGTCCCACACAGGGATAAAGTGGGCAGCTGGATCTGGGTAAGCACAGGTTGTGATCACACTGAAGCAGCATCTGGAAAGTTACTGCAACTTTCTGCTTGTCTACTCGAATTCTGGCAGTGAAGACAGCCTCTAGGAAACAGTGCCACTGTAAGAAAATTTCGTTTTCATTTTCATTTAAAATTTCATTTGAAAAAACCAGGATTTGTGAATTTCAATGTAGAGTCTATGGACTTTTGTGGTTCACTAGGTCTCCGCAATATCACAGGAGGTATGGTTGGTGGAGTAAAGAAAATACTGAGACAACTTAGTTCATATGCACCCACAGGTATGAAATGTTATGCTGTGAGACAGTAGAGTATATATAAGTGAATATAGACCCCATAGTCAGTGAGCCAGGGAAATCAGACACCATTTTTCCTGAGTTCAAATCTGGGTGTTATCTCTCTGTAGCTTTGTGATTCTGAGCCGGTTGCTTACCATCTTTGTGCCTGAGCCCCATCATCTACAGGGTCAACAGAGATTTCTTTATAAGGCCAGTATGAAGATCAATGCATTGTTAAATGTCAGATACTTACAACAATTTCTAACACACAATAAGCTCTGTGTAGGTATTACCTACCATCATCACTGTTATCATTAAATTATTATTTTCATGAACTGTTAACATTCCAATATAGTTAGGAATATATGTGTGTATAAATATTGGAAATCTTAAAGGTAGCAATAGTTTAAGCTAGCAGCTTATTTCTCTCAGTTATATTTAAAGAAAATTTGTAGGTAGCCAGTGCCTTATAGTTTTAGGCCTCTAGGCTAGATTCTCTTTGCTTTTACTAGCTTAATTAGTCCAAGATAGATTCTCAGAACATTGTATTTGGATTCTAGCCAAGACAAGAGAAGGGTGTGACGCACTACTTTAAGCACAAGTTTTAGAGGTCACAATGACCATTGGCTTATATCTCAAGGATATAGGGCCAGAGCTTCAAAGGAACATGTAAAATGTGCTGTTTAGTTTGAGGAGGGGGATATATGTTCAGTCCAAAGTGATGGTCTTGTTATTGAGGATGCAAGAGAATATTAGGAAATAGTAGCATAAAAATCCTTGCATTTTGAAGGTAGTTTTCTCAATTAAGGTATAGGTTCTTTGCCAAAACATTTTATAATATTTGCATGTGATTTACATTTTAAATATTCAATGTCTGTCATTACCAGGATGTGATTTTAATTCATGTGCACACAAAAATGGATTGATGTCTTCAAAGTGATTAATTAAGTGGCAAAATTAGAATTAAAATATTAGCACCACTATTCTAGTTCAGGTACTGATTTTAAACTGATGCAAGTTGAAAGTACAGACTCTGCTAGTGTAATAATTTAGTAGAATTTTGTGTAAGGAAACGTGGATAACACACATGGCAGCGACTCCTAGCATTCAGGTGTTATTAGACTGGGGATCCTCTGACCTCAAATCACCTGTTATGAAGCTGTCAAAGTAAGTCCCACCAATGTGGAATTTATGATCATTTTCCCCGCTTAAAGATAGAAATTAAAACCCTGAAGACATCGTTCAAAATTTCAGTCTTTGTGTGACATAAGTCACACCACTACTGAGAAACTTGTCAACCAGCTCAAACATTAATGACAAATGTGTGTAGAGGGGACACAGATTAATTATCAGAAAACCCCTTTGTTAAATTATACTTTCTGTTTAATGATGCACAGCACTGCAATGTTTTGTGTACTAACTTTTTATGAACCAATGTTTTCTTCTTAGTGAAGTAAAAGAACTGAGGTGTAGAGACTGAACCAGTTGAAACTGTATAAAATATATGCATTTATTTATTTATTCACCAAATATTTTTATGGCCCTATTTAATGTCAAGAATTATTTCAGAAACTGGAAATACTGGAGATTTTGGAAGGAAAAGGTACCTTTCTTAGTTTAACATATAATCTAATGAGAAAGCAGTGTTTGACTTCAGCACTGTTCCTCACTTAAGATAGCATGCTACAGGAAAAGGAGTAGTTGTCTTGAGAATTCGGGTGCAGATGTAATAAGGAGAGATTAGATCTATTAAGAGTGGAGCAGTTCTCAATAAGGATAAAGGCACATTGCTTTGTAAATAAGAGCTTACCCAAGTACTTCTCTATCTCCTGCTTTATGCTAAGAACCATTGCTGATAATATACTTTCTACCTCCTAGTTATGATTTAGCAATGAAGAAAATAGTGAAAGTTGTACAAAGGTTGAATCACAGTCATTGAACGTGTATTTTGGTGCACAAAGAAATGCAAGACTGAATTATCCTCTCTGAATAATGCCAGCTGGATGCCCTGTGGTAAGGGGCTCAAACAAGTTTATCCAAAATGTGGTCTACAAACATTGTTTAATGGCAGTAGCTTTATTTATTTACAAGTGTATTATTTCAAGTGGTTGATGTTTGTATTGGTTAGGAGATATGTGTGTGTATATACGTGTGTGTGTGTGTGTGTGTGTGTGTGAGAGAGAGAGAGAGAGAGAGAGAGAGAGAGAGACAGAGACAGAAACAGAGACAGAGACAGAGAGACAGAGAGAATCCATTAGGGTTACAGAATCAGAGGCAGGAGAGTCCGTGTGGTCAGCTGCAATACTGGAGAGCCAGAGGATCCAGGCCCTGCTCAATCCAGGAAGCTGGAAGCCTCAGAGGAAGAGGCATCAAGGTTGCAGTGCTGGTCCAAGACTGCAGGCCTGGAAGCTTCCGAAAGAGTTGCTGGTGTGAGTCCGCATTGTGTGAGCCTAATGAAAGTGCAGTCTGATGTCCACACCTGACAGCAGTAGCGACAGGGTGCGTTAGGGTTTGGGTTCAGAATGGACCTTTCAAATAATTGTAGGCTACTTCTCTTTCATTTCACCTGGGCTATAGACCCACTGGCTACTTCCACCTACAGTCAGCGGGGTTCTTTGCCCTTCGGTTTGCTGGCCTGATGCCAGTCATCTCTGAAAACAACTCTACATACTGATCCAGAAGTGAGTTAGCCTAATGTACTGCTAGATGTCTCTGTCCAGTCAAACTGACAGTCAAGATTAACTGTCAGAGTGTTTGGCTGTAATGCTTAATGTTTTCAATAACTTACTCTTATTTTTTCACACTTGAATATCCAGAGTTTAAAATGGAAAGTAAGTAACAGGGGGACTTTAAACATATTAGCAAATATAAATGATTATATAAAGGTTTTAAATTTTTTCCACCCCTGTGAATTCTAGATGATTCTAATGGAATAAATTGAGTGACTATTTAAAAGTCAACACAAAGGATGCAACAGAATATAAAAGTGAATGTCATTGTGTTGAAAGAAATGGCCAGCCTAACTTGAAGTGTTTATTTTGTTTTTCAACTGAAAATAAAGATAATAGAGAAATCTCTACATAATTCTCTGATGCACATATTTTCCAAATACCTCTTACTCTCTGAGAGCCACCGAACACTGCCTGTCATTCCCAGTACCCTGTGATGGTAACAAGAAATTTCTAACGTAGCTGAATAGAGTAAGAAAATGAACGGAATGCATGTAGAATACTTGTAAGCTCATGTCAGATGAAGATACTCTTGTGAAAGACTACCAAAGCCAGTTATCTTGCCTTAACACAATTATGGTATTAATCTTGTGATTTTTATTAAAAATCCTGATGAGTCTTCTTTTGTGTAACACAAGATAGGTGTCTGTGTATGATGGCTGTGTGTTAGGTAGTCCACAAAGCCCTGAATTTGGAACTGCTGTCCTAGCCAGATGATAAGAAAGATGCATGGAGTGCACTATTAGGAATTCTAAGAAACATCAGAATCGTGCCTGTGAAACTTCAGGGAATGGTGTGGGCCCGTGTGGTCGTTAAGCCCTCAGTAGAAAGTTTGCAGGTATTAAAAGTTTTAGTTATCTATTGTAACAAACGGTATAAGCTTCTCTGCTTATGACAGTGTTATGGCTTGTGACTAGATGTCCCCCCAAAGCCTCATGCAGTCACTGGGGGGAAGGCTTTTCAGAGGTGGCTAGATTTACAGTGTGTGGTGCTTTGATCAAGGGGTTGTGATTAATAAATCAGCCCACTGATTGGTTGGACATGTTATGGCTAGGATTAAGATTGTGAGTGCTACACCCACCCTAGGGTGCATAGTCTACATACAATGTAAATAACAGAGGAGGCTTGCCATCTTCCTTCCTTGCTTTGCAATAGTTTGCCCAACATGAACTGTTCTCTGTGAAGACCTCTGCCTTGGAACCAGCTGATTATGGACTGAAATCTCTGCAGAGTATGAGCTAAATAAACCTTTCCTCACTTAACTTTGGGTTTTGGGCATTTTGTCTCAGCAATGAGAAAAGTAAGACAACTATGGAGGCCTTTTGGTTCCACTTTGACTGGGTTTGCTCATCTGCACTCAGCCATCTGCAAGTGCTGGTCAGGACAAGACTGATAATGTCTGTTTTAGGGGTGTGTTTCTGTTGAGGTTGACTTGAGGGAGGAGAGCCGTATCTCTTGCTGGGCATCACTATTAAAGACTTGCTTTGATGTGGAGTGAAGAAAGGATCAAGCATGGCATTTTTGTGATTTTTATTGGAATTCCTGGTTATAGTTTCTTTCAGTTGTTCCAAGCATACAAAGGTATCAACTTAGTCTTATTTTTCCCTTCCTAGAACTCTAAAATAGTTCTGTGTTTTCTCCAGTGACATGCAGTATTTTCCATGGAGATATTTGATTTGAGTTCTCCAATTTTCCTTTTCTGATGTTCCTGTTCCTAGTTGTGTCTCCTGTGGACTTCTCATCCTCCTGAGCCTGTCTTTGACACTCTGACTCTTTGAATCTTAACCTTTTTGTGTTTCCCAGTTAGTTTTCCTAATGTCTCAGTGTTAACACAGATTTTGCTGATCTCCTTTTCCCTTGCAGTTTTTTCAAGTGATTTTCATGGCTGCAGTGCTTCAACTGGTTAATTCACATATTCTTTTTGATTCCTGTTCAGGACACAAAAGTAAAATTTAAATGTATTGATTTGTATATCTGTGCTAGGCCATACCTGTAATTTTTTGTGATGTTAACTTATTTCAAAATGTTGTACATTTGTTCATACATTCATACCTGGTAAATCAACAGTTTTCAACAAGGTGGAGAAAAAAGGGAGAGTCTCCTTCCATGGCCCGTGTACAATTTCTATCTGTAGAGGAAACTCTTCCTTCTTTCTTGCTTATTGTTTCAGAAATTTTCAGGCATGTATCAGAATATTCTGTATTTTAAAATATCTAGCAGTAGTATTAAGCATAATATATTATTTTGAAGTTTGAAAATATAACTCTATCCTACAGTTATTGTTATATCAGAGGTTTTTAATCACTTCAGTGATTCCCTTTTAGCAACATGTCCATTCTTTCTCTTTAACTGCTATTTCCATCATATTCATATAAATGTATAATTCACTAGCAAGAAAATTGCTAGGCCAAACAGTATGTGCCCTTGAATTTTGATAGTTATGCAAAGGTACATAACTTTAAAATTTAAAATTTAAAAATGCCATTCATTTTATATTCTCATACTGTTTTTTAAGAATACCTATTTTCTCACAGCCTTATATACAATGGGTTTTAACCAGTTGTTACTTTTTTGTTTTAGTTTAGGTCCTTATTACTTCTCATATGGACTTACTGCAATAACCTGCTTGATCACCTTACCCTCTATAGATACTGGGAATCTGACACATATGGAAGCTTATCTGTGACTGTTAGAATAATACAATTTACTGAATTGCAGGATAAACTATACAATTTCTACTTTTGTTATTTAGTTGCAGATATCATATGTAATTTAAGTATTCCATGATGCTACTTTTAAACAAACCACATGCTGAACTAAAAGTAGGTAGTCTGTACTAGATGTCAAACACATTTTTAAAATCTAATGAAGTAGTAAAAATGAGATTTATACTTTTTATCTTAGTGGACTGAATCCCTTTTGAAGATTACATAAAGTTTCAGTAGAAAAAGTGATATAAAGAGACTATATATATGTAAATAAAATTGAATTTTTATGCTGTGATGAAAGTGTCTTTGTACTGATTATTTCCTCTTGTATACAAAAGAATAAATGAATAGTAAGAAAATTTGACAGATAGAATTCTATTTGTAGAATATTTTTAAAAGATGGTACAAGTTATAACTTACATAATGAAAAACTAGCATGGAGCAGTATTTTATTATATAGTGATTAAAAGACAAAAAAATCATGACTTTATGAATCACATTTCATTTCTGGTCTGTATAACTTTTCTTTTAATATATTAAAACTGTTTTATTAATAAGGAAGTTTCAACTTTTTCAAAGCTTTTTACTTTGGGGCAAGTATATTTTTCTGGTTCATTATTAAACTACTAATCTTTCTTAAGTATTTTGCCATTTTTTGAGACTCATGGATGATATGCAGAATTGTGTTTTTTAGGACCTAAGGAATTATTTACTGCATTAGTATATATTCATAGGAAATTATTTACTCCTAATTTGTGGAAGAAAGTAGTGTGCTATAGCATGTCTCTCCTTTATAAAATGTCCAGTGTCCATCACTGAGGCAAGTGAAGTTGCACTTTTATTATGGCATCGTGAAACTCAAGGTGACTGACTACTTTTTTTTATATTTAGAAGTACTTACGTCTTTTCCTTCTGTCTGCTGTGAAAGTGCTTCCAAATGGCTACAACATTTATCAAGTATATTTTACAGTTTAGTATTTGTAGTAGGTATTTTACAGATGTTCCTTAATTTCTAGAGCATCTTGAAGTATTATCTCATTGTATATCTGACAAGTATGAGCCTACCACAAATTAAGTAACCTGGCTGATGATGGCACAGTTTGTCAGGGGAGAGCTGGGGTGTGAACCTGCCTACAACATCTATTATCATTGTCTAGACAACTTTCATGAGGTTGAAGTTTGGCCAACAGATGCAGATCCTGAAGAATTCCTTTTAGCATTCTTTTGTCTTTTGTGGCTTTCACCTTTGAGATGTTCCAGTAGCTAGTAATAATAACCATACTGTACATTTACTAGAATAACATGACATTATTAGAATGATTATCCTTTTGATTACACAAAAGCATACTCTTCAGTATTCTTGCTCAAAGAGTAGTCACCAAGGCAAAGCTACTTAAGTTGAGAACAAAGTAGATTTTGTAAGTCACTGATGTAGTTCTTCATTTGTGTGGCTTTTGAGGAATTAGATACAAGAGAGAATTTGGTTATGTTTCCAGTTGTAGGATAGCTATATCCTCTTGTTTAATTAAACTCATCACTAGTTTTCTTCAACTATGGGGGCTTGCCTTTCTATGAAACACTACAACGGATAGATATTTTTATATTTTCTTCAAAATAGTTTCTTATCATGATCTTCAATTAGTGCATCAGACATTACCCATACTACAATTTTAAAAACCTTTGTGTGGAAGGCTTAAGAATCTGAATGCTCATCTGGTTTTTATATTCAACTCAGTAAATTTTCCTTATTTCGACTTCAATGAAAGGCATGTCAAATATGAATTTATCTGATAAGTAAATAGTTATAAGCTCTGAGTTAAAATTTACGATGTTCTGAGACCTAAATATAGCATGTGGCATACCTAAAATGTGTATCATGTGTGCTGTCCCAGCAGCGCGGCAGCTGGATGAGGCAGCACTCATTTATTTCAGGTGACCCTGAGGAGGATGCTCTGTCTTCAGTATCTAATGAAACTGTATCATCTTGCCATTGAGCCCACTCTTTTCTTTATGTTTGCATTAGATAATGCTTTTTAAAAGTGGATCAAATTTGCAGATACTGAAGTGACAGGCTTTATATCAAGGTAAAGGTAAACTTAAAATTAAGGCTTGGATTACCTTTAGATAAGTATTGCATTGAATTGGGAATATAGTGTACAATATTTTTTAAAGATGTCTATTACAGCAATAATGGAGTCAGAATTTTGTCTCTTTTGATGTTTTCAATCAGGCAATGACTTTCCCCCATTTGTTATTGTTTTTAATGTTACATGCTTTCTTTAATATACTGATCAGTGGAATTAGCTGTCAACTAAATTGGTTGTTCTTTAGCCAGCAGTTATGTTCCCTGTGCAGCCCTTGTCTTTCATTCTATATGACTTATAGTTAGGTGTACAGTTTTTTCCTAAACATGAATCTCTGGGTCCCCCCTGACGGGATACTGTAAGTTACTTTTTAGTGTTAACAACACTGTGACTTTTCCATATAGCTAAATCTGATTTACCTAAAGTAAAGGCAAGAGCATTTCCTCCCTGAAGCCACCAACTATAGACTGTTTACTCTGTGTTGGTTCCTTTGATTCTGATGTGAACATTTTGTGTAAACGCATTCCCAGGGATGATACGTAGACAACTTCACCCAAGTAAATTGGTTTCCTGGCTGGATTAGCAAGATCAAAATTCTTCCAAATATAGGTATTTTTTTTTTACTAAAATAATTTCCATTGTGTGTATGTGTGTGTGTGTATTTCACTGATATTTTTAATACTAAAATTATTTCCATTGAACTGGAGAAGGTGAATCTTAAAGAAGCAAAATTGACTTGAAAAACATGATAGGACTTTATGAACTTATTTTTTACAAGGAGATAAATGAAATATTTCTGTTCTCAATAAAGGAAATTACTGATTGATATATAGCTTATATGTTTTTTTAGAAGACATTTTAGGTACACATAATGGCAGACAGTAAATCCAAAGAATATTGGGAGCCTTATCAAGGATGATACTTTGCCTAAATACTGATTATCAAGGGCCTAGTGAAATATGTCATTATATGACCCAGATCAAGTTATTGGTTGGTATATGTGTAGTTTAATGTGAAAAGATAATGTGTATTGCTTGTTCATTAGACAACCTTTCTTCTATGATTGAGTTTGGGCATACAGTGTGTGTGTGAGTGTGTGTGTGTGTGTGTGTGTGTGTGTGTGTGTGTTAGTCTTACTTTAAATTTATAGTATTTTGGACAAGACAGACATTCTGCAACTGCCATTATTACTTTTATCTTCTTTCAGATATGTTATTGGGTTGCATTACTCATTTTTATTACCTATCTGGCTTGTAAATAGTTGAGTTTTTGACAATGTCTTGTTTTCATCAATCTAGAAAGAGCTTATGTCTTAAATGTAATTCTACTTAATATTCCTGTGAGACTTTGTGGGAGGAGGGAAGGAATGAATTTAAAGGTCATCTGCATCATTTTTATGGAGATTTACTACTGACCAGGTCATGTTTCTAATGAGCAAACTATGTTTTGGTGAACAGGAGGAAGGACCTATTCTGTAGTAATTAGCTAGTTTGACTGTAAGGAAGGAAGGTGTAGAAATCCGTCCCTGTGGACAGTCCTTTCTCACAAGGTAGCTGCCAGAGCAGCATTGGTGTCACCTGGGAACTCCTGTGAAAGATGGAACACTAAGCTTTGTTCCAGACTGGTGACTCGCAGGTTTGCAGGGCTGGAGATCACAATCTGAGCAAGTCTTGCATATGCTTTTAGGCTTTCCAATCCAGGGGAACTGGTGGGTCTCTTCAGTGTTATCACAGGAAAATCAGTGGAATGAGATTGTGTTCTTCAGGTCGAAAAACTCTGAATTCCAAGTTAACCTAGTCTTTTCTCCATTTTGCGACTTTGTCACCTCTGTATCCAATTCCCTCCTTGTAAAAAGGGGAAACTGTGTTGGCTTTCTTCCACAGCATCCTAGGCATTCATCATTTCAAAATCCTTTCAATTTGATTATTTATTCAAAACAGCTTATTTTAGTTTCTTACTTTTCTCCAGTGCTGTGCAGTAAAAATTACCCCTGAAGAACCACTGTTTAATTTTTCATTGTTAAAGGCTTTGGGAAATGGAAGTAAACTATTTGTCAGGTACCCTTAGGCTACAAACTAATAATGGAAGAGATGGCCCTGAATCTTCTTAACACGTGTAGGTCTTGCCTTAGAAGATACTTGACAAGGACAGTTGAAATGTTTAGTGGTACTTGATGTGCTGGAGTATGAAACCAAGTGTAATTCAAGCAATTTAGACCCATTGAACTTGTCTAGCTAGTGCAGTTGGTATGGCCATCAAATGCTTATAAAGGAAGCAGTTAATATTAATGGTTTCCTGTACTAGTTGGCACGCTTTAAAAAAGAAAGAATTGTAACATTCTGCTCCCAGGGCTAGCTTCTGGTTTTCTTTCTAGAAAACTTGACATGTGTAATATGTTTTAACTTATAACATAATTTTGTATGTTTTATTTTATGTTATTGACAGCAAAAGCTATTCAGCAGTAGTTTATTAGAACAGTGAAACAGCTGAAAGTGCTGCTTTATCTGATCAATATCTGATAATGCTTAGAAACACTCTTCTGGCTCTCATTAACTATTTCACATAATTCTCATCTATTTTAAGAAACATTTAATATTGTGATTATAAAAGGCTTTAACTACTGATCATAGAAAATTCAAGTACTATAAATAACATACCCTTAAAAGTCACTTAGAATCTACTTTGAGCGCTGTCCAAGGTAACTACTGTCATTGGCCTGCAGTTGGTTAAAGATTTCTCCTTATTTTTTCTAAATTGTGTTCTTAAAAATATCAGTGAAATACACACACACACACACACACACACACACACACACACACACCATACTGTGGTCATTACACTTCATTGCATATGTTGTTTGTGGACAAGGTCTGAGTTTTTGACAATATGAGACAGAAAATTAATGCACATGTGAAAATTTTGAGTTTACATCTTCAAACATGAAGTACAAGTATCAAAGCCAATAGAAAATTTAAAAATCCAATACAATCTTTCAAAGTTGGGGGAAGTAACCAAAAACTACCTTTCTTATGAAGCTTATGAAGTAGATAGATGCTTTTTTAAAAAATGGGATGGACTATGTTTTGAAATTCCAATGAGGAGTTGTAAGTAAATGATATTTTTTCAGATTTGGCTTAAAATTTAACTTCATGATCATATACTCTTAGGAAGGTCTGGACTCTTACTGCTTGTATTTTCAAAATAATGCAGGAAAGTCCTTTGAGAGTGTATACAGTGAAATATTTGAAATGATCACCATTCAGTAAGTCAATCAAATCTTTTTTTTTCCAAATATACTGTGCCTATGTATAATGTTAGGAGGATTTTGTGAAAAATTTATAGTTCCCTACCACTGTAAGGAGAAGCCACATAGTTCACCCCAATGCACACCCCTTGCAGCATCTAGGAACCAGCTTGCACCCTGCTCTGCACTGACTCTATCCCTGCCCTCCACCTGCACCAACACCTGATGGGCTCTTATCTCCCTGTGTGTCAGAGGTCTTGGCAACTGTTTTGCCATTGATCAATATATGTTTAGAAAATTTTTAATCTCTTGTGCAATTTTGGCAAACAGCAGCCTGAGCTCTGCTTTTCCTAACAAATAACTTGCAGATTGTCATGTTTCTCTTGGGGAAGGGAAAAACGTTCAATCAGAACAGAATTGAAATGATATAAATTAGGCTCATTGTTTAGCAAATCGCTAGCTTTAGGTAAGAATCGTAGATAAGAATAGCTTGGGCCCTCTTAAGGATCAGAGCAGGCATGTGTGCATGCATGAAGAAACCAGGCCTTTGTTAGTATCCTTTCTGAAATAGCTATTAAAGTAATTACAGTCATTGATAGATTTTTTTCCCCTTCCATTTCAGAATGGGTTCCATTTTGCGTCTTTTGTCTTGAGTTCCTCAGTTGGAGTGTGCCTGCGTGTTAGCATGTGCCGGGGAGCACTCGCGGGTCTACAGACTGTGCGCACCCATGCAGATGAGGTGTGATATCCATAGACACCAAGAGATGATGTTGCTGGCTTTGCTCTCAGGAAGCTGTGACCCTCTGAGAGTGATAAGAGAATTGCATTGTACAGTACTATGCCTTAATGCGTAATTATGGTTTGCCATGGACTGATTTAAAATCGCTAGACTTAATTTAAATAGACACTTCTAATGTCTTTAAAAATACACCCTTTCCAGCTATGGAGTTTACAATTTACTTTGTTGTATTTTTATGTACCTGATATGTGTGTGTATGTGTGTGTGTGTAAGAATTACAGTACTTCATGTATATGACATTTAGAGAGAGGCTTTAAAAATCAATTGCATAAGAGAGTAGGTTCTCATTGTGTAAGACATGTAATTGTAGTATGCAAAAAAGACAATTTTATGCAGTAGCCTTTTGATACACTATTTGGTTTTTATAAAGTAACTTTAATAATATCAAGTTCCAAGGCTTCCTTTTTAACAGTGTATGCTTATTTTACCTTGCCTTTGCTGGAACAAATCAATTTAGTAAAGGTGACTTTCTTTCCAATGAGTGTTTTTGAATATGGAGAACTGGAAATTACTCAATAAGCTTGGAATCGTTAACGCTTATGGTAGTATTATTTATACATAGCTTAGTTTTGAATTTTACCAAATGAGATGTTTACCTATATAATGACATTTTACAAAGCACAAAAACATAGCATATGTTTTTTACCTTCTGAAATAGTACTGAAAGAGTTAAAGTTTTTTTATTCTGTAGATCAAGCATTGTAACCACAGTAACCAATTTACTGTTATTTGCTTAGTCCTAGCACAGAAGGAAAGTCAGTGTTTGGAAAAAGTGTAATTCATAGACAAGTATAATCAGAATTGATCCCAACGTGTTAAGATTCCGAGGCATAAATTAACTGTTTTCAGTTGTAAGTCCCATTATTTACCAAGATAATATTGCATTGTATTTTTTCAGGTGGATTGAGTCCTCTGCAGCCAATCAATTTTAATATAAAGGAAATAGAATACAGTTTATAGTTTGTGTCTTCATAAGGAAGCAGTTGGCAAGCACATTTTTAAGAAAACGAGACAGAAAAGATTTAGAACAAATAATATAAATAATACAAAAATTACATGCAAATTACAGAAATTTGAATTTCTCCATAAAATTATAGTAACATTGAGCTTTATAAATGATATGACTGGTGAATTGATGACTACCCCCTTTGAAATATGACACATGGAAAATGATTATATTTTGTGTGATTTATATAAAACAACATGTGTTATATATATCTATAAAATCTGAAAAATAAAGGGATAAGTGCTAGCTTGAGTGCTGTGGCTACTTGAAAGCAATATACCTTCATATTTAATCTATTCAAAACCAGCTCCTCTTCCTTCTCAGTTGTCTCAGTTGCATATATACATATGTATTACCCCTAAGGATTTTCCTGTTATCCCTGAGGAAATTAGTTATAATTTACAAGGGCATGTTAATGAATGGTATATGTAAAAGTAATGCCTTGAAGTTTTAACTTTAATAAACAGGTAAAAATGACTTTCTTTTTTAACAAGTTGCTATGGAGTAACTTTTAAACTTTACTTTTAAATGTATCCAGAAGCCAAGGATTGCTTTTAGCTCTGTTTGTGGTAGACAGAGTCTCAGCCAGCCTGACTTTTCTCTGCCCAGTGCCTGCCATAGGCTCCTAAATTCTCTCTCCCCTCATGCAACGTCTCCCCCATCCCAGCTAGGTCGGCCCTTTAAAAAGTGTCATCAAATTATGCTACTTATTTTCTTAGAACTAGTGAATGTTTTTCATACTACTTTTTTCTTAGAGCTACGTATAGGATTTTTTTTCTGCTGTAGAATATAATTCCAAATGCTTTCCTGGTGTGGACCCCCCAAAATGCCAGTGTATGTGCTCAGAATATATAAGCAGAAGTGTTTACCACATTATTATAACAGGATTATACCACTGGATTATAACTTTTAGGTTATCAAATCTGTTTTATTTTGGTTATTGAAAACAATTTTGGGGAGAGCTTAATAACCAGTGTTCATAATAACTTGGAGAAACTAAGAAAAGGCTTATATTTGAGCTATGAAGAAATGTGCTACATTGTGTAAAAATGTTTTTTGAGTAGCTGGATGGTTTTAAAATTTTTCCTGTTTTCAGTCAATCTGCTACATTAAATATTGATCATCATGGATATAACTAATCATGAATGGAGTAATAATTCAGTGATCTTCTACCAGAAACTATCCTGGGACCTCACAAGTAATCTTTTTAATTCCCAAAATAATTTTATAAAGTGAATCTTCTTTATTTTGGTGTGGAAATGAGAATTTAAGGTTAATTATCTTGACTATGAAAATTGAGTTAGATTCCCCTGAATTTGAATCTAGGAATGCCTAACTGTCAAACTCGGGATCTTAATTTGTGGAAACCAACATGATTTAGCTGAGGTTCACAGTGATGAACCCATTTTCTCCGTTTTAACACAGCGATGCTCTCAGAGCCTATTAAAGCCTCTCAGCCTCTTTGTTCACCATCCCATTTAAAGTGTTAGATAGAAATTCTGCTTACTTGGCTGTCTGTTCTGGTTATTTCTGAGGGCTTCAGTTTCTGGAAGGTGCCCCCAATGTGTAGACTTTGTTAGCTCCCTGTCATCTGAGGAGAGAAATCAAATAAACAACGTGGTTAAATCAGTAAAGCTAATTCATGCTTTTTAAAATCTTTCTGGCTAGCACATTTCTCCACTTCTCTTGGGGAGGTTTTATGACAGTGTGTTTTTCAGAAGCCTGGAAATCATTGCCATGTTTAACTATTTCATTAGAAATTTTACATTTCCTTTACTTGTTTTATCATCAGACCCTAGAATTTCTGGAGTTTAGGTAGCTAACAGTCATTCTGTTAATAATCAAACATGTGGCCCAATGATGTCCTAACAACAATTCTGTTCTTACTTGACATTTTCTGTAAGGAGTAGTATTGAATTACATAATCTCTTGAGAAATTTTGCTGAAACAATACTCTTCAGATAGTAATTATGGTGTTGATATGTTTTCCCACTTTAGGACTAACATGAGTGAGTTAGAAGGGGAGTTGAAAGCCTTAAGAGTCTGCAAGAGTGGTTTGATAGGATGACAAGCATTAATTGAGTAAGCTCTCTAATGTGAAGGTAATTTACTGAAAAACAAATTCTAGATGAACTTTCTAGCTTCAGAGGTAAGGTAACAGAAGTATCCTTTTACCAGTTTAAGCATACAGTGGACTATAGTGGTGGAATGTCTTTATCATTTTGTGATAATCTGGCTGCCATTATTACATTTCATTATGCTGGTCAGTTCCTAAGAAGGCAAGTGTCCATTTCTCAGAAGCAGAATTGTGTGCAGTAGGGTTGTTTCTTCAATCAGAAACTGGATTGTGTTCCACAATTCAGGAAAAGATGGCCATGGTCATGTATGTCACCTGATACAAAGTTCACAGGCAAAATTTTGCCAAATGCTTCTATTTGTGAACTAAATTGTTTGCAAACAAAAGTATTTGTGAACCGTGTTATCACTGTACTTACGACTTTCTGAACCTGTTTTTTTGTTGTACCTAGACAGACCATAATTATAAAATGTTGCCTTTTATGTAATAAAAACATGCCTTCCATAGAGTCAGAGAGGTAGCAGTTTACTGCTGCCTGGTGCCTGAGCAGCTAAATTACAGGACAACTAAGTAAAAACCCAAGATGCACCAAAGGTGCTAGGTAGAGGACTTGATAGATTTGGGCTACAGAGTCAAGAAAGGTGATGCTGTTTCTCTCATCTTCCCTTCATGTGGTAATTCTACGCCTAAGGGAGGAAGATTATGCTAATATTTAACTATGACCAGGCTAAGGTCCAGAGATCCCAAAGAGAGAAACAGGCAGGTAATAATGTGGCTTGTGAAGTAAGGAGGAAGCCTAGGGGATACATCTCAACAGGGCATGATGCCCTCTTGGCAGCAGTTTTGCCAAGTGGAGATATAATAAGTAAACTTATTAATATGTTCATCCCCACTATGTAGAAAATTTACTTTTAAATTAGTGAAGACTAAGAAGAATCAAAGTCTATAAAGACAACTCTGAATAGTTGTATAAAACATCCTAGTAGAGACTAAGTAACCTTGGCTAGAAAGCAAATAAAAGTCAAAAGCTCACCTTTTCATCTTTGGAGCTAGGCCTCACAGGACAGATCATAGCATTTGGCCAGTACCCAGGCTTCAACTTAAGGCTAGCACACAGTCCTCCTCTGTACTGCCTGCTGTGTGGATTGGGTAGGTAATAGAGGGAGGAGCAGAAAGAAACGTGCACACTCATCTTAATCTAAAAAAAAGGTAGCTCAAATTTGCCTGGTTTTATATTCTTGAGTCATTGTCCTGTTCCCATACTACTACTTATGGTTTTATTGAAATATAGCTTTGCAAACTATTTCTTGTCAACTTAGCATGTGATAATTTATTCTACTGATAACTGAGAACCATTAAACATTTTGAAGTAGTGAAAAGGTTTCATCACTTAGGTGTTTTAGAAACAGCAGCACCAGCCAAAAAGTAGCGAGTACTTTAGACTTGAGCAAGAAGACAAAGATGTACAACATTTAGCACAAGTGCTAAGCATGCCTGAGTGTCAGTGATCATGGGGAGGAAAGGTAGACCTGACGCAGAGTACCAGGGAGAATGAATAGACTTTGCCATGGATGATAACAGTAAGTACAGTGCTGGTGGCCCTGAAGTCTGCGGTCATAAGAAACCAAGAGGACCTGCCAGGCATCTTCCCTTCTTGCAACCCACTAATAGTTCATCGCCTGTTCATACTGACCACTACTCTGAAATGTGCCATGAGACTTTCTTACTTCAGGGCCATCTTTCTGGCTCAAGCTGCCATTTCCTCCCTACAATTCTGCAGGATCTTTTTAATTGGTGTCCTGGCATCTGTGATTCCTACTTTCTGCCCAATCATCTGAGGAATGGCTGTCATCGGGTGAACTCTTTTGAATGTATTTGCTCCTGCTGAGCACACTTACAGGACTTCTCAGTTCTTTTAAGAACAAGATCTGTATCTTTATCATGCCCTACAAAGCTTTAGACTTTGGGCCCTTCCTGCCTCGTCAGTATCTTTGCAAACCATTTTGCCTTGTGTTCCCGAGTCTCCAGCCACTCTGTCCTTTTCTCAAGGTATCTGGCTCTGTATGTTTTGCACATTTGATCATCCTCCTAAAGCTGCTGCAGCCTGTCCTCTTCACAGGGCCAATTGCCTTTCAGGTCTCTAATGAACTATTTTTCTGCACAGATGTATTCCTGCATTCCCTTGATCTGCATTGTCCAATTTCTTCCTCACTTCACCTTCTATCCATACACACACACACACACACACACACACACACACACACACACACACCAGGCTCCACGAGAACTAGGATTATTACCTTTCTTTCAACTTGCTAAATCCTCAGTGTACTGCCTGATACATAGCAACCGTTTAATAAATGCATTCTGGATAAGTGAATAATGGTGTTACAGAACTGATTGATATGAGGGTTATTACAAATATTTAGAAAACTGTCTAGTAGCTAGCCATTGCTTACCTCCCTTAATGAAACAGATGATATAATGGTAGCCCATGTTTTACTTGAGAGGTTTTTTTTTGAAAACCAGGAACAATCTGATGATCTGACAGGAACAAATAGCTCAGAAATATGAGAGAAATAAACTTAACATGTGTAGCAGTCTTTGTCTTATCTTATTCCCTACCAACCACTGCATTAGGTAACTGGGGAACACTGCGGTAGAGACACTGTGGAGCAAGCCCAGTTGTGTGGCTGATAACAGAGAGGGTAGCATTTGAGGCCATGTTGATCTTGCTCCAAAATCTCTGTTCTATCTCTGACCTATTGAGATCAGACATAAAGTATAAAAGTATTTCATAAGTTATAAAACTGAACAAAGTAAGGTCTAATATGCAGGAGACTTAGCCAGTTTTCTCTTTATTGTAACCCTAAACTGTGTTTCATTGAATGATGGCGAAGAAGATGATGAGTTTTATATAAAAGAAAGCATTGAATGAAGCTGGTTACTCTGGTTTGTGGAGGCTTCATTGTGATTGTAGGGCTGTATTTGGCAAGCAGAGAATCGCTAATTTCCTCTGCTGTGAGACTCCCAAGGAGGCATTTATATTAGTAATACTGAATTTGCAAACCTGCATTTTAAAATTTAGCTTTATTTGTATTCCATGTCTCTCTGGGAGGTGCTCAGTACATTATGAAATTCTGTGCTTTTACCTCCTGCTAAGGATTTGAGTTCTTAGCCTAATTAATCATTAAGTGTTGTCAGTCTATCATGATGCGGTTAATTATCAGAGAGATTGTATGCATTTCAGACAGTCATGACCCTTTCCTGGGTAACTATAGAAACCTTAGCACTACTGGTTATTATCTGAAATTATAGAATTTGTTTTTTAAAAGCATTTCAGTCTTTGATAGTTATGGGCAAATAATTGGTTATCACCTAGTAAGAAAGGAAAGCTTGCATGAAACATAGATTTTTAAATAATTTATACATAGTTTAAATGTGTTCTAAACAACTTATAAATAATAGATAATGTGTTTCATAGAACATTTCTGTTACTTAAAAGGTTTTTCCCCACCACTTTTTATGTTTATTACAAAAGCCTTCTCCCCCTAAGAATGTCAGGAGCTGTTCTAACACAAGTCTAGGGAAATTCCAAGACCATCACTTGGTGCAGTGATTTTGCAGTACATAGGAGCTGCTTATGTAGGTGGTAAATGCTGACTGTGGCTCATACATCTCTGTGTATAGATGCAGAAAATACTGACAATGTGAAGTATCACTGGTGGATTCTTGAAGCCATAGTTCAAAGTGGGAACAAAAGAAAAAAGTCTTTCTTCTATTCTGAGAAATTCCATCTGAGCCAGAAGGAAAAAAGACAATATGTCATTGCACTTTTTCATATGAAGCTCACCAAGGCAGGCCGTCTGAATGGGGAAATGTTCATGTATCTCCCTTGTTTTGTGCTAAGCTCCAGATCTCATGCATGTGGAGAGCAAGTGACACTCCTGGAGGAGGCAGAGCTAGAGCGAGGCTTCTGTGCTCACTGCCGAGCAGGCTTCTGTGCAATGCTGATGCAGTGACAGTGATTTGTTTTTATGCTGCAACATGTGAACAGCTTATTTATAGATTACGAGCCACATGCTCTTTCTGAACATGTTTGCTTTTGGGAGAATGCAGTGGCCAAACCTTGCATTTGCTTTTTAGGTTCTTGGGAATGCATTATGCTCAACACTTTTATGTAGAGTTGCCAGTAATACATTGAGAGTATCACAATAATGACATATGAATTTAAAGTCCAGTTTAACTCTGTTTTTAAAAAAGATGCTTCAGTAAAGAGTGTACATGTATACTTGAGCATCTATACTTGAACTAAATTGTTTTGGCTTCTCATTTATGTCACATAACCTTAATTCTTACAGTGATTCTATTTCCACAGTTGACCACATTACAGAATAAAGCTAGCACTGGTGTTGATTTACTTTTCATATCAAATGTACATTTAGAGTTTTAATCATAGGATTCAATGGCCAATTTAACCAATGTAAAGCAATGGCAACAATCACTTTGTATTGTTGAACTTTTACTAAAAAATTAAAGTATAGTTTTGTTATGGTCTGGGTCTAGATGTTCCCCAGAGGCTCATGTGGTCATAGGGTTTCTTCAGAGGTGGCTGAACTAGAGTGTGTGATTGATTTATAGTGTGATGTTGGGATTAAAGGTGGGTGATTACTAGATCAGTCCACAGATTGGATTGGCACCATCCTAATCCCAGTAGACTGGATACAATACAAGGATAGAAGGAGGCTGATCTCTTTTGCTTGTGTTGCTTTTGCTGTATCCCACTGCCATGAACTGTTGCCCCTCTGCCATGCCACGCTGCCTTGGAGACATCCAATTATGGACTGAAATCTCTACAAACTGTGAGCTAAATAAACCTTTCTTCCTTTAACTTTGGATGTTGTGTATTTTGTCTCAGTAATGAGAGAAAAGTAACTAAGACAAATTTGTTTTTGACAGAAATACAAGTTGCTACAGAAATAATTATAGGTAGAGATGGTTTTTAAAAGGTTGGTAACATTAGTGTGACAAAGTTCTAAAGGATACTCAGTGGGTATACCTGGCCTGAATGTTGTATTTACTTTTTGTCAGTATATCCTAGTGTGATTTTGCATAAGTGCTATTTTTATTGTTTTTATTGCAATATGATGAATTTGCCATTTCAGATTTTTTTCTACATGCTAATAGTTTTTTCAGCTTTTATTATCGGACTCTAATATTTCATGCTTTAAAAAAACTTCACAAGGTTGCAGGCTAATATTGCTGTTGAAATTTGGCTGATAAAAAACAATGAAAATTGAATCTTGTACTTAAAACAACTGAAGTCACAAATTTTATGAGTTGAAAGGTGTTAGTCTCTTGTGTGGAGAGTGTAATGTCACTGGTTTTGTTATGCCAGAATGTTGATCAGCCTAATTATCTAAGAATCTTCTGGTTCTCTGGCATGTTACAGCTGTGACTCTTTCCCTTTGTCTCTGAAATAACTATCTTCAACACTGCATATGCATGAAAGAGTGTTTTTTTTTCATTTTAGTAAATCACTTGTGAATTTTATTCCTTGCTATAATGAAACTGTTTACTAAATATATATTTAAACACTTGTGGTTGTTTATCTGCTTGAATAAAATCATACCAATCATTAACTTGTAAAATATTTTATATCAGACATATAAAAATAAAGCAATACAGCTAAACCTATTTCATTATTTTTGTTAGAATGTTTTTTTCCATTATAACTTTGCCAATTAGTCAGTGCATTATTTCTATCTTTTTGCAATTTATTTACCCTTCATAGTTAACTATGGCTATTTCTGACACAGTATTTTAATTTGTTATGTTATGGGTTATTAATGGTATTTGCAGCTTGCTTGCTTGCTTTCTCCTTTCTTTCTTTCTTGATACTGAGCCTGCAACTCATCTTTACACTTTCAATAGAGGGCTTGCTCTTGAAAATTTCTGTGCCATTCACCTATTATAGTGTTTTCCTTTAATATGAATCCAGTGGGCAGAAGTCTGCATCATATACTCAGCTGTTCATGTTGAGCTAATGTGAGTGAAATAATTTTAACAATTTGACAATGTTATTTGTCTCTCAATGGCTTTATAGCTGAGTTCTTCATGCAAGAGAGACACTAAGGTCTAGAAAATGCCTATGACATGTTAGATCCATCAAAACTGGCCTGAGTAGAGAAAACGTGGCATACTCATCACTGTGCTCGAGTCAGTATCAGCCTTTGGCGAGGCCACTCTTTCCGGCTTGCAGGTGACCACCACCTTCTCGTATCCTGACACAGCCTCTGCCTTGTGTGGTCACACAGAGAGCCTCTTCTGCTTCTTCTAAGGGCACCAAGCCTGTCACCTCACCTAATCTTAAATTGGCTGTTTAAAGGTCCTGTCTGGAGGAAAGATGGCCTCTAATAAATGTGCTGGGAAAAGTGGGCATCTACATGTAGAAGATTGAGTCTAGACCCATATCTCTCACAATGAGCTATAACAGAACCCAAATGAATTGGTGATCCTCATGTTAAAACAGTCTATTGGTAGGTAAGAGGCAGAATTCTTGAAGACATAGGCATAGGCAAGGACTTTCTGACCAGAACCCCAGTGGCACAAGAAATATTAAGAATCAACAAATGGATCATATTCAAGAGCTTCTGCATAGCAAAGAAAATAACCAACAGACTGAAGAGATAATTTAAAGAGTGTGAAAAAATATTTTGCTAGCTGTTCTTTGGACAGATGATTAACATATAAAATATATAAAGAACTAAAAAAAAATTAGATTCTCCAAGTAAAAGACCCAATCAAAAAATGGGCAACTAAGATAAATAGACATTTCTTAGAAGAAATGCAAATAGCCAGTAAATACATGAAAAATATGTTAACACCGCTGTCCATTGTAGAAATGCAAATTAAAACTACATTGCCATACTCATCTTACCCCAGAAAGGATGGCCATAATAGTAACAAAGCGAGGATGTGAAAAACAACTCTTCTAATTATTGATGGGGATATGAACAAGTATAGCTGCTGTGGCTATCAGTGTAGAGATTCCTCAAAAAGTAAAAATAGAAATTCTATTTGACCCATCTATCCCCTTGTAGGCATCTTTCCCAAAGAGTTAATATCATATATTACAAGGATACATGCTTACCCGTGTTCATAGTAGTACAATTTATAATAGGTAGGTCTTAGAAACAGCATGTACGTCCATTATCAGATGAATGGATATAGAAAATGTGGTATTTATACGTAGCAGAGTACTACTCTACCATAGAGAAAGATAAACTCCAGGGATTTGTATGAAAATGGATGCAACTTGAGAACCTAATAGTAAGTGAAATAAGTCAGACACAAAAGCTTAAATATTGTATGATTTCTTTCATGTGAGAAAGTCAAAATTTATGCTATATGTACTAATAAAGAACAAAATAGAAAATGGATAAACAGGAAGTAGGGAAAAGTTCAAATAACCCCCAATTACCTGTTCCATTGCTTAAAAAATATCTTACTATATATGCTAATTTGTCTCATTTATACTAGTAGTTTCTTTTGGTTTATTGAAAAAGTTTTGTGCTGTTATCTGTTCTTTATGAGAAAGAACCTTATGATTTATGCCTTGTACTCTGCATAACCGCTTTGAAGCTAATCATGCACAGTGTATTAGCTGTTGGTACTGTCCTACTGTTTCATTGTGAAATTTTGTTTTATTTTTTCATAAAATGGAAACAATTATTTAAAAAATAGAAGTCCTGTCTCCAAATAGACTCATACTGGGAGTGCGGGTTTGGACATACGAATTTGGGAGAAGTGCAGTTCAGCCCAGCACACAGTGCTGATAGAATTGTATCTAGCAGTCACATGCAGGTTATGTGACTGCAGCTCTCCGGGTTGGGGGGGGGGACGTGGGGGGGGTTGAGGTCCCTGGAGATTAAAGTTCCATCTAGGATCACAGATAAAGAGCAGAGTTGGGACTGAAGTCCAGTTGGGCTCCGGAGTTCATTTCCTTCTTTGCTGTCTATGCTGACTATAAAATGGTCATGACATCTTTAAAGGTTTTCCTTGCTGAAATTACTTAAGATCTACTATTAAATGGAATTCATTTGCCTTTTTAAAAACAGTATAAAAATGGGTTTCCTACTTTTTTTCCCTTTGATAATTCACTTTATACTTGTCGTAAGTAGTTAGGAGAGCCAACTCTGGAATTTGAATTTCTGAATGCAAAAGTGCCTTCTGAAAAAGGGATAATTAATCCAACTACCTAGTTGAGATGTGTTTGTAAAAGAAGAGAACACACATAATCGCATACTGGGCTGAGATGTGTGCCACGTGAGCCCCTGGTTGAATGAGTGATTATTGCAGACAGAACAGTAGATAAAGGGTGAGTTAAGGCAGGAGTTATTTTCCTTCCCCAGTGTAGGGAAAGCTTCCTTATGGCAAGCCGTTGATTTTAAATCTTACCTGCCTCCCAACCGCTGGCAACATGGACAGTATTTCTTCACAATAATTACATGTTTTGGCAAATTTGCTGGTTAGAGGAATCTTGAAGTGATTTTTTAAAATGACTCTGTAGATATCAAGAAAATATTGGTTTGCTTGGTTTGTTTGGGTTTGACCTGTGGTTTGCTGCTGATAGTCATATTTTTATTGAGTATATTAACATATCAAATTGTAAAGATGTGTGGAACCACCAAGTTGCTACTTTCTTAATTTAGGGAATCACATAACTCATATGGGGAGCAGGTGATACCAAATGGCAATAAAATGGGTTATGGCAGTGGACACGGGCTGATTCTTTGGGATCTTCCACTCAGGAAATTCAGGAGCTGTCCTTTACAGGCTCTGTTTCCTAATCCCGGAGTTCCTGCACTTTAGATTCTGTTGAATTCTGTAAAATGAGTTCTAGTCAAGCAAAGCATGCTGTTCTTTTGTAAGGTGCTCCAGATTTGCCCTCTATTTGTTTGCCTTTTTTCCTTTGTGTGAGTTCTGGAACCCAGCGGTCTCCCAGGACCTGGTTGCACTTTGCCTTCCTTCCACACAGTGCCCTGAATTTACTTTCTCCTTCCTGTGCAGCAATAAGCTGACCACTGGAAAACTTACTCTATTGCTTGGTACTGAAGCAGGTCCCTAGAACTTAGTCTGCCAAATAATTATGCTTTTAGTCTTATTTCCCTTGTCAATACTGCTCTGGACTCTTTAGGACTTTATGAAGAATCTAGCCTTTTAAACTTAAAAATAATGTATGTTGATTTTTTTTTAGCAAGCAAATAACAAAATGTCACATCAGAAACAAGAATTATTTCAGAGGTAGTACATGGCTGTCTCACTAATTCAATGAGAAATTGTATTCATCATAATATAGATACTCTGAGCATCAAATGCTGTTAAAATTGCAAGCAGTTTGCTCCCATTCTCAATGTAATAAAGACAAAAATGTCAATAAAACAAAAACCATTTGCCAGCCATGCACTTTAGACTGATGGTGACTTAGAGAACTGTTCGGTTCTCTGGGCACATATGATGTCAATGTTTTTATTTCTTTAGAGTCTAGATCAACTAAGCATACTTATGTTTCTTGTTTAACACAACTTTTTGCAACATGTCATCAAAGTTGAAAGAGGAAATTTATTTTTATGGCAGACTAGGAGTTTTTCAACCCATCTCTTTGAATTCCCATTATGTGCTACTTAGAAACTCAGCTCAACTCAGAGTGCTCAGGAATTGTTTTGCAGGGGAAAGTTTGAGTGCCTCCTGGAACTGCTCTGAGTTCCTGAAAGTACCTGACACTGTATTTCCCTCCTATCTTCCCCACTTCCCTTCTTAGAGGTTCCTAACTTTTGCAAATCTCTTGGGTGTTAGACAGAAAATCTTTTTTTCCCTTGACCCCATGAGTGCAAGAGTCTCGCTCCTTCCTCCTCTTACTGTGGCCATCCATACTTAGGTTTAAGGATTTTGGATTCCCATTATATTTTGATAGGTAGAAATAATTACTCTCCTACCACCTGTCTTATTAAATGTAGTTTTAAACTGGCGGTTTCATTTAAAGGAAGGGCACTTTGGGAACTACCCTCAGGGTTGGACAGGTAGACTAGGTGGGCAGCGATAGTCTCCATTCCTTCCCTGCCCTACTGCATTGATCCTAGGTCAGGTCTCCCCTTTCCTAGCTCTCTGTCTTGGCACAGTATGACTCTTGCACTGGGTTTGTCTGTTGACTTGCTCCACTGCACTCCTTGCGGCATCATGTTTGCCTCTTTGTGCTTCCATATACATAGTCCCTGGTCTAAACTAGATGCTTAACTCATTTTGTTCAAATAAAGTTGCTTTTATAAAGACTCTTGGATGATTTTTGTGTCAAATAAACCAGTAGTCATCTTTCATGATCATGTTATGAGATTCTCATGTGTCTGGCTGAATATGCCCTTAGCTAGGTATACTTAGGTAGTAGAATTCACATATATTAATTGGCCTCCCGATTCCTATGAGGTATATCTTTCCTCCTATTCTGGGTCTTAGGTTGATTGTTGGTAGCTAGCAACTCACAGGATGGTGGCACTTTTCTAAAAACTTTCTGTAGGATTTGGGGATCCTGGAGTGCTGCCTTCTCTGTTCCAACAAAGAGTTTTACATTGATGTCTCCCTATTTCAAGTTACTTAAAGCACAGTCCTGTCACTGATGAACCAGTACGGTCTTAAGTTTTATTAAATAAATTGGACACTGGGAATTATTTCCAGTCTAGTCAAGGTTCAGACAGAGATAAAGACCTAGTGTGTTAGGGGAGTCCTGTGTGGACTGGTGCTGACATTGCAATACGGGAAGCTCAGTGGTTCCCTAACACACATCTGATAACCACCTGACCCGGCTTCCCCACATCTTCCCATGTGGAGCCTCTCTGGATGAAGCACTCACTGAGCAGTCCCATCAGCAGAGCAGAGAATGAGGTCTTCCTGAAGCCACGAACTCCGGTGATTCTGATTTAGTGTTTGTCAATGTCCTGAGGGGTCTCAAAATGGAAATAGATTGTCCTTAGCTTTTAGGACCTATGTTTATAGTATAAAAGAAAACACCTATCCAAAGGAAATAGGATGAAGACCTCTTTATCTTGGAATTGGAGCATTTCTATAGTTGATCGTCACTCTGGAATTGTAGATGCTGGGTTTTACAACAATAAAATTCCATCTGTCCATTGATTAGTATAAAAGTCACAGCAAGACATGCTACATTTATCTTTAGGCCTCATTTTCCATAGCATTGTTTTATAATATTTTCTGTAGCATGACTTCCATTTAACAGTATCTTACCCATGTTCTATCCTATACTTCTTATTTTCATTTGCGAGTGAGCTGCTGTTCATAAGAATAAACCTGCAACACTGATAAAAAAACATTGCTTACTGAATGAATTTCCAAACTATGCATTGCATTTTATTTATTTGTTTGTTTGAGATGGAGTCTTGGTATGATGCCCAAGGGAGCACTAAACCCCTGGTTTTAAGCTTCCCAAGAAACTGGTATGTACTACCACACCTAGCTACTTCTTGCTTTTTACTTTGCTCTGCAAAGGAAGAATTTTGGGGAATCTGATCTGAGAAGTGTAATTAATCTTGGGTGCCATTTTGCATATGAAGGCTGACTTTGCAGTTGAAGCAAGTTAGACACAGTTTCAGTGACTCACCTGAGGTGAGGAAGTTCACGTAGCTTGCAGCTTGCTTCTTCTTCTTTTTTTTTTTTTTTCCAGTACAGGGGATCCAACTCATGATAGCTCAGCAGCATAAGCGCCTGCCTTGCAGCTCACTTCTTACTGTTAATGTGACTTGCTCTTTCTACATAGCCTTGCTCTTTTAAAATGAGTTCTACTGGCAATCCGAGTTTGCAAGAGCCAGAACCATCATTTCATTAACTTGTTCTACACACTTATTATTACACCCAGATGCAAGTGCTTGATTATAATCCCAACCTGGTTTTCACTGTTTCTATGCCTGTTTAGTAATCTATCCTCATCAAATCTGTCTTTAGGAGTTGAAATCTATCCACATCCAAATCTGTCTTTAGTAGAATGTTTTTAAAAGTTCTGTAGCATTAATAATTGGTGATGCTTTATACAACTTGAAATTTATTTTTGTCACATTACTAAAATGTGTACTGGGATATACATTCAGAAAAATTCTATATCATATATTTTACATTCAATAAAACATTCTTGGGAACTCATGCTCTTGGGAAACCTGATAATGAAAGTCAGAGGGGTGTTAAAAATCTAATTTAGAGAGACTTCTCCAATTTTTAAATAGAAAAAAATCTGAATGTGAATCTGGTAGCAAATATACATTTATAAGACGTTTGATTAGTTATGGTTATGTGCTAAACTTTATAGGTAAAAGCACAAATAGCAGAACATATTGTATTTCTTCTATTACATTTTTTTCTTAAAGTGCTTAAAATATCTTATTGAACCTACTTTACTGTTTTTGCTGGTTAAAGAATACAGTAATAATAGCTTTAAACTTGAAATCTTAAAAATAAATCATTGTGACCAGAGCTTTTATATTTTTTTACCAAACTCTGTATTGACTAAGGAACAATAATATGTACCTTTTAGTTTCATAGTGCTATATCATTAAAAAAAAAAAGAAAAGAAAAGAAAAAGAAAAACAGACAAAGCCTGACTTTCTTTTTGAAACAAAGACGATTTTTTTTAGGAGCTCTAGAAGCAAAGCAAAAAAAAAATTAAAATTTAGGAATACCCAAAATATCACACATTTTGTGTTCACTACCATATTTCCATCCCCAGTACCTCCAAATATGTGTTTGAATATTATACCTAATAAAATATAAACTAGATTCTGTGATGAAGTCAGATTTTCTTAAGTAGTCAATTAGAAAGGCCTATGGTTTCTAATGCAGAGAGTTTGCAACCTGGTGTGTTTCAGCTAATTTTAATTCTTTTAGATGTCTTGTACACAAATTGCTTGATTACCTCCTACATCTCTCTTAATCTGGGTTACTGAACATAATAATATGCTTTTGAGGATTTTAAAAAAAGACTCATTCATCACTGGAATCTTTTAGCACTTCATAAACAGCTGGTGGCAAACAGCATCACTCATGTTCTTTAGAATTCTTTGGCTGCTTTTTATCCTCAATTGTCATGTGGGAAGGAGGAAGGAAGACCAGGTTTTACTCACTCCAAGGTGATCAAAAGAAGTCCCAGGAATGGTACAGAGTGATTTTGACAGTGACTGGTATTTGCAAAATATATGAGGCTTGCTCTACTTTTATTTTCTCTTTGCTTGAAAAAAAAGTTTTACTTTTACCCAGAATATTTCATTCACATTTGAGAGAACTATTCCCTAGTTCCTTTATCATGGGAATGGTCTTATCTTTACTGCCTAACTTGATAATTTAAAGTCTCCTAACGTCTGGAAAACAGACTTTTTATTTAGTCACCCCTGTGTTTTGGTTTTGTTTTAGTGTTGAAACAAATATGTATATTATAAATTTGAAAGGTACTTCTCTTAGGGAGAGTATAGTTCAAGTATTCCTAATATATTGTCTTTTAAATATTCTTACTTTCAGTTCTTTCAGTAAAATATCTCCACTTTTTCCCTTCTTATCATTATATCTGTCAAATGAAATTTCTCATACTTGAGTTATTATTATCACTGAATAACTCATATCAAGGCATATTCACATATAGTTATGAATTATATATTTTCTCCTGGTAATCTGTTAGAGAACTTTGGAAAACATACTGAATTTGTATACTTCCAGCATGGACATGTTTAAAGATAATGGGACTTACTTGAAGCTAGTGTAGACTGAAAGAGGCTTAAGTTGTGGGTTGTGGGTAGTTAAGAGACTTTATTAAAATACTTTAGGGTTCATAACTGGGTATACTTTGGGGTTGATAACACTCAAAACAGGATCACAATTTGAAGTGCTGTTGGACAGGATTTTTAAAGTCAGCTTTAGATCTGAAAACTTAAACTTCTATGAATTACATGTAATGAAGATGTGTTATTACTTCAAGGAAAATTAGTAGTATTGTAAAATTGTACCATTACATTTTGTATTTGTAATACTTTAATGAAGGTAATATGCATCCTTTTGCCGCGGTGCATTAGGATGGGGATTAATTCTTTTTGGTGTAGCGTATGCAGTGGTGATGGCTTGCCAACTGGCTCTCAGGGCTGAGATGAAATAGTCTGGGACTCATCTGTAGCAGTTTGTGATTTTCCTGGTGAAAATACTTCCAGCACCGACAGTCTACTAGGGAGCTGCTACTGAGCAGAAGATTGACACAAGATGTGCGATGGAACACGGTTACACTACCCTCAATACAATAGACGATCATGGCTATAAGTAACTTCAAGCACAGATGGCAGTAAAATCTAGTCACGTAATAGGATGTAGTGAGTTCTGAGTTATTACATTTATTTTTAATGATCATTTAATTTTATATAATTAGTTGTTTATAAATAAGTACGTTTTTTCAAGCTTACTTAATTTTTACTTAAGTTTTTATTTTAATAAAGCAAAACAAAAAGGATATAGATGATACAGAATTTCAAAAAATAGTCAGATATTAACACTAATTAATATATTGCATATTGTGGGATCAGTATGAGATTTCTCAGAAGACTAGGATTGGAAGTTCTATTCAATCCAGCTATTCTCCTCCTGGGTATTTTCCCAGAAAAACTGAAAAGGTCATATCACAGTGATATATGTACACCCATGTTCATAGAAGCACAATTTGTAATAGCTAAATCTTGGAAACAACCAAAATGCCCAACAACCACAGAGTGGATAAAAAAGATGTGGTATTTTTATACAACGGAGTATTACTCAGCTATATAAAAGATGATCTTGATAGGTAAATGGAGACAATTTGAGGCTATCCTCGTAAGTTAAATAAGAATCATGTTTATAAATAGCACATTGTATCTCTAGTGTAAAAAGTAATAAGAACTGTAGGAGTAATAAAATCGAAATGTCTAATTGCTATTGTAAAAAAGAGAGGAAAAGGAAGTGCTCTAAAGGATATAACTGCATGTATGTTTAAATGTGTAGGATTGATAACCATATTACTAAGTTTTTGTTGGATTGGTGAACAGAACTGTTTGAATGTCCACTTTGTATGCTTTAGTTTTGTAACAAACAACTATTTCTAAGAGGACGATATGCAATTTATCAACTAGTGATTTCTTACTGTGTTTTTTGAAGTTATGTATTATTTCTACCCTTTTTCTGTTTTGCTTTTTTCTCTTGAAATAAAATTTTTTTAAAAAAAGTGTTATAATTATTTAAAAAATAAACTGCATATCGTTATCTTAGACATAGTTATTCAGGTTACAAGACAGGCATAAAAAAATGATCAAGTAATCAGTGAACACAGCACAAACTGTAATCTTGAGGCTTTTACAAGTAAATGGAGGCAACTTGAGATCATACTCATAAGTGAAGTAAATCAAACTCACATTTGTAAATATCGTATTTTCTCCGTAATGTAAAAAAAAAACCACTGAAAGAGTGATAAGATCCAAAATATACAATACATATGTGATAATGAAAGGGAATGAAAGTGCTCAAAAGGGAAGAACAACTGGAATAAGGGAACAGAGAGAAGGAAGAAGGGAAATGATATATGTATACAGGTCCTAATCTCTGTTAGTTCATCCAAAATAATAGGTATGTTTTATCGACTGTGTCACAAAACGTCTGAAAAACCAGCAGGCTACTTTTCTGAGCTGCTATATCACTTGTAATGTACTCTAGCGCCAATTCCTGCCATACCAACTGAACCATAAGTGGTTCAGTTCTGTGTTTGTTATAGTGCCTTTGAACATGCTGTTCTTCTCTCTCCCTAGATAGTTTATCTTTTGTATCATAATGATCAGTATAAATTAATGGGCTGCTTAAGTTTGGCAGTATGTGTGTTTCTACATGAAAAGAATTAAACATGATTGGTTATTGTCCCTCAGATAATATCAGCTGATAATATAGATAACACAGATAATATTACAACACAGATAATATTAGCTGTGAAAAGGAGGAAAAATATTCTACATGTGGGCATGGGACAATTACTACATTAATTAAATGTTCATATTTGTCTAAGCCTAAGTTAGAAAAAGATGATTTTTTCCATTCTGTTTAGTCAAATAGTGGCACTAATGGATTAAAATATTTTATTAAACCCTGCCCCATTGTCTTTCAGATTTAAACAGTGGTAGTCATTTCAGATGACTTGGAGGCATTCCTTTGTACTGCAGACTGAAAGCTGTGCTAGTCCTTACTGTGTTGTATGACACAGTAGCTGCAATGACCAAAGTACATTACTGTGATCTACACAGGTTGGACTTCTGAGATATCCGATCAGATGCAAGAAACATCTAGAGTTTATTGGCAAACACCAGAGAAGTAGTAGTTGCTTTTTACTGGAATAAATGTTCAAAGGGCCAGTTACGATTGACAGTGTGATTCTAATCTTGCCACATGGCATCGTAATTGGTGAGTTTCTCTTCCAGTATGAAAAAAGAAATTGGTAAAAACCTGACATTTCTTCAAAGAAAATCAGTTTTAAAGTTTTGAACCTTTTATATAGTTAAAGCATTAGATAACATATTAAGCCTACCTTGAATGCATTTCGTTAACTCTAAATATTTTAGCTCTTACTCAAAACAATTATAAGCACTAGATAAGAATGCTTTTCTTACTTTACATTTAATAGTTCATACATTGCAATCAATATAAAAATATTCTTAAGCTTTACTAACAAGTTGTTTCTTATTTTTCCTTTTTAAGATAAATATACTATATACATATTAATATTTTCATTATTTGTTTTGATTATCAGGAATTGAAAGTTAAGTTTAACAAGTTTTTGTTAGTAAGTATGATTCATACTTATTTCTTAGTCATTTAACATGTTTTTTCTTCCTTTTGTGTATATGTCCTCATTTGTAAGCAACTACAAGTTTTCTAAGAGAAGGTAGGGCATAGTTTATCAAAAATTTCATTTCTTAGAGATGTTAGTGAAAAAAGTAAGAATATTTGTGATTAATATGTGCCACATGCTGTTTATGGTCACCATTCTCCTCTTTTTCCTTCCTCTGTTGGTTTGCTTTGGTCGTGATTGAATGGATGTGTTCGGCATGACTGGTGGCTGGTATCTGACCAGGAGCATTATGGTGCTGCATACCCAGGGCAAGCCTCCTACACAGATAAGATACTTTCTGACCAGGGTGATAGTCCCTAATATCACAGTGAGGACAACAACACCGGTCCTATGTGGAGGATGACATCACCAGGGTGCTCCAGGCACTCCAACACGCAAGTCAGAGAAAGGACTTTCAATATCCTCAGTACTAAGTGGCCAAGAGGCGGTTCCAGAGCTTGACGCACTCAGTGACTGCTGCTTCATTCTGGCATCTTAACGTAGACCATCCACGTAAGTGCCCACTCGCACTGAGTTGTTGTGATTCTTCACACTGATTGCCAATGTTCCCAAAGACAGAGTCAACATAACGAGGCAGAGGGCACCCTGACAAGACTAATGCTCATTGTGTTAAATGTCATCCAAGTCCTTACGAAGCTTTGCAATTTTTTCGCCTCCCGTGCTGTATCTTTCCGGAAAGATTTTTGGGGTCATCATAGTAACTTAGTTTGTGCAGTCTCATCCCTGCTCTGACATATTCAAATCCAGGTTTTGTGTTCTAAATAGCCCTGTGCCTCTGGCTATGCTCTATCTAGAAAGGTTACATTTTTGCATGGTACTTTCAATACTCATACTACACCCATTATTTGGTTTAGAACTTTGTGCTATAGACTGTGAACTTTGGTAGGAAAATGAACTGACCTGCATATGATTGATAATTAACACATAGCTGAGAGTTACAACATAGGGGGCACTTTTTAAATTTCATGTATGGTTATGTTACAAGAATCCAGGTGTAACATTCTTTTTTTTTAAACTTTTTATTGGTACCAGGGATCGAACTTAGGACCGCCTGCTTGCAAGGCAGGTGCTTATGCTGCTGAGCTAAATCCCCAGCCCCCACATTCCATTCTTTGTTATGTAAGCCAGTTACTGAGATGAATTTTCACACTTCATTGATGACTGAGTTTACTATCTGAAAGAATCAGTTCAAAAAGATTTTGTATCATGAAGAGCTAAGTGTGTCTCCAGTTTCCTTGGTTGTTTTGTTACTATGTAATTCTTATAAAGGAAAGTTATTAAAATGGGTATTTCACCATAAAAGTACACCTGTGAATAATTCTGACTTACTAGAAGATTTTTTATCAAAAATGGTACAAAAGGTTGGGTGAATAAGTACATTAAAAATTAACTTATCTATAGACATCACTATTTCAGTGATCTGTATTGCTTATTCTCTGGTTTGTGAAATAATGAGTTTTAATATCAGCCCATGAAACATAGATTTGTAAGCCTTAAAAGTATAATTTGTTGTCAGATCCGTGTTTTTACAACAGAATAGTTTTTTGGAAGGAGGCCATTGGCTGAATGGATAAAAGAAATATATTGTGTAAGTTGGAATCACACCTCTCTATGTGACTTTAGAGTATGAAGACCATTGTAAAATGAGTAGCATTCTCTTGTTGTATGCTGTTACATTCAAAGATATTGAAACTGTCTTAAATACATTATATAAGAAATTTATTACATCTGGACTCCTAAAAAATCAAACATACTGGGTTACAGTTCTGTTTATGTTGAAAGTTGTCTCCAGTTTCATATTCATAGCAGTGCCTGTAAATGAAACTATGTGTTTATATATTTAGTTTTCAGAGTTGCTTGTACCTTACATACCTCTCCATTGGTGTTTTGCATTTGTGTTCACAGACTTCTACCTGTGCCTGTCCATGCACCTGGTGTGTATATGGGAGTATTGGAATTTTCTCTTCTTTGTAGCGGTGTTTTGAAGCATTTAGTATAAATTGCAGTTTGGTTCTTTAACATACTACCTCTTACCCATTTGTGTATGCTATGCAATACTATGGTTTAAATTTTTACTTTATTTCCCTATGCCTAGCAAATGACAGAAATGTTAATTAAGTTGATTCTTAGATAAATCCAGGCATGTTATTATTGAATGTGGTACTGGATGAAATGAGTGCATGGAAAAGGACTGCTAGAATGATGGGGCTGAGTGGGGTGAGGGCAGAGTGTGGTCTCGGAATGCAACACTTCTCCATAGGATCTGGGCAACCAATGAAAGACTTGCGCTGTCTTCAGAATACAGTACTTGACTTTGGTATCCTCTTTCTGTTCCCGTTGAGGGATTCTGCATACTTTTCCCTCTTCAGTCCATGACAGTAATTTTAGTAACTAAAACTGTGGAATTATGTGAATATACTTCTTGGTTCTGGTTTATCCTCTGTGCAGTCTCCTACCTAAACAGACACAATTCTAAATATGTTTTTTATTTTTTTATGTTTACCGTTCCTTTTTGCTTTTTGGTTTGCTCTATTATATAGGCATTAGATACAGAGCCTATAACTCTGCTTTATGCTTTTGTCCTCTCTCTTTTCCTTCATGTTTTTTTTTATATCTTTGTTACTCCATTCTGTTTTTGATGCCATGAAACTGTGCACCAGAAGTTTTTTTTCACATATTATATGATCCATTTACATGAAATGTCCAGAATAAGCAAACCTATAAAGACAGAAGTAGATTAGTTGTGCACCAAAAGTTTAAAAGATAAGCTTTATGATATTTTTACTTCACAGGAATTTAAGAAATTATTACATTTCTGGTAAAATATTTAAATATCCTTCAACTTAGTAGCTCCCAGTATAACACGTAACAGGTCTACCATAGGGGCAATGCAGTCACTCCTTGCAGGTGTCTTCCCACACCTGGTGGGCAGCAGGCTCTACAGCCCCAAACTACAGCAGGTTGGGGTGGGGGACTTTTGCAGCCCCAGTCCATCCTCTACATAAAAGGAGACTTGGGTTTTAAGAAGTCTTTTCACTCTGTGTTATTTCTACTATGGTTCCTATCGGCTCTTTGGGAACACTTGGCTTTACAATACTGCTTCTGGGGGGGTATTTCGGGGCTTTTTGATGTCTGTATATATTGCTGACTTTGTCCCCGAAGCCATGATAAGGATTGTGTGCATTCCCCCAAGGTTTCTGTGAGCTGTTTGACAGTCCCTCTCTCCACACCATCTCGCCATACCTCTGACTGCTGTCCCTGATGTTAATTTGCATGTCCTAGACCTTTACATAAGTGGATGCAGAGTGTATCCTCTTTGGTGTCCAGATTCCCCCATTCAGTCTAATTACTTTGACATTTACCGCTTTTGCACTATGCATAAAGAACTAATTTTTTTTTAATCACTGAATAATGTACATTGTATGGCTGTATCACAATGTATTTACCCATTCATTTGTTGATGGAGTTGCAGGTTGTTTCATTTTTGACAATTACAGATAAAGCTACTCCAGATATTTACATATAACATTTTTATGAACAAATATTTTTATTTCTTTTGGGAAAATAAGTATGGAAAGGCTGTACCATGTGTGTAATTAAACTAACAGACTATTTCCTAAAGTGATTGTATCATGTTGCATCCCACCAGTATTGTCTTAGAATTCTAGTTGGTCCACATCCTCATCAATGTTTGGTATAGTTAATATTTCAATTTTAGCTCTTTTAGTAAATATGGGTTGTGGTTTGCCTTTCTTAATTATTAATGGTGTTGAATTTATGTTTGTGTAATTGTTTGCTATTGGTTTATCTTTTTTGGTGCAGAGTATGTTTAAAACTTTTGTCCATCTATGTCTTTGTGTTATTGTTTATTACTGAGTTTTGGGCTTGTTTATATACTTTGCTTACAAGTCTTTATTTGATATATTATTCAGTAATACTTCAAGATATGGTTTATCTTTTCATTTTCTTAAAAATGTGATACAAAGAATTTGTTTTCATGAAGTTTCATTCAGTCTTTGAAACTTAATTTCAGATTACAAAGATTTTCTCCTAAATCTTCTGTATATTTTATAGTTTCAGGTTTTACAGTTAGGTCAGCAATTTAATTTATTGTGAATTATTTTTATGTAAGTACAAGGCATGAATCCAATTTAATTTTTTATATATGGATAGTTTCTTTTTCAATATCATTTTCAAATGAGATTACCCTTTTGATACTATATAGCCTTCGGCATCTTTTTACAAAATTATTTTTGCTAGTCTAGGTCCTGTGCGTTTTATAGAATCAGCTTACTGAATTTGGCAGAAAAAAAAACCAAAAAAATGCTATTGGTAATTTGATGCAATTTGTTTGAGTACAGTCTAATTTAGAGAAAATATATTTCTTGACAATATTGCCTTCTAAATTATGGTAAAAGTGTATTTATCTATTTTATTAATCATCTTTTCTCTCCCTAAGCACTTGTGTTTTTATTGTAAAGATCTTTCTTATCACTTATCTGATTTATATTGATTTTTAATGATTTTGATTTCTAATAAAATTACAGTCTGTGAGCATGCATAGGTTAGGGTGATTCTGGGAGTCAGTGTCTTTCTCACTGAGCTATGTCCCCACTTCAGTAAAAACAAAAATTTGTTTTTTCTTTTTTTGTGAAACAAGAGTTCGCTAAGTTGTTCAGTAGAATCACAAGTTTGAGCACAACCTCCAAGCCTGAGCAATTTTGTGACTTAGTGAGACTCTGTCAGAAAATAAAAAAATAGATTAAATGAAAGAGCAGGAATGGCAGGTCATGAGAAGGTCCTTGGCTTAGTCTTTAGTGCTGAAAAAAACCCATCAAATCCAGTGATTTTGTATTTGACCTAAATTGTAATTCAATTCAACAAATTCATACTGGCATAAAGTTATTTACAATATTTTCTTATCTTTATATTATCTGTGGACTATCATGATATTACTTCTGTCATCCTTTATTAATATTTTTTGCCTTTCATTGTATCAGTTATTCATGGTCATTTTGCTTCAAGGTAGAGCCTTTTAAAAAATTCAGCATAACTCCCCTTTTGTTTAATTCATAGGTTATTTCTTTCTAGTTATTTCTTTCTTTCTGTGTTATTTTTTCTAGCTCATTAACTTCCAGTTTGCTCTGCATTTCCATTTTGTTCTAATTTTGACTTAATTTCTTCTTATCCATTTTCTTAAGTTTGAAGCGAAAGCATTGATTTTGAGAGCTGTCTTATTTATTCATTGCCGTGAACTCCCCCTCAGTGCTGTTGGATATTCTCACACTGGTTTCGCTAGCTTTGATTTTCACTTAATTCAAAGTGTTTTGGTTTTTCAATTTCTTTGACCTTGCATTATTGAGAAGTAGGTTGTTTTACAAATATTTGCGGATTCTCCGAAGATCTTTTATTTTCATATCAGTGGCATATATATATATATATATATATATATATATATATATATATGGGTCTTAATTTTTAATCTCAATTTGATAATAACAACTTTCTAATATGTACAAGTAGATCATTTGCATGTAATGTAATTGTTGAGATGGTTACATTTTTATCCCTGTTATTTGGACTTGGTTTTTTTTCTGCCTTTTTTGGATCAACTAAGCTACTTTATGTTTCTATTTTATCAGTAATTTTTCTCAACATGAATCCTTGTTTAATGTTAGCAGTTGCCTTAAGATTTCTATTTTCTTCTTGAATTTATTCAGTATACATTTAAATGATACTTTAAATAATAATAAAATATATTTACACACTATTTCTGATGCTTTTCTTGCTTGTGTCTGGTAATTTTTCTTTGCTGAAGGACTTCATTTCACATTATTTTAGTACTGTCCTGCTAGTGTTGATCAATTTTGGTAGCTATTGTATATCTTTGGGTTTTTTTTTTTTCTTTCAAAAGATTTTAGTATGTAGAACTTTAGGTTAAAAGTTACCCTTTTTCTTTCAGCACTTTGCCTATGTTCGTCACTTCCATGATTACAGTATCATCCTTATTTTTCTTCCTGTGCAGGAATGTCACTGTTTTCTTCTACTTCAAATTTTCTTTTGTTACCATTGATGTTGGATGATTTAATTATCATGTGCTTTTGTATCGTTTTCTTTATTTCTTGTGTTTGGAATTTACAATGCCTGCTGAATCTGTGTTTACAGGTTCAGTGCAGTTTCAAACATGGTGGAAGAGCTGAAGGTATAAATCCAAAATAGAATGTGTGCTTAGCATGTCCAAGGCCCTAGATTCAGTCCCTGGCAAAAAGCAACAAAAAAAGTTAGAGAGCATTTTTAAAAAAGAAAAATTGGCTTAAAAGGTGTGCCCCAAACTCTTTATTTATCAATGTATTTTATATCCAAACGACAATAGCTGCTTATTCTATGAAGAGGTCTGTCAAGTAGATGTGTTTTTCCTTGTGTTCAACAATCTCTTTGGCATATTGTAGAATATGTAATTTAGCAGAAGATTCCAAGGGATTGTGAATCTAAGTAATCAGAGTTATAGTAATTAACTAGTAGTCATTTCCTAGGCAAGACAGCATGAATTAAAAGGAATTGAATTTATGGCCTGACTGTCATGTAAGAAATGTGTGGCTTCTGGAATCTTACGTATTATTTACCTGTCATCTTCATTTCACACAAGAATAAATGAAAATGTTGGTTTAATAAGCTCATGAGTATAAATGAAAGTAGGCATTAATAATTCACACTGATTTTTCATTTTTAGGCTATTAGGTATATGCCAGTGTAAATTATTATTAAAATAAAGTTTATGGAATCATTGATATTTTTAGATATGTGGAATACAGTTGTGTTATGTTTTTATATTGATCTGGGATGTAGTAGTATTACAGTTTCAGTGATTCCTGGGGGATGATCATGCAGTAATTACAATGTTAAGTAGTTCACATGTCTCAAAATGTTATCTTTGCATATATTAATGCTGTTTGAAATGCGATTGTAAAAAAGAAATATGAGGAAAATTATTTAATAATTATCAAAATGAAGTTGACTTAGTAGGTGTGACATCCAATTATAACTAGCCCCAAGAGAAATACCCAGTGAAGGTTGAACATTGCAGCCCTGTCTAAGACCCATACTAACTTAGAATGACGTATTCACAATGAGAAAAGAAAGCTTTGTTTATATCTCCTGTTATTAATACTTTAGTACAATTTATGTATTACGTATGTGACTTGAACAGTCTGTTGAAGGATTACTGTTTTACATAAAAATGTCACTGTTTTCATGGAAGAATGCTAAAGTGCATTTTAGAATGTGTGAAAGTGAGTAAGCTGGAGTAGGAGATTAGCGCTAAGCAAGTGAGGAGGTCAGAATGATCCCTGCAGTAATGGATTAGAGCCACAAACATCAGCATGAAATGGTGTTTAGCTTTTAGAGTACAGATGGAACATGACACACATATGTTCACATGTGAGCATGCTTATATCTAAATATGCATACGTATATTCACTTGTTAGTATACACATGTTTTTCTATCTCTGAAAGTTGAGAACATTTTGAAGCAAGGGTATCATAGTAGCACCAAGGCATTCACATGTAGCTTTCCAAATCTGTATTGTAATAAAAACACCAGAACTTCTTAGAATAATAACTAAATCTAGGCCTGGAGCAGGTACATACAGTATGAACCTGCAGCACCTTGTATTATAGGAAGAAAGTAAGTTGGTTTTTTTGTTTGTTTGTTTGATGCTCATGATGACAGCAGTAGGTCAGAGAGAGATGGGAGCCAAATGAAGTTTTCCCAGTAGTCAAAACTGGATAAATTTGAACATAATAAATATGTATTTGGGAGTATTACTAAAAGTAAATAAATAACCATGTGTTCTTGTACTGACAGATTATCAAATTAATAGATACATGAGAAAAGTTATAATTCCTTTTACAGAAGAATGCAATACAATTTATGCATTCACATACTGTCAAGAGGTGCAGCATAAACCCAGGCTCCTTAAGGATGGGGATGCAAACTGAATTCCTTCTAAACACTGCACGCTGTAAAGATAGAAGAGGTGAGGAGAATAAATTTCACGGGGAAAACTGGAAAACTGCTTCAGCCATGTGCTGAAGAGGAACACATTGATGGCCACACGTCAACAGGGAGTGATGGAAATGGGACTTTCCTGCTCTAACCCTCCTTTCACAAGCCTGTAGACACTGTCTGAACATGCGCACTGTGTCAGGAAAGCCCAGAATAACAGGCATTGTGTGAAATGCCTAGGCGGTGCTGTCAAAGCAGTCAAGGTCATCGGAAGCAATGCAGGCTTTGAAAACTGTTGCAGCCAAGGAAGCTTGGATCAGCAGTGGAACATTCAGTAACAACTAGCAGAGTAGTAATAAAGCTTGGACTTAATAATAAAATATAGATAATGTTACTTTAATTATGGCAAATATGCCATAGCAACACAAGATGATAGTGGGGATATGGAATATATGGCAATGCGCTAAGCTGGCAGTTATCAGTTTAAGGTAAAAGAAAATAGAAGCATACTATATAAATGGACGATGAAGCTCAAATCAGTAATAAATTTCCCTCAATTTATTTTATATCTCTACAGTAAACACGTTTCCTAAACTATTGTACAACATTCCCAGTTACTTTCGGTCAAGTCTGACACCCTCATTGATGGCACTGAATAAGTAGAGAAGAAATGGAGAAAAAAGAATTTGCTTGTTAAATCTGTCCCATACTGTGTAGTATGGAACATATTTTTTCACTGATTCCTTTGACTGAGGACAAAATATTTTAAGTATTAGGGTAGCCTTTAGGGTCACTGTGTCAAAATACCATTTGCAAATACCAGCTTTCTTCTTCCTAGAAGTAAAAATACTAACAGCCTCCATCAGCTTTCCGCTTTATCCACTCCTGCCACCCTTGCTTCCTGGAGAAAGGATAGCAGCCAGGATTCAAAGCTTGAGATACATTTCAGTTTGCTTCTAGCCCTGTAGTTCATTTGCATGGAGTTTTATATACAACATAACCTATTTTTGTGCTACAGAATACGCTGTGTGCAGATTTTATAATGATTTACAATTTTAAATGACTGATCATCAGAACAAAGATTCATGAAGTCTATTAAAGGGTAAGGGCAAAAAACTCATCAGATGTTTAGGAGCCATGCAGTCACTACTTTATTAAAAACGAATGTTTTTATGTCATCTGTTTCCATGTGCAGTGGGAAATGCAGAGGTGAGAGGTGGTTTTTGTTTGTGACTCTTACCATCTAGTAGTTACATAAACAAAGGCTGGCAGTGCAGAGTAGAGGGATGGTCCCGCCATGCAATATTATTTATTGCAGTGCTTATGGACGTGGACTGAGAAACTGTATTCTGTTTGTTGTCACTGGTACTTCTTTGTTAATGTCAGAAAAAATAAATTTAAAATGCAGTACAGAAGCAAGAATTGAAAAGAATGAATAATTAAAATGAAAAAGTTAAAGAGGACAAAAAAGTTGGAGAATTGTTTTGAGAAGAAACTATCTGAACTCCAAAAGCACAGAGTCACAGAAGTGTGTAGTTCCAAGAAATCCATTCGTCCTTCCCACTCCCAGATTGCTTCTGTGTTCCCCACCTTGATCATTGTACCTAGAGACTGATGTGTGCCCACAAGCTGTCTCCTAGCTTCCGCTAGCATTTGGCCAATTGTGGGGGGAGAGTAAAGTTATTGTAATCTTTGCCCCATCAGAAGGAGACCCCTTTCCATAAAGATCACAGCTCTGGCAAAGGTAGCTGCATCCTCAGCTGTATCTTTCCCACTTTGGGACCCATTTCCTCTCTTGCTTCTTCAAGTCTGGGCATGAGGGTAGCTCAGCTCATCCCAGTCTTTGGCTTCTCTACACTTGCCCACATCAGTGTTCATATTCTCCATGTTACATTATCCTTATTTGGTCACATGCATTATGTCTTTTCTGACTGGCATTTTTAGGAAATCAGAGTTATAAGAATTGGACGGAGAGCTGGAGTTTGAGCCCAGTGACACAGCACCTGCTTGGCAAGCACAAGGTCATGAGTTCATTCCCCAGTGCAAAAAAAAAAAGGACCATCATATGATATTCATCACACTTTATTTTATAAATGATGAAATTGAAATCAGAGAGAAGTTAGATTTTCCTGAGTCAGTATCAGTATTAAAAACTAATGTAAAATTTAGTCTAATTCCCAGTCTTACTATTCTCATTTCTCACTTGCGTTAAAATTATATAAATATATATTTTTTATTTTCCTCTCCCAGGGTCTCTCAAGCTGAGGCAATGTACAACCTTGTATATAACTTCTAAGTTTGTGAAAATAAATGGAGACTCTACCCAAAGGAGAGTCCACAGAGACTGTTTACCCCAGAGCACTCTATTGTAAGGGGCCGGTCCATCACAGCATTTGGCAGAGACTCAGAGGCGAGGCAAGGGAGTGTGAAATGGAGATGTTCTAGTGGAAGAACTTCCTATGTGCTCTGAATGGTGGCAGTTCTGGGCATGCTGTAGGGGCAGGCAGACTCAGGCATCTAATGGGATTGGTTTGGGAAACATGTCAACAATGACAGTAAAATAAAGAAGCAGACTTTCCTTGCCCCAGTTCCACCTGTGCTGGGTTGTTCGCTACAGAGCCAATGGATCTGAGTTCTCTCATCATGTGATTCTGCTGCAATGTCTTTGTATAATCGTGTATTAGTTGTGAAAGCAATTGGATTGCTGTCAGGATTTTATATTCATTGTCTGAATGCACTTGCACCACTGGGTAGCAGACAGTCTGAAGCTGGAATGGCGACCTTTTAGGGCTGTCAGTGACACAACATCCTGCTGTGGCACCTGTGTCCTAGGTGTGCCACCTCTGGTCATTGGGGTACTCCAGGGAGGTTCCACATCTCCAGCAGGAGAAAGTGTGACTCTCAAGAGGAAGCAGTGAGGAGGAGGAATAAACAGACGCCACTTTGGTGTACCAATCAGTTAACAAACTCTAGACAGAGCCAACAAGCCCCACGCTGGTGGGGTCAGAGGTCATGCACATCTATGCTTGGGGATGGCTTTGTGGCAGCTGACTTTATTTACAGAAGCTTTGTGAGTCAATAGTGTAACCAGCTGACACATTTGCCAACTTTTTTGTCACGTGGGTGGCAGTAATATTTTTGGTGTGAGAATCTGGACCTAGAGAGGAGGAGAAACTCCAAGTTCCACACTCCCAAGTGGTTTCCTAACAGTTTTTCACTGAGTTTGCCGTAGGCTTCAGTGGCCTGCTTGCAAAGTGTCTGACACACACGCATCCTAGTCCAGCTGGTGTGTGCAGAAGCGCATCCAGGAAGTTCCTGGCAGTTAGAGGCAGCCCCTCTGTGCCCTCTTCACTTCTACCTTCCCTACTTGGCTGTGGTCTGTTGACGAATTTCCTTTTGCAACTTGTGCACCTTATCTGGATATTGGCTGTGTGGCAAAGCTATAGCATCACCTACCTTTGAAACTCAGTCCACTGCACAGAGTCCCCAGAGTGATTCCACTTTCAATTTTATTGCCATTTCTGAAGAAATTCCGGGCATCACAAGTCAAAGGAGCAATTTAATTTTGGCACGGTGGGGGGGGGGGAGGGAAGAGTGGAGCCTCTAAATTAGATTTTGTATCTATCTGACTGTATCCTTAAAGGGTACTCTATATGTTAGGGGCAAAAGAAGATGACCCCTACCTTTCCCCATACCAGATTAGGCCTCTGGCGGAGACTGCCAGGAGCTGTCTCTCCCTAGCAGGCACTGCACAGGGGTAGACGTCTTCCTGGGACTTAACGTTCGGTGAAAATTGCTGATTCCGAACGCTTCTCCCCACAGACAATGTTCCTGTCCAGCACTAGATGCAGGCTCAGATTTTAAAGCACCGAATTGGAGCAAACTGGGCTTTAATTCCACTCAGTGGTGCATAGTTTATTGGCTTGGGCTTCTAAGGGTAAACACTGAGTTTTATTTTTATCTATATAGGGACTACTACACTAATTTATATGTAGGAGATATTCAAATATTCACTGTTACTTCATATAACATGTTAAAGAGTTACCTATTATAATTGGTATTTCAAATATTTGTTAAAATATTGATAATGATCATCTTCCTTTGGATGTATAGGTGTGTATTTAAATTCTTAGCCTTTTTCTCTATATGTGTGGAAACATAAAAATAAAGATGGTTTCTCTCCTTTTATTTGTTTTCTTAAAATCATTTGGTTCATGCCCTATGATATGAGGCTTACTGAGTTTTGAGGGACAGATCCTTTGTGATTTATTTTTGCTCAAGGAATAAAAATGGGCATTATTTGTGAAAAATTGAAATAATGTAATAAACCGTATTAGAAACTGTTGCAATATTTTGCATTGAACTAATATTAGGAATCCAGCATTGGAAGCTCCCTGCTTTATTTATTTACAGGTTTTTGTGGTAGAAATGCATGAAACTACAACATATGGCAAACGTTTTATAATGGGGAAAAAGCCAGTAGCAGAGGTGAAGATTTTTCCTGTGTTATATGAAAATATTAATTACATTGGTTTCCTTTAAAGCTTTTGTGAAAATGGCAGAGACAGTTATAGAAGTGGGAAGATCGTTCATGCTTAGTTAAAGAGATCTGGCCTTCTTTATTGTTAACGAATGACTTCAAAGCTAAAATTTGCATTAAGAACATTAATGTGATTATTTAAAAAGTACCCATTAGCTTGACACTTTTAGGATAACAAACTAAATTCTAATGAATTTACAACTTGTGGGAAAACAGTGGTAGATATAAGGGAATGATCATAACAAAAATATACTTTTGCTTTTAAAAAACTGTCAAAATGAATCCAAGTACTTCAAAAAATACATGTTAAATGTGCTTTACTACATTTTTGAAATAGATTAAAATTACATGCAAGTTAGTTCATATCAAGTGGCTTCAAGATTATTTCGAAGCACTGTCTTCTCTGGAGTAAATGGCCAAAAAATTAATGTGAGCCTAAATATCTGCTTGGCTAGATGATTGGCTGAATGAATGAACGAATGAATGAATGAATGAATGAGATATTCGGTTTTAAAGCTGGTGCATGTTCTTCTCTTCCAGAGGCCAATTTTTCATCATTTAAGGGCACGGGGAAGTTGCAGCCCCAGTCTTAGCCTTTCAGTCCAGTTTAGCCCAGTGAAGCATCTGTTCTAGTTGCTTCCCTGAACAATAGTGTCTGGACCCAGAGAGAAGATGCAGAGTTCTAAGCTCTTACTGAGTTGCTGGAATCTGTATCCACTGGGCACCTCTTGGGGTATCACCACTGACCACCGTGAGCAACAGTTACTATTTTTGCCACTGTTCTCTTTTGCAATTTCCTTCCTCTTTGAATTCTACCATGTTCTATTTTTCGAGCTTTCTTTCCACGTCAAATTTGCTTCGTTTTCAATGTCTTTCTCTGACCTTGCCGCAGGAGTTACCTGAGGCTTACTTTTTGTCCTCTGTTCTTTTCTGTGTTCCTGTGATTCTTAATCCTGGCTATGATCACACCTGCGGGATGAAGCCCCAAGTATGAGCACATTTTAAAAGCTCCACCGGTAATTCTGATGCACTACTAGAGTGTGAGCCAGTTTTTATACTGTAGCTCAGGGAATTGTTTGTGTCTCAAATCTTCACTTTTGTCTCTGCCTATTAGCATCACACACTACCCCTTCTACTTCTGTGCCCTTGGCTAAATGAGAAGATGTTTCCATTTAGAAATCACATCTTGCTTTATTACTGGCATAATTTTAACCTCCTGATTTTTTATTTGTTCTTTATTTCAGCCCCCAATTTTATCATTAACCTTCCTTCCTTCTGTTTTCATGCTACATCTTTTGTACATTGTGTCCAAATTAACTCTGGAGAGGTAAATATTTGCTACTTTATTTTGCCCCAAATCTTGTGGCTTTCTGTGGTTTGCAGGGTCAAATTAAAAATCCTTATTGTGTGAAATAAAGCTTCAAAGCCTAAACTTGCGGATCAGCAGAATGCTCTTTTCAGCCTTTGGTGAAGGGGCCTGTGCGTGCCAGTTTTCTGCAGGAAGCATTTCAGAACTTCTCCAAGTGAAGGTGGCTTTTCCGTTCGAGTTCTACTGGTAATGCAGAGCCTCAAATCATGTAATTTATTATTAAATTTGGCCATCACCTATAAGATAAAATGCTGCATGACCTTATCTTGAACCGTAACTGAGAGTATATTGTTATAGACTTTATTTTTACCACATTTTTAATGAATCGTGGGAAATGGTGAGAAGTGAGCTATATGTTATAGTATCGATGTAAGGAATGTTGAAACCAGGAATAATGTATTAAAGAAGCTTTTCTATAAGTTCATAGCTAGCCAGCATTTACTAAAGGACTGTTTTGGGCTAAGAACTTATTTGTGTTATCTTATTTCATGTTTATGTAAAATGATATCATCTGCACTTTAAAATTAGAAGACAAGCACAAAAACCGTAATCAGCTTTTTTCTTATTAAAGGCATAACTGGGACTCTAGTTTGGATCTTGAGATTTCAAACCTGGAAGTTTGATTCCCTGCATTTTGGGGGAATGAGATTCTATTTTTTTTATTTCACTAGAACTTTCCTTTCATGAAAACTTGCTCTGTAGTTGTGAGTTGTTAGTAAGTGTACTGTGATAAGGGTCATCGGATAAACTCTACTTACTGTATCTCCTTCCATCAGCTCTGCTAGACTGAATCGCAGGTAAAGGTCTACCGTGGGCCAAGTAGCAACTTTCAGATTTGGATCGTTAGAGCTGTTTAACATATTACTTAAAGGGCTGGTGTTTAAAAAATTAACATTGTTTGTGCTTTTAATCATGTTAACATGTCTTTCTTTCTATAATCTCTTTAAAAGATCCCAAATTGGAGGGAAAGTAAACTGGAGGTAAAGGTAGTGAAAAGCATTACTACCTGTAGTCTAGCTGTTTTGATGCACTGGGGTTTGAACACTGACATCATTATTTGAAGAGTCAGACCACAGAGATCAGGCTTATTTCCTTCCAAAGGAGGGTGAGTTTTCCCAAGACTCTGAAATGGCGATAAGGCCAGTTTTTTCATTATGGCTGCTGTCCAGATGGGAACAATTTTCTGTCCTAGTGTCCAGAGCACAGGAGACCAGGGATGCCAGCCATCTTTCTTAGCTAAAGAAGAGGAAATTTAGCTCCAGGGAATTCAGTGCACTTAGCTGAAAGACTGCTGCCTCATTAGGTCTCTGATATGTTTGAAGTATGTTTCCTAATTGAGATTTTGAGAGAAAATGGACATTAGAATAAAAAATTTAGTGCCAGCTCTCTTTGCTGAAATGTTTCTGTTATACTATGGCATGATTGCTATTTTATTACCTAAATAACTGAATGAGTACTTATATTTAGCATTTCTATTATTAATTGTATAATAGGCTCTGGTTAGAAAGATAACAAAAACCTGTTGTTTGAACTTTTCTTCATTTCAGAAATTTAGCTTGATAGCTTTGTTTTCTAAGATTCTATGTTATTTAAACTTTTTATTTAAACTTTGATATAAATAGAAAAATTAGAAGAAGGAGTCGAACTTCAAAAGGAATGTAGCTGTATTCTTCTAGCTGTGTGGCTGAGATCAAAGGCATTTGAAAGGTGACCTGTGTGGCCATTCAATGTAATTAGAAAAGAAGTATAATTTCTTGTTGCATCTGAAAATGGAGACAGTGTTCCTTAAACACCGTGTTTATATAAAAATCTGTAAGAATTTAATTCACATATCTTAACTAAGAGCTACTCTAAAGACATTTCATTGTTCAACTTAGTTCAGAAGGAAAATTGTTCTTAAGATTCACTCAGCAGAAATGTGAAAATTAAGTATAGAGAAAAAAGTCAAAGATAAGAATATTGCAAAGATACATAAGAACAGAATTTGATTACAACTAGAGAGAAACAGATTTTCTTCCACTTCCAAAGCATGTCTAGTGAGTTTACTTGGTTTGTTTTTGTATATATTTAGCAACTAAAGAAAAAAGATAAAACAAAAAAGTAAAAAGAAGTCTTCTCATTGTAGTAGTTTATTGTGGTTCCTACTTTGCATGAATGGTATCTTCCTATCTGAAAGAGAACTATTCCACTCAACAGAAATGTGTGGGCTTTATGAAAGAAGCTTCTGGGGTTAGTTTCTAATATAAATAAATTGATTTGTGCAGGCTTGGTGACATTGGGTACATGGATGAACTGCTGGTGTATGCAAATACTAACTTAGATAGCCCAAACTGAGTATCCCAATATCCTCTTATTGCTCTTAAGAATAATTAACCCCGCCAGGCCTGCTGGTAGAGGCCTGTGATCCCAGCACTCGGAAAGGCCGAGGCAGGAGGAACACAAGTTTGAGCCTAACCTGGGCAACTTAGCAAGACTCTGTCTCAAAACACAAACAAAGAAACAAAGAAACAAACAACAAACCATCAGGGGATATCTAGACTGATGGGTCTGGGTTTAGTCTCAAAGATCAGAAAAATAATTATTTGGATATTTTCTTAAGTATATTTTAAAAATATGTCAGTGTGTATGTTGGCTTTGTGTTCAAAATTAATTCTGTGTTGGTTGATATTTCTGTACCAGGAATTAAGTTGTTGCAGGTTGGAGGTGTGAGGGAGGTCCAGGCATCCTCGACGCCCTCCTGGCCATTCTGCACTGCACTCACAGTGCAGGCCTTGGCATTGGTTTGGGGAGGAGTGTGTGCAAGGCAGGCTGAAAGAGCGGCACGACCCAGCCCTGGGATGCCCTGTTTGGGGTCACATGGGGAGGAGCTGTGCGAGACTGGAGAGTTGAAGGGACACGCAAAGTGGGTTCTGGGTCTGAAGGGAGCCCCAGGCTTGAGCATGAGATACTTTTAGTACAAGCATACAGACAGTACAAGCATAGCTGTTTTTCACAAATCGTGTTATCTTGCTGTTTGTTTTGTTTTCCTTGGCATAGTGCCTCTCCTTTTCAATGGTATCTCTGTTATTAGTTGTCTTAAAAAACATCTAGCTCTACTTATACAACACAGTATGCTGAGCACTGTAACCAGAACATGAACACCTGGTCCCTATCATTAAAGAGCTAATCTGCTTGAAACCAAAGAGCTATGCAGATGTAAGGTGACATTATCACTATGGTAAAAGAGAAAGAATTGTTCTAAGCAGGCAATTAAACATACAGAAAAAGCACCAAAAATACCCTCAGATACCCTCAAGGTTAGCTTAATACCTAACTGTGCTATCAGTTAGTGTGAAAAATAGCAAATTACAATGGCTGACTGTGACTTGATCACCAGCAGTTTCACTTCTGGTTAAATGGACACCACACTTACCAATTAATCTAGAAAATCCAAGTAGTGCTGAAGTTTTATAGCTGAGGAATATTTTAGGTAATCCTCCCCTTTTCTCCCACAGCTGAGAGAATTAAGAATTGCCTCTCGGTACCTATCTGTCGGCAGCAGTCTCAGAGCTCCAAGCACGGGCTGCTTTGCACATAGTGCTATCATTTGACTGTAGCCATCTGTTTATGTGCAAGTTCTTTCACTGTCTTTCAGTTCCCTTGAAAGCCCTTGAGAGCCTTTAGTATGTCCAGGCCACGATTCCCTGTCCAAATTCTCCTACTGCTTATATACCCCAGCTACTCCTCCAGCCTAAGAAACTCCCCCTACAGGCACAGTCCTCCTCCTTCAGGCTGTTCCCCGCCCTCCCCGCTGGTCCTGTCCTTCTGACCTCTGCAGGGACAGTCCTCCTCCTTCAGCCTGTTCCCCATCCTCTCCACTGGTCATGTCCTTCTGCCCTCTGCAGGGACAGTCCACCTCCTTCAGCCTGTTCCCCATCCTCTCCACTGGTCATGTCCTTCTGACCTCTGCAGGGACAGTCCTCCTCCTTCAGCCTGTTCCTGCCCTCCCCGCTGGTCAGGTCCTTCTGACCTCTGCAGGGACAGTCCTCCTCCTTCAGCCTGTTCCTGCCCTCCCCGCTGGTCAGGTCCTTCTGACCTCTGCAGGGACAGTCCTCCTCCTTCAGCCTGTTCCCCGCCCTCCCCGCTGGTCCTGTCCTTCTGACCTCTGCAGGGACAGTCCTCCTCCTTCAGCCTGTTCCTGCCCTCCCCGCTGGTCAGGTCCTTCTGACCTCTGCAGGGACAGTCCTCCTCCTTCAGGCTGTTCCCCGCCCTCCCCGCTGGTCCTGTCCTTCTGACCTCTGCAGGGACAGTCCTCCTCCTTCAGCCTGTTCCTGCCCTCCCCGCTGGTCAGGTCCTTCTGACCTCTGCAGGGACAGTCCACCTCCTTCAGCCTGTTCCCCATCCTCTCCACTGGTCCTGTCCTTCTGCCCTCTGCAGGGACAGTCCACCTCCTTCAGCCTGTTCCCCGCCCTCCCCACTGGTCATGTCCTTCTGACCTCTGCAGGGACAGTCCACCTCCTTCAGCCTGTTCCCCATCCTCTCCACTGGTCCTGTCCTTCTGCCCTCTGCAGGGACAGTCCACCTCCTTCAGCCTGTTCCCCACCCTCCCCACTGGTCATGTCCTTCTGACCTCTGCAGGGACAGTCCACCTCCTTCAGCCTGTTCCCCGCCCTCCCCACTGGTCATGTCCTTCTGACCTCTGCAGGGACAGTCCACCTCCTTCAGCCTGTTCCCCATCCTCTCCACTGGTCATGTCCTTCTGCCCTCTGCAGGGACAGTCCACCTCCTTCAGCCTGTTCCCCGCCCTCCCCACTGGTCATGTCCTTCTGACCTCTGCAGGGACAGTCCACCTCCTTCAGCCTGTTCCCCATCCTCTCCACTGGTCATGTCCTTCTGCCCTCTGCAGGGACAGTCCACCTCCTTCAGCCTGTTCCCCGCCCTCCCCACTGGTCATGTCCTTCTGCCCTCTGCAGGGACAGTCCTCCTCCTTCAGGCTGTTCCCCGCCCTCCCCGCTGGTCCTGTCCTTCTGACCTCTGCAGGGACAGTCCTCCTCCTTCAGCCTGTTCCTGCCCTCCCCGCTGGTCAGGTCCTTCTGACCTCTGCAGGGACAGTCCACCTCCTTCAGCCTGTTCCCCATCCTCTCCACTGGTCCTGTCCTTCTGCCCTCTGCAGGGACAGTCCTCCTCCTTCAGCCTGTTCCTGCCCTCCCTGCTGGTCAGGTCCTTCTGACCTCTGCAGGGACAGTCCTCCTCCTTCAGCCTGTTACCCGCCTTCCCCACTGGTCATGTCCTTCTGACCTCTGCAGGGACAGTCCTCCTCCTTCAGCCTGTTCCTGCCCTCCCCGCTGGTCAGGTCCTTCTGACCTCTGCAGGGACAGTCCTCCTCCTTCAGCCTGTTCCTGCCCTCCCCGCTGGTCAGGTCCTTCTGACCTCTGCAGGGACAGTCCACCTCCTTCAGCCTGTTCCCCATCCTCTCCACTGGTCCTGTCCTTCTGCCCTCTGCAGGGACAGTCCTCCTCCTTCAGCCTGTTCCTGCCCTCCCTGCTGGTCAGGTCCTTCTGACCTCTGCAGGGACAGTCCTCCTCCTTCAGCCTGTTCCCCGCCTTCCCCACTGGTCATGTCCTTCTGACCTCTGCAGGGACAGTCCACCTCCTTCAGCCTGTTCCCCATCCTCTCCACTGGTCATGTCCTTCTGCCCTCTGCAGGGACAGTCCACCTCCTTCAGCCTTTTTCCATCCTCCCTACTTGGCATGTCCTTTTGCCCACTTACAGGAAGTTTTATTTCTCTGGGAAAGACTTTTGTATTTTTTTGATTTTTCAAGCCAAAGGAAGTCTTTCTTCACTCATAAATAACACCAACTTTCCCTTCCTGATAGCTTTTCTTATGATATATTTACTTGCATTTTTTACCTGTTTCTCCACATGATCTGTTCGCTTCATCAGCACATAAATCAGCTTCGTTCCCTGCTTCATCCCCAGGGCCCACTGTGGAATGGAGTCTGTATCAGTAAACACCTGTTTGCATTTGGCTGCTGGAAGGAGACCTTAAGATTAAGATTCAGATAATAATTGGAAGTACCTAGAAGTAATTATTCAGTTTTATGTGATAGAATAATTGGAGCAGAAGTCTGTTGAGTAAAGTTAGAATGCTTCAGTGGAACTGCATTACGATAATACTGGACAAAGTAGCCTTAAATTACCGGGTACATTTGACTACTATCGAAACATTAATAGAAGTATTTTTTAAAATCTTAGAAAAATATTTGAATGCGTACATTTATTAATGTTTATTCTCCTGAAGCTATTATAACAAACCAGGCATGGTGGTGCATGCCTGTAATCCCAGCCCTTGGGAGACTGAGGCAGGAAGATTGCTGCAAGTTTGAAGCTAGTCTCCGCTACAGAGTGAGTTCAAGGCAATCCTGAACTACACAGTAAAATTCTGTCTCAAAAAGAAATTAAAACAGTTAATTAAGAGGAATGCATTTCCACAATGTAGTAGATTTAAAAAAATAATATACTAGTTCTAAAAAAAGAAAAATGAAAAAAAGTGTCTAAAAGAGCAAGAGAAAAGAAATTTCTCCTACCCTATCCTCCTCCCACATTGAGAAGCAAAATTTACTAAACTCCAAGTAATCAAAACACCTCATGTCAACCACGAGCTGAAAAAGGCTCCTGCATCTCATGAGCGGATGAATAGTTGTTTTTAGTCCTGATGTGAGTAGCCGGTAGACTGCAGTGCTGTGCTGTGGTGGACAAGCACTAGGTTTAGGGCTGGAACACCTGGGTTTGGGTCCTGGTGTCACCACTGACCTTGTCCGTTAGACCTGAGACGACTCACTGAACCTCATCGGAATGACACCGCCATGTATCAGACAGGATGAGTTCGGGAATTCTCTTGGAGAACTGGGTGCACCACCCACAAGAGGTCTCTGTGGGGCTGTTTGTGTGTGGCTCTAAGCAGTGCGCCCCGTGGCAATGAGGGTGCTTCGCCCTTTCCCATGGTCTGGACCGGCTTGTATGCCAGTGGTATGTATTGATACAAAACCTTTGTAACACAGAGATGTAAACCAGCACTGTGGGGAGGTGACAGGCCTGGGGAAGTGAGTCCTTGCTGGGACATCCGCGAAGCACATTTGTGCAGAGATGGCCTTTGGGAGGCCTCAGAGACTGAGCGACTCTCCCTGACACTGGTCTGCATCCCCTAGCGCTCTCGTGCCTCTGTCCCCTCTCTTTGCACCTCTCTCTTCTTGCCTTTTCCTCTTCTTCCTTTCTTCACTCTGGCTCCATGTTTTCCTCCTGCTGGCTTTGGGACAGCAGTGTGACAGCTGAGAAGGGGAGACTTCCTAGTCCAAAGAGTGGACTTTGAAATCACAGTTTCTTGGCCTCCTCCCAATGTAACTTTTTTACAAATAAGCCATATATGAAACCAAGGTGAAAAAAAATCCATGTCCCCAACACACAGAAATTAGCTTTTAATAGGGATAAAACTTTTTCTTCCCAGTTTTTTATGGTTTTCTTACCTTGAGCAGTCAAAGGTGTCCTTGGGCTTGTGGGAAGCCAGGATACACATTCTGTTTCTTTCACTAAGAGAGGCGTGGTAAAGGATGTTATCTTATTATGTCCTAGAGCAGAACATTTTTGCACTTAGAAATTAGAATTTTTAAATCTCTACTGATTTATTGTAATTAGATTTATAAATTCTAGGGATTTTTGTATCTCAGAAATTAGAATTTTATATATTTGCAAGTTAATGAAAAATAGTTATAAATTCTATTTTACAAGGAATTTGTTGATGATATATAATAAAGTGGTATTACGTACTTTTATAATACCTTTACATTATACCTTAGGAGGAAAGTATCATACATGTATGGGTAAATGTGTGTATGTGTGCATATGTGCTTGTATGAAAAAGATACATGAAGAAAATATGATGAAATTATTTTTGAGAGATATTTATAAGTGATTTTTTTGTGGTTGTTTATTGTAGGGATTTTCTACATGGCCATATAATTTATCATAAAGATGTTATATAAGTGAATTTTTTTCACATGCTACATGAAACTAAATCAGGTCTTTGGAACATAAAGCCTCTACAGCAACAGTATCCCTCTGATTTATAAATCAGGTGTTCAGTGTCCAGCGAGATGTTTCTCTTTCAATAGCACAAAGTATTTAATTAACATCCAGTGGCATATGATTGGACTCCTGGTGTGGCATCCATTTGCCTGAATTATTATAATGCACCGTGCATTCTTTTAATAAAGAAGTATCCAGTCAGTTTGTATGACCGGTACCAGTGTATAAGAATCTCTGCTCTTCCTAAGCCTCCCTAGGCAAGCACTCAGCCGCTAAGCTACGACTCTAGCCCTCCTCATCACTTTTTAGATAGCAGGAAGTTTAAATTTTATTCTTTCAAATGCCTCATCTTTTAAAATTCCAGTTTACCATCCTTTAATACCTAAATTTGATTCATGGACCTTAAAAAAATCTAAGAATTTTAATTATTTGTATTTTCTTCTCGTTAAAAATGAGACTGAAAAGTCCAGTCTCCTATCAGAGAGGGCCACCCCCAGCACGGACTGGCGGCTCTGTGGATGGAGGATCTGTCCTTCTTGGAGTTCCCATCAAGGTTCCCACTAATCCCACCGTGGGCAGTTGTGGGCTGCTGCTGAAGAACTCAGGATAGAGGAGCCCATTCCCTGGGAAGCACAGCAGCTGTGCACCGGAGTAGGAGTTTCTCCCCAGTCTCTGATCTCTGCTTCATTGCACCTTTTGCCCCTGTGTTTTTTCGGGTGTCGTTCAGAGGATTAAACTCATGTCCTTGCACTTGCCAGGCAGGCACTTGTGCGGCTCAGCTACAGCCTTGGCCAGCCCTTGTCCCCCTGCTCTTGAGAGTGCTCTGGTGCACTTATTGCTGAGGCTGTGCATGGGCATTGCTGATGTGGGAGAGTGTCATGGCCCGGGGTCTGCCCAGTGGGGAAAATCTGGTGGGCGGTGTTGAAATACTGCCGATATCTGGAGATTCTGCCATGTGGCAATCACTGTTGGTGGAAATGACATTTTCATGGTAAGGTTTGTCAGTTATGTGCCACTTATCTTCAGATGCTCCAGGGGAAGCAGAAGCTTCATCTGCTAGATATATTGCTGTACCTTTTCCCCTGCTAGGCTCTGCTGGGCTTTCATTTTAAGGACCGAGTCATCACCATTTCTGAAGCCTGGCGCTGCCCTGGGCCTCTCCCTAGGTACAAGCCAGTCTTTGGGGCTGTTATAGGAACACTGACTTCTCGTTCTGAGCTCATGCATCTTCCCAGCACTCAGTCTGTGCTTCTATAGGGAGCAGCGGTTTCCCAGGTCACAATCAGTCCCCCTAGGGGAAAGGCACATATTACCGTGTCAGTTATACCTTTCTCTTAACATTTTGTTGTGAACATTTTGTTGAAATAATAAAATTAGTCTTATTTCTAGCAAAGCAGTTTTAGGAAGACACTGAAGTATTAGATGTGTCATTGTCAAACTTTTCTTGATTAATTCTACACTTTCCATTTTACCTCAAGGGATGTTTGTCTTAGGTCTGTCCAGAGCTTTGTGGTGACTTCTTGCATGTACTTTCTGACTCCATCTAATGTGAGTGTGCAGTCCTGATTCTTAATTCTGTGAGTGTAAAGAGAGGGTGGGGTGGGGGGAGCAGAGACACACACAGAGAGAAGAGAACAGGTTTTAAATGTCCCTTTACCCTGTACCATCACTCTTCCCCTGTTCCCTGTACCCTGTGAGTGTGTGTGTGTGGGGGGTACACATGTGCGAGGAGTTCATATTCGTGTACTAAACATTAAGTAGAATGAGAGTTTGAAGAAGTAAATCTCATATACCGGTGCAGAGAAAGCCCACCCGAAGAACTGAAAACCAAATTCTTCACAAGGTATGGGTCTTTTCCTTTGCAGAAGTTGAGAACTGGAGGAAAAAAATTCTTAGTCTCAGGCTGAGTTCCTCGCGGTTTTAATGTGTGAAAAGTCCTATCTCATTAATAAATATTCTCAAGGCGGTTACAGAGTATATGAATACTTTTTCCTGAAAGTAGCATTCTTTTCCTCTGACTATGTATTCTCTTCCCCAACCTCAAATGCACATACCCAAGAGTAAAGGGGCAAGAAGTTTTCCACATATTTGAACTTACAGAATTTAATATTATTAATATAACTAAAGTAACAGTTTGTGTGAAATTGTTCAGTATTAAGGTTTTAAGTCAGACAAAACATAGTGGAATAAAAATGGGAGGGTCGAAGCTGGTCATGGTGCACATACTTGTGATCTTCATATTAGGAGTCTGAGTCAGGAGGCGCTGGAGTTGCAGGCTGTTCTGGCTGACAGTAAATTCAAGGTCAGACTGGATCATATCACAATATCCTCTCCCCAAATGAAAAACAAACAAGACAACACGAAAGGGAAAGGTCTTATGTTAAAGAGTCTAGAAAGTTTTAAGGATTTAGAAAGATTTCCATATGTAAATTACCTCTAATAGCTCTGGGGAAATAATCTAATAGTATTAGCACTATCTATGGAACATTTCTTGATGAAAAATTGTAGGGCCCCACTTTTTTCTTTCTTTTTTGAAGGAAGGAAAGATTTATTTAGTTCATGGTCTGTGGAGGTTTCAGTCCATAATCAGCTAGCTCCAAGGCAGAGTGGCATGGCGCAGGGGAAATGCTTCATAGTAGTGGAAGACTGCAAGGCCACAAGAGCAAAGGAAGGACCCCAATTTTTCATAAAATATATAGAAACTGTATGTTTTATCCCTACAGCCCACTTTAATTTTTTCCCTGCGAAAATTATGCTTAATGGTATGTGTGCTATAATTGCCACTAGTACATTCTTCTTTGTGGTACCAGTATCAACTATTCTAAACTCTGCTTAGCACTTTTCCTCATGTGTAACGTTTTTAAAAGTATAAATGTGTTCTATGTTTTTGCCTTACTGCTACTTTTGCTATTTTCTTTGGGTGACAATGATAAAAAATATTTTACTCAAAAGCATATATTTTGGTATCCATTTGATTTTAAATATAGTGTAAATAAAAATGAAGACATTTAATATTTATTTATAAAAGAAATTATTCTCTAAACTAGTATGGAAATATACTTATGTAAAAGTTAACTAAGTGGTATTGTGTTGCTATAGACATGGATATGAATAGATGTAGGCAAGGGCTTTCTGCACAGAATCCAGTTACACAAGAGATAATACGAAAAATGAATAAATGATATTACATCAAATTAAGAGACATTTTCACAGCAAAGGAACCAGCAGAGTGAAGAGATAACCTGCAAAATGAGAAAAAAGTTTTGCTAGCTATTTCTCAGAGAGAGAACCAGTAGCTAGAATACATAAAGAGCTAAAAATATAGTTAACTGCCCCAAATAAAAGACCTAATGTTAAATGGGCAACTGAACTGAATAGATACTACTCCGAAGAATTACAGGTGGCCAGTAAATGCATGAAAAATGTTCACCACTGGCCATTAAAGATAATCAGACTAAAACAGCATTGGAATTTCTCCTTACTGTAGAAAGAATGGCTTTTCGTCAAGAAATCACACAGAAAAAGTTACCTCCCCATCACAAAAAAAAAAAAAAAAAGACAAGAAATTCAAACATTTTCCTCATTTCTCTTTTAAAAATCCTTTTTTGAATACACTCACATGGACATGGAGAATCTGGGTGGGAAAGCAGTGAGCTTTGCAGGCCTTAGGGTGTAGGTTTGGCTCGGCCTCCACCACAGTGTGGCCCTACATGGCTCAGCTACCTCGTGTATACTAGCAGCTGTAAAAGGTGGGCTATTTACCTAGAACTTTCCCATAATGACACTTCTTCTGGGTAAGCAACTGGTTAAGAAATTATCTTCTTATGTGAAGATTGTGGTTTTCTGCTGCTTCTTATTTTATGTTTGTACTTGGTGGGCATCCGTCTCTTAAGTGGTTGGACGGAAGAGGGTGTGGTGTTGGATGCTCTGGAGCAGAGCAGACTGGGAGATTGTATTCAGGGGTTTTCCCAAGGAGGGAGCCACATGAAGGTGCCTGCTTCCGCTGACAGAACTTCACTGAAGCAGAATCTACAGCATACGTGCAAAAACACAGCAGCAATCTCCATAATACTTACACTGTGCCTACATCTCCTCATTTCTCTCCCCCTCTCTGGTACCCTAGCTGTGCTGGACTTATGATCCTTCTGCCTCAGTCTACTAGTGTTAGGGTTACAGTTCTGTACCATCAGGTGTGGTTCTTACTCTTTTTTTGGTACTGTGGCTCAAACTCATGACCTCGCACTTGCCAGAGCAGGTGCTTACACTGCTTAGCTAAACCCGTGACCCTGGTTCTTACTTTTAAATTTTCCAGTTCTTATCTACAAAACAGGAAAGTGACACTGCTGCCTCTTGTTGAACGGAAGGTGCATCAGGTAGCATCCTAGAATGTGTCTTAGTGCTAGGACCTGAGTGTGTTGCTGTTTAAATGATTCTGTCTGCCAAGATGCAAATGTTCGAATATATATAGGGTCACTGATACACAGCATTGATTTATGGTGAGGGTGCATTTCCTGGGGCTTATTGTTTTCATACTTCAGGTGAAAACAATATTCTCTTTTCCTCTTCCACTAAGAAGATGGCAGTTCTGTGGTACTCAAGATATTCGCCCCTTATATATAAACGCAAATGGTCACATTGTATCCCAAATAAATTGTTTGTAATTTGTTATTGTTGCACATTGTATTTGGAATAATAAATTGTTGCAAAAGTTGGGGTTTTTGGGGCAGTAGATACTGAGGACAAGGCCTGACACATGCCAGGTAAGTGCTCTACCCCTAAGATACATTATACCTGTTTTTATTTGTTTATTTTGAGACAAGATCTCACTAAGTTGCCATGACTGGCCTTGAATTCTCAATGCTTCTACCTCAGTTTCCCCTGTCGTTGGGGTTGCAGGCATGCACACCTGTGAGATGATGTTTTTCTTGTTTTTGATATCAAAGTAGTTTAAGCAATTAAGGGTAAAATAATGAGAGAAAAATTTTAAGATTGTAGAAACATGTGAATAGAATGCTAAGTTTGGTGTAGATGAGTTTAAACCAAGGATGTAATTCAGGTTTGGTAATAGTTCATTAGGGTCAGCCTCCTCTTAGGAAATTAAATACCTGAAAAACTCCCAGACAAACAGACTAAAAGCCACTTGAAAGTATTATATTTTTCCTGTTTTGGTTCTCTTATGGTGGCATCGATCCTGTAGCAGGATTTTGGGTATGTGTGTATTTGTGTATGTGTGTGTGCTTAATAGCAGTTATTTTTCAAAGCAGTGTTCCTTCCAATCCCTCTCTAATCTCTCCAGCATCAGAAATGTGCTGATATAAAGCCCCCCGAGGGCTGGAAAGTATTAGGTGTGCTGACATCCACATGGGTCTGTGGGTGGCAGCAGGAAGAAGAAAAATGATTATATGGAATTTGTATGCTGCAGTGTTAAAGTAGTCTTGACTGCTTTCATTTCTTTTAAAGACTGATATTTTTCCAAATGAGGATTAGGAAAATTCCTTTAAAAAGAGTGAGAACTAGTATATTGACAATATCAGGTATGAAGAGTTCTTATAAGAGATAAGAGAATGTGTACCAGAGAAAAAGAATGTAAGGAGAGAATGTAATAATTAGATTTCTTAAAATGTGCCTGAAAAATTACAGGGATTTTTTTTCCTTTTAAATTTATCTTTGAAAAACTCCCTAGAGAAAGAAAATGGTTTCCTCCTATAGCTGGTTGGGATTTCTCAGCAAATGCCTCCAAAAGATAATTTGAAACAGTGTGTTTTGTAACTTTGAAACATTTTAGATCTTCCTTTCAGCCTGACATCTGATGAGAAAGACTGTAGTGTTCCTCCCGAGCTTGTTCCCTGACAGCTGCTCCTCCAGCTTTGAATTGCGTGGTGGGAGAGGAGTCATCAGAGACCACTGGAGTTGGGAAGGGAGGTCACTGCACGGATGCTGTGTGATTTCCTTATTCAGGTCCAGAGTGGGGTGGTTCTCTAACTGCCATGCTGCTCAGCATCTCCTGTGGGGAAGGCTTATTAAACACAGGTGTCTGACTCGGTGGGCATGAAGTGGGGCCTGAACATGTACATTTCTCACAAGGTCCTGTGAAGCAAAAGCTGCAGATTTCCATGTAGCCCAGGCTGGCCTTAAAGTCATGGTCTCATGGTGATCCTGTATCAGCCTTCCCGAGTGCTGGGATCATAGCTGTGGACAGTCATGTCCGGCCATATAAATGTAAATATAAATGTAAACATATGTATGGAGATATATATGTGTATATATGTTGAGTTTGGGTTTTTTTTTTTTTTTTTGGAGACAAGTTATTGTTACTTGGTACAGGAAGACCTTGAACTTGCTTATGTGGCCCAGGATGACCTCAAACTTGCAGTGATCCTCCTGCCTCAGTCTCCTGAATGCTGGAATTAGAGGCATGGACCACCACACTTGGCAGTTGATTTCCAAATTTTAGTCTGACTCAACAGCCTCCGCTATTGGGCAGTATTAATTCATTTAATAGCAATTTTGTGTATGACTAATGGTGTGTGCAATGGTGATAAAAGAGCTGAAATTCTGTCAGGTAGTTCTAGCAAATTTGTGGATGGTGATAGAAACTTTTAGTTAGTGAGAAGCAACTAGTGAGCTGTGAACAGTGCCAAGAATAGAGCTGTATTATCTTAAACATAAACGGAACTTTCTGGAAGGGAATTTTCTTAGGGCTTGCACTCTCGTTTTTAACCAAACTAGTATCAGGGGATTATGTAATTATTATTTCTGCATGAAGGTCATTTAACTTTTCCTGGGCAATTCACCCATTTCTGTCTAAGAGAGTACCATTATGAACAGTGGAAATAAAGGGGCTCAATCTGAACCATGGGTTACAGCTAGTTAAAAAAATTATTTAGTAATGTTTCAGATGTAAAAATGTAAAATTTAACGTTAATTTGTAAAAATATGCAATATTTCAAGCTTATAAAATGTGAAAATGTTCCATTAAGATGTCATTTTATTTAGATGTGTTATTAACTATGCTTGATTCAAGCTAAGACTATGGCCCTAACTGTAAGCACCTGGGTAACGAGGGCTTTGTACTGTATATTTTCTTTACATCACATACGTAATTCTGCATAATGCTGTACATGTGACAGGAGCCAAGATGTATTTATGGAATAAATAATAGAACTTTTGCAGGTTAAAGCCTTTCCTTTTAAGCCCAAACCAACCTGTTAACATTTTTTATCTCTCAAAGTAATCTTAAGATATTTGTTTCCAAATATCTTGAACAACTATAAGTAAGTTTAATTTTATTTGAGAGTATACTAATAAGCTCCCCTTTTCTGTATATTATAAAATATGTGATTTTATTACAGATTCACCTCTGCCTGCTCCTGGGGCTCCACTCTCACTAGAGTACACTTGGAGCTAGAGTATTGGGAGAGAAAAGGTACAATATGTAAAGGTAGAACTTCTGGAATGCATGTCACAGGAGATGAAAAGGTGTGGTGTGTGCTGAAGGTGACGCCTGCTAAAGGCGCTGAACGTAGCAGCCTATGCTGAACTGAAGGTCAGAGTGAGAGAATGGAATGGAGTACATCCTGACAGGTGTTAACATCATCCTCAGAAAGGATAAGCGAAGCTATAGAATCATTTGTAACAATGAGCCAGCACTCATGGTGTTACACAGTGTTCCTGCTTACTCGGAGGGAAGCGCGACGATGAAAATAGTGAGTCCGTGTAAAGGCAGGTGCACTGATGACATCACCCTCCAAATTGGGCAAGTTTTCATGTCGCACATCTCCCATACAGATGGGTGTTATCTGTTACTTTATAATGCTCACATTCTTTTTTGAAGATAAACTTTACTATAAAATTATAAAACAGCTAGAATTACATTGTACAAGTTTTACTCACACACTGAAATTACATCTTAGGTATGAAAGAGATATAGCAATAAATTTTCTTAAAATATTGACAGTACTTGTTTTAGATAGATGATATATAAAAATTACACGTATAAAGATTGCACATATGTGTCAGATAAAATTTGCTTTTTGTGCAGTATCAGACTGGGGCTGATTTCTAAATTCTTCAAATCTTGCTGAGAAGCAGGATACAAATTAATACACTCTGATTTGAGCTAATTTTATTTCATGTAAAACTGTAAGTGTCACAAATGCACATCAATTTCAACCTCCTGATAATGGTTTGCTATTTAAAAATCATTTTTCTCCAAACAATAGTTACAGATAATAAGAGACATGAAAAATATTTTTTGGATTTTATCCTTTTCACCCATAAAAGGTATTCATCTATACAGTATTTCTATAAAAAAGTAGAAAACATATATGTGATAAGACATTATACAAAGTTAAAAGATTACACAGATGAAAAAGGATATCTGTAAGGTATTTAACAAATGATTAACATCTAGAATTTAAATCCAAATGAAACCAGTGAAGAAAAGTAAGGGAAAATATGAAGTTTTGAATAGTAAATCCATTCAAGAAAGGAATGACAGACACTGAGCACATCTTTATGCTCACTATTTGTATGAGAATTAGAAATTAACACAGCATTTTCTTAGTGTTGGTAAAGTTGATGAGGACTGGTAGTATCCAGTGTCTGTTGGAAGAAAACAGTTATTCTTCATGTACCAGTGGTGACAAGGAAAATGGATAAAGCATTTCTGGTAGGTCACTCTATGGAATAATTTGAAAAACTAAAAATGTATCTTACTTTTAACCCTGCATTCAAATGTGAGGTGTTTATTGTTAGGAAATACGTATTCATGGCAAAAGTGTAATAGATTTTTAAAAATCAATGGTCATTGTTATGTACTGATTGTGCCCCCATAACTAGTTGAAGTCTTATCCATCAGCATGACTCTATTTAGAGATCAGAGGAAATCCAGGAGAAATGAGATCACAAAGGTGGGGCTCTGATATGAGGGGATTAGTGATCTCCTCAGAGAAGAAACTGATAGTTAGCATTCTCTTTCCTGTGCTTTCTCTGTCTCTCCCTGCCTACATGCACATGAAGAAGAGGTCAGATGAGCAATCTGTGATGGGGTAGCCACCTACATGCCAGAGAGGGAAGCTTCACTTTGCTGAAACCATGATGTAGGCTACACACTGTGAGAAAATCAATCTCTGCTGTTCAGGTCATCCAGCCCAATTATTTTTATGGAATCTGAACTGAATAACTCATTACAATGTTTATATATTTTATGATGGTAATATTGACAGCGTTAGTAATTAAAAATGGTACTGTGGCTTTTTATATAAAGAGTATTTTTTAATCCTGTTTCCTTCTGTGTTCTTTGAATGAATGAATTATGTTGTTGAGAAGATACAATATTTGTACAAGAGGATTTTGACTTCCCAAAATGTATTCCGTTTTTTGAGCCACAAACAACATGCCCAGTCGTTTTTTTCCATCTCATTCTCTGACTTCAGGTGAAAGGAGAGAATCACAAAGCCTTACACCCATGGGATCCTGCCTTTATTTTATAGCAGTCATACTTTAATATAATCACTTTCCTTATAAAATACAAATACAGTTCAATGATAAACATTTCTCTGTAGTCACATAGTGATTAAGGAATCGACCCTCATTATACATTTCTGTATCCCTAAATAACATATTATTTAGATACGTTTATGTCTTGATGGAATTTCATAGCAGCTATTTTTCTATAAGTGGCTGTTATTTTTTTTTTCACTTAGCATTCCATTTTCAAGTTATCTCTGCTGATGTGGATAGCTGCTGCCACTACTATAAAGCGGTGGTTTTCAGAGAGTTTTGACTAGAAGCACCATAAAAATACACTTTAATTGCACTTTAGTGTATAGCAACATACAGAATTAAAAGTTAAGTTTTCAGTTTTATGCTTACTGTTATATTACATTGTTATGTTAAGTTGCCTGTATCCTGGAGAAACTCTAGATTAATATACACAACTAGCAAAGTCTCTTATTAGCTGGTTTTGAGGTGCAGGGGTCTCCTATTTACAGGTGTTTCCTGGTTCTTTGTGTCCTGAGCAAAGAACTAGTCAAGACAAGCTCAAACAGTAGCCAAGTTTTATTGTAAGTAGGAAGAGAAACAGACTCTCTACTGAGTGAATTTGGGCCAAGTAAAAAAAAAGAAGTACACTTTCCAGCATGAGGGCAGCCACCAAGCAGGGGAACACAGTGACAAAGCTCAGTGTGGATGTCCTTCTTGTGTCACCAGCTCCTCAGGCTGACGTCAGGTCTAGGCATCCTGTGAAAACCTGCTCGAGTTCTCACAAGTCCCTGTGCAGGGCTTTGAGAACTGCTCTTTGCCCATGTTCTGGGATCTGTTAATTAACAGGTGATGCTTACTTCTCAAGTAATGTCCTAACCTCTGTCTCAGGAAATGCTCCCCTGACCCACTATTATTTTTTAATCTTTTAGAGACAGGGTCTTGCTATGCAGTGCAGGCTGCAGGCTGGCCTTGAACTCACTTTGTAACCCAGGCTGGACCGGAACTGGCAGTGATCCTCATGCCTCAGCCTCCCAAGTATTGAAATTCTCTCTCTTTATTAAGCCTCATTCACTTCTGCTTTAAAATGTTAGTTGCAGTAGCTACAGAATATTAGTTTGACAATTACAGCATGCTGAAAAAAAATTATTCCACTGTTTTCTAGCTTCTGTGATTGCTGCCAAAATATCACCTTAGTCTACTTATAATTCCTTTGTAGATGATCTATTTTTCTCTAGCTTTTTAAAATATCTTCTTTTTAATTTTTTCTTCTGGAGTTTTACTATGCTGTATACAGATATATTGCTTTCTTTTTAATTTACCCAGCTTGAAATTTGTTGAAGTTTAATAACTTATGGTAATTCAGGAAAACTTACTATGGTGATATCTTTAAATATAGTATGTCCTCTCCATTATTAATTTTCTGTACATGTTTATGTATGTTATACAGTCCACCTCTACTCTCATGACTCTTAAACATATGCACTTATAATTTATAGCTCAGAGTGTTCATAGACTGCCTTTGGACTATTCGGTGTTGTATAAATGTAATTTAACATATCCACACTATTTTAAATGCCAACAATTATATTTTTTCCTTTGTTCTACTTAAGATCTACGCAATCATGTTGATAGGTTTTTATCCTGCCTCTTTTCAAGATTCTTAACTGTTTTGAAAATCATCCAGCTGTTATTTTCCACTCTCAGTTCTAACCTCATGTACAGTGTCAGTGAGGTTGTAGCCAGGGTCTCAGAGTGCAGTGTGAAGTTTTCCAGCTCATGTTCTTTAGAACTCTGTGGGAACTGTTTGAGAAAGTCTGTGTGCCTTTCAGGTTGTTGGATTGCAAATTGGGATGTCGACTCTACCTGCCTACCCTTTCTGCCATTGCTGATGTCTTCCATGTAATAGTCTATGTTTTAATACTATTGAACTGAGGGCGTAAGGTTCTTATGTTCCAAATCTCTTTGAATATCTCCTGTAACTTCTCCTGTAAGTTCTTTACTGTGTATGTGCCCTGGAAATCATTCCCTTCTGTACCTGTGTCAATGCATAACGTGATGATCATTAAACCTTAGCCTGGATGTGGCACTCACCAGCTATCATTAACAATTGTAAAAAAAAAAAAAAAAAAAAAAAAAACATTTTAAAGCTCTTTCTTTTAATTTAAACCACTTGTTTAAGAGTCTCTGTGTTGTCGATTTATCTCATGGTTGTTTTCTATTCTTTGAAAGGTTGTTTGACCATATAAACTGATTTTAGGAAAATTCTTATGAAGTAATTTTAGGAGGTAAAAAATATCATAAAAAGAGAAGACAGTGGCTCTTGGAAAAAGATATCCATCCACTGAGATTTAAAAATCAAATTTGGGTTCCATTAACCTTAACAGGATAATTAGAATGCTGTCATTTTTCAAGCAGATGGAGAAATGAATAGTCCATAGGACATGGAGGACACTCAGAATCTCCTGAGAATTATGATTATTTCTAATTTGTAAATTATTATATGTATATTGTTTAAAAATAGAAACATTTCTAATCAATATTTTGTAATTAGAGCTTCTAAACCAAACCTGTTTCTGCTGCTGTTTAAGCATATGAGTAGGCTGCAAATTGGCTGTCTTGCAACCTTTTATTTTTTAATTTTTCATTTTATCAACACATGTTGGCAGTACATAATGATAGCGTTCATTGTAGGGGATTGGTATATGTACATAATAGGCCTCAGGTCTTTTCTTTCCCCTTTCCCTCCATGCTTTTTTTTTTTTTTTTTTTTTTTTTTTTTGCCAGTGTTAGAGTCACTTATTTATTTCATAAGTCCTCATAAAGTTCATTGTCATACATACAGATTGACAGCCGGACTAACAAGCCAAAAACCAGAAAAAAACACATAAGACAATGATACTAAATCAAGGTACACTTTTGGGTACATTGTTGTCCTGGGTTACAATAAATTTTTTCTCTCTTTTTCTGTTGTCTGTTTCAGTGTGTGACTAGCTTCACACTGACCTTATAACCTTTCAAATGCATGTGGTTCAAGGCACAGAATTCTAACTAATGCAGAGGTGTCTTGGCATGTAGGAACAGTGGAGTGCTCACATCTTTATAAGCTAATGTCTGAACCTTTTCCTGAAATTTAAATGTTAGGACAGTGCTACTAACACTAATTTTGAGAATCATTAAAAAAGGCTGCATTTCTACACATTATGCCTTGATTGGCATCTCACTAATAGCAGGTTAGTGAAAGATTACCTAGCATTTGTGAGTGGGACAGATTCCAAAACAAGACATTAAAAAGGGGAAAAAAAAAAAAGATAGAACAAAGCAAAACACCACACCCCCCTTTTCGTCCTATCCCTGAAACTATATATTTACTTATGAGTAGGACCTAGGCTTACATTAACATTTAAAAACTTGTTCCAGCTGGCCTAAATAATCATCGAACTTTAGGAGCACAATAAATATATTCTCTTATCAAAAGATAATTTTTATTTAGTGTTTCTGGAAGTGAGAATGATTTCTGGAAATGGAAAGATAGGGAATTAGTACATAACAAATAAATTAGAAATTACTAGATAACTGAATGTTAACAGATACTAGTACACATACGTATGCAGTCATGCACAGGTACTGCGTAGCTGACTCTTTATGAGGTCAAACCTATGAGTCCATGTGGGGAAGATGGTACTCAGTCCTGAGTCAGAGCCTTGGTGGTTTGCCTTGGCAACACTCCAGCACTTGGTGCTTAACCGAGTGGCTTCTTGGGACTTTGATTACATTTTGCCTCCTTTCAGTTTCATTGAAAACCCTGTGTGGTGTGACATTCGGGGCATGGTATCTCGTCATATTAGTTTTCTTCTTCTGTTTCTTCTGCTAATTGAATATAAAAGTGAAGAGATTACTTCACTTTTGAATTCATTGTCCTAGTAGAAAAAAAAGTAATGGAAGCCACTCTCCCCTTTGCCATTTTGCAGAAAGCACACCTTTCTGGGACAGCTGAGAAATGCTCCTTGTGCTGGGACTCATAAGCTTTTGAGATGTGAACCTGGGTGAACTTTGCCAGCCTGTGTGCTTGCTTGCATGCCTAAGCACTGGAATGAAAGTGTGTAAAGGTGGATGAAATTATTGCACTGGATGGTCCCAGGCCCAACCAGAGGTTGCTGGTATATGTCCTATGTCAGAGCCCATTCCATTTGGTTCTTTGTGGCACTTCATTTCAGTGTGCTGTGCCAGGGGACTTTCCATCCCCTGATTCCTACTCTGGGATGTTATCCTCGTTCTCATTATCTGAGCTACTCAAGTATAGATGGACGCCGACTCATACCTGTGAGTTTGGATACTACTTTGTGAGATAGGGCAAGGCCTGCGTCGAATGCGTCTTCTATGCTTTAGCATAACGTCTTACAGTTTCCACACATAGTGCATACTGTCTTCCATTGGTAGCGTGTACATTATGACTGTTGGGCAAATTGCTCTGAGTGCTGTGCAAGGAATCCTATTGTTCCTGGTGAGGTAGGTGACGGTACTGAAGTATGGGGTGTCCTGACTCCTGCAGCAAAGGGTTTAACTAGGCCTGGGTTTGGTTACTAATTTTGTGTTAATTTTCAGTTAGGAATTTTTTTCTTAGATCACTGAAAATTCTCCTATTGTCAGATATACTTGAAAACTGTGAACCTTCCCAAATATAATATTAGCATTCCAAGTTATTAGAAAGTTACCTTTGCAAGCAGGCAGTCGTGAGTTCGATCCCTGGTACCAATAAAAAAAAAAAAAAAAAGAAAGAAAGAAAGAAAGAAAGAAAGTTACCCTTACTTTATATGGGAGTAAGCTTCAGTATTTTACATTTATTAATCTTACTCAAATGCATATTTCCCATCCTGCTTTACTTCCTCAGTCATTAACAAAATTTAGTAAACAGAAATAATAAAACATGTTAAGTGTACTTTCCTGTATGATTTAGCTATTTGACAGCCCTGGAAGAATGCTGTTATGGATTAAGAACTGGTGGTCAACTTAACGCCAGCTGGATTACATCAGCATGGCATTGAGCCAAGATGCTGCACCTGAGGAAAGTTGCCAGGATAAATAGGTGGAGAAGAAAGGCGGTGTGGAGGGTTGAGGCATTAAGGAGGCATTGTGTGTTCTCCTACAAGATGCTGTTGAGCTGTTGGTTCTCCTGGAGAAGCTTTGGTCTTCACATCGAGCATTGCTTCCTGGCTCTGGAGGGGAAGACGTGTGTTGCTTGGTCTCCAGGGTGAACTCTCCACACTGCTTCCTGGCACGTACTCAACTGTGCTTGTCATCGGAGGAGCTCGGGGCCTCCGTGTTGCTGAGGACAGCTGTGGTGCCTTTCAGGATAGCCCTGCTCTTTGTTGTGAGTGTGACTTCTTGGCTCCACTCATCCTACTAGCACAGCTCCTTCATCCTGCTGGTATAAACTTTCTGGCTTCCACCGCTGACCCTTGGGTCTTCCCAGCATGGATCCATAAAAGAGACTGGCGTGAGTCCTTTTTGTGGGCTCTGGACCTCCAGTTGGACATGTGGAGGCATTGTCCTGAGCTCTGGATTCTTATCTGGACTCATGTGGGACATTGCTGTCGGGTTTAGGCTCTTGACTAAATAATCTATGTCTTTGGTGTTGTGGATAGATTTCCTGCATTTTCCTGTGTTAACTTCCAGTGACTATTATAAAATTATTATAAACTCCATGTCCTAATCCTAGTTGTTCTCTGTACACCCCCTGACTACAACAGATGCGGGAAAAAGGAGGTCTGTCTTTACCCAGTGCTGTACTGATCCAGTGTCTGTCCCCAGTGCTTTGAAAACTATAAAATATCTGGTTAATATTAGGACATTAGAAGAGTAAAATAGAATTAAACTAACTTCTCAGTGTGAATGGTAAGCATTGTGCCAAGGTAGACACTGAATATAAAAATTACTTCAGAGTATTTTTTCCTGAAGTTAACTTTAAAATGATATTTGTGGATAATTGTCATTTTATGGAACTTCCAAACTGTATTTGAGTATTTCCATTAAATACGTTATACAGAGTAAGTATAGTACAAAACTTGACCCTATGCCGTTATTTGTAAGTGGACTCACTGAAAGAAAATGCCCACTACCAACCAACCAATGTAGTGAGCTCAGCGAAATGGTCAGAAACACATGGTTCTTTTTGCATGGTTCTTTCTTTCTCTTTTTTGTAGGTGTTTTTTGATTGATCAAACAATTTATGTGCTTTTGAAATCATCACAAGTCCCTCAGTATGATATAAGGAAGACAACTAAAAATAACATGACAGTATTTTCTAAGTGGCTACGTTTTAACACAAACAGAACTTATTTTATTTTTTCTGTTTTCTTACAAGTTTTCTTGGCAAAACTTTTTTTCAAGTTTTACAGCTTTCTTCAGTCCTGTTTCAGAGGATTACCATGCCTTTAAATTCTAGTGGTGGCTCAGTGCTCTTTAATTTTATCATTGCCATCATTCAAAATACTGTGTGTATTTGTCAGTGTGCAGCATATATATATATATATATGCACATTCATGCACATTTGTAAGTTAAAGTTCGCTGACTAGAATAACACATGAAGGTAGCTGTTTTATGACAGTGTCCTTAATGACATTGTATAACTTTTTACCCAGATATTTTTTTTAAAAAAGGGAATCATTACACTGTTTCCAGAGACCAGTGGGAAATGTGATAAACATTAGGCCAAAAACTTGTGAGTTGGTATTTAACTATTGGGCAAACATCAGAATAGACCTCAGCAAGCTGCTCTAGCAGATTTCTGGGGATTCATACATTCCAGGGAGGCCCAGGCACTGTGCCTGGTTCCAGTCTTAAGGCCCTGGGGATGTGCAGTAACTGAAGTGCTGTGCTCCTGAGTGCCTTGTTTCTTCTTACAAAAGTGTGTCTAATTTTTCCACTTTACGTGCCAACCTATCTAAGTTTTAAAGTCTTCGTAACTCAGCTAAAATTTCTTTAATTGAGATGGAATATATTTGGTTCTCATTGATAAGATTTATCATCCAAGAGAACGTATCGCAATTGGTTTGTTGTTTTCATAATGAAATCACTGAAGTTCTCTCTGGTCCTAAATCCTAACGTCATTTCTCCATTGTTTTTCATCATTCGGACCCAGTGGTAATGTCTTGGAGTTCATTGGGTTATTTAGATGTCCAAATATGCAAGAATTTCTGGAGAGTATTTTCTTTCTGCTCTTTGACAATATTTTGTTTTCTATTTTCCTTGCAACCAGATTTTTTAAATTGTTGCCATCATGGACATTCAGTCATTACTGCATGTGTTGAGCATTTCTGTGCATTAAGCCTGGCCTGAAAAACGTACTTTGCGTGATTTTAAGAGTCTGTTGGAAGGCCTGTTAGGGATGAAGCTGTGGCTGTAGTCAGAGGATGTCTTCAGCCTGAGGAGGCAGGCAGGCTTTCCCACTGAGTGTTGTCATATGCGCTGAGTTTTGAAGAGCACTGTAGTGTGGCCAGATGGAATCAGGACCTTGAAAGCTGGAACAGAATGGTGGGCAAGGTGAGGTCAGGTGATTGAGGCCACGGTCCAGTCACCGTGGTCATCATGCAGTCCTCATTCAGTCCGCTGTGTGCCTTACTTGAAGTGAGGCAGGCTCAGAAAGCTGGCAAGTTCTCACATCCAGCAGCCGGGGCATCTAAATGACTGCTCACAGCCGTACCGTGTAACTGAGTGGTGAATACACCTGGATGAGGAAGACATAAGTGAAAAGTGCTTAAGAGTGTGTCCATCACTGTCTTCATTGCTGCTAACTGAGCGCTGCAGTGCTCAAAGCTTTACGTCTTGCGGAGCTTTACCTGAAACCCAGCGTGTATGCTTCTGGCTGCGCGCCCCTCAGCCAAGTAGGAGAAGCACAGTTCCATAAATAAAACACGGTCTAATAAATCACTGCTCAAATAAACGTGTGGTTACAAGTTGTGATAAGTTCAAGGTAGAAATAGTAAAGGATTCATAGGAAAGAGGTGTAGGAGTCTCACTTAAATATAAATCAAACGCGCATTTCCAAGGAGGGACTGGTTTGCTGAGACCCAAATACAGACATGAAAATACCAATGGAAGAGCAAGGGTGGAACATTCTAAGTAGAAGAGGACCGAATGCAAACATTCTGATTTAGAAAAGAGCTAGAAACCTCAAGACAATGACAGAAACTCTGCAAAAGTAAAGAAAAGCAGATACGGAAATGGATCCGGCTAGATGTGGCTGAGGCGGGTAGGTAGAAAGGAATTGAGAGGGCCCAGCAAACTGAAGTAAATGAAAACAACGAAGGATCCAGCTCTTTCAAATCTGTGTGCAGCTGGCTCAGAGGGGGCTCCGGGATTTTCCTTTTTCAGTGCAGTACGGAGGACAGTAAGAGGGGAGGCTTGGCAGTATTGTACAGAAGGACCGCGGGGTTCGGATAAGATACGGAAAACGTTTCCTGCTTAAACTGAGAACGCTCACTTTATAAAATGAGAAAGGAAATGAAATAAAGTGGCTGAAGAACAAATAATAAAGAAAACTATGAGTTTCCGGTGAAAGATGCTGGAGAACTACAGAGATGGGGCCTTGGGGGGAAAGATGCTGGAGAACTACAGAGATGGGGCCTTGGGGTTTCCAAGGGTGGAAAGTGCTCTTAGCGAATATTCTGCTATTAACACGAGAGGACATAGAAGACATTTCGAGGCTTTCAGATTATCTGTCGTCATTTGGACGCAGGGTGAAATGTGTCCTGTACAGAACATTTCCTAACTCCCGTTAAAGGTACGAATGTGTGAAAAAGGGAGATACTAGTTTTCATCATAAAGGTAGGTGTACTTCTAAGATTTTAGGTCCAAGCAAATGAATATACAGCTTGTGATAATATATAGTGATGTCATCAGATGCTTTTCTTTCAATAATTTTCTCCCTTTAAATTTAAAAATAATTTCCCACTCATTATGTCATTGGTAAAGAGTCAACAAAACTTAAAATGATGTTTTCCATCACTATTCAAATATTGTATATCATTCCCCTGGTAACTTGAAACATCTTTTTTTTTTTTTTTTCAATTTTCTTCAGTTTATATTGTTGACAAACCTCATCAAGGAATATGTTTCTTTGTCAATTTATGAGTGTACATTTTAGGGGAAAGCCTCCTCATCAGAACATAACTTCCTGTTGGGTCTGAAGACTGTTAGTATCTCAGGGTGTTGGTATCTTTATGAGTTACCTTATATGAAGAGAGTACAGAAAAAGAAAAAAAGCTCTTTCCTTACCCATTCTGAACTTAGGGTAGAGATCCCTGTTAACAAGAGATAGATTAACAAGAAAAAACAACACAGACTTGTTTCATATGTTTTACATGATGGAGAAGGAGCATTTGTAAGGATATGAAGATCCACAAAAAACAAGAGAACATATTTTATACTGTTTGATTTAGAAATGGAAGCTATGGAGATGTGCTATTAAACAAAGACTATATTGTAATAGTAAAAAAGAGAGATTTAGCAAAGCCTGTTTCCTCTGTGTTCCTTGCCTTCACAGATGAGAAGGTGCTTTCCTCTGAACACACACAGAGCACTTCCCACATGAGAGTGTTAGCCCCTGCTTCAGAGGAGAAAGGCAAGGCAGAGCTGACCTTCCTTCCTCGGGTGAAAACAAGTGCCCGAGTGCTCGAGTGACTGCATAGTGGTGATGACTCCTGACTCCATCAAGAGCGCACATTCAAACAAGAGAGTGCAGCAAACATGGGTCTCCTCATATCCTTAGGGAGGGCTGCTGTTTTCCAACACTTGCTAACTTGAATTTGTTCAAACTATCCCCAGTGAAATTGATCCATGTTAACCCTTGCTAACTTTACATTTTGTTATAATGAACAGTGGTATGTCCACCATGCTGAAAGTAGAACAATGGTTTCTATAAACTTAAATATATGCAGAAAAAAAAATATATATATATGATATTTATATTTATAGAAACCAATTACTTATTTTATCAATTAAGTTATAAATAGTATCATATCAGCCCCTAGTTATTATGATTTGGTAAAATTTGTCAGTTTCAAGTGCCAGAGAGTATCATCTAATTAAAACACATTTGTTTACAATCTCAATTAGAATTTTTAAAAACAATTTTGTATTTCAGAATATTTCTTTAACTTTTATAGAATCATGCATTATTCCCCTGTTTCTAACATTCAAATGAGTTTGTCTACATATTTTAGGAAAATCAGAACTTTTTTCACCCTCAAATTTCATTGAAATTGGAATGTTAAAATCCTAAATTTGAGATAAATACTGCTTTTACTTTGTAAAAAGATATTAAATAAAAGAAGCAGGGAAGTAGGCTTTGTGCAGGTGTGAAAAGGCCCCTGGAGAAGAAAAGGATCAGGTACAATACGTATATGGACCAGTTCTCCAATGAATTGTATTTACTGTGTATTGCAAATATATATTTAAAAAGGGAAAGAAGGATTTAAAAGAAAATTTAAAGGCAAAAGTTAACACTAAGGAGCAAGATTTAATAATTTTGTCATTCCTTTTTTTCCTTCAAATAGAGAACATAATAACTATTATGAAAATTTACTTAGTGATGTTCCTTTGTATTCAACTATAACAACTACATACTTTTCCACAAACTCAAATTTTTATCATATACTTTTAAGGAGTAGCAAAGATGAGCTTTTTGAAATCCATGAGAAGAGCCATGTGTTCCAACATCAAGATGTGTGGTTTAAAAGAAATGTGTAGGTTAATACAATAAAGAGCACCCTCCATCATTTATATAGATCAGTCATGCCTATGGAGAACATTACCATCTGCAGAGACAAGAAAACCTCAGATGTTGCTGCTTAAAATATGTATATTTTCTGACATTAGGGTAGAATACTGTCATTTCTTATTGATTCCTGACATTCACTTAAATGCTAATTTAATTTTGATCCTGAGATAGCAAAGGCTTCCAAATTTCATGCTAGTTGAGTTTCCTGGGATTTTTGATGAGTGATTGGAAATAAAAGGGGCCTCCCACGAAAGGCTAGACAGTGATGGAGACATAAGATAAATTCCCAGTAGTAACAAATTTAGAAGGAAAAGCCCTTGAGCATAATCCCTTGATATGCCTGACACTCTCTTGCTTTAAGGAATTTTCTGGTGGCCTTAGGCAGGATATTAATGGAACTCTTTAGGCTTATCCTTGTTAAGATACTGTTATGCAACCTTTGTTTCTGCTTTAAAGTCAGAAATTTTAAGTAGATTAAAGTGAAGAACAATGCAGTATAGCATAAAGTTAACATTATACTGTTGATAACATTCAACTGAATTATTAATTTCTACCAGGAGTTGCTTTTAAAATAATCAGGATTAAGTGTACAAATAAGGATTGTTTTTCCCTCTGCTTCTTTGTGCAAGGAAAAATTCATTGTAATCAAGAATACTTTATAAAAACAAAAAGGAAACACAGCTATAAAACTCATTATATTAGTGAATGATTATTATTAATATTCTATAGCTGTCTGATAGCTTATTCCAACCATCAAAAGAAACTTTCATTCAAACTCTGAGCTTTACCTCTCCTAGAAACAGTTTGCCTGAGGGCAGTGTTGGAGATGGTTACCAGGGATGGTTAAAAATGGAAAGGGTTTGGTTTGTTCCCTCTCCTTGCTGGTGAACGAGTCATTTGAAACAGTGTACCGGCAACATGGCATGGACTTGAAGCAGAGAGGCTGGCAGATGGCACTCAGGATGGAGAAACTGCTGGCAGATGGCATGGATTATTTGAGCAACAAAGGCACTTTGGCTACCAGTCCTAAGAGCTGGAAAGAAAGAAGACGACAACTTATCTGGTGTTGCCAGCTTGTATACAGAAAATGCTTTGGCAGAATGGAGCTTGATAAAAGGAAAAGATATTCAATTGTTAACTGTAAGGAAAGAGAAGAATTGTCTTTATTAAGTTTCCTAAGTGCACTCCCTCTGCTGTGATTTGGACATAGTTCCATTTGGAAGAGCCCTTCCGAGATCATCAGAACCCTCTCTGCTGATGGATTATTTGGACACATTCATTTTATTTTTATTGTTGAGAGGATACCTCTTAGAAACTTTGTTTATAAAAAGCATAGTCCTTTTTCTGTTTTATAAAACCAATATTAATGATTCCATTTCCCTGGTGTCATCTGGTAAAATGTAGTTTTTCATTGTGAAAGTTAGATGTAGTTCTGATTTACCAGGCTATGGTGCCCTTCCGCCATGTTTTAGCTGCTAAAATAATTTTTGCTAAAGTCAGGTTGGGTTAACGTGACCTGGGAATTTTGTCAGCAAAGGGTGTACATAATGTGTACAAAGTAATGCAGGAGCATTACTTTGAGGGCTGGAGTCAGAATTGCATGTATCTTATTTGTTTTCTGAAACCTCTGTAACAAATAAGCTTTAGTTCCTAATAATTGCACTGAAGCTGTTACAATTTTTCAATCGTAGGTTTTTCACCTTGTTGCCTAATACCACTATGCCTCTTGTTGGGTGCTGCATTTCCAAAAGGAATAAATTACAATCATTTTAAACTAAGATGGTAAGCTGTATCCACAAGAACTACTTTTTTTTTTTTTGAAATTTGTAACTCCATTGTTTTAAAGTAATTTAATAAACCAAGGACAGTACCAAGTAAATATTCAAGGATGTTCAAAATGAAATTTAAAATGGAAACCCATTGCTAGAAATAGAAAAACTAACTCCATATATTCCATATTCTTATTATTTCTCCCTGCCTTATGGAAGTTTAAATTTTTGGAAAACTACCATTAAAAAAGAGGTTGAGACTTTAGATATAATTGAAAATGCTACTGACATGAGATCAAGAGAGATAAGTAAAATATATTCAGAATGGTATCACCATAATGCCCCTGAGCCACTGAAATTGCCGCCATCATGATTACATATTGTTAGTCCTTTCTCAGAGCTCTTTACCTTATCTAGTCTTCTGTCAGTCTTAGGGGACTTTTTCTTTTCTTTCCTTTCCTTTTCTTTTTTTGCAGATCCCTAAAGATGAGAAACATCTAATTGGAATGTTAGGGCTACAGAGGTAGAAAGACAGAGACATCACTGAAGAGAACAAGGAACCTATAAAAATATTCTTTTGCTAAAGAGGGAAATGCTGGGTAGAGAACTTTAAAAAATGCTTATTTCAAAAGACTGTAATTATTTTTTTTATTTTAAAGAGAAAAACAAAATTTCAAAACAAGATAATAGGATAACAGTGGTTGCATATTGCTATCTTTAAATTTGTTACTCAGAGTACAAGATATTGACATTTAATTGTCCCAACAATATTAGCACAAATCTTTCTTTTCAATGAACTAAGGGAGATTAGTAGTATCAGTATCTTAACTATCTTGTATATACAAATACATATATAAATACATGTATTATATATTATATATTTGTATTTATATATTTATATATATATTTGCTTCTATAGTTAAAATTTGTTTAAAACAAATGCCTTAACAAATAAGGAAAAAATAAGTAAAAGTTTTGGCACTTAAAGGACAAACATTCATTTTCTTGACAATTCGCTTATTTGGACACTTCATTACATGCTTATTTAGAGAATGATCATGTAAATCATATATGATAATTTCTATAATCTGGAAATCTTATTGAGCCCAGCCCTCTGCCTTTGAAGCTCCCTGTGACATGTACTCCCAGCAGTGCTGTGCCTGGTCGCCCTCCTTTCGATAGTGAAGGTGGTGGTGTTGTCTGATGCAAGCAGCTTGTCTACAGGCCAGGCTGCTCTCTCATCCGCTTCAGTCTACAGCATACACTTCACTTGGTCTGATTTGGATCTCGGATTTTTTTTTTTTTTTTAAGCCCAGGGATTGAACTCACAACCTCATGTTTGCCAGGCAGCTACTTGTGCCACTGAGCCAAATCCCTAGCCCCTGGATCCTTTTTTCCCTATTAAAAAAAAGAGAGTTGATTTTTAGTGTCCTTATGTCTTTTTTTAGTCTCTGAAAATCTTCCTGTCGCCCCAGGGCAATAGTTTACAAGAATGAGGAAAGATGGATATTGACACGATTAGCGTCCGTGAACAGATGCTTGATTATCAGACATTTTCCTCTGTTCCACATTTGCAACTGGACCCCTTTGCCTTTGGGTGCCAGTTTCCTTCCCTGTGAAGTGTGAAGGTATACCCTGCAGCAAAGGCTAAATACCTTTTACCTAAACTCATGGTCCTATGCTTTCTTGTGTCTCCAACAACCACTCCTTAGGATGGTAGCATTCGTTCCTGTCATGGGAACTTTACTGTTTCTCCCACAGGGCAGTGAGAGACACGGGGTCTTGGACAACTGCATTTCCAGCTTCTAATGAAGCTCATGCTCAGTGATGTAACGTGGACAGGTCCAGTGGCACCTTGATGCAGTGCTTCATCTTCCTTTGAAACGCCTTTCTGCCCTCACCTTTTCCTCACTGGTGAGCTCAGTATAACCACGGCCCCTGCTCGAATGAAGGCGGGCAACAGGGCATGCGAAAACCCCTCATTCTCATTTTCACATTTTAAGCATTTCAGTTGGCATTTTTAATCTGTGTTCCTATGGAAGCAATGTTTAAAATTATTGTTAGCTTTGGTAGGTTAAAATAGACACAGTATGAGTTAGATAAACTTGTTGCCTGGCTAAATAATTTAACCATTATTTACAAGTCATTATTGTTTCTCTGAGAATATATATTTTGGGTTCCTGATAATCGCTTTGTAAGTGACATTTGGGAAGACAGCCATTTGTAATTGCAGAATGATTTCAGACCATATGTACAGGAGGCACATGGGGCTGGGGATGGGTGTTGATACACTGGAGATGTGAAGAGTCTCAAAGACAGCTTGTTTGTTAGCATGTTACCAAAGGAGAGTTTTCCCAAATTAGCCTTTGACATTTCCTTAGACTTTCCATTAGGCAAAACCTTTTTAGAACATATCTATTTCAAGAGCAAATAAAGTTGAATTTCGTGAAAATTGAATTTTAAAAGGGCTTCATTATTACAAACTTTGCCAGTCCCCACTGTTTTAAGTTCCAGAGAAATCTTAAGTGAATTATTTTCATTCAGGATGTTGTCTATGCATTGGGTGCATCTTTCACCCTGATTGTACTTCACAGCAAAAACTATTTAGTAGTAAATGTACTATTTCCTGTTCTGTTTTTATACCTATGCTTCTAAGTATTTTAAAAGAACCTTAATCTTTTACCTGGACTTCTGTGGTATCTTTCTAGGTCAACCCTATACTTCCCAGCCTTGCCCAGCCCTCTGTGAAATCCACATGTTGAAGCTGAGGGAAGCTGTGGAATATAACCCATTATTTCATTTCTGTGACCAGGCCTTTGTAGTCAGGATCCCTGGACACAGAATGAAATGTGAACTTCCCACCAAGGACTGGAAGTGGTCAGACCCTACATACTTTTTGGATTCATCTTGAAGCATGGCCTCTCTTTTCGTTCAGCATTTAGGCTCTACTAACTGACTTCTTTTCCTTGAACACCTAGAGTTCTTTCTTGCCACAGAATGTATGTCCTGGCTACCCCTTCTTCCTGTTGGCTCTTTCCCAGCTTCTTTCTTGAAAGCCAGCACTTTCTGAGAATTGCGTGTTACTGTGAAGACCCATCCATAGAGACCTTCCTGACCATTTTACCTAACACAGTATTTAATATCAGACCTATCACTTGCATACTTATCTATTAAGTAGTCATGTTTTATTTCCTTCTTGACATTCATTGCTAAGGTAAATTGATTTGTTTGTGTGGTTAGGGTCTCTCTTCCTATTTTGAATGTAAACTCTGAGACAGGTGATGTTAATTACTTACAACCATATACCCAGTGCCTAGAGCAGATTCTGGCACACAGTAGCCCCTCAAATATATGGTTGAATGAGTGCGTGCTTTCTATATTGGATGTTGACTGGTAGGCTGGGATTTCTCATTCCAAGCACTGTTAACATTTTGCTGTAACACTTCTCTGTGGTAGATGATCTATCTTTAGACCTCTTTCCACCAGAAGCCATACCAGTTTCTCAGTGTAACCATTAAAAGTGTAACCAGGCATTGCCCCTCACTGATAAATACTGATATAGAAAAAGAGTGAATTCAGTTATTAACTAATATGTTACAGCGATAAGAGCCATCAAGGTTGCATAGAGTCCGTTTCCTCCACTTTTGAGTTGTGTGACCCCAAGCCCCTCTTGTTTACTCTTTGGACTTTGTCTGTGGGCCATTGTGAGGATCAGTGCTGCCCTTGCTGTCTGGGCAGACTCTGCCTGTGCTCAGGTCCAGCCTCTGTTCATCCCCAGCCTTGTCTTTGTGACAGCAGGCACCAGCTCACTGTCATATCCTCTACACTGAGGCTCTTTGAGATGCACAGTATTTGTATTATTTTGCTGTGTTATTTGCATTCTTAATTGCTTGACTCTTTTCTAAATGCAATGGAGGATGAATGAATCCGAAGAAGTAGCATGGTGGAGTTGTAACAGACTCACAGAAGTTCAGAATTTGCTTCTTTTGTGCATTAACTATGATGGTAATCTGGCTGTTCATTCTCCGAGAGCTTTGGCTGTATATTATTGTGGTGAAAGTACATAAATGAAGTGTGTAAGAGCCTCCCTTTCAGGGAGGGAGGTAAAAATTGCTCTCACCAAGTATGACTGCACTGTCCCCAAGCAAATTGGATTTTTTAAGCAAAATTACAAAATTATATATACATAAATACACACATATACATTTATTTATGTATCTGGATCATCATTCAGTAATTAAAAACATTTATTGGCCACCTACTTATTATGTACCACTTTTCCAGAATTGGACCAGACAAAAATAGTATAATCAACAGAAATAATCCAAAATGATAATTTTAGATTTGTTCTCTACTGAATTGTGTATGAGGTTACACACACACACACACACACACACACACACACACGCTAACATAATACACATTCAGTATATATATTTTGAAATAAAATATATATATAGAAAATATATAAAAATTATCTTGCCCTATGAATAGTCAATTCAAAGGCATAATCATTTGAATTATTTTATCATTTAAAAATTTTTCCCTTTCCAAAACAGTGTTACACCACAAATTGATAGTTTTGTTAATTTTTCCAAAATACAAATGTAAAATACAGAAAGTCTGAACCTTTGATCTAATTAATTTTGTATTTTTACCCTGACAAATTAGATGAATTAAGAATTAAAAGTAGAACAAAAAAACATCTTTTGAATTGATCTTTTCTGGTTTACTATACTTTTAAACAACCTCAAATTTTCACATTTGAAGCCAGCATTGATAATGCTCTCCATTTCTGCACTTTAGGAAATCTGTGTCTTTCCAGGCTAAGGCTCTCCAGATTGAACTGAATCTCCTCTCAGGGAGGGAGGTGAAAATCGCTCTCACCAAGCGTGACTGCACCGTCCCCAAGCACCAGTACAACCTGCTTAATGGGCTGTGATAGTATTTTTATTATCTTATAACTTTGGCTCCCTTTACATGCTTGAAAGTTTTAAAATGCACCTTTGAGCATTGTTCTATGTGTTTTGTGTCCCTTGAATAAATAATATACCCCTATTAACTTTTTAATTTTGAAATTTGATAACAGTAATGAAAGAGAAATCCCTAATCATCTTATGTGTTTCGCTACTGCATTTCACATAATGTCTTTCCCTTTGCAATGATACATTTAACAGACATTTGTCTGTTTTGCATGTTATTTCATTGTTAAAGAAAATAATCCCCCCACTACCAGCCCTGGTAGTCTTTAAGAGTTGCTATGAGCCAAACTGAACATGATTGAAGCACTGCTCTTGACTTAGATTCCCCATAACCCAAAGCAGAGGCAGGCAAGTGACATCCTGGAGCACGGACAGGGTTGACGGGATAGAGTTGGTGGGCTGGATATGCCCTGATGGCGAATCCTAGATGCCAGCCTGCTGTGGCAATGCAGATTGTGAAAAGTGTTTCTGCATCTCACTGCTATGGTGGCCGATGGCCTTCTGGAGTGCTGTCAGCTACGTCACTACCTGGCTTAGACATTAGCCCCTCTCCATAGTCTCCAAAAGCTGGGCCCCCCAGATATACAGAGACTGTGGTAGACTCACTGTAAATGTGACATATATTGTTAAGAAAAGTTTAAATCAAGTTATATAAATGACACCTGTTACTTATTAAGAATTGATGGTAAACCAACAATAGTGCTCAGTGCCTAAGGGGCTTGTTTCATTTAACTTTCACAAAGATTCCATTGGTAATATTACTGCCATTATTTTATTTATTTCTATAAGTGAGGGGACAGATTTATAGGGATTAAATACTTTGTATACAATCTCAGTGCCTGTAAATGGTGGAATTGTGGCAGAAGGATATAGTACATGACATATGAAGTTTAAGAATTACCTACAGTTGTGCTATAGTCCCAGAATTCCAAAGATATAGAAACCATAGAAATTATCTGATCTTCCTCCACTACTGCTAATAATACAGAGAAAGAAAACCCTGAAACCCTGAAAATTTGGGTTTTCCTTCAAAGTAACTGAATAAGCTCTGTTATTTTAGCAACTTCCTGGGAGGGCCTTTGTTGAATTTCATATTAATATCACTTTATTATATTTATTCTGAATACTTTGCATTTAGATAGATGATGAATGGAGCATGTTGAAGTGGATAATTCAGAGTCGGAGCTGGTAGCACAGGCCAGGGGTTGCTATGGGGCGGCTGAGTTGATGTGCCATGTGTGGGGCCATGTGTGCCCTGAGGGTGCAGCGCCTACCCGGTGCTGGGGAGTGCGAAAGGGCATGTGACTTTTCTGATGGACAGTATGTGAAAGCCAACAATACAGAATTGGATGATGGATGTACCTACCCATCCAGCTGTATACGGAATGACAGTGTTATGGATTAAGAACTGGTGGTCAACTTAACGCCAGCTGGATTACATCAGCATGGTGCTGAGTATAGATGTTCCACCTGAGGAAAGTTGCCAGCATAAATTGAGATGTGGAGAAGGAGAAGTTGCTGTGTTAAGAGGCATTGAGGCATTGTGGGTTCTCCTACGAGTAGCTGTTTGAACCCTTAGGTTCTCCTGGAGAAGCTCTGGTCCTCACATCGAGCATTGCTTCTTGGTTCCAGAGAGGAAGATGTGTGCTGCTTGGTCTCCAGGATGAACTCCTCATGCTGATTTCCTGGCAGGTACTCGACTGTGCTTGTCATCGGAGGAGCTTCTGGCCTCCGTGTTGCTGAGGAGGGCTGTGGTGCTTTTCAGGACAGCCCTGGTCTTTGCTGTGAGTGTGACTTTTTGGCTCCAGCATAGAACCCTCATCCCCACCAGAACAGCTCCTTCACCCCGCTGGCATAGACTTTCTGGCTTCCACCATTGACCTTTGGGCCTTTCCTGCACAGATCCGTAAAAGAGACTGGTGTGAGTCCTCCTTGTGAGCTCTGGACCTCCAGTTGGACGCGTGGGAGGCATGAGCCTGGGTTTTCCTTTGCATTCATGTGGGACATTGTTGTGGAATTTAGGCCCTTGATTTAATATTCTATGTCTTTGGTGTTACGGATAGATTTCCTGCATTTTCTTGTGTTAATTCTGGGTGACCATCATAAAAATAATGTTATAAACTCCATGTCCTGTTTTTAATTGTTCTCTGTACAATCCCTGACTACAACAGGCAGGATGAGGTTTGGCCCCTGTTTGACTACCAGTCCCTGCTTTATAGACTGCTTGATGTTAATATCTTTTTATTCTATTGATTGATTGTCTTTTTGAGACAGAGTCTCACTATGCAGTTCAAGCTGGCCTTGAGCTCACTTTGTAGCCCAGGCTGTTCTCAAACTCACAATGATCCTCCTGCCTTGGCCTCCCAAGTGCTGAGATTACAGGTGTGCACCACCATGCCCAGCATTAATGTCTTTTTAAGGGTCTCTGTTGGTAGCAATGATTTACTTTTTAGATAGTCAAGTGTCGTTCATGAAAGGAAAGAGGCTTTATATGATAAAATATGTATGGAGCTGTGTGACCACATTAAAAATGAGTCTTTTTGGATCATTTGGTTTACAAACTTATTTGTGGAATTCACTGGGGGAACAATTTAAAAGATCCTTGTTTAGAAATTTGGAATGGGGACTGAAAGTGTTCTCTCCTCTCTACCCCTAGGACAGGGAATTTTTATAAGTGCAAACTTTGACAAGTGCAGAATTACAAATAGGACTGTGCTTCTGATCCATGAAAAAAGTCCTCTAAAGTGCTTTTATGTAAAAAAGAAATATTTAGCTTATTAGTTAGCTGGAAGTTTTTATTTTTTGGCCAAATATAAAACACCCTTTGGGTTGAGCTTATTTGTCTTTAAAGGAGACTGTTTTAGGAATACCTAGAAACCTAAGAAAACAAAATATTCCAATGACTTGTTTGATACAGTGTGAGGTTTTCTTTTTAATGCAGACCGTTTGTTTTGTTGGCTGTGATTCTTTTTATCCAGTCTTAGAACAGTGGGTTGAGCATGGAGGTGTGTAATGTTTTTCTTCTCTTGGATCAAAGAATACTGAAAATAGTGAGGAAAAAAAAAATTTATGTGAGTGTTCAGTCTTATCTCCAATGCTTGATTTCTCTGTAGTCCCTCAAGTGTTTAGGAATTACATTTTAGAGATATGCGTGTGATGCTTTTAATGTTCAGCTCATAATTACACACCCGGATGTCCCTGTCGTCATGCAGGCCGTGGGAGCACAGTACCCAGAAGATCCCTGTCTTCCCTCCTGTCTCCTGTCACTCAGCGTATTGGCCCACAAGGCTGGGACTGCAGTGAGAGCTGAGAGCAGGGGCCCCACCCCAGACTTCCAGGCTTTCCTGCACCTTCCTTCCGTTTTGTCATTTTGTCGTCTCCCTGGGCATGCTGAGGGAGCAAGGCTCTGGTTTTCTGTTGGAACTTCCCTTCCTGCTTCTCTTATCTCTGGGTCTGCCCCTCCCCCTCTCTTCTGTCTTCCTCTTCCTCTTGCTGCTTTTCCAAGGCCCTCCAAATGAGCACTTTAGCCAGGTTGGCAGAGAAAGTCCTCTTAGATTCAGAAGCAAGTGACTTAAGTATGCTGTCAGGCTCCAAGCCAAATAAAGTGCTAAGCATGACAATTATTTAATTGGATAACTACCAAAATATCTCTCACTATAACTATAATTCAGGATATCCCCAGCTCAAGTTTAAAGATGGAGCTACCTAATTAATTTGAATGTTTCTAAGGGAACCCACTGAATGTTTCCATATTGTCTGCATTCTAGGCTAGGGCTTCAGGGAAAGGGAACAAGTGCATTTAGTGACTCTAGCTTGTGCTGGAGACTTAATCCTTCAGCAGGCCACAGGTACACGGTGAGGTATCCATCCCACCCATGAGGAGGTGAAATGCTCATGCTCACTGCGGGGGTGTTTCAGGCCGGAGTTGGCTTGCTTAATTAAAGCCATCTGATCACTTTGCTAAATAAAACTGGATGATGAACACTCCTGTTGAGGAGCTTATAAGAACAATAAATAATTAAATATACTCTCTTCTATATAAAGAAACTTGGAAATATTGTACTTCAATAGAGTAAAATAATACACAAAACTGAGTTAGTGTTTCAAAGTCAAAGGAAAGTATACATAATGTTGCCTCCGGGTTGTCTGAGTATTTTATTTGGAATCTAACTAGTCAAACTCTTACAAATGGATTTGTTTTGATTTCAAGGATTCTTGTGTGTATTTTGAACTTGCTGGCAACAAGTGATATTTAAAGAAATGTGAGATTGCCTTTCTATTACTAAAATACTTAAACTCTTTGAAAACAGTTTTAACGCATTGCATATATAAATTATGCTGTTACTTAATTTGTAGTATCAAATGCAAACCACAACTCCTTGTTTTGATATAGGATTTGACTTGAATTTACTTTGATACATTTTGTATTGTAAATATATATTCTACCTCGATAATTTTAGGCCAAAATTCACTTTTCCTAGCTGCATTTTCATTAATCATTTACTATTTTACTGCTTTTTTTATATTAAAAAGACATTTCTAGACTTTTCATGAATTATAATTAGAGTTTAAAATAAATTCCTTTTGAAGCCTTTGTGTAAATTCCCATTTGATTTATTATGGGCTATACACAATTCAAACAGACTATTGTTTGAATAAAAAATACTAATCATGCCATATTTCTGCATCATATCCGGGTTTACCCATCATTTTTAACTTTAGAAGTGGTTTCCTCTGTGTTTTCCTGAGCTGGAGGCAGAATTTATAGTAGTTAGAACAATGTGAGAGGGACCAGGACATCATCAGTGGGAGGAAAAGTTCAGTTCTAATCACTTCTTACATTAAGTGTTGAAGTTTTTTGTAAAGGAGATGCTAAAGAAGCAAAAAATAATGACATAAATGATTTCTTTATTTAGAAATCAACTGTCAATTAACTAATGAATATTCTTTTTAATCAGTGTTAATTGACAGATTTCCTGTACTTACAAACTTGCTTGCATAATGGTTCCTTTTGATGTGTCCTGATTTCCCTTCAGTGGAATGTGGCATCCCCTGACTTCCTTGGTTTGGAGCTAGATGGAGCTATGAGATCTTCTCTAATGCACATGAGGTCTGCTCAGGGAGAGTGAGGGGAGGAATGTCCATTCTTCCAGCCTGCTTGTTCTTTACTCTCAAAGGTGTGAAGAAGAAAATCTAGACTTTTCAATCATCATCATCAAAATGAACAGATAATCATGTGGTTCTTTAATTATCATTTGTTTCTGAGTACCTCAAATATAAATAAAAGTTTCCCAAACAAAAACAAAAACAAAAACAATTGCAGATACTCCTACCCTTATCACTGTTCTCAGAATCAGACAAAAATGCAACAATTATTATTTTGAAAGTATAGTTCTTTCAAAAATCTACAGAATATAGAAAATTTCAGAAAAAAATGTATAGTGGTTGTTTCAGGTCTCTTTGCCAACTTTCATACATATACACAATATATCCTTTATAAACAGTATGGTTTACATAATATATTCATAATATATACATAATACATGCCCAGTATACATGCAAATAATTATGTAATAATGTAGAAAATATTTCAAAGAGGCTTAAAAGTTTTACTTAAAAGATTTTGGTTAGAATTTCGAAGAAAATGATTTTCACAGTTCCCCCTGTCGGGGTCTTTCAAAGGGCTTTCCTTGAATCTTACTTCTGTCTTCAGAATGCTTTGCCAGGAAATGTTTTTGTGTGTTTGTTTTGTGTTTTTCTCTGGTCTTTATTGAGCCAGCTGTGAGGTTTTCCCTACTTGTTATTCCATGTGTTTAAATCCTGAGAAATATGCCCAGGCTGCTGTCCTGCTGCTTTGTGTCTGCTTAGGACTGAAGTTAGTAAAGGTCAGCTGCTTACTTAGAGAAACTAATTGCAGTGAATTCTTCTGTGTGAGTCCCTAATTGGATTAGCTTTAACACTATGCTACTCAGATATTTGAATAAATCTGTGGACAATTTTTTATTTACTTAACTTTACAGATACTACTGAAATCAAGTACTTGAACTGTATCTCTGTTTAGTCATCTGAATTACCTGGAGACTTTTATTTGTCATTTACTGTAAATTTTATCTCCCTAAACTTAAGTCTTCTCCTATATTATGTCCAGTTTACTTCTCAGATCTCAGAGTAAATAAAAGCAGTGACGAGTATGCAAATGGCTCATAGTTTGGCTTTAACAAATACTTCACCCTAAGAATATTTTGTCTATTTAGTAAAGAAACAATAAAAAGGTATATTAGATAGATAATTATTTATTATTTTATAGTTTATTTTAAAGTAAATAAATGGTAAAAGTCTTAAGTTTGATCCCAATGCTGTCTGGATAATTTTGCATGCCCATATCATGTATTCTGCATAACCACTTTGAAGATAATAATATGCAATATATTAACAATTGTTATTTTTATTTTTTTCAAATTACTTTTTCCTTTGAAGAGAGAAATGAGCTTATGTCCTTTACAGCCAGAATATTATTCCAGACCTACTCACTGTGCTTTACACCACATACAGTTTGACTAGGTTTCATTGTCAGATTCTTTGTCTAGAGAAGATTGGAACGTCATTCAATCCTTATAGCGCTGAATATAAGGGATGAGTCCTATTTTGGTGATATTAGTCTGAAGAGGAGGTGTTAGTCCTATTTTGGCAAACAAGGAAACTACAGTTCTGAAGGCCCACCCCCTTGTGATATTTTGTGTTTAGATGTTCTTCCAAATCCTGATGTGGTCATGGCTTTTTTTCAGAGGTGTCTGAATGCAGAGTGTAATGCTGGGATTGAGGGTGCTGGGATTAAGGATGGGTGCTTGCTGGATCAGGCCACAGATTGGACTAGTACCATCCTGGTCCTAGCAGACCAGATATAAGGGACAGAAAGAGGCTTTTTACTCCATCTTGCTCCTGTTGTTTTTGTGTCTTCTGCCCCAATGAACTGTTGCCTCTCTGCCATGGGCCATCCTGCCTTCGATCCAGCCAATTACAGACTGAAACGTCTTCATACTTTGAGCTAAATAAACTCTTCCCCTTTTAACTTTGGGTATCAGGTTATTTTGACACAACAACAAGAGAAAAGTGACTAAGATGCCCCAAATGGAAATTGTGTAGATGCGAAGTGGAAAATTTAGACTCAGTTGTGTGATTCTCAAGCCAGTATTTTCACAGCCATTCATTATTCAGCAGTTGGCAGAATATCCCACCACCTATGCATCAGATTTTCGTAAGCACCTGTGCTAAGAGATCTTTAAATTGGTGAGACCAGTGAGATCTATGCACTCAGAAACTCGATTCTTTGCGAGGAGATAGTAAGTTGAAACAAAAAAAAAAAAGTATAAAATTATAATATGAGAAGAAAGAAGAAAACAGGATGGTGTGTGAATGATGAGGCAGTAGGTAAGCTGGTCAGGGAGCCCATCTCATGATTTCCACATGCAGGAGAAAGAAACAACCACAGGCAGCTGCAGTAAGGAAGGAGGCTGCTGGTGGCCAACGAGGAGAGCAGGTGGATAAAAACTGGGACTCGGAGGACAGGGGCTTTCATCATGGAGACAATATATGGGTCCTGTTATCAGAAATCTCTCAATATAACCCTGTATTAAATCACAGTACTCTAGTTGTGCTCATGATGATATGGAATGGAGGGTTTCTGCAAAAAAGGAATGACATGAATTCTGTTTAAGAAAATAAGAACTTGCAAGCAATTTTAGGAAAATTAATAAGTTTGCAAACAGTAAAGGTAAAGTTTGGTCCTTAAAATGAATACAGAACAATTAAGAAAATATTCACCCTTAAATGTTACTGCTGCACTGAAGAGGACAAAGAGCAAAGGCTTAACTGCAGGGTTTGTGTTTCCTAATTTTAAAGACCATCCAGTGTATGTGGATAAATATATTTGATTGCATTATTGTTTTTGTTGTTATCATTGCTATATTAAGATTTAATTGGCAAAGGATATAGTCCATAAGTGAACAGTTCGAGTTTTAACAAATAGAATCACTGCGGATCACTCCAAGAAAGACACAGAACTCATCATTAGCATGTGCTTTTTCTAACCAGTTCTTCCCAACCCCAGAGGCCATGACTGCTCCAATTTCTGTCCCGCATGTTTGTGAAATTCTCCCATTCTGTTGTATATTTCAGGTGTCTCTTTCTTCTTACTGCTGAAATAAATCTACTGTGTGAAAATATTGCAGTTTATTTTCCTTCCTCGTTATTCTGGTGGTCATGATAGTTTGTGATGTTTTTTATTTACAACTTTCCTAAGATCAATGATTTGAACTTTTTATGACTTTTAAAAACTAATGTTTTCATCAGTTTTGCTGAGATACAACTTTCCATACCATAAACTCCTCCTATTCAAACTATGCAATACTCAGTGATTGGTAGTATATTTGCAATCTTGTACAATGATTACCATGAGCTAGTTTTAGAACATTTTTATCACCTCAGACAGAAGCCGTGTACCTATTAACCATCATTGCCATTTGCAATCTACACACCTCTAAATGTTTTCTAATTTTATATGCTCTTTATTAAAGTCCTAATAGAATGCCTGATTGAATTTTGGTCTGTACACTTTGAGCATAAAGGTGACACATTACTTTCTAGTTTCATCCTCCAAATTTCCCTGTCTGGAAGCTTATGAAAATCTTTAGTGGAATCAACTAGAGTAGTGTTTTCCTACTTGAGTGTGGATAAGTTGGTGTAGGACTCTAGTTATGATGCAGGTTCTGATTAGGAAGTCTGGGGTTGGCCTGAGGTTCTGCCTTTCTAACAGGGTCCTGCATGAGGCCCTTGGGAGAGCTCTCAGGGATGAATTTGAGCAGCTTGGTTAGAGATTTTGGCTGGCCATGTTTGAAAGAGGGATAGGATAACAAAGACTGCATTTATGATATCACTTTTTTCAATCTAGTGATTTATATGCGCATGAGACTTTGTTCTGAGAGGAGTCCTTAATCCATTTGAAGTTTTAAAAAGCTGATTGGATCTCTTTGTAGGTATGTCAAGAAAGAATGGATTTTAAGTTTTAAATTTAGAATTAAAAGTCTATACATCTTAGAGCATGTTGTTAGGTTTTCCATAGCTCATTAAAGACCCTGCTGAAGAACAACCAAGAGACGCCTGTCTAGGAGAATCTAACAGGTCCACAGTAGTGGTGACCCCATGGCACATGTATTATTTATTTTACTTTAAAGACAAAAGATGTTAATAGGTAAGTTATTTTTTCTAAGCTAAAACCTCAATATTCATGTTTAATTGCAGTGTTGGCACTTAGTGATAGGTAAAAGGATTTGGTTTTGCATTTTGGACGCTCATCTCTAAAAGGTTCACGATCAATATTATAAGATCTCGTTGGGACCAGTTGACTAAGGTAACTTCAACACCCTTTGCAGGGCTTTTCCTGGGTCTCTGGAACCACCCCTCATGGGCACATCCAGAATCATTTTGGGAGCCAGTTAGAGTGAAGAGGAAAATTTGTCACAGGCCAAGGGACTAGGGCAGGGAGCTAGTTGTGTGCTGTTGGCCTGAATCTTGGAAGCAGTGTGTTCATTCCTGTCTCAGGCAGGCTGTGGATTATTAATGAATATGTAAAGCTAAAGGACATGTACTACTCAGGAATTACATTGAAAACATGAAGCTTTGCTTTTATCTTTTGTCTCATGAAATAGAGTAATCCAAAGGCTCCTATACAGAACCCTCCTTGCCGACATAGTGGCCTCAAGAGAATCAGCCCTTGGTAAAAGTTATGTTTAAATGCAGTTATTTCCTTAAGGTAAGCTGTAAATCACATTTTTATAGAGCAAATCAAATTTTCCTATTCTTTCATCATGTAATTAGAGATATATTTTTATAAAAAATGATCATTGAATTGAGTTGATGGATTTTTTTCAATGCTAAACTTTGAAAGTAGACATCTGCTCCACCCCATATTATTCCACACTTTGGTAGACACATAACCCTAGAAAATGAGATGTAAAGGGGACTGGACTTCCTAGTTTCATGTTTTTTGGTTCTTTCAGCAAGGTGCTTCTTGTATTTAGTGAGCTTTTCTGCCACATTTGGATTGAGCCCTCTTTTGAGACTTGGTAACCTTTCAGCATCTTGATTCTTTGAAGTGGTGCTCTCTAATGTCCGGTTTTTTTTAAGTTTAAAGTTGTCCTGAAATGTGTAATAGCAGTAGGAGCCTCTGAAGTATGTCCTTGACTGAGTATGTCCTTAATTTACAGATACAAGGATGGAAACTGAAGGTCTTGTTTATGGAAATTTAGTGTAGTAAGTTTTGTTTAAAACAAATTATTTGATTTTCACTATCATCCTAGCAAATAATGTTACCAATGAGTCCAGTGTTTTATGAAATCTCACTATATAATGCCTTTCTGAATTAAAACAAAAACACTGCTAACTTTTTCAAGTAGAATAAGGCAGCATGTTAAGATTTGTTTGGTAATAATAATTACACAGTTCTGCACACAGGAGAATTCGGTGTTTACAATTCTAGCCAAATACTATGTATGGATTTGGAAATACTAGTTAGAGGCCTCACATTGTTATTTTGTTCATTTCAGAAAGTATCATTCTTGCTGCAGCAATCTAATTACGAAGGGTATGTTTTTAGAACTGAATAACTTCCTCAGACTGAACATATTAAATTAGTTTCAATTTCCTGCCAAAATTTATAGACAGGTTGTAAATGAAAAACTGCCTCTACTCTTCATTATCACTAGTATTATAGTTTTTAAATAAAAATGTTATTTACTTGCACCTCTGTCAGATATTAAACTACAGAGGCATCCATCAACAGTTGCATTGCCACTGTAAAGAAAACGTCACATAATAGCACACCTGGCCTTAGTGCTATAGCGGAGTTAATGTTGCAGGGTGACTTTGATATGTCAGAAAAACTAATTATGTCCCATCAAAGGACTGAAGAAATTGCTGTTTTTAATGAAAAGTATTTTATAGGAGGTGACAATGATTTTAGGCAAAGCAGTAAAACTAGGTGTACCATTATATACATTCTTTAAATTCTTGTTAGACTTAGCTAATTGACATGTTACTGTCCAATAATACAGAAAAAAATTGTTAAACATAAAAATCAGAGCAAAGCATTTGAACTGCAGAGAAACACTGTAATCCTAAGCTGAGTCTTTCTCCCTTCAGTTTTCCTTCCAAATACAGACTCAATTTTCTCTTGCCATTATTTTTGGTTATGCATGTTTTTTGTTCTATGTTGGATAAAAGTATAACAGATTTGATTAAAAGTAACTATTAGTAACATGTTATACTTTTTTAAATGAAGACAGTTCTCCTAGCTAAGAGTAGTAAATTGCTGAGTCTCTTTTCACTTGTTCTGATGTGTATAGTGTATAAGATTATCTTTATTTATGCCTGTGATGTAGACACATATGAATTTAATTTTTATTTCTTTTGAGACACCATATTGAGGGGAGCACAAAATGAGTCTTGCTGATTTGTGTATCAGAATTAAGAGCAAAACTTTTTGCTGTTAACTTTGACAGAGTGTATGTGATTATTAGTGATGTCTTTTTTTAGAAAATTGTAAATTATGGGAATGCTGCACAGGAAGAAAGAAATGAAGCATACAGTGGTTATTTAGGTTTACAAGATTGACAATGATGTTTTTCTTTACAGAAGGTTCAGTACTTAAAGTAGAAAGCTGTAATTGTTGGTTGCTTAGGTGCCCTTAGCTATTTAAGATGTGGGAAGATGTGCGCTATAAATGTTTTACTCCTGTAATTGTCATCACTTCAGAATGGTTCAATTGTAGGGTTTTGTAGGAAAGATTCCTGAAGAAACAACTTCTGGCAACATTCTATAATGATGACAGTTCAGTTTTTAAAATTACCAATGTAAAGGAAATGCAGCCATGTTTGCTACTGAACATCACCCTGGTTCCTGAGGCTCCCCTTTCTGCGCCTCAGATGCTGGCTCCGGCTGGAGCTGCGGCACGGCAGAACAGTGAAGAGCAGTGACTGTTAGTGCTTGGAGCTGGGAACTGCTCAAGATGCTTCCTGCTGTTTGGATTTATGATACTGACGGGTTTGTACTGAAGCGAATCTTAAGATGTTACTGAGTTGGGAGTAAGAGAGCTGGCTTCTGGTGCACCCCTTATCCGCATCTATAGTGCTGTGCAGGGGAGGCCACCTCACCCTTCTGAGTCATTTAGAGCCATGCCCAGCTTAAGATCACACAGAGTCCATGGTAGTGTGACAATGTGGAGGAAACCAGTGCTAATATGGTTTATAGCTGATCTTGGGAACCAGTGCTTGGGTTTTGAAGATCCTGCTAGATTCTTCCAAAAAAAAAAAAAAAAAAACCTCTTCATTGTTTCCAGTAAATGCCCTTCATAAAGCTCATAAAGATTGTCAATCATCAGAATTAAGGGATTGGGTAATTGAATGCTTGGTTGGAAGTAGTTTGGCTGTTGTATACTTACTTGTGCCTAATCAATTTGTGTACTTACAGTTCATAGTTTAATTCTCAAATCAGGTTTGCAGAACCTGGATATCACTGGGTTTATTCTTCTTGCCAATGCTGGGTGACTGGCCAACATAAACCAGGTGCCAGACTCCAGTCAGATTAAATGGGCTCTAACTGATGACGAGCAGAATTTCAGGAGTGAGGGAAAGACAAGAGTTTTTCTCAGTTTGATTGTTTTATTAAGTGTGAAATAGCTAAGCATCCTTTTATGTTGATCAGACATAATGTGACTATTCTAAATGATGTAATCCTTTGATGTACCTGGATTGGGTGCTTCACAAGGAAAAGATTGGATTCATGATTTTCTTTTCTAGATTGCCAACTTTTGATATGTGGAAACTGCTGTATGAAATGACCTCTTTCTCTGAAAGATGCCTCTCACTCCTTTCAAAGGGGCTGTCAAAGCTCAAGAAAATAAAAGAAAGGATCTGCTGTAGATGTTCTTTGAGGAAATGTGAAAGAGGTTTTTTTTGTGATTTAGCATAGTTTAAGCATGTTGGACTTACCAACTATTTGCCTTTCTCCATCTTTTTGCTGGTTGCCAGCAAGTTATATAACCATATACATTATATTAGATAGAATTGTTTGTGATACATATATGTATTTTATATGTAAGAGAATGTAGGAGATAGCAGAGATAGGAAGCACACACACATACATGTACATGCAGTTTGGCGTACAGCAGAGTACGTAAAAGCCTTGTTATCTCCCAGAAAGGTGTAGCCAACGTGGGGCTGCCCACATTTCACTTTCCCATGCACAGGATATCTGGTTTAACTACTTACAAAATTTAATAATCCTATAGAGAGCCCTAGATAACTTAGCAATAATTACCTTGGAATGGAGCCAACATCCTGCAATTAAGTTAGAACAAACTTACCACAGTGTTGCTGTTTAGGTATGTCTGTTGATAAACTGAATTGATATATTTTTCATATTTCATGAAGGAAAAGTCAGCCAGAGAAATATTGGTTGTAAGATCATTGCAATTACCTATTGTATAAGGTTATGAAATTTTAGTACAACTTCTTCCATCAGACAAAATAACATAACATTTTTGAAAACAATATCCACCTTGTAGTTGAGCAAAGTATTGTCTTGGAGTCTACCCACTAGAAGAAAACAGGACTGTATTAGATATATTTACCTACTTGTTTCTATTATTTTTTCAAAGTAGTTAATGCTGAGTTTTGCTTTGGCTGATCTGTATTTGTTTGTGTATCTCTAGCTATGAAATAACTTTTTTTAAAAGGTGTAGTTAAATTGCTTATGACTTTTTGGAGAGTGTACTGAATATATAAATCAATAAAATTCACCATCTTTAAGTTAGGAAACCTTAATTGGCAACTATTTTTCAGTACACTGCTGTGTACTTTATATATAACTTAGGTTATGTATTGACAGAATTAGAGAAAAAATTAGGAAGATTTAAGGTTTTTTTTTTTTCTTTGAGTCCTAAAGGACTCAACGTTGTTATTTTCAATGGCTTAGAAAATTAGTCTTTTTGTACATTTTAATCTGAGAAATAAAAAGTCTTGACCTTGGTAGGTGGTCTTTGACCGTGTCATGCTGAAGCTCACTGTGAAGGATTTGTTTAAAAAGGTAAATTCCTAGTGCATTTCATGCCAGGTCAGTGGGAAGCTGTGAGGCTGTGCCTTCATAGGCCAGCCTTATCTTGCACTCATGGTAAAAAAAAAAAAAAAAAAAAAGTGGCTCCTGTTCTACTCTTCTGGGGTCTAGAAATCATTATGTCTCTCCCAGAAGTGTAAATGCCTGCTCTTGCACTTCCCCTGTATCGTGAGTGTTTTGGATGGGCAGAATTAGACCGGCCTCGAGGACTGCTATCACCTTATGGCTTTTATACTTTTCCAGTGCACACCGCCAGCACTGACTGAAGCATCACTGTCGTGCCTTTACTACATCTGTTGGATGTGCTCATATGCATGCTCCCTTCTGCTCTAGCAGCACATAGCGCAGTTTTCCTTGCACGTAAGGACAAAGCTGTGAACTTTGATTACCTTTGAAAGATAATGACTGGGCTTGGTTTTTTTTCACAACTTTGTGTCATCTAGAAAAGCAATATGAAATATTGCCCACGTTGAGAAAGCTGCACTATTTCTCTGTTTCATGGAAGTATAAATCCATAGAAGAGGAATCTTTATTGCCTGCCAGTATAATCACATATAGGACTATTATCATACAGTTCAGTGCTAAACTGCTTTAATTTTTTTCTTATCACAGGATTTCTCTTCTATGAGAACCCTGAAGTGTAAATAAATTGAAGAATAAAATACATGAGAGGTAATAAAAAGAACCTTTGCAAAAGGAAAGGGATGCAGGGGTAGTGGAAGTGTTGAGATCAGAGTGGGGAAGAGATGTGTTATGTGCACATACTAACTTCCTATAATAAATATTATAATTACGTACCACAAATATGTACTAAAAATAAAAATAATTCCTATAATTTTTCTACATTCTATATTTCATAAAGACTTTATTTGGATAATTTTTCTATAATCTGCCTAAAATTTAGTGTACTATTGGGCAAGCTAGATAAATCAGTAGATAAATTTAAGTGCTGGTTTTATTTAATTTTTGACAACTACTTACAAAAGCTTTATCTGTAGATTGCACCTTGTTTATCTCCCCTCCTTCACTCTTCACAAAGTGCATGTATTTGTATCAGACAAATCCTCTTCCTTGTTGACCCCAGGCAGATTCGAGGTTCTCCTGACTAGGGGTTCTGCCCCAGGTATGTCTCATGGCACCACCTGGGCTTACCATTGGCTCTCAGAGTGGAGTGAGCGAAAAGCTTGGCGTCATGTGGAAGCTAATTTGAGGCCTTGCCCTGTGCACCGACTCAGCTTTGGAGGGAAGTCAGGTGATTGTGACTCTCCATAGATTTTAAATTGCTCCAGTAGAACCTCAGAGTTCCGCTGTGATGTCTGCCATGCCATTCAGGATGCCATTCTGATGAGGGGGCAGTTCTGGTGGAATTTAAAGGATCATTTCCAGCCTACCTTTCGCAACCTGGAAAGGGAACTGAACTTCACTGTGAGCACAGTGAGCTTTCCATCTTCTTGTAAAGATGCCTCGTATCTAGGTCAGAAAGCATATCTTCATTTCCTCCATTCTGTTTGTTTATTGCATAAAAAGAACTTACATTTTCTCTGTTCTCTATCTAGTATTTTACTAATACTAGTAAAAATGTTTCTGAATAGTTGTTGAATCATCATGGTTGTCATTGCTACCTATCAATTTATTATGTTGGTAATGGAAAAAAGTGAGTTTGGGAACCTATGGGAAACTGGGTTGAAATCTTGGAACTAAATAGTTTTGCCTGGGTTACTGGGTCTGTCTCTCACTGAGTTCTCTCAGTGGTGAAGCAGAACTGGGAAACAGACCATCTACAATTTCTGTCTTCTCTCTTTGTCTTTTTTTTTCAATACTAAGGATTAAACCCAAGGCTTTTACACTGAGCTACATCCTCAGCCCATTATTAGTTTTAGACATAGGGTCTCACTCAGGCAATAAATCGCCAAGGTTAGAGTCAGACTTTTTCTCACTAGTCTACATTTGCAGGGCATAATGATTATACTCCCTGTGTGGCACACAGCACCTCTCATCCCTCCCCATCTCCTTTTGCCCCATCCCCTCCTTCGTCATCTCTTGATTCCTCCTTCCACTGGAGAAAGTTCTAGCTCCCTACTTTGTATAATCTGTCTCTAATTTCCTCTTTTATAGCAGAGACTATGCAATATTTAAGTTTGTGTGTCTCATTTCACTTAACATTATGTTCTCAAGGCACACCATTTCCTACAAATGACTCAAGTGTACTTTTCCTTATGGGAAAGGAGTACCTCACTGTGTAAAATACTACATTTTCTTTATGCATTCATCTGTTGGTGGACATATAGGCTGCTTCCAGTATTTAGCTGTTGTGAATTATGCTGCTGTCAACATGAGTATATAGATCCTCCTGCCTCAGCCTCCCAGAGCACTGGGCTTATAAGCCATTCTGGGATTGTTCTACCACACCTGACTTATTTAAAATTTCTTTCCTCCATTTTGGTTTGATTTAACCAAGAAAGGTTTGAGAAGATATAAATGTCTCATGTACAGTATGTATCTAATAAATATTGAAGACTATCACCTTGTTCTCATCCTTCTCTGCATAACCCTAACCACCACTTGTTCAGTCTTTACCAGGAACTATGTTAATGCTTCATTTTCCAAATACTTTTGGGCCTAAATTGTTCATTGCATCACTTTTTATTAATGATATGGACAGAGGTACATTTTCATTGAGAGAATAAGTACAAAGTGGTGGCTAAGTCTTTCATCCCTTCTAGGTCTAGAAGTGAAGCTGCTTAGATCGGAGAAACAAGTTCTGGCTTTCTGTTGACAGTGAGGTTTATGTGAGCTATCTGTTATTGTACTGAAACACCCAAAGTGATCAACATAAATGGAGGGATGGTTTATTTTAGTTAATGCCTTTGCATTTGGCTCTGTGGCAAGGCACACTGCATGGCAGGAGCATATGCTGGAACAAAACAGCTCACCTCGTGGCAGTAAAGAAGCTAGAAAAAGAGGAAGAAGGCGGGATCAGTGTCCAGACGTCCCTTATGGGAGACCTCCCTGTCCTGGGAAGCCTTCCAGTGGTCCTCTACTCTTACGGTTATCATCACCTCCACGTCCAAGGAAAACCAGGTTGGCGACTGTTTAATGACATGCCCGGGGCTTTAGGGGACATTTGAGGTTGAAACTATAGCACTGCATTTCAAAAAAGACCCCAAAGTGATAAATTCTTGAGAACATAGATATTTACCATGATTGAACATTACACATTGTGTGCATATATCAAAACACGTCGTCCCATAATGTATAGTTTTTATGTATCAAAAATGATTTAAAATGAGGCTTCTCACCCATCAGAAGTAGGCAGTAGAAGGTATCTGAAAGCCTATTCAACCCTAGAGGACCATTCCAGATGGAGAGTAAAAATAAAGACCAAAAGGGGTGAAAATTATTAATAAACTATGTCTACAGACTTGAGATTTCACTGTTGAAGTAAATGAAGTAGGTTCACCCTACTAAGGAAAAATAACCTTTGTAATTTAAAGAATTATGGTTTTGTAGACAATAACATTTTTTAAAATAAAATCTCATACTTTTTTCCTAAAGTAATCCTAGCACTTTAAATAAAACAGAAAACATTCTTCTGGAAGTAGCAGCATGTTTTGTTTTGTTTTTTAATATAAACAAAGCAAGTGTGTGTGTGTGTGTGTGTGTGTGTGTAATTCTTTTTTCAGAAAAAAAGTATTAACACCATTTGTTATAGTCATATGACATCTTTGTTTCATTTTCATGAAAGTCCTATGAGGTTACATTGAATTATTTATGTTTCAAAATAAGAAAATAGTTATGTGTTCATAAAATGGAAATCTGAGCTTGCGTTTCTTAACATTGATTGTTCCAAAGAACATAACTGGAAATAGTGCTGACCCTAATTATTATAGATAATGTATTGTAACACGTGTCATGTGTCTAGTTAGCTACACATGCATCTGAATTCACAGTTAAATGGTGAAAACTGTGAATATGCATAGACTCTAGTTTCATCTTCCAAGCAGAGTTTAGAATGCTTTGTGGTTGCTCACTAAGTGTTTATTGAAGGAATGCTCGATATGTCACACAGCGCTTCTCTGAAGTGCTGGCTGCCTGTTGAAACAGCATCTCAGCACGAAGACCATCACCAGGAAGAATTTGGTTCTCCCATGTTGCATTTCTAAGTGCTGTTAGCATACACCTGACCACCCGCAGAGAAGAGTTCAAATGCGCAAACTCAGTTTTCCACAGCTTCTGTCCACAATTTTGAGGCTTAATCAAGTAACACTTTAAACTGTTTAAAAGCCTTTAATTTGGTTTGCAAAACCCACAAAACATTTACCAACTCTAAGAAGATGAGACTCACTCCTCTAGTGAGTCTTCCTTGAGTTTATCTTCCCAGAAGGGTACATTGAAATAAGTCTTATCCTTGTGGTTTTTCATGAACCAGAGGAAAAAAAATCAGTTCTGTGTTCTCAACCTATTTTATGAGTTTCCATCATAACTCAGGCCTTTCATCATAGCAAAGCATTTGGCCCCATTATGAAACTTCAGGAGAGTGGTTACCCTTGCCACACTGCCAGTCTCTCCAGTAACAACTGGAAGTGTTGCAAGATCTCAGAGAATTTCTGAACACTGCTTGCCAGCACGTTGGATTTTGATGTTTCATGAGCAGTGCCTTAGCCTCTGTACTTCTCTCACTCTTGACAGCTCTGATTTTTTTTTTTTTTTTTTGTCTTTTTCGTTTTTATCGGTACCAGGGATCGAACTCACGACTGCCTGCTTTCAAGGCAGGCGCTTATGCCGCTGAGCTAAATCCCCAGCCCCGACAGCTCTGATTAATGGTCTTTAGACTCAGAACTATTTTTTAACAAGGAAAAATACTTAATAGTGTTAAGAAGGAACTTCCGAGATCTGCTTTAGGGCTGCAAGACAATACAAACATTTGAGATTGATGTCTATGCAACTTATGAAATAATATAAATAAGTACAGTTGATAATATCTGTTCAGTGTTAAGTCTGCCACATAAAAATGATCTGGTTCATTTTGGACTGGCCGAGACAGTTAAGCAGTAAAATATTTTCTCTGGACTGAAAATAATCGAGAGATGGGAACACTTGGGATTGTCCTCCTTTGAGGGAATGCAAGACAGTTGGTCCCTTTACCATCAAGGTGTCACACAAAGGCAGTTTTTGTTAGATGGGGTTTCAGTCTAATGACTGTGACTGCCTCACAGTCACTACTTGTGTCTGGCAGGCATTTGAGGGATTTCCAAAAGCCCCAGGGTATGTATCACCACTCTGAGCATTTTGTACAACCAACCCATTGTGGCAATTTAGCATTAGTTTTAAAAATCAGTCTAAAATTCCATCTCTTCAAGAATAGGTAAACTGAATCTCTTTGGTTTCTTCATGTTTTTGTTTAGCGAAAGTTGTCTGTTCAATTGAGGTGAATAGTAATTGGATTATATTACTGTAATTCATTTATTAACGGAGCGTTAGAATCCACAGTGGTGTGTTTCCATCTCAGAACCCACAAATTACCAATTAAAGGCAATCTTCTAGTCTAAAACAATGTGATTATTTTTATTTAAGCCTGTTTTGGAAGCTGAGTCACTCGCTGCTTGCGTGTATCATTGTTTAAAAAGCATTAGTGGGGTAGCACCGAAGCAGAGGCTGGGGCCTGCTTGCAGTGTGCACAAGGAAACCAGGCAGCTAGCTGTGCATCCAGCCTAGAACTCAGGCACTTTGGGGGTGCCCCTTCTGTGTGCCGGCAGTGGGAGCAAGTTTGGAAAGCAAAGCCCTCAAGAAACTGTGCCACATTAAAAGTGAATTTAATTTATTTGAGAAAGGTAGTGAATTACAATTGAAATTGCCGTATGTGAGAATTCTATTTTTTGACCTAACAACTTTGATGAAGCACTTGCTTATGTGAGACTGCATATCCTTTTATACACTCTGGGCTATGTAGCAAATTTAAAGTCATCTCCCTGTCCTCAAACAGAATACAGTGTAGCGAGGGATATAAAATAAATACTTGTGATGCTAAATAGCAGTATAAGACAAGTCCACAAGAAACATAAGATGAATAATAGATGTCATAGTACCAAAGGTTGGCACAGACATTGCATTCTATAAATTGTTGACAGAAGGATCACTGTGGTTTTGAGTAACCAGAAAAGTGTTTATAGAAGAGTCGAGATTTGAGCTAGAGAGAGCTCCCAAGCATTTTCGGCTCCAGTGCTCCACATGGGAGGGATGGCACGAGAAGGACAGGGAGGTTTGTGAACATAGGAGAACAGTGAGGACAGATGGGGGGCAAGCACTAATTTGTAGGGAGGAAATGAGTTTAGAAGTGCTGAAAACTCGTGCTTTCTTGACATTATAGAAGTCTGGACATAGGGGAATGTGCGGCGAGGTTCAATCTCAGAAAGGCTGAGGATACCAGAGGGAGCTTGATGGCTGGGGCACGAGTGGCAATGCAGGGTGTGAAGTGCAATGGACCACACTGCTCTAAAAGGAAAGAGAAGATAGAAGTCAGAGCAGGGTAAGAGAGAAACCATGTCATACAAAACCAGGGGGTCTGTGAAGCCTTGAATCTGGTAGCAGGGAAAGCATAACTGTCAGAAGGTATGGCAGGAGAGGTGAAGAGAGCTGAGAAATGGTCTTTGGTTATGGGAATAGAAACTTTTTGAGAATCCAGTAAAACAGTGAGGAAAAACAAACAAAAGATGGAGGTGAATAAGGTTTTGTAAAACATTGAGGATAGTAGATTCTATAAGCTAAAGAACTAGGAGGAAACTTTCAATAGACTGTCTGCCCCTTGTCCCCCATGAACACAGGAGATGAGTGGTACCTCAGTTCATGAACCCTTTCATCTGCAAACAGTTTGGTTTGCAAACAGAAGCATTTGGCAAAATTTGGTTTTTGTTTGTGAATGCTGCATCAGGTGAGGAACACAACCATGGCCATCTTCCCTGAAGGAAAAAAGATGTGGCCTTCTTTTCCAGAAAGCTGGAAAGAGTTTGTTTGTAAACTGAGGCACCACCTGATGACTGGTTGAGTCAAGCAGATGAATGGGTCTCTGTACTCTCAGAGGCCAATACTTGGGCACTTAGTGACACCCAGCATTTGAGGAGGACTGTATGTTAGCCATGCTTCTCTTTCGTTTTACCTCCCAGCTACCCCAGATTTGCTTGCAAGACCCTTTTGCTCTTTGGGCTCCTTCTGGTCCATATCTGAGCACCCCAAATCCATTGCTACACATCAGTCACACTAATTCATTTGGTATGGCCATTTCAAAGTGGCTCCATTTTAAAGTCTTTTCTGTTCCTCATCATCTCAATACTTCTTATTTTTTTAAGAATTAAAGACAACAATGGATTTTATAGAGCATTCCATGTAGTGAATTCTTCCTGCTATTTTTCCCATCTGTCCACTTACAGATCCCTCAAAATAAGAGATGATGAAGAGAAATTTAAAGATGTTTTGATCCTTTCATAATAAACTCTTTCAACTAGAAGTCTTTTCTCACTGAGATAACAAGCTGGTTTTCCAGTAGACACTCTCCTTCTCCTTTACCACCCTAATCAGTTATGTGGAATTGCTGATTTAATACTCTCTGAATTGTGTGATGTAGTTTTTTCCTGTACAAAGAGGTGTGCAATAGTTTTGTTTGTGTCCAATAATTTTGTTCTAGTGGTTTAACCGTACTTTCAGTATGTGTTCTCTGGCTGTTGCACTGCAGTGAGATGCAGGATTTACTCTGTTGGCCAGGCCTTCCCAGTGGGCTACTGAGGAGTCCTCAGCGGCCAGTGGGAATGCAGGAAGGCATGCTTGGATTCAGAGCTGCATATGTAGTAGGCATCTGTCCTTTCTCATTCATTTTTACTAAGTGGTAGCACACATTGTACTGCAACTGTGGTAGCATTTCAGCTGTCTGGAGGATATTGTCTTGGATGCAGATGTTACTTTGTATCTAAAACAATTGTGACACTGATCCTTTTCAACAGGCAAGAGATATCATCTCTTGCTATCATCTAGTACCTCGAGGAGGATATTTGAGGACTCTGTGTCTAATTACCTATGCAGCTAATTACCTCTTCCATGTTAAGCAGTAGCAGTAATGTCATTTCCCTTTCAAGTCCTTTTCCTGGCATCAGCCTGTATTATGTTCCTGTTTTTAATGACAGCCAGTTTTAACTCCTACCCAGGACTTGATGAGAGTTAGCCTGCCCAAGACGTGGCCACATCTTGTGCATCTTCCATGGAATCCTTTCCTCTTTTTACATCATGCTGTAAAAGCCTATATATCTGAATCATCTGCCCATAGTTCCATTTGTTTGATTAGCATTGCAATACTGTGACAAGACACTATATCAGTAGTAATCGATCTGATTAGCATGGAGATGATATGAACACAGATTGTATTGATGTTTAGTAGTGCAGACACCTAGGTGCTGTAAGCCTTAGAGTTGTTTTTGTATGCGGTACACGAGGTCTCTGTAATGAAGACAGCAACCGCAGCAAATTTTAGAGCTCGGTGATTTATTTTCTGCCAAGTGCCACAGTGGGTCTTGCATAGTCTATGGCACTCCCATGCTGGATCCCGCACAAAATGTTTTAATCAGTGTTTAAAATACTGCAATTTTTTCACTGGACAGATTCTAATACTGCTTTATTAAGGAATGCTTGTCGTGCTGCTATAAAAAGCATATTCAGTGTCATTGAAAACTAGCCATCCTCTTCTTTGGACTATATTATCAGGTCATTTTATTACTAAAACGTGTTCTATTTTTTTAAAAGACCTGCTGGAGCTTTGTGGGACTCATGCTCCCTCTGTTCATATCATGTAATCAAGCTTAATATTTAGCCATGGTGTACATTTTCACTTAAATTTTTTGCTGAACTTCACTTACTGATCGGGATTTTGCAGGTAAGAGAAGAATTAGCAGCTACCATTTGGGATTGGGTTCTTGGCAGCCTGTGATGAACCGAAGGGAGTCTCTGCCAAGGAACACTTTGTGTAAATCAATGGAATCCTTTGTGGGGACACAGAAAAGAGAGATTCCTAGAAAAATAGTGTGTCTGGACACTAGTAATTAACCCTACTATGCATACTTTGACAGATACTTTTTATAAGCCAAGAGAAGTAGAGGTCAGAAAGTTTCATTTTCTTTTTTTGGAAAAAATATTTAGAGATTAGGGATTTTTACCATTCAATAATTACATAGTCTTGCAGGCTGCTAATTCCTCCACTGAGATTAGAATGTTTAGCAGTAGAAAAATAGAAGTTAAAGACAGAAGAATTTAAATGTGTTCCTGTCATCATCCTTAAGTATGCATGTGCATCTGTATACATACGTACATACACATAGGAATATATATTCACACAAATATATACTGCATGTGAGTCTGTCATTCTCTTCATGTGTGTATGTATATATCTGTGCATCTATACACATCTATGCACATATACATTGATATGCATACAAATATATGCACTGCATCTTCAGTCTGTTCATCATACTCGTGTATATACATCTGTTCACACATCGTGCATGTGTGCACCACAGTTATTTATGTTTATCCTTGGAAGCGTGGATATGTTTTTTTCCCCCTCCTTCCCTTCATCATCTCTTGATTTCCTCCTCCCCTTCCTTGTCTCAGAGCCAAACACAGTTACTTCTGTGGTTTATCGTCCTCATTCGTCCTTCGGGTCACCAGGTCAGCATGTATGTTGCTCGCTCTGGTGGGGACAATCTCCTTCATTGCTGCCCCCATCAGCCCTGGTGCGACAGCCGGTGCTCACTGTAGAGCTTCCCTTTGGATAGTTTCCCTGAATTTGCCCATCCTCTGGCCCTTGGCACTTAGGTGATTAGCTCCCTCTGTTGCTTCTAGTGCTTTATGTGTGGCTCCTGTTTACATATTTATGTCTCATCATCTTGGAATGAGGATTTTGTAGAGGCAGCAGTTGGTAATCATCAGTGTCTGTGTATGTGGCAATCAGTGGAATGCTTAGTATTTATTATTCATTTATTTATTTAACACATACAGACCAAGTGATTCATGAAGCTCCTGTGTGTGTGTGAGTGTGTGTGTGGGGGGGGGTGAATACATAATTACATGACAGATGGTGGGGGATAAGGATAGGAAAAGCCTGAGAGCTAGGACAACATGGGAAATACTGTCTCATGAAAGGAGAAGAGGAAGACATGGCTGTGATGGGAGCAGGAGAGCAGAAGCCTTGGGCCTGGAGCACACGTGGGCTTCGGCAGACGTGGCAGGGGAGCGAGCCTGTGTGGCTGGACTGCCAGAAGGAGGGAGATCAGGTCAGGGGTGCCATGGGAGGGCCTGCAGGCCACAGTAGGTGTGTAGGCTTTTTCCTGATGGAATGGGGACTTTCCAGTTCATCGCAGAGGTTTTGAGGAGGAAAGGGAAATGATGTAAGTGACAGATCAGAGCTGCTGTGTGAGCACAGGTTGTAGGCTGAGTCCTTGGGGGCTTGGGTCAGAGGGAGATCAGTGGAGGTGAAAAGGTGGCCAGCTTCGGGTTAGATTTTGAAGACAGCTTTGGGAGAATGCAGTATAGACTTGCTGATGTGAGGAACAAAGAAGGAAAAGAAGTAAAGTGAATTGTAGGAGCTCTGTTTGTGCAGCTGCAAAAAAGAGTACTTCTATTGTGGTGAAGAAGCAGCTCAGAAATCCTGGCTAGAGAAAGGGAGGACCGTAATTTCCTGTACATTAGAAAAACGATTATCTGACAGATAATTATATAAGTCTGGAGTGTAGAAAAGGTCCATATTGAGAATTAAATCTGGTGTTTCAGCTATCCATGGTTTTTAAATAATGAGACTACTTAGGGAGAGAACGCGATTCAGCTTGGGGACAGACCTATGGCTAAACACTGGAGAAAGGGTGGGAAGTGAAGGAACCAGGAGAGAAGAGCCTGAAGGGAGCAAGCCAGGTGAAGGAGTTATTTCCTGAAGGGAGACTGGTCAGCTGTGGAAGGTGAAGACTGAGAAATGGCAGTTGTGCGTGGCATCTTGGAGATCACTGGTCACCTGGCAGGCACGAGCATAGAGGCAGTAGCTCTGGACAGCTCTTTCATGGGATTTTGGTAAAAAGTGGACTAGAGAAGTGCAAAAGTAGCAAGAGAGAAATACAGGGTCCAAGCGGGACGTTTTATAAGATAGCACTAAAGTAAGGAAACAATAAACAAGCAAGTGTATAGAACGGTTCTATAATTGAGCTGTGTGTAAATAGCAGCATGTAAATAATATGTTTAATTTAAAATGTTATGGTAAGCCACCAAAATGTAAGAAAAAACCCTGTGTTTTAATATTTATTTGACTCCATATACACAAAAATGAGTTCAGTGTATAACCAATTTAAGATCATTGAGCCAGTTTGTGTTCTGTTTCATACCTTGGTGAAATCTGTGTGTATTTTACTATGAGGACGTTTCTGCCCATGGCAGCCGTGTTACCAGTGCTCAGCAGTCATGAGGGGCCCGGAGCTACCATATTGGACCATCTAGGTCATGAGGCCATCCTTCAAAAGCAGAGAGGAACTAGTGCTGCTTAAAGCAGGTGTTTATAATCAGTGATTTAAAGCATACATCTTGAGGCTTTTATAGGTAAATGGAGGCAACTTGAGACTCTCATAAGTGAAATAAATCAGACTCATATTTGTTAATATCATACTGTCTCTCTAATGTAAAAAATAAATAATAATAAAAAGACTGAAAGGATAATAAGATCCAAAATGTATAATAGATATTGTAATTATGAAAGGGAAAGAAAGTGCTTCAAAGGAAAGAACAACTTAAAGGCATACACATATAACTATAACTGTATGTATGTTTAAGTGTGCAAGACAGATAACCATACTACTAAGTTTTTGATAGTCCATCAAACAGAATGGTTTGTGCTTTGTTTGATTGTTAATATTTTATGTCTTGATTTTGTAAGTTGAACAGCTACTTCTAAGATAACAATATATATCAACTAGTCATGATTTCTTAATGCTATTTATTTTTTGAAATTCTGTATCATTTCTACCCTTTTTTGTTCTACTCTTTAAAAATAAAAGAATGGAATCACAGTTAATAAGAAGTGAATTAAGGGTTACATTAACCACTTTTCCTTCATTGGGGCGACTTAAAGGAGAGGTTTATTTTAGCTCAAGGAGTAGTAGGCTTAAGGATTTCTGCTCAAGGTAGAAACAGGATGGCAGAGGGACCTGGTGGAGGAAAAACTGTTCATGCCAAAAGAGTCAGGAATGAAAGAGGGAAGGGAGGGGCCAGGAACAAGAACTCACCCTTCAGGGTCACTTCACCCCATTCCTGTGACCACCTCCAAACCGCAATAAAAATACGTTTGGTTCATAAAAGAAGAAATTATCAAAAATAAATTTTAATTTGAAAAATAAAGGAAAATTTATTTTTAAAAAGACATCACTTTGAAAGACAGAAAACGACTTGCAAATGTCTAAACTAGTGTGTAGTTTTGGAATATAAATGAATACGGAGAAGATTGAAAAATAAGTCTCACTGTAGAGAGGTATGGAGGGGAGAGTGTGTGTGAATCTATGTTGGAAGAAATAAAGTTTGTTTGAAATGAATTTATAAGAGGAAAATCTAGATTAAGAGGTGCTAGGTCACTCTTTAAACTGTGTATATTACAAAACACTTTTTATGACACTTTTAAGCAAATGATGCTTTTCTTATGATTACTATTATGCATGTATTTCTATTTTTTCTATCCCTTTAAACTCAGAATATAATTTAGAAAATCTACAGAAGTAAAATTTATAGCCCAATTAAATTTAATTTTTCTTTGCCTATGATATATTTAATTTCATATATCATATTTCTTAAACATGTATTTTTCCACCATCCTTACTACTGTAACAATATTTTCACATTTTCTAAAAATTTACAATTTCATAAAAATCAATTAAAATTAAGTGAATGAATTATAAAAGAAAAGAACTAATACTAATTCTTCCTCATTGTGCTTTAAGAATATTGTATTCTCCTTCATCTGATTCTGGGGACTGTGACTCCATGTTTCTACTTAAACTCACTTTCAAAACTTTTCTTTTTACTTTAGAAATTGAACTAATACATGCTTGAAGCCAACCAGATAGCAAAAGATCTAGCAATAATTGCATTAAAGGAAATATTTCTTGAGTTAGAAAGTCAAAATGTCTTTCTGAAGACAGTACTGTTTTTTTGTTTGTTTGTTTGAAGCAGAAATGGTCAACAGTGTGCAAAGAACAGTATTATAGATTTGGATATGTAGTAAATAGTCCCCTTAAATAAAATCTGAGCAGAGCCAATTGTTTATGACTTTTCTCCAACTCGAAGCATTTTGGCTTTGCAACAGGGATGCACGGTCTCTTCATCCCATACTTAGCCCACTGTCAACTATGTGACCTGTGACGCTGTGTGGTTGGTACTCATTTCTTTTGTGAAATGAAGTTCTGCAAATCTAGGTAATATTACTGTTGGCTCTACTTGGGATAACTAGTAAAAGGTAACTGGAGGTTAGCTTGTGTAAAGAAGGAGTGAATCAGTATCAGCAAAGTAAAGGGTTTTTGCACTGGACAACTAGTGAAATTAAATAAAAGAAAATTGGTTCTGGCTCCATTTGCGTCCAGGATTGTTAACTTAGGGTGGTATATAGAGCACTGTGAAGTCAGGCTGCCTGACTAGGGATGCACAGCTGTCGGGCGGTGGTAGCATAGGCAGGTTTGTCCCATTGGTGCAGACTTTTGGAACCTACAGTGCCATAGGAATTGGAGGAAACAAATTGCAGCATGTACTGGTCACTTCATACATTTCCTTGCGTGTAAGTACTTAATATATGCTAGTAATTGAAATTATCATCAATATTATTTTATTAATACGTGTTTCTTGAGAAATACAATTTGAGAGCAATTAGCATGGTCTTATTAATTAATAATTAGGAAAAGAGTTGAAAAATATCTATTCTGCCAGGTCCTTTTCACTTAAGAAAAGTTTTCTAATGTTTAATCAGTGTTAACCTCTGTTATTCTGAGCATCTGAGCCTCATTGTTGGTGACTGTAAAATAAGAAAGGGTCTAAGCTTCAGTCTAAATGTAGAACCTTTGTGTAGTATGCATATTATGTGTCCCACAGGGTATAGGCCATGATAAATATAGGCTTATTTACTGCTAATAATAACTTTTCTCTTAGAATGAGCGTAAGGGTTAAAAATAAAGAGGAGCCAATGGAGCCACACCCTAAAATTTAAATCTTTAATTAAACTTTTTATTCTGATATAATTATAGAACTACACATGGTTGTAAGAAATAACAGAGCAAGATCCTGTGTGCTCTTCACCCCGCTTCTTCTAACAATCACATCTTGCAGAGCTGCAGTAGTATCACAGCCAGGATATTGATAGTGATGCAGTCAACATGCCAACATCACACAAGTGTTCCTTGTTAAAATTCTGAGTTTTGATGCTTAAGAAACCTCAAAGGGATCAACTTATTAGTGAGATCAGATCAAAGAACTAGGCCAAAAATTTATCAAGAGAACATAGATCATTGCTTTCTGCATGGTAATTGGAATGTTGTGGTAGTCAATCAAGCAGCACCCATGATTAGACAAGGAAAGACTACTTCTAACATCCCTTTAATGTATGTAAGAAAACCAAAATATAAATAAAGAGCAAAGTAGAAGACAGATAACAGGAAATAGGCAGATCTTTTGCAACAGGAAAAGTGACCAAGAGATTAGAAGGGTGCAAAAGGAATTAAGATGTGTTATGCAACTCTAATTAGAATGTAATCATTATGTGCTGCAAGTATCTACTAATAACAATAAAAATTTAAGAGTATTTCATCACACTGCTCAAGGGTAAAGACCTTCAAAAGTAGATCTTCGCTGAGTCAACAACAAATGGTTTCTGTAGATAATAAAGGAATAGATTAAAAACTTAACTGAAAATAATCAAGTTAGAAATAATGAAAATCCCCAGAAATAGGTAGTAATTATGGCTACAGAACATTGACTAGAGCATACACTTACTGAAAATGAGAAAGTTTATCTTATGTGAAATTTGGCCACAACAAAAGCCTTCAAACAAACACCAGTAACAAAAACCATGAACCATTTTTTTATAATGCAACTTCAGAAGCTCTATTTTAGCTAACTTTTCTCTTGAAATCAGCTCATTTTTTACACATAAAAGATCATTTTCAGTAAAAAAGGTATTGAAAATGTAAGATATGCTTTACTTTCAGTGGTTCTATGAGCTAATTGATCGTATTTGTCACTCGTGATATTAAGATTTAAATTCTAGGCCTTAGATTTAAATATAGGTTATAAAGATTCCATGCCGCCTCCTGAGTAGCTAAATGTTTAAGTTGTGCAAATAACGTTTTCTGTTTGTCCCTATAGTTATGTCCTAAGTATGCCTGTAATTGAAATAGCTTGCTTTTGTAGGAGAGTGTTGTCTTGAATAACTTTAATTCACCTCTAAGTCTTAGTATATGGGGTGATCAGAAAATATGTATGTGTTTAAAATTCTAAAATGTGTTTCAGTAAAATGCACATTGGCATTAGTCTCCTTTGGAACCCTTGTGCTTGCTTTGAACTCAGTTGTCACTGTCTGACACCGAAGTCCTTTCTAGAAGTCCTTTCTGGCAAGTGTCATGGCTGCCTTGGCGTTCCGAGCCAGCTCCGCGGGTTTTCCTCTGCTGGTCTCTGTGGCTGTGAGGGAGAACTGGGGTCTGGCATGCCAGTTCAGGTAAACTATCTGGGAACATGCCACCATGCTGCCACAAGCCTGTGCTTCCCCTGAATGGCACTGCAGCAGCCTTTGCCACAGATTCGTTCATGCCTCATGGAGACGATCTACAGAACTGCTTCAGAGAGTGGCAGGAACTGTGCGCTAAGGGTGTGACAAACAAGTAGGATTGATGGCCATCTACCTTTTCTACAATAATGTTTTTCTAATTTAAAGATTTACTCTAAGTGGTAACCACCCCTTGTATGTTGCACAAAATGAGGTGATATGACCCTCGATGTATCCTAAATTCTCTGAGCTCCTTTCCACAGCCTTAGCTTTATGATGGATCGGTCATCAATGAACTGCTGGTTGCCATCCAGATATTTTTAGAAATGATTGGTGATGATGTTACAAAGAGCACTCCAGGACATTTTCTGGATGCAGCAGGCATTTAGAAAGAGAACTGACTGGGTAGCTGTGTTTAGATTGTGGAGATTTTTGAGTGAGAAGTGATAGTAATAGTGCTATCAGAAAAGCCAGAGAAGCCATTTTCCTTTAAGTCTGGTGAATCGTCTACTTCTTAGGGAGTACCTATATTTAAAGCATAAGGAAATGTGCTGTTCTCGTAGGCTGTTTTATAGAACACTTGGATGACAGAACCAAGTTCCGCGTCTGTGTCTCCGTGCCTGGTAGCGTGTTACTATTGCAGCCTGATGGGGTGCATCCCTGACAGAGCAGTGCTGGGCCTTGTGTGCCTGTCCAGGAGTGAGCTGAGCCAGGCTGCCTAAGTGCCAGGAGTCTCCCGCTCCACCACGTTCCCTCTGAGTGCCCACAGCCTCCGGGGAGGCACCTGCCTCACTGTGGATGTAAATTTCTACCACTGTGTAGTATCAACGCAGGCCTAGGCTGTCATCTGATTAACTTAATTCATTTTGTTTTATATAGCCATGGTTGGCTAAAGCCATTCCAACAGGCTGAAATTTAAAATTCTTTGAAGGCAAATGGTGTTGTTTATATTGATAACTTCTTATACTGTGAATCCCACAAGCCATAGATACTATAAATGCTGCAGGAGAAAGCTTCCTAATTGTGCCACAAATTTTCTGGTGTTTAATTTCCTGAAAAGTTTTCTCCTTCTTTTATTATTGATCTAGAATAAAATGAAGAGTTAATATGATTCTATCTTTATCTCTTCTTCTCTACCTTTTCATTAAAAAAGCAATCATTGCTGTGACCTTTTATATGTAAATTTTATTTTGCCTCCAACCATCATTTCAGCTGCAGAGCAGCCAAAGCTTTAAACTATTGTGGTAAATAGAGACTAACAGAGCTATATAGGATTTTCAGTTTTTATAGAACTTTCTTTAAAATTAGACGGTCAATCTCTCTTTAGTGCTGAGATTGCTCATTATATTGTCAATGTCTAATCACCATCCCTTGGTCTACTATTTGTAATTTCTCTATGCTACAGTATCTTATTTGGTATTGGATGCTACTTGAAAGAAAATCGTAGATCTATACCACACAGAAGAGTTTGGAAATCTTTGCTTCAGAGTATATTTTACCTTTAGAAAAAAAGAAACTCTCTTTTTTTTTTTTTTTTTGCAAATAACTGATACATAGTTCTTTAAGTTCAACTCAGTATTGCTCTTTGTTAAACTTTTTAAATGTCTGTGTATTTTTTTGTTGTTAAACTATTCCTGTATTTTTCACATGATCTAGGATGGACTTACTGATTAAAATAATTTAGCTTTATCACTACTCAACCAATGATATTAAACTGCCTTACTAAGAATGCCAATTTAAATACTGACCCTTGGCATGTCTAACTGTATCATGATGGAAGCCTTGTCACAGACCTGAAGTCAGTTTAAATTTCTTTTCCTGGTTAATAATATACTCCACGTATCTACCAATTTGGAGGTTATTGATTTTTATGTACAGCCCTTTTCAAAAAGAACTCTATCAAATATTTTTGAAAAATCTGTATAATTTGAATCCAATGGGTCACCCTTCTATTTTTTATTTTAAACATCTTAGTTGAAAGGTAAATTTTCTATTGTATTACATTTATCTGTAAATTATACTTGTGCCTTTAATTTCAGCTCACTATTTAGAATTCCTGAAATTTCCATGAAAGATGTTTTAAAATTTTTAAAGCAATGTTAGGATGCTAAGTCACGCCACTTAGTGGCTTTTGTGTGTTTCATGACATTTGTGTTCCTCATGTTTGTTATTCTGAATACACTCAGGGTAAAGTGCGTTGCTGAGTCACTGATACACTGAATTTGGTAGCACTTCAGTGACACTCTTGATTTCTAATAAAATTGAAGATGTGGAGTGGCAGTATAGCAAAGTAAAAAAGAGTATAGTCTTTGGAGTGAGATAAGCTCAAGACTGATTCCTAGCTTGTCATTTTCTTTATGTCCCTAAGAAAAATTAGATAAACTCTAAATTGCTGCATCATTATGAGAATTAAAAGAACGTGGACAAATCTCCAGTACATGGCGTAGCTAAATGTTTCCCCTTCCTCTCTTGAGTTCAGCCAGGTAAAAGAAAACTAAGTAGAGGAAGAAGCAACCGGAGTAGTGCCAGGGCGTGATGTGCTCAGTGGCAGTTACTAAGTGTGTTGGGGAAGGGATCTCTGGAGCATTGGATGGTAAGGGCAGAGAGAAAAGAGGAGTTAGGTGCTGGAGAGTAGGACTTCTGACCACCCCTCTCTGCTCTTCACCAGTGTGAAGGAGGAGCATGTCTCTGTCACCCAGCCCACCTGTAATTGTTTTTGAAAACCTATGTTTCATAGTCTGTGGTTTTGGCCGGGCATGGTGGCACATGACTATAATCCTAGCATTCAGGAGGATTGCCATAAGTTCAAGACCAGCTTGGATTACAAGCAAGACTGTCTCAAAAACACAAATTGGTCAATCAATCAATCAATAGCAGGGTTTTTTTCTAATATTTCTATGAAAGAAAAATGGCTTTGGTGCTTGAAGATAAAAATACTTAAGTATCCAAACATAAATATATTCTAGATTATTGCATGTATCCATTTTTTAAACTTTATGCAGGATATACAAATTTTTTTTTTTTCAAAAGAAGAGGAAATTGTTCTCCCTTTGAAATGACTTTACAAGAGTGAATTTTCCATCTTTAAGAAGAGTCTCAGCTGTGATCTATACAAGGGAAGTGCTGGTAGCCACAAGGAGCAGAAGGAGAGCGGGGTGTTGAGATGATATTTTATTGGGCAGTGACTCTGTAGGTCACTGAAGATGCATGAAGTCAGCACACAACTTAAATGAGCTATAGGGGAAAAAAGTGACCCTGGAGTTCTGGTGGAAACTATCCAGCAGTGTTTAACGCCTTAATGCATTCCTGTAAAAGTTCAGTCAGTAGAAGCAAATGAGGATGCCCTGCATAAGACTAAGACATTCTAGAGATTAATACACAAATGAGAATTTAGATGCCTTTCAAAATGAAGAAACGGAAGGCAAAGGGAGCAGGAAGGTGGCAGTAGTTGAGCCCCTGCCTTGTTGTGACTAGCGATTTTGCTGCACGTTACCAGGTGACTCCTAATCATCCTTCGTGCCTTGCATAATAATACCTTTATTCCTCTTCCAGGCTGGGGAGCCAGCTAAATCCTTTTTATATGGCTAAATGTGTAGGACACGGTGTGTTACTTGGAAGTCATAGTAACCATTTGTCAAACAGGAGGAAAGGCAGTCTATTCCTGTCTTCCATGTATGTGGAACCGAAGTAGGGATTCCAGTCAGAATGCAACTGATTTAGGTTTGACACGCTTTGGAATACATAATACTTCTATCACCACATGCACACTAAAAGTGACACTTAAAATGCAAAAGCCATTTATCTCCTTTGTTTCTCCTTTCAACTGTGTGTATGTGTGTGTGCACGTGTGTGTGTGTGTGTGTGTGTGTGTGTGTGTGTGTAAATGAATGAATATGGTGGAAGGAAGATTCTCCTCTATGCCACTTGTATATGACCATGGACTGTTTTATTAACAAGAGAATGCACACTACTTGGGTTTTTGGGATTGTTATTATTAATCATTCTGCTTAATGTGGCATCGTGCCACTATAATGTAGGTGCTGTCTCTTCAGTTGATAATTTAGCAATACTTATTTTAGTAACCACAGCTTCACAGAAATATTAGCTGCTAACAGTTGTGACAGGAGGCTGTTTAGCCTGACATATAGCCAGAAAGGAAACTTGTTTGGGGATATGGGCACCAAGTGTGGTTTCCTTGGCTTACTTTTATGTTAAATATTTTACATTAGATTTTTTTTTAATCTGCATGGTTTTCTAAACCATTTTATCCTCAAGGATGTATGCTGTTTACAGGTAATGAGCATTATTAGAAAGGTTAGCATTTCTACAGAATTGGGTATATTAAAAAACAGAAGCAAAATTGCTATTTCTTTTTGGCAAATAAAAAAAAATAGGCTTCTTTTCAACAACTAAGAAAATACTTGTGAAAAGCAATGCCTAAGTCAGGTGATATGAATCCATAGGATCTTGCTTTTAGGTCTTGTCTTTTAAACTTCAATTTTAGTGTACCACCTACTTTTGCATTTTCATTGGAATGTAAATTATATCATAAAATGCCTCTGAAGGAAAATTCCCAGTACAATTAATCTCTCTAACATACGCTGCTAATACTGCAGAATAATTTACTACTTCAGGTAACTTCACTGTATCATTCTTCATAGGAATACAAGGGAATGTTGGGTTCAGCTGAGGTTTTTTCATTCAGAGTTCAATAAGTGTCTATTCATAAAAATATGTCCCTTTATTGATATTGTAAGACTGTCTTATATTATTTTCTAGGCTTGTTTCTATAATGGTGTTTTTTTTAAGTCTCCTTCTCCCTATTTCTGGTACCCTCTGGAGTCACTGCAAATTATTTTATTACCAGCCTGTCTATCATAATAATTTAAAATATTTCCTAAGTCCCTTGATGCTGTCCTATACTAAGTGAGTTAAACAGATATGGTCTCTTCCTTCTTTGAGTTTTTAATGTAAGAGAATAATGACAGCAAAGGAAACAATAAAGAAATTTAGAAATATGAGCACATGTTAAAACTTCTTAATCATTGAATCATAAAAAATTTGAGCTAAAGGAAATTTAAATATACTTAAGTATAATTATCGCATTTTGAAGCTGAAGTTGAACCCCATGAAAGTGAGTTCCCTGAGTTCCTGCACAAAGCAGAAGAAATTGAGTTAAAGCATCAAGTCTCTTTTTTGACCATTATTCTTATGAATCAGGCTTCCAGGGAAGTAGAATGTAAGTGCTATCTTTAATTTCTTTTACCAAGTGGCAATATTTTTAAAAAGTACTATGTGGGAGACCAGAGAACATGGCGGACAGACAACAGCAACTACCAGAGGCTCTCTGAAAGGTTCGGCTCAGAGGCCAGAAATAATGCGGACTAGGGAGACACGAATCAGTAGAGATATGCTCTGCTGACTCAGGAACGAACTGGGCTGAGAGAATCCAACTTGGAATACAGTCCTGGCGCTAAAATAGGAACAGAAAAATCTCGGTGTGGAGGCTCGACTCCGCGCCATCGGAAACCGGTTTGGATTTCCCGCCGTGCGGCGGCCGGCTATCTCCACAGCGGCTCAGCAAGGAGAGACGCGCCGAGCTCTGGGAGCGCCGAGCTCTGGGAACGGGAGAACGGAGTCGAAAAAAAAAAAGGACGGACAGAGGTGTACACGAAAACTGACTGGTGGCGAGGTGAGTGAGAATCTGACCCCCCACCACAGTTTGACTCTAGCGGAGATCTCTCTGGGCGCCATTCCCCTCTCGGACGGGATTGGAGAAAAGTGCCTGGCCTGAGTGACGCTGCTGGCGGACTCTCTAGGCTAGACTAGCCTAACCCAGATCCCAGAGCCGGACGATGGCCCGGAGGAGCGACTGACTTCCGCGTAGGCTGCCTCCTCCGACTCCCTGGTGCGCAGCGGTGGGCGGGAACAACTAGCCAGCGCAATTTGATCAGGCTGTGGCTGACAGGCAGGGAAGCCGGGCCTCCTTTGTAAGATTGCATTTTATAAGGAACAAAAAATATGGGGAAGGGAAGCAACAAAAAAAGCTCCTCGGCCCCCAATCCTGAGAAACAGGCAATAATGGACGCCGCACCAGTATACATTAAGCACCATATTGAGAGCCTCATAGACCAATTCAGGAATGAAGTTATCAATGATCTGAAGCTAGAAGTATGCAGAATAGTTAGAGAAATGCTAAACACCACCCAGGAAAAAACAGATGGTGGAATGGAAGAACAGAAAAAGAGGGGAGAATTGCTTGATGGAGAAAACAGAGAAAGCATTGAGTATGTGAAGCAGGTTCAAAGGGACTATCAAGAAATTAATAAGTCTATACAAGACTGGCATAACAGCTTGAAAGAAACTAAGGACAGACTATCTGAACTGGAGGGCAGACTTGAAATATGGGAGAATGAAATGAAAAACTTCTTAAAAATAACAAAGAAACAAACAGCAATAATACAAAGACAAGAAGATGATAAGAGGAGCCACCACTTAAGGATTAAGAACATAGAAGAAGAAGTAGGGACACAAACAAATGAATTACAAAAGCTACTCACAGAAATAATCCAGGAGAATTTTCCTAATTTAGCAAAAGGTAAAGATACTCAGCTGTATGAGGCATACAGGACCCCAGCTACCTACAACCCTAACAGAGAAACACCCAGGCATATAATAATAAAAATCCCAGAAATTCAATACAAGAACAGAATATTAAAAGCTGTAAGAGACAAGAAACAGATCACTTACAAAGGAACACCCATCAGAATTACAGCAGATTTCTCTTCACAAACCATCAAATCACGAAGAGCATGGGGGGAAATAATTCAAGCTTTGAAAGATAATAATCTCCAGCCAAGATTGAGATATCCTGCACAACTGTCCCTGGAAATTGATGGAAAAACGAGGTGCTTCCAGGATAAAGAGGAACTGGGGGAATTTGCAACCACCAATTCAACTCTACAGAAAGTATTGCAGGATATTCTAAAAAAAGAAAAATACAAAGAACCCAGAAATAGTGGCAGGGAGGCCACAACGAATGGAGCAGAGAACAAAATGAAGAAGACAAACTGACAGCTACTGACAGAAAAAGAGCTCAACAGAAATGAGACAGAGAAGATTGGATGATAGGAACAGCTATTTTTGAGAAAATGACATCTTAATAGGTAATGCTGATTCAGTACCATCTTGTTTTGAAGTCTCATCTAGCTTTTGTTCTTCTGTCTCCAATGGTCTAACCAGGTTGTATCTTATTGGATTTTGTTATGTACGTTAGTATAAGCAAAAACCTTTTAAAGACAAGGAGATTATACAGAGACCATTGTTCATTTTCTGTTAGTCAATTCCAAATACTCTATAATGCTGTCATTCTCTTAAATGGTTTTACATTGTTTTGATATACTTAATGCTACAGTATATGAAGTTGTACTCAAGGACTTCAGGGAGGGAGTCAATATGGTAACTATTTTTAAGTCGGAAATATCTGGTGGTGAAACACTATTCTGCTTAAAAGGTTATGTTTTGATCTGCCCTGTTTCGCTGTTATGCCCTCTTTTTCTTTTTCTCAATCTCCACTCCATTATATACTTTTTTATTGTTATCCATTTAATTAAAGGGAAAAATATAGCAGGATATAATATAGTAACCCACTTTGACTTTCTATTTTCTCGATTTGAAGCCCTGTATTACTCTCACCATCTTGTTTTTGACTGAGGTTCCTCTATTCTGTTTTGCTGAATAGTATCAGGTTCGAAAGTTTAGGCATCAGCTGAGAAGATAATGAGATTCATTATAACGCCCATTCTCGTTGACTTCTATCTACTTTTGAAGACCTACAATATCTCCAATGTTTTGGTTTTGTCGGTTTTATCCTTTACGGTTTTGTTCAATAGTATTACAACTAACGATATAGGCAATTCTATTAGAAATAGCGGGAGGCATTAGGGTAACCATTGTTGATCACCTTGTATTATGTTTTTATATTATCTATTATATCCACCCTTTTGACTTGACCGATTCTGTTCTGTCATGTCACATTTGGTTTTACTCTCTTCCAAAAAAGCAATAAGAACAGTGGGAGCAATGAAACCCAAAATGTGTAATAGTCACTGTACAAAAGAGAGGAAAAGAAAATGCTCTAAACTATATAACTGCATGTATATTTAAATGTATAAGACAGAAAATGATATCACAGAGTTCTAATGGATCATTGAACAGAACTGTTTGCAGTATCATTGCTGGAATGTCCACTCTACAAACTTTAATTCTGTGACTTGAACAATTATTTCTAAGATGGCAATATGTAATCTATTAACTAGTGATTTCCTACTGCGCATTTTTTTTCTTCTGTAAATCTGTATAACTTGTACCCTTCACTGTTTTTTTTTCTTTTCTTTTCTCCTTAAATAAAAATTAAAAAAAAAAAAAAAGTACTATGTGGGATTGCCCTTTTGAGGGAAAGCAATTACACAATTGCTCTCTGTAAAAAGGTGTTATTTTAGCATTTGTGGAATGCTTAACAAGGAACAAAAATCCACAAAATGCAGAAGCACGAAAGAGATGACTTTGCTTAATGGAGTAGTGCTGCCTGGAAGCCTAGGCTGCATGGGCTTCTTGCCATCCGTGTATAGGTCTCAGATTCTCTGCAGTCCTCGTAAGCCAGCAGGAGAACCTAAGAGAATTAATGTCTAACAAAGACCCCAAAGGATTATATAACCAAAATATCTAAATTTCCTTTATCTATAGATCTGGATTGAGTAATCTGTTTGACCTGGGTGAAATGTATTAAAGACAAATAATTAATAAATTTTCATAAGACTTTGTGAGTGAAACAAAGGTATGAGACTGGGTGACAAAACGGGTGGATTCATAGTGTGTGATGTTCTTCAGCAGAACTGGTTTCTGTTGCAAGTAGATAAATTAAGCCAAAGGGAATTTATTACCAGGACTGTAGGCATCTGAAGCATTTGCAGAAGGGCTCAAAGCTATGTGATAGGAATAATACATAAAATTACACCTTATTTAAAAAAAAAGATAAAGAAGGTCACTTAAGACTAAATGTGTACAAATATCTGGCAAACTAATTTGGCTCTATTAAAACAGAAAATTCTCAATATGACATACATAAACCACATTGTTAGACATCTACTCTATAGAAGTATATAAACATTTTATAAAGAGAAAAATCACACACGTTTATTGCAGAATTTTTAGTAATGTTTCAGAAACAGAGACAACGTAAATGTGAATGGAAATCATATAAAAATGGTATGTGCTATATACTTGCTAGTTATTTTCAAAAAATAAGATAAGTATAGTGCATTAATCTTAGAAGTTATATTTATTAGATGTGATGAATGTAGAATACTATGTTCATAAACACAGATTCTAGAGTCAGGTGACTGGATTTGTGGGAAGTGTTTACAAATTCTTCGTTCTGTGATCTGAAGGTCTGCCACTGAACTCATCTGTTCTGTGGTATCCTCACCTCACTTGTACAATGAAAATAATGAGAGTCCTTCGGCAGAAGCTTATACCATCAATTTTTAGTAGTGATTCACTGTGCTGGCATGGTGTTCTTGGTTCTGTAGAGTTTGGGAACAAATTTTATTTACTATACATAATTTTAAAAAGGAATAGGAACTTGGTTGATTTTACTTTAAAATCATCATTTTGCATGTAAAATATCCTGGTGGACAAATCTACAGTAATTAATACAAGATTTTCTTTGTTGCTAGACATTTAGATTTTTTAAAGCACTTTTAAAGTCATTTAAAATTGAATGAATAGCATCAATAAAAGTATAGCAGCAGAAGTTATCATGAACTGTCTCAATGCTGGAGAAAAGGATTGAGTGTATAGGCTATTTAGGTGATTAGATGATGAATGGAGAGGAACACTGGTGAACCTCCAAAACTGAACTGAGAAGACATTACAGATAAAATGTTCTCAAGAAGAAAGGTGTGTGGGTGTGTGTGTGTGTGTGTGTGTGTGTGCGCGCGCACATACACTAATATATAGAGATAATTTATATATAAAGATAGTGTGTGTATATAAATATATATATGACTTGATAGAGAAAATATTTAATAGTTGCCTGAGATGAAAGACAAAGCAGTTGGAAAATATATATGAGGTTATAAAGGAAAGTATGTCTTATAAAATATGTTGAAAATTTTGATGCTCTTCTTTAGTGTAATGTATACTTTATCTGAGACCTTAAAATGGACATTGATAACCTTATTTTTTATTTTTTTAAGGATAGAACTTTATTTTGATGGAAGAGAAATTAAGTGAAGGAATGTCAGAAATTTGAGTGGCAAGAAACTTGAGAAAGCAAGATAAAAGGTCTATTGCATTTATACTTTCAAGATAAGGGAAATGTTAGTCTAGATAAATACAAAGCAATTAAATATTCCAAGAAAATCTGGAAAAGAGAAATGAAGTTAATGAGTCACAAATGATTCTAAAATTTTTAGCTTTTGGGAGAAAAAAAATCAATATTTTGTCTAAACTTAAGAACAAGATCCCTATAATTATAAGATCTTTTTGGGGCTGGGGATTTAGCTCAGTGGCCTAAGCGCCTGCCTTGCAAGTGCGCAGTTGTGAGTTCAATCCCTGGTACTGATGATAAAAAAAAAAAAAAAAAAAAGAAAAAAAGATCTTTTTTGCACCTATTCTATTGGGTCCTGTTAATTGGATTAAACAAAAGTGACAGTTTTAGTAGCCATACACATTGCACTTAAATTACCACTCCTTTTGTTGTTAGTTGTGTTAATATATCTGTAAGCAGCATCCCACAAAATCTTGCACGTTGCTCCCTGGACTAATGAGAGAACAAATGAGCAAATAGGTGTTCAAATAGGCAGTGTATAGGAGGGAGTTGTTTCTATTGAGTGGAGCTGTGGGTGAACGTAGGTGTCCAGCTGATCTCAAGTGTGACCCTGTGTGTACCTTGCCCCGCCCATGCCAGGTAGACTGAGAGGCCTGTGCCTGGGAGCCGCCATGGCCATCCTTGGTGGACTCAGCTCTCATCTCTGTGTGTCTCATCTTGCCTGCTCAGGGGTCAGGAGAGCAGCAGTGACTAAAACCATGATGCTTTTTGTATTTTCAGTTTCTATATGATTGGGAGATTTAAGACTTATTAGTACATCTTTAATAATTTGGAATGTTTTTTTTGTTTCAAATTTCTGAAGATTTCGCCATTTATAAATAAAAATTGTGGCCATGTACTCAGGAAACTTATTTCTGTGTACAAAATGAAGTGCTCTTCCATGATGAACTAAAGGTGCATTGTAAGCCTTGGGCCTTAGAGAGTATGTGGCTATTTCCCAGATCAACAGAATGTTGTAATTGATCATAGGTATCTACCAACAGCAAATTTATTTGAAAACTTAAGGAAACAATGTAGAAAGTTAATTTTGTGAGGTGATCAAAATAGTAATTAACTTGGTTGTGGTAATTATTTACATATATGTGTACATATATTCAAAACATGTTGGATACTTGAAATATGTTTTATTTTTATCAATTGTACTGTGATAAAGCAGGAAACTTTTTAAAAGAGAAGCATAGTACTTCTTTATTGAAATAATATTTCAAATATATACTTGCAATGTTTGAAAAAATAATGCTGCATGGAAGTTCTTGGAGACTGGGAAATGATGTCACTTTTTGATTTATATTCTTTGAGCTAAGGTTAATTATGCATTTTGTTCACTTATTTTCATATCTTTGTGTCTTCCCCACATTGTTTTAAAGGAACTCAGCAGGAAGCACACAACTGATTTAAACCTGCATATTAACTGTTTGAAGATCATTTTATTTATGTCTTGAGTTTCATAGTAGTTTTATGTAGTCAAATACTTTAGCAAGAGTTGCATTAAATTTTTATTTTTATTGTTTTAAAGAGAATAAAATCAAACAAAACAAACCAGAATAAACCAATCAGAACAGAACAATGAAAGCAATACAGGACCTCAAAACAAGATAATAGAAAATCAACAGTGACTACTATAGTATCTCTTGTTTTCTTCAAGTAGATGTTCATACCATCAGACACAATAAAATCAAATGAAACAAAACAGAAAAAAAAACAATCAAAACAAAAGAACTATAGCATATTTTAAAGAGACTAACACCAAACAAAATAAAACAGAATAAGGCCAATCAAAACAAAACAGTGAAAGTGATACAGGACTTCAAAACAGGATAATAGGAAATCAACAATGGCTATCATAATGCCTCTTATCATCTTAAAAATTGCTGCCCACACCATCAGGTATAATAAAATCAAACAAAACAGAAAAGAATGAATCTAATCAAAATAGTACACTGAATAAAACAAAACAAGAAAATGGAACAAAACAGAACAATATTGTATTTCAAAGCTAGACAGAACGAAATCCCTCATATTTGCTATATTGCATATTTTTATCTTCTTGATAGATGTTCAGACTACTAGCCTTAGGCCTTCAAAGTCAATCAAACAATATAAGCATTAAGTTGTTTTGGTACTTAAGATACTCAAACTGTTCTCCAAATCAACCAGTTGCTTATGGGGCAGGGTGAGAGGAGGCTGTCTCCCAGCCTGCGTGCTGGTTGGCTTACAGAAAGGGCAAATTGGCTTCTTGTTCTTATTACTCCTCACAAGCCCAGGATGGCTTTGTGCATTAAATTTCAAAAGCATAAAGTGTATATCTTGTAATTTCATTTTCGGCAGATTTGTTTTAAAGATGTACTCATTAAAGACAATCAAAACTTGATCACATAAAATGTGTAAAATGCTATTTGATATCTAATGTTGGAAAATCTGTCAAGTGAATGAACAACAAAGGGATAAAATGTTAATAATTTTATCTGGAAATAGCTGGAAAGTAAAACTCTGAAAACTAAGTGGGATTAGTGAGAGATGTTAGAGTTCTTTCATTTATCTGCAGTGTTATTGTAGATCATATTTTATTTTAGCTCTCGTTTGCCTCCTCCTCTACATTTATCAGGGTCCCTCCACGTTCACCTGGCTAATCTGAATACTAACTATAACAAATGGATGTTTGGAAGCATTAAAGTGATGACTTTCAAAGGGACTATTATCATTTATCATGGAAATGAATTCAGCCCACTGATGATAATTTAGCTGACAAGCAAAATGAGCATCATATGTTTATAAAATGAATTTTTCAAATGTTCAACTTTCTCAAAGGAATGTTTTCTAAGGATGTTATATTTGTATTTAATACTATGTTCACAGGAGAAACTTGACCTCGTCAATCTGCAAATTCTGTGCTTAATAGATAAAAGCTTATAGATCTGTTTCTACAAATACAGTAAGCAACTGAGATCATAAAAATCTTTCAGGAATATTCTGTTATATCCCTCCATTATGTATGTGCTCGGTGTTATAGTTTTGTGACCATCCTGGGCTCTAGAATCAGTCTCTGGAATTGAATCCTGTCTTTAAAGGGAGTGTGTAATACTCATTTAATTTCTTCATCTGATGACAGCACTGACCATGTGACTTTTAGGATATGACATAATGCATACAGAAGTGCTCAGAACCACAGTTCCTATGGTTCCCAAACTGTGAGACCAGTGGCACCCTGAAAACTCACCAGGGCACTGCAGTGTTTTAATCTTCTGAGAAACACATGGATTGCTACCTTATGGGAGTTCAGTTGTGGTACAGATCATGCTGTTTGGAGAATGTCCTTTACAAGGTTTAGTTTTCATTAGTTGACATGAAGCAAGCACCATTGCAGAATCAGCATGGAACAGGAAATGCGGGTGGTGGATCTAATGTAGGAGCTTGTGCTATGCCCAACAGGCATGTACATTCTGTGAGTAACTGGGACTGACTGAGCATTAACTGAAAGTATGATTTTGTTCAACTCACTAATTGGCTACTGTTGTTGTAGGTCATAAAGAAACTTACAGAATTGTTTGGTACTTACTGTACTTTGGTCTAAAGACAACATGACAGCATTGAGACATGAAAGATGCCAGAAACCAAAAAAGCAGGATCCTTCTGGCTAGGTGTCACCTTCCATGTAAGTGCCCTCAGTGAGGGCTGATTGCTGCTGTTGGTCACTGATGCTTAGAAAATCACAAGCCATTTTCTGCAGTTTAATTGCAATTCTTTCATAATCACTTTAATTCTGTTTAATGACAGCATGAGGAGGAAAGAAGAGCATGGAAGGAGGAAGAAAATAACATAGTGGAAACTGAGCTGTCTGACTATAAGGGCAGAAATGACGGCCACCTCCAGGGAGGAGCAGATGAGGCGCTGCCTCCGCAGATGAGGAGAGGAGGGGCCAACATAAGCATTGCCCTCGAGTCAGACAAAACCTCCTCAGCCTGCAAAACTGGTGACCTAATGGTTCCCAGATGAGGAGCACTGTACAGAGAGAAGGAAAGAAAGCTAAGGGATTCAGGGACAGAACCAGAGAGAAAAAACCTCCAGCCCAGCTGAAGTTGGCCAGTGTCCTGGTGAGGGCTTGAGGTGCTCTCCAGCAGAGAGTCCCGGCCCAGAGGCTTCCTAGAGGCACAGTGCTCCAGACTGCAGCTGCGGATATCTTCAGAGGGCGTGACTGGGCTGGGTTACTATCCTCAGGACTAGTGCCAGGCACACCACCAGAAAGGGACACCAAAGCCAGGAGCACTGCGCAGGCAGGGACAGCATGGGATGTCCCTTCCTTTCCTACTAGGGGTCTCGGGTGGAGGGCGGAGTTGACGTGTAGGGAAAATTATTCTGTGTATCTGCTGCCTTGCTAAATCTCCAAGTGAAGGCCTCTGTGGAAACACTTGCCACATCCGGAAAACATTTTCTTAATGAGAATAGAGAACACGACTAGCTAATTCCTTTAAAACTATTCCTGTAGGGGGCCAGGGACTTAACTCAGGGGCGCAGTGCCTTCCTGGCAAGCATGAGGGCATGAGTTCGACTCCCAGTATATAAAAGAGAAAAGATTCCTGTGTGAGCGTGTGTTCTCGTAGCTCCCTTCTCTCAGACATTTTCCCTCTCCAAGTTAAATTATATCACTTTTTATTTCATATTATTTTATCAACGGGCCCTTCCATACTGAATAAACTCTCTAATTACTAAATTTATATTTTAATTTTAGAGAAGTTCTCTCTCTAGAGAAACCTCTCCCAAAATGAAGCTGTATTTCATTTTGTTACAATTAATTTCCATTATTCCTGTGGCAATAAGTATAATTCTGGAATTTATTGTACATCATTTAAGGAAATTTTTATGAATATTTGAATAAACATTATTTTGCCATGTACTTTTACATGTAAATATGCAAAATATGTGTGTGTGTATATACATACATACATTTTCAGTTAAGTAAATTAAAAATCTACCTTTAGTATGAAAATCCTGCTAATAAAAGTAAAAATATTTTAGAAAGCTTAATTTTCCCTAGAATCACATGTCTGAAATAATAACTAGTTGAACTATTTGGGGTCTTTCTCAAAACTCTTATCTTCAGAGGTTTTTGGAGGCTCTTTAATTAATACTCAAGACATTCTGTTCATAAGGTTTCTCTGTGGTTTCGTTGTCACTGATGCATATTAATGACATCAGACAAATAAAATGCCTTTCATAATTGCTCGTCTCAAAGCATTGTAAAAAACCAAATATGGAATAATTAAAAATTCATTTGTGGTTTGTGGCTGTGCATGTGATTCTGGAAGGCTGAGAAGTGGACCCTTAAGTGTCCTCTGTGGTTTGTGTATTTGGTTACAAGTCTAGTGGCTGCCATGGTCATATTTTATAGATGACTTCAGTCAAGGGAGAGTGCATAACTTTGAAATACTGCATGGTAATAGTGTACACAGGTACAAATAGCTTTTGACAATAACTTAAAATAACTACTAAAGTTTGTTTTTCAAAACTGCTTATTTTCCAAGGTCAACAATCAGGGTCAGGTGGTGGTATGTACTTACATGCTTCCTGCGATACACTCCTGCGATAGGAGTATTTCATGCATTTGTAAAACAGAAAACATTTAATTTACTGGCTAGACCATTGTTAAAATAATGTAATAGGTATATGGATATTTTGAGGTTTCTAGATCATTTTTGGATTTAATCCCCTATTCCTAATTATATGTAATAGGATTTTCTGTTCCATTCACAGAATGCAGTATGTAATATTTAAACTGTCAGAGAACTCAAGAATGGACAAAGGAATATAAACAGGGAACTGATAAGATCTTGCTGATGGGTGTATCAACAGGACCTTGTGTGTTAATCTAAGAATTTATACTATGAGAAGCTGTGAAGGATTTTAGCCGACATTGACATGGCCCTACTGCATCCTGTGGGTGAGAGGAAACTAGAAGCCTGTCGGAAAGCCTGAAGGAGTAAATCCTGGAGGACACAGCAATGGCTTCTATTTGGGGTATTAAGGGTTAATGGAATGATTGTGATGGATGTATGGTATTAGACAAAGAAAAGCTACAGATGGCACAAATATTTTTGTCCTGAGTAACTGGGGTATGACTTGATTTATTGGACAAGAAGTTGTAGATTTCATGACCACCATCAGAAGACTGGTTCTGGACTGTGAATCAGGACTGAAATTTGGAATAGAGATCTAGACTGAGATACATATTTGGGCATTCTCTTTGTTTGTAATCTAGGAATAAAATTTTAACAGCTTATAAATTTGTAATTTGTGTCAGAAGAGCATTAAGTGATGTTGTAGTGAGTTACAGATATTTTTCTTTTATTTAGGGCATTTCATTCATTGTTCAAAGTGAAGGGCTGTTGGGGGTTAAAGTTTTAAGTGGTTTGTGCATTCTGGCTAACACAAAGTATCCTTCACCCTTAACAGTGAACTGTGGCAACGGTGAGACTAAGTGTACTTTCATTCTCTTAATCCAATCAATTATTAGAATTTGAAGTTTGGAATAGTGAAAGCCTTTTCTTAGATCAGTGCACTTGCATTACTGGTTAAGACAATTAAAAATAAAGTTTATAAAATAAAACTAGTAATACTATCTGGCCTGCTGTATTTTTTTTTTAAGTTTGATGAATATCCCAATGTGAGGAGTCAGTTTTTATGGAATCGAACTAAACCAAGAAAAGATAAATGCTTCCTTAAGTAAAATGAAGAAAAAGTGAAAAATACACCTTCAAGCTTCTCCTCTGAGAACATTCTTAATGTAAGATGAAAGGTGTTGGATTTTAAGCATTACAAACAGGCAACTTGTTTTTTAAACATCATAATGCTTGATAGTGTTCTCTCCTAAGGGAGATATTTCCTTGCTAGGTTTGCTTTGAAACTTCACATAGGAAATATTCTTTTACTTGGTTTTTGCTGAGGTGTAAAATTTGAAAAAGTTTCATATATGTAATGTAACTTTAGAGATCTGACACCCCCTTAGTCCTTCACAGAGGGTTTTGTGACTTCCGTTTCCCAGGCTCAGTTCTCTTCCCCAGGCTGAGGGGGCTGGCTCACTGTCCCCCTGTCCTACCCTACACCCAGTTCAGCACTTTCATCTCCAAGCCTCATACTGGCCCTGGGATCCTACTCTATCCCATATTCACTTCCAGCTGTCACTCTTTACTCTGGAGAAAACTCCAAACATTTTTCAATGTTTCATTATGAAGTTTCAAGTATACACAAAAATAGAAATAATTATTCAGTGAAGACATATCTTTTTAATACCTAGGTTTTATAGTGAACATTTTCTTATATTAACTTCATCATATTATCTTTCATCTTTGTATTTCTGTAGTCATTATTTAATCTATCTTTTGTTTGTTTGGTCTTTGAGACAGGGTCTGTTGGTGTCAGGATAATTTTGAACTGGGATATCCTCTTGCTTCAGCTTCTTGAATGGTGGGGATTATAGATGTGCTCCATCATGCCCTGATAATCTTAGTTTTGGAAATATCTCCAAGTGCAGACATCAGTATACTTTATCCCAAAAGAATTTGTATAATAATATAATGAACAGAGTCATGTATTATTTTAATAAAGTTGTATATCATATTTATATAAGCACTTTACATTTACAGATTATATAATATGCTATAATGTTATCTGACACATTATAAAAATATTATGATAATATAATTAATATACATATGTAATTTAGAACTCTGTATTGTTTATGGGTCTTTTTAAAAGTAAAATTTACTGACGATGAAATGTACCGATCCAGTGTCTCACTGGAAAGCTTTGACAGGTACACATGCCTGTGTGATGCCTACTGCTGTGGAGACATTGCCACCCTCAGAAAACCTCCTTCCACAGGTGACACAGAACTCCAACAGTAGCCGCTGTTTCATTTGCTTACTTGTTTGTTTTTAACACCCTTTGTCTTCTATTGAAATGATACGGTATGAATGGTTTTTACTAAGTGAAGGCATCTTCCATTCACTGTATCCAATGTGATCAGGTACTGGGCACATTGGCAGTTAGCTTCACTAATGCTGATACTAGTTCACTGTGTGAATATTCCACAAGTTATCTGTCTGGGCTTTTGTTGGTCTTCCTTGCTTCTATCATATTTGTGCATCATTCTTGCTGTTTTCTGAAGCAGCTCTGGGAGTTTCTTTCCTGGAGGCATAATAACAAGTCCTGTAAATGCTACTGCTGAGTGTCATCCAGGAGAGAAACGAGCTCATGAGAGCATTACGGTGTCTTCACCGTGACTTGAGGCTCTTCTTCAAGTCAAGGTAACCATGACAAGTAAATGTTTTGAATAAATTCAGCACATTAAGCAACCAGGATAGCACTATTGCGGACACTCAGGAAGGAGACCTTCCCGCGCTGCGTCAGAAAGCAGCAAGAGTGACAGGGAAGTGCGTTTGAAGTGAGGGGCAGAACCTTGAGAAAGGTTAATGGCAATGTGTGTTTTACAATTGTAAAAATTTTGAAAACATTAAATCTTCACTAATTTTCAGTCAGTTTGTACTTTCTAAAGATCTTCCTTTCTCTTGCTGTCTCTGCACCTTAGATTGTATTTGTTAGTCAAGTTAATTTGGGGGCAAAAGAAGAGTTTTCCTCCTGTACACAAAATAAGGAAACACTTCTTGGGAATATGTGTGAAGAAAAATTCCAAAGTTCCAGGGAATGATACCACAAAACTCCTGAAGTTCGTCCTGGCCTTCCGGTAAGACAGTTAACCATTAGCATACGCGGAGTTGTGGTGGCCACTTTGGGTAGCGCAACCTGTTATAAAACTCCTTATGACCACTCGGTATCTGAAGATTGCAATCAGAGTCTTATGGTTTCCCTTCTCAGAGTCTTCAGAAAGCAAACCAGCAAGGCTGCCATGATATAATTTTTTTGTCTAAATACCCCTGTGACTGAGCAGTCAGAACACAGCACACAGTGCTGGTCACAGGCCCTAGATTTTTACAGTTCTGCATTCCAGGCCAGAAAGAGGATCACAAGAGGAGAGATCATATACAGGTCCTCTTAAGAAATATTGCTTTCAAAGAGCTTTGCAGCGCACACCAATTATTGTATTTGATTAAAGGTAAAGCCAAGCATCCAATTATTGCATTTTCCTTCTCTTGCTTGTGTTTTCAACTAATATTATAGAGCCTTTTTATTTACTCAGCCAGATTGACAAGATTATAAATGAGAGCTGTGTGTGGAAGCCTCTAATTTTTCATAAGTAAATGAATTAATTTATCATCGCTGTGGTGTTTTATTGCTGTCTCCATGCCAGGCTGCCCTGCTCCTTTATTTCCCCTTTTGCCTTCAAAACACTGGATCCATGTCATCGTGTTTGACAGGTTTCTGATTCCCCTGTCAGATGCAATTTGGTGCTAATCACATTTCCTTTGCTCAGTGTCAATGATACAAGCCATGCACAATATTCCTGTGTGTCCACTCCCTCACTTGCAGTGCAGCTGGAATATCTTGGGCATTAATCTGATAGAATACCACATTGAAATGCAAAAATGGTGCTTGAGCACTAAGATAATGTGGTCAGGCAGATGTGCAGTAGATAAGTGAGGCTAAACTGGGGGGCTTTTCTAAGCTTTGATGAATTTTATTTCATTTCTGAATATCTCCTTACAAACTTGAGACTGTTTAATCAGTGCTGGTTCATTAGACCTTGAGCATTTTTAATAGAATTCATTCATTGTCCATGTATGAAGGAATGAGGGTTATTTTTTCCATTAAAAGGAATGCTGTAGGTATTCACATTTAAGTGGAAGAGTGTGTCTTTTTAAGATCATGTAATCTGTCAAAATCCAGGGAAGTAGCTAACAACCCAGAGAAATTTGTTTACAGAAAAATAAACCAGACTGGAGCATAGATGAGGTCATAAACAATAGACCTTTGTCTAGCTCATTTTAGATAAAAAACAAACAATATGATTGTAGGATTTAGGCAGATTTGGGAAGAGAATGATTGTTGTTTATTTTTCAAAGACTAGGATAAATGTTTTGACAATTACAAAAAGGAAAGAGGAAGTACTCAAAGATATGTAAAAAGGACCAAGCCTCATCAGAGGTATGGGAGGCCATTGTTTATTCAGTGAAGTAACGGTTACTACTGTGATGATGAATAAGCCTAGAAGAGCAATCCAGGATCATATGGAAAAAGTCTGTTTGTGCAGAAGAGGGATTTTTTTTAGAACAAGGTCATGTCATGATGGTATTTGAATTTTAGAAAAAAGGAATTTGTTGGTAGTATATAGAGGTTAGAAAGGAAAATAGTATTGCCACTGGGGAGACTGTTGTAACAGGCCAGGGCCCACACAAGGGCTGTGGCAGTGGCATAGAAAATCTGTGACAGATGTCAAGGCAATGCTACATCTGCACAGTTATGCAGTTAATGGTTTATGCAAGATGGACTAAAACAGGTAAAGGACAGAAATGTTTACTAAGTGTTTAGATGAAACAAGGGCTGTGGATTGTCATCTTTTAGTGAGAATACCAAGAGATATATGAACAGCAGTAGAGCATGCATTTAGTTTGGGTTAGGCTGAATTTGAGGCTCCCATGTAAAAGATAGTGGTTAGGAGGTGGAGATACTGCTGGTGATTACCATGTGTACAGTAAAAATTGAAATTATGGGAATGGGGTTACAGTTTCTGGGCAAGACGGTATAAAAGAAAGACAGAGTAAATAAGCAATGAAATCTTGGAAGTAAAGCTGAATGTTTGGAGAAAATTGTACCTCACTGAACTGAGAAAAAAAGTAAGCAGTTATCATGAAGAGAGAAGTTAGTTGAGGAGAAAATGATAAGCAGATACAGTAAAATATTTAGGAAAGAGGAGCAACTAGCAGACACTGTTGAATTAATGCATGGCACATGAAGGAGGTGTTTTTATTGTCATCATTTGTTTAGGAATTATGCACTGAATGTCAAGTGCATGGTGGTTTCAGTGAATTGCAGTACTAGAACTAGAAGTCACATTTCAGTCCTTTGAGAAATGAACAAATGATGCAGAGCTGAAGACTACTCATTGCTGACCGCTCTTCCTAAGTCATTAGTGGGGAAGAGGAGGAACGACCATTGCAGCTGTAGAGTGGAGGGCAAATGAAAACATGAAATATCTTTTTCTTCTTTTTTAAATAGGACATGCATTTTAAATGGAAGGAAAATATCACTGCAAGGACAATGAAGAAGACTGGTACCTAAGGTCAAAAATATCTTGAATATTACAACGCTTGTGTGCCTCCAGTACTGACAGAATCTTAGTATTTAGCTTCTCTTATGTGATTTTTGTCAGTGTCACAGCAGCATTGACTGCATTCATGAAAGACATACAAACTACATATAATCCTAGATCTATAAACAATGGTGATATGCAGCTTGAGTGTAGGACTTTCAGTCTATTCTAGGCTTTTTTACTATGTCCTCTTTTTGCTTGTTAATGACCATTGGCTACCTTTTAGATATTGTTTGCATTTGATTGTCATTGTTTTTGTTTGTCAGCTTTGAAAATTAAAGAAGAATAGTTTGTATTTTATCATTTAATCTTATAAAAGTTATTGAATGCATTAATTATGTCAAATGTTAGAAAAAAGATGTTGATAATATTAATTGATGATCTAGTCATGGTAGCTAACTAAACACTTTTTTCTTGGGCTACAGATGTATTTCAGTGGTAGTACAGATGTAGTTCACTTACCTACTATTTGCGAGACCTTGTGTTGAATCTTTAGCACCACAAAATTGAAAAAAAAATTGTATTAAGCAAGTTAAATTCCTAAAAGATGAATACTAAGCCAAGCATAGTGGTACATGACTATAACTCCAGTACTCAGAAGACTTACGTGAGAGAGCTACAGATTTGAAGACAGCTGTGCAGCACAGCGAAACCTCATCTCAAAAACAAACGAAAAGCCCCCAATAAAGAAATGATAATAAATTGTGCAGTACGATCGTAAAGCATAGAAACATTTTATTTATATGTTCTTTTATTTTTCCTAGAAATACAACTTTGATGATTTTTTAAAACTCTTTATTATATCCTTTATATATTTATGTAAATTGATTTGCATGTGAAATTTGGTCTGTTACAACATATATAAAAGATAAATTTAGCAATTATTCAATATACAGTTATGAAACTAAGTTAAATATTAATAACAAATTTTTAATTAAACTTTTATTTTAAAATATAGTCACTCCTAACATATTTATTTTATGTATACAAATGGTACAATGCAAATATAGAATATTTTAAAACTTCAGTAAAGGTGGCAATTAAAAAAGAAATGTCTCAAAAGGCTTATCAGAAGAAAAATACAGAAAAAAAGATTGATAAATACAGGGATAGAGGAATATTAACATTTGTTACTTTTGTTTCTATAAGTTTATCTGTAAGATTTGATAACTAATATGATATTATTGATACTTATGATATTTAAAAATAGGATGAAGTTTTTATTTGAAACACAAATACCTGAAGAAGATATATAATTACTGACAACTTTTATGCCCAAAGAATTTTTTCAGAGATAATTTTGATTCACAAAAAATGATAGTTTTGAGATTGAAATATATAGCATTTTAAGTCAAACGTTAAAGATCAGAATTGAATTTTTACCTGATCTAGAATTTTTAGAGTACTGAGGACATGTTATAAATATGTTACTTGCCTTAGACATAGAAATTGATAAATAGTGTTGCAGCTCTGAGGTAATTAAACTTAGAGGGACACTGAAATGCCAAATTCAAACCCGGAATGTTATACACAGAAAGCTATAATGCAGTGAACTGAAGCCACTCAGGTATAGTGAACTGGACTCAACCAATCTGCTTTTATTGTCTTGAAACAATAAAAGGATGGAAAATATGTGAACTGATTATATAACACAGCAGCAATAATGCTAATCCACATGAATTCTCATGTAAGAGAGAGGTTACCCACAGACATTGGGGAGGAGAGCCATCTAGGCATTCCCTGGGGGAGGGGCTCTCTGCTGCGAGCTGCCTCACTGTTAGAGGAATGAAGTATGTGCACACACTGGGTAGTGGTGCATTCCAACAATGCTGATGGTTTCTTGTAGCTTGCTTTTAACTGCATTATAGTAAGATTTCAACCAGTATTTTCAAATCAGTGGGCATTGATTTTACAGATTGTTTGCTTTTATAATGTTAGTATTAAAAATGAAACATTAAGGAGATATATATATATATATATATATATATATATATATATTATACTGAGAAGCTGGACATAATGATACATGCCCATGACTCCAGAACTCTGAGAGGCTGAGGCAGCGGATCACAAGTTAGAGCCCATACTACACAATGTAGCCATTTAACAAGATCTTGTCTCAAAAAACAAAACAAAGACCTGGGGATATAGCATAGTGGGAAAACCTTGGGTTCAATTCTCAGTACCTCAAAGAGAGAGAGAGAGAGACAGAGACAAAGACAGAGGCAGAGAGAGGGAGAGAGAGGGGGATAAGGGGGTAGGGAGAGAGAGAGAGAATCTGTTAGTTACTATTGAAAGTATTAAAAATCATCTATGAGTGGTCTCTTAAGACTTGGCTGCTTCTTAAATGTCTTCTAAAAGTCTCTGTGAAAACAGCTATTCATCAGTATCAGTCCCCACTGTGTGTAGAATTCTGTGACAGAAACATAAAATTAAGACAAGACACTTTATCCTCACTTTTGGAGAGCTTTAAATTTAATGAAAAAGAACATATACACGTCTCAAACTCTTCACACACTGAACTAAGAGAAAGTACAATACACGTATATTTGTAAGTGCTGAATTGTATTCACAATAATGGAGTGATCAGTGAGGTTAAGCAAAGACAGCTTTCCAGAAACTAAATCTTGGGCAGAATTTCAGCGAAGAAAACAAAGTCAACTGAAATAGAAGGAAGAAATTCTGCTGTGTGTGATATACGTGTATGTGCATAAAAATAGAACTCAGCTTGCCACGAGGAGACAGCTAGAAAGTCAAGGGACGAAAGAGTGACACAGTAGAATAATTCACTCTGTATGAGCCTTGGTAACCAGAAATCTTGGACACAGATTGGAATTTTACATCTTTCAGTGTCAAGGGTGAATATGCGGAAGAAAGAAGCTAATTTTGATCACTATAGTGAATGCGTTGCTTTTACTTTGTAGTTGGGACACAGACAAAGCTCCAACCCCATCCCTTCTCCTTTGATGTGTAATAGGCGCAGGCTTTGACCTGGCAATTACAGGAGTTAAGTTGCCTTGATTTGAAGCAACAAAAACTAACCCTGTATGCCTCAAACAAAAGGAAATGTGTTGGGAAAACATAAAGGCTTCTGAAGTCAAAAAGAGGCAAAGAACGTGCATTTAAGGATGGATAGGAATTGCGGTGAGGTGAGGACCAGGAGAGAAACTGTTTAGAAAGATAATCCAGGTAAGATGCAGTTCTTTTTTAAAATTGATTTTATTGGTACACTTTTGATATACATAATCATCACATTCATCCTGGAAAATTTGTCTTTGTTCATGATATATTTTGATTCTTCTTTTATCCCCATTCCCTTCCCCTTCCATCAACCATTCTTCCCCTCCTCATTTACTTTTTTCTCCAGCAAGTGAAAACCAACCTTTTCTTGTCTTTGTGTCCCTCCAGTGATGTTTTCAGTCACAAGAGGTGATAGTTTTTGGCTGACTTCAGTACTCAGCTCACCCTGGTATAGGAGCCAGGAAAGAAGCAGCATTTCTTCAGGGCCGTAGCTTTGCTCATGCTGGGTTTGTCACTCCAGCACAGAGACAGAGTCAGGGCAGAGGGGAAAGCAATGTTGTTTGGGCAAATATTGAAAAATATCCATTCCAATATGGTTGGTCCTTGCATGGTGGGTAGGAGGAATTTATATTAGAATCCTTCATATCAAAACAATTACCAGTTTATTCAAACTCTTAAGTTTATTAAGTAACTTCTTGTCTCCTAAAAAGTTCCTAGATACAATAGTTCTTCAAGGAAAAAAGCATGGCCTTCCACACTAAGAATAGAACCCAAGCATCGCTAACTATATGCCAATTCCAGTCATGCTAATAGAACTGCTAAGGGACTGCACAGCCCGAAGCGCGGTGTAGTCTCATCCCATGCTGAGCTCCCACAGAATCTCCTAACTGCGTGCCAGCTCTATCTGAAAGCATTTTCTCATTTCTCTCTGAAAAAAACTAGGTCTCCATAGCAATTTTGAAGTGTCTAGGGCATGGACTTGTAGTCCCAGCTGCTTGGGAGGCTAAGGTGGGAGAATGGCTTCAGCCCAGCCAGGAGTTCAAGTCCAGCCTGGGAAATATAGATTCCATCTCAAAACAGCAGCAACAAAGACCAGAACATTTGTTGGGCAACAAATATCGATTGTGCACAAGGCAGTCATTAAAAATATCTTTGATCAATATCATTTAAGTACCATAGTTGAGTTGAAGTTCTCACTCAACTATGGTACTTAAGAAGAGAGCTTTGCCTAACATGACTGTGGGTGAATTTTGGACATACTGATCCGAGGGTTGCATAAATATATTTGTAGTATGCTTTTAGAAAGACATTGCTCTTAATAAAACACCACTATGTATGTCATAGGTAGATGCACTGTTTGTGAGTGTACTTACACTACTAGTGTTTCTGAAATTTAGCAACGTAAGTTCATTTTGTTGAGCTAGTCAAATAATTCTGCAAATGGGTACAATAACAAGTAATTGATGGTGAAAGCTAAAGAGTCCCAGGAATCTAGATTTCAAACTTATTAATATTCATAGCTCAAATAATGGATCAGGACATCATATTTGATACTATTTCACATTAAAGAAAACAGAATTACTAATACTTAGTATTTTATTTGGCTAAATAAATTTAAATACAAAGAACAATGACTTAGCAAGGACAAGAAAATTTTTAATTATGAAAACAAAATATCTTCTTACATCAACTTTTATTAGGAATTTTCATTTCTATCAATTGTGAGACTGGGTGGTAATCTTTGAAGATTGAATACTTATGATTAACTGAACAAAAGTGATTTTCTTTTGATTTTGTATATTCCCTGAAGATAATCTAAATGAGCTGCTTATGAACTGTGTTCACTCTTCATCAGGACTTGGGCTTGTTGGGGGAAGTCTTCTTCCCTGGAATCCTGGTAAAGCAGAAAATGAAATCAAAGGCTGCTTTCACACTTTATTTAAAAACGATTTTGATTCACTATTCACTGTTTACCTAAAACAATTTTTAATTTACCATTTTGATAACTTCAGGCAGTTTTTAACTCTTCTTAAATCCAACTCTATTTTTGACCACCTTTATAGTTAGGAGAATGATATAACTTTCAATTTCCTGAGAATGTTGAGTCTACCCAAGTCTCCTTTCTTTAAAATTAACATGCTGTTATCTTTAAACTTACATCAGTTTTTTTATGTCTAAATAAGAAATGCTCCTTCTCTTTGCTAATACCAACCCTTTTATTCATGCTTTTAATCATAATCATCAATTTTATGGATCCTCTGGGATTCTACTCAATTTTTATCTCTTTTTTACATTTCTAATTCCTTTCTCTACATAATCTGTTTTCCATGTACTTACAAATATGCTCAATATTCTTTATTCTCAAAAATAAGACCTTATATTCTTTTGCCTGTCATATTTCTTTCCTTCCTTTTCATTCCCTATTTGAAATTCTGGAGAATTTTGTACTCATCAGTACTCTTTCATTCCTACAAGACTTTGCTACGTCTGGTCACCCATACTTCAAGTTCTCTAACTTCCTTACTTGTTCATACTTAATAGAAACTTCATTCTTTTTTTAAAATTTTATTAGAAACTTCATTCTTAACGTCACTGTGCCACAGTCAAATATTATGGCATGTTTTTAGGTCAATATGACTCCCAATATTTAACTATTCTCTTTCTTTCAGAAACTGTGTCCCCTTGTTTCTGAGTTAGAGGAGTACTGATGATTCCCCTTGCTTGTTCAGTTCTTTATCAGATGCCTGAAGCTGATTCACTTTATTCCTCTCCTAGACCAATAAGCTGTCTTATTTCTTCTGGCTTCTTTCTTATTATAGTACTTAACAGTGGGTATATATATATATATATATATATAATCCACTAACTAAGTTTATTCAAACTCTTAAGTTTATTAAGAGTTAAATGCATAGATCACATGTGTTTTGGCTTCTTGTTTTATTAAACAGGAATACAAGTAAAGTTCTGTAGGTTGATGTCATGTTCCTTGGCTGCAGTTGTATTTATTGCAAGGATAGGAAAAATAGCTTAGTTCTGATTAAGAATCAAAGAAAAATGCACTGATCTTAGTAGATCTTCAAGGGTATTTATGGCCTGAAATTATACATTTTGTGTATGAAGAATTAGCATGCTTGAATCAAATTGCCTTCTGTCAGATTCCAATTTTAACACTTGTTAAGTGTGGGACATAAGTTATATTTCACCATTTTAGAATTCACTTTCAGTTTTTGGAAAATACTTAATAGAAGTTATCTCTCAATTCTCAGCATAGATATGGCATATGGAAAGTATTCAATAAATTTTAACAGATCATTATAAAAATAAATTTGTGTTTTCATTTCAGGATCTGCAGAAGACCCACTTATTCGTTTTTTTTTTTTTTTTAAGGAGAAAAGAAGAAAAAAAAAACAGTGAAGGGGTACAAGTTATACAGATTTACAGAAGAAAAAAATGCGCAGTAGGAAATCACTAGTTAATGGATTACATATTGCCATCTTAGAAATAATTGTTCAAGTCACAAAATTAAAGCTTGTAGAGTAGACATTCCAACAATGATACTGCAAACAGTTCTGTTCAATGATCCAATAAAACTCTGTGATATCATTTTCTATCTTATACACTTAAATATACATACAGTTATATAGTTTAGAGCACTTTCTTTTCCTCTCTTTTGTACAATGACTATTACACATTTTGGGTTTCATTGCTCCCACAGTTCTTATTGCTTTTTTGGAAGAGAGTAAAACCAAATGTGACATAACAGAACAGAATCGGTCAAGTCAAAAGGGTGGACATAATAGATAATGTAAAAACATAATACAAGGTGATCAACAATGGTTACCATAATGCCTCCCGCTATCTCTAATAGAATTGCCTATATCATTAGTTGTAATACAATTGAACAAAACAGTAAAGAACAAAACCGACAAAACCAAAACATTGGAGACATTGTAGGTCTTCAAAAGTAGATAAAAGTCAACGAGAATGGGCGTTGTAATGAATCTCATTATCTTCTCAGCTGATGCCTAAACTTTCGAACCTGATACTATCCAGCAAAACAGAATAGAGGAACCTCAGTCAAAAACAAGATGGTGAGAGAAATATAGGGCTTCAAATCAAGATAATAGAAAGTCAAAGTGGGTTACTATATTATATCCTGCTATTTTTTTCCCTTTAATTAAACGGATAAAAATAAAAAAGTAAATATTGGAGTGGAGATTGAGAAAAAAGAGGGCATAACAGCGAAACAGGGCAGATCAAAACATAACCATTTAAGCAGAATAGTGTTTCACCACCAGATAATTCTGACCCAAAAGTAGTTACCATATTGACTCTTTCCTTGAAGTCCTTGAGTACAACTTCGTATACTGTAGCATTAAGTATATCAAAACAATGTATAACCATTTAAGAGAATGACAGCATTATAGAGTATTTAGAATCGACTAACAGAAAATGAACAATGGTTTCTGTATAATCTCCTTGTCTTTAAAAGGTTTTTCCTTATACTATCGTACATAATAAAATCCAATAAGATACAACCTGTTTAGACCATTGGAGACAGAAGAACAAAAGCTAGATGAGACTTCAAAACAAGATGGTACTAAATCAGTATTACCTATTAAGATGTCATTTTCTCCAAAATAGCTGTTCCTATCATCCAATCTTCTCTGTCTCATTTCTGTTGAGCTCTTTTTCTGTCAGTAGCTGTCAGTTTGTCTTCTTCATTTTGTTCTCTGCTCCATTCGTTGTGGCCTCCCCGCCACTATTTCTGGGTTCTTTGTATTTTTCTTTTTTTAGAATATCCTGCAATACTTTCTGTAGGGTTGAATTGGTGGTTGCAAATTCCCCCAGTTCCTCTTTATCCTGGAAGCACCTTGTTTTTCCATCAATTTCCAGGGACAGTTGTGCAGGATATCTCAATCTTGGCTGGAGATTATTATCTTTCAAAGCTTGAATTATTTCCCCCCATGCTCTTCGTGATTTGATGGTTTGTGCAGAGAAATCTGCTGTAATTCTGATGGGTGTTCCCTTGTAAGTGGTCTGTTTCTTGTCTCTGACAGCTTTTAATATTCTGTTCTTGTATTGAATTTCTGGAATTTTTATTATTATATGCCTGGGTGTTTCTCTGTTAGGGTTGTAGGTAGCTGGGGTCCTGTATGCCTCATACATCTGAGTATCTTTACCTTTTGCTAAATTAGGAAAATTCTCCTGGATTATTTCTGTGAGTAGCTTTTGTAGTTCACTTGTTTGTGTCCCTACTTCTTCTTTTATGTTCTTAATCCTTAAGTTATGGCTCCTCTTATCATCTTCTTGTCTTTGTATTATTGCTGTTTCTTTGTTATTTTTAAGAAGTTTTTCATTTCATTCTCCCATATTACAAGTCTGCCCTCCAGTTCAGATAGTCTGTCCTTAGTTTCTTTCAAGCTGTTATGCCAGTCTTGGATAGACTTCTTAATTTCTTGATAGTCCCTTTGAACCTGCTTCACATACTCAATGCTTTCTCTGTTTTCTCCATCAAGCAATTCTCCCCTCTTTTTCTGTTCTTCCATTCCACCATCTGTTTTTTCCTGGGTGGTGTTTAGCATTTCTCTAACTATTCTGCATATTTCTAGCTTCAGGTCGTTGATAACTTCATTCCTGAATTGGTCTATGAGGCTCTCTATATGGCGCTTAATGTATATTGGTGCGGTGTCCACTATTGCCTGTTTCTCAGAATTGGGGGCCGAGGAGCCTTTCTTGTTGCTTCCCTTCCCCATATTTTCTGTTCCTTATAAAATGCAAGCTTACATAGGAGGCCCGGCTTCCCTGCCTGTCAGCCACAGCCTGATCAAATTGCGCTGGCTAGGTGTTCCTGCCCACCGCTGCGCACCAGGGAGTTGCGGAGGAGGCAGCCTACGCGGGAGTCAGTCGCTCCTCCGGGCAACCATCAGGCTCTGGGATCTGGGTTAGGCCAGCCTACCGAGTCCGCCAGCAGCGTCACGCAGGCCAGGCACTTTTCACCAATCCCGTCCGAGAGGGGAATGTGTGGCTGGAGTCACCACCACGCCCTGCTCTTACAGGACTGCCCAAGCCCAGAAAGTCCTCCGCTGGAGTCAAACTGTGGTAGGGGGTCAGTTTCTCTCATTCACCTCGCCACCAGTCAGTTTTCGTGTACGCCTCCTTGTCCGTCCTGTTTTCCACTCCGTTCACAGACTCCCGTTCCCAGAGCTTCTGCGCATCTCTCCTTGCCGAGCCGCTGTGGAGGCAGCCAGCCGCCGGGCGGCGGGAAACCCAAATCGCGGTTTCCAATGGCGCGGGGTCGAGCCTCCACACCGAGTCTTTTCTGTTCCTATTTTTGCGTCAGGACTGTATTCTAAGTTGGTTTCTCTCAGTCCAGTTCGTTCCTGAGTCAGCAGAGCATATCTCTACCGGTTCATGTCTCCTTAGTCCGCATCATTCCTGGCCTCTGAGCCGAGCCTTTCAGAGAGCCTCGGTAGTTGCTGTTGTCTGTCCGCCATGTTCTCCCGGAAGCCGAGCACTTAGAATAATCGACCCACTTATTCGTATTACAATTTAAAAAATATTTTAAGAAATCAAGTTTAACTTGATGCTGTACTATTATCTTTCTTGTAATATGGGATGTAGTTTTATTCTTACTTAAGTGCTTAGAAAATTGAAAATTATTGTCTTCTCTCCTACAGGAAAACAAATGTTAAACTTTCTCGCCTTTGAATGCTTTTAGGATTACTAAAGATCTGATTTAGCTTCCAAATTCAACATAACCTTGCCAAGTTTGGTTATATTACTTAAATCCTGTTTTACTTATAAGTTACTATTTACTAACAAGAAATTAATGGGGAGGGAGTGAGTCCTAGTCTAGTTTTAGAAATTTTAGAAGAGAAAAATGAATTTGTATCCCATGCTCGAGATACTTAAGCACATGTATCTCAAATAGTCATAATCAACCCTTTGTTTCATAAAAATGTTAAATGATGACATTTGATGTTGGAGAGAGATCGTCTAAGAGACCTTTACCAAATTTGCTAAATTCTAGTCTTGTACCTGTTAGACCAGAAGATATGCTGTAGATGTGGTGTCATCATAGAGAGCAATCCATTCTTCAGACTTGCAGTGGGCTGTATCCTAATAGGGTTCAGTATTTCAGGATTAGGATCAACTCAGAAGTGTTTATTAAAGCCTCCCTCCACCCCCCCCCCAAAAAAATGATAGTTCAAGTATTTTTGAAGTTTGGGCTGGGGCTGGAATCTATGGCACACATGCCCCAGCAAGCTCTGTGTGTCATTAAAAGCTCTAAAAGATTCACCATCCCACGGTGAGATTTTGAGTCCATGCTCTATAATACCCTACACTTGATTATGGCTTTTTTTTTTTTTTGTAAAATAAACTTACTGTTCTTATTTGGCTTTTTTGTTCCTTTTAATGAAATATTTCCATTGGGTTTCATCTCAAAGTCTGCCTATAATGGTATCTGTTAGAATTTTATTCTAAAATATTATTTTGCTTGTGAGCAACTACCATTTCTTTCTAAATATGTGAACTATTTCTTGGAAATATTGTATTATTCCTGTATATGACACCCATTCACTGCTTTTTGAAGCATATTTCTTAATTAAAAAGAGAAAAATGAATAAATGTGAAACAATTTTGTCAAGAAAATGCATTTCTTACTAATTTGAATATTCTTTGGAAGTAAATGTACATAGGGTTGAACCGTAGTAATGTACAATATCTTATGACAAGAAATAAGGGAACATGTTTATCAAAGAAGAGATTTAGTACACCCCATGAAAACCTTCTGTTTGTATTTCCAAAACATGTGTAGTCTTTTTTTATATTAGTCAATAACAGATTGTTAAAGGATTTATACTTGTTCTTTGTCTAACTGTTGGTTTTGTTACTCAAGGTGATGTCACTATTGCTGTCCCTAGTTTGTTTGGCTTGTGAATATTTAACTGTAGGAGGTTATGTATTATCAGATTAACCAAAATCTTAAATCCCACATGTCCAGCTTCAGGTCTTATGAGTCATTCAGTGACCTGAATCGCCAGCCCATAGAGGAAATTTTGTTTTGAAAAAATAATAACTGCAGTGGTAGTGAACCTATGGCATGCATGTCACTTTTTGTTGTTGTTTTAAGGCAAAAGAGATTATGTATGAGTTGCTTTTTCTAAACCAAAACCTCAGTATTCAGGTTTAATTGCAGTGTTAGCACTTTGCGATAAATGAGTGGGTTTTGAGCAGCAGTTTGGACCCTCGTCTCCGAAAGTTTGCTGTCGCTGTTTTAAGGTAGCTATAGGGACAGTGCTTGAAATGGTTTCAACAAATGTTTTTGTCATTAGCATTAATAGAATTTGCAGGGTTCTGGGCACATCCTACATCTCTATCTGGACCAAAATTCCTTCTCAAGTTTTAGATGAGTGTAACCTACACAGAAACTCTCAAGGAAGACAGTTTGGGTGGATGAAGATTGCACGTGGTGTAAGAATCCAGGGCTTCAATTAATTTACATTTGATTTTAATTGATGACACTCTGGTAGATCAGTGAAACTTTAATTAAGAATTAAGAATGTAGGCAGATTAGAATATTGGTAATTGGAAATAGAGGAGGTTTGACTAATGAAGTGTGGCTTTAGTAAATGTTTTGTTCGTTTTATAGAAAATGCTATGTAGAACTTCCTAAAAGTTATATTTCACTTACAAGTAATTGATATTTTGGAAGATTTAGAGTCTTTAGAAATATGTGCTGTAATATAAATATGTTTGTGACTGTAAAGTGCCATTGCTTTTAACATTGTACATAGACTACTAAACCACTATGCTTTATTACAAGGTATCAGAGTTTGTCTCTTAGTGACTTCAGGGGCAAACCTACACTGATTAATGACTCTGTATTATCTGGATAGCTACTCGCATCAGCACCTCACTTGGAATCACTTCTTTGTTATGTTGTGCTTCTAATAGCCTTGCCTAAAATAAATGTCAAAAGTGACACATATTATAATTTACAGTGTTACCTTTGCTGTTGTGGGTTGCTCTCTTATAATTTCAGCTTACATGAAAGTCTGCTTGAACGTCTTTGTAGTCAGAGTTACAGTACCTTGTATATTTGCAATCTTTTTCCTGTGACCTCAGAGCACCTTTAGAGAGGTTTTTGTTAAATGTCACAGAATTCCTATAAGCAAAGCAGATAGTTGAAGAAAGGGTAGCTCCAATATGACCAGGTTGAATGATGTGCCTTGAGTAGAGTAGCAATGAGTGACATCTGTGAGATGGAAGACAGGTCTGTTCAGGACCAGTTTTCTATCTTCAGCATCACTTTACCTCCAGATATTTTACTTGTGACACCTATTGCCATCACTGTCATGCTGTTAATTTCTTAATGTCATTTCACTGCAAGTTGGGTAAAAAGAACAGATATACTCTGAATAGGTAAAATATGTTTAATGCAGCATAAATGAAGCAGTGACACTTTACAGGGAAGGAATATAGAGTGTTAGATTTTTGGTACTTTATCAGCATTGTTAGTTGAGAGGCGCTCTGGTGGGCTTGTGATTTACCTAAATTGTGCTTTTTTGAATGAGGCAAATGCCAAGATGTTACTGGTCTAGTTTTGAATGTGCATCGAATGAAGCAGAACATGATCAATTTCTGAATTACACTCAAGTGTCCACTCTGTTAGCAAATGTGCCTCTTTTGCCTCAACTGTGTGAGTATATAGTAAGGGTTTTGAGGGTTTGATATCTATATTTATATCTATATCTATATCTACATCTATATCTACATCCTGAATGCTAAAATATAGATAAAATTATAATCTACTCTCCATTCTCCACACCTTTTAAAAAACATTCCACATCAAGATGTGAAATCAGATCTCTGATAGAAATATTATTAGAAGTGGTGAATGTGGTCAGTATTTATTTGTTTGTGTAGGTGTATGTAGGAGAAGGGTGAAAAACTTGAAGGGTATATCCATTATCATTTTCCCACAATGTTTAGGTTTAATATATATAACTCATTGATTTCATAATAGAATGAACTGACTTAATTGTTCCAACCACAGATTTATTGACAGTGAAGTATAATTCGGTGACCAGCAAACCTTATTAGTTTTGCCCTCTTGCCCTCATTTAGAAAGCCTCCTTTGTTATATGATGCTTAATTGTAACCTGGTGCTTAGATTTCTATTAGTCATGTTCACCTCTCAGTTTCCCTTCTTTTTCTTTCTTGTCTATACACAGTCTTTTTCATTCTTGTTTCCCCCACATTTTCTTTGTCTTAGTCACATAAGGTCATCTACTCTTACCTGTGTTAGACTTCTCTGAAAGCATGTTAAGCATGCCGGCTATTGTCTTTTTTTTTTTTTTTTTTTTTTAGTAGTAGTTTTGTTTGTCAAATATATTATGTGTAATTTTCTGTAACAGTCAGCTACCTCATCAGTCACTGGCATGTTGTTCAATGGATAGTGTCCATAATCCTTGATGACTTCAGTGGAATGGAGCTTTCAGCTTCTTCTTAAAGAAACATCACTTTTATGTACTAACCTTGCTGATAGTTTGGGTATTCTGAGGTTATGGCTGTAAAGTGGTAGCTGGTGGTAAGACCATTGTAAGGCTTTTTCATTTTGTCTCAGAACTGCAATGAAGGCACCTTTCGGATTGTTTAGTGTGAGTTGAGTATTCATTGTGTACTAGATACCAGGAAGGACCTTAGTGTTAATAAACATGTACACAAAATAGAGTTTTGTTTAGAGTAATCTTGGAAGATGATTGTAGATTTTCTCTTTCACTGGATAGTTTCTCGACATGCTTTAGGAGAAAGGGTCTGCACTCTTTGGGGCTACTGAGCCTGAAGTAAAGAGACAGCCCCGTATTTCCCGCTACTTTCCCGAGCATTCTCAGCTGACCCGTTAGTTCCCGGCCAGATGCCGCATGGCTCGTGAGTCATCTGTGGAAACAGCTCATGACTTCTTTGCTTACTGCAGTAGGAACAGTCATGGTAAGGTGGATTCGCCACTGTTCTCTTCATCTGTGGTTTGAAAACAGTCCACAACTTATTGTTTGCAAAGGTAAAGCGGTGATTATCCTTCATTAAAATGCTAGATATCATCTTCCTTCTTGTGTACTTTTACCTCTTGTGCACCTTAGCAGCACTTTTCCCTTGATTTTGAAATGCCAGCTTACTGAGAACTCACAGGATGGGAAGTGCTGTTTTTGTTATTTAATTCTACCAATATTCCTATTAAAAATTATGGTATTTTTCTAATTTGACAGATGAGGAATCAGCAGTGTGTAGATCTTAGAAATGTTTCAAATTTTAAGGAGATTATGTACAACCAGGATTTAAATAGAAGGTTCTCTGAATTCACAGCTGAATCTCTTAACCCCTGGCATAAAATTCTGTTTGCTTTGATATGAACTTAGTAAATACAGACATTTCTCATGTTAATCAAGATTATGTAGCTACAGCGACCTTATTTAGAGGTGCACAAATTACAATGGAGTGAATCATTAAAACTGTCAATATGAGTTTAATACTGATGCAAAAACTGGTATAAAGCCACACATTGAAATTTAGTATCAAAGATGGGCTTCGTACCAGTAACTATAATAGCAAGTATGGATCATATATATATATATATATATATATATATTAAGGTGATAGCTATTGTACTAATATTCAATTATGAAAATAATCAGAGAGAGTAGGGAATAGTCCTCCATTTTATGGACGAGGAAGTGAAGACATAGCTTGAGTGGTGTGCACAAGGTCACTGCATGAAAGCCCAACAGGTGTGTAAGTCAAGGGAATGCTGGCTCAGGATGGTTCCGGAACTGGGGAGAAAGAAAAAGGATGGCTTGCACGCTTACGCCCTCACTGACTGTTCTTTACCTTCCATTTAGCTTAGTTCTTCTCCCCTTAATGTTAGTTTTACTCTAAGTTAATCGCCCCTATTGTTTTATAAATGTGTAATTCCAACACCAATTCTCTGCTGTACCCACTTAACCAACCCAGGGATTGTTGACTGGTACCTGACTGAATATCTTAGACATTATTATCAAAAGCCTACAGATGTGCATTTATTTATTTATTTATTTATTTATTTATTTATTTATTTTTGGTACCCAGGAACTCAGAACCTTGTGTTTGCCAGGCAGGCTCTGTGCCTCTGGGCTGTATCTCCAGCTCCAAGTATGCATTTAGATTATCTTGTTTATTAACATTCTAATTTAGTGCTTGGTCATGGTTGTTGGTGTGTGGCATTATATTGTGTTGTATTGTGTTACCCTGTGATTTCCTACCTTTGTATGTTGTATCATCTTTTCAGTGGCTTTGCCCAAGCTGTGAGTACCAAAAACTGCGTGTATGTATTTTTAGACTGTTATTCTTAGAATAAGCAGCATCCTCTCCTCTTAAGTGTGTGGTACTGACCAATATGTGACAGTGTTACTGAGAATCGCTGAGGAGCCAGGCAGTTCCGTCCCTGCAACACAGGTCTCCTCTGTAGAAGGTAATAGCTAAAGGACTCTGTGGCCTGTGCCCACTTCTGTCCTTATATGCTTTTTCTTTGTTTCTGTGATGTATGTCCATAGGAAATTTTATAGTTTCAATCTTGGGTTCCCAAGTAAGTATGCAATAAGTCCTGGTTCTTTTTTATAATTACAAAAAGTGCAGAGTTGCAGTTTTAAGAGTCCTTTCTTTGAGGACTCCTGCTTTACTGAAAGGCAGCATAGTTAGAAAATTCAGTGTGGTCGTAGTCAAACTGTAACACATGGCAAAGTCCCAGGAAAGAGCCGAGGGACCAAGTCCTGGGTGCTCCTTGCCTGCAGGCCCTTGGGTTCTACCTGCTGCTGTGAGTAATGTCTGCCAGAGGAGGGGAAAAGCCACACTTGATACCTGCCTGCCTGCTGGCCTGCCTGTGTCTTGACTTTTAAAAACATTTTTAAATTTATTTTTCTTTATTACTATTTTTCTCTTCTTGAGACAGGATTTTGCTATGCATTTCAGGCAAGTCTTGGGCTCATTTTGTAGCCCATGCTTATCTCAAACTTGCAACAATCCTTCTGCCTCAGCCTCCCAAGGGCTGCGATTGCAAGTGTCTGCCATCATGCCTGGCTGCTTAAAAAACATTTTAAAGGGAAATATGAAATGAATGGGAAAATAATCATCATGTTCTCTTGTCATCTGAATATTAATTTTAGGCAAACAATAGATCCATCACTGATACTCAGGAAAATCAATGTCATTTGACTGCATCCTCCTGAAAATGTTTCACTGATTTCTGAAATGAAACCTAGACTTTTCCTTCTAGTCCTTACCTTTTTCTCAAACTTAACTTTTGTAGTAGTGTATTACCCTCATTCTGATGGAAATTTAAAATATGTAAGACCCATATTATTGATATTGCCCCAACCAAATTAGTTATAACCCCCCAACAAAGAATTCTTTAAAGATTACTTTTTGTTTAAATAATTCACAAATGAGGTATTACAATGCAGTATAAGTGGCTGATAGATTTTTTCCAATAGGAGGTAGCATTGTACTTCGGAGGAATTATTGAGCTGTGAGTAGATTACTAGAAGGCAGGTGGTGAGATTTAGGGCAAAATATTATAGAAAGCTCTTTATTTACATGTGGTTAAATAAACCAAAAAAATCATTAAAAATATGCTGTAAAATAAAGCCACACTATATTCTAATATTTAAAATTAAGAACCATGAACATTATGTATGGTGCACATGCACAAAATAAAGGCAGAGGGTCAGGAAATGGATGGGGCGGGGAAAGGAAGGAGTGCAGACCTGCTGCTTCCCATGAGGAGAGAAAGCGCTGCATCGTGGGAACATGGACGAGTAGGCAGCTGCCCTGTCTGTGTGTACCTCAGTTCAGAAAATAAGGTGACCTGTCGTAACACAATTTCGTCTTCACTTTGTAAGGGCAGAAAGCTGCCCAAGTCTCAGGTGAAATATATGTTGGACTCCGAGCAGACTTTATTTCCAGAAGGCACTTATATATGCTGTAGCACATAACACAGTACTTAGCACCTCCCTGAGGATCAGACAGGCATCATAGTCTCAGTAGATTCTGTGTCTATAATGCGAGTGAGCCTTGGAAACAGAACCTGGTAGCTTATTGCAGATAACAGTTATTTCTTCAGAGAAAGCCCGCTGCTTATTGGCAATTTATAATACTCAAAACCAGCTTCCTGATTATCATCCAGCCATTATTTCTCAACTGACACTCAGCCACAAGTGTCCATAAGTTACTATTTTATCTGAGGTTTCTTGATCTTTCCTGATAACAATGTACTTGTTATTTTACCTTATAAACAAAGTGTGAAATTGAAGTATTAAACTTTTTTCAGATAGGAAAGACAAACATTGCTTTTTCACAGATCCTTTTAGAAAACATGTTCTGAAAAAAACTTGCCAAGCTCTGGAGTACTCACAGGCTCTGTATATGCTTTGAATTCCTATCACAGTGTCCTCAGAAGGTAATGTAGGAAGGTAATGCTTTTGGAGAAGAGTTCAAAGTGTTTGGAGTCTTTTTCAGGTTAATCATCAGACCAGATGTAGAACAAAGAACTCTGGCTCTTCTCTCAGACATGTTATTTCATGTTCATCTAAAATACATTCCCTTGTTTTCTTTCTAAGAAATGTGATAATATCCTCATGATAGGTTGTGATCTGAGAGTTAAAGGGGTAAACCGAAAATGGTGACAATCCTCTGAGGGCACAGTGGGGTCTGCAGCCTGCATTGTTGACAATTCGACAGTTAAATGACTGCAGAAATG